>NC_083739.1:15497088-16917713 GCF_033458585.1 Syngnathus typhle | reverse complement strand
GATCTCTCACGATGAAAATATAGGCAGATGCGGGTTGAATTTTAAAAAGTCCGAAATAAATTAATTCGCTTTGCGCATCTCTGAGCTTTTAAAGGTGACGTCTGCATTGGCGTGTATGCGCAAGATGTACGCAACATTCACTCTCGTAAAACGCCTCAACTCCGCAGGACGTCAGCTGCAGGTCTCTCGAAACATTAGCTAGCTAACCTTGCACTCTGGTTCAGCCTGAATGTCCGATCATGAGGGATCTTCTGCAAAAATCGAATGGTATATAAGTTGTGTACCTGTGAACACGTAAGTAGAGTGATTGTTATCTTTGATTGTTCTCTCTAAGCTGCATTCATTATGCACGCTAGCGCTAGCTGACGTGAAGCTAAACATAAACAACAGCTATACCTGTCCCGTATGAATGAATCTCAAAAGTAGTGTGTGCATACGTTTTCCAGATACCGCATTCTCTTCATTTTGAGGATAAGTGGTTCGGAATTTGAACGCATTAACCTATTAACATTAGCCAGAGACGAAGCCATCTACTGTCAGCAAGCAGCTCACCCGTGAATCACCCACTCAAACACAGATCTTGCATGTCTAGTCAATTTTAAACTTGGATGACAGAATACAAGTCAGCTTTTGACCGTTCTTGTGAATGCAGATCAGGGCATCAAGATGGTGATCATGTCGGGCACAGCCACTGTGCTGCAGCAGTTTGTCAGTGGGCTCAAGAGTCGAAATGAAGACACCAGAGCCAAATCTGCCAAGGATCTGCAGCACTATGTGACAACAGAGTTGAGAGAAGTAAATATCTGGCTCCACATTGGCATAATTCTCTTGTACACTTGCTTTGATTTTGTTTTTTAAATCACTGTATTTCCAGTGCAGTCCTGTCACCAATGTTGTGATGAATGTTTGTGGAAACTGGTTTGTGTTGTCTTTTACAGTTAAGTCAAGATGAAGCCACCACATTCTATGATGAATTAAATCACTACATATTTGAGTTGGTGTCCAGCTCGGATGTGAATGAGAAGAAAGGAGGGATTCTCGCAATAGGTAAACATTTAGTTGTGCTGTATCTTGTTTGTGTAGGTGTCGTGGAGGGTTTATCTTGCATGCTTGCACCGCACGTCCCTAAATGGTCAAGGTGTGGACAGCAAGAACAGCAGACTCAGCAAAGTTTGTTGCATTAAATGATATACTCAATGTCTGGCTATTGTTTCCCCCCCACAGTCAGTCTGATTGGAGTCGAGGGAGGCAATGCCACCAGGATTAGCCGCTTCGCCAATTACCTGCGCAACCTGCTACCCTCCAGTGACCCAGTGGTGATGGAAATGGGTTCCAAAGCCATGGGTCACTTGTCGATGGCAGGGGATACCTTCACAGCTGAATATGTCGAGTTTGAGGTGAAGAGGGCCCTGGAGTGGCTGGGAGCAGACAGGAATGAAGGCAGACGCCACGCTGCAGTAAGTGGAAATACCCATTTGTTGGTGAAATAACTGTTTTTTGCATTTGTATCGTGACATTATATATTTATTTTTAGGTTCACTGAGAATAGATAGATGTGATCATTTAAAAGATAAAGTGAAGTATGTCACTTTGTTTGAGCGACCAATGATGCACTTTGAAATACAGGAGTGACAAAAAATTGAAAAAATATCACAAGCAATAAAAGGAATAAGGTGTTCATGGCCTAGATTAATTTCTGTCCTCTGTTTCAGGTATTGGTGCTTAGGGAGCTGGCTGTGAGCGCACCAACCTTCTTCTTTCAGCAAGTGCAGCCCTTCTTTGACAACATCTTCTATGCCGTGTGGGACCCCAAGCAGGCCATCCGAGAGGGTGCTGTGTCTGCACTGCGGGCCTGTCTCATCCTCACCACGCAGAGGGAGACGAAAGAAATGCAGAAACCGCAGTGGTACAAAGTAAGGCCCTCAATCGTATCCACTCAAGTCACCTTTTAATGGTGGTGTCTTGATGCTTGAACTCTTCTTTGATGTGACAGCAAACCTTTGACGAGGCAGAGAAGGGCTTTGACGAAACCTTGGCTAAGGAGAAAGGCATGAATCGGGATGACAGGTTCCATGGTGCTCTCCTCATCTTGAATGAGCTGGTTCGCATCAGCAGCATGGAAGGAGAGGTGAGCCGTTTTTGTACACGTTAATAAACGGTTGCATTTTACTTTTTATCGAATGCCATGGACAATGTGCTGACTATAATCGTCCATCAGCGCATGCGCGAGGAAATGGAGGAGATCACGCAGCAGCAGCTGGTGCACGATAAGTACTGCAAGGAGCTGATGGGCTTTGGGACAAAGCCCCGCCACATCACCCCTTTCACCAGCTTCCAGTCAGTGCAGCCGCAGCAGTCCAACGCTCTCCTGGGCCTGTTGGGGTACAACACGCCGCAGGGCTTCCTCAGCTTTGGAGCTACTCCAGTGCCAGCTAAGAGCTCGCTGGTGGAGAGCAGATACTGCCGTGAGCTCATGGAGGAGCGTTTTGATCAGGTGAGTTTTATCAAATACTTTTTTGAAGCCTTTTGCTTTTGTTTTGTTCTATTATGCTGTCTGACTTGCTGGAAGTAAATCAAATGTCATGTGAGAGAGCAAAATTGTTTTCTCCCAGGTGTGTCGTTGGGTGCTAAAATACAGAACCAGTAAGAATCCCCTCATCCAGATGACCATACTGAATCTGCTGCCACGACTTGGTGCCTTCCAGCCGCATACTTTTACTGGTGGGTCAAATTCACACGTAAAAACTTTCTCATTGCTTGTTGTTATTTCAGTCAACACAGAGGTTTACTGAAAGAATATTTCGATGCGGATTACAGACCAATACCTGTCCGACACAATGGGCTATCTGCTGGCCAGTCTCAAGAAGGAGAAGGAGCGGACTGCAGCCTTCCAGGCTTTGGGCTTGCTGGTGGTGGCAGTCCGAGCTGAAATACAGCCCTATCTTTCCAAGATTCTGGAGATCATAAAGGCAGCTCTACCACCTAAGGACTTTGCTCACAAGTCAGTATAGTCAGTCTTCAGTTAATATTCTTCCTAATATACGACCTTTGGCGATTACAAAAGTTGTGTAGTCGCCTTTTTTTGCAGCAATGTAAAACTGATGTTATATTCTTTTATTATATACTTTAATTATGACAAAAACACTGTCCTCGTAGAATAAGTTTTAATTCCGTTTGCCATCTTTCATGTGCAGGAGGCAGAAGTCCATCCAGGTAGACGCCACTGTGTTCACATGTATCAGCATGCTTTCCAGGGCTATGGGTCCCAGCATCCAACCCGACATCAAGGAACTGTTGGAGCCCATGCTAGCTGTGGGCCTCAGGTATCATACATATTGCAATCTGCTATCTTTTCCATAGCAAGCTGCATGGATTGTGGGTGCTTGCATGGTGTGAAATGTGAAATAATTTTCAATAACGTGCTTTCAAGTCCTTGACAAAAATGCCACATGATTCTGATGACCCAAATCAGAAAACGAGGGAGCCATGGTTGGATGTTACCTGAGCCTTGAACAGCTGGGATGTCATTTTCAATTGACAGCAAGTGGCGAAATGGCTGCCTTGTTTGATTGAGGAAAATGGGTGGATCTTGATGCCCAATATTAATAAGAATATTAACCTAGGGGCAGCATAAACCATATTGAGTTAACTTCTCCCTTGTGTGAATGATGTAGTGGCAGTGCTACATTTGACAAAGTTGTGTGTGTGAATGTCAAAACAAAAACAATGATGAATTTGACTCCATGGGGAAAACCCTAATGCAACACTTGATTGATTTTCCCTTTTATTGTCCTGTTTTCAGAGTAAAGCACATGTTGTGTTATGTGCCAGGAAAATCACACATAAATCAAATCATTGCAGAGAAAAGAATGTTAGGGGGGAAAAGAATCCAGTTAACATGTCACAGCTGTAGTTTTAGCCCCTAACTTCAACGTGTCCACTCTCTCTCTCTCTCCAGTCCGGCACTGACAGCGGTGCTGTACGATCTGAGCCGCCAGATCCCGCAGCTGAAAAAGGACATACAGGATGGCCTTCTGAAGATGCTCTCGCTGGTTTTGATGCACAAGCCGTTACGTCACCCGGGCATGCCCAAAGGCTTGGCCTACCAGCTCGCGTCTCCAAGCCTTACCAACATCCCGGAAGCCAGTGATGTCGGCAGCATCACACTGGCCCTGCGCACTCTGGGAAGCTTTGAGTTTGAAGGTAAGAGCCTTGACATTAAAGTGTCCGGCCACCTTTCGAGAACTGCAGACAGAAACTGGTTTGCATGAAGTGTTTTAAGGAGAGAAAATGGCCACAGGTTCGAAGTCAAGACAGGTTTAGACATTTTACACTCAGTAATGTTTGATTGCTCGAAATAGTCCTCAAAGTTTAACAGCTTTTGAAAGTTCAGGTAATTTCATTCTCATGGCTCTGATTCAATTGCAACCGGACTGTTCTGCTTGTCTCCAAAGTGGAGAGAAAATATACCCCTGTTTTTTTTTTAATTTTTTTTTTTTTTAAACTTACTACCCAGATAAATAAAGCTTGTGCTATGATCTTTCATCAGGACACTCCCTCACTCAGTTTGTGCGCCACTGCGCCGACCACTTCTTAAACAGTGAGCACAAGGAGATCCGAATGGAGGCAGCTCGCACCTGCTCCCGTCTCCTCACCCCCTCCATACACCCCATCAGCGGCCATGTTGTGAGCCAGACGGCAGTACAGGTTGTTGCAGATGTACTGAGTAAACTCCTCGTGGTTGGCATCACAGACCCAGGTAACTTGTGACAGACTTAGACTCAGGATGACCACGATCATAACGTCTCATTCTTTGTCCCCATCCTTTTTCAGATCCAGACATACGCTATTGTGTGCTGGCGTCTTTGGATGAGCGCTTTGATGCCCACCTTGCCCAGGCAGAGAACCTACAGGCTCTCTTTGTGGCCCTGAATGACGAGGTGTTTGAGATCAGGGAACTGGCCATCTGCACAATCGGACGTCTCAGCAGCATGAACCCGGCTTTTGTCATGCCTTTCTTACGCAAGATGCTCATTCAGGTAGTAGACTGTGTGAATGCTGGGAAATCGGCACCTAATTAAAGAAAAGTGATTCTTCTAATAATCTTTCTTTCACATTATATCAGTCCTGTACATATCAATGTCATAATGCTGATTATTAATTGTGCTGTGCCTATAAAGCACCTTCAGGGGGCAGTAAATGTCAATCCATCAGATATTGCAGAGAGGAAATTTGGGTAGTGTCTTTAGTGCAAGAAAGTTTAAAACCGCAGTAGAAGAGTGCACATATAGGAGATAACAAATATGTTTATAAAAATAAAACGACTACAATCTTGTACAAATGCAAAAACATATTGTACGAAGCAGAAGTGGTATATACACAGGAGACGCATGAAACGGTAACTACAAGCCTCTTTCTAGGAAAACCTTATGCCACTTATCTTTACAGACTCTTGCACAAGCCTGGATAGCTTTACACTGATGCAATACTAAATATACATTATTTGTTGTTGGTTTTGTCTCAGATATTAACAGAGCTGGAGCACAGTGGTGTTGGCAGAAACAAAGAGCAGAGTGCCCGTATGCTGGGCCACTTGGTGTCGAATGCCCCCCGCCTCATACGGCCCTACATGGAGCCCATCCTCAAGGTACACCTGTGCTAAGTTGCCTTTGTGAACGTGTATGTGACTAGGAACTTAACTAGACTTCTGAAACAGAAAATGGTTACTCTGTTTCACTAAAAATGCCCTCTGTTGTCTTCAGGCTCTAATCCTCAAACTGAAAGACCCAGACCCCAATCCCGGAGTGGTGATCAGTGTCCTAGCCACCATTGGCGAGTTGGCTCAGGTAATGGTTGAGGCAGCAGAAGGCGCTAACTGGAACCAAACCAAACAGAGACCAAAGATTTTGACCATTACGTCACATTTAAACTTTTCTGCTGAACGAAATAAGAGCACAACTTGAAAAAGAATGAATGAAAGATATGAATATATGTATGTACTATAAGTTTGAAAAGCAAACGCTTATTTTGAAGATAATGTATTCAATGCAAACCTTCAAAACATACCGTAAGAGTGATTTATCACAAGTGTCAAATGAGGAATATGTATGCAGCCTAATTAGCAAGAGCAATTCCTCAAAATGAATTTGACAGAACAGTTTTGGGGAAATAATAATAATGATTTATTCTCTGTGTTCTCTTGTATAGGTGAGCGGTCTGGAGATGAGGAAGTGGATGGATGAGCTTTTTCCTATTATCATGGACATGCTGCAGGACTCCTCCTCATTAGCCAAGAGACAGGTAGGTGAACTTATTCAAAGTACTGTAATTATATTTCTGTTTTAGGAACCACGGATGGGCATAATAGATGATTTTTAAAAACAATTGCACATCGAAGATAGAATAGTGTTTGAATTAGTATTTTCAGGACAAGAACTAAACAAAGGAAAAATTAAGTTTCTCCATTGAGAATAAAATGGAATTTCCCAGTGTCTGTACAGGTAAAATTTGAAGTAACATTATATCATAGGTCATTAAAGTGCAAAAAGTTGTACAAGTATGCAGAGTAACCGACAAATTAGCATTTCATGAAAGGAACACGCCAAACGACTGTTTTGGTTCATATATCAAGTCTGCTTGTGGCTGTCCACCAGGTGGCGTTGTGGACTTTGGGCCAACAGGTGGCCAGCACAGGCTATGTGGTGGAGCCCTACCGAAAATACCCTTCCCTTCTTGAGGTGCTGCTCAACTTCCTGAAGACAGAGCAGAATCAAGGGATCAGGAGAGAGGTATGCACGAGTGCCTCTGTCCTCGTGTTACTCTCGCTTTCCTTAGTAGCGACACAATCACTCAGGAGTTCAGCGACACTTAATGAGGCCCAGCGGTTCACATATGCTAAACAATGTCTGCTTGTCTGTTTTGATTTCAACCAATGAGTCATCATCACATGAATTCAAGCACTCCAAGATGCTTTCCTACTTTTCCGTAGAGACATGAAATTTTGTGCGGTGATGTAATTGGTAATTGTTTGTTTCCCTACCTGTTACATAATGAGAGAATTAGGGAAGGCAGTCTACAAGAGTACATGTGATTTGGAGAGGAAAAAATGACAAGTAAATTTATCTTTAGAAATAATAGTATCATAGAAAACAAGAAAAAAATAATTGAGCTACAGCCGTAGCATATGCCACTTGTTAACCATACTGTTTGTTAATTTACTGAGGAAATTTTTTACTGTAGCCTATTTCCTTAGAGCAGAAATCGTGTTCCCCCCACCTCACCGCACCCTGTTTTTTTTTTTGCGAGTGTTTATGCCATGCTTTGTTACATTACGAACTCGTTTGGTTCACATTTGGAGTCACATTTGTTTCTTGAGTGATTGAAAAAATCCAAACTGGGCATCATGTTTTGCAGTAGTTAAAAAGAAGCGATGTTTTATTCACATCCTACTTTTCCACTTACAAGGGAATAAATGAGGAAAACATTTGAGGTGCCGGTATGCCTTAATAGCCTTGGCGTGGGTCTATGCTCTGTCATTGCCCTTGGGGCTTGTGTGTTTTCAGAAAATATTTATAAAAATTTGCAGATTCCCACTACTTAGATAACTTACTGTCATGGTTTGTATCCCCTCCCTCTCCAGGCCATCCGCGTTCTTGGCCTGCTTGGAGCTCTGGACCCGTACAAGCACAAGGTGAACATTGGCATGATCGACCAATCACGAGACGCCTCTGCAGTCAGCCTTTCTGAGTCCAAGTCCAGTCAGGATTCAGGTATGCCTATAAACACAGAAACTAATCTTTGCGACGGCAGCACTTTTTTATTGTACTCTGAATATTGATTAGTTAAACACTGCAATTTTTTTGTTCTTTTAAAAAAAAATAGTGATATTAAATTCTCAGCAGCTGGAAAGTTTGCTCTGTAATTCCACACCCACATCACGGGGTAAAAAAGCTCTCTGATCATTATTCACTCACGGGGACAATGAGCCATAATTTTTTTAATAGGTGTAGTAGCTGCCTTATTACATTAACCATTATGGAAATTTGCAGCGTCTGCCACATTTTAACACGCATGCTGATCAAAAGACATTTATAGCCCAGCCAAAATAGAATATATTTGCATTTACATTTGAAAATATATACTGCATATTTCAATGAGACATGAAGGATCCAGTGCATTTGCTACTGCAAACTCCTGTGGATGGTTTTGGAACACGTAGAGTTCTAAAAACAGAACATGTGACTGTGCAGTTAACGTTTCAGAGATGTGTGTAAAAGCAGTCAAATAAGACATTTTATATAGTTTGGGATTGACTTCATCAGCTTTTTTTTGCATTTTGGGTTTTTGTCAGGGTATCTAATTGTGCAAGAGTGAAAATTATAATTCACCCCTAAGCCTCTATCACTGTTCAGACTCATGTATTCTGACTTAAATAAAGGCTTGAATTAAGTATACAAACACATCTTAGAAAGTAGATAAAGCGATAATTGTATAAAATAGATGACAGATTTTGTGTCAAAATCTATGTGTATCGAGAACCTCAGCCTACATCCCAGCTTGTGTCTTGACTTCCAATATGGTAATAGTCTTACCAGATAGTTCTTAAAGCTAATGGAGTCCAGCCAGACCTGAAGGATCAGGTTTTATGCGTTGGCAGATTTATTAGGGTCATTTAGTGGAGTGTGGGTTTTTAGGGCACCAATTTTGCCTGTCTCATTTGTCATTGGTTCTGCCAGTCTTTTCTTTAACTGTCTTTTACTATTGCTCGAAATGACTTCAATATTTGTTATCATCAGTTCAGTTACTGCATTTAACCACATTGATTACTTATTTTAAATAAACAGCCCATTTGCTATCTTCTGCCACAAGTTGTAGATTAGAACATGAAGGTACAGAGAGCAAAGCTTCTCTCTTCAGTCTGCTGGTCAATTGACAGTCTGTTTAGTATGTCTACAGCCCTGAGTCTTCAGGGAGATGAACGCTCTTGCAAAAGCTCAGTGAGACCCTGAATATTCGACATCTGTCTAGTATCAGACATCTGTCTAGTTCTCCACATTTGAGTAGCCACACTAAGACTATAAGCATCACCTTTGGAAAAGAAAAACTACTCAGAAGGACACAGGGACAAAGAGTCAACCAACAGCTGTCATTTGAAGTTTGAGATTATGGTATGTCAAGGTAATGGCTTAAATACAAAGACAACAATTGCCATAGATTCTTGAATTAGTAGCACTCAAATATTACACTAAAAAAAACGTAGATGCTGACATTAGTCTTCATCAAATGCACTGAATAAAAGACTGCACTAATATGCAGTTTACAAAAGGACAACTAAATAAAGCTGTGTATCCCGCCATTTGTGAATCTTCATTTTCACTATTCTCACACATATTGGAACTTTGTGATCCATTATGAGAAGCTATTTGTAGTGTAGTAGTTCAAATAGCAGAACCATGGAGCTGGTGTGGGAATCCAAATCGTGCGGATTGACTGAGAACGACAACACAACTGTTCCTGATGTTTCCATCATGTCCTGTCATTTTCTCCTCAACCCAGCTGACTACAGCACCAGTGAGATGCTGGTCAACATGGGAAACTTGCCCCTGGATGAGTTTTACCCCGCCGTGGCCATCGTTACTCTGATGCGCATCCTGAGAGATCCGTCACTGTCGAACCACCACACCATGGTTGTCCAGGCTGTTACCTTCATTTTCAAGTCTCTGGGCCTCAAGTGCGTCCAGTTCCTACCGCAGGTCATGCCCACTTTTCTCAACGTGATTCGCGTCTGTGACGCCAGTATCCGAGAGGTAGGTCGCACTCCAGGTGGGCTCGGATGGTATCGAGTTCCTTGGAGTTAATAACACCGGTATTCACCTATCCGGAACCGGTCTTACTCTCTTTCCTCCTTGTGTTTCGCCAGTTCCTCTTTCAACAGATGGGAATGGTCGTTTGCTTTGTAAAGATCCACATCCGCCCCTACATGGATGACATATTCACCCTCATCAGAGTGAGTAATCATGTTTACTTTCCATCCTTGTAATTACGGTCCCCACTTTTCCTCATCACCGAGGATGTTCCAATGATTTAATATGTCACGGATGAGATGAGCAATGGGGAAGAAGGAAGACCTCGAGAGAAGCTTAGAGCAAAGGACTAACACCGGTTGCAGATGTTTTGGCACATTCTCTCATTTGGAACATGTTTATTGATTAGTCATCTGGTCTGACTGTAAATTCTTTTCAGAGTAGCCTACAGCGAAATACCTTTTGGGATACATTCCATTATTTTGCAATTTCAGTCTTAACTATAACAGGGCCCACTTGGTAATAAAGAGCTTTCCAGTTGTTGCTTGCTATCTATAGCACTGGTCAAAAGCCAGCTTGAATTAGAGACGCCTTTGTGTGTCCCTAAAAGTATTATTGACACATATTGTTTTTCAATTTGACCTGTAAAAGCTTGTGCAATATGGATTTGATCACGTTTAAAAAGAACATTCCACCTGATGCGCAACTTCTAATTTGTAAATATTATAATATAATAATAATAATAAGCATTACTAAATATATTACTGTATTACATAGTGTTTTTTAGGAAACCCTAATATGCTGGAGACAAAACAAGGGCAGATTCAGAATCAGCACAAAATATTAGTAATAGTAAGGTTTCATCATACATTTATTTTCTCAAGGTTTTGTGTGTTGGAGGCTCTGTCATGAGAGGTTTTTCAGAGGTAATGCTTGTGTCCCCTGACGTCCGGTTTTCAAACAGTGATCACGTCAGTCTCTTTACGCAAGCAGCTTCAAGGTGGAGGTTGTGCTCTCGATTTGACTCTTGTAACCCGATCAGCCTCCATGACTGACGTCTGTCCCCCACGTCACAGAAGAGGGCACATCACAGGCAGTTTATTACACATCATGGCACTCAAGAGAGGACCTGAAGAATCATATCAAATGTAGTCATTCAAATCTTTCCATTCAAGCTTTTCCAGCCTCCCAATTCCTTCACACACTTCATTACACATAACATTGGTAGCTGCAGTTAACAGCTCCACGGTATGATTTCCACTCAAATCGTCCAGTTCTTTGTCACTCTTAAAACTGACTCATGATAATCACCCTTATCACATGATGCCGAACGACTGCTAAAGCCAAAGAGTCCTCTGCACTGGAACACAATTAAATAGCAAGGCACAAAATATCATAAGACTTTATTTGTACGTGTACCTTTCAACTTTAAAATCACTTCTTCTCCTCGAGAGAAATGATTGAAAGAACCACGCGGCTGTGTCTCAAGTCCCACCGCGTTAATAAAAGGCAAGTGAAACAAAGAATCTATTCATTTTTTTCCGGCCCAACTGCTGCATCCAGATGAGGGGGCTGGAATAGTCATTCCCACCGTCCACTCATTTGTTTGATAGTCAGCAGCCACAGGCTGGAAAGGCAGGAAGTCCGCGTTTGCCCCGTGGCTACTTGAGCAAAAACACCCCCATCAGTCGTTGGTACTTCAGGTGCTCGGTCTTAACTCCACGGGCCAGTATCTCTCAGGAACACAGTGGTCATGTCCAGCAACTCTTCCTAAAATAGTGTCAAAATCCTTACCGCAATGCGACGTCATCTTACTTACCAGTAAATATCCTCACCTCTCTCCCACTCCCGACTAATATTGTGGCACTCCCTTTTCCTGGATCCAACGCATGAAAACAACTCCAACTCAGAAGAAAAACCTTTTGTCCCATTTTCTCAGACCCCACATAAATCCTCATCACTAAACCAGAGCCGTTTAAAGGCTTTGGAATCCACACTCTGAATATGCGATACCGCACGTAAAATTTTTTTACACATGTCCCATAATTGGAATAACATTTAACAAGGTCACTCGTATTTTATAACAACCTTCAACTTTGTGCGCTGTTTTTTTACTTGAATGTCATTTGGTTTGTGCCATATATTTGATCGGACTTTCTGATCGTTTTAAGCCACAAAGTGATATTTTGCTGGCCAAGTATTTTTAAGAGGCCCGTTAGTTTATGACTGAAACAACCCACATGTGCTTTGAATTCACATGTCAACATTGAACAGAAACAACACAGATGTAAACAATAAGAGGTAAATCAATAGACAAATCATATTATTTTCCCCCAAAAAAACAATTCTGTTTTTGAAAATGGCTTATTACTCAGATTTTTTATTTAGTAATTGTGCCACATGGGTGCAAAGAAAAAGAAAGCGAACGATACTAAAACTGGAATGAGTGCAAATCCATCTCGAGAGTCTAATAGTTTGTGATGGTCTTGCGACTCATGTAGGCTAATAGAATTACTCTTCCTAGAATTACAAAATAACAGATGCATACTCTATGGTTATTTTACTATTGTTACCGGGTAAACTAAAGGATACTTTTGTTTTTCAGGAGTACTGGACACCTAACAATCCCATGCAGAACACCATCATCCTTCTGATCGAACAGATTGTGGTGGCCCTGGGGGGAGAATTTAAACTTTACCTGCCACAGCTCATCCCGCATATGTTGCGTGTCTTCATGCACGACAACAGCACTGGACGCGGTGTTACTATTAAGGTAAGTGCAGGGTTGCGCTCCCACAAAAACAACAATCTTTGTTCAAAACGCACCACTTGAAACAATGACGGCTGGTGAAGACATGCGCCTCCTAAACACCCACATTTTGTGCTTGTATAGTTTTTGAAATTTTGCCCCAGACTGAAAATATATTGCATCAGGTTGGAAGATATGTCACAATCAGAATCATCCGAATGTATCATACCACTTTATTACGGGGTGATGAAATTATATATATATATATATATATATATATATATATATATATATATATATATATATATATATATATATATATATAACTACATTTGACCTACTGATGTATGTGGATTACTGTGATTATAATTGAAATAGAAGTAATTAGTTCCAGGGTCAAGCTGCCACCTTCAGAAAACCTATTGAATTTAATAATTTTCTCATTCAATTCCATACAAGAGGAAAAATAAGTAAGCCACGGATGTTACAGTATATAAAAACAATAAAGCCGTTTGCCTTAACTTGGATATGAAGTGAAAACACAGCTGTCTGGTTTACGTCACGCAACCTCTGGTATACATTCTTCTGGTCACACATTCTTCTGTGAATGCACCTTGTTGAGGCCGGTTGTCTTATTGAGTAAGCAAACAAAGTGAATCTATCCTTTTGTTACCTGTCTTGTATTGTCATGCAATGTTTGTGCAATTTTGTACCTGTGGGCTGTTGCCATTTGGAGGTTGCGATATAGTTGATTGAATTCCAGTTCTGTCTTCTGTTGTCTCCATTCAACTCATTCAGGGCTAAACTGTTCGTAATGCAGTAGCCAACAGACAAAAACTGCAGACCTGCAACATCCATTCACTCTTGTGTTAGGTGCTTCTATCTTTTTTTTTCCTAGAAAATGGTTCATGTTTCAGGGTAGAGGTCAGGCCATAACGACAATATAATATGCTAAATGGCCATATGCAGTGCATTTGCCCTCGCTACCGGTTAGTCTCCGAGGCTGTAGTATTAGATAACTGCAGCCTGTAGACTGGGTCATCTATGAGTCAGATCTGGGTCTAGATTTGACTTTAGAGGATTGGGGGGGTTGTACAAAAGTTAGGGAAATGGGACTCCGGTTACCCACTAATCCAAAGGAAAAGAAAAACATACTTCCATCAGTCCAAGGAAGCGTTCATTCGATAGTACGGGCGTCTTTGAGCATGCACCCTTGTCCGCCTCCACTTCTGCTTCCTGCTGTCGCGCCATGTGCACATTGAAAAGGGGCGCAGACTTCTGCTCAATATGTTTTAGCAGCTGGAGGTATTCTTACGCGCAACATTTCATAACACACTGGGATTGTTGCTAAAGAATCTTTTTAGAATCGAGTGTGCTATCAATTATTAGAACGGTTGCCAGATAATTGTTACAGTGAGTAAATGGTGATGCCATAAGAGACCGATTAAGATGTTTGTGATGAATCGTGTGCTTTCATCTGCAGCTGCTGAACGCCATCCAGCTTTTCGGTGCCAACCTTGATGACTACCTCCACCTGCTGCTGCCTCCGATTGTCAAGCTATTTGATGCACTCGATGTGCCCCTGCAGGCCCGCAGGTTTGTACCACACGTCTGTCAATGGAGTGTTGTGTTTTCCTGAAAATGCTCTTTAGTTGAACCTCACTCGGTCATAAATCTCTATTTGCATTAGAACCCGTTCTTTACAATATGTTGTATTTTAATATTTGTATTATTGGTATTTTCTTTACAGCGGTAATTATGTTTGACCCCCCCGCCTTCCTTCTCTGTGTCACAGGGTTGCCTTGGAGACTCTGGACAGGCTAACAGAATCCCTGGACTTCACCGACTACGCGTCCCGCATTATCCACCCCATCGTCCGGACGCTTGACAGCACGGCCGACTTGCGCCCCACGTCCATGGACACGCTGTCCTCGCTGGTGTTCCAGTTGGGAAAAAAGGTAGCTCTTTGCTCTCAGTGGGGCTCTCAGATGGAGTGATTATTCAGTAGAACGCTTCCCACCTTCCCACTGCTGTATGAACGGTATTTCAGTTATCCCTGCCCCCCCCCCCCCCCCCTGCCCTTTATTACTTCCCGTTAGACAGCTTATGTCATGGTCTGTTTGTCAGTGGGGGGGTTCCGTTTATGAGCACGGATAAGGTCACATTTACTCGGCCTCCTCCCAGGCTTTACCCTTCCTCATTCATCAACACTATCGTTAGCATTCCTCATGTAGCCACGTCTGGCAACATGCGAAAAGGAAGCTTTTGATGTAAGCCCCATAAGTAGTTTGATCCTCATTTATTTGGCTTATGGGTAAAGGGATTTAAGGGTAAACAAAATTAAGTGTGTAATTAAGCCCTTATATAGCCTTTTATTTACTTTCCTTCACCTTGCTTCCATCTGCAGTACCAGATTTTCATCCCCATGGTAAATAAAGTGATGCTGAAGCACCGGATCAACCACCAACGCTATGACGTACTCATATGTCGCATTGTCAAGGTGAGCACCTCTCCCTGTTGCATGAAGTAAAACTACAGAAAAGTAATGAAAAATACATCATTACACTAATTTGCCCTAATTAAGTATTTAACAGTCATATGGTCATGCGAAATTTCCGAGAAAAAAGAAATCATAAAAATCAAACAAAACCCTATACATTCATTTGTAACATCAACAAATAATTAATAGTAATTCACAAGAATAGATATGCGCTTGTTATTTCACAAAACATTGTTTCAGGTCAGCCCGGTTAGTCTGCGTGTGGACTCCTTTTTGTTTTTTTCCCCATGCGTGTGGTCCTTTCATGTCTGTTCATAACAGGGCTACACTCTAGCAGAGGAGGAAGAGAATCCTCTAATCTTCCAGCACCGCCATCTACGCGGTAACCAAGGTGATACATTGGTCAGTGGACCGGTGGAAGCAGGACCAATGAAGAAACTTCACGTCAGCACAACAGCACTTCAGAAGGTCAGAAAGGATAAGAAAAACAGCAGTGTGTGCAAATTACGGAATCAAACCAACCACAGCCTTGTGTGCAAGACATTTTAGTTAACTTGAGGTGGTGACTTAAAAACAGCTAGTGACAAATTAAAGGGAAAGCACTAAAGCTTTGTGGCTAGCTGTTTATTGAGTGCAGACTTTCACCGGGTAACTGAAAGCCTTGATAAGTAAAAGAACAGCAACAACTCCAAGGCACAAGAAATAATGTAGCATCGCCAAAGATATTTCTGACAGCATAGCACAGTGGATAATACCGCACTCAAAGTGCAGAGTTTTTGACAGATTCAAAAATAATGTGAAGCTCCAGTTTGCTTCCATTTTTGTTTGTCATGTGTTAGCTGCGACTTTCTGGTTCGTAGGAGATGATGTAAGACATTAGGAATGGCCAGGAAGGGCCAAATGCCTTCCGTGATACCAAAAGCTGTGCAAGCGATGCAAAGAATGAAAATAAGTTCCTCTCGCCGCACCTTTATTCCCTCTGCAATTTGTTTTTGTGGAAAATGTTATGTAGTATTTGCATAATTCCTTTGACAAACTGACCAACAAACCCGTGCTTCTCAATGACGCTTTTTCAGTCATACCACACCTAATTTCATGGAAATTGGTCAAGTAATTGCTGAGGATTTTAAAACATGACTGTTTACAACGAGCAAGTCAAAGTACTGCTGTATTTACACTGTCCTCTGACGGCGTCAATGATGAATTACATTGCATGGAATTAAAAAAACAACAAAAAAACCCCCATAAATTCTCTGTGTAACGGAAGAACTGAAAGCGTATTTGATTGTGTTTCGATTCGGCGCAGCTCTGTGACCACAAGCAATTTAGAATCGATCAAATCTATCATTCTTTGAACTATTTCACGGCAGAAATGCATGTGTGCATGGCCATCATCCAACAGACTGCTCCCACGTAGTTCTCAAAGGCCTCAGAAAACGATCTGTTGCTCACAGGCCTGGGGCGCCGCGAGAAAGGTTTCCAAAGATGACTGGCTGGAGTGGTTGAGACGCTTGAGTGTTGTCCTCCTGAAGGAGTCTTCCTCTCCAGCGCTGCGATCGTGTTGGTCGTTGGCTCAAACCTACATCCCACTGGCCAGGTACACCACCGCATTAGTCATCCACAGACTAAAGTCTTAGAACACCTGTCCTGGCAATAGATACAGACAGGAACTGGAGATGGAGGAAAATGTGGTGTTGATCTCCTGTTTGCACAAAGATTTTAAGTTCATCATCTGCCATTGATCCATGAAAAAAAGCCTTCCATAAAGTGCTCCCACAAAGGAAGCATAGACTATCCAAAATGGCATCAAAAGTGAAGATTCGGTGTGAAGAATGGTGTCTTAATTAACCCTTGATTAATCTGACAGTTCATGAAGGGCTGTGACTTTTGTCCATCTGGGTTATCGGACGCCATAAAACTCCCTGTTACTTCTGTAAGAATTAGAATTTAACAAGCTGTTATTTGTCCCAGAATAATGGAAAACAGAATTGCTCACTTTGTAGCGCTTGCATTATGAATAGCTAGCCCTGAGCATAGCAAAAAAAAAAAAAAAGGCAAATGTTGTTGTGAATCTGTGTACTGGTTGCAAGCACTAGTAGCTTCCAGATGTGACCAAATGAATGTAAATTTGAAGCAGATTGTGCTTGGTTAATCAGTGCGTTTGTAAGGTACTTGAAAGACCGTGTCCTCCTATGACAACTGCAACTGAATGTGTTTTGAACATTTTGTGCATCTCTGTCCATAGGGACCTTTTCAATGCGGCTTTCCTTTCCTGTTGGTCCGAGCTAAGTGAAGACCAGCAGGATGAGCTCATTCGCAGCATCGAGCTAGCGCTCACGTCGCAGGACATCGCGGAAGTCACGCAGACGCTACTCAACCTGGCAGAGTTCATGGAGCACAGTGACAAGGTCGACATTGAGCAGTAAACTCCCAAACCTTACCGGTGTAATTAAAAGGCGGGATAAGACAGGTCATATTTCGGGTGAACTCTCAGATGTCTTTTTGGACACGTGTCGTTTGAAAGGGTCCTCTGAAAATTTCCTAGTGTAAAATCCTCTTGCAGGATATTATTGTACACGTAAGGTCATTGTGAAATTACATTTGTCAGTAGTTTGTTTACATGTACATAAGCCTTCATCTGGCAAAACTGGTGAACTAGCTCATCAGTGCATAGGAGTGAGTCTATGTAGAGCAACTTCCTCGGATGACTTTGCTTGTTTTGAAATAAATTCTTATCTTTTCCAGGGGCCTCTGCCATTGAGAGATGACAATGGCATCGTGCTGCTCGGCGAAAGAGCTGCCAAATGCCGCGCCTACGCCAAAGCTTTGCATTATAAAGAGCTGGAGTTTCAAAAAGGTCCTTCGCCCCTCATCCTGGAATCTCTTATCAGGTAGGAGGTTGAAATTCATTTCCTAATTGAAATTGCCTGTGAATGCTGAGAAGTTCGTAGCGTGACCAAAGTGCCTACGACGCAGTTGAATTAAGGAGTGGTTAGTATAAACATATCCCAGCACAGACTTCTGCCAAAGCTAAAACTAAAGATTTATTACCGAAACTGCTAAGATCTAATATCTTCATTTCCTTAATTTCCTCTATGTGATTAACAAAGCACATCAATCTAATGGCAAAAGGGAGGTGACGAGTCATACAGATTGCTTTTTTTTTTTTTTTTCTGGAGGCAAGACAACAAAATGTAACAAGATCTTGCATAAGCATAACAAATTATCACCATATCTGATGCAATATAAGCTTCACATTAATTGGTTTCTCCATCGTTTTTTTTAACTCACTTGTACTACAACTGGAATTCCTGAAGGATATTCCTGGTTCTATTTAATGCTTTGTGGAATGTCTTTCTGTTTTTAATGACATATTAGTGATTGTGAATATTCTGATTGTATGTCAATTTAAAGTACATTTAGGTAACTTGCTTTAGTAACATTGAGAACTTAGAGGCCAGTTTCACATCTCTTTTGTATTGATTGTTCCCTAGTAGTTAAGCACAGTTATTGTCAGATAAATCAAGTTTGACAGATGACTTAGACAGAGGCCAGCATTTAATTTCTGATAAGAAATGAGAAAATCAAAATACAATACACATGACCCCCCATGACCTTTCAATGTAACTCATCATGTTTTCCACCTCCTTTGTATTTGCATGATTTCTTCGTTTTTGAAATGGCGTGCAGAAAAGCTGTTTTCCAGGCATCTAATTGGACATTTGCCCCTTTTTTTCCCCATCTATGGGCGTCTGGCCCGGTTTCTCAGGGGTCTGTTTTCATTTTCCCGGGAGCCTTGATGATGATGAATGACGAGCAGGCACTCGAGTGTTTGTAATATCCCCATCTGGTTCTCACCTATCCAGAATTTCCCATATATTCAAAAAACACAGGCTGGTGCGTAAAAAGCACAATGAAAAATGTCTCTAATGAGTTGTGACTTTATTGAAAGAAAGAAAAAAGAAAAAAACACTCCCAGGCGATATCTGATCGTCGTTCTGATCAAAGGCAACATGCTGCTGCGCGAATACGTGATTAGTCACGGTTTGTGTTAATGACCTTCTGGTTACTGTAGAAGTTGTTGATTTTATTCTGTCACGTGGATCCTTTTGGTAGAATTTGAACATCTTTGTTGCTCCTTGGTGTCAATTTTGACTAAGTTTGATTCTTTGCCCTATAAAGGGTTACATTTACATGGCTATATTTCTAGGCCCTCTAGCCATGGCTCATTTCAGACATCTTCAGATAGCTTTGTATCCTTAATCTGAACTGCAGAGGTATGCTGTTCATTGCGCATGTTCCATCTCCACTATAATGATCAAAGTTATATAGGGCAATGGGCTGCATGATCTGAACCACATGTTAATAATAAATGTCTAGTTTATAATGCTTGTGGGCACAATGGAAATAGTTGGAAATGGAATTTAAAATGAGGTTTACGTTGATGTGATTTTTTTTTTTTTTAGAAGGCTGCAATTCATGATGAAAATGTCATTTACAGGAGCCATCCAGTCTGCCCTTTTATTTTTCTAGTATTTTTTCAAGCCAAAATACAGTAACATTTCCTCAGCATGGCACAACTAAATTGAGTGCCCCACATGATGCTAAATGAATTCAACATATTTGTTAGAAAACCTTGTACTTCAAAATAGAGTAATCCCTCGCCGCATCGCGGGTCGATTATCGCGGCCCATCTCTAACATTTTCGACCCCGCCTGGTTCCTGTACAGATAGACGTTGAATCTTTCATTGTACATGTTTTTGAGATGGCTGGATCTTCTTGAATGTATATTGGACGGAATAGCAGGCTGATAAAATGACAGACCCACCCCAGATGCAGTTCATATACAGTACAGTGCGAATGTATTTTTGGTCCAACCTAGTCTAGCCAATTATATAATTGATGTGACTCGGAAAAGTTCACATTATTATCGTTTTCCACAATGTTTTTGCAGTTTGATGACTTTCGTAGATTTGGATTAGCGAGTCTTCCACCACATTCCAAAGGTCTTTTGGTGGACTTTATTCCACCTATACTTTCTTCCAAAAGGGAGGGCATACCATTACAGCCTGATTTAGATGTAAACCTAACTTAATGTGGCACCTTGTAAGCTGATAAACCTACTACATATTTCCCAGAGGCAGGCGCTTCTTTTGAATGTTTTTGTTTTGGAATAGCATCAGTGCTTTAACAAACTTATTGATGAAAACATAGCAAAATAAACCCATGAAGCATGTTTCTTGATGACAAAATAGTGTATTGTGGGTGGTCTTCATTCCTGTGGTAGCAACCTTTGGACCTTATGTCAGGTGGTCAGAGTCAGAAGTCAGTAACTCAAAGCAAATAGGTTCGGTATGAATGGTGAGAATACTATATTATGCTTTGAGTGAGTCACGTTTCAAATTTAATTGTAAGGCATGTCATTTCGTTTAAAAAATATTTTTATTTTCTGTCCCATAAAAACGGCATACTTAATGCTCTGTACACATTTCACAAATGACACATTTCAGACATCAATAGTTGGTTTTAAAATAAAATGCTGCACAAATAAAATATATTTGGCCCTATTCTAACAATTGAAACAAAAGGGTTTTACCCATTCATGAAATAAATTTTATCCATCTTGACGTATCTTTGCTACTGATCAAGTAGCAAAAAAATGCTTTCTCTATATTTGCAAGTATAAATGAGTCGTCATAATCCAGCCACCCATGTGGTACGTTGGGAAAAAAAAGAGCATATATTTAAGAGTTAAAAAATGCAATATTTTACTGATCAATATATTAAACACAACTACAATTTACAGCCACACCCAAATACCATCAAAACGTTCAACTGACTTAAATCTAATCAGGCCAAAAACAAATAAATTGACTTCTTTTGGCAACTGCGGGAAAGCCATCATTTGGCTGATGGTGTGTGTATAAGTTGAGATCTCATGGGATCTTGATCAAGGATGTACATCTGTCGAAATTATGGCTGGAAATTTACTGGCCGGACCTTCATCTCCACCTTTTTGAGGGAGTAATTGGGACCATGCCATCCATACCAAGTGATCCCATCTGTGCTCTTCATGTGCTCACCGTAGCGGTAAAAGACTCCATTCAAGTTTGAGTCGGTGCAGCAGTTGTACCAGTAACCACCTACAAAGAGATGACATTGAGTTGAGACAATGAACATTCATGTTAAGTTGTTTGGCAGTCTCTATAAAACTCTCATTGTTACGTTATTTGAATTACCTTTGCGTAATGAAGCGCAGTTATCGACACACTTGTCATTGTCTTTGTTGAGGGTGCTGAAGTTGGTATTGTTATGGTAGCGCAGGGAATCTCCAGCATTGCCTCTATAGTGGGCAAGGAAAAGCCTGTAGCTGTTGAGCTCATTGGCCACGGTGAAAAAGCCATACTCAGCATAACGAGTCTCTCCTTCCCAGTCCTGCGTTTGAAATGTTTAATTAAGGCATAATCATTTTTTTGCACTCATACTGGTGGTTATAAAAACATTTTATGCATGGTTTTATGTTTTTCTTCTTCTTCTTCTTAAAAGGGTCTAGACCTGGCATTGCCAGCACCTACCTCCATCTCAATCCTTAGCACACTGGGCTGCCTTGTTAGACGGAATATGTGGTCCATGCCAAGCCAGAAGTCTCCGCGGATGGATCCAAATCCGCTTTTGTACTGCTTCCAGTCACGGTTAAATGACATCAGACCAACTTTACGCCTCTGGATAAGAGTCCAGCCGCCTCCGTTTGTCTCCATATCACAGAACACCTAAAAACGATTTTCAGTATGTCTTACCAGAGTGGAAATCCAAACATTCATCATGCTCTACCTGAATGATAAAGTTGGAGAACACCAAATACAGAAAACTTCAATATTACTCACACTTAGCTCAGGGGTTCCCAGGAACTCGTCTTTTGGAAGTTTGTACTCTCCAGAGATCTTATAGTTCTTGGAGTAGAGTGATGAACAGTCATATATGGCATCTGGATATAAGAACATTGTCAGTCAACCTTCCCAAACAATTAAAAGCAAAATATGCATCCGTTAGGTCATTCTCTTTCTCCCCTGCATCACTGTGTAGTAGTGTAAAAGAAGTAGGGATGGATTCCTCCTGATATCTTCTAACAGGTCTTCTAATGAAGTCTTAAGTTTAGCCCAATCTAAGTCCCTTTCTGCTCTGTGCTCTTGTCAAATTTGGTCGAGTTGTCCTGTTCTCTTTCGTAGTGACCCTTGTCAGACTACATGGTCAAGTTACTGAAATAATAAATGATGTCATGCCTGGTTTACTTCGCTGTGGCAGGCAGCACTGATTAGTGTTGTTTTAACACTGAAACGGGTGTGACAGGTCAGATTGACAGTTGTCAGACTTTACAGTTCCAATTAAAGGATTTTGTTTAGATATAGAGAAGGCTAATTAATGATTTTCTCGGGTATGTTTGCAAAGATACCGCCTGATGGTAGATGATCATTGGAGGTGGGTTAAAATAGTAGCAATGCAAAGAGATTCTAACAGAAACATTTTAAAATACTTTTGTTTGGACTCTACAATAGAAGCATGGATACTCACCTGATGTTGTCTGTGGAGCGGACTGCAGAGACTGAAGCTGCATGATTTCCACGCGGTTGTTCATTTCAGAGTACTTGCTCTCGGCCTCTGTGACCCTGGCTTCCTGCTGGCGGTTTTGCTTGTCCAGGTCTATGATTTGCCTCACGACGTTCATCAAGTCTGCCTCCTGCTTGCGACTCAGTTCCCCGAGGAGACTGGTCAGGTTGGCCACTTGAACCTTAAGAGAACGCACCTCATCGCAGCACTGAGCCTTGCTTGGCTTTGGTGGTTTCAATGTCTTCCTGGGATTCTGAGCCCAAGTTCCCGCCACCAGAAGAATGGTGACTGCCACAATGCTGAGATTGACCTTTGGCATATTGAAAGAAATTGTTCGATAGTTTGACTCTGGTTGTTCCGAATTGCTTTCTGAGCCCAGACGCAATCAGTCGAGTTGTGGTCGCTCAGTCGCTCTTCTTTGAATGGCAGCTCACTTGTGTTTCCTCAATGAAGACCTCCTCTCGAGGAGCATCTTAAGTATTTGCATGTAGTTCCTCCCCCTTCTCCCATGCTCAACCCCCTGGATGTAAGGCTTCTCTCATCCCTGTCCCTCTACCTTTTCTTCAAATTTACTTTCACTCATTCGACAGAAGCTATACTCACAATCTGCTTGGTGTTTTTTTTTCTTCTTCTGGAATGTAATGTTTTTTTCGTTTTCCGCTTTTCCCTTTTCCATTTATTTATTTTTTTACTTTGTTCTAAATAATTGCAGGGAAGGTTGGTGAAGTGCTAATAGTTGGTCATTTACTTACTTGTGAATCCTTTAAAGTCGCCGATGTGTGTCAAGCTCTGTATGGAAAAATGTGATGAATTTGGCTTCCTGTATGTCCTCATTTGCCTGTATGTTTACAAGCGCGCAGTTTTCCCTTGGAAACAGCACACTTAAATACGTACAGCTACCCTCTAACTTGTCTCATGAGATGCTGCATGCTCACTAAATGACCTTACCTGCTGTCTCTTTACCAGATTTTGGCCCTTTGTCTAGTCACGTTGGATCACCTTTGAAGCTAATTGCATTTTCCCCAATCTGGTGGCTGACATAGACCTGTAATTACAAAATGCTCACTGGAGGCTTTTCTGTCACTACATATACCGAAAGATGTTTTGGTATGAAGCAGTGACCCCACTGGAGCTAAGCTGTCAGCAGAACACTCATGGGTTCAATTTCATGGGGTGAAAAAAAGCAACAGATTCTTATTCAACATTTTGAATTACATAACGGTTATTAACTGTTTTTCTACCCCATCCTCACAATCCTTTAAGGAATCCATTTTTTATTTTTTTTCTGATACAATATCATCCAATTATGAGTATGGCTTCCTCACTTGCAAACAATTATGTTTGAACCAGTGGCTTGTTGAGTTTTTATGGTCTCTGCTTCTTCCGACGTAGAAAGACCAGATTCCTTGAAGGCTAAACGTATGTTTATCGCTACGTGTCAAGCCATAGTTGACTGGCAGATAGGCTACCCCACCTCTTGTGCAAAATCACCTAGGATTGATTACAAGCTCTCTGTGACCCTGTGGGTTAAACTGTATCAATATTGGAGGGATATCAAAGCTAAACATAACATTTGAGCAATATGGTTTTCATCAAATCTTAGGTTGGAAATTGAGGTAGGCTTCTTTTCTCAAAATTGCCAGTAGATATGAAAATTAGTAGTCCTTTTAAACGTCAATCTAACATTTTAGTCTAATTATTTTCTCCATCAACCTCAGTTTTACTGCTAAGAAATCACTATTTCATAGACATAGCAGTGCCACCTACACATCTCGCAGTGGAAACACCAGTCAGATGAGAATAATTATTTTGCTAATAGGACTGACTTGAGGTCTGCTCAATTCATTCAGAACACTATCTGGTGATCTGGTCTGCAGAGTTCATATTTGGCAAAAGTGTTTGTGTTGTGTGTGTGTGTGTGTGTGTGTGTGGTGGGGCAAATGAGTTTGATTAAAATAGACCAGCATATGCTAGTTTAAAGGACCCTCTGGAATAAATATGAGATGAATAACTGTCACCTTGCATTGGGCCCGATTTAAAAATAAATAATAATAATAACAAATAAAAAAATAAAAAATACAGAAATGAAAAAAAAAATGCAATAAATGATCTGCTACCTGGTTGAACCTTTTGACTTTCTCTTAAATGAAGGATACAACCATAGTATTTTCCATGTGCTTGGAGACTATACTGTATGAATACACTGGGGGTATTGTGCAGCTCTGAGTGGCTGACTTCATTCCTTGGCAGACCTTCAGATGTCCTGGTGGCCTAAGCTAACGATGACTGCCTGGTGCTATCTGTTATACATCAAATGCAAGCCACTACATCGGCTAACCATTTACCACCCTCCAAACCAGTAGCTCAGACAAACATCCTGCGCAAATAGAGCTTAGAGTAGCCACAATTCTCAAAAGTATTCCCAGTGGTTTAAATGAGGACATTTTCTATGTCTCACAGAAATGTAATGGCCGTTGGACATGAAACAACAACACACACACACACACACACACGCACACAGTAACAACAGCGTTCCAATGAGGTCACTTCCATTTCTTTAAGGGGTGGGGCCACCAGAGACACTTTGTTCTGCCGGCCCTTTAACCTGACGGTAATGAGCCCAGGAAACATGGTCTGCTCTGGTCTCCCAGTTGGTGATAGTGTTTCAATAGTTTCTCCAGCTGAAAGCACAACATGCTTGAGGCACCATAACAGAAGAAAAACAGAAACAGTTCCCTGTTGTCTTTCTGTTCACAGTGTTAGAAATGACTAATGTTATCCCATTTAGTAGAATCTGTTTGGTAAAAGAACATGCCAAATAGCTTTATGGTGTCAGAGGTCAAACGTCAGCCACTCCCAAGACACTTTGTGTGCGATCCAACTGGTGTTTTGTTTTGGCTGTAACACACCTGCAATCCTTGTGAGGGTAAAGCCATTTAGATAATGGATGGCTGGAAAAAACGGTCATAAATCTAGTATGGAGTTGGTGGGTATAGTTTCACAGTCTGGGTTGCGAATGACGTAAGATCCCTTATCAGCATCAAAGTGGTTTATCCTTGATCCATATGTACAAATGTCCATCCATCAGTTCTCTGAGGCACTATTCTCACTCCTCTCATGGGTGTGCTTTAGCCTATTCCAGCTGTCTTTGGACGAGAGGTGGGGTGACCCTCAACTGATCGTCAGCCAATCACAAATGTAAAAAGATCAGAATTATTTAACTTTTCTTGCGTGAATACCTGGACTGTACTTTCAATGGCCCTGTATTCATTTCTGGACTTTGCATTCCCAGTCCCTAGTTGATTTTTGTTGTTGTTTTTATTCCATTTAGGGTTAGATGAGCATTTGGCTTCCCTCGTAGATCTACGACCAAGTGGATTTCTTTCAAATTAGATTAGGCCCAGTAGTGAGGTATGGCATTCCTCTTTGTTAGCTTTGCATACATTACAGGATTTACAATTAGATGAGCGCGTTGTTGTACTTTCTTCCATTTTCTTTTCCTTTTCTTCCAGGTTTACTCAAAAACTTTTGATTGAAAAATAATCAAATGTATAGAATCAACTGATAATTAAGTCTATCAAAGGTTTGTTTATAGTTAGTCCTTGCATTAATGGTGGAAAGCAAGATAATTTTTGAATTATTTTATTTATTAGTCTACTGTACACCACTTTTTCCTCAATATTTGAGGGGCAAAGGTAGAGCAAAGGCCTGTTTTAGTAATCAGAAGGGAATTAAATAGAGTCACTGAATCTGAAAAGTAAATCTTTTTATTCAATGAAGAAAAACCAACTTTAGTCCCAATATTTTCCTATGCAGTCTGAAATTGTCCTTTTTGAACTTAATGGTCTCTCAGGTTTCTTAAATTTGTTTACATTCTGAAGTCAATTGCCGGGCCATTCCTCCTTACAACTGGTATCCGTTTTCATCTTCTCTTTTCGTGGAGAACTCGCTTGCCAATAATCCTGAAGGAATTCACCGTCCAAGTAATTCAATTTTGCATACACTGCACATTGTTTGAAACTTGCTCTAACAGTTAATTACTCTGAATTTGGTCTTGGCAGAGCTCAACGGCCTCACCTTTTAAATCAGAACTAAGGTTCTAGGTTTTTTTGACACTAGTCTTGAAGGTCTGTCCTTACTAAATCGTTAAGATGGGGAACATGATGTTAGAGTCTTGTCATATGGATGTGTTTAGACTGCATGTGTCCTGGAAGCTGGCAGCCAGATGGTCTTAGCTGTGGGCCAGTTAAATCTCCAGGGTCCATAGAAGAGAAGATTCTTATCCACAGTTGTCTCCTCTAATAAAACCCCACATCTGGGCAATTTTAGCATTCCTTAACTGCTTCTGTGTTGCACAGCATGGATGCCCAGTAGCAATATTAAATGTGCACAATGCCTTTTGTTTTACACAAGATGTATTTCTTTTCTGAAAACACCATTGATAAAGAAGACAATGTTATTTCGTTTATTATTTTCTCATTTGATTATGTAGCATCAATATATTTCGTGGTGGATATTTTTGTATGATTACCATCCTAGGAGTGATCAAAATAATCTGTATCAAGAAAAACACTTCATTTTTGTTTTACGAATCCTGTTTTTTTTTGTTGGAAACAAAAAATAGGTGCTGATAACTCCATAAAGGTTTACAATTTGGTGTTTGTTTGTTTTTTGTTTTGTTTTTATTCTGCACCCACTGCTAAAAATGTGCTTTCCGATTTAATATGCTGGTGAATGATCTTTTCAGACTTCAGAGTCTAGTTACATTGCTCACAGTGGCTACATTTGGTTTCTATTCAAGTCAACTCCTGGTGTGCATATTAATTGTACCTGTCACGCATTCACATCTGCACCAGCAGCTTTAGATCATTTGCTGTGGTCACATGCAGAGCCATTTCATCACATCGGGACCTCAACTGTGTGAACTGTCAAAAGTAATTTCTGACAAATATGCTCAGGTAGCCCTCATCGACTGTCCTCAGAAACTCCACTGCATACCAGCATTGATCACACGCTTCATTTTACAGACATATTGGTTGTGGCCGCTCATGGCTTTTCCCATTAAGGAAGTACAGTGCAGTTGCCCTTCACAGGAGTGTTTCCAGATGTTTTTCAGTTCAGGGTGCTCACACCGGACTTGCGGTGAAAGATAACGTACACATACACAATACACACAAGTGTGGCAGATGTCAGTCACTCTGTTTATTTCAACAAAATCCACTTTACATAACATTGCCACGATAGAATTGCTCAAGATTCCGAGTAACCTGTTGGTTCAGAGGATTAACAAATACATAGTCTTATTTACATCAAGTGCAAATAGGTCATGTTAAGAATAAATGCTGACTAGAAGTGCAGCCATTGATTAATTGACAATTGATTGATTATCAGATTATTCAATAATTATGTATGCTAATCAATGAATCTTCATTGCTTTTTTATTTCGAGATTGTCTGCTTGCCAAACTATTATATAATCATCATAAATGATTTTATAATGATGTACTTCTTGAACCGATTAATTGCATATCTGTTTGTTTGAATAGGAAATATTAATTTAGTTTGCAATCATTTTGATTTAAGAGCAGATTCACTGAGCAAATTAATTCTGCAACCCAAGGTTCCACACGGTACTTCCTCATGTGAAATGATGTAATGACGTTACCTCATACATCGTAGCTTGTGCTTTCTATTTTTGACCATTCTGTCAATAGTAAATATGCAATGCTTTGAATTTGTCATTTGAAATATGACAACAAATCTTAATGTACATTGTATCGATAACCTATACTTATCGTTGAAGCTTTGACTCCCATTTTATGAAAAGCAAAAAGCATCTGATTCCAAAAATTCCACAAATACAACATTTGTGTGGAAATTTCTCTGAAAGCCCCTGTGTGTCTTTTTTTTGTTTTTATTTCCCAGTATCAACAATAAGTTGCAGCAGCCAGAAGCCGCATCTGGTGTGTTGGAGTATGCCATGAAACATTTTGGTGAGCTGGTAAGTATTTTTTTACAAGTTGATATTGCATTTTCAACACTTGGCAGTGGATGTAGGTAATTCTCACCATTACCTTATCAACACCAGCATACATTCTCATAATGAAATACAATGTTCATGAAGTGTACAAGTGGGTGGTTTTGTGTCTGCTTACACTTCTTTAGGGGGTAGCCTTGGTTATTCTAGCTGCATATCTGCAGAACACCTTGTTCTGAAAATACAGCATGTGGGGAACCCATCTACTCTTCTGACTTGTCTTAGCGTATTTTCCTAGTTATAAAGACTACAATTTAGAAAGTGCACACATTATCAAATGAATTAAAGAATGCTGATATATTTCCAGAAAATGTGCATTCCCTCATGTTGCACCTTTTGCTTTTGTTTTATCACACTAAATAAACCATCAAAGTGATTTCAGAATGATGTTGGAGACAACAGTTAGTGATGGCAATATAAACTATGGTCTGATGTAAAAAGTGCAATGACAGCACAGTTTAACAGTGATTGAAAAACCAGATTTCAAAGGTACGTAGTTACTGTATCGAAAGAGTATGAGTAGAAACACAAACCATAGGGTTCCACGAAAAAACAGGCTAAGGAACGATGTTTTAAGCCCCAGATGAGCAATTTTTGCAGGCTCTTGAACACATGCCTCGAAAAAAGACAGCAAGATAAAAATGCCTTGTAAGGTGTATTACTAAGATTGTATCTTGTCCTACATCTCGTGTTTGAGCTTTGACACAAAAAGTAAGACTGAATTTGTAATGCAGCGGTCCAAACAATGCTATTATTACACTTTTACCACTTTTTGATTAGGAAATCCAAGCCACTTGGTATGAGAAGCTCCATGAGTGGGAAGATGCTTTGGTGGCATACGATAAGAAGATCGACATGAACAAAGAGGATCCAGAGCTCATCCTGGGCAGAATGCGCTGCTTAGAGGCACTGGGAGAATGGTATGTGATTATTTATATCGCTATTCTCTCGCTACTCTAGCCTTTCAGCTGTGTGCTTAAATACTTATGGTGAATTCATCAACCATCTCCTATTTTGTTCTTTTTTAATCCTGTGTAGGACTGTGCGGGAGTCAATGTGGTGTGAATACGCTACTCATGCCCGTGAGCGCTGCCTTAGCAGCCTTTTCCAAATCTGTCTTGACAAAACTCCCTTTGACGGAGGTGAAAAGATTGAAAAAATGTTCCTTTGAGTTGACTGAAGTACTGTAATTCAATCCGGAAAGAATGAACGGAGAGCCAACCCTGGTTAGAGGTGCTGCAACTCTACTGAAAGTTCACCATAGTGACGGCTGGCCCTCAAAAAGCATTCTTTGGGAAAATGACAGTCATGTCAAAAAGATCCAAACGCTGTATGCGGAGGCTAGTTATTGAAATACTGACACTTAACAGATGGCAATCGACTTATGTAGCTGCTCTGGTGTGATTGTTGTCAGTGGTGTTATTTTGGGAAATGATATATTTAGCAAGAAAATGATTTTGCTTTGTGTGTGTGAGAACCTGTAGAGTCTGAAAATTATATAACATTTGATAGGGGCATGAGTCAATGAAGATTGACTTTTTGAGAACACAGTTGCCTGTCAGGTTAAGGGATATTGTTCAGATCCTCATTGTGCGAATCCAAAACTGGCGTCAAAGAGTTTAAGTAGAGTTATAATAACAATAATACAGGAAGGCTTTAGTAGAAATCCCATCCTAACTTTTAAAAGTACACATGCATTAAGAGGAATTCCTTAAAAATGGTAAACGTGTGTCCTGTTCAAAATACAGCGTAACCTCTACTGTAGGTTGAGCACAATCTACTTCATGATGTTGAATCACCTCTCTTGTACAAAATAAATTCAATTCTTTTCAATAGTGTTTACAATGAGAAATGATTCAAGCGTAATTCAAAGATGATTTGTGTGATAGGTGCGGCTCACACATCCTACTATTTAACACTGCATACCATTGTAGAATGAAAAAACCGGTGCGGTCATTTGAAAAAAATGTTTTGTGGAATGAATTGCAATAGATGCTGTTGGATTTGTTAGCTATCTTACTTGACGTCATCAGTGTGTTAATGGAATTTACATTTGTCTGAGATGTTTATTTTGAAAGAATATATGAATGACAAATTGAAATGTTAAATAAAAAAAATCTTTCTGTAGTCAAAAGGGCAATAAGCACTATGAAGGAAATCATAGTTCATATCTTGTAAATGGAATTTGGCATGGTGAAGCATCTGAGCTTCCTTGGCTCAAATACATCCAATTTGTCTGGATCTACACTAAAATGGGTTCTTCATTGGCTCATTTCCCGCAGTCTAAGCTTTGTTGGAGGTTACTTGGCAGACCGCCACCATGACTGAGCAATCCCATTTCACGGTCATGATTTGTCTGAATTTTGTCATTGCAATGTTTGCACTCTTCACAGCGAAAGCGAGGTAAAAATGTTGCAGTGCAACATTTCTGCATCTGGTGGACGTATGTGGAACCACTCTACAATGCAAACTTTTCCCAAAGTTTTTTATGCTCATGCGATTAAGTGTATTGTTCTGTTTTGTTCCGAATTGTGAATTAAGGATGTTTAAGGTCCACTGTATTTTTTTGTACATGAATACTTGAAGCCCATGCTGATTTTTATTGTTGTTGTTTTTTAAGGGGTCAGTTGCACCAGCAGTGCTGTGAGGAGTGGACTCTTGTCAGTGAAGAAACCCAGGCCAAGATGGCTCGTATGGCTGCTGCGGCTGCTTGGGGACTGGGTAACTCGGACACTTTTCAATCACGGCTGCATTAGCTCTAAGTTAGTTCATGAGGAGCAGTTTTTGTAAATTATACGCATGTAGAGCCGCAGCCATTGCGGCAAATGGGTGACTGAACGATGCAGAGGGTGGCAATGAAATCTAAACATTCGCCCCTCGCCAACCCCAATATTGACACGCTGTAATGCATCAATGTGGAGCAAAAACATTTGCCACAGTCAAAGAGCATCCCTTGAGATCTGTGGTCTGTGGCTTTGCATTGAACCAGCCGAGCTACTATATGAAGACTATCCTGACCGCATATCATTTACAAATATCATATTTAGTGATTTTTCTCTTATGTAAGCCATGGTCAACAAAAGTCAAATCATCATCATCACATCCTTGAGCAATCATTTTTACATTTGATTGTTTTTCCGTCAGGGCACTGGGACAGCATGGAGGAATACACATGTATGATCCCGAGAGATACACACGATGGTGCCTTCTACAGGGCAGTGCTAGCCTTGCATCAGGACCTGTTCTCGTTGGCCCAGCAGGTACTTATGTTATGCCGTAATATTTTGAATACATCCAGCAGAGCATACATCCCCCATTAACTGTACAGTGCATTATGGCTGTATTTATAGAAAACCTGAAGACATACCATGGGATCGCTCAATAGCCTCACAGTTTCTGGAATTTCCATTAGTCTTTTGAACAATCCATTCAAAGTTTACTTCGTTGGACAGAGTATTAAAGGAACAAAAATGTCTACGGATATTCCAGAATATCAAATTCCCTCATTGCCTTAGTGTGTTCGCAAAAGTTGTTTTAATGATGTGATACTTATATGGCGTTGAATTGTTATGTAACTTACCTTAGAAGCATTAGAGTATCATTTTCAGGTTCCCACGATTCAAAGTTTGTTCCTGTTTTCAGGGTACGTCGGAAGATACAATACCATAAGAGTTCTTTGTTCGCCGTGCAGTATAATAACATACAAAACAAGCTGAATGCATTTGATCTTAGTTCCAAATCAGTACGAGTTACTCCATAATATAGTAAATTAGTATATTTATATGAGTATTACCTTATTAAACCCAAACGGCATTGACGCTGCCATTTGTTGTTCCCGCTTATGTATCAAGTCATGTGGTAACCCCGCTGCCTTCCTTTTAAGCAAGTGCAACTTAACTGACTCCATTGTTGTTCTTTTTAGTAACACAATGCATCACAAACGTTATCAGATCAGGTTGACATGTACTGGTTTATGGTGTTGGCTGGTCAACATTTGATCTGATGATATTAAGGCCTATTTGAAGACTAACCCAGGGTCAAATGTGCTTTTCAAAAAGCGTGTGCTTTTGTGTGAACACTGTCTTAAATGCTGCTCTGTTTTTCCGTAAGTACATGAAACTTGGTGATTGATATGCTTCTATGTACGCATTTGTTGGACCTTGAACCTGCAGCTTTCAAATCCATGTCCTTAGAGCCAAGTCCTCAATGCAAATGAGATGCTCTCATTGGAATTGCTTGCCAACAGTTCTGATGAATACAAGCTTCACCTTGGACACCTGTTCTTCCATTTTCCTAGGATTCGTCCACCATGTCACCTTTTCACAACGGAGCCCCCAAAACTTGCCCTCTGCGCTCCCCAACTCACCCCCTCTAAGACAGAGATTAGATCCAGGTGTGGCCCATAGGATGTGGTGTTAGATGAATAGGGAGACCAGACGTTTTAGTCTTACTGACACCAAGCCACTCAAAATGAATAATGAGCAATGAAAAGCAGGTGGAGCACGGTGAAAGCTTAAATGTCAACATGAGCTCAGTCTAGTCTTCCGGATGTGCTTCTTAATCCTCACACTTAAATTTGTTTGATTTCATATGGGCTGGTTGTTTTTCCGCTATAGTAGACATGTGCTTGCTTGCCGAGTCCCAGAGGGCTTCTGTGTCTGTGAGTCGTTTGAGGTGGCTTTGTGAATTGTCCATTCCACTCATGATGCACAGCCACAACAATCCCTGTCTTCTGTAACAATCCAAATAATATAAGCGACTCTCTACTGGGTATTTATTTAATTTATACCTTTTACTCTTTCTCAAGACAGACTTGTTCGTCTCGACAGAGGGCAATTTGTCCCAAATCTTTCGAATAGCAGCATACTGGAATGTAATGTCAGAGGAGCCCCGCCAGTGTATATAAGCACAATATTTAAGGAAAAGAATGGAAGAGGTGTTGCATAAAACCAGACACTGCATTTATCAGGAGCCGTCTGGGTTGCACAAGTTCAGTGAGGGCCCGTTGGCAGTAATTCAAGTGTAAACAAACTAACTGAGGCTGTAAAGAAAAAGCCTCATTGTACCTTCTTCACCAATTCCCTTTCCTCATGATGTGCATGTCTCCACAGGTGTTTTGGCACACCGATTTTCCTTTCCATCCCTGTAAAAAATAATTGCTGGTGGTTGGCCTTTGAAACAGCTTTTTGCCCTGGCTTGTGAGAACGTCTTTACTCACCAGCCATCATTTGTCCCTTTTTCTATTGGCAGCGCCACAAAACATGACTTTAAGAAATGGGAATGCCATGGCCATCTTCTGAATACTACACATCTTAGAAGATTTGAAATAATCAGAAATAGCCTTTCTTTATAATTACCTAAAAAAAAAATCTCATATTTTCTGAGTCAGAAGCTTGTACGTGGGGAAAAAAGAACAAAACAGCAGAGGTAATCCTTTGATGCCCAGTGAATGAAGGTGTTGCACAAGAGTGACTTCATACATAGTGGCGGTTGAAACTTAGATCTGTTGTCCATAGTTCTAATAAATAATGATATTCTTTTTTTCTAACCCCACACCTGAGGTGACTTGTCTCCCACGCACTTGCTTTCAACGGTTCATTTTATCTAACACATTCCACTCAACAGTTCATCAAACTGGCCTAAGTCTTCGTCACACTCTTTCGTCACTGTTGGCAGGGCTTGCTAACAATGATTCAGTAAGTATGTAAGTATCCTTACCCTGCTTTCCCCCATTCAGGCTGCAGTCCAGTACCAGCTGTTTTTCATTCTTTTTTCTTTTTCTTCCAAATAGCATGATACTGAATAAGTAACCAGCGCCAAAACCTTTGAATGAATTCAAAGGCCTATTCATACAGATAGACCTCAGGCGTGCTTACTTTTCAGTGACCCTTCAGATCCAGTCTTACAGAACACATTTTCTTATTTAAAACAGTTTATACCAACCAGCAGGGCATTGTTGTCAACATCCAATCTGTAATTATATTTGATTTGTTTTGCAGTGCATTGACAAAGCAAGAGACCTCCTTGATGCCGAGCTAACCGCCATGGCTGGAGAGAGCTACAGTCGAGCCTATGGGGTAAAGTCAAATACTTACATATATTTTTTTTTATAGTCTGATCTGTCCTCTTGAGGATTCTAAAAAAACCTTTTCCATCACCCACCAATGAGCAATGCAATCATTTATTAATAATTGCCCATAGTCATAGTCATGAAGCACGTCTATGAGGAGATCCTGCAGCATTTGCCTCATTTAATGTGCAAGAAGGGACTTGTAGCACAACTCCTAGATGCTTCACCGCTATATGCTTACAACTCAATGGTTACTGTCCAAGAAGAACATCACCATGATGGAACAATCTCCCCTCTCACCCAATGTTGCTATGTGTTCCAAGCTCCAACCCCTCAAGGGGACCCCTTTTGAGGGCGTAGACAACATCTAGATGGCTGTGAAGATGGAGCTGTGGAGGATCCCTGAAAAATCCTTCAAGGAGGCGTGGCAGAAAAGGCTGTAGAAGTGCTCTTTACTCCAGTGGGATGGCTTCAAAGAGGAAAACATGCCATTTGGAATTGAAATTAGTGGCTCTTTGAGATATCCAATTTATGTGCTTTTCAAGATACAAGCTGTCATTTGCATGGATTTTTTTTTTGTGGACAATTTTCAAAAAAGAAGTGTCTTTCTGTTTCACGCCACCTCCACCTGAAGCATAAAGCAACCACTTACCCTTTAGTCCGCTAGCTTAATGCTGATGCATATCATGTATGTACATTTACCAAAAGTTGACAAGTAACTGGTAATGTCCTCGCGGCGGCCACACATGTTCACGTGTCTATTGTATTCTACAGTACATTCGGCTCCATACATTTAAATGCTTAAACCATAACAAACGTGTTTTCGTGTTCCCCAGGCGATGGTGTCGTGCCAGATGTTGTCAGAGCTGGAGGAGGTGATCCAGTACAAGCTCGTGCCCGAGAGGAGGGACATCATTCGGGAAACATGGTGGGAGAGGCTTCAGGTAACCTCAGCCCTTCAACATGATGTATGGGCGAGCACACACACACACACACACACACACATGAACTCGCGTGTAAAAGCTCAAATGCAGCTTAAAGCAGATGTTTCTCAAGGGCGGCATTTTATGCCAACATCATACAGTTGGTGCACACAAGTATACATGAGTAGTTTCCCAGCAAAGCTTTATAGTCTGTCAGGAATCATGGGAAAGCTCCTCTGTATCTGAATCACACTTTTGTGTAAAAAGTTCACTTGAATTTTTTCCTCTCTCATAAGGCTGTTGATATCGCAATAGTGATACTAAAACAATAATATAATAAGCGGTTCAGAAAATGGATGGATGTAAGTATTCTAAATTCACTCCTAAAAGAAACTCCTTTGATTTTGTGTGAGAAATTATAAGAGAAATTGATACTCAATTGATCAGTTGTGTTTTAACTAAATTGTGGTTTTCCACATGGATTTCTATATAATTGAAAGTAATATAGCTATGATAAAGGGGAAATGGTGTAACATGAGAAAAATGAACAAAATAGGAGGCAGTTGATAAGACAGAACAAATAAAAGCTTGAGGCCCAACTTGGGTTTGAATTGTACATGCGACATAAAGCAGAAAAGTACCTGTAGCTTACTTGTTCTTGTTGAGAGATCTGTCTAATGGCAAAGAACATTTATTCACAGTGCTATAGTGCAGATATATGGTAGGCACTACCTTGGTAAGCTTGGATAAACTCACTGTTTATGTTCTGTCAAAGTGCAACCAAGAGATGGAAGAGTTTCAGTCAGACTGTCGTGAAGTGTTTTCATCTCAGTATCGTATTGAAAAGATTTATGCTACCTGTAGGAACCCCTCTGCTGATTGTAACCAACATTTGCATGAAAATGTGATTATTAATACCCATAAACCTTTGCAGCGAGTCACTCATAGATGACATAGAAGAAATGGGCTGTAAAACAAAATGACACTTCTTAAATTTCAAGTTTTATTTTTTGATGTACAGAAGGTCTGGATGATGAACCGATATAATCGATTACAGTTTTTTTGTTTTCCTTTGTCTCGCAATCAAAATAATTGTGCAGGGACAAAAGTTGAAACATTTGAAATGACTTCTAAAAAATATTGTATTAGGAAATGTATTTAACGGACCATCTTTTTCAGAGAAAGTTCTTTTGTTTTAACATGGTCTGTTATGAAAAAAAAAAGGGCTCTCTGTGAAAGTTGATACAGTTGATGGCAAGAAAAATTAAGTGCCTGTGTTTTTGTTTCAGGATAAAAAAGCAAACCTCAGAAGGTGGAAAAAAAATCCCTAAAGATAAACGATGATTAGTGTCATTGCCACATACTCTTTCAATTTACTTAAGCGTGAAATACCATTAATTTTGATTTTTGGGGGAGGCAAAGGAGATTATATTTCAGGGCCGCACTGCTCAACCACATTTTGTAGTCTCTATTGATGGCAGGAAAGTGCCACTTAATGTGCCGATACCAATCACCCAATTTAACTTCCTTTTATCTGTCACAAGAGTTGTGCTCGCTATTAATAATTTATAATCTAAGTATATGTAATCTGATTTCATATCTATTTATTTTCTGGTTTTGTTTTATATTTTAAAAACAGTATTTTGTTGTTGGTTTCTCACATTTGGAATAAATCATTTTATTTTGTGAATAGGAGTTTAGATTTGACTGTTGACAAAGGCTTGCTCCGCGCCAATAAACTTCAAAATGAAAAGCGGCATGTTTCGTCCTGGTCCATCCATTTTCTTCTCACGGTTTGGAATGGCACCTGGCAAGTTTCTTTCTGACTTTTCAAAGCTTTCAGACATGACAGTTGAAGAGAAAGCATTTCCAGACGCACTGAATTCCTCCCACAGTAAAATGAAGTGATTTGATGACTGATTTTTTTTTTCTCCCCCATCATAAAAGATGAGACTTGCTTTGGGATCTTGCGAGGGCCGTGCTAGTAAGCACACTGATCTTATAATGCCAACCCCAGAGGTGCAGGGACTGACAGCCTTATTTTTATTTCTTTGGGGAATATTTCATCTGGCACTGACCGGACGTTCGAGTCCGGCTCCTACTCCTCAGATACTTCTCTTTTATTTTATGTCGTATTTGCCTTAACCTGTAGGCGGATATCATGCATTAGTGTTTTTCCAGACATTTTATTCTGTCAAGTTGACTCAAATCTGTAAAAATCGAGATCCCCTCAGAAACCTTTCAGCAACAAGTTTTTTGCAATTGAAATATTGTCATCGCTTTATTGCAAGACCTGAAATATTGAGTTACACCACTTTGCTCTTTCATGCAAAAACAAGAATTTATCATATTGCTTTCCTCGTGTAAATCATGTCAGAGCAGAGTATGCCAGCGATTAGTTCTTGAAAATTCATAAAAGATGATGCACAGTATAAGTCTGTTTTTTGTTCTGGCACATGGACTGGACTCACGTGTGGAGGTGTTGAGAATGGCAGTAATGGCCACCGTAGTTTTAACTATACAGCTCTCGAGTGTACAATATCAATGAAGTAGTTCCTCGCTTTAAAGTCTAACAAAAAGCCTATTTCATCCATGTATTTTGTTTGTGCGTGTGTTTTCTCAGGGTTGTCAGCGGATCGTAGAGGACTGGCAAAAGATCCTGATGGTCAGGTCACTTGTGATCAGCCCCCATGAGGATATGAGGACGTGGCTGAAATACGCCAGCCTTTGTGGCAAAAGTGGACGCTTGGTACGTTACATTTCCCGGAAGCAGACGCATACTAGTTCTGCATTAAGGCTATTTTATTTTATGTTTTGCAAACTTCAACCAGCGGTTTACATCTTGTTGTGAACTATTATTTTTGTTGAAGTCTGTTCTTGAATGTTGTCTTTGACACATACACTTGTACTGTACTGTACCTGGAGAGTTTTTTTTACTTCTCTGGCCAACTGTCTTGAAGTTTTTTTTTTTCTTTACCAGGGAAAGAATTCTTAGGTCATCTGCCACAATCATTTTCTGTGGACTTCAGAATTTTTCGGCGTTGCTGAGCATACCAGTGCGTTCTTTCTACAAATTTTCCAACAGTTGGTTTGGCCAATTCTAATATTTTTGCTAGGTCAGGTCTGTTTTGATTTTTCACCATAATCCTTCTTCACTAATAGTGAGAGGTCTTTGGATATGACAGCAAAGTTGGCAGCAACATATTCCAAATGCAAATAGCTCACTTGATATAAAAGTAGAACCATTATCTGTTCCTTGTTAATGGCATTCGGAGGAGCAGAACAGCCAGTTGTCCTATTACTTTTGCTATCTTAAAAAATGAGTGTGTTTGAGTGGGTTTATAGCCTAAAGATGATTTGGTTGCTGTGACTATCTGAACTGGGGCACAAGAAAGTACAGTACTCAGTTGTTGCCTGTAGTGTAATGTAAAGCCGTTCTATAGATTTTGAAATTGACCACTTGCTGTTGCAATGATTAAACTTTTAAATAACTGAAATCACTTCACCCAGGGTTTGATCCTGTGATGAAATAAAACTCGAGTGGTATGTTATATAGTATATATTTTATTTCATCTGCTTTTCCAAATACAAATGTGAAGTCTGTACTTGAAAAGGATTTCCACGTTTTTCAAACTTTTTGGACCATGATCAAGTGGCAAGGGACTCTTAATCTGTTTTTAAACACGGTATTTGTGGGTCTGCGCTTTTACAGTAATTTTCCATCTTTCACCTCAGTGTTATTGTCGTTGATTGCAAAGCATTGCCGACGACGAGCCACACAACACACACACACACGCAGAAAAGACATGCTTGAATGGCCAACTGTGATGTAAGTGAAAGTGAAAGCAGTGGCAAGCATAATGGGAAATGCTAATACAGGGTCTTGGAATAAATAACCCTTCTCCTTTCTTTTTTTTTTCTTTTTTTTTTTTTTGCTTTTGCTTCTGCAAAGCTTCCTAACAACTTATTCCTATCACTTCCCAAAAGATGTGTCATTGCAGTTATGCAATGAAAGTCTGTAAGCTCTCAAGTTTCTCCAAATTGACAGTATCATAGGATTTTTGACTTTTTGGTCTTCCTGACACTGCTCTTGTTCCTGTTGTGATGCATTTGCCCATCTTCAAACCGCCCCTCTTCCCTCCAGGCATTGGCCCATAAGACCCTGGTGCTCCTTTTGGGTGTTGACCCCTCCAAGCAACTTGATCACCCACTGCCCACAGCCCACCCACATGTCACCTATGCTTATATGAAGTATATGTGGAAGAGTGCCCGCAAGGTAAGCGCAAGCTAGCTCTTGTTTTGATGTCACCCTTTTTTAGGTCAATACACTAATACAAAGGAGTTGGGAATTTCAAGCTATTAGTCTTGTCACCGCTTAATAATATTTTTGCACATCCTGTCTCGGCCCGGCCAGTTTGACTCCGCATGTCAGTTTAAGGCCGCAGACATTTATATTTCCATCCCAACTTCATCTCGCTCTAAAGACAGCCTGTAACGTTAGACGTGAATGAGTCACTCGTTCAAGAGCAGCGGTTTATGATTTATGGAATTGAAGCTGGATAAAAACCAGTTTGTTTTCCAATAAATTCCTTGCAATTAAAGTCTTGCAGGGAAACTTCGATTCTCTTGAGCATTCAGACTATTTTTTTTCATGTAATTTTAAAATAAAACAAAACTAAGACTTATGAGTAATTGTTTTGAATTTGGCAAATTAAAGGATATTTAAACTGAATGTAGTTTTGTGTACTCCAAGAGCGCAGATGTCAAACTCATTTTTGTTATAGGTCACAGTGTAGTCACGCTTTCCTGCAGAGGGCCATTATGACTTTGAGACGTACCATAAATCCCCACATATTACATATCCACAACAAATTAAAGAAAAACTAGTTTTGAAGTCAAGGACATTAGTTTATTTACTATTGTTCAAGGTGCAGTTAAAAGGGGTTTACTCACAAGGAAATGTTGGGAATATTGCAACGTTTTTATTTATTATCAGGGGTGTGGGTCTCCAGAAGAAATGATTCAGTACAATTCAAGAATGTAACGATTTTAAAATGTAACGATTTGATTCAGTGGGTTTTCGATTTGATTCTGTATGGTACAGCTGTAGCTTTTATCATGTTTATTAAGATACAACACCATATGGACGAGAAAAGTCTCAGGAAATAAGTCATTAATAAGGGATTATTTCTATTTACAGTAGTCGGTCGGCATGCTGAGGGTGTTATCAAAAAAAATATATATATATATATATATATATATATATATATATATATATATATATGTTTGATTCAGAGTGACACTTAAAAGTCATAAAGCCCCCTCATCCACCACCCACCAATTCTCTAAAATGTTCATATCTACCTCTTCAGATTGATGCCTTCCAGCACATGCAGCATTTTGTGCAAGGTATGCAGCAGCAAGCCCAGCATGCTATTGCGGCAGAAGACCAAAAGCACAAACAGGAGCTCCACAAACTCATGGCAAGGTGTGTCCCCCTTTAAAAAAAACATGTACACTTTACTGCAAACCTCTATACAAATGTCTAATCTAGTCCTTCCTGCCATTTGACTATCTTGTGGTTTGGTTTAAGTCTACTGTCTGTATGGAAAGTTGTTAATGAGGCATACTTGAGATAACTGTTCAGCTCATTTGCGCCACTTTGCTTTGTTTTCATGACAGTGTCTGTCTGCATTATTAATGCGGTTTGGTGTGCCAACTGTCAGACATCCACATCCACGCAAAGTCCGACTCAACATAATTGAAGGAAAATGTAGCTTTTTGTTTTTTTCCCCGTTTTTAAAAGACACCTTCACATTCATTCCCAGAGTCATTTTCAAGGTGATTCCCATCCTTTGAGTGACTAAATATTAAACATAGTTAACACATAATTAGTCCTCTTTTGCACACACCAGCAACCCCAACATCAAACCATGCCATCAAATGTCACAGATGCGCTGTCGGTTTTTCACCTTCATGGCTCCCACTGAATGCTTGACTGACAGCTCTGGCAGAAAGGTGCAGCTCATTGTGGGAAACCATGCATTGAATGAAATATTTTTCAAAATGTTGTCAGCTTAACGGCAGCTTTTCAAAAGCCTGACACCCTGATAGACTTCCTGTGTAGTCAGACGCTGATTACAGAGCTTGATACTGATTCAGAGTAATGGAAAATGCTCTTTGATTGCCAAAGTTTCATTCGTAAGCGTCCCACAAATCTAATGAGTGAGTCACTGCAGTATTAAAATAAAACACTCTATCTTAACAAGTTACCACATGCACTGTGATGCTGAATTCCTACTTTGTAATATTCACAGAGAACTTGGTTTATTTATTCAACCCCTGTTGAAAAAAAATGGTAAAGTATGCAAACTTAGAATGGTTTACAGTAAGCCATCTAAACAACAACTCAATATAATTAATTATTATTTGCATCTATACGGATCATTTAAATAATTTACAATATCGAGTTGCTATTCGTACTATGCATAGTATCAATTACATGCGTTATTTTTTTTATGATTACACAGAAAATCAATTGATATGCAAAAGTTTGTGGCGTGCAAAGAAAAAAAACAATGTATCCTTTTTTTGAAATCTGCCAAAAGTTTTAATCTTGTTGGCTTCCTACTCAAACACACAGGCATGGATCATTGCTTCTCAACACTCACACATCACAACAGAGAAACGTGACAAAATTGAAAAAGCGTGACAAATTGAAAAAAGACCTAGGTTATTTTGGAAAACCCAAGAAGGACACTGGTTGTCTGAGGAATGCATGTTAGTGACGACAACCGTATCTTGTCAGACAAGGACTGGCTTCCTCCAGACAAGTTGACACACTTTCAAGATTATAGGTCTGAAGCGCGGTATGGGGCACACCTGGACAGCTCAGCCCGACGTTGTGGCCACACAATCACAGGGACGTCCCCTCCACAGACAGATTCTCTGCAACCTGGCATCTCCTGTCCAAATGACACATCGTTCTGAAATTCACACAGCCCCTGCTATTTTCCCAAACGCCAACCTGTTAAACATTTGCTGCAGCTTTAGGCATTGACACGTGAAGCCGGACTGCGTTCTTGCATGGAAAAGCGCTCAGGAGAAATTACATAATCTCCATCAAAACAATTTAGTTTAGGTATTGTGCAAAATGGTCCTTTGACTGTTGGGCTCTTGATGGAAGGGATGACAACAGCATGTGTGCCAAGTTGCTCACTTTGGTTCAACACGAGTGTTTTATTCCATTTTTGCCAGAAACCGATATTTTTTCTTGTGAGCGTCTTCCAGAGCTTGATGGATGAAGTGCTATACAGCAGGGCCCGATGTAACTGAAGAAAAAGCAGTTTGGATAATTAAGGAGACCCTTTGGTTGTGGTCCCAGAACCTTTCAGCACATATGTGAAGTTTGTATTAGTGATAGATTTGGAAAATGCCCCTTTGCTTCTCCCAAAGTCAAAACAGAATGGGCTCCTTTTTTTGATCAACTTTGCTTGGTATTCTGAATGTCATTTGTGGAGTTTTGGAAGCTGCGACATCATGATCATGATTAAAGTCCTCAGTGGGACCGTTTTACTACTCATGCGGTCGTGTAATACAGTGGATGTTGGAATTGAACGTCCCTTGTTAAAATGGCAGCAGAGGGCTATGAATCACTCATTTTACAGCACTGAGAACACTTAAATTATTGAACTGAGCAGAGCAGGGCTGACCTCCTGCAACATAGCTGGTCCACGCAGGTTGATGTTTTTGCTTTCCTACTGAGGGATTTAAAAAAGTATCTAGTTAAAAATTAGCATGGTTTGTTTTCTTTATTCAATGCAATGATTTATATGATTTTTCTTGTTTTGCACAGATGCTTCTTGAAGTTGGGAGAGTGGCAGCTTAGTCTACAAGGCATCAATGAAAGCACCATCCCTAAGGTCCTGCAGTATTATAGCCATTCCACCGAGCACGACCGCAACTGGTACAAGGTCAGCCCCATTATCCACTCTTTACACTCTAGGCTTTCTCTTTCCGCCTTCTTGGCCACAGTAAAAAAAAGAAAAATCCAGTGGTGTTGGCAAGAGGTTGAAAATGTGTTTGTTTTTTTGTTTGCTTGTTTTTTTTGCCTTTTCACTCACAAAAATGATTGGCTTCAGTCGGTGCATGGTCCATTTATATAGATCAATGTGTGGTTATATTTAGAGTGCATCCTCCGGTGTATCAAATGATTTCCTGAAGTTGTGGTGCCGGGAATTAGAACTTTTTTTTTTGTTTTTGGTCCAAGCCAAAGCCAGGCTGCAAGGGATGGTTGCATTTTACTCGCCTAGCCAGCTTCCTACCCACATGTCCTCGCCAACACCCTTAAGCTTTTAACCTTTTAATAGGTGGTTGTGTAACTCAGCAAACCAAACATCACACTCACTCACTCACACATTTGGATCACGTCCGGAAGACTTTTTGTCCCACCCTAAACTGGAAAAATGACATCATGAGCCATCATCACGGTGGAACTCATTTGCAGTTTTTGCCCCGTCTTTTCATTCAGCTTGTCCCATCTTTTGGCAGGCCTGGCACGCCTGGGCAGTAATGAATTTCGAGGCTGTGCTGCACTACAAACACCAGAGTCAAGCTCGAGATGAGAAGAAGAAGTTGCGGCACGCCAGTGGTGCCAGTGCCAACAGCGAGGCCAGCAACAGCGACAGTGAGATTGACAGCAACGACCACAGTCCTGCTCCCTCGCCAGGACAAAAAAAGGTTAACGAGGTGAGAATGGTACAGAATCAACCAAACATAGATAGATGATTAATAGATGGATAGTTGGGTATATAGACAGATGGATGGGTGTGTGGCTAGATAAACAGTCTCCCATGCCACAACTATCCAAATGTTCTTTAGATGAGTTGAAGCTGAATAAATCAACAGTGCCTCACAGATTGCAGACAAATATTGCCGATTACTCAATTGCTTCGAGCAAGGAATGATTAGGCAACATCATGACATGATTAATTAACAACAGATTTTTTCATAAAGTTGATAAAAATGCTCCTTGAGATGGATGGACATATAATGTATCATGTTCCTCAAAGTGTCGTTTTTTTCTCTCTCTCACAAAGACATTGCTCCTGTATACGGTTCCTGCTGTTCAAGGGTTTTTTCGCTCCATTTCTTTGTCCAGAGGAAACAACCTGCAAGACACACTCAGGTGAGTCATGTAGCTCTAGTTCGTATTGACTGCCGTGTCAAAGCTTCTGTTATGTTTTGTGATTTATTAATGTACTTTTTAGGGTTCTGACTTTATGGTTTGACTATGGCCATTGGCCTGAAGTAAATGAGGCCTTGGTGGAAGGCATCAAGACTATCCAAATAGATACCTGGCTGCAGGTAAAACTTGCAAGATTAGCCAGAGCGAGAGAGGCTTGATGGAGGTTTTCCATTTCCGTGCTCATCTTTGTGTTTGCTACTTAGGTGATCCCACAACTTATTGCTCGGATTGATACTCCTCGTCCTCTGGTGGGTCGCCTCATCCACCAGTTGCTAACCGACATTGGCCGGTATCATCCACAAGTAAGTTTGCAGTTCTACTCCTAAATCACCCCCCCCCCCTCCCCAAAACAATCTTTGAAGCAATAACAATTGATTAACGATGAATCACTCATCGGCAGGCGTTGATCTACCCACTAACTGTGGCCTCAAAGTCTACCACCACAGCTCGCCACAATGCTGCAAACAAAATCCTGAAAAACATGTGCGAACACTGCAACACTCTGGTCCAACAAGCCATCATGGTATGGACATTGATTGTCATTATGCTCAACTATGCATTGATAAATTGTAATATATAATATGTATTTCATCCTTTGTCCAGGTTAGTGAGGAGCTCATCCGAGTTGCCATTTTGTGGCATGAGATGTGGCACGAGGGCCTCGAGGAGGCTTCACGTCTCTACTTTGGAGAGCGTAATGTCAAGGGCATGTTTGCTGTGCTGGAACCTCTGCACGCCATGATGGAGAGGGGGCCACAGACCCTGAAAGAGACCTCTTTTAATCAGGTGTGTGTCTGGTAGATGACATCTGTGCTTCTTCATTGTAGCACCAGAAAGTACACCTCATTCTGCCCAAATGACTGAAAATATAATGGATGCCATTAAAATTAAAGCATTCTTATCTGAGGCTATTAACTAAGGAACGTTTAAGGACTAAATCACTTGTTTGTATTCACGCTAAAGGCTTACGGCAGAGACCTGATGGAGGCTCAGGATTGGTGCAGGAAGTACATGCGCTCTGGAAATGTGAAGGACTTGACGCAGGCCTGGGACCTTTACTACCATGTGTTCAGGCGTATCTCTAAACAGTTACCACAGGTAAGCAAAGCTGCACCAACACAAATCTCTTCATACTTATGGTGACTTTTTCTTTCACAAACAATGCAAGTTCATGTAATTGACATAATAAATAAATCAAAGTTAAGTGTGTTAAATATGACATGCATTCTACTACTGGTAACACAAACGCACATATGACAAAGATTAATGTCCTTATTAATGAAATGCATTGCGCCAAGCTTTTTATTCTGGGAACTGAAAAGGAAGGACCTGGCCTGCCTGTAAATAGTGAGAATATACTTCAGGCATGTGCTAACTAGTGCTAAGCAGCTTCTCCCCCCTTTGACACTAAAATTATAGCTTCCTTCCCATGGTGCATCTTTAGCCCATCTCATTCACTGCTCTCATCAACATTGTATGCAGCTTACTTCTCTGGAGCTGCAATATGTTTCTCCTAAATTGCTGATGTGCCGTGACCTGGAACTGGCAGTCCCGGGCACCTATGACCCCAACCAGACCATCATTCGTATCCAGTCCATCGCGGCCTCCCTGCAGGTCATCACCTCCAAGCAGCGCCCACGTAAACTCACCATTATGGGTAAGGATTATTGGCAGTTTGCTTCGTTCCGGTGATCAGGTTAGGTAAACAGGTTTGGCTCTTTGACTTAATTTTGACATTTTAACTCCTTTCCATTCACACAGAAACCAAGATTCCCCCAGCCACCAATCTTTGACCATAATTTGAAGGCATGAATAAATAACAGTGGTTGTATCTCATTTGCCGTGATGTGTGTTGTGAAATACAACACTGAAAGGTCTTTAAAAATGCCTCGCCGCAGTAAAGTCACCTTGTCTCAAAGCAAAATCACGCTGCTATTAATCACAAACGGTTCACTTTACCTCCCACTTTCCACCGGACAGTGTCGTGCCTTGTTCTCATGTTTCGCCATCAGTGACACACAACATGGGCTGCAAAAAAATGAAAGGCAATACATCAACTGACCTCTGGGGCAACACAGCAGATTAAGACCTGTCACCCACTATGGGGTCTACCAGATTTACTGTCAGGCCTCTTTGGCGACAGTGAACACATTGCCTAGATTTGATGGTCTTGAGGAGCAAATAATCAAAGTGATCCTTCTTTTAATATTCAGTGTTGGGACACCTCACCGTGAACACATGCACCGTACAGGCAGTTGAAGAACAATTCAGTCTTCATCTCCGCTAACCGTGTGGATCTTGTGTTTTGTGGCTCCCTCTGTAGGCAGCAATGGCCATGAGTTCATGTTCTTATTAAAGGGCCATGAGGACCTGAGACAGGATGAGAGAGTCATGCAGCTGTTTGGTTTGGTCAACACACTGCTGGCAAATGACCCCGCTTCTTTGCGCAAGAACCTCAGGTAAACTAATTGCCGTGTATGCACGCACAATAGCGTCTTCACTGTCTGAATCTGTCATGTGTTACACTCGATAGCATCCAGCGCTACGCAGTGATCCCTTTGTCCACAAACTCAGGCCTGATCGGCTGGGTCCCCCACTGTGACACTCTGCACGCTCTCATTAGAGACTACAGAGAAAAGAAAAAGATACTGCTGAACATTGAACATCGCATCATGCTAAGGGTATGTAACCTCTGCGGGGAGTCCTCATTCCTCAAATATGTATGTGGAAGTCAGAGATCTTACATGGGGATGGATTAAATGCAGAGGACAAATTTCACCACGCCCAGATGTGTGTGTTACGATCATTGGGACTTAAATCTTTAATCTTAGAACGGTTTTGAAGTTCACTGACGTTGGCAGCTTTGTTGCCTTGTGTTTCTCAATGAATAATTCACTGATATCTACGGAAATGTGAAGGGTATGAGGATTTGTGTGATACTTGACAGGAGTCTACAGGAGTACCGTTTTAGTTTCTTCTATTCTAATTCAAAAGCCAGATTTGTCATTTTTGACCAGCCCCTCATTTGCAATAAATTTGGAATTTTTTTAACCAACTCTTAAAACTGCTTCATTAAAAACAACCCAATTTGGGTCAAGATTGGACCAATCTATTAAGTTGGGTCAATTTAACCCAACTTCCTGGGTCCCATTTTTAACCTAGATGTTTTACGGGTATTTAGTGCAAGTTTTATGTTTGAAAAAGTATTGTAAACAGTTATTGCCATAAGTATTAATAATGGCTTTATATTATACTATTTTTAAGGGATTCAAGGACGAATTATCCTAAGTGATATGTCATCTGCATATCCATTGCCTTCTGGGTGTTTTTATAGTTATGGAAGAATTTAATAAAACATTCCTCTTGTTGAATTTGCAACCAGGCTGTGAACTTTAATTAGTTAGCTTTGGAACAGGGAAATTCTGGTCCTACATTGGATCGATGCACCACCTGGCGATTCCTCGCTGTTATGTAATGTATGCACATGGTCCCATAGCCACAAATGTTAGTGAGAGCCGTCCTAAACTGCCCTCCTAGAACCTGCCCTTAACCTTCTAAGATTGTGATGGTTGCTGAAAAGTCCTTTTCATCCCACTCCAAAAACATCACCAGTGTATTGAACTATCTGTTTTGATTTTTTTTTCTCATTTTTTCTTAGCAGCTGGGTAGTGCTTTTTTTAATTCTAAGAGCAACACTAAGGCACAAACGTATTTGTGCAACACGTTACTGAGATTTAGAATGGAGACTTGAGTGGATTTCAGACCTTTCATATTGTACAATGAAGATTTATGTTGAATTGGGCCAGCATATGGCCGTGACCATTTCTGCCATTTTTAGTTGTGAAATGACGCTTTTAGACATCAACTGTCACACTTTACATTTCATATAGATTCCTCCACACACAAGATGCTATTTGCATTCATTTGTTCTCGACAAATGAGCACCGACCCATCTTAAACGAAGATGCATTTGGGCTCCTAACTGCTGCATGTTAATTAAACGTGCAGACATCAGACACACTCAATGAGGCGAGGCATATTGAGCAGATCCATAGCTGCAATGTATCGCATTATTTTCTTGAAATAGTTTATAGAATCAGAATCAACTTTATTGGCCAGGTTTGTGCATGCCAAACAAAGAATTTGAAGTTGATCTCAGCCTCTGTACAACATTTAAGTGACTAACAACATTCAGGTGACTAACAATATTTAAGTGGCAAGAGCGGGATGTTATTACCCAGGGATGTCTCTGAGAAGGGATCGAAAGCTATTACGCAACTCGAGCCAGCTTCTTATTTCAGCCAAAGGAGAGACGCATTGTGAAAATTCTACCACTTTATCATGCAGTAATGCATTTATTTTCCCCAGTAATAATGTACGTTATCGGCATCCTTCCTCACTGAATGTCAAGGCTGAATGTGTAAAAAGTCATGCAAAAGGACTGCTTCCCTTCCAGATGGCGCCTGACTATGACCACCTGACACTGATGGAGAAAGTCGAGGTGTTTGAGCATGCTGTCAATAACACGGCCGGAGACGACTTGGCGAAGCTCTTGTGGCTAAAGAGTCCCAGTTCTGAGGTGAGCTGCTCTACTTCTTTCTTCATTTGCAGCACTGGCAAGGATGAATGCGTGTACGTCATCCTTTCAGCATCCGTCCTCACAGTTCAGTGATTCGGGGCCAAAATGTCAAGGACACTTTGTCAACTGTCAAAAATCTAAATTAAGAAAACCTACAATAAAAGAACTATTGTAGGACAAGGAAAGTGTCATTGAAGGAACTGAACCTCACTTTTGTCATCTTCCACATCCCATTAGTTTTGTAACCTGGTCATTATTCCTCTTCTAGGTGTGGTTTGACAGGAGGACGAATTATACCCGCTCCTTGGCTGTGATGTCAATGGTTGGCTACATCCTGGGACTGGGCGACAGGTGAATTCATCAAAGTCACCATTACGTGACATTGTTCATAGGGAGATTCTGCTTATATTCTTCACAGGCATCCTTCAAACTTGATGTTGGATCGGTTAAGTGGAAAGATCCTCCACATTGACTTTGGAGATTGTTTTGAGGTAAGGGGCAATTATGTATGTGACACGAACGCGATTTAACAATGATTTGCCTCAAGATTAACCTGGATTACATTATTGATCAGGTGGCCATGACTAGAGAAAAGTTTCCTGAAAAGATTCCCTTCAGATTGACAAGGATGCTGACAAATGCCATGGAGGTAACTGACACCACATCGTTAAATCACTAATTACGCGTTTTGTCACAAATATTAGACTTAACCAGAATTGATTTAGCCTAGGAGAAAACTGTGCACAAGATTTGTGATTGCGGCCCATAAATTGTGTGTGTTTGACTGTGCGCAAGGTGACGGGCTTGGACGGCAACTACCGCATCACATGCCACACGGTGATGGAAGTACTGAGGGAGCATAGAGACAGCGTCATGGCCGTGCTGGAGGCCTTTGTCTACGACCCGCTGCTCAACTGGAGACTCATGGACAGTAAGGGCCCGTTTAAGACAATTTCAAGTCGTCCTTTGCCATTTATTTGTAGGTATCTCATATGAGACTCAAGTGGGGAACAAAATACAACGCCTTGATCGTCCACTATCACAAATTGAAATGTAGGGAGAATTGTGTAATAGTACAGCGGGTGTGAATTTAATGTGTCTCTACTGCAGTCTTTCTCAGCGTGACCATTTTCTTTGCCTGTAATAAAATGACACCTTGTGAAATAATGACTCTCAAATGGATGGCTGGACAAGGGAACTGTATGTAGGCGGTTTAATGGAAGGCCAGTAGACACCATCATAATGAAAAGCATTTCAAGAGTACGTTTCTACTTTTCCTCCCATTTTCATGGTAACTTCAAGCAACAAAACAGATGGTGATGCACTATTAGACAAAACAAAGTGATCAGTTATCAGAAAATGATGGCTACAGTTGGAATTGGTCAATCACATATGCACTGATGTGTATCCTTACACATCTGCTTTTCTTCAAATTAGGCTCTTGGTTGACACCTAAAAGAATTCTCAGAAGCTGTAGCTCGATATTGTAAAAATGAAAATGACTTCTCTTTTTCGAATGCTGAAATCTTTGCACATTACAGTGTCTTGATTCGGAAGTAGAATTTGTCGCACTTGAACGAAAGAAAAAGAAAAAAAGCCAAGTTGTTGTCATCATTGCTAACAAACGTGACCTGATTTTGTTCCCCCCCTAGCTAACATAAAAGGCAACAAGCGCTCACGCACCAGGACAGACTCGTACACGGCTGGTCAGTCTGTGGGTGAGTCATCAGTGTTGCTTGATGCTGTACAAAGATGCCCCCCAGAAATCCCCCCTTGACCGTGTTCCGTCCTCTTACACAGAAGCGCTTGAAGGAATAGAAATGGGTGAGACCACGCACAAGAAACCAGGGACCACAGTGCCTGAATCCATCCACTCTTTCAGTGAGTTGCTGACAGTCTGCTTAGCCACAAGAAATACACTGCGGTGTATTCACAAGTGTCTGAGATTGGAATTTTTAAGCTTCTAGTCAACAACTGGTTTTGCCTCTTTCAGTTGGAGATGGATTGGTGCAACCCGAAGCCCTCAACAAGAAAGCCATTCAAATTATCAACAGAGTGCGAGATAAACTTACAGGTAAATTTGGCAGCCTACTACCAGTAACCTTCAGATTCCACGTGGGAAATATAATTATTGTTCTAGTTTCTTATGATCACAAATAATGGCACATCTATAATGAGAAATCAATTCAAATGTTAAATAAAACTTGCAAAAAATATTTCCATTTCTACAGATTTGACATTGTTGGCGCTATGATCTATCATGGTCATCAGACACAAATGAGTCATACCTTCGATGCTTCTATTTATTTCCTGGAATAGTATCGGTCACAAACTGATAGCTGTGTTATCTACTAGCTCAAGATAAATAAATGTGTCCCTCAAATGTCTCCCTTTAGAAAATGTAATTAACAGTGCCAAGAGACCCATACATCAGGACATTCACACACTTTAAATGAAAAAGAGAATTGCTCAGTCCCAAAATTCGAGAATCTATCAAGGCCAGTCAAGTGTTTCAGATGAATTAAAGTGTAGTCATCATCTTGTTGATGACTTTTCTGGCCAATATTCTTGACTATCATGTTACATCATGTAGCAAAGGCATCTTCAATGATATTATTTTAGTCGACCCCTGAAGCTATTGCTCCATAATGTTGTCATTCGCCATCCATGTTTTTGATCTGGGAAGTTATCCAGCTTATGGTTTCATCCCAGTCTGCATGTGTCTCTATTCTTCTAATTGTCTTTTCCATGATTCTATTTCACACTCTGAAGAGTCACAAATACACGCACACAGATTCCTCCTGTGCACTTGAGCTGTGACGGAAATGACTCTTAAACTGTCAATGTTCATGTTAGTTTCTTGAGCTTGGCCTTGCGCGAAGCTGCTTTTTGTAGATCTACCTGGTCCTTATTCGGCCTATCTAAAGAAAAGAGGATTTTACTTCAAACGTGAAGCACTTTGATGTAACTGTGATGGATCCCTCCAGGTCGAGACTTCTCTCATGACGAGACTCTGGATGTGCCAACACAAGTAGAGCTTCTGATAAAGCAGGCCACATCCCATGAGAACTTGTGCCAATGTTACATTGGATGGTCAGTACGTTTTTGTTGTTAAAGATGGCAGACTTGCTAGCATGTTCAGCAACCATAATAATAAAATCAAGTGTAGTGTTTATATATCATTATATCATTGCCTCTATTAACCATATGAAGCAATTTTGCCAGACTTGTATAATATATCTATTTTCTCTCTCTTTAGGTGTCCCTTTTGGTGAAGATCCATTTTTGGGAGCCATTTTTTTACCCTCAACATTCTTTGTGTAAAACCATGAAGACCCATTGCAATTCACACCGTCAGTAATTCCCCTAATGAAATTGTCCAGTGGCACCTCGAAAGTCGACCGCATTTTGTTCTATGCCACTGATGAACTTAAGTTTGGTTGATTTTTTTTTTTTCCCCCTCTTCCTATTGAAAGAATTATATTTAAAAAAGAAAAAAAACGGCCTTAGTCCAAACTGTTATGAAATCGTGATACTTCATTTTTGAAAATAATCCTTATTATGAATAGAAAACAATTCCGACATGTCGTACTATCAAAGTCAAAGTCAGCTTTATTGTCAATCTCTCCACATGTCACAACACACAAAGAGACCGAAATTACGTTTTCTCTATCCCACGGTGACGAGACATATTACACGATAGCAATACAAGTAAGCGACACAATATAAAAACAAGAAGGCAAAAATTCAAACAATAAATAGTAAGAGTGATGAATAAATAATCAATAAACAGATAACACAATAAATAAGAGGTGCAAAACGGAGCCAGCAAGCATAGCGCAAAAGTACAGGACGCTACGCAGAACGGGGAAGCGAGTTCAGGATCCTAACAGCCTGGAGTATGAAGCTGTTGTTGAGTCTGGTGGTGCGGGAGCGCAGGCTCCTGTACCTCTTCCCAGAGGGCAGAAGATCGAACAAAGAGTGAGCGGGGTGACTCCCATCACTCACAATCGCGGTCGCCTTGCGGGTGAGATGGAAGATGTAAATGTCTTTCAAGGAGGGGAGTGAAGCACCAATGATCTTACCAGCCGTGTTCACTATGCGCTGCAGGGCCTTCAAGTTGTAGACAGTGCAGCTGCCACCCCAAACAGCAACACAGCTGGAGAGGACGCTCTCAATGGTGCCACGGTAAAACGTAGTCATGACGGCCGGAGGAGCACTCGCTCGCCTGAGTTTCCGCAGGAAGTACAGGCAGCGCTGGGCCTTCTTTGCCAGTGAGATGCTTTAATGAAAATATGCCAAAATTTGCATTTGTGAATGATTTGGAGGTCATCAAATAGCAAAAATCAATAACAGTCAAGCAATCAATGACAATTTTGTCCTGCCCTCATCCCCTTTACCTCGAGGCTGCCCTGCACTCCCCCAGCTATTTCTCAGCCTTTTACTAACTTGTCATTCCCTTCTCTGTAAAAGCAAAAAATAATAATAATAATAAGTCACGTCCATACAGTACAGCGTTTGTCATGAAGCTCAAAATTAAGCTTAGGTCCATCGTTGTTTCCTGTAAGTAACATTTTAACTTGGTCATATACGTATAAGCAATTAGCCAGTATATTAGTATCATATATATAAAACAAAACAACACTTTTTAAACAGTCTTGTAATAAGATATGGCAGCTAGCCATTGAGGGTGAGAAGCTAACATGACAATCTACGGTTTCACTCACACTCTCAATTTCAACTTTGAAGGTTCCGCTCTGTCTTTTACACAATATAGCTTTTGCTGAATGAGTCTTTTCCCCCTCCGTTGTACAATATTGTCATCTTTTTCCATGGCCTGTAATAGGGAACGGCTACTTCCAAGGCATCCATTTTTTTATCCTTATTGTACTCATTTAAGTCAACTCGCTGCGTGCCCCCACCCCTCATCCGAACAACAGCACAACTCCTGCCTAAGAGCTTTTTACTGTGTCCATGTTTGCAGCAAGTAACACAGTTTTACTTTGCACGCTGGATGCTTCTTAGACAACCCGACTGCCTGATCATGTCGGATTGTATTACTGTGCCGTTTCGGTAACATGGTAAGCCTTTTACCAACTTAAACTCAATGTGTCATCTATGACCATGGTATGAATTAAACTCAGTGTGTCATCTGTGACCATGGTATGAACGAAATTTTAAATCATCCTGAAACATTGTATAGACATTGTGTGCCATTAAACGTGTACAGGCAGACTTTGTCCTTGTGTTCATTTGGTTGTCTTTGCTCAGAATGAAGAAGAAAAAAAAAGCCCACATGGCTTGCACATTTTATCATCAGGCAGGTTTTCTGTCTATCCTATTGCTGTCTTTCTCTTAATGCCCACAGAGGGCACTCTGACTCCTACTAAAACCATCCTCACTTCATCTTCTCTGGCAATAGCGGATGTGATTATCAGGCCGTTGATAAAAGACAAAATGTTCTTTGGGATGCTTAGCAGTCCTACTTTGCTTTTGTTGTTGAACATTTGGCCCAGAAATGAGATTAGATGACTTGTCTAACAGCAGCGACGCAGTGTTTACCCTCATCCCAAAGCCAAATAAATGGCTGGGGTTTTATATGTGCTCATTGTTATTCCCTCTCTATCTTTTACGTTCTCCCTTGAAGGTTAATTACTTATAGATAGTTAAGGACTACAGATCAACAAAAAGCAGCCCATTGATCTCTTCCCTCACCTCTGCAATGTCACACTCTTTACACAGTGGGACAGAGCCCTCGTGATTATCTGTTCCCATCGATCCATTCCTCTCTCTCTCGCTCCCTCTTTCTTCCTTTCACTCCTTTCTCAGTCTCTTCCCACTGTCGTTGCCAAAACCTCATTAACCAAAATGTTCCTTTTCATAGGCAGACTGCCGCCGTTTGTGTTGTTGCTACTCACTCGCCTTGTGTTTTGTCAGTACCGGCCACTGAGGGACAGGTGAGTCAACAGCTCATGGTAAATAGGCTCCATTGATTGAGGAAATGGATTTTGCTGTGTACCAACTGTTCATATGGACTTGAGTCACAGCAAAACTATGCTGGTTTTCTTGAGAAGTAAGTCAATCAATGGTGATAAATAAAATACTCTCTGTGAATCACAGTATACCCTCGTGGCCTAAAGGGATATTCCAGTTTTTACCTCAACTCAAGGTCTTCAATTTCTCTTCTTAGGGACACTCAGAAAATACAATAAAAATGCAAGGCCACTTTGAAATGGTTCAACTTTACTTTAGCCAATATGCTAAACCCAAACCATTTTAGAGATCTGTAAGTTTTGTTGCTAGCCTGCGCTATGGTAGTCCATAAGATATTAAAAAAGAGAAAATATAACAGGGCAACTCCGTGGCAGAAAAGGTGGGCCTCACTAGCATTAAACGTATCTCAGGTAGGGGACTACAAAAATATTATCCTGGAAGCCCTAAATGGCCCGCCAGCCCACGGTTGGCCTCTTATGTAGATGAAGACATGCCAAGCAATCTCATAGGTTTTTGTACAAGTTATTACAAACATTCATAGGTAGTTAGACAAAAGGTTAGAATAGAATAGATCTGCCCCTCTGCATTGAGCAGCAGGAGAATCACATCTCCACATTCCACACATGAGAAATCTGTACCAAGCTGACCTTAACATAAAGCAGAGATTTGAGCACACAATTGCGATTCTGAGGCGCGTCAAATTGTGCGGTTGGTGGAAATGAAGAAAGTGAGAGATGAGAAGTAATTTCTTCTTTCTTTCCGTCGTGGCACCCACAGTAGAAAGTCATCAGTACAATCCAGACAAAAGACATGGGTCGTGACAACTGTTAATTTTATTTTAGGATTTGTCGAGGGCTGCTTGAAAAAACTGACGGCGGCCTGTAAATGACCCCACAAGTTGTATTTTGGACACCTTATTTTTGCACCATAACCACCAACCATAACAAGTGAAGAAAGTAACTGAGAATGTTGACTGGCAGGCAATGTTGGTGTTGTGTAGTTATGCAGAAATTCTGAAGTCACACCAGAATCTCTTTCCTGCAGACAGTGCAGGTTTGATTCCTGGACAGCGGTACCAGAATACCCAGCCACTAAACTAATAAATGACAAATAAAAGTAATGAGTTGTCTCAGAAATGGTATCCGCCAGCAAAATAATAATAATAATGTAGTGACAGACTATGACAGCCACTAATACAAAAAGCCGTGCATTAAAAAAAGGACAAGGACTTCCAAACGGTGGACCTAGAATGCTAATATTCTAGTACAAACAACACTTGAACTTGTCTTCTTTGCACTAATTTGTGCTAAAATTCCTGAAAACCCAAAACAGACTAAAACTGTATACGCCTCAGAATTTGAGAAATAGCGCTAGAACTTTGTTTCAATTGCACAACCATTGTTATGACTGACCAAATTCCTGACTCAGTTCAGTGTATAGAGGTACTTTACTTGTCACATGAACACTTGTCACAAGTGTCTCTGGCATTCTGGAATACTGCACCCAATCACTGAAAGCTCCTACTGCAAACAAGTGAACTCAAATAAAAAGCTAGCAAATGGGAAACACAATTCATTTTCACCTCAGGGATCACCGGCAAAGTAAGACAGAGTGCAGGCCTTCTTGCCTCAGCTTGAGGCCTGCACATCGGATTTAATTAAGATGTCATGAAAATGTATTGCTCTTCTAAAGAGGCATAAATCAGGTGTGAAAGTGTAGAGCTGCGAGAGAAAATAGCATTTAAGTACTACTTTCAAAGTTGCTCACAAAGAACCCGAGACAACAACACCCCCAACTTTCCCACCTTGCGTCTCTTTCTTCCGGCTGCGTCGAAGCAGAAAGACACCCACCAAATTGACGGCCCGCTCCAGAAGTTGGTTAGAAGGCTGTGAAGTTGTTAAGAAGCGCCAGGCTGCAGCCACTAGTCCGGCTGTCTTTGTTCACTGTGCTGGAAAGCCCGCATTGATGAAGCTGACAGCGGTTTTGGCCTCCAGAGATCAGCTGTTCTCTGAGGAAGCTTTTGAACGTTTGTTTCCCCGCCTCTTAGTAGTCTCTGCAACAAGAAATCTTTGATCAAATACTCATCTATGGAATCTCTGTTGAAATGTAGGGACAGAATAATAACTGCAATCTTGTTAGCCTGTTCCTGCAACTGTTTTCAAGGGTCTAAATTAACAGGAAGGGAAAATATACAGCGGTGAACAAATTCTTTAGTACACCGCGTAAAACACACAGACCAATATCATCACTTCAATTAAGTATCTGTTCATTTACAGTCAGTCTGTGGTGATTTTGAATTAAAATGAACTACAGTGTATTGTCCCAGAAATGTGAAATTCTGTGCCACAACTAGCATATATATATATATATGTATATGTGTACGTATACATATGTATATTAAAATGACTGTACCACAATGTCCTAAAAATAAATCATGAATGTTCATAGTTTTTAAATAATCCATTCTATAACATGCTTCCAATCTGTATGTCAGATTATTTTTTCCCATTGAAATGAATGTAAAGGCCATTCTCCCTTCTAGCCTCCCTCGCCAAAAATTGTTGTTTTTAATAGGGAAAATAACACCATAATATTGAAGACATACAGTAATGACAATTAAATAGAATGCTAAGAATCAAACGTGTTTTGACACAATTGACATTGTGCTGCTCCTTCTCATGCACACACGTTGGCCACTAGGAGGCAGTAAAGTACATACAGACGCATGAAAAGAGTTTCACAACCCACTCTTTAATTAAGACCTTAATATTTTTGTCATTTTTCTGCTAAAGAGTGAATGCTCAAGCATTGGTGTTTTGTCTGTCTACATGTGTTGGACCACCATTTGTGTATAAATATCTCTTGCATTATATCAGTGGCTTTCAGTACTAATCATTAGCCCTTCAATGGCGTGCTCCATTAGGTAGGAGATCTGGGGTTACTGTAGCAATGATAGAGATGGTATTCTCCTTGTAGGGAAGCAGGGTACCATCATCATAATTTGAAGGAATTATTAGAATGTCATATAATTACAAACAGATACTTCATAATTTTTTGCAGGGATGCGGCAGTGGTCAACACTCTGGGGCTTTGGGGCAGATAGAGCTGCAGATTCATTCATTTTTGTTGACATCAAAAGTGGAGTAAGGCTTATCTTTCCTTAATTTTAGTGATTAGTGCATAACTATGCACCGATGAAAGTACACATTTTAGAAATTAGGTTTTGGCAGAGCTCCGTCTGCTGTCTAATGTACCCTGACTGGCTAAGCCTCGTTTTGCTCAAGAGGGAGCCAAAACAAAAAACAAACTATGATTTAAGGTGCTTTGTGTCCTATGTGCAGCCATCCTGATACAATCCAACCTTTTCTTCCATCATCATCCGTTACCCCAGTGGACACTCTAAGTGGTGCGAGGCAGGTCAGGGGGAGCTAAAGGTCTCCTTTGGCCTGGAGCCCTGAACCTTTTGAGTCATCCACGTGTTCACCGTTGGGGTATTACTGTTTCTGCAGCGGGAGACTGAAAGTATTATTCCCCAGTTCCAGCAAATGCGACCTTAACGTTGTGTCCGTCTGCCTCAGCTTGTTTCGATCTGAATTGCATGTGACAGCTCAGGTGTACGTTTGTTCTCCAGACATGCTTGTGGTTCAGAGTGTGTATACTTTGACAAAGTGCTCTGAATAAAGAGCATCTGACGTCGTTGCGGGAGATTCGCCGCATTGTCATTTGAAATGCGTCACACACTTATTGGATTGCGGAGATGCATTAAGCGACTCAACTCATTTTCCCACACAGGCGAAGGAGCCAAGGAGTAGAAATTGGATCAAAATGCCCCGCGGTGATATTTCACTTTCTTTACGACTTAACCTTTTCCTGACCATGTGTGCATGGGGCATAGTTTTCAACAACAATCACCCTGTGATTGACTGGCTGGCGTGTTGTTCGCCTTTGCTCGTCCCGTTGAGAGCAGCCATTCATCAGGTGTAAAAGCAATCACTAGATCCATCCTTAACCTCCAGAATCAAAGTGGCCCTCTTGTAGCCCTTGTCTGTGAATGAGCATGTAGCATGCTAATGAAAAATCAAAAACACGACTACATCACCACTTTATTTTAGTGGGTATTCCAAATAATTTGGCAATAATATGCGCACCTGCATGTCCAAGGCAAATCTAATCAAATTTGATGCGCTCCATGTTGAATCATCAATTTGATCAACATTCCAACATATTCAAACAAACATTTTGGGATGTCTTGTGGAAATGGCTGCACATCTGGGTCAAACTTGAGCAACCAGTCCCATTTTCCCCACAGCGGATCTTGAACTCGCAAGCCAAAAGCCTTGAAGAGTGACCAAGTGACCAAAGGTTTCCCATGCCATGAGCATTAAATGGCAGTCGTGGGGTCAACTTTATGGAAGCTGCTTGCAGGGCGACCCTGAACTAGATAAGTGGCCTGTTTCTGTCTAGTAGATTCATTGAAATCACTGTGAATGTACTTAGTAGAAGAATTTTCCCCAAACATCTAAAGCCAAAACCTTACACAGCCAAAGAGTTGTCACACGCTCTTCCTGCAAACACATTTAATAAAGTCGAAGCAATCCACATTTATAACCATAAATCATTGCATAATCATGCAAATATAATCAAATGAGTGCAACTGTGCCAGTTTATTATCGGTCATCTGTTTTGCATAGAAATGGGCTCCCGCAAGCTAGGTTGGAAGAAAAAATATATTTGAACACTTGGAAAGAGTTTGGAAGCGTTAGGATTTCCACAAATGATGAAAATAAAATGTAATCTGGTTTTGCTCTAAATCAACTATAAACATGGATGGATGGACGGAGAGACGGCTGGAAAGATGGATAGATGGTTGGGTGGATGGCTCTTCTATTCTGACACGTTACTGCGATTCCTGCGTATTATACATGTGAGCAAGAACACTATACAAGTCTCAAATATCAGCCTTCATTGTACCCACTAACAACGGCTGCACGGACCTTTGTAAAAATAGTCAAGCATTATTTAATCGCACAAGCAAGCCATCAATTTGGATTGTGCTGACTCTTTAGCCTCTTGAACCTGATGCTTCAGGCTAAATAAAGTGTTGACGTGGGCCCGTCTTCCACCTGTCTCAGGTTGGCCATCGACGCCCAGATTAACGTAGCAGGGAGTATAGCTATTACATGTCTCGTTATTTGTCATAGAAAAGCACTGAACAGTGACCGAGTCTGAGGATGCGATAAAAGGTGGCGGGCTGTGAGATGGCATCCGTGCGTCATCAATCAGACACAGTGGTGAAACAGCGGGCGCCTCCGCTGGGTGGTGGAAATTGATTTTTCTGTTAAGTCTCACCGATTAGGGCGTGAAGGAGGCAGCGAGGGAGAATGGGCTCAGATTAGATTGCTGGACGGTGCTACTGTGAGAAAACCCAGCAAACGCGCATGATTCAAAGTCGTTTTGTAGCTTATAGAACGACTGCTGCATATGTACATACAAAGCATTCTGAATTTTTCATATTTCCCATTTTGTTGAAAATAACCCCAAGGAAATAATGGACATAGTGACTGATACTGTTATGGTTCCTGCACACGCAGGCCATATGAGTTCTCTTACAGTGTGGATTTAATTATTGTAATGATTTTTTCTGTGCCTTGCGGTTGATGGACAGTCAATGGTGTACCCTGCCTCTCGTTGGGATATCACCTGTGACCCGCAATAGGAAAGGCACTGAAGATGGATGGATGGATGGATGGATGGATGGATGGACGGACGGACGGACGGACGGACGGATGGATGGAGAAACGTTCAGACCCAGGTGAACATCGCATTCTTGTTCTCAGTTCAAAATTGACTGAGTCTAGTATATGATGATTTCAATTTAATACATACATTTTGCTTTAACAATTAAAAATAAAAACAACAGCTGATAAAATGCAATATATTTTAGTTGCAAAGTGGGCTGGGTTAAATCAATCCACTTTATTTAGCAGACTTAGTCCATGAAAGAATAAACAAGCAGTAAGTGGCCACTGGTCCTTATTTTGCTCATCAAACTGCAAAGCTCAAAATGAGAAGTATTCTGTTTAAAGCTTCATTAAAATCAAATGTCTCTGTGACTGCCTGGATCGTGATTGAGCCACAAAGAAAGTCTAAAAGAATTTCATGGAGAACATGCAACCAATGATTTTAACATTAAGTTGATCTGCTCCCTTCCAGCGGAACACGTGATTCTCCTGCCGAATGAACACAAGGAACACACGTGGCGCATTGTACCACATCACAAAGAGATCCATCCACTCCCATGCTCGTTTCTCCGTTCATTCAACATGCATCCGTGTCCAAAAGTGCCCTGTTAAAATATGATTCAGCGCACTCTTGGTATTGTAGGCCAGGCGTGGTGATGTTCTGAGGCATGCTGGTGCATGACCCCCTCACCCTGTCGCCCATATAGCCAATAAGCATAACCATATGTGACAAGGCTGCAGCTACAGAAGGAAAGGGGGGGGGGGGAGTTACCTCCTTGAAATGTTGCTGACCTCTTTTCCTTAAGAGTGTTTGTAAATCCTTCCTCTTCACCCCATTTGAAATGTACATTGACCGCACAAACTGGCTCGTCGGGGAGCCCTTGTCCGTTCTATTCTGGTGAATGACTGAGATACGTTATAGCAAACGCTCAGTTGCTCTTCTATTCGGGTCCGGCATTGGAGTGACATCCTTCTTAATTGACTCTCTTTCCGTTTCAAGTTGGAGTTGGTGTTGACCACAAAGATAAATATTTGGGGATCAGGTTAACATTTACAATTCATTTGGTACTCTTTACAAGGTTTGTTATTTGACCAGGAGGTTCTGGATGGATACATTTGGATTTGGTGAGGATGTTTGTTTTGATGATTTGTCTTCATTTCTAACCTTAACCCAGTTCAGGCTGTCACTCGCCTACTGCCTGAAGTCAACTGGGATAGGCTCCAGCACACCGCGAACCTCATGAAGAAGAGCAGTTCAGAAAACGGATGGATGGTTTTCAGTCCTGTGAAAATAATGCAACGAAGGATACTGTCACACATGCATGTATTTTATTTTACCCGCCCCCGCGCTTCTTCTTTCTTCTGAGTCAATCTTGAGTCTGCAGGAACATTGTGTATGCGGCCATTATCTCAAGCAGGGGGTGCCAGAGCGTGAGGGGCATCCTTCGCCTGACTGACTTTCATTTACAAAGTAGTCGTGTTACTTTTGTGTGGGGAAATGAGATAGCACTGCGGCTACATTATCCCAAGCTTGCTTTTGCATCCTGTTCTTTCTCTGCCCCCCTTTTATCAGCAGCTCTCTCCTCTCCTACACCCACATTGTTCGTCGGCTCCCGAGACAGAACACCCCCCCTGCTTCCCCCGTCTCCCAGGATCAATTAGTCACTTGTACCGAGTGACGGAGCAAGAGAGACAAAAGGGCCGCCCATGATGCCGTTACGGCGAGGTGAGGATGTGACATGGCTTTGGTTTTAGTCCATTAAACATGACAAACTGTCTTCGTGGGAACAGAGGATTTGACAGTACCACCAGAACAAGAAGTCAAACGAGCGTTCACAACGAGCTTTCAAATACATCACTTGAGTGGAGTTTGTGGGGGGAAGTTGATTTGCAGCTGTTGTAGCTGCAGTTCAGTTATCAAAGTCCATAGCGATGAATCGAGACCGACTGCTGGATTTGAAGTTGTGACATAGACACACTCAAAAATGCTGGGATGTTTTGTACGAGGTGGATTTTGAGTAAATTAGGTTAGTCGTACCCAAAGTTGGAGTAATTATTTTGATTAGGTTCACGAATCAGCAATCAAGGGTCAAATCTTTGTCAGGGTAGAAAATGTTGTCTTACTTTCTTCTCATAACAACCCTTGTTGCAAAAAATCAATCCAAAATGTCACAAAAAAAAAAAAAAATTGTATGGTCTCTGACATTATGTATGCCAGTTCAGTTTTTTTTTCCTGCAATTTTAAAGGCGTCTTGTTTGGTCAACTTGTGAATTGTTTAACTTGCACTACCAAAATACTTTTTCGAGCAAAATTCTATGGCTGTCTCTATCATCATTATTATTCATTTTATTACATCATCTCATGCAAAATACAATTGTATGAAGATGCCTTACACTTTTGGGGGTTGATAAAAGTAACATTCTTCTGATATAATTCACTTCCTGCGAGTTCATGTTTATTTCACTCTTCACACAAAAACTCTCCACAGAAGATGGTGAGTCACGATGTTGTGAGTGCCCAATGTTTATGTCCATCTTTGATCTTGTTCATTCCCCTTAGATGAACACCATCCTCAGGAATATTCATTTGGTCACTCATTCCAGGCCCGTTGTCCACAAACAAAATGCTATTACGTCAATGATTGTTTCAAGTACTTAACGAGCACTTAATACTGCAACATTTTCCGTCATGTTTCTCCGCTCAAATAGTTTAAATTGGGGCAAGCTAAGATGACACTGGCCATGCAAAACTGTGAGTCACAGCAGGACACACACAAAAAAATCCGACTATTTTTAGGATTTGCTGTGACTATTCCACCAATGTTTTGGTCGCCAGAAGCATCGTGGATTATGTGGGAGCTGTGAATTTTGACTTTCACCCACTGAATTCCATATAACCTGAATAAAAACAGTGAACCCCCGCCTAGCGCGGTTTGAGCTTCATAAAGTCACCTAGGGACCTAGTCCCTTTCATTTTTCCTCTGAAGCCAATCCTCAGCTATTCACTGAAAAACATACATTCTGCAATGGGCTAAAAATGCCAAAAGATGGTTGTTGAAAAGTTCAAGCTAACAAACAACGGCGGTCCCGTTACTGCTTTGTTTCTCAAATCCTGTACGATAAACTATGTTTAAGGCAATGCGATGAAATTATCAAATTATGTCAGCATGATTTGGATCATAGCATAGGGTTAAAACTATTAGCATCGGATATTTTTAATTGTAAAAATTCTAAGCAGTGTGTCATTTTTCACTATCCAGGGCTTTTTTTCCTGCTGACTTTGCTGGTTGTTGGCAACTGCTATTTCTCCTTTCACAGGATTCACTCTGCATGTTAAATGTCTAGCCCGCCCTGGCTGTCAGAACAACATGAGTAATGACCAAAAACACTGCTTTTGTTAAATGCCTATGGAATTTCAACTAATAAAGCACTGACACTCGGAGTCATGTGGTGGGCCAGAGAAGAAACCCTTTAATGAAAAATCGAGCTGAAATAGAAATAGAGTGGAGAGCTTTTTTGTTTTTCCCTGGCTATGAAAACTCCATTCCACAAAAGACAGAGGCCATGTTTTCCACCTACACTTTTAAGGCAACCACTTTATAATGCATGTTATTGCCACCTTCTCTGTTTGTCAGTGCTTACAGAAAGTTAGGATGTTGTTCTTTCATCTGAAATTTCAGGATGACCTGAACTAAACCTTTGAAATATTGAACAGTTGGGCTCATGCATTCAGTCAGTTGGCCATAGCCTCATGTGCAAAAATAAAAAGCTGGAGTCATGCTGTAATGGTTAGAAAATCTTCCTTCCTCTGACTTCCTCTTGCACCTTCTCTCGTGTTAGCATTCTGCTGTCATCCAGCTCTCCTACTTTTTCATTCTCCTTTGCTTTCATTTTCCTTCCTCAAGGTTTCTTCCTTTAAATGGCTTTGAGGACAGACACTCCATCACTACTTTCTCGTCACTACCTTCTCTACACAACCGCCTTTTCTCTCATTGGTCAAATTGACAAAAACTCCAATAAAAAATTGAATAATATATATAGTATACATTATATCAAACTATATACGTATATATTATCTACATTATATATATTAGATAATATACATTACGTCAAACTATCAGTGATGGAAGCATGAGCTCTCTAGTGGAGGTAATCAACGTTCAGATTTCAAGGTTACCTGACATTGAATATAAACTGTGAGGTTGAACACGCTTGTGTTCTATTAGAAAGACATTCATCTTTTTTTCTTCCTTTGCCCTGAATCATAACATTTTTGAATAGGTGTCAAAAACTGTCGATTCACGTCAGCTCGCCATGACAGGCACATTTCGTTGCTAGTTTGGAAAACGCAACTGTCATATTTTAGATTAGAATTCAGAAAATGCTTAAGAGTCTCTCTTTCTCTCTCTAAATAAAAAAAAAAAAAGTGTTTTATTGCAGTATTTACATTTTAGGTAAAAAAAAATATGCATTGCTATTGTACTAGATTGACAGCTTTGACAAACTCCTTATACAGAATTTAACCAATAACGATTATTCTGACCGAGATGACAAAGCATTCCAAAGTTTGAGAGCAACAACTGAAAAGTTACTCATGTTTAGAGCCATGTTAATGTAGTTTGAACCTGAGTGGTAGCAGATAAAAATAATATATGTGTAGCAAAGTGATTTCAGTCCGTGTATAGGTTTGGTGTGATCACACCCTCACATATCACTTCATTCATAAGTGTTTTTTTTTTTTTAGAAATACCGTCATAATCCTGCTAATCATATAATCTTGATATGAAGTGAACAAATCCCTCGCAGTAGCGTTTTCAAGGCTGGCTGCTAAGGTAGAGTTGGGGCTGCGCAAGCTGTCGTGTTAACTCTGCTGTTTACTTTGTGCACAGTGCATGCAGGATGCCGCCGGGCCTCGACGCACACGTGCAGGAAGAACACCGACAGACACCAAGCGTGGATTCGCTCCACTAAATGACAATCTGCTGTGCCCGCCGCGTCGTCTGGATGCCACAACAGTGAGATACCAAATTACAGCTGTAAATTTTGCACAGCTGCCTCATGCTTGATTACATTTGATCTGAGTTTTCGCTCTCCTTTTCATTACTTCTCTGTGGCTCATCTCTTACTTTTCCACTTGCTGTCTAGCCCGAGAGCTCTTTGACATCCACTTTGCATTTCTTGTTTTCTGGCATTGTCCCAAATGTCCTGTTTTGCCTACTTGTGTTTGAAGAATCTCACTCCAGCCTTTAGTTGAATTAGATTTTTGCCAAATGCCTCCTTGGTGGCTTTGTGGTTAGCAAGTGTGCCGCATCGTCAAAGTATTTGGGTTCCAATCTCTTCTCCAACCTTCCCATGTTGGGCTTGCAAGTTCTCCTCGTGTCTGCGTGGGTTTTTTCTGAGTACTCTGATGACCACCCACATTCCAATTACACACACGCAAGGTAAAATTGCCCATTGGCATGAATGCGAGTGGTTGTTTGTCTATGTCTATGAATTATTGCATCCTTATTGAGTTTGAGCATTTGATTTCTATTTACTAGGGAAGCATGTGTGTGTATCATCGCTATGCATTATTTTACCACATTTAATTTAATCTACATAGTTTATATCTTGTTTTAAAATGTCAGCCTAACTTTTTGGGAGTTTTAAGAGTTTAAAAAAAAAAAAAAGGATTTGGATAGGAGTTATTGAAACTTCATGTCATGTTTAGCTACTCAATGTAGTTAATTGAAAAATATTTATAGTATTTTTAAATGTTCTATTTTAGATTATGATGTTTTCTTGACACAAATTTCTGTCCAAGTCTTTTTTACTTTGTTTATGCCCACTAGCAAGGTGTAATCATTTCGTCAGGGAACACTGAGGCTGTTCTTTCCATTCTGGGTCGATATTGTTTACCAGCTTGTCTTCAGAAACACTGACGTTCTCTTCAAATTCCACAGTTAACTTTAGCCTTAAGGTCTGACGTGTCCTCTGCAAGTAATGCGTGTGGTGGTATTGAACTCCGATGCGGTACAGATGTGTGATTACAGTGATATAGCGAACCACCATGAAACTGCACCCCGCTCAAATAAAGACACAAACAAAAAACGTGCCTTGTTCAGTATTCCATTGTGCACAAAGGTTCAAGCCAGTGCTATTTCTTTTCCTTTTGTGAACCAAAGAAACTTTTTTGGGGGGGTTGGGAAACTTATGTTCATCTTGTGGGCTTTAGTCATCCTTTCATTTCTGGGAGAAATGTTCTTTCTCACAATACTTGCTAAATATTGGTGATATTGTGCGGCAGACTTCCTTCCGCGGTCCTCTCTCTTCATACAGTTCACGGCCCTTTTGTAATGTGCGGGCCCAGTACTTTTGAGGATTTCGTCCAAATGATGTGCCAGTTGGCCATCATCCGATTCAGGCAGAATGCAATGGTTTCCCATGAACGAATAGTGGATCTCCTCCTACTGTGCTAAATGGATGCTAAGAAGAACTCTTCTGTACGAGCATAATATTATTGCATGAAAACAGAGGAAGCTGCCATTCAATGAACAGCGCTGTGATTTCAGCAACAATAGAGGACAGGCTCCGGAGGGAGACAAATTAACCTGAATGGCAAAACAAGATGACTAGTTCATCTTGGGTTTTTTTGGGGGTTTTTTTTTCCGGTTGCGTTAATATGTACAGCACTGAGAACAAGGCATGAGTTTGCAGTCCCATGATCAGGAATTATTTATTTTTTCCTGTGAGATGAGTCATCAATTTATGCAAGTGTACGGCTAAGCCAATGATTCATAGCATGCCGTACCTTGACCATTTGAGGTATTTCAGTATTCAAACACACTTGCCGAGGGTGGCAGGGTCATCACTAAAAATGTTAGCAAATGTAATGCAAGTCAATGTTGGATATTACCAGTCTTGTCAACAAATTCATTGGTGGAACTAATTAGCCACCGACAACAGCGCACAAAGCTGAAATGGTTGGAATAAATGAAGATTCATTTGAAATTTGATCTTTTTTTTCCTTCATAGAGTTTGATTCTACTGTGCCAATTGTCTTTTGGAAATGACAAGGGATCCGGGGTTGGTTTTGTGATCCGGGTGGATGGATACGCATATGCAGCAACATTCATCATTCCTGGTCATTCACGTGTGTTTTAAATTCTACACTAATACAGTGACAAATCCCAAAAGGGTCCCCAGTTAAATAATGCATATCTCGCTATAACTCCTTAAATCTCTCTAGGAAAAGTTCTGAAATAACCATTAAAGGCCCCAAAGTCTGCACCCCCTACCTTTGGCCATGCACATTGTTTGCATTCAAAGGCCCACACAGCTGGAGGATAAGCCAGGTCTCATGGCGGATAAAGTATTGCGCCTTTGGCTGCTGCACCCTCCTTTCATTTCCGTCTGTCTGCTGGAGTGTCGGAGGCTCCTGGCCACAGCTGGAAGATGAATAGTACCGCACCACTCCACTTTGTCATTGTGTCCAAGAAGGTCCTAAATAGCATTGAGAGACTCCGAGGCTCACACAAATAGGATCTATCCAGCCCTCGTGTTAGTTTGAATCGAAAGTGCATATTTCGCTTGTAGGCGACAATTTAAAAAGTAAGTCGCGTCCCTTTTATGTAAAAAAAAAAAAGAAATCTTTGGATATGTTTACTTTAGAGACCCTTGCTTGGATGGAGAAAAATAAATCATCATGAATCGACTTTACATTGATTTTAAATTGTCAGTTTTAATGCTCTTTATGTGGATTGGGCCACTTTAACCTTAAAGTCAAAAGTCAAAGTCAGCTTTATTGTCAATCTCTCCACATGTCACAACACACAAAGAGACCGAAATTACGTTATTCTCTATCCCACGGTGACGAGACACACAACACGATAGACATACAAGTACGCGACACAATATAAAAACAAGAAGGGAAAAATTCAAACAATCAATAGTAAGAGTGATGAATAAATAATAAACAGATAACACAATAAATAAGAGGAGCAAAACGGAGCCAGCAAGCATAGCGCAAAAGTAAAAAACATCATAAACAAAAAAGGCACAAACAATAAATAATAAGAGTAATAATAAATAATAAATAAACAGATAACACAACAAATAAGAGCCAGTGTGCATACAGACAGTACAGACAGTAAAAGTACAGGACGCTACGCAGAACGGGGGAGCGAGTTCAGGATCCTAACAGCCTGGAGTATGAAGCTGTTTGAGAGTCTGGTGGTATTACCACTGGTAAACACGATTATTATGCAGATGATAACACGGACTATACATCTTTTCCAGTTGTGCTTCATGTGACAGGTGTTTCCTTATTCACACTTCATGGATTTGGCAAAGTGAAATTGGCTGCTGGTGCTCGAGCTGGAAAGACGGAGATAACAACAAGAATTCCTCCAGCAATGTTTTTGTCTCTGCTCCAGTTGGGTGTTCCTCAACATCCTCAACAGCATCCAGAGCTGAGAGGAAGCGAAATTGCATCCTTCTAGTAAGTAAGTTCACGTTTTTTTGTTTAACGGCTTGGCTTGTTTGTTCACCATGCATGTTTCCCTCTGTTTGAATATATTTGTTGCAAACGTGTGTTTGAATGCGTGACATGAAAAAGCAGCACTGCCCCAGGAGTTTTTAGAACCAAGATTAAACCGGAGCCGCCGTGGGCCCACAGGCACTGATAACACCAGCTTCCATTTTAGGAAGCCTTGATGGCAATCCCAAGTGGCGTGTGCGTATGGAGAGGATGCGTCTGTTTGAAAGGGGGAAAATAAGCAGTAAGAGCAAGTTTAGGATTTAAGTTTTGTAGGAACATGTGGCCAGTCCACATACAGGAAGTGAAAATGGCAGATAAAGGCTTATGGATTTGTTCCACCCTTTACAAATGTAACAACATCCACGACCCCCAAAGATGAGGGAGTGTAATGTTTGTCCATTCATTCCACCCAGGTTAGGTATACATGGTAAACAACAAACTGTGGTCAAATGCCTTTTGTCGATCCTTCCGTGTCATTACAGCACGGCAAACTGACATTTGGAGGAGATTTAATTGTGACACAAATACACCCCCCCTCCGAATCCTGTCCTCCCAGTACTTTTGGGGGGAGGAGTTAAGACCCAAAGGCCCAGCACGGGAATAAAAGGATGCTGGCAGTGTGCCTAATTCCTCCTTTGAGGACTCTGTAGCACAATGGCTCCTCTCGGCACTCGCGATATGGCACATGAAGAAGGAAAGGCTCACATTTAATCCTGGGGACCGAGGCTCAGCGTGTCATTTTAACTGTATGGCCACAATATGTGGATTTTCTAAAAACTGTATGAGCCACTAGGTGATGAAAAAGATCTCTCTCCTCACAAGAATGGCACCAGCAGGTTATGTTTAGCACATGCCAAAGCAGAAGGTGGTGCTGCAACCACAAGGCCTAGGTTCTAGCCAATCAGAAGTAGAGCTGTCTCTGTACTGTATATACTTCATCGTAAAAATGTGATGACATTATTGCATGACCTGTGCGTCCAAACAGATTGTTTTGTTGTTATCCGTTACTCCTACCACTGGGGCATGCTTGCATTATATGCAGGTTTTGTTAATTACTGAAATATGTGTTTTGTATGAAGCGGCAAGTCCAAAAATTATTCATCATGTGGTATTTCAGCACAAGAAAAATATCTGTCAGAATTTCTGCAAATTCTACTTTAGAAAAATGGTGCTACCAAAAAAGGAAAATAAACAAACAAAATAGAAGCATGTTTCACCATCACTGTCTGTTATTTTTAGCCACAATGACATTAAGTGGTGTTTAGAAAAATGCCGGCAGAGCTTCTAATGGGATTGAAAGTCCCACCTAGGAGGAGGATTTAATTAACGCTTGGAATGAATAACGTTTGAGCCAGTTCTCTCTCTGTCCTTGGTAATCAGTTCTGGGCCATTAATGAGAGGATGACTATCGACTGGTGGAGTATGCGTCTGATAATTGAATGTGTCGAGGCCATTAAACATTCCTGGTCAAAAACAAACATTCCAAATAAAGTTTCTGCATAACAATTTCAAGTATGGCAACAACAATGGAGTGATGTTTGTTGTAAATGTGAAAGTCTGTTATAAATCTCTACCAGCCTTATGCGCTAGAGGCAGAGAATGGGATCTTTCAAAAGGCACATCCAGACATTCTCGTCCTAATCTCAACCCGAGGAAACGTGTCTCTTTTCTACTGCACCGTACCTAATTGGCTCGGCATGACTCTACTTGATTGACACCTCTGCAGGCAAAAGCAAGGACTATTTCTAATACCTTCCAAATTAAGTTCCAAATTTGTATTGCTACACCATTGTATCATTTGTGGATGCATGGCTTCAAACAAAAAAAAAAAAGTGAGATACGCAGGACAGATAATGGATAGATACATGCCTTCGGTCTAAATGCCACAAAGTCCATACTGCCGTGCTGTGGCGTTATAATCAGGCTCGGGTAGTAAAAGGAAAGTCTTTCGGACAAAACAAAAATTAAATGTAAACAATTACAGTTCTGGGCACTGGTATGGGTGTCATTGAGCAAGACATCAAGACCCCAAACTGCTCCCCAGGCGCTTAAGTGGCACCCATCCCAGTGTGCACCATCTATTTTAGCTGGCTTTGTTTTTAACTTGTAGTGAGGCTTTCAATTTGCACACAATTCAGTCAATCTCGATTCATGACAGAGCTGGACATAGTTAAAGGAAATATCAACCCCCAAATTTTATTTTAAATATTCTTGTCTGTGCAGCCCAACTAGTCAGAACATAGAATTCAGATTAATGTTTCTCTTGTGGAATATGAATTTAACGGGGAAAATCCACCTCAGGGGTGGCCACTTTGCCATTTGCTGTCAACTTCAAATGACATGACATTTGCCAGGTCTCAGCTCACAACACTGTTCTGCTCACTGTTTTTCCCCATTCTTTTTTTTAATGGGACGTCAAACGCTGTGTGTTCGCTTCACTTCTGATGCGGCTCTTTGCGGTACACAGTAAAAAAATGTGGCTCTTAGTCTCTGACTGGTTGGCCACCCCTGTAAAAGACCTTTATTAGTCTCAACAACTTTACAAGACCTCATTCACTCACATGATACGTGACATGAAAAACAACTTGTTTGGAATTGCTGCGAGGAGCATGATGTGGTGCTTACAGAGACCTTTATGGTGCACTCAAATTTGTTTGCATTGTTTGTTCAAGGGCCGCTGCCTCTCTAAGACCTGTGAGCGTGACTCGCTTGTCCAGTGAAGCAGAACATCAGCTCCACTTCAGGCCCTTTGTGAGAGCACAACCAGGAAGTCGATAATTTTAAAGAAAGAAAGACAGGACTCGACTAGTGGGATGTGACTCGATGTCCTCAAATGCCAAGGCAAGGTAGGTTGATACAGCACATTTCATACACATTTCTACCTCTGGCACCCCTGCTGGTTTTAGCTCCAAGTGTACTTCCTGTAAACATTTTTCTCCATTCTTGCACAACCGACCTTCTGCATACATCCACTTCACCCTCTGTCGCACATCATCCATTCACCATTTTGCCAATTTGTCATTTTGTACGGAATAACGTGAAGTTTTGGGTGTGACAAACTCTTAGCCGGGACGTGAACTTGTGATCATGCTGCATTTATCAATTTCATTAACGCTCAATTCGTGCCAAGCTTTTACTCACCACATACCATGCATTTGTTTATTATTTTCACGTTCCATGCATTCATTTGTCACATACATTATTTCGTCACATTCTCATGTTTCCAACCATATCTTTTCTTTGTAAGCCAAAACATTTCGCTCTGTCCAGAACATTCTCCATAATCCAAGGCTGGCGTCTGGCGTTAGGCAACATACAACGTCACATCAAGCATTAAGCAAAACACAAGATATAATCAAGCATTCAGCATTCGTAGCCGCCCTTGGCATTGTCCGTGATCTAGAAAAACATCAGGCATGCATTGAACAGTTCATTAAGGGTCATTAAGCTATTCAGGCAATTTACCAAAATAATTTGTCATTTCAAAGTCCACAGAAATGCACATCAGATCATGAAGTTATGAAAAATGTCTCACCTCCTTCCTTTTTTTCCTTCCATCCCCCCATCAGCCAAGATGAGTCAGAATGCTGCATGCGGTCTCTCACAGCTTCATCAGCCAGTTTGTAGCCCGGTATAAGGCAGGACAACCTGCAAAAACATCCCTGACGCGGAACAATGTGGTCCATTTTTCACCATGTGACACCGGTGATGAGGCCGACCCAATACGTCATCATAATAGCCATTCCGGGAGAGGCTGATGGCACTTGGGGACATCTTCATCTGCTAATAAAGTGCACCGTTTTTAGTCATGGAATATGCCGTGTGTGTGTGAGAGGGTATGTGTGTGTGGGAAGGTATGAGTTATAGTAATGATCCTTGAATGGCAAGGGAGTCTTAAATGGTGCACTTTCACAAGATAGACTGTCTTTTGCAAATGCGTTTGCACGCACACACACTCACACCGAGCATATTATCATGCAACTTCCACAGCCCTTTATCAGACACAGAGCCATATTACATAAGACTAAGTGGATATTTTAAAATGAAGTCTGCATCTTTCACTATGAAGTACTTATTGGTAAAAAGTGTGTTATTTCTCCAGGCGATCAATCAAACCAATAGAAATGATAATAATGCAAAATATTTTTATCTCTTAATCAGGGCTGTCCAAATATGTTCCTCAAGGGCTACTATCAGGATCAGGATCGTTATCAAGCTTCTGCAAATTTGCTAATCATCTGTTCGCTGAACCACAAACTACAATTACTGCGGTCCATATTAAGAGTGTTGGGGAGAGAAATTATGAGAAAAGAAAGAAATAGCAAAAACACAAGCCTCAAATTAATTACTCACTGAGCTGAAGTGAGCTCCCAACCCAGCTCAACTCATCTTTATTTATGTAGCATTTTCAGCTGCAGCTGTAACAAAGCGCTTTACAGAAAATGACATCAAACATTAACAATTAAACAATCTGCTAGATTAACAATTGTGTAAAGACAGTGTGTATATAATCTAGATTTTTCAATGTTTGTTCGGTTTAAAATGCCTTTATTAATTTCAGTAATATGCCCAAAAAAAACCTGTCATAGAAATTTACATGTTTAGAATATAATTGAAAATGTAGCCATAACTAATTATATTACATGGGTGTCATGGCCTCACCTTGAAATATTTTGCCTCCATATTTTTGCTACGGATACCTGAAGGAGACAAATTATCTGATGTCAAATTTGCTGGATCAACGACTGTAACAACCGCAATGCACTTGAAGGGATACTAAAGTCGTTTGTGATGACATTTTGCTTGGTCTTCTGCTGAAGAAATTGGTGTACTGTTACGCCTATGAATGATGGTCTCTCTGAGACACCGTAGTGCGCGTACTTCGGAATGCACACATTTCAAACTTAAGTCGTTGCAATTAGTTCACCATCAAATGGCTTTGAAAAAAATCCACAGACTGTCTCTTTAAAATGCAGATTTTTGCTGAATGTTTGTTCAGTTCCCAAGTTATGCAGAATTGTAAGACCTTGGGGTCTTTGACTCTTGAGGTTCCACTGTATTAAGATCCTCGTATCTGTCTATTTTTTAGATTGACCTTGCTTGCTCTCATTAAGATCATTCATGAGCTTCAGCCGATTGCAATCCTGGCATGTGCGGCATGTGAGTGTGGTGACCCTGAGCAGACCGCCGACCATATAATCAACATCTGCCCCTTATATGCTCCACCCTCGGAAGACAGCCTCTTCAACCTAGGACTAGAGATGCGGGCATGGCTACGCGACACCGAGTTGGACATTTGACATTTGACGTTACACGAAAGAAGCAATCCTGGACTGGTGGCAAGTCAATTGCAGGGTGCGTATATACAATCGGTCACATTCACTGAATCAGTGCAACGTTCAATAAGACTCATTGAAGAACCCAAAGTCTAATGAAAATACATAATTGGAAAACGTGTCCAAAATGTCAGTTAGTGCATCTTAGTCTAGTCAGATAGCCGTGTTTTCATTGTCGTAGTCGTCAGGGTTGTGAGCTGACATAAGACATCTTAGTGTGCATAAATCACCATCATCTACACTGGGATTTATAGCCCCAGAGAAAAATGTTCACCCTTGGAGAACGAAATTAGGGCAGTACGCGTGTGTGTGCGTGTGCGTAGATGCATCCTCAAAGGCAACTCAAAGTGCTCTACTGATGTTTTCCTACTTGATAGGTCAAATCTTCATCACATCCACTTAAAATGACCATCCAACCATCCATCCATTTTCTCTACCTATTCTTCTGTTCAGGATGACCAAGCGCTAGATCGTATTCCAGCTGGCTTGATTATGATTACTTCCCGCTTCCAGATTTGCCAGCCTACGCTGGTCTGTGAAATTACCAACAGCAGGTCTAACCGGCCTCCATGCAGCGATACGGTAACGGTTTATGCCAGTGACGAAAACAGTCACTGATACTCTCAACTTTCTCATTGCTCTCAACCTCTCAGCGTAATATAGGCCACTTTGTCCTGCTTGTCAATGATCCTACAGCATAACCTTCCCACCGAAGACTGGAATTTTAGACTATATTTAAAGTGGGAATTTGGGGATGTGAATTTGGAAATTCTCACCACCACTTGGTATGGAAGAAAACAAATGCGTCGCTGCATGACAAGCCTGTTTGTCTGCCACATGTGCATGCATGACATCATCGAACATGTGTGTGCATGCACCAGCTCTGATGCACTTTTGTGTCTTGAACGCCTTCACAGACTACATGTGCTGGTTGTTTGCTCACAAGTTTGCGCACCAGTTGCGCGGTGGGTTGGTTTGGATTCAAACGTGTGCGTGGAGGGAGCTTGCGAGGGAAGGAGCCAACCGCCCTCCTCCTCCAACTCTTCGTCATCATCATCCTCCCCGCGCTTGGATGAGAAGTGCACATTCGCCGTCCTCAGATACAGAGCTCAGCTTTCATCGGAACCGCTCGATTCCACCAAATTGGACCCACCGCTGTGTGAACTGAATTTGTGGGTGTGTGAACTGGATTTGCTCCTCACTGAGGGAATATCTTTTTTTATGATTATTATTTGTGTGGCGGGGACACTAAAGGGAATTTTATTTTGCATGTTTATTTTCCCCTCACCACCTCCCACCCTCCCTTTATTAGCCCAAAATGGATGCCGTCGACTGGATGTGGCGGCACCCCTGGATTAGCCGCTGATGTGATTGACATTTGAGGGCGCCACAAAGTTTTGGTAATCCAGGCGGGCAGAAAAGGGTGCAGGATGCAGTCCGGAGTGAAGACGCTCTCCGCAGGTGGAGGTGCGTCTCTCTGTTGCCTGCTGCTCCTCTGGCTCATCTACTCCCATCTGCTCCGAGAGGGTAAGTCTGCAGTCTTACTTTGCCTCCTGGGAGCTTTTCAAACAAATGGCTCTCTTTATTGATTTGATTGGCATGCATCTGCTCATTCTGTCCTGACTCCAGAGCCACGGCATTCTTTTAAAAGTAGCCTGCACTCTGAATAGAATGTCACCTTGTTGAGGCAGATAGATGGTTGCTATGCATGGATGCATGGATGTTTTTTTCGGAGTGCAGATACAAAAAAGGATGGTGCTAAACATTCATTTTTAAATTGAGTGACCCATCCTGTTGACTTTGGGTTTTTCACCAAAGACCTGTCGATGAAAATTGAGAAAAAGATAATCTGGTTTGAATCTACCTAGACTAGCGTACTTTTCGATATAGTACAGTCAAGGGCATCAACTACGTATCCTGGCACTTAATAGATTTTGTGAATTAATGAAAGTTTTTTGCAGACATTTTGAAAAAGGATTTTTTTACAGCTTCAGTTGAATCTCATCACAGAAATTCAGGCACAATATGGCTGTGAACTCAGTCAGTGCCAATTTAGTGACTTTTCTGCCCCTCTCACCTCCAGCCACCCCTCGTTCTCCTAAAAGCGAGTCATGATGTTAATTCCCTCTAATAAACTGCAGGCAGCATGAGGGAACCCATTCGGACATTTGTTTGTGTATGATAAGAACGGTGCCCGGTGGAAGGCCATCAATTGCGCTGAACATTGCCAACGTTACGGTGCCTGTTTATATGTTGCAAAAGCAGTTAGTAATTAACATGTTGGAAACTTTTGACCCAAGGCCTGTGCTTCCAAGCCACACATTCTTGATGCTCGAAGTGGAAGAAATCACAATTGAGTATCGTGGCTCTACCTGGTGTGAAGGTTGCTAACCTTGGCCAAACTACATTTAGACAAAGTTTGATGATTGCTACATGTCCACCAACAAACATTTAATGGTCACTAGTGTCCATTGAAAAGCATGTCACAATTTTATAAATTCTATCTGTAAACAATTATAAAAAAAATTTAATAGTCAGGGAACAAACAACACAAATACGTTCTTCATTGGATGGTGACAATACAGTCTGTAAAGTAAAAAAAAAATACATCAAATTTCTGTTTCTAGAAATACATAATCAGAGACAACCTACTATTGTACATATATAGACAAACAAAATAGACAGTGCACTCTAGCTTGCTGGGTGGCATCCACTGAGGCACACTTCCAGTACCTTTGTACTGGTTTTAGTTTGTTTGGTTTATGACCTGGATTTTTTTTTCTCTCATAAAATATTCACTGTTACTTTTCCAATGCATTAGCATAGATGACTAATAGACTACTGCGTTTTATAACCAAAGTACAATTGTGTGATTTACTGTAAGCACAGAGTAGAACTCCATGGCAAATGATTTCAAGTAGTGGATTAAACACACAAAATGTTTAAAAGATTAATGTAAACAAAGAGCAAGGAGCCAAGAAAAACATTCTAGAAATGAATTTTCTTCAAATGTCCTCACAGACAATCCTTCTTAGCCACTTTCAACAAGAAAGGCCATTTCTTCTCTTTGGTTCTTTTTCCAACACAAATATTTGCAAACTGGTGTTTGAGATGTCGACTGGCCTTGTGGTGACGGGCTAAAGGTTTTACCATTATTGGCGTAACACTAGCAAGACTTGACAGTTGACACGCAACGCATTCTTGTTCATTCTTATTGTCTGGAGTATTGTCTTGACGAGGCTTCAGGTAAAAGGGAGCGACACGTCTTATTTCAATTCCGGGCGCAGGAAGAGCCTGGTCGGGGCCTCCGGAGCGTTATAAATTCCGACTGTATAAATCTGTAATCCCATAGTGCTTTCCTTCTTGAATAAAACATCCTCTGGTGCAATTACACTATCACCCTGACACAGAGCAGAAAACCAAATGATGTTTTCTCTGCATTATATTGGATATTGTTGATGACAAAACCACTCAAATTTTACTGTAATAGGCTTGGGTAAAAACAAAAAGTGGACCCCTGTTGGGAGATGTAGAACACTAAATTTGGAGATTAGATCTTTTAATCAAGCTTTAGCCGACAGCGTAATTACTGCCTGGGAGGAAGAAGAGCGCCTACACCGACGCGTCTGGCGGTGTGCTGACAGCCCATGAAGACAGTGATGTGAAAAATGAACCGGATGAGCTTTGAAATGTGCTCCCTTTGCCTCTAATTTACACATTTGCACTAATGTGCTTCCGTCACCGACCTCTCAAATTCCTTCAGTGAAGAGCTCGTGTTCCCCTAAGCTATTTATACTGCACTACTTCTCATTGCACAATCGTCTCATTAGTGCCTTATGTTGCAAAATTGTGCAATCAATCTCTGTGAACTAACTATACTTTGATATTCTTGAGTAAATAGAACATGATTTTATCCTTGACTACCTCTTGTATGTTACCCACTCCTCTTCCCAACTGAATCCTAAACCAGTACGCCATGTCTTCAAATATGAAAGATCCTTGTATTTGTTGAATCTTATTTTATTCTATTGACTGCTAGGATGATCAGATGCATTATGGAATGGATGGATGGCATCCAGTATATAACTCCTTTTATGCGCTATGGAGGTTTGCGTGTTTCCAAACTTTTATTGAGCCACAGACAATTTACCCCCCTCGCACCCCAAATACTTAGTTTCCTTCCAGGGCTTTAAATGAGTTATAGTAAATTATTTAATTAATAATTTAAAATTTACACTTCATGATAAGTACAGTGGCGTCGGGCATAAACCGCTCATCTCATTTCAGAAAACCAAAATACAGCATGTTTCTTAATCCCTCAACATTTCATTATTTGCACAATGAAACAGAATAACACGACAACAAGATGAAGACAAATGTGCAGAGGAAGAAAAAGCAAGCCGCTTTTAACACTTTATGTATGTCAATAATTTGTAAAAGGAACTGGCGTATCGATACTGACCACAAGTATCAATTTGTGAAAATAAATTGTGAAATTGGCATGATTTTTCATTAAAACAAATTGGTAAATTAGAAAATTTCCATCTTGGAACAAGTCTGCACTCTACTGAGTGTCGTCCCCACATGAATTATGTAAGTACGCTATCTGGTGAGGGTCTATTGAAAAACCATTATAATTTTCAAATCCTGCTTCATGCTAGATAGTTTGTTGCTTGCGTTTGACTGCCAGAACGTAATCGTTGGTGACCGACGTTTCGGGAGGCCGGCTTTAGGCAGAGTTGAGGCCGTGTGGCAGGCAGAGCCTGTTTTGCCTCCATCCACTCTGTAGTTCATCTGTCAGGCCAGCCAGGACAGGAAATCAAAGCGCAGCAGCCCTGTCTACGTACGGCATTGAGCCAGCGCCCACCACGATGAATGGCCTGTCAGCTGCTCTCTACGCTGCCAATTTATTCAACAATAAATTAGGAAATGTCTGGATTCCCTCACCAGACCACACTCTCAATGCGAGGGGCACGCTCAGAGCTGTGGCGACGTCTCGCAGCGTTCAGGTTGGACAGGTGATTTGTTGTGAGCTTTTGACATTTTTAACCACATTAATGGGGAGGAGGACAAACAGTTGGCCTCTGCTGCGGTTGGCCAGTGAAACCCTTTTCTTTTAGTATAATAGCGACAGATGCATTGGATAAAGAGATAGATAGAAACAGAGACAGACAGATTGCAGACAGTAAAAGCCTTGATTGCATTTACACACACACACTTGCATGGACACACACACACACACGCACACACGCACACACACACACACACACAAACACATCCATACACACTGTGTTAACAGTATAGTAGCACCACTTGTAGTGAATTGTGACCGACCAGTGGTGGAATTTCCCTCCTTCCATCACACGTGTCATAACACAACAAAACACATTGAATGATTTGTACTCTCCACTTTGAAATTTCTGAAGCGAACAACACTCTGTTGCTGGGGAAACAAAATATCTATGGTGTTATCTTGCTGTGGCGTACAGGCCCGTCGACGCAACTGACAAAACACATCTCATGAAATACGACTGCAGGCTGTCTCACTAAATTCTGAAGTGACTCAGTCAGCCTTCAACAATCAGTAGTGAGCCGCTCTATTGATGAATGGCGAATATGCTCCGCTGTACTTTATGGACGCCATTGTGTTTCTCTCTTCTGCTGACCAAATGTCATCAAAATTTCTAGGTCGATTTTATCATTGAGTTAACCCCTGTGCTCTCGAGTTTAGTTGTGCGTTGTGGGGTGGAAAGTCTTCATGAAGCATCACAGTCTGTATGTTTACTGCGCAAACACAGTTCGGTTGGTTGCCCCCTGGTGGTTGGATGACTATTCATTGACTCAAAAGATTAATTTACCACCAAATAATCGCTAAGGAGCATCTTTTAGAATCATCTGATCATCAGGCCTTTGCTCAGTTTGCAATGAGGATGGGGAGAATGTAAAATATGTCCAAATTATTTCTGTTTGTTTGCCACATAAAGGCGTATTCACACAAAGCTGTTCTACCAACTAATTAATCCAGTCGATTGTTAATCCGAAAATTTTAGTCTAACTCCCATTCCTAATTCAGAGGGCAATTTGATTTAAGCATATTGAATGACTTTTAACTCAGGGGACCATCTAAATTGCCACAGCCTGAGCATTAAAGTAGGCATGCTAGCAAGGAATCACAAACTTTTCCAAGAAAGTAGCTGATTTCTCTCGCAGCAACGTTAAAGGTGGCATTTCATATGCAGCGTGAGTGCTGCTTGCCTGGGCTGTAAGGCGGAGGGAGCTATAAAAGTATGAGCATCCTTATGAAGCAAAATGAAAAGAATTTTTACAGCTCAATCCATTTGGCAGCACACAAAGCTCATAATTCACAGGCCCTCGAATACGAATTCTGTCTGGCTGTCAGCGACAACCTCCCCAGTGGATGAGTGTAGTTCAGTGCTCAGTGTATTTCTGCATCGTAATACCCCAGGCAGACAGTGCTGGGCCCTGAAACGGGTCCAGCCCAGGCTGGGTGGTGCGCATGATTAATCATGTTCATTCTGTTTCGTGCTCTACTCCATTTTCCGCTTGATGCGCTGATTATATTGTCTGAGAGTGCTGTGATTTGATATTAAAGCCACACACACACACGCACACACACAATCTTGCCTTGTTCTACTGTACTTTGGGAGTTTAGTCTCTCTGCGTCTTTACGTTAAATGAAGATGAGGAAATCCTCGGTGGCTGAAATTTGGGCTGTGCACTCGAGTTGTCCGACTTGCGTTGACAGTAGCACTGCTACTTGCATTGTGCTGCAACATTATGAACAGAATATTATAAGCTAAATTTATAGCAGAGAAGATGAAATCAGTCAGTGGGATAATTCACTGAATACAAAAGTGAGTTATCTCTACAAATGACAAAAAAAGTAGCAGTATTTTCTTCACTGCTTATCCTCAGGGTAGGTATCCCATCTGATTTCTTTTTTTCCCCTGAAAACATGATCAACTGAACCAAATACTGATCATATTATATTTATTAATGATTCAGGTGGCCAGCATCCGGAGAAGACGTTTAAAGCAAAACAATCTTTTTTGTCAAAATATGACTTAGGCCAGTATTTTAAGATGATATGTGGAACTGCTAAAGCAAAACACAATCCATTCCTTGATGTCAGTCAACCTTTGAATTGTTTTGACTATGAAATTATCATAAACAGATATCAAAATAATAATAATCAAATTGTCATAATAAAAATGGCTTTTTCACATTTAATGTGCATACTATAAAATAGGATTCATGGAATTGCTCATGTAAAGCACTTTGAGCTTTGGGCCATGTGTGAAAAGAGCTGGGTAAATTAACATTGATTGATTGATTGATTGATTGATTGATTGATTGATTGATTGATTGATTGATTGATTGATTGATTGATTGATTGATTGATTGATTGATAAACATGGTATGCTGATAAATATTGCATTTCTGGGGTTTGAATTAGGCAGCGGACCCAAATATTGTTTTTGTGCCAGTTGTCTGCTGTCTGACATGTTCAGCAAGTGAGAATCGGTCAAGGAGGCCACGGCAACATCTGCTTCATGTACTTGGTGTCCTTAGCCCCGCTACTCGTCTGGCACGTCGCAAACGGCATCTAGGTAATGAGAAGCACTCGGTCGTCTTGACGAACATATGCTCAGTGGAACGAGACAGCCGTCTGATGTCATACAGAGTCGTCGATGGGGAGGCTGTTAGTGTGGAAGTGCAAGGCTGCTGAATTTAGGCTTGAAAAGATGGCTGGCTAGTCCACCTTAACACAAGGAAGCTGTTCCTTCTTTGCATCGCTTCACATTTCTGTGAACAAGAATTTAAGGGAATTGTTTTGTCCATTCGTCCAGAAGAACATTGAGTTAAAAGCCAGTGATTTTGGAGCTGAGAGACAGCTTGTTGGCTCTGCTTCCAGTTCATCTCAAAGGTGTTTGTGGGCTTGTTCTCACACACCAGACATTGCATCCTTTTCTTTTACAGACCTTGCTTTGAGTACTTGGGCTACTGGGAGCATGCATTTTCTCCTTCTTGGAGTTGGTTCAAATGGGTCAGTCCAATGTCTAACACAAATTGGGTTGTTTTTAATCCAGTATTAGAAATAGTATATAAATTAATAAAAGTATATAAAAGTATTGGAATATACATATTTAAATATTGGAACAAATATAAATTGTTTGAAAAAACTGCTTTAATTTTATCAAACGTTTCAAGACTTTGCTGCAGCCTCCTTCAGTTGTTTGTTGGGTTTATTTCCGCCCTATTTTTGCTAATGAGTAGTTTGTGTTCGCTAGTGTCGCAATTCTTTTTATTTCGTGTTCATGATCATCACTTGTGCCTTCTGGAGGTTGTTGCTCAAGCCTTTTGTAGATTGTTTAGGAGGTGTCAAAATATGTTTGTGATTAAACGGCTGTTGTTTCCATCGGTCGACCACTTTCATGTTTGTTATTCAGTACATATCCAGATAATTTCCTTCTTCTTCATGACGTGCCAAATCTTTATGCAGCTTCACAATTGTTTTCGACCCGTGGACTGGTTTCTATGCCACAATGGAAGACAAGTAGAGCATCTCAAAATTGGGCACAGCTCTTATTAGAGAATTCAACTAAACACAATAAAAATGTCAGGAATTTACAGTGGCTGGAATCATAATTAGCCTTCCTGAAAAGATAATAGACAATAGTAAGTTTGTGTACCCACTTATTGCCATTCTTACAGCAGAAAAAGTCGGGAATAATATCTGTGTTCGATTTAACGAGCCCAGATTTCATACCAAGTCAATTTGTGAGTAAATTGAGACGAAATGATCATAATAGTATTCATACATTTTGTGACATTTTTGTTTGGTTCATCGTGCACAGCGGGAGTATTCTTCTGTTCAATAAATATTTGATTATATTAGTTTTCTATCAACAACAATCCACTTATCCATCTGTTGGATTAGCAAAACATGCACTCTTGTTCTCTTTCTCACAGATGCAGCTGAGTTGAAATGGCTTTTTTTTAATGAAGCATTGTGCTGCGGTCTGAAAACGTGTTTGTCAGTGTGGAGAATGAATTCTCGCACATTGCCGTGGAAGCGACACATTTTAGGCAAACTTTGAAAGCAGCATTACTTGGCAGATGCATGTGGGTCAATAATTTGACAGGGTGCGGCATGACCATATGTGAATGATCTATATACTGTTTTCCATAGAGCTCCACTTAAATGTGAAATTAATTAGTCTCATCAGAGTACTGTGACTGAATGCGTCAGAGGCTGTGCAAAGCAGATCTGGTTGCCAAGCAACGCGATAAGCATGGCGCACACTCAACCGAATCCCAGAAACTGACCATTTTCAGGACTGTGTTCTTTAATTGGCGTTTCAACTCCAAGCTCCATCAGGATGTGGCAGAAAAAAGTCCACTGGCGCTGATCTTTCTTTCCATCAATTAAGATGATAGAATGTCAACATTCGGCCATCATTGTAATGTAGTAGAGACACATTTCCAGTCGTTGGGCAGTCGCTGAGTGTATCAAGGCCAGGTGGCAGCACACCGTTTCTGATGTAAGCACACAGAAGAATATGGTCCCAGGTTGCACCCAGATGTTCCTTTAAGCTAACATGACTGCATACTGTTACTTTAATTACCTCATTATGGCCGCTCATTCTAACGTCTGCCTACATCAGTGGGATCCTTCAACCCCTGCATCCTCTTTGAGGACCAAATGTTAAGATACTTGTGCTGCACTGCTCTGATGAGTGGGTAAGGTGCATTCTCCCTATTGAATGACATGAAGCCCCAGTCACATGAATCATATGTTGTCGGAATGATAGAGTACAAGGCGGCAGCGATACAAAGCGCCTTCCAACCTCCCCCGTTCCCACGGCCCACTCACTGCCACAAGCCCTTGCTCTACCCGTCTCTGCCTTCAGGTTTATTGCATGAAGCCCATTCATCTGTTCAATATTGAAACGCAGCAGACAGCACTGATATCTCACATCACCTCCGCCCTCCCAGCAGCTGTAAGCATAAAAGGGCTCGCCTCAGCAAAAGCAACATCGGCTGGGCTGAGAGGCGGTGGCGGCGGTGGTGTTGATGATGGTGTAAAGGGAGTGAGCGGAATAATAAATACGCCACATTTCCATAGAGAGAGGCTCCCACGGATTGTATTTGTTTTTCTAAATTGCTGAAATGTATCACGATGATTTTTCAGAGCCAACACAGTTCACACCAATGGCAGTTAAGATTAACCCTGAAGGTGGTAACGACTTCATAATCCACGCTTGGCTGGTGAGGGAAAATAATTGGCTCACTGAAATCAGGCAAAATATATGTATATGGTATGGTTGAAAACAATCAATTTTGCAAATGTTGATCAACCTCTACCTCATTTATGTGTTTTTATTGTTTGGTTGGTGAAAATGTCGAGATTCTCCTTTGTTCTCACCATGACTTGCAATTAAAACTTGCGTCTTGCGTCTCTGCAACTGCTCACAGCACCTCATAAACTATTTGTGGTGATCAAAAACCTGTTTTTTGTCTTTTGGGGGGGCGACTTGATTATTTCCGGTTGAAGCTTTGCGAGTCAACTTGCAACAGTTTTAAAGAGTTTTTCTCATGGAAAGTGCAATATTGCGTCTCCGAGCTACTTTTATACTGCTATCAGTTTGCCACTGAAGGAAAAAGATTTGACTGTGAATACACTTTGTTTGTGGAATTTGTTTTATTTACAGTATTATACTCAACAATATTTAAGGTTAGCTTCTCTAAGGCAAGGAATTGCTTTCACCGGACAAAATGTGCTGTCTGTCGACTTTCAGCTGAGCGCTGACGCGTTGTGATTACATTGTGGTTATTCATAGAACACAACAACCATCAGCGACTAATCGTTTTGTTAAAAGCACCGGCAAGACAACATAAAAGACAATTAAATAGCTTCCCTCTGGTTTTCAAGTCATTTCATTGACAGAACAACTGTCTTTATGTTTAATGCTTAGTGGAGATGGGAGCTTTGAAATGCCACACGGGGGAGAAAAGTTCATCATTGACATGCATTTCGACTTCCACTGTTGTGTACTATTTTTGGGTGCGATTTGTAATCAACAACCCACATTTGCTTGCGTATTTTTGTTTTAGCAAAGCAATAAAAATCTGTTGAAATAGTGTTGTTTCACATGAAACTACGTCAAAAACGGCAAAATAATATTTTGACTACCACGTCTAGCTTGTCTTCTACCTGTTTGAGCTCAAATCTGACAGGTCTTTTTTGTTTTTCTCTTCCAGCTAATTTTTATGTATTTTTATACAACAAACTAATTTAGCAATGAAACTTAAAATGAAATCAACCCACAATGTCTTTAGCAATATTAGATGTTTTTCATGACAAATCTTTAATTGACTTCAATTTCAGACAGTTTTGGGTGACATGGAGAAAAAAACTGTACTTAAAACGAAAAGGCATTCGAGCCATTTTTTTGGCAGTCTGGGAGCAATAAAAAAACTTTTTCCTATTTGAGGCTTTTGTCACTGCCTTCCAACAGCACTTGTTCTGCAATGTGTCCATTAGAGGCTCATTATACTAATGCACTTTGCTGCTCACCGCTGTGCTTCGCAGGCCAGTTGGCGGTGGGAACCTGCGAGATAGTCATGCTCAACAGGGACAGCAGCGTTCCCAGACGGACCATCGCCAGGCAGACAGCCCGCTGTGCCTGCCGGAGAGGTCAGATTGCCGGCACTACACGGGCCAGGCCGGCATGTGTCGATGGTATGTGCTCAAAAACGTTTAGTGAGTTCTATTATTTATTTTTCATTGTTTTCAAACCTGTTGAAGATATATAATGTGTTAAAACGCTTTAAGAATGTCTTATTTTGTTTTCAAGGCCGTTGAAGATATTATATAATAGTATTATGAAGCCTTAAGAAAGTCTTCTTTTGTTTTTGGAATTTGTTTACGGTCCTAATCCAATTCTCCTATCAGTCATCAAACCTCAATATCTCACTTTTTTTTGTTAGTTCTGTACAACATTACATCCCTGTGCGACAGTTGGATTAGCAGCCATAGACTTTTATCATGATATTCATATAAAACCTCTTAAATTAAAACTGAACTTCTCCATTTCAATCAAATGTGCATTATTCGATCTCAATTCTATTGTGTTGAATAAAGGCAAATTTCTCTTTTACTTTTCATTTTACTTTTAATTTGACTTAAAAGGTACTTTTCCTTCAACTTTTAATTGGATTATTACAGTAAATCCTCAGAGTCTGGAGCTCAGCTCAACAGTTGCTCTCTGAGCAACGCGTTCACCGTCCTATTCATTCACTTTAGTTGTTTCAAATGCGCTGTTAAATCAGCCTTCTCCTCAGCTGTTTATTAACGCCAGCTAAATAAGGATCACTCACGGTGCCGAGGGTGAGTTAGATAAGCTTTAATGCGCGACGGCCTGTCTGGGTTATCAGACCATATCTGGCGGAACGTGACAGACGGGCTTTAACGGAGGTTGACACAGTCGAGCTGATTGGATCTCCCAATATCACAATGACATGCACCACGAGCCCCATTAGTTCCAATGACTCATAGCATCTTATAGCCTCCACACCGCATGCCTGGCGTCACCTTCGTGGTTTTTAACTGCCTCAGACGCTCAACAGACGTGCCCTCCTTGCCTCCCTCTAAACACTCAACAGATACGAATTAGTTTAGAGAGAACTATGATTAAAGCAGGCGGAAATTGATTTTCACTGGTTTCCCGCTGCACTGCACCCTGTACTCCATTAGTGGCCAGTGCATTAAAGACTGAATCTGTTGCTCGCAGCCTCATTGAAATGCTTCCCGCGGACAGCCGATGGGCTCCAACGTAGCAAAGCTTTTAAGTAGAATTCTTCATGTTGTGGGAGAAGGCAATGGGGCGAATTCCTTCCAATATTCTCTCTGACCTTTTTGCCCCAAGTATAGCGTTCCAATGTGGATTACCATAGATGGGCTTTTGCCCTTCTAAGCATACCACTTTTCTGAATCATGTTTATTCATTGATACCTCTCACTGACTCTTCAGAATATGTATTTCGGAATTTGTATTCTTTGAAACCTTTGTTGACAAACAAGGTCTTACTGTCTTGCGAGTCAATTTAATATTTTATTGAGGATTTCTATTCATTTTCTTTTAATCGTTCAGCCGTAATTAAAACATACAACCGCCTCAGCTCACCGTCCCACAAAACTGTCTAAAATGCTTTGCTTGATCGCTCGTTGTAGGCAGCAGCGGGTACTAAGCGTTTCGATCTTCCACTGTTGGTAATTTGAATCATTACAAATTGGACCACATTAGTTTTTTGTCATCTAGGATTTCTAGTGCTTGCTCATGACTGAAGGAAGTTAAGGATTACAAGATGGAGTTTAAACTTCAGCAAGTGTTCGCTCCCATCCTGAAGGTTTTACGCTGCTAAGCTCCCGTTCCAAACATCCGTTTTAAGTCATTTAAGACATTCCACCTGTAAATCCTCACGTCTCTTGACGAGTAATGAATGAGTTTGTGTCTTCTTGAGCCTTGTCTTGGAAGAGATTGGTTCTTGGACCTCCTTTAATTCTGATCAAACTCTCTACATGCTTTCTCACAGCTCATTGGTGACTTTTAGCATTACTCTGCTTCCAAGAGAGAAGGAAAGCTTTCTTTTGCAGCCAAACCTCATGGATTTGAAACTCTAACTTTGCTGTAATGAACCGAAAGTAAAATCCATGGCTTACTCTCAAGTGTAGCCTTTGGCACATTTTCACATTTACAACAGCGTGGAGCTGGTGGCTTAATGAAAGAGAACTGGGCTAATATTTTGAATCTCCCCCATCCTGTTTGAATTCACACTTACTGACTCATGCACAAGTCCAACATGGGGTAGATTTGTTTGGTGAGAGATACAACTATTTTTTGTTTGTGATGACCATTGCAATGAGTATAGCACAACTGTTGGAAAAGAATGGAGTTCCATGGGCTAGTATAAGTTGCGTGTACTGTGCCCCAAGTTTTGTACCACAAACTGCTGCAGACTACTTAATGATTAAATTGTCGTGGGCATGTGATGTCCTTTGAGACAATTCGGTGATTGGGTTATATAAATAAATTTGACTTGACATGCTCAAACTTTCTTAATAACTTAACAGGCTAGGCTGGTTTGGAGGTGTAGTTGCTATTCTATTTAGTTTGTCTTCTCAAGGCATTTTGATGCTAATTTGTCAGAAAAAGGTTCTTCTGCATAGATAGAAAACACACTTCTGGAAGTAGAATTTTGAAATTTTGAATTGATTGCGCATTTTCCCAATTCCATGCTCATTTCCATGTCTTTTATCTCATGCTTGGGGCACATTCAACTTTCTTTTCCTCTCTTTTGACCTTTTCCTGACAATGTCTGAACACTACATCTCCAAGCTCTAACGCTAATCTTTTCCCCAAGCTGTCTACTTTTTCCCTGCTGGCACTCCGGTTGCCATACTGCCACACTATTATCGCATGTGGCTTGATAGTCGTCATGATAAGAGTCGGCAGTGAGACTGTTTGAGTTCTGGCTCCAAGCTCTTCTGTACGTTTTGCAAAGACGTCAGACATTTTACAGATACTCATTTTTATTTTGCCGGTAGTGCAGCCTCAACATTTCCCCATTGTTTTAATAAATATATAGATGTTTTCTACTGCACTAATCCCATGAGTGCTTAAAGCTCAATTATTGTGCTGTTCCCAGACGTTCACATTGTCTCCTCGACAAAGACAATTTTTTTAGCTAAGTTATTATTATTATTATTATTATTATTATTATTATTATTATTATTATTATTATTATTATTATTATTATTATTATTATTATTATTATTATTATTATTATTATTATTATTATTATTATTATTATTATTATTATGCATCACCGTGACCGAAGAGGCAGTCATTGGTATACTTTTATTGACAAGGGCCCGGATTACATGGCCTCTTATTCCCTGAGATCCAATGATCAGATGTTGCTTCCTGTTGTTTTTATCCTTAAATGCTTTTGTTGGGGAGCCTGAGGACTGTATAGGGCAGGAGTCGGGAACCTATGGCTCGTGAGCCAGATATGGCTCTTTTGGTGACTGCGTCTGGATCGCGGACAAATCTGATATCTGTAGACCTTTGAAGTACTATCTATCAGTCCTGGCGATGGCATTGGCTTTATTCCTTATTACAAGTCGATCGGTGTTGCATTTCCTTTCTCCTAGCATTAAAAAAGACTGAAGAAATAAGGGAAAAATACTGTCACTGAACAAAATAATGAACATGAGGGTAATCCACATTTTATTTTCAATGTCAAAACATAACTACCAACTAAAACACAATTGGACAAGTTGGAGCGCTTCAGCTTTTCACAGCCTGGAACAAGTCATGGCATCGCATTGAAGAAGTAACAAGGTCACCGCACAGTGCGGCAGCCTGGAGACGCATTTATTTTAATCTGACCTCCATCATTCTGGGATGAAGTCGGACGCGCTCGCTGGTTAGTCAGCATTCCCGCCGCTTTGCCAACTCAGCTCTTTTATATTCTCTCAGCTCTGGAAATTGAGTTTTGCTGGCCCAGTCATGTACTCTGAACTACATGTGCAACTGACTGATAAATTTGCACTCTGACTGACGCATGTTGGAATGGAAATTCACAGAGGGTTTTCTGGAGAAAGGCCACTGGAGCATTTCTGTGGACTTAACTGTGAAATTCCAGGTACGACTTATAAATAGGCTCCTTGTAAATAGTACTCCTTCTTGGGCTTGTTGAGATAACCCATCACCAGGTGGTTTTATTACTCTGCTGATGAGATAAACCATATTCATTGAAGCAAGCTTGAAATTCTCTTGTGGTAAAACCGCTCTTCTCGACGCTCGACAATCATCATCCCTTTCTTTCAATTTGCCAACTATGGTACCTTGTTCCACAAAAGGCTGCCCATGGGCGGGAAGAGGGAAGTAGGAGTGTTGGACCGGCCAGGTCCGTTGAGAGCTGATAACCTTTCCCTGTTTTTTTTGCACACTGAGTAAAGAACAATCAGCGCTTATCGTTGTGCACCACAAGCGGATGCTAATTCAATGTCACGCAGACACAGCTCAGAGGGGCTACGAGAGCGTCGCTCGCAAGATGACAACGCCCTCGTCGTCTGCAGCAGACTGATAGCTTGAATGTGCCGGTTTTCTATTTGCCTTTTTTAATCTGCTCCTCTTTCCATGATGTGCTCTGGAAATGATTAGGAAAGTTAATATCAGGGTCGGCACTTGTCACATTAACACAAATATTGAAGTAAAAATAATTAGAATAATAATCGAAACAAATGTCCACAGCAAACGACAATTATGTAAGAGAAGAAAATTTGTGTGTCATTAGTAGGCAATGGACAAATATATTAAGAAGAAATCTTGTGTGAATTTTGATAAGAGATAGCCCATGTTTATTAGTTCAGTTTGAGTGTGGTAAAGGAGAGTGGAACCTTTAAAGTCAAGCAAGTCAAATGCTAGACTTGGGTGTGATTCAATTATGTTTACACTAATTTGCAACTCAAGAATATTAAAAATGTTTTTATTGATATATTTCCTATGGGGAAAATATAAAATAAAATCTAATCCTCAATTATCTTGAACACATTGTATTTGCAGTGTTTCTGGCAACTACATGAATGAATAAATCCATCCATCCATCCATCCATCCATCCATCCATCCATCCATCCATCCATCCATCCATCCATCCATCCATCCTTTCTCAACATTTTTTTAGCGCAATCATAAAGATGCTGCCAGATTAACCCATGTCCCTCCTCTCCAGCGAAAATCGTGCGGAGTCGTCAGTGGTGTGAGATGATTCCCTGTGTAGAGGGCGAAGTTTGCAGCCTCCTTCTCAACCGCTCGGGATGGACCTGCACCAGAAGCAGCGGACGCATCAAGACCGTCACGGTAATTTCAAACTGCATGATAAACGGCGGTATTTATTTTTTATGCAAGGGAATGGATGGTTCAACTGATGCATGAGTGATATTACTTTTTTTCAATGAACTTTTGAAAATGATAGTCCCTCAAAACAAGCTTTGTTTTCACTTTGAGGGCATCATATGACATTTCATTGTGACGTCACACATTGGGAAACCAACCCTTCCAAGACAAGAGCTGGTTACTTGTGCTTTGTTTAAGAGAACCAAATGTTTAGTAACTTACCTTATTAGTGTTTTGATTCATCCAGATTTTATTTTTATTTTATTTTCCTTGATATAAAAACATCTGCATGCATTCAGATTAATATTGGGTGGCGACCAAACAAAAGCAGTTTTAAAAACATTTCCCTTAGCACAAAATTACGCAAGAACCGACACTCCCGAGTCATCGTCTCAGGAAAGTTGAGTCTCTCTCTCTATAATGTAAATATAGAAATGCTAGGGCAGCATAATATCACAAAGGATTATTATTTATGGTTCAACTCGACAAATAACAGACAATGACCAAAGATGTAGTTTGATAAATCAACATGTTTCATGTCCTCGTGAAATTGACATGATGGAAACTGCCGTCGTGGTCAGGTACACACACGTCGGAAGTCAAGCAGCTGCTGAGTTTTTGTTGGTCTTTGTTGCCGCTTCCTTTCTCACTTGCCATCCCTTCTTGTCTCTCGCTCATCCGCCTCCTCTGTCCGACCCCCTCGGGCATCTGCGGCAAATTTCATGCATGCTTTGCACTTGGCTCCTAATCTATTCTGACAGCATACTTAGGTTCATGTTTGTGTAGTACGTGTACTGTTTGTGTGTGAGCGTGTGTATGCACGTGTGTGTCTGTATGTCCTACATTTACAAATGAAATGCTGCCCTGCATCTTTTCAATTAGCATGGCTTGGGACAGGTTCGGTTAATTGTGATGCTGGTGATGGTTTACAAGGTTGTGAATTATAAGACATGAAAGTAGGGTTATGTAAGCAAGCAATGTACATAGCTGGTCGCTGAGTGTGAAATAAGATCCATAGTGAAGCTTAATTAATAGTGAACCAGCCACTTTATAGACGACTCTCTTTCACTGTCTCGTCTTTGTTTCATTTAAGCGGTGACACACTCATCCCCCCATCACACACACACCAAAACAAATATTCTGTGCCAGTTAATAATTGGAACGCAGGTACAGCAATAGATGCAGCATTTGACCCTTAAAATGAGGTCAGGTCCTGTCATGTCTGGTGGAGCACACATTTTCCCAAAAACATAGGTGTCCTTTGAGGGCACTATAAGTCCAGCGCCGCATGAAGGTGAAACATCATATTGCATATTTTGATTTTTATATATATATATATATATATATTTTTATACTTCAACAAAATCGCGTAAACGTTTATGAGTTCCCAACAGGCGTCTGCTTTCGTCCAGCAAAATGTCAGGTGCACCGCGGGTGTGTCAATGCAAACATCCTCGTTATGCGTAAAGGCTCAGGATAGCATTGCCAAATTCCCCAAAATGAAGCTTGTTTTGGCACGGAAATCAAGATGTGGCAGTTTTCATGTGCTAATGCACCTGTGCTGTCACTAAATCTAGAGCCCCGAGTCTTCAAGCTCAGATAGAATGTCTCCCCGCATGAACTTTGGAGGACAATGTAGATTTGTGAGGGCTGCTAATGACTCCGATCTTATTCATGCGCGGCTCTGCTACGTCGACCGAGCCTTTAAAATGCTGACAGCGTCCCTTGGAAGTTTTGTGAGCCATTTGTATACGTCATCGTTGTGTTATGTTGAGACCAGTCTATGAGTTTTCATTTAACGATAATAATATCGCACGGGTCGTTTTAACCAATTTCTATCAACTTTCTGAACTGTCCAATTTAGCTCCCACAAAGCATCTTAGTGGTTTCATTCAGCATATTTGCACCTACATTATTGTGATGCATTTTAGTTCTTGATGCTGTATTATTTATTGTACTTCAATGTGCACCTCTTGTAAAAAAGAGCTCTCAACATGAACGAGCACCATTGTGGAAAAAGAATACTCTGATTAGGTCATTACAAGCACAGCTCAATGAATAGAATACATGTGATAGTGAGAGGACTAACGGTTGTCTCTTGAACCACATCTTTTACTGATGGCTACTTGCTTTAAAAATATGTCTAAAGTAAAATGTATGTATTTGAAATAGTCTAAATTCCTTTCAGCCAGAAAGTGTTGTTGAGTCATTTCAGTACTAAAAGTCATTAGAGCAATATTTACATCGTTAAAATTCAATGAAAAACTAGTGGGTATTAAATATGATTGGCTTACAGCATATGCTGTGTTCTCCAACAGTCTGTCCCTGTCCTCTTTCAGTCTCATTTGTAGATGAATTTGATCTTTTGTAACGGCAAGTCGTCCAAACAACACAATAGACATCAAATGTGATGAGGTCAAACAAGCTTTTACTTTTTATAACGACCTTTTTTGGAATCCGTGTAATTCTACTTTAAAATTAGCCAAATGACCGTGTGTTCAACTTTGGTTTGCTGCCTTGGCTTTTCATGCGCATTCTGTTGTTGAGTCTTCGTCATACACTAGACGACAACACCGGGCTATTATTTTTGCCAGCCAATTTGGCAACGATGCTTAATTGCCGCTGGCCATGGATTGCTGCTATCGGTAGTGGGGTGACAGCATTCATTTATGTGGATCTTATACTGATAAAAATGGAAAATGCAGCAGAACCTGCAAATTCAAGCGCCCAAAAGGTTGAAGAAATCTAGAAAAATATATATATACACCAAGACGCAAAGTTTGAGCTCTAACCAAGTTTGGCAGATAAACATCACTTTGAGTTAACATGACTCTATTCTGTAACATTACGTCCTTAAGGCGAGTATGATCGTTTTATGCCGAGCGATTAATGTTTTTATGTTCCTTTAGATCAAACAAGTCAAGTAAGTCAAGCATGTACCAAGAAGATAGTTGAACTATTTTTGGGTTTTTTTAAATTTCATGTTAACATCAGGCGGAGAGGACAAATGCACTCTTGAGTTTCATAAGATTCATCTGTGGGACGCAGTGATCTGATCATCCGTCTTGGAGAGAGCATGTGGAGTGAATATAATAAAATATGTTCATATAAGCTCAATTGATACCTGCTGTATAGAAGAAAAACTGCGTGACAAAAGCCCATCTTTGCATGATATACGGACTGGAGAACATTTTTTTAGTTTTTCTCTCGTGTTGCTTTTGTTTGTTTGTTTGTTTGTTTGTTTGTTTGTTTGTTTGTTTGTTTGTTTGTTTGTTTAAGTACAGTTTGAATTCTTTGGTGGTGGTGTTTTTTTTTTTCTTTTTGTCAGCTCTGGTCTGGAGGTCTTTTCTTTCTCTAGTGTGTCAGAGGCTTTATGCGTCCCCTCGTGTTGTCACATCAAGCACACTTTATTTTTCTGCTCTTTTTGACGTTCTGTCATCGGCAGCCTTTGAACTGCCATTTGTGTTTTAGCTCGTCTCCAGAGCTTCATCTGGTGTGAAATTGTAAGAGCTATCAAAAATGTCTAGTTATGTCCAAAGGCTACATTTCAACACTGGCTCTTTATAACACTTGGGGCAAAGAAAAGCCTTTCACTGGGTGAGATTTGCTAAAGCTCTCAGCAACACCGTAGACTTTATTTTTATTTATTTTTATCCTGATAAAACTAGAAGTGGCATTGAGGCAGCATGATGGAGGAGTGGTTAACACATTTGCCTCACACTTCTGATTTTTGAGGCTTAAATCTCAGTTTTGGCTCAAAGTCCTTCTGAAGTTAATATTGTTTATTGGTGTAAATGCTTGTCTTTATCTGTCCTGTGACTGGCTGGTGGTGTGCCCAAAGGTCAGGTAGCTCATCTGCAACTCTAGTGGAATTTGTTACCATTTTTTTATTGGCTTGTGGAATAAATGACAGTGTTTGCTAAAAGCTAAAATAATTTAACATAGCAAACAAAAAAACAGCAAGATTATCGATTCCTTTGCATTAGTTTGTTTTATGATCACACCTGGACGCATTGGATTCACAGTCTGACATCCAGGAGCAAAGCATTGTCCCCATATTTGTTTGTCAAATTTTGTTGGTTGAAAACTACTTGAGATCACAGCGTGAAACAGAGATGGTATTTCTTTTGCTTTGGTGGTTTCTCTTCACAGATTAAAAATGCATAGCTATTTATCAGATGAGCTTTAGTTTGTGAAGCACAATGAGGTTTTTAAGAAAGTACTTTGATCTTGAATTATGCCATGTTGATGAAAGAAATAACTAATTCATTCCCTTTTCATATTTCAGCACTGATCTTCACTGGCGCCTTCTCACAAAATCAGACGGCCCGCCTCATTTGAACTGCGAGACGTTATCATTTATTTACAGCACTGGATGTTTACAAGTCATGTTAAAACAGGGCCACCTCCGGCTCAGAGAGGAGGTCCAAAATTGGTGATTGCATTACACAGCAAAGTACTTGTGAGAGAAGTTCCCTCATCCTGTGCGCCTTAAGAAATGCTATGTTTTCCACGTCGAGTCCTTTTCACGTTGCGATCTTGTTAGCAGCCGTGGATGATGCGCTCTGGTTTCATGGGCCCGGTTCTTCTCGTCCTGTGGGACCACATTCACCTTGTTAGCCTTTCAATTAGCGGTAGCAGTTCATCGTGCTGCCCTCATCTGCTGCCTCAGCACTCCAACTTCAAGAAGGTCCCCGATCGATGACTTAAACCTGAGGAAAGAGACAAGGTGCTCCATTGTGAGCCCAGATAGTGTGAAACCTCAAATGAGGTACACAAACTCTTCCGTAAGATGCTCAACCTACTGCTGTGCTACAGGAAAATGTTATCTTTTCCAGTGTGAAACTGTCAACAATAAGTAACATTGTTGAAAGTCTTCGTGATCATGTGTAAAAATCACTTAAATGAAATAAATCAATATTCATCATTAGGTTTGGGGTTAGGGTTATTGGTTAAGTGTCAAAGTACGGTTTCAAACTAAAGTCATCTTTTCAACCTAGGGTTAGGGTTTCACAAAGTCGTGTTTTAAACTAGGGTTTGGGTTTCGTAAAAGGATTCCAAATTAGCCTTAAGGTTTTAAATTAGGGTTAAGGTTTCAAAGGAGGTTTTCAAATTAAAATTAGGGTTCCAAATTAGGATTAGGGTTGAGTTGTGTTAGGGTTGGGGTTAGGGTTATTGGTTAACTGTCATAGTACGGTTTCAAACTAAAGTCAGCTTTTCAAACCACGCTTTGGGTTTCGTAGAAGGGTTTAAATCTAGGGTTAAGGTTTCAAACTAGTAGTAGGTTTTCAAAGTAGGGTTTCAAACTAGGTTTGGGAATGGGTTTAGGGTAGATAGGATTTAAAATGTTGAAATCATCATTAACTAAATTAATCCCAGATTTAAAAATAATGCTGCTGAAAGAATTAAATAATAAAGCCAACAATGTCAAAGATAAAATAAAAAATAAAAAAATACAGTTGTGGCGTTCATCCATTGGATGCTGATTAAGCTGACTTTTGTGACATGAATATTGAGATTCCAATTCAGCTGTAAATCTACATTGCTCTGACAAAATCTCTTTCTCTCAAAGTCATCTTGACATGGGGCCTCTTCATAACCGTATCCCGTCCTCATCTTTGCCCATCTGAAGGGTTAACATGATATAGCAATCCATCGTGTTTGTTCCTTTTATCCACCCACCCCTTTCGGAGCTGCTCCTTGAATTGAATAGAAAGCCAGAGGTTTGCTTTGCAGATTCCATTGCGGCTGTCGTGGCTTTTATCCCTTTGGGCGTGCTCATTTTCTCCCTTGTTTTGATTTAAAGATGCAGTAGAAGTACTTAGCATTTAGATGACATGCCGGAGAGAGGTGTGATGGATCAACAGCTCTTCAGAGGGATGAATTCCGTCACCAGCCTGGGCCAGGCCCAGCGAGTCGATCCTACAGATGGACGAAGCGGGTGACAGATCACAGGACGGCAAGCCGGGTCGGCTGCGGAATACCAAGTCCGCGGGCGCGAGCGAAACAGAGCGCCTGGCACGGCCAAGAAGAAAGCAGCGGAATGCCAATGCGGGCTCTCCGACGCTCGCCTCGCCGTGGCTCCTCTGATTGTCTAAACACATCATTAGCTTTGTGATTAGGATTAGCTGAGTCATTATCTACACAAGAGTGGCTCATTCACCAATATTGAGATGACAAGGAACCTGTTTTTTTCCCCACCACTTGAGGCGAAAGACATTGTCGACAATTAAGCCGTTGCTCGCGGTGCACCTCTTCGAGAAAGTCAAGCGAAATTAAAAGCGTACTTAGTAACCTTCTTCTTCCATTGTTTCACCTTGGCTATAATTGCAAGACATACCATCTGTGCTTTTAAATGAACATATGTTGTGCGCCAAAGGCCAGCATGTTGAATGAAGGTTCAATAAAATGTTCCTTTAATGCCAATTGCCTTTCTTTTGCAGCCTTGGCCCAAAGAGCCATCATAGGATGCAGCGCTGGGAAAAAGACAACCTGGAGCCATGTGAGTATTACATTTATTCATTGAAGACAAACGGGAGTATGTAAGAATCCTTGTCTTTAACTTTGTTGTACAAGTAATATATGCCATTATGATTATGGATTTAATCTGTTAGAATTACTTATTGGATGAAAATCAGTCGTAAAGGTTTTCTTGAAGTGCACACATTTTCTGGGATGTGGAACTGGCAATTATTTCTTGATTTATTTTTGTTCTTTTTTGCAATATATCATCCAACCATGTTTTTGAGTAACTAAAGCATACTCAGAAGCAATTGCTCGCATTTGCAGACCTTGTATTAAGTTTGCAAAAAATAAATCATAAAACACAAAATGTACTCCACTGTTCACACTTTCTTTGTGTTGAGCCACTTTATGCCAATATACAAAACCTTTTTTTTTTCCCATGTACAGTTGCATTGTCCATCTCACAATCCTCCAAGGCACAACCAACATAATACAACACATAATTGAAAGTCATATCTAAACGAGTTTTACTCTGTCTGACTTTGCTGGGAGGTTTACATCCCTTCCCCTTTTCAAAAAAATAGAAAACATAACAGACATTTAGCTTAGTTCTTTTCCCAGAGCTGTGTCTGTGAAGTTTTTATTTTCGACAAAGCCAGAGGCTTTTGGAATGTGCAAGCTTTACTCCAAGATTGATTTTCCCTCTTCCGCTGAGAAAACAAAATGAATCATGCGCAATTACCAAGGACACTGAGAGAAAGCGAATTGGGGGCACCATAAATATTTATTTGCCAGCACTGGGAATTTGTGTGATACTATATGGATTTGCAAAATCACATTTAGGTGTCTGAATGATTTATGTATACGATCCTGGGTGTCAGATTTGTCTCATCCATGTATACATAAGCATTTACATCTTTATCCATAGTAGGCTATTAATCATTCAAATGGTATCATGATCAGATGATTGGCTTTTACACTTAAAAAACGCAAATATAAAGAATGTGATGTTTTCTATGAGGAGCTCCACTGCAAAACCTTTCTACAGTATTTGCTCTCATCGATCATTTTTCTCAATCTATAAAAATGTATGCAATGGGGTCAATTTAGTAAATGGCATACAACTCAAAGGAATGGAATACATGGCTCTACATAAGTATATATACAATTTAATGGTACTTTCCTGATTGAAGTGCCACTCACAGGAAAACAAGTGTGCGTTTCCAGTTCACTTGTTCAGCTTATAGGTCACATGCACCCATGGGGGGAAATGGGATATGGGGGGATACCACTATTGACGCCACCACACCATCATTCTGTAAACTGTGTCAAATGTTATTCGTAGTATATGCCAAGCTTAATTGCTGTTTTAGCCGAGCAATTTGGGTGAAGTTCAGTAGAAATATATTTTTTCTGTCAGTCTTCAGCTATTATATCCAAAGTTGTCGTAGTTGGGTTTAAAACAAAATGAAGGTGGCAGTGTGACTGTATTGACAGCCAATTAGGGAACTGTGTTATTTGGTTAGCTACACACTTTGACAGTAGAAGAAGAAAGCCCATTTTAAAATGCTGTGAATCAATTTTGCTTTTGCTTTGTTATTAAACTAAAGCAATTTCTTGTTTATCCAATATGATTACTATGCAAAATCTTATTACCTATCATGGTTATGTGGTTTTGCATATGCGCCCTTATAATTATCATGAAGTGGGAGGACAAAGTGTCATCAGACACCAATTCTATGCTTTGTGAGTCTGTACAGTGCTTTTGTGTCTCATCATTTGTGGTTTCCGTTTTTTTCTTTTCTTTTGTTCTTCACCAGGTTCCCCGATCCATGCTGTGAGACGAGCTGCTGTGGCCAATCACTACGGAACATAACAACTTGTCACCAGGCCTTGAGCATCTCTCCTTTTGGCTTTTTCTTTTCTGATTGTTTCAGCATCAACCTTGGCTCTTGACAGCAGCTCCTTTTATGGACAAAACATTGAGACAACTCCTTTGTATGAGCGGTGACATATTCTTCATTCTTCAGTATTGACCATGAGGACACTGTCAGCGAGACTTAATGAGAAGATCTTTACAAAATCCCTTCATCATCTTTCTTTGCCACTGTGAGGCCATCCAAGGTGATTTTCCAAACAGTCCTACGACACTGACTCACTATTGACTTCAGCCGGGGCCACTGATGAGTCTGCGAGACTCACCTGCATGTAGCCAGCAGACTCTCAGTGTGAAAGGAAAAACACATTTTGAGCATTACTGAGGTGGGCACATCACATGTGAAAATGATGAACTCATGCCTAACCTACCCAGTCAACAAAGGTCACTACATGGTCTCATTAGGCCATTTTTAATGACTAATCATACAATGTGCTTTTGTTTCTGTGATTTTTTACATAGTAGTTGAGTATTTTGTCAATGAAGCTCACTTCATTAGAAGCATTTATGGGAGCAGACCCTTGGCTCAATGTGTGTGTGTGTGCGTGCGTGCGTGCGTGCGTCAGTGCGTGCGTCAGTGAGTGAGTGAGTGCGTGCGTGCGTCAGTGCGTGCGTCAGTGAGTGCGTGCGTGCGTGCGTGCGTGAGTGCGTGAGTGAGTGCGTGAGTGAGTGAGTGAGTGAGTGAGTGAGTGAGTGAGTGAGTGAGTGAGTGAGTGAGTGAGTGAGTGAGTGAGTGAGTGAGTGAGTGAGTGAGTGAGTGAGTGAGTGAGTGAGTGAGTGAGTGAGTGAGTGAGTGAGTGAGTGAGTGAGTGAGTGAGTGAGGTGAGTGAGTGAGGTGAGTGAGGTAGTGAGTGAGTGAGTGAGGTGAGTGAGGTAGTGAGTGAGTGAGTGAGTGAGTGAGTGAGTGAGTGAGTGAGTGAGTGAGTGAGTGAGTGAGTGAGTGAGTGAGTGAGTGCGTGAGTGAGTGCGTGAGTGAGTGAGTGCGTGAGTGAGTGCGTGCGTGAGTGAGTGCGTGCGTGAGTGAGTGCGTGAGTGCGTGCGTGCGTGCGTGCGTGCGTGCGTGCGTGCGTGAGTGCGTGAGTGCGTGAGTGCGTGAGTGCGTGAGTGCGTGAGTGCGTGAGTGCGTGCGTGCGTGCGTGCGTGCGTGAGTGCGTGCGTGCGTGCGTGCGTGCGTGCGTGAGTGCGTGCGTGCGTGAGTGCGTGAGTGCGTGCGTGCGTGAGTGCGTGAGTGCGTGCGTGCGTGAGTGCGTGAGTGCGTGAGTATCCAGGGATACCATATAAAATAAATTATATCAAACTGCATTATTCATACGCTTGTGTATTTTTGGCCACACCCAGCCTTGAATGCTACACAGACTAGCATTAGGGCCCTACTGTAAAGAAAAAGGAAAAAAAACTCTACTACCAGAATAAAATTCTACGACAGACCCATAATTACAAGCAAAAATAAAAATTCACAAATGTACACAAAGTTCCCCAACTATCTTTTTCCACAAATCCTTCTCATAATTATCTTTTTTCTTTTCAGTGTGGCCCAAATATTTCTTCGTAGATTGTACACTCACACTAAATTGTGTCATTGTGTTAAAAATGCAATGTGTTTTCCCATTTTGTTTTTTCATTTCGTCCTAATTTACACAAAGAAAATTTTGTATTCTGGGGTCCTGCATTATGATTTAAAGTCTCCACTCTTATGAAAGTTTGACTGAAACAACAACAACTGAATGAGAGAAAAAAGATGGAATAATAGCGTATAAGAAAAGGCTGTTTTTTATTATTTCCAATGAAGTTAAACTGGAGCAAAAATCAACAAAATATAGCAGATGATAATTCAGTCTACTACATAATTCATGACAATGCATATTACTTTACAACAGTTGCCGTCAGCCGTCGTGCAGGGGATAATCCACAATGATGGGGTGAAGTTATTGCTCCGCTCCAAGCGAACTTTTTCCATACCTACATACTGCATCATGAATATTCCAGCAAAATGTTTGTGAAAGGGGAAGCAGAAAGCTTGTTGTGTTTCAAGCTTCAGTGAATCCTACAGAAACATAAGACATGACAAACAACTCAAGAAGGCCACTATCACTAAACTTCAAAGGTAACTGAAAAGGAAAGAATAGAATAGATCTTTTTTGTCATTGTCACACATGTACAACGAAATTTAAAATCTGTTTTATAAAATGTATTTTATCCCAACAGGCAGTTTTTTATGTAACTATCACACAAGTGTAAAAAGATAAGTGAACTGATGTGACATGAAAACAATAAAACCCTAATTTGGCCTACTCTTGACTGTTCAGACTTCATGGAAACTCTGGTGTACTCTATTTGGGTCATGGTGAAAGTGCAAAACAAGGAAGTATGTGGCACTAAAACAGCTTGGTGATAGTACTAACTTCAGAAATATATCTTAGATTAGCCTATGGATAGGGAATAACTTGCTTTAGAGTTGTTCCCCGAGTATGTTTCATCGTTTTCATTAGTGCAGCCTGGTTGACATTCCTCCATGCCGCTCTCGTCTCTGTTCTTAAAATCTCAATCACTTAACCCAGATCTGTACCACCGTTGATTTCACCTCTTGCGTTTTACTTCTTTTCTTTAACATTCTGTTGCAGGGAATTAAAAAAAAGGGATTTGATAATGTATTTTTACCAAGATGAAGAAAGTGCAGATATCTGCTCACAAATCGATAGTGCAAAAGTAATTGTGAAAGTACGTAGGCTATTGCAAAGCTGAAAATGGTACTTAAGTATGTACTTTGTTTTGCAGCATTGCAGGAAAAAAATTAATAGAAGGAGCAAAGTACAAAATGTTTTATTCTGAAGTCAAAATTTAGGCTTGAGACATTTTGGCTAGTAAATTCTAAACCGTTCAATCTCATGAGCATTGCATTGTGTTCCTTCAGCAGAATTCTAGCCCAAATCTGAGGAATCAAGCTCAACCAAACTTGGGCACAAGCCAAGCATCTCAGCTTTGGAACAAAGACTACTGAATCCCAAATTGATCTCGGTTTGAGCCTAATGAGGCGCTCCGACCACAACCACCAGCAAATTAGTATTCATGTGGAACTAAAAATCTATTTACTGATCCATTAGCTCAGCATAGTCCGAATGATTTGCAGGTGATGACTCACCGGGAACTTGGGTTAGTTAGGGATTCGTCGCTAAAGGTACAAAAGGATGGTTTAACGCTTAAGCCCTAAGGCATGAAAGGGGATTAAAAGAGGTCAGGTCAAGTCCTGTTGCGTAGCGGAAGTTGCACCTTTTCCCCAACCCCAGTAATTGCTGTGTTTTTACAGGATTCCAATTCTGAGCAAGTTTTTTTTTCCACTTCTCCGGAGCTAGCTCTGACACTCGCGACTTTGCACAGAATGGAAGTACCGTTGTCACATAAAATCAACTGAGCTATCGCTCAAACTAACAGCTCCAAACAACAATTACGGCCTGGACCAGAGAAGAGCAACGCCGGCTCATGTGATGAGTGACTGAAAGAATTAAAACTAGTCAAGTTTTCATTTGAGAATAGTGCTGTGGAAATGGCCTTTTGAACTAAGCATGGTATGCATCAATTACTGAGTGAATCAGACCTGTTGTCTCAAATAATCCATGTCAGACTCATCACCATTCATACAATTTTGTGTCTGTACAAGCATCTGAGCCTTGCAGTAATAATCAAACACAATCTTACAAAAGCAAATTCTGAATTAATATTATCTATGACCGGCGGCACGGTGGCGCACTGGTTAGCACGTCCAACTGGATGGTCCAAAAATGTAATATTCAACTAAAGAATATGATCAAAGGTTAAGACTCATTAGCGTGTCACATCCGAGTAACTTTAAAATCCGTTTATCACATATTGTTGTTTCAGCATGTACTGTAGTCCCTTTGCGGCACTAAAATAGAGCAAGCTCCGGAGAGAAGCTCAAGGTATAAAATGGTCGTTTTGCTAGAGCTACAGAAGCTAATTTATCATTCTCTAGGGGTCAGGCGACGCTCTCTTGGTCGTGAATTTTAATGTTGTTTTTTATGGCTCTTAATAAACTCGATTTTGCTGCGGGCGCTTACACAGAGAAGCACAGCATCCTTCACTCAGCTCACTTGAGGAGAGGGAGCCAAATTTAGCCTACAGAGCTATGTTGTGCTGTATTATGGAATGTAGTGAGGTGAAATATTGGGGTCATTAGACACAGTACGGAAGTCATTCCAATACTTATGTTGAATTCTAATTTTGTTTTATACAGCACTAAGGCTAAGAAGGAATTTCCAGTTGTAATGATACGTTTTCCTTCAAATTAAGAATCCTATTTGCAAATCTGTGTTTGTCATAGCCTTAAAAACAAACCCAGCTGCTTTCTAGAGAACTGTTAAAAGAAGTTACCATTATTCATGCTAGAGGCATCGCTAAAATTGTAGGTTCAGGACTCCTCTTCACAATGTTGCTGTTTCAAGTTGTGTTTGTTGGAAATTGCTGAATCACCTTCATTTTTAATCCAAAACATAATCACAGAACGATCATGGACCTTCCCTGCTAGGTCTTTTTGCAGCATGAAACTGAGCTTTGTTAACACTCACTCAGAGATTTGGCTGCTGACAGATGGTTGTAAAATTGTGTGTTCATTGGACTATGTAATGTAAAGCCAGCATTAGACGCAATGCACCAATGTGTAATTTTCCCATCCTTTAAAAATACTTTTCTTGAACTCAAATGGACTTCTTGAACTCAGATGGACTTTTTGATGAATTTCAATCAGGTTGCCGACCTCATCACAGTACATAATCAACTCTTATTAAAGTACTAAATGATCTGAGATTGAACATTAACTGGGGAAAGGTGTCACTCCTGCTCCTATTGAATCTCAGTGCAATGTTTTACACAGTAGATTGCAGTACCGCATACTGTTGAAGGTTGCAAACTGAAGTAGGACTAAACGAAACTCTCCTGAAATGGTTTCAGTCCTTTTTGAAAGGGGTTGTTGAGTGACATTCTGAATCTGACAATGACGTGGGATCCTCCAAGAGTCATTCCTTGGACTCTTTTAGTTCAGCCTACATACTGTATGCTACCCTTGGGTCAAATTCTTCAGAATGCCAATGTTGGCTGTCATGGTTGTGCAGATGACACTTTGATATACCTACAGATGTTATTTTTGGCTCTAAAGAAAAGAGGACTGCTTTTAGTAACCACTTTTGCAGTCTCTGTCTTTAAGAATCAAAGCCCAAGTCTGAAACCTTAGAGTGTTTACATTTGGTACATTTGGATCTGACTTCCAGCAGTCAGCACAGCAATCACTAAAACAACCTTTTACCATCTGAAGAATATCCAGAGTAAAGAGTTGCATGCTCCAAGAGAAGCTTATCATTTTGTTTTTTATTCAAATCTCCCGTAGATTGGATTATTTTAATGTTCTTCTGACCTGACTCCCTGAAAATCTCATTCAGAACGCTGCAGCTTGGATTCTGACCAGGAGTAAGAGATCATTCCATGTTGCTCAAGTCCCAAAGGCTTTACGCTGGCTCCCAGTCAGCTGTAGAATAGATTTTAAAGTTCTGATCTCTAAATCACTAAAATGCTTAGGTCCTGACTCCACTAAAGGAAGGCCAATTGATATAAACACTGTAAGGCTCTGAAATCTGCTGATTTGGGTCAGAAAGTGGAGCCAAAGACATGAAGTAATTCCCAAGGTCAAAGGATTTTAAATCCAAAAATATGCCCCATATCTATGAAGGTCTTTTATGGCATTTTATAAAAGTCTGCATCGGATGTTCTTTTCATAATTTTAATAAGCTACTTTTCGTTTCTTTACTTTTCTTTTAAATGTGTTTCAGTCTTGTTTTTCAATGATTTTAAATATTGTGCTTGTAAATATAAGTCAAGTACATTTAGCTACCTTGAGTAAGAACTGCGCTATATTATAATAAAGCTGCCTTGCATTGCATTGCCTGACGTTCTGACTAGAGTAGGTATTATAAATAATTTATTTAATATTTAATGTCAATCCAATGTCCTTGCATAGGTCTCCAATTGTATCTCTAATTTCTATGAAATGGGTGGATGGAAAGGGATTGCATTAATGAATGGCTTACTGTCCTTTTAAATGAGCACCAACCAGTCATCTAGAGGGCCTTGACAAAAGGTCTGGTGTCACAGTCTGTCAGTGACCCGTTCACGTGGCAGGAAATTCACAATGATGAGGGTACGGCTCTCCTCTCGGCTTTGCGGCTTGTTTATCGAATTTTTAAAGGTTGATTGGCATCATTTAACACGAGGGTCAATTCATCACACGATTGCATCCGGCCACATCTGTCTCACTGATCCACAGCTCTGCATGTGCACAATTAACAGACCTACCGCTGAGGACTTATTTGTGCATTTAAAGCCCTTGGAAGTGTCCCTGATAACAGTAACAGAGGATGAATGGTGCTTTACGGAGGAAAGTGGATTCATCTTAAACCCTTTTTTTTTTTCAGGGATATACAGAAATAAGTGAGAATGTACTTGAGAAAGACATACAATACTTGAAAGGAAGACCAGCTTGTTACCATATTGCAAGTACTAGAATGGCATTTCTGAAAGCGTCCTTGTCATAAGCAAACTGGAGTGTAAACTGTAAAAAATGAGTGGCCCTGCCAGGACACCGCTCATGTTATATTGTAAAGTCAACATGAATGACGTCCTCTGCCAAGGCCAAACAGTACTTGAAGTGTTATTGAGCAAAAACACAGTGCTGCTATGTTTGACACATGATGTGCTTTGCATTGGGCTCAGCTGCTCCATCCTTAAAAGAAACAGTTGCAGTCGTAATGTGCTTTTAACCATGTGACAAGTAAATGTCAAGTCTGCTGTAATTACTTGCACTTTGACCTGGCATGGTATAGTATAGTAGTGTTAAGATGTGGAATGTTGAGGGTCTTGTCAAGTTTGATTTTAGTATGAGTTTGGTAAATAATTGTTTTGGTACCCTTGTGTTTTGTTCCTGAGGGAAAAATAATGACATGGACTGCAATTATAGCCTGAATACTCTTTTGTAGAAACGTATCATGCCATATTGTAATTGAACCATTCAGCATATGTTTGAAAACGAGAACCCGAAACATGTCTGAATAACCTCAAGCTGTCGACTCCCTTGATGTGCGATTAAGCGTGATCCATAATGCCTACCAGGATAAATGTTTTTTTTTCCATGCCCCCAACCCGACAGATGATATCCTCCGCTGTGAAATATGTAAAAATGTCTGTCAGTGCAGGCAGTCTGTCATTGCCAGTCTTGATTAGCTGAAACTTTGCTGAGCTCAGTGCGCTGTCGTGGTCCTCCTGACTCAAAGATGATGTCCTGAGTTTTAGTTGTGACAGATTGAGGGTGTCAGGGGGGACTCCCAAGGGTGTGTGTGAGTGTGTGTTTTTTTGTGCGGTTACCGTGTGTGCACACAAGCATTTGTCGTTGTGCAGCAATGCATGATTAAATCTGTGTTCATTTGTGCGAATGTGCTTACTACCCAAAACTGTACTGGGATCGTGTGCATGCGCGAGCTGTCAGCCCCGTTTGTTTGTGTGCCCGGTTGTGTGCTTGGTTAGAGGCCGAGCCTACCAGGGTCAAGATACCGTCTGTGAATCGCATGTCTCCCATCAGTCTGACAGCATTAAGCCGAGTCCAATCAATACCCAGAGGGCCTACAATCCCTGCATGACAGTGACACATAAAATAAGTGAGGAAGAGTGACAACAACAGATTGCTATGCTATGGTGACTTGACTTGGAAACTGATGGATGGAAGATTGAGTGCACAGCTTCATCCATATATGCGGTTTAAGGTTCTCATGTCTCAATGGGCTCAAATTGAACATTTCTTAATTCTTATTCATAAAAGTAGACTCAAGCTCACTCCTCATTATCCTCATGATGTGAGATTACAGCAAGTGGAAAATGAATTTTTGGCATCACATGCCACTTTGTCTTTACCTGGAGCATTGCTGAAATGTAACGATTCATCTGGTGGGCTGTTCAGGAGTTCCCCAAGATATGAACACCATGGCTAAATTGTTCAAAGCACCATAGTACACAGTACGTAAATTACTTATAAATAAATAGATACTTATAAATATGCTGAATAACTTCATTAAGATTGTTTACTCTCCGTGTGCGCCACTGCCACCTATTGTAGAGAATACGTTTAACCTAATTTGAGTACAAAGAAAATCACAGATGTTCCCTGGGGTCACACGCGCCCCCCAGGGGGGCCCCGTTATTTGAGGTGAAGCAGATATGCATACATAGAGATTGTCGCCGGGGATTTTTTATCTTCAGTGTAAAATGTGTTGAGCACCATATTTGTGTTTGTCTTTGTGTGTTACCTTTGTGGCTCATGGAGAAGGAAGTAAACAGTGCGATTAGACAGATGCGACGCTACCATTTGCATTCTCCAGTGGGACATTCCAACCTGACTCAAACCATAATGTATCACAGTAATTAGGAAGTACCATGCGGACTGCTTACAAACAAACGGCCAGACAAAATACACCACTCTCCATTGTGGTCACTTTTGATAAAGCAATCTATTTTCTTCTTTTTTCCCCGTTATTTGATCTGCAGTAAAACCACCACGGAATGCAAATGTTAGACCCCTGCCAATTGATTCCATGAACCAGAAACAAACTGGCAAACTCACTTTTGTCAGAGGAACTCCCCAGAGAAGACCCATGGCACGTTGAGTGTTTTGTATTTATGGGCAAACACCACTGCACATCCAAAGAGGTGCAACAGTACACTGTTTGATCATGAGGAATTGAGGCTGGCTGGCTGGCTGGCTGGCTGGCTGGCTGGCTGGCTGGCCGGCTGGCTGGCTGGCTGGCTGGCTGGCCGGCTGGCCGGCTGGCTGGCTGGCTGGCTGGCTGGCTGGCTGGCTGGCTGGCTGGCTGGCCGGCTGGCTGGCCGGCTGGCTGGCCGGCCGGCCGGACGGATGGATGGATGGATGGACGGACGGGCGGGTTGACGGATGGACTGATGGACGGACAGATGGACGGGTGGACAGATAGACGTGATAAGAGTTAGAGGCAAAAGATTTCTGTGATAGCACCCCTACTTTGCATTCAGCTTTATAATGTGTACTTCTCGGGCATGCAATTCAATTAGTTAACGCGGCAATTGGGATTCCACATGTGGGCGTCTGATCAGTTTGCGCGGAGATTCACGTGGCGAGTCCATCAAAGGTAATTCACTATGAAATATCCAGAGTTACGCTTCAGTGAGCCCGCCTGGCTCACACCATTCATTTTGTTTAGTCGGCCCAATGTGGCAATCAGAATGAATTAACATGACAATTTTATTTCTGAAAAGGCTTGGGCCAGCCTATTTTTACTGATGAATTTGAATAAGGACTTAACAAAAGGTCCTTTGAAAATGTCCGCTCCCCTCTTCTTCCACTTGACCTTCAGGTATCTGTGTCTGGTCTGTGTATGTTTGTGGGCATCGTAAATGTGCGCATCAGCCGTAATCCTTTTATATTGGCTTCCAGATCTTCATTAGTCAGGGCTGGAGTAGGTAAGCAGCCAAGGCGGTGAAAAGGCCTGAGTAGATGACGTTTATAGAGATATATCTCAAAAGGCGTTGTTATAGAAAGTCATTCTGATCTCTACCGTGACTTCGCTGTGGGTTAGATAAATTGAAATGAGAATCAAGCACTTTGATTATACCTGGGCTTAAAAAAATAATGAAAGTGGCTTTAAACATGTTAATACCTTTCATTTTTTGTAGCGATTCACTCAATTTTAGGCTTAGTTTGAGTTTGGGCTAAATCTGAATAATCCTTGAATGGAAGTTGGAAATCCTGTGAGCAAAATCTTGGATGTAACGGATTCTTCTTTGGCCATTGTGCTACTTCTCCACATAGTTGTAATTGGTTTGAATTGTTTATGCAAAATTCTGCTGAATAAAAAATGAAAAACCTCTTAGAGCGCAGAACTTGTTAACAAGATACGGTACACACCAAAAGGAATAATCAAATGAAATGGAGTGTTTGCTATCTGGCAACTTTGACAGGCCTCAATGTCATACACACAACTTTTTAAAAGATTCACTTCAGTCTACAGCTGAAAATGCACTCAAATTTGGATTTGGAAAGAAAAAGGCCAAATGACTGAAGTGGTAAAAAATAACAGGCTGTCAACAAAATAAAGACACAGAAGACATTTCAGCCATTTTTTCAAAGCAAAATGCACACCACTTACTTGTGTCTAGAGATGTTCCAAAACAGAAATGTTGACGTATCATTTTGTTTTTAACACTTAAATGACAGAACGTTTTGTGAGAAAGCTTTGGTTTCGGTGAGCACAGATATACAAGTGTTTGTTTTAAAACACCTTAAAGCATGTTTAGCTTGTGTAGGTGCATATTACTAACATAATAACATTAATAATTAATATTATCATTATATATTGTTATATAATAAATGGATGGATGGACTATTATATAATAATAATTATTATTATTATTAGGATTGTTATTGCATTCGATGTATTGAGGAGGATGCCACTTAATTGGCACATCCACACATGAAGTGTTAAAGCTAGCAAAACATACACCAAAGACTTTTTTACCAGATGACCACGTATTACGCATGAGGTCGACAACATAAGTGCAGCTCCACTGCCACATTTTGTTTTCTGGTCCAAGATGATAACCCATAAGCCACAAGTCATTGCTGCTATCGTCACATGCAATTGGTGAGTGATCTGGACCGGATCAAAGGAAGGACAGGACTTTCCTGGGGTGCTAGAAGAGCAGGGCTGAGAAATACGTGATCAGGAAATGCTATATTAGCCAGCAGGGCCTGGTGTAATTGAGACCAAGGGGATTCCATCAAAGGTCCTGGGGGCTCTATCCCAAAAGGCCTCATCTGTACTTCTTCAAAGGCCACCTTAAATATCACACCACTCGCAGAGCTTCATCTTCTGCAACCCTTGATTCTTAAATGCTCTCATTCTCATATTATTAGAACATAGAAGAACAGAAGGCCCATGGGGTAGAGATTCTTCCAGTCCCTTATTTTCCTCTTGGGTTGCCCGCAGAGCCCAATCTGTTTTTTGACCAACTCTGCTTGTGTCCAAGTGGCTTTACTTAATTGCTGTCTGATAACCGAGGAAGTTTTTTAGGCTGTCATCTCTCACCCGGGCCAAGTGGGCTTTCTAATTAGCTTCAGGGGGGGTGAAAGAAAAGAGGACTGAGAGAGATCACGAGAGACTTGGGTTTCTTGACCTTCTTTCATCATCGAGAGCTGTTTTAGAGGCTTGGCTCGCATCCTGCGTACTATAATAAGTTGATAGCAGAGAAAGAGAGAGGAGCAGCATGGGAGAGGAGGGCGGTGATTAGCGGAGTGAAAGGAGGAAGAAAGAGAGGAAAATGAGAGCAGAGGCCAGAAAGCGGGTTGAGCAAGGGAAGGACAAAAGTTCCCCCATCAGGTCAGCATTGCATGTTGTGCAAGTGCACGATCGCTGTCTGATCCAATGTCTGGTGCTGGCTTACTGCGCTTAATGACGCCCCTGCAGGCGTAACAGGTCTTCATTTTCATCTTGCGCCACACTCAAACAAGCTGCTTTGCACTTTGGTCCACATTAGTTTATGTCAAGAGATTTGCAATGTTGAGAGACAATCACATGCACATGTTTCACTTTTGGTACTCGGAGGGCAATGCTCAGCATACCGTGTATTGTTTTGATCTACAACGCTTTGACAAACCAAATGATTGACGTGCTCACACTGTACACACTCAGTGAGCGCCATGATACTTTATGACCGCTTACAATGTACATTTGAATGGGTGCTGTTCCACTTTGTATGTCCTGTAGATAATTCAGATTGCATGATGCCAACTATCAAATTAATCACAGAGAAGCTGTTTCTGCTGACCATTGACTGAATGCTAATTCTAATAACAATGCTAAGAAAAATGCAACTTGGTTCTCCTACAGTATTTCTGGCACACTAAATTTTGAAATTGAATCTAAAATGACACTGGCAAAATGGCACTTATACAGCAGCGGTTCTCAAACATTTTGCATCCATGAACCCCGTACAGGAAATAAATCTTTCCAAGAAAAAGATGGCAATCACCCAAAATGATTTTTTTATAACATTTCAACCTAAAAATCTATGTTTTTTAATAGAAAGGAACTTATCCATTAAAATGAATATCACTAGCTAATGTACGAATGAATGTATGAACGATGATACACTATAATCATTTGAGAGTTTTTAATTGGCTCAAAGATAAGAGAGGAAGGAGACAGGAGTAATTGGTTTCTATTTTTTTGTTGTTGTTGCTGGGCCAGTCCCATATGTACGATTGGTGTAGGGTTTGTGTTTTGTATTGCGTATCGATTGCTAAGGAATGCTGCTGCTCTCTTAGTACGGTGGCAACTGCTGCAGATTGTCCAGTCAGACTGTCAAAATCGCACAATTTATACCCACAAAACAGAATTTAGTGAGTGTTGGATCATGCATTACGTGATAGCAAGACATGATGGATGTTCTACATTATGTTCTGTCCATGCTGTTTACGCCACTTGTGGTTTGGGAAATGTTGTCTTGTCAGTCAATGCAAGATGAGAGACCAAATTTCTAACGTGTCAGAATTCCAGTCGGTCCTCACATGACCGACCAGTCCAGAGAGCTACCAATCTTTCCTTACTTCACATGTACATGACATGCTTGACAATTATGAAACTTCAAAAGTGGGTCACCAAATCAAATTGGGGTTGAAATGAGCTTGACTCACATACTGTGGGCCCAGCTCATTTTTGATTGCTTTGTAAACTTTCAACTTTTCAGATAAAACTGCTCGACTCCAAATTGGGAAATTTGCCCATTTACACTCGGATTCTTTAAACTTCAATTTGGGTATGCATGAACATGTCTGCTGACAGGGTTGAATTTTTAGTCATTGCCAGATCCGTAACCAGAAAAGAGGATCTGGGGCGGCTCCTCAATAATGACACAGTGCATGATTGGTGTGCGCATGAACGATGGCAGTCGCAATGTATTTACAGTTCATGTCTGCACCTTTGTACGAAGCACTTAACAATACTCTCTTCCCTTCACACGCACGCATAAATCCAGGAATGGCGGAGGCTGCCGTGCAAAGTGCCATGCGGCTCATTATAGGAGCAGCCGAGAGTACAATGGCATGCTCAAGCATACTTTGATTTGTCCCTTGAGGATGGCAGTCTGGTTACGGGTTATGAATACAAAATGGACACTTTTCCTCTCTAGCTTGGTGCCATGTTGCCCTTGTCCTGGAATGATGCTCTGGCAAGAATTTAGTAGTCAACCACACAATGAATTAAACACTCCCCCCTTCATAACTACAAGTTGTGTGCGTGCCTCAGCATACTCCCAAAAACGAGGCAGGCATACAAAATGCTACATTTTCTGGCATAATTGAACAATCTGAAAGTAACCCCAAAAAGGTATTTTTCTCTCTTCTACATCTTCAAAAATGCAACTTTCGGACAATCTTGAAGAATGACTATATCTTAGGGCTCAGATAAATCAATATCAATTTGTATTGTGATGATTAACATCAACAAAAAATATTCAGCAAATAAGATTGTACATTAAGAGTGGCCACTACATGACTATTTTGTGACGTTGCCCCAACCTGGTCAATAAAAGTTACAAATATGAATAAACTGAAATCAACACATTCTTGCTTTTTGGATATTTAATATTCAATAGTTTGAGTTGTATCCACTTAAAATGACACTTTTACACACTAAATCTGACCCTCAATATAAGTGTGTGTGCGTGCATGTGTTATATTTGACTATTTTCAACGTATTACATTTTTCAAAAATCCCATAATGCATTGCCCACTTGTAATAATATTAGCGTATAGGAGCCGTGTGTGCAAATGCATAAATTGCCGCCTTGTTTGACATTTGGGTACTTTGTCATTGATGGAAATTTGCACGCTGTAATATCAACCATCACAACCCACCGACAGTTTAAATTTGTCCCACTGCTTCTAAAGCATGTGAGACTTGCATCGGTCGAGATCGAAGCAATGATGTACCACGCACATGTTCTATGAATGCCAAGCAGCCAGTCCCTCCATTGCTTCCCTCTTTTTTTTATATGATTTTGTAAGGAACCGCTTAGGTGTAATCCCATTATTTTCCTTCTCTCCTGCATCTTTCTATTCTTCTTGCTTCTGATATTGTCAAAGTGCCAAATTATTATGCCAGAGATAATCCCGATTTCCTTGCCCCGTCTTGGCCTCACCCTTCAAATACTTGTATTTTACAGGTTATAAGAGAAGAAAGAGCTCTTGCAAAATAGTGATGAAACCATACGGAGACTGAAATGCAGGAAAGGGCGGCGGGAAGGAGGAAGGAGGGGCTGCAAATGACTTCTTAGCAGAGCAGCGAGATGTGAAGGACAGACTGACGTGAGACAGTGTGGCGAGCAAACTAATGAGCAACACAGCTTCTGCCGAGCAAGAAAGGAGGGAGGAAAGACGACAGGGAGGGAGGGGAGCTGAAGCGGGAGGGATGAGATGATGGCAGAGAGAGAGTGGAGTGAAGTGCAGGGGAGGAGGAGAAATGATGGAGGGAAAACAATATTGAAAAGATGAAGTGAAAAGTCCCTCTCTGCTAAAGTGAAAGAAAAGAGGACGGGGGGGGGCAAAGACTGATATGAAAAATGACCTTTCACTGCAAGACTTTCTCATTTATCCTTTCCATGACAATGAACAATAAAATTAGTTGGGATGAGATATTGCATGGGCACATATTCACACAGGCAGCTCATATACCTTTCATCATTGTTGCAATATGACTTTCGAAGATTTCTATTTATTAAACTCAAAAGAAAGTTTGCCATAGAATGTCTGTTTCTTGTAATGCTGATGGGGGCTGGAGCAAATCCAAAGCAAATCCAGTCAAGGGGTTCTTCAAAGTCCAAAAATTAGAAATATTAATGTTCAGCATCATTTAAACATGGTGAATTTCAGAGAATTCTTCTACTCCGTGTAGTATATAACGTCCTGAAAATTATGATGATTTAATCATGAAATAAAGTGGCACACCGGTTAGCTCTGGTTAGCACGTCCACTTAACAGCTCAGAGATTGTGGGTTCGTTTCTGGCTTCGGTCTTCCTGTGTGGATGTTCTCTCGTGCCTGCGTGGGTTTCCTCTGGGTACTCCGGTTTCCTCCCACATTCCAAAGACATGCGTGGTCGGCCGATTGAACACTCCAAATTGCCCGTAGGTGTGATTGTGAGTGTGGATGCTTAATCATTCCTGTGTGACCTGCAATTTGATGGAAACCGGTTCCGCCTACTGCCTCATGACAGCTGGGATCGGCTCCAGCACGCCCACCAGGATAAAGCGGTACGAAAGATAAATGAATGAATGACTAATTATGAAATTATTATCTAACAAGTGGCTCATCTAACCACTTTCACTGTCATTGATAAGAACATGAAACAACATTTAATATCATTTAGCAATGCAACCACTTTAATACCCACATCTTGAAGATGAAAAACGTCACTTGTGTCACTTTCCACTTTATCTCTACTACGTCCTCCTCAGCTGCCACTGACAGTGATGTGATTACAAATGGCAAGAGCATCTTGGCTCTTACTATATAAATGTTTGATGGTTTCGATAAAATGGAAACTTCGTTAAACAACTTTGATGAGATCTTTTTTTTGGGGGGGGGGGGGGTAGTGGTGTGGGTGGGGACCGCCTTAATGCCCCAGATATTTCCCTGTGTTTGCCTACCTGAACAATATTAAAAGATCAGGCAGTCAGTTTTATTAAATTCATTAAAGTCATGGTGAAGTCAATAAAATGATAAACGACTCAATAAAATGCTGCATGTGGAAAGTAGGCTACAGAAAATTACAGTATTTTACAACATGTCACACAAGAATTTAGTAGAGACTCAGTATTGAAGCCCACACTTTTTATCCATGTGTTTTTGTGATCAAAACAAAATATTAAGCTATAAATTAACTGCCGAATAAAATTGCGTGATTGAAATAAAGATAAAGTGTTATTTGCAGATACAGAATCTTGGGCTTATAGCGATGTAGGGTTAGTGACGAAGGTAAGGGTAGGTCTCTGAAGTGGGTATTTAGTACAATACAGTGAAGCCCATCAAAATCGTAATTTGGCATTCACAAACTTATTTTTACTAGATTGGAGGAAATGGCAAAGAGAGCACAATGTCTACCTTGCTGGTAGAGGCTTGCTGACAAGATACAGTCAAGGCAGTGGCAGTGAAATGTGCCGGAGGCGGTCGCGGTCACAGACTTCTAATTTCCTTAGGTCAGCTTTACTCACTGGCCAAGATGGTGGAGATCACCGCTTGGTCAATCCTTGCCTTCATCCGTTGGGAGATCTCACAGAGGGACATGTGGGGCTATAATCGAACGAAGGCCGATCGGGCAAGATTGATCCGATGGTCAATCTTTACTGCTCTCCATTTGGTTCCCATGAAACAGGAGCCAAGGTACTTGAAAGAGTCATTGTCTTTCAGCGTCATTAAGTAAGATTGCAGGTCATTCAGTTGGCGGTTCTATGGTTGCCATGACCTATGTCATGACGAAATTGACGCCCATACCCGGTGAATGATAATGATGAGTGCCAATCTTCACACCAGTGGAGTTCCCCAGGGCATTACCTGTCTGCGATATCATTGTAGAGGTGACAATGCACAGCCTTCACTAACACCAGAGCAAACAGCAGTAACTGAGTTTAGCACTCAACGTCCAAACTCTGGTCCTGGTCAACTGATGGAACGCATGGATGAGCCTGAGTAGCTTGGACAGGATGCTGTCGGTTTGTATAATTTTCCGAAGCGAATCTCAGTCAACAGAGTTGAAGGCTGCAGTGAAGTGGACAAAAGATGGCAGAAGATGAAGATTTGTTTGACGGAGCCTCTGAAGTCGCCTTGGTTCAGCCTACAAAACTGGTCCCGTGCTGACTGAAACCGCTTCAACAGGATTACAGTTAAATCTTTAGTTGCAGAGTCAAGGTGACTGATTCTATGGTCGGTGTTGTTCTTCAGTTTTGTGAGCAACACCCAGGCCGACCGCAGATCCAGTTAAGTCATCGCTGTCAGGTTTTAGCAGCATGAGTTTGAGTTTGCCATCACGTCATCTGTCAGGCCCGCTCACCACCAACTACAAGTACTTCATTCGAGTGTTGAATTGAATTCTGCAGGTCTTTGTAGAAGTTGTCCTTGACTTGTTCAGCTGCATTCGACGTTGGCGCATATGTCAATCACCAAAATTTTACACTTGTATGACAGCTCATAAAATAGAAAAGACCGGTGCCTTCAGCCAACACCTGTCTCCCACTTCAAAAGGTGAGTACACTTTTTTTTCCCCCTTCATTTCATTCTTCAACAGTTTACATTTCTTTACACTTATGCATGACACCATCCATTCTCTGAGCTTCTTATTCTAACTAAGCGAGCGAGGGCTGGAGCCCTTCCTAGTTGATTTTAGGCAAGAGGTGTTGTACACCCTGAACTGGTCGCCAACTAGTCACAGGGCACGTATAAACAAACTGCCATTCACACTCCGGAATGTTAGAGTCTTCAATTAACCCAACATTTATGGGAATACCAGTAAGGCCACAACCCAGGTTTAAACCCTCAACCTTTGAACTGTCAGGCAAATACACAAACCAGATGTCCACCATGCTGCAGTGTTGAGAGTGTTGTCTACCAAAAGCTGCAATTAAAAGTGCATGGACACTGTTAATTAAATCCTAAAAGTAAATCTGTTACTGCCAAGGGCGTTTTGTACTTATTTATTTAGTATGTGGGTTTCACTATCTGCTTCTGTTCCACTAAATGCTTGTGGGCCTATTAAAAGAGACACTCAGCATAGTGCAAAATGTCAAGGGCAAAGCTAGCCTTAATGTGAAGTTCAACTAGCTGTGCTGTGCGCTCTCACACACAAAGAAGCTGGCATTTCACATGCAAAACGATTTGGCGCCTTCACCACAGTCTGGACAGAACTCTGTGTGTGATGACTATTATTTCTTTCATAACCACATTTTATATGTCGTATTTGATCCATTAACATCGATAACGAACGGACACCATAGTCTCTGTGGATGTGTGACAAGGATAAGTCACCATGATGCATTAGCGCACATTCAGCGTGCAGTACAAAAGCATAAGGCAGAACAACATGCATTACCATAAAATGACTAATGACTCTGTTGTCTACCTGTTCAAGAAAGGAATGTTTCCAGCTTTCTATGTGTGAGCCAATCTGTGTGGCAGTCACAAATGGTAATGCAATAATAGAAGAAGAGAGTGCAGGGAGGGAAACACACAGCAGTTCAATGATGTGTGTGGACACAGATTGCTTTATTTTATGTAAATTTTAACCTTTCTGCCAGTGCTGGCTATCAGACTTGTCGACAGAACGGTACATATGTGTCCTCCTGTTGGCGTGATGAGCGGGGAAGACGCAAGCTGTAGCTGTCACCACTGACTAATTACACTGCAAGCAAACGGTTGAGTCCTCTGTTTGGATTTGAACAGCCTCGGGAGACCGGGATGAGCGTCATTAATCTGATTTTCTTTTGCATGTGAGTCTCACGTGCATTTGTGAGATTGCAGAAAGCCATCAGTCATGCTTGAGATGCGAAGGACGGTCCTTATAATTACCAAAGTGTTGATGCGGTGATGAATGTCGACATTGTGGACATGTGGCAAGTTAAACCTCTTTTATATTGGAAGCTGCGGTAGACGATATTAAATAATGCTGACAACTGTGGAACAGCACTCTTCACTTCTATTCTCTTAACAGCATAGTCTCGATAGCCTGATTTGTATATCAAAGCAACCTTATTCCTACACCAATAATGGTGTTTTTTTTTATGTTTGCTCTGTCATTTTAACCTACTCCAGTCAACACTACTGCTCTTCTGTAGTCCTTTTGCACTATTTAGTTATTTTTATTGGGTATTTTTATAGCGTTTACTTTCCGTCACCCTTTATGGCTGTGATTCACAGCATTTAGTTCCACTGTATTTAATTATTTGGCATACATCAAATGTAGCGGTTGATGGAGCAGTAACTCTCATGATTTGTTTTGCACAGTTCATAAAGTACACATGATGGCCTTCCTGACTCAGTCGTTTTATTGAGCTGGGGTACTGGCCAGGAATAATAGGAAATATGTACATCAAATATGTGCATGAAATACATAAGATTACAACTTGCACAGTATGATGTGTGCTGTATCACAGATTTGGCCTTTACAAAGAAGGTTTCTGTTGGCAATGTCAGAGTGGATTTTTTTAATAAATTTATTTTCTGGTTGTAGTGCAGTGGTGTGGAGCTGCACTGCATCATACCAAAGAACAGAAATATTCTGAGTCTCAAGCAGGGTCCTTAATGGGCCCCCGACCACTGTAGCCACGCAGAGAAACTAAAAAAAAAAACATATTGTACTGATTTGATGAAAGAGGTGCTGTGAATTGCCTGTTACAGCGTTTTTGCTGTGATATTTATTGGAAAATTATAGCACCCCTAACAGACCTTTTATTCCTATTTGTTTATGATACCTCACATACAACTGCAAAGTGAAAGGTAGGTAGGTAGGTAGGTAGGTAGGTAGGTAGGTAGGTAGGTAGGTAGGTAGGTAGGTAGGTAGGTAGGTAGGTAGGTAGGTAGGTAGGTAGGTAGGTAGGTAGGTAGGTAGGTAGGTAGGTAGGTAGGTAGGTAGGTAGGTAGGTAGGTAGGTAGGTATTTTTTCATTTGTACAGAAAGAAAAGGGAAGGTTAACAACAAAAGTTGTGGTGGTGAGTAAAGGAGTCACCATCTTTAGCATTTAAGCTTTGGATGGCAAGTCATAGGTGGCTTTAGGTCATGTGGCACTAACACACTGGGCCGAGGAGAGCAACATACTTAGACAAGGACCAATGGACTGTGTATTTGAAGGAGAGAAAGAGCTTGAGCATGGTGGTTGCTGCAGGCGTTGGAAGACAGCCACTCTGGAGAATGAGAAGTAAAAAGGTTATATTTCCATTAGACATGTGTAGGAGTGTAGCAGTGTTGTCATCTACGGTGATGGTTCAAATTACATACACGTAACTATAGTTTCTTACACATTGACCATCAGAGATGGCTTTTTTTTCTGCCTTTTTACTGGCTTGCTCTTTGTCTGAAAGGCACCTACACTGGACTGGGGAGAGGAAGTCAACCTGAAAATGTGCCAGCTTCTGAAAAAGTAGGAGAACTTACAACCCAATATTAGTGGGGCGTATAATGTCGAGCATGTGTGGATTCAAGAAAAGCCAATGTAAATTCAAACTAGATCTATAACCATGAATTTTCAAAGTAAAAAAAATAGTCAAGCACATCTGGATGACAAGGTTAAATTATACTACTTGTATAAAAATTTACGTTAGTGGCAGTGATTAATTCCCATCTTCTCAGATTAATTTTAGGTATAAAAAGGTAAAATTAATTTTTATGCCCTGGTTCAAAATGATAAAATGCTGTTAGCTCATTAATGCTGACGTTTTTTTCCGACAGGTGGTTTATTGAATCTGTTAAGCACTGTGCTGTACATTACATACAAATAGCTGGATGCATGTCATGTGTCTGTGTCCTGTTGGATTGCTGATAGGCTTCGTGCACTGCTATATGGATTGACAGGTGACATCTTCTGAGCCACCGAACTGGACAGGCAAGGCGCATCACTGTCCCCTCACAGTCGGTCTGACACACAGCCAGAGCTACCATGACAGGCGTGAGTAACGCGTTTTAGCCTGGACACTAACAGCTTTGGACACGTGCATAACAGCACAAAAGATGTTCATCCAGCATGTGTATTTTCCATACTAATTAAAAGCAACACATCATGTTTTCACTGGTCTTCGTGGTGAGTAATAGCTCTTTTTTGTTTGTTTGTTTGTTTGTTTGTTTGTTTGTTTGTTTGTTTGTTTGTTTGTTTGTTTGGTTGGTTGGTTGGTTGGTTGGTTGGTTGGTTTAAAGCCAACACTCACAATAGATGTAATGTATTACTCAGATAATCAACCTATGATGTCAATTTTTAGAGCACAATCTTCTGCCAAGGTCCTAAAATTCTAATTTGGATCAGTACAAAATTGTACATCTCCTGTCTCCTAAATACTATGATGTCCAAAATTTGTCAGTAAGAATCATTAATTAGTTTATTAGACATTAAAAAAGAACACTATAATGAAAAGAAGTGCCATTCTGCCACTTGCTGTCGACTGAAATGACAATTGCCAGATTTGAGCTATGAAAAATTCCATGTTGAGCAACCTTCTTGATTGAGATAAATACATCAAACCACAAATTGTATATTTGTTTGATACTGACCTGAGTGACTTAATTGTCTTCCATGAGTTACAACTTGTTTTGCCGGAGGAAACAACCTGGTGCTTGAGGGAAGCATCAAACTGCAGTCTGTGCTCGCAAACAAGCTTGCCTCAATATATTTGGCTGTATACCTGGCTAACAAAAGATAAACCCCAGCTGATTAATAATAGACACAACTCTAGCTAAAATGAAAACTGCAATTCATCAGACTACCAAAACAAAACCAACATTTCAAGGAAAACGAGAAACAGACTCCTAATTCAAAATAAACAGACTCAAAATATCAACACCTAGCCAATACCCACAAACCTGACTGCCCAAACCAAGTTAAAAACAAATGTCAAAATGTATTCACCTCAAAGCTTCCATTTTTTACCAAGTTGATGTAAAATAACTAGAACTATACTTTATAGTTATACTATATACTAACTTCAATAGCCGATGCATTTACAAAGTATGGGAGCAACCTTTTGCACTTACTTTGATATTATTTTATGTTCAAGATACCACGTTAATTTCAGGAAACATTACATATTTGAAGAAATTTCAATTGTACCATTTGTACTGTCCAAATGAAATCTGAACATCGATGGATCAAATATTCCTAAAGGGGAAGTCAGCCCCCAAATACTTGTTACAATAATATGGGTATGTGCCCCCAATAGTCTGAACACTGCATTCTGATTAATATTAAGTTTTTAGAAAATGAGTTAAGCAGCAAAATTCACCCAGTTTTATCTCAGGTCACAACCAACCACGGCTCAGCGTCAGAGAACTGGTCAGCTGGGATTGGTTCTGACCTGAGACCTGGCACCTGTGATGTCATTTTCAGGCGACAGCAAGTGGCAAAATGGCCACCCCTTAGATGGATAAAAAAAGGTGGATTTGGCCTGTTTAATTCATATTCAAATGAAACATTGATCATAACACTGTGTTTTGTCGAGTTGGACTGCACAGAGCATATTCCAAAGAAAACTTTTGCGTTGACTTCCCCTTTAAAAGAAACAACATAATTGATGCAGTGGCGGTCCACCTTAGCAGCCTAACAGCACTGTGCACAGTTTATATAGGCCTACAATCCAATGTATTGTTGACTTTACAAGAGTTGGACAACTTTGTGCACTATCACCGCCCTACATCATCATGAGTAATTTCAATGGGCACAGCCCTCGCTAGGGAGGCACCAGCTTAGATGCCAAAGGCAGGATTCTTGAGGATGTTATCACCAACAATGCCTTACCCCTATGAAAAGATAACGCTTACATTTATTTCCACGCTGGACCTACTCTTAATTTCCAACCCCAAAACTCAATCGGCAACTTGGAGGAAACAATGTGCTGCCTCGGCTAGATCCAATGTAATTAAAATAATTACAATAATATTTACTCTGGGCAACACAAGCCACTCTTTTGATAGGCATGACATTTCATTGTTCCTTGCACAGATTCCAGACACCCTGTGATGGATGCAGCAAAGCGATGTCAGAACATTGGCAAGCCAAGCCTCCTTAATGTGTTTTTTTTTTGTATGCTTAATTTTTGCATTGGTAAATACAGCGCTGGGATCCATCCATCCATCCATTTTCTGAACCGCTTAGTCCCCACGGGCGTCGCGGGTGTGCTGGAGCCTATCTCAGCTGTCATCGGGCAGTAGGCGGGGGACACCCTGAACCGATTGCCAGCCAATCGCAGGGCACACAGAGACAAACAACCATCCGCACTCGCACTCACACCTAAGGACAATTTGGAGTCTTCAATCGGCATATCAAGCATGTTTTTGGGATGTGGGAGGAAACCGGAGTGCCCGGAGAAAACCCACGCGGGCCCGGGGAGAACCCGCACCCTCCTAACTGTGAGGCGGGCGTACTACCCAGCGCGCCAACGAGCCGCCTACAGCGCTGGGATGACTTACCAAAAATATATATATATTTTTCCATTTATTGCACATTTGTTGAAAGTTTTTTCGTGCTGGTTTTCTTTTTATCATCATAATATATTGCCTTGAAGGTTTCTCCATAAAAATCCTTTATTTACTGTAATTATGACTTTACGACTGTGTCCGCAAGGTAGGGAATCAGACTACATGTGTTCTTTGCCATCATAGGAACAGAACAGAGAGTCTGCGGTACATTCTGTTACTTTTTGTACAAAATCCTATCAAATTATGATTTAAACAAGATATTGAATTTACAGCACTGACCAACACAGAGTATCGCCTCAAATAGTGGCCTGTGCTTTGCTCCCCTAATTAACCCCCAGATGTGTCCTAAATAAATCCCATACCTCAAATAGATGCGGGTTGGGTTTTTTTTGCAAAAATGGCTGTAATTACCTTCACAATGATGGATACCACCATATTGTGTGGCAGACATCATTACTGGATGTTGCCTGCAGAGCAATGTGCTATCTTTAAAGCTGAAATGAATGGTGGGATTCAAAGAGACCGCTGCTGTCTACAGTGCAGAGCAATCTGCAACAGCTTCCAAACTTTTCAACATTGGCCAGAGAAAATAGAGAATAAACACCTTACCCCTAATAGAACTACATTCCACAGCAACTGACAAAAATAATTGGGATTTGACAGTACTCAACAGTACCCCTCTCTTATATACAATAAGATGGTGTTGGCTGTACTGTCCTTGTGGAAATGGGACCAATGGGAAAATGTTAATGCCACTATCTTCTGGTGGAGGCTCATAGGACAAAAAAACATGAATATTTCTTAAGAAAAAGTCTTTGGGCTCCCATTATTGGTATCATAATCAGTAATCATTTGCATTCCAGGCATGGATAGTCTGAAGCGCTGAGGGCCGAAGAAATGGTGGGTGCCACAAACTAGGAAAAGTAGTGCAATACTCTTGTCTTAGCATCTGATGTGCATGTGGAGTTGTTTGTGTTTCTTCATTTTTCTATTCCAATGGTTTGATAATGACTGCACTTAGTTATTGCAGTCACTCAAGGGCCAACTCATTTATGTGTTCAGTTTCTACTCTACAGTGGTTTAAATCGTGTGAAAGCATGTCTTGAAGGAAAATTTGGTGAGTTCAGACTTCAAGCATTTACTACTGTGTGTCAATCTCTTTATCTGCCCTACGATTGACTGACTAGTGATAACCTGTCGAGGGTGTAGTCTGCTTTTTACCTGAAGTCAGGCTCCAGCTGGACAAGACATTCAAATTCATTTATACACAATAGTTTGGAAACAGACTCATTACTCTGTATCAAATTGCAAAATAAAAAGAAGAAAAACGATTATAATGTGCAGCAGCAATCGTCATACTGTCCCGTCCTGGTGGTGAAGGTGATACAGTACTTGAGAGTACATGCGTCGTCTCTTGGAGGCTAAGCGTATGGGTGGTCGAAAGCAGACATTGTCCCCGGTGGCAGCTTTTAAATGGAATAGATTTTTTTCTACATCCTAGCCAAGGCTGCCGGGAAGGTCGCTTCATTAATCAAAGCCAAATGCCAATGTCTGCCCATCTCTGTCCTTAACCCAGCAACAGATAACGTAATTCGTTGGTACTAATAATTAATTGTCCGCCGGGACGGATGGATAGAGAGTATCATTATGTTGGGAAACGTTAATTACCACATAAAGACTCATTAGGTTAATGCCATTGTGCACTCCAGAGGCAAAGGACTGTCTTTTTCAGATTTTGGCCTTTTGGGGATCTCTGTTTTCCCATTGCAAAGCACCAGCAGGGTCCATCATTGTGCCAGCCCACTTTCTGTGCTGACTCAGTGTTAGAAAATGTCAAGTCAAATTTTGCTTGAGAGGATTTTGGCAAATGGGTTGAAGCGGAGGGAACGACGAAGAAAGACACACAGCTGGGGTTGTGGTGCATACACACATTTGTTACGTGTGTTTGTCTTGAGCCACACGCATACCACCAGTCACGCATGGACTTTGCACCACAGGCACATTCAAAGGACATGTCATAATGTTTTACTATCTGACAATCTGTGTTGTATGATGGAAAGGGAGTGGAGGGGGATGCATTGTAGCCCCTAGAGTTTTCACTTGACTAGTGTTGTGGTGTGACGTGTTCGCCAAAATAAATGTCACAACATACGAGGACAGGATTCAAATGCCTGGGAATATGCCTTGAAAGGCGCCTTATAAATAAAGTTTATTATTATTATTATTATTATTATTATTATTATTATTATTATTATTATTATTATTATTATTATTATTATTATTATTATTATTATTATCATTATTATTAATCCTGAACAGAGGATGTGATGTTGTTATTGTTATGATTATTTTATGTAGTTATTTTTCATTTGCTTATCACAAAGTCAGTAAACCTAGTTAAAGATTATGACACTTTTGGGTCTGACTAAGTTATTTTATAAATATCGTTTTGTGTAATAAGACCAAGTGAAGACAATCAGTGTACACAGTACATGCATACAAGCACTTTGACTGGCGCAGACGCAAAAACAACTCAACAAAACGCTAGCGCCCTCTCGTGGTACAATCTGAACTATCTGTAGTTGGATCTCGTGATAGCATTCAGTTTACTTCTGGTTGTTTTCTTTAAATAATATATTTATGAACTTCAATTAAAGTTATAAAGGCGGTATGTTTGCATGATTGCATAAATCCATTTCTCCATCCTTCATCTGTACTGTCCGCTTTTAGGCAATCCCTCACCAAAAAAAGCAGTAGCACAGCGTAAGAGCACAATAACTTGGCGAAATTGTTGTATTAAACAGGAAGCTATATGCAAAATCTTGAGCTGCCTGTCTTAAAATCTCAAATATAATGTTTTCAGACATTCTGAGCATTCATTATGATTTTCCATAGCCATTTGAAATTTGTGTGCTCCACATTTGGTTTTGCTGATTTTATAAAACTGCCGATAAAATGCAAAGTGTCTTTCTGCCTCCACACTTTGGCACTAGGAAATAATTGTTTTATTTCTGTACAATATTGGATTCTCTGAACGCACATTGTATTTGAAAAATGTGTTTCTTAAATGTTGTATTTGTTGTTGAGTGACACTTTAGATCATAATTTTATTTAAGTTTTAAAATACATAAAATATGTATAAAATAAATGCAACGGAGGGAGAATTTTTTATTTTCTTTTATTTTGAAAAGAAATCTGAAAACTACCTGGGGAAAATTGTCGTTCGGTGATCATTTTGGGCAGTCTGTTTATTTTAGTGAAAAAATGACATCCAGACACGACAAGGGGGAAACAGTATTTAATATTATCTGAATATTTTTAGTATTTTCCATTTGATGCAAAAAACATAAATAAATAGGCAGTAGTACGCATCGCAAATCACTTTTGGGCAGTCCATTTCCGGTTATTATTTTGTGAACGGTACCAACCGGAGATGACGTTTGTTTTGCACTACTTCGCACTTGACCAATGTTTTGGCTTCACCTTTTCTTCTTAGCAATTGACAGGCGTTCATGTGAAAGAAGAAGTTGACGCTCCAACCTACGGCTTCTCCTCTTCGTCATGGAGGCTCGGGCGGGCTTCTGCCGCGAGGAAATCAACAGCACCGTGTGGGAGGTTCCGGAGAAGTACACCCATCTCAAGCAGATCGGAACCGGGGCATACGGTTCTGTTTGGTGCGTCGTTTTCTCATTCTAACTCTGGGGTGGTCTGAAGGAGTGAGTAGGTCTCAGTGGGAGGCTATGGGTTAGCGCCACTACACTCGCGTATCTGCGCGAGCACGCACACATGCAGGAAGCTATGGGCCTAGTTAGACTGGATTCATGCATGCACGCGCGCACACGCACACACAATTGGACATGCCTCCTGCAGCATCTAATTAGGGCCACAGGTCCACTATTACAGTTGTGTAGATGTGTGTATATACTCTCTCTCTCTCTCTCTCTCTCTCTTTCTTTCTTTCTTTCTTTCTTTCTTTCTTTCTTTCTTTCTTTCTTTCTTTCTTTCTTTCTTTCTTTCTTTCTTTCTTTCTTTCTTTCTTTCTTTCTTTCTTTCTTTCTTTCTTGTATATGTATTTGAGAGACAAGCTATCACACTAATCTTGCTGTGGATCAGAACATCCATCCATCCATTTTCTGTACTGCTTGTCCCCACGGGGGTCGCGGGTGTGGTGGAGCCTATCCCAGCAGTAGGCGGGGGACACACTGAACCGGTTGCCAGCCAATCACAGGTCACACAGAGACGAAAAGCCATCCGCACGTGGATCCGAATTTTTTTTGTTTTAATTGAAAGGAATAATGTGGCGCGTAGACTTTTTCAGCAAGAAGACACTAGATAATACGTGTAATGGACAGATTCTATTATGTTTTGTCCACCTGCTAACATCCAAGAGACTTATTTTCATGTGATTGCGGCATTGCTCATGGCCTTCAATTCGTTTTTTCCCCCACTGGCATTTCAGGTCAATGATGTTATCTCACAGGCCCAGTCTCAATATGTGTATCGCAAAGACGTGCAATATGTTTCACTCTTGAAATGTATCTTACTTTTATCAATTTGATGTGACCTTGAATGTGCATCACCATTCAACAGGAGAACAGTATTTTCTGGCATTAATAACACTAAATAAGTTTACAATATAAAATTGCTTGTTTTTAAAATTAATTAGATAAGATTACATTAAACCTGCTTTTTCTGTTGCATTATTTTTTTCATGAGATACAAATTAGTACAAAAAAGTACTTGTTACATTTACACACAATAATATTGATATTCCAATATTCAACACTCTTACAGTATCAACCTACTACTAAAAACAGGTTACTTACTATACTGCAAATAATAATAATAAAATAATAATTGCAGGCTCTGATGTATACTTTATGAATTACAGTGACTGAGAAAATAAAAATGAGCATGAGGATTTTGTCATTTTATTCCAAAATAACATTTCAGAATTAAAAATTATGAATTTCTCTTAGGGAGTAAAATTGGTATGCTAGATTTTTTTTTCCCTTTTATAATGACTGCTGATTGTACGTGACTGCAATGCCTACATGAGTGTGTCTCTCTCTTGCAAATGTGTTGGTGGATGGCCCTGCAAATAGCCCAACAAGCTTTTCCACCCACAAACTGCTGCCCTCCAGATCACTGCAAACATTAGCAACCTGTTACTTGGCTTTACTGAAAACAGAAAGATAGGCAACCTCTCATGTTCATATTTGAAAGAACATTCTTGTTCCTGCTGAAATACAATTGAGCATCAATTAACCATTAATATTTAATTGTGTAAAAATAAAAATCATGCTGTCCAATGTTGTACACCCTGAAGGCCTAAAGCTAGGACTGAACTCAAGACCTGCTGCTCGCTTTGTGCTGACCAGTGGCCACTGGCAAATGCAAACTAAGACTGCAGTCTAATTACATCTTGTTCCATTATTCACCACAGCTCCGCAACAAATGAGAAGACTAAAGAGAGAGTGGCCATCAAGAAACTCCACAGGCCCTTCCAGTCAGAGATCTTTGCTAAAAGGGCCTACCGGGAACTGCGGTTGCTCAAACACATGAAGCATGAAAATGTGAGTAGAATGAGACCAGCACACTTCCTTGAACAACATTAAAGATTTTCTCAATAGCAATTAACAGTTCAAGACACGTGGGTTCCCGATTTCCCTTTGCTCATCAGTTTTTTTTTCATTCCAACTAGGTGATAGGCCTTCTTGATGTGTTTACACCTGTTTCAAGCCTTGATGACTTTCAGGATTTGTGAGTATTTTCTGGCTCATCTACAAACCCTCCAGGCAGTGTTAAGTCCTGGGCTGCTAAATACTTATAGGAAAGCTCACATTTGTCTAAGTATTTTATGTTTCTTTGTAACGTAATGGAATGCTGACATTTTTACACAATGGTTCTGTTCAGTTCAATTTGGCATCTGTTCAATTTGATCTAATGTCTTAGACATTAGGACATTTAAAAAAGACTACAATAATTGAATAGCAGCACGGTCGTGGTTATCATGTTTGCTTGCAGTCAAGAGGCCCAAAGTTTGAATAAATATTTAATTCATACACACACACAGATAATTAATATACAGAAATAAACTACGTACGTTTACTACACTAACTCTGTTGGATGAGTACATTCCAAGCCCCCCACTTTCCTACAAGGTAGGATTTTTGGCTAAATGCTTGCATTGTTGGATGAAAGGCTTATTTGTTCTCCTTGACTTAACAGAAGGTTAAAGTGCAGTTTCAGTAGCTTTGGTAACAACAAGGTCTGAAAACAAATATCTTGGGATGAATATGGTGTTCAACATGATTGAGTTCAATGTTTGGTTTTTATATTCAAACAAGCAGCATGTCAAGACATCATTAGAAGAGATGGGGCAAGAATAGAAATGCAGACATTGTCTATTTCTATTCAAGCTAAGTCCATCTGTGATTGCACACTGAAAATGACTAAGTGGGCATGCAAACACCATGCCAATGTGTTTGTGTGTATGTTGCAGTGTCAGTTCTTTCTTCAAGTCCAGAACCTTGTCTGCCAGTATTACAAATGTGTAGCGTAAATAGGGGGTCACTCAGTAATTAATAGCGGCTTGTGAGGAAAGCCTGTATTATTCCCGCTCGCCTCTAGGAGCACCATGTCAAGTTTGACTTGTTAGACAGAAAATTATGAAAAAGCTCAATAAATCAATCTTAGAATTTAAGGGGGTGTTACGATAAAATTAATTCTGAATTCTTTTAGAGTTTAATATTAATATGTAATATCACTTCCCGCTCAACGTCTGGATATGGACGATGTTTAACTACTGCTAATAAGGCACACAGGGCACAAGATTCTAGTATTCTAAGACAAGCCTAAAAGAATGAAAGAGTGCTCTGGATAGCCGGTTTGTCACTGCTAACCTGCCGAATGCGTGGTGGTCGATGACAGAGGGTCCCAAAACTCAAGCTGATTAGAGTTCCGAGGAGTCAGGAAATGAGAGGGCTTTCAGGAAAGCGTGATGAGAGAAAATGTAACTTTGATCTCAAAACAGGCAGCGAGTCAGTGACTTCCCACAGCTCAAGTTTCAAGCAAGAACAAATTATTTTGTTTACAGTTAGATTTGAGTCTATTCAACTGTTCTGTTAAAACCTTTGTGCATTTTACCATTTTTACTTTGCATCAAAGAATGGATTTACCTAGCTGGGAACATCACATTTAAAACCCAGGATATCAGGAAATTGATTATTAGCATGGCCTAGCGGATTCACCTATACGTTCCAATATATTGCCTTTCAATGAACGTTTGCTGAGTAAACAGCAGAGAAAGGTGTCGCTGCAGTTTTCTCGGCCATCTTTAGGGGTGAGGCTTGGTCAAGCAGTGCTAAGTTTGTCTGCCCCTGTTTGAATCTCAGTTCAAACATTTTACAATAATGTCGTCTTTGCCTATGCCCTGCAAAATGGCTGGGAATGGGGAATTAACATAATCAACATGTTTCATACTCAGACACTTATCTCCGTGATGAAATCATGCTAATGTGCAAAGGTGGAAATGTGCCGTGGACTTTAAAAGCTTCATTTTATGATGGATTAGTGAGTCAGCAAATCTGTATGTGATGGCATAGTCTGATGGCAGGGCTGTTGAGGTCCTTGCCTTTCCATCTGCCTGGGTATCATCAACATGAGTATCTTTTGTGCTTTTCTCAGCTACCTGGTGATGCCTTACATGTTTACTGACCTGTCAAAGGTGCGAGGCCATCTCTCTGAAGACAAAGTCCAGTTTCTCGTTTACCAAATGCTCTGTGGACTCAGGGTAAGCTTGAAGGCCTATTTATAGTGTGTGATAAAACTACATATTTTGTTGCTGTTGTTTTTTGTTGCTCATAAGATTCAAAACAAAACAAATACAATGACTGTAAAATATATTTGTTTATTTTAAAAAATGTTTTATGAAGAAAAGAAAATATTGTGCTATCTGTCCTGTGTACTTTTCCACAGTACATTCACAAGGCTGGAATCATTCATAGGGTAAGTACAAGGATAGTCTTCTTGCATTTGAGTATTGATTGAAACTAATTAGCAGGTTAACAGGTTAGTGCTTTGTGCTCCTTGTTTTTCTGACTCACACTGCCTACGGCTGAGTTGCAAAAACACATGGGAGCGTTTCAATTCATTGTCATTGAGTCAGCTCAAACTGCACCTGCACCGACAGGTAGTATGAGCTAACTCAAGCCTGTCTGGAGTTGTCAGGCCACACCCTTCATCTCCATTTCTAACACCCCCGGGTGCATGTGTGGAGCTTAAACTGTCTAAAAAAAAAAAAAAGTAGAAGTAGCCTCTTGCTTCACTCCTTCCCAATCAGACTTTCCGAACAGATTTTTCCGTGAGCTTCTAATTACTGCTTTTAGTATATCGTTCTTCAATTATGTTTATCATTTCAGGTAGTAAACAAAACTTCATACCATCGACGATTTGAGACTTAAGCAGCTGCACATCTGCTGGCTGTAGTCAAGTAGTGCACTCAGTATTACCTAAAATTGAGTCTGATGAGGGAAGAACTAAATAAGTGTCAATATCAAATTGAAAACAAAGAAGCAAAATTACTGCTAGTTCCACATCGAAATATGCACATCAGAAATATGTTCAAGAATGTTTAATTGACACAAAATATGACCTCAAGACTTATAAACCACTCTACCATATACTAATAACTAATATACTCAAGTGAGCCACCTTGTACTTTGTCCAAATGAAAGGTATATACTCTACCTCAAGTACTGTATGTTAATTTTTTTTTATCAGCATGCGGTGTGTACAAACTTCCCAATTCCAATGAAATGGGACAGTGCGTAAAGTGTAAATAAAAATAGATTACAATGAATTTGCGCTTCATAATGCACCACACATTTTCAATAAGAGACGTGTCTGGACTGCTGGCAGGCCAGTCAAGTATTTGCAGTCTTGTACCACGAAGCCAGGCTATTGTAACTTGTGCAGAATGTGGTTTGGCATCATCTTGCTGAAATGAGCATTGGATGTCCCTAAAAATGACGTACCAACAATTGTTGCTCCAGATTTGCTGGATTTTGAACTTTGCGCTGGTAACAATTCAGATTTCAGGAGGATACAACATCCATGATTTCCAATGATGAGCTTGGGCCCAGAGATGGCTTTGGTTTTTGCATGGTAGAGTTTTAATTTGCATTTGTAGATGCAGCAACCAACTGTAAACTGACAAGGGTTTTCTGAAGTGCTCCTGGGCCCATGCGGCGATAACATTTTTGAAATGTAGTAAGCCTTTGGGATCGAAAAGCCTCCCAAGTACAAATGACTTAAAGCAATTTCGCTTCTTAGTGTAAACTCAAATATCTGGTGTATAACTAACCTTCACATATCTAATTCTCGAATACAGGATCTCAAACCTGGAAACTTGGCTGTGAACCAAGACTGTGAGCTGAAGGTTTGTATTTGGAATGATTACAACGTCGCCTTCAATCAATGCTTTTGTATGAAATAATGTGAACAAAATTGCCACTACATCAAACAGTAGCAAGAAAGTTAACTTTTGCACAGAAGCTCACACTAACCAAAGTGTCCTGGCTGGTCTATCAGTATTGCAGACTGTGACGTAGTGTGTATTTTGCTACATCCACTCATCCATCCACATTGAGTATGAGAACAAACTTCAGCGCACAAAGCTCCATTCAATATGCTACATTTAAGATGATACATTGCGGTATTTCTAAACGTATTTCCACCACTCGTATTACGGACTACTCAAGACAGTAATCCAAGGTCACCATGTGAACAACAGAGATAGCAGTCGTATTACACACCAGTATAGGGGCCACTTGATTTTGCAGCTGTTATTTCAAAGGTCAAAGAATTCCAGCTTGCACAGTGAGGTGCAGGCTGTAACACAATCACGACAGCACAGCACATATCTGCTTATATTCAAAGAGAATATTTGAATTACTTCCAGTGGTTGTTTTGTTTTACTTTCGGGTTTTTAACATTTTTGATTGAGATGATCCGCCTTTACAGATTCTGGACTTCGGGCTAGCTCGCAGCACTGACGCCGAGATGACGGGCTATGTGGTAACCCGTTGGTATCGGGCGCCCGAGGTCATTCTCAACTGGATGCACTACACACAGACTGGCAAGATAACCGTAGCTATTAACATTCTCGTCCTTGTTGTTGTCTCAGTGCTCAGTCAATTGGATCGTCTGGGATCTTTGAGTTTCTGATGTGCAAACATTGTGGCTCCACGTAAAGGAATGACTTGTGTTTTGGACATGAGTTCTGTGGCGCATCACGGGTCTTTTTGCAATTCTATCACACTGACGAGAAAAATGCATTTGAGTTGCCATCAGTGTCACTCCGGCAGTGAATCTGTCAGTGAAGACAGATGGTTCTGACAGCAGACTGTTGACGAGTGATAATGCTGAGACTCTGTCACTTTGCTGCCAATTGCAATTACAGGCCTTTCCGAAGGATTTATGCTTCTTCAGAGAATAGTGTTTTCTGCTAAGCCTCCATTGTATCGTATTGTCATCCCGCCTCACGATGAGGAACAGCACAATAGTTTCTCCTCACCATTGAAACCTTGTAGCCTACATACGTACTTCATTTCCGCGTATTTTAGGAGCACTGAGTCAATGATGTCACAGATGTGTTTCTCCTCACTCACATTTGTCTCCTGTGTCGTTTATTCTAGTGGACATCTGGTCTGTGGGCTGCATCATGGCCGAGATGATCAACGGAAAAACCCTTTTCAAAGGGAAAGACTGTATCCTTTTGCCTGCACTCAAATCTATCATTGAGCTAGTGATGATCATATTAGTGTGCATGAGTCTCAGTACAATCTAGTTTGACACCAAAAGGCTCTAAAGGTTCACTTTATCAATTTTATTGAACCTTTAAAGTAACAATGATTTTTTTGAGGCCATCACTGCAATCCTGTGACTGCACTCTAAGATTTTAAGATGTCCTGATGTCTCAGCTCCTTCCACAAATGTTCAATATAAAATCTTCAGGGCTCATAGAAAACCACTTGGGGCATTAATATTGCCATAATTTCAACTAATTGAACGTACCTATCGCATGTGTATATGTTGCTTGGACGCCTTTCTCAGCCGGCCTAAGCAAGCCTTGACTTTATTACCAGACATGGACCAGCTGACACAGATCATGAAAGTTACCGGAGTGCCTGAACCAGAATTTATACAGAAACTAGACAGCAAAGAGGTACTACAATCTGCTACAGCATAAAATTTAATTGGGAACATAACATGGAACAATTAATTTTTATGTATTACGTCCAACTTTGTGGGAGTGCCTGCCAACAACTGCAAAATCAAACAACCAAGTAATTCTGGCTCTTTCTGAAAATGTGCCTGCAAGCAAGCTGTTCTAAACTTCCACCCCACTGTTGGTGTCTTAATTAACAGCACCCACAGAGTTTCTCAGCCACCGATTTGACAGATAAACTGGACGAAGTTCCAGAGCGGAAAAAAAAAAAAAAACACTTTGACGTGGCAGCTGAAGCACAATTATCTCAACACTGAAAGGAACTGAAAAGTTGCCACAGACAACGTTACATAGCAGTGTTACCGACATTAAGCTTCTGAAAATATAATTAAATTATTAACATGAAAGGAGGGGGGGTAGGGGTTTTTTTGCACAAATAAATCTTTATGGAATCAATCCTATTGATTATTCTATCCATTACTCGCGTAATCGCCCACCCCACATCATGCACACACCCTGCCGAGTTGACTTTCTTTGGGGGAATAATTTGCCAAGGTTTGTGTACGTATATTAACACTATTCTTACACTTACTTCAATGAGTTCTGTTGAATGCACAGATGAGCATTAACTGACAATACCTGTGTTCCATTCTCACTATGCGAGGCACTTGATTTATGCAGTACAGGGTTTTTGTGTTTGGCAATACGTCCATGCACCACATACTCACTTTAATTCCACACTCGGAGATCTTCTTCTGTCTGTAGAAGGAAGCAGTCGGTCGGTGCAAACATCCAATTCCACAAAAGAGGATTGGTTGTCAAGCTTAATAATAATAATAATAATAATAAATTATATTTATAACGCACTTTACATTTGGGGGAATCTCAAAGTGCTACATGGCAGATAAAAAACAAGAGCTTATGAAAAGCAGGCTTGCCATTAGCCCAGCAGAATGTGAGGCAGGGTGAGGCCTGGGGCACTGATGATGAAAGGAATGAAAGCCTGCCATGAATATGTCATTAAGACACTTGTAAACTATTTTAACGCATAAGAAAAAAAATGCATCAATCCCTCCATGAAGCCAACAGTAGCAACATAATTGTGAATAGTAACAGACAAGCATTGACAATGAATAATGAATGCTTTACTTTCAAACGTGTGAAATAAAGGCGAGCGCATGCGTGCGTGTGTTGTATGTACACAAGCACTATAGTGTATGTAGTGTGTAGCAAAGAAAGATGGCTTTATATTGGTAATGATTTATTAAATAATAGGACGTGTATTGACGTGAAAGATTGCACAAAAATACACAACTTTTAGTGAGCTGGGTATGAGTGCAGATATATTATTTACAGTTTGACTCAGAAGGAAAAAGCTTCATTTTTGCTTTAGTGCAAGACTGATGTCAGCCACTACTCCAATTTTCAGTCCTTAATAAAGGCCATATTCGCATAGTATCTGGGGACCACCACAATGTATTAAGCAAACTGGCGTGTTGGCTGGGCAATCGTATTGACTCAGCATTCTGAGAGAATTACAATTTTTTTATGTAACATACATTTCAGATTTTTCTGCTTCACCAATGCATCATGGGAATAATTGATAATCATGGTTCATATTTTTTCAGCTAATTCTACAAAATTGGTACATTTATTTTTTTTGTTTCATACAAAAACAGGCAAAAAATTATGTGAAGGCCCTTCCTCGCTATCCCAGAAAAGACTTCTCAACATTGTTTCCTCGAGCCAGTGCAAACGGTGAGTTTGATTTAAATCAAACTTGTTCTTGCATGCACATTGCTGATAGTTTGATTGTTTGCAGGCATTGACCTTCTGGAGAAGATGCTGGTCCTGGACTGTGATGAGAGGCCCACAGCCGAACTGGCACTGGAGCACCCGTACTTTGACAGCCTCAGGGACCCAGATGACCTCCCTGAGCCCGAACCATACGATGACAGCCGCGACAATGTCAAGTTAACGCTCGAGGAGTGGAAGCGTAAGTCAAAACACTTAGCATATAACATTTTAAAAGAGAATATATCTGTAAAAGGGACCGTTGAACCTTAGTAAGACGATCCAACATGTTTTTATTTTTGGAAATAACAGTTAGATACTGTTAAAAATGAAACGTAACCGCCCCACTCTGGATGGCAAACTGATGTGCTATTGTTTATCCATGACGTTACAAAAAAACAAGCTGTGCCAGTTTGACAGGGATTTTTTGTGTGTGTGTGTGAAATCCAGCTCATTTAACGAACTATGTAACAATTAGACAAACCATCCAACAAACAGTTATTTAGTACTTGCGGGACATAATGGTGGAGATATGATGCCACGGCATCAAACAGCTCCCAAAGTGCGCGGCGCTCGTCACCACAATGCTATTCACAGCCACCGTAGGCATTTTTGCATGGTATTTGGCGAGGCCCTTGTAAAAGTGCAGTACCGTATTATCTTCGATAAATGATAATTATGGCAAACTTGCCGATCTAAGGTTGAATTCTTATCACAGACTTATTTGATACAAAATTGGACACACACTGGTGTGTACCGGTACTCATTCTAGCAGCAGTGCAAAGTTTAATAGATTGTGAATCGTATATTTTGTGTGTATGTACATTGACAAATTTAATTGGCAGTCAGAGTTTTTTTAAAGCACAGTATGCCATTTAAAAATCTGATCGTGAAAGGACTCTCAAGGTGTATGGGGTGTATGGTGCTCATTCCCTATGGTTAGTACTTTAATCCTAAATCAGTTCTTTCCTCATTTCTTGGAAAATTGAACTTTGTAGGCAAACAGAATACATTTCTGTTTTATATTGGGTATTATAAAATGAAGATGGCAGAGGAGAATCTTTCTCTGTTCTTAGCATTAGAGCTGTTCAACAATTATAACAAGTGAATAATTGATGTTAAAACCACTCTTCGATGGTGCTCAGTAAAACCAGTGGACAGGATGGAAAATGAACAATGTTCTCTTCTGGCCTACAGGGTTATGTTTCAGAGAGGTGAAGAGCTTTGTGCCATTCCCTCGGCGAGACTCCAAGAGAAAAAACACGTTGACTATGACTCCCTGACTTGATAAAATGTCACGACATAAAAATGCTCATGTCCTAACTACTGCGCAGCCAACTGTGCCCTTGTATATTACAATTAAGGATTCCTGTTATTGCTTTTACTCTCATTGTTTTTACATTTCAAATTCTTTTTTTTAAACACTTTTGAGTCAAGTGTGGGTGTTTGTGCGAGAGACATTTCATGTTACTCATACAGTTGTTATCAATGGTTTGCCTGACAAATTCTATTAGTCTTTCCAAATAATTGTACTTGTGTGCCAACTTAGCAAAGCTAAATTCATCTCCATCACAAATGTAGTGAGTACATGAAATATTACTGTAATTGTCAGATTCATTATTTTTTAACATTGAATCTTAGTATATAATATATTCTTTTAGGCCGTATGTGATTTTTGTTCTCTTTGCTGTCTGATTGCACTTTATGACTTCGTACTTTTAAGCCAAACATGTGCCCTGGATGTTGCTATTTGTATGTGAAAAGAACAGATGCATTTGCATGTTTTTGTTCCAGAAATCAATACAGGCAAAGTAAATAAATAAAATTGAAACTAATTCACTAAATTGTGAAATAATGTACTATGTAATATGTAAAATATTTGAATGTGAAAATATAATCCTTAAACAATGTATTCATTTGGTTACAAACACATTTAACAGACGTCTATACATTGGTCCTAAAAAAAAATTTATACAACTGTTTCAGATCATATTTGACACTTTAATGAGTGTAACAATTCACATTTAATTCATGTCACTGACCTTACATTTCCAGGCATTTGGAAGCAAGACTATTGCACCCGGTGCATACCTTGGTGACTATAATGTTTCGATTTTGCACTTTCATTACACTTTGAATGCTACAGTGGTTATATTGTTGCCTTGTGTGAACCAAATGGAATGTACAATTATGTTACTACAAAGCAAGATTAATGGTTTAGCGAGCTGTGTTGAGTCTAAAGCCAGGACTTTCAGTCTTAGGAAAGCGGCTCTTTTGTTTTTAACCCTTCACCATGGTAATTTATGATAAACTCGTAACCTGGTCGAGAGCGGGCTACGTTGTGGGTTTCAGATTAAATCGGCCTTTCACTGTTAAAGCCCTCTGGATGTCAATTGAAATAGCGTCACCATTTGTGGACACTGGGTGCGAGGATCCTTAAGATACGATAGAGATGGTCTTTGGATCATCAAGTCCTGCTTCAGATGCCTCCTGAGCAGGTATGTGAGACAGTAATTGAGTATGCAGCATAACATTGCAGTCATACGGGAGGAAAGCTCATGTGCCACCGGTTGCACCAGACGTGGACCCGGTTGTCTTCGATCACTCCACCGGCGCATTCGTCATAGCAATTCTTTGCAGAACTGGAAGTGTGCCGTCGCAAGTTGCTTCCACAATAAAGTGAATTACTGTATATACACTCGCTGAATGTTTCTGTCACTTTATTCCACATGTTTCCATGTGCTGGGGAGAGCAAGAGAAAATGTCATGAGTATACAATGTCAATCATACTCACCTAAAATATTTGAGTAATACTTTGGTCTTGAGCTCAAGTATCTCCAGCTTTAGTTTCTTTATTTCAAGTTCCTTTTTAAGGTTGTCCAGCTCCAGATTCCTTTTGTACAAGGCACGGATGGTATCTGCCACCTGTACAAAGAGTTCTGGTTCAAAAATCTTAAGCAGGAGAGAAAACTGCGAGAACTTTTTCACTCGTGTTGTACTAGGTTCATGGATTTACTTGGCATGGTGCAATCTGCCTTTTGGTTTGCCTGGCAGTGGAGGCCGTAGGCTGAGGGGAGTGATGGAGAATGCCCTCTCCCTGACAAAAGAAAATAACAAGCAATTAAATAAAAAATTTAAAGGTCAAGTGATGAAGATATATTACCCCTAAAGGCCTGTCTGAGTACACAGAGAATGTGTCTTCGTCATCAATCTCCATCTAAAGAATCATTTGAGGGCATGATGTAGATTCAATACAGCAAACATGAAGGACAAATAGCCGTGACAGCTACCTTTGGAGAGGACTTTTGAGGGACATGTTCTGGTGGCTCCAGCAAGACCACTGTCTCTCCTTCCACTAAAAAGACATTGATATAGAAATGACCAGAACTGAAAGTCCCACAACAAAACATAGCCATGTAGTGCTTCACCATTACAATGCTTTACACATACCCTGGACATATAAATGATGCTGGGAGCTGCCGGCACTGGGATCTGATTGGAAGGCTCCTTCTATCCCTTCAACGATTGGACAGCCCTCATTGTTGGAGAGGTCCAGCTCGTCGGATGCTGTGTATGATGCTGGAGCTGGCTCCACTCCAGTTTTCCTCATCTCGTTTTTTTTCCTGTTTGCTTAAGGTGGTATTGCAACTTTAATATTTCATATTATCCACACACTGTAAAGAAAATGAACGAAGCAGTTACGTACCACTTTGGATAATGTTCTTATGTTTTATTTTGATTTGCTGCCGTGTCCGTTTCACGGTGCTGGTACCACATCTAATAATAAATAAAATATTTGTTAATCTATTGGTATTTTTCACATATGATAAGGAATCAAAAAACGACTTCACTTTAAACTGGCCGAAATTAAATTGATTTTAATGTATTTGATGTTTCAGACTTCTACCATTTCAGCGGTGAGAAATGAACCACTGGGTCTTAGAATAAGTGTTTTCTCACTTGTTGACACGGTCAGCAATTTTCTGCCAGCATTCTTCTCTTGCCTTATTTGCAGCAACAGTGTTGCTTTTTGCAGTGATCATTTCTTTATATTCGTCGTAACCCTCCATGATTAAACTTTGCTCTTCATGAGTGAAATATGCGGCTCTCGATCGCTCCATTTTCGCGGATCTTGAGTCAAGTGAAGCTCCAAACCCTTACATGTGAATGCGCACAAATCCAGGATGAGAGCCTGGGTTAACCAAGCGAGTTATTAACTACTGTCGTGGTACCACTTATCTCGGATTGCGTTTATAGGCTTTGTCGATCCAGATCATGCAATGAAGTCCAGGCTGTGTTGAGCTTCAGGTTTAGACTTAGTCGATCCCGATCATGCAAAGAAAGCCTAGCTATGTGGACCTTCAGGTGTCACGTTTGACTCTGTTTATTAGCCTGGGCGCCAAAATCGTGCAGAGTGACGTCAGGAGGACTGGCCCAACGTGTTTCAAGATGTAGAGTGTTAGACAAACCGGAAATGAAACATTTTGTGATCATGTTAAATACACTTTGGACGATTAATATTTACCCCAATAAACTACAGAATTCAGAACTATCACAATAAATGAATTGATAACTTGAATTATGAATATGTATTGAATAACGATGATGAAACGAATGTAGTAATTTGAGTGACGTTTAAAAGTAATCTTATTTTGACAAAGGTATCCGGATCTTGTATTGTAACACCAATGGCGTTAGCCTTGATTCGCAAAACTAGCCGGATGAGGCTAACACACAAAACTAGGTCGACATTAGATAATCTCTTAGAATATAATTGCACATATGTAACGTATGCTCGTTGGGTGTATGGGCGTTGGTCCCCAACCTCTCAATCGCCCTTTTTAGGGAGGACGGACGCGTTAATAAATAACGACACATACCGGCAACAAACAAGAGCAAGTTAGCTTTTAGCTACGGGAGTCGAGCAAGTAGACCACAGGCTAGGTGGCAACCATTTCTGCAGAAACGCCTCAGATCGCCGGCTGTGAAGCTACTTGTGTCACCCGATTGCCATAATAGGTAAGAATGTTTCATTTTATTTTCATTTTAACTTTCAACGCCTGTCAAACTGCGACGATGTGTTTTGTTTTTTCCGTGTCAGTGTGAAAATAAGACCATAGGTTACCCATAGTACAGCATATTTTTCAAAGTTAGCAGCCGAGCAAGCTGTAAATAAAAATGTTTTACGACCGCTCCAGAGAACTGTTATAATGCGGTTCTCACGCTAAATAGACGCAACACCATGACTCTAAATGACAACGGCGAGTGTACGCTTTAAAGTGCTTATTATGGTGTTTTAAAACTGTAAATATGGCTGACAGTGTACTCCTGAAATAAGGGCATAGAGCTGTTGAAGGCTACGGCTTTCTTTACAGTGATTGGCTCAGCGTGCCTCAATCAAGTATTCCTGAAAGCTGATTGGCTGACGACCTCTGTGTTTGGGCAAAGAGGTAGAAAGAAGAGTGAAGTTGTTGAAGTTACTGTTAACAAAAATAATTCTAACGTTATTGTTCTTGTCCTCGGTCAACCTCGACCAGGGAAAAGTTAAAAGTAAAGACATTGCTAATTTATTGTATGTTGTAATAAAGTTAATGCCATTCCTTTTCTAAATCTTTTTGCACTTTCAGGGGCTGCAGAATATAATGTATTTATTTTATTAACATTAGTATTGTAATATTTAAATAGTTCTTTTCATCAGAGAAGATGTTACCTACTTTACGTGTTTTGGCTATTTTCTGAGAAACAGGTCAAATCTTCCCTGTCTGACTAAAAGAACTATTAAAATAGTAAACATAAAGAAGACAGTATGAAGGATTAGTCATTTAAATTCCGATCGGTGTATGTAACACAATCTGCATTTATTATTGTTTGACCGTTTGTATAATTACATTTTTTAAATCACAGCTTATGTCATCCATTTGCCTGCATAGATAGATGAAGAAGCTAAATGCCTTTTTTAAACAAAAACCAAACTTGATTGACACACAAGAGAAATGAGGTTGCTGATGGGAGCTTTTCTGTAGACAAATGGTAGACATTTTGTATTCCTTCTGCTCTGGTGGTTCTAGCTGTCTTACGGTGTCATTTGCTGAATTTGAATTCCACAGGAGGCAACGTGTGATCAGTGGCCTATGAGGAAGCCACGCCGCAAAGGCCTGGTGGGCCCAGGATGTGGCAAAGGTGACAGGAAGTCCAAGGGGACACCGGTCGTGGGTTGTGGCGTTGGTGCCCACCAGCAATCCCTATACAGTCGCAAAGCATCTCCGAGCAAAGAAACGCTCAGCTATGCCCAGGCGCAGAAGGTTGTGGAAGTGGAGCTGGATGGTCGGCTTCACCGCATCTCCATTTTGGAGCCATTGGCCATCATTACTGAAGACGAAATGATGGCGCAGGACATCAGCGAGTGTAACAGCAATAAAGAGAACAGTGAGCAGCCATCACCGCCCGTCAGTGCTACACAAATCGTCAGTAAACCCGTCACGCACCGAGGCCGCCGGAAAGACTCCAAATGTCCGTCTTTCAAGTCTCCACCACGTTCGAAAAACCACCTCACCCGCGCTCAACCGCAAACGCCTGAAAAGTTAAATGCAACGCACAATCACCTACTACCCCTCCCTGAGCCTTCGTTTCGCCTTGTAGACACGTTTACCCACTTGGAGGCACCCCCTCTGCCCACGGCATATTACCGCTACATCGAAGCTTCGACCGAGGACCAGGATGCTTTGGCTGAATACGACATGGACGAGGAGGACACCGCCTGGTTGGAGATGGTCAATGCCGGCCGAAGAGCGGAGGGCTGTGGCGCTCTGTCAGCAGACACTTTCGAGCTGCTGGTGGACCGCCTGGAGGAAGAGGCGTACCGGGAAGCGCGCATTCGGGTGCCCTCTCAGAACGCCATTGACGACGACGCCTTCTGCTGCGTGTGCCTGGACGACGAGTGCCTCAACAGCAACGTCATCCTTTTCTGTGACTCGTGCAACTTGGCCGTGCACCAGGAATGCTACGGTGTTCCCTACATCCCTGAGGGTCAGTGGCTGTGCCGCTGCTGCCTTCAGGCCCCTCAGAAACCCGTTGACTGTGTGCTGTGCCCCAATAGAGGCGGCGCCTTTAAGCAAACCAGCGATGGCCGCTGGGCGCATGTTGTTTGCGCTATCTGGATCCCCGAAGTCTGTTTTGCCAATACAGTTTTTTTGGAACCAGTGGAAGGTGTCAACAACATTCCCCCCGCACGCTGGAAACTTACCTGCTACCTGTGTAAGCAGAAAGGTCGCGGCGCAGCCATCCAGTGCCACAAGGCCAACTGCTACACCGCCTTTCACGTCACTTGCGCTCAGCGCGCTGGCCTGTTCATGAAAATTGACCCAGTGCGAGAGACAAACGTCAACGGGACCACATTCTCTGTCAAGAAAACTGCTTTCTGTGAGACTCATTCACCTGCGGGCCAAGACGGCATCTCGGATGAGGATAGCGAAGGAAGCGTGGTGGGTAGCAGAGGGAGGGCCAGTCGGGGGCGGAGTGCTTACACAGATGGCCCCGCAACACCAAAAAAAGGCCGAAAGTCTGAAAGCGACGGCAAGACGGATAAAAAGAAAGGGAAGAGGGACACGAGCGCCACAATACTGAACAATGCTTCGCCGCAAGTGATAGTGCCTGAAATACCCACAAGCAGGTATAGTTCAGTATATTTCACCCAGGGTGTTGTCTGAGCAACATATACACGTTACATGTTTTTAAAATATTGAATGTGCCCCAATATTCATCCATTTATTTCATATCCAGTACATTGTAAGGAGGGACGCACCCATTCATCAGCTGTTTTTGTAATGTTTATTATTTATTGAGCATTGAAGGGAATAAATATTAAGAGGGTAGGTTTCTCCACATCAAAACATCTTTAAAGTGATCACTGTGAATTAGTAACTATCAACTTGAATCTCTTGATTCGGAATTTATAACTATCAACTTGAATCTCTTGATTGTGTCCAGGTTGAATGCCATCTGCAAAGGTATTTGCTTTCAAAAGAAGAGCCAATTCATGCAGAGGCTGCATAGCTACTGGTTACTGAAGCGTCAATCCAGAAATGGTGTGCCACTGGTCCGTCGTTTGCACTCTAATGTCCAATCCCAACAGAATACTGAACAGGTCAGGGTGGGACTCGAAGTTACCCCCCAAACCCCCTTACCATTCTGAACAATATCTTGAAATTGATTGGCTACTTTTGGGATGTGAAGTTTCTCCATTGGGGCAAGTCATAAATGCATTTTTTAAATCTTTTACTCTGTAGCCTGAGGTGGTTGATGAACAAGTATCAGCAGCCCGAGAATCTTTGAGATATTGGCAGAAGCTTCGACATGACCTTGAAAAGGCCAGATTGCTGGTGGAGCTCATCCGTAAAAGGGAGAAACTCAAACGAGAACAGGTAATTTTGAGTAAGGCTGCATTTTACACTGCATGTCAATCACGGTTTCTGTTTACGTGCCTGTTTACGATAGAGAACGGACTTACCACTAACCCGTCACACGCAGGTGCTGCACACCTGACATGCAGCCAGATAAAGAACAAATAAAAACTAAAGAAAAGTTGTATACCTTTTGATCCCACTGACTGCAATGACGTATCCTGTATCGTTTTTGTATCACCCATCACCACGCTGTGCACATACGTGTGTGTGTCTGTTTTTAGTTGACTAATGTTTTCTTTATTTAGCTGTGTGGCTGCTTGTGCAGCACCTGTGTGTGGCGTGGAAATTATGTTTTAAATACTGGGTGGCTACCGTCAATGAAGTTAGACCCACATGAGTCAGGGATGCATAACTCAGGGACGGAGGTCACAGTGCATATCCAAGTGCGCACCCAAGACATATAGTGTAAATCAACTTAGTTTGTCAAAGTGGCAAAATATGGGTATACCTTTAAGTTAACGGTACTACAGTACTGTTACTTTTTTTTCCTTTGTCTTTTAGCTTTTAGGTATGGATACTGCTGGGGCCTGAATTTCCCCACCCCTGGGGATCAATAAATTTTCAATCAATCAATAACAGTAAGACTTTTATGCCCATTTAATAATTGCAGATCAAAGTCCATCAGGCAGCTCTGGAGCTGCAATTGACCCCAATGTTGATATTGCTCCGCTCAACTATGGACCAACTGCAGGAGAAGGACACAGCTGAGATCTTTGCAGAACCAGTTAACATCAAGGAGGTCAGACTTTTTAAAATATCTTTCTATCATTCCCACAAACCAAAAGGCATACAAATATCCCGGATTTCTTGGTGAGATGAAGAGATAAGATTTATGGGGAACTATTAATTAATTGGTCAGGACACGTGTGCCAAGAATATTGCTGAGCTTGCTTATTTTGCCTTGCGTGTTCTCCCCAGGTACCAGACTACATGGAGTTCATAAGTCATCCAATGGACTTTTCAACAATGCGCTCCAAGCTCGAAAATCATCTCTACCATTCTGTGGCTGACCTGGAGGTTGACTTCAACCTCATGCTGTCCAACTGCCTCCTGTACAACAATAAGGACACCGTCTTTCACCGCGCCGCACTGCGTCTTCGGGACCTTGGGGGAGCCGTGTTGCGCCATGCCCAACGACAAGCTACCAACACGGGCCTGGAGCTGGAGACCGGCATGCACCTACCCCAATCACCGCAGAAGCGAGAATTTTACAGCTGCACGTGGGAGGATGGTATGTTACAGGAGGTCTTTTTTTTTTTGTAGTATAAAGCGGTCCCTCAAAGTTAACCACAATCCATTCTGTGACACTGGTCAATATTAGCTCTGATTAAAAGGCCAAGACGCACATGGGATTGGTACAAAGATCGCAAGTCGGGGGAAACCAACTATCAATTTAAAACCTGAAATTACATGGGTCTTTATTTCAAACTGGCATGTCACTGAAACACAGCTACACTGGACAGAAGGAGGTTAAGAGTCTTAACTCTTAAATTAGTCCACTTGCGTCACAGAAACAGCCGGTGCCGCGTCAGTCCTCACGTTTTCTCATTGAGAATTGTGTCTCCAAAAGAAAAGGAAAAAAGGCAAAACATCTGTAATCATTTGATGCTGACTAACGTCACTCATGGTGATATGTTTCGACTCCAAAGTCAATGTCTTAACCTCCATTTTAAGACATCCATCCTTTGAGGGACCCCCGCAGACAATCTAAACAACATGTCAAGGAGGCGCTTGCATGTGAGCGTGACCTTATTCTTGGGCCCAGTGGACTGTGTGCTGAACCCAGCCAACCGGCTCCACATGAGTGTGGACGAGCAGCTGAAGGAGTTACTGGACAAGCTGGACTTCGTCAGCTCCACGCGATGCAGCAGTGCCCGCACGCGAAGCATGCGCCTGCTCCGCCGCGAGATCAACAACATCCGCTTCCGGCAGGGTCCGCACCGCCACAGCCTTCACAACGGCCGTCTAAAAGAAGACAGCGATGAAGAGGCGGAGCCAGAGGATGAAGATAAGACAAATGACATCAAGGCAGAAAATGGCCTTTCAACGTCAGACAAAGGTTAGTGATGAGAAGCCGGCGTGTAAGAGAACTATGCCAGCGCATGTGCTTCCCCCCCTTTTAAATCCACTTTTATTTTAATGAGACCAGTTGTGAACATGAGCTAACGGCAAATTGTCCTCAGGTAATTGAGCCAGGGTCTCCCCCACGCACCAACCCCAACCACCCCACTGTCTCCAGTCTAGTAAGTAGGGGCCCACAGAGTCTCGTTAGCCATGGCTGCCTCACAACTCCTCTCTCCAAGTGCACTCTTGCACCTCTTCTCCACATCACTCTCATGGGCTCACCACCCTCCATTTGGCTACATACTGTACAGTCATGCCATATCATCCCACGTCTGGTTCAGACGGGTCATACCGTCGAGGAGGAGGGCGGGAGGAAAGTGATTACGTCGGTGGCACCATTTAAATCCAGCCCTGCTACATGGTGCTGGTGTGCAGTTGTGAGAGCAATGTGAATTTTTCACTCGTCTTAAATCTTGTGAGTCCGTATGATCTTACATCCCCCAGAACACAGTGGAACCTCGGGAAGGTCAAGCTCCAATGTGGTCATACGGTTTATAATTTGGGCATTTTTGTGAAATATGAATCATGTAGCTTTAGCTCACACTTTGTTGGGTGGGTGGGTGTACGGGCGGACAGACAAGGACAGTTTGACCCAGAGCAGATTATTTCCGATGGGAAAAATGGATACGAAATCTGAATATGTATTAAATTGGTCAGCGCCCTGCAACTGTTTGTGTTTGACTTCAGAGGTTCCACTGAAGCGCAAGACTCTTTGTGGTGCTTAGACAAGTAGAATTTTTGGATCACAGACAAGATGGCATTTTCCTGTGTGACGATGACACCACTGCATCACACGACATACTCAATGGCCATTTCATGTAACGACATTCAAAGCAAAAGTAGATTTCATGTTTCCTGCCCTCTTCCAGACGACCTCAAGTCCACGTCGCCCCCAACACTGGAACCCACCGGGCCGGCACCTCCTCCACGACTGGGCGACACGCCACTGGAGCCTCCCACATTGCGGCCAATCACAAAGGAGCCCTTGCTCTCCAGCTGGCCCAGCAAGCGCCGAAAGCTTGTTGGCATCCTCACAGACAACGACACGGAACTCATCGATTGCACTAAAGCCCAGGAGATGTCGCCGCCGCCGCCAAGTTTGCACAGCAAGGGGCGGGTAATGGCCAACGGCCTGACCGACCTCAGCACCCCCACACGGCCACTCGCCGTGGGCGTTGGACGACGGACCTCTGTGTTATTCAAGAAGGCAAAAAATGGTGCTAAGCTGTTCAGAGACAATGCTTTGCCTAATGGGAAGGGATCGCAAGACGACAGCACAAGCACCTCACCCTCCGCACCCAACACCCCCTCTACTACGCCTTTATCCACCCCTACCAAAAGCCCTCAGAAAGCCATAGGACCCCCGTGCCTTGACGACCCATGGACCCCCAGTAGAGACAAGAACTCAGATGAAGAGCTGGACAAAATGCTGAATGAAAGCCTTGAATGTGGTAAGAAACGCCACCTTTTGTCATTTTTTTTCTAATATGATACAACAGCTAATTTATGGAAAGTACATTTCTAGCCAGTTCATGTTAGAAAGGCGCTGACAATATGTTGTATTTAGTCCCCCCCCCACTACACACTTAAGAGCTGGGCCAAATGTAGATATCACATTCTGTTGTGCAGTGAACATCATAAAGAACTTCGACCTTTATTTTATTGTACCTATACTTGTCGATTGCAGCAGGATCTAACCACTATCAGGATCCAGATCAGTGTGCGTTTGTCTCTCTGTGTGTTTCAGTGCTTTTAAATATATCAAAATTAGGCAAAAACATTTGTAAAGGTTTGAGGGATAAATTACTACTTCTGTATTTCAGGATCCTAAAAATGTTCCTACAAATACAGTGGAGCTTTGATGTTGGTATCTGAGGATTGCGTCGTCAGAATTGTCCAGATTTTGGTCGTTGTTTTACACAAGAAAGTACTGCGTTAAAGAACAACACAGTTTCCGATCAAAATTTACAACATTAGTGGTTTGTGCACTGTTGTCAGTTCACTGACAGCCTTGGCATAGCCATGGAAGGCTTCTCTGTGCGAGGCGTAAACATCATTGACTGTGTCATACACCTCGCAGGTGTCTTAGCTTTTTTTAAAAGTCTAACTTAGCTTCCAGTACCCATGGCTCCAAAGAAAAAAAACCGCTAGTAGCATTACTGTTATTAGCATGCATATTCCTGTAAAAATCAATTTTGTCAACACCCTCGGGGTCTACCATAGGTGCACACAAACAGAGAAGTAAAAAAGAAAGACTTCAACCTTAAAGGACGCGACAGGAGCCACGGAAGCAGTTCCTCAGCAGAAGCTCGTGATGGGTATTTTGCAGACCCGAGGCAAGCCCGAGCATGGAGTGTGTGCCCGGCCGGCTTCCACCTTCAGCCAGAGATCACCGGTTCGCAAAGCTTCATGCTTTAATGTCTCCCTGGAAAACCCTTTTCCATCAGCTATTTTGATGTGTCATCTTTCAATCATGTGACTAAACAGCCTTGTTCACCATGGCTACAGCCAGCCCAAAATGGCTGCCCCATCCCAAAATGCATTGTTGTATTGTGGAATGTGGTAGCCATTTTGGACTGGTTGTGCTCATGGTGAAGGGAAACCGGAGTGTACAGTATGCGAAAAGCCGTTCCACTGGCAATGTCATAAGAGCACACGCGACGCGCCGTGAATGTGAGTTGGCCACGTCTCTGTCTACTTCCATTGACATTTCTCTCCTTTGCTTTCAGGACTGACCAATGGTTTTGACAAGCACCAAGACGGCGAGTGTGATTCTGAATACAGTCCCTGTCCAGTCCTGCACAGAGAAGTGTAAAAACATTGTGTGTCCTTCGTGTTGTCTGCTTGTTAGACATAATTGACTAAAAGGACGCATTGTTTTATAGCGCCTCGCCGCCTAAACGGAGCCTCGGGAAACCTGCACTTTCCAAAGTTCCCTTCTTTGAGATGGTCAACGGCGATACCAATTACACTGGTGTGTGTCGGTTTCCTTTTCTCTCATCTTTTCCATTGCACAATAAATGTATGCCCTTTATTGTTAATCGTAGGCAATGGCAGCCAAACATCTGAAGATGAAACCGAGCTGGAGCCTCTGGACCTGGTTTGGGCCAAGTGTCGAGGATACCCGTCCTATCCTGCCCTGGTAATACAGAATCTAATCAAATATTCCTTGAGCATCACCTCAACTCTGTGGTAGCATCATCAGTCTGGCTGACTGCAAGCTTGTTCCAGATCATTAACCCGGAGATGCCGAAAGAGGGCCTATTACTCAATGGCGTGCCCATCCCAGTCCCACCCAAAGAAGTCCTCCAGCTGGGGGAGCAGAGGCAGGAGGAGAGCAACCAGAGGCTCTACCTGGTGCTGTTTTTCGACAATAAGCGAACATGGTGAGAAGCGCATGCTGGTCTTCATTCAATTGTGCGCAAATACATGCAAGTGTCCTCAGTATGGAGGAAAAGGTCACAGAAGTTGTCTGTGCGTTTGAATGGTTGTGTGACCTTCGATTGGTTGCTCTACCCAAGTGTATACATTTCATGAAGCTGTGCACCTGACACACTCGCGTTGATGTGAGTATGTGTGCAGCCCCAAAAAGAAAGCGCAGCACACTCCTTTTCTAGTTGTTGTGCCTTTGACCACCAGATAGCGCTGTGTTCTTTTCTTCTCACGCATCTGTCCTTGCAGGCAGTGGCTCACGCGCGACAAGGTGACCCCCTTGGGGACGGACAACACTGCGGACAAGCTGCGTATCATGGAGGGCCGCAAGCCCAGTCTCCGCAAGTCGGTGCAGGTGGCGTATGACCGCGCCATGATCCACCAGAGCAGAGTGAGCCACAGCCAAGGTTTTGTCACATCCAACTTCCTGTAGCGCTCGGTGGCCTCTGCCAACATGAAGCCCCTCTTCGCCCTCCTCATTTAGTGGTCTGCTGCGCCCTACTGAGTCTTGTGTCCGCTTGTATTGTACAAATCAATTGTGGCGTGTTTGTGTGCAACAATGAACTTTTAACAATATTTATTTTAAGTGCAGAGGACCTATGAATGGATCACTGCCATCTTTTATACAATAGCTAGCTTTTTACATACACTTAAATCTTTTACGAAATACACTTGTACAGCTTAAAGGTACACTTAGTGTGCCTTATGTTTTTAAGATGGAGACTGGGTCATTTTGTGTTGCTCTTTTCAATCAAGCCACGAGAGGAACATGAGGCTGTTTATATTTGTGGAGAATTCATTCCTGACTTGCTGGCTGTATTGTGTGTGCGCGCGTGTGCGTGCGTCATTGAATACAATGAATGAGCCAATGTTTTTAATTATAAATTCTCTTCTTTTGATACAAGAGAAATAATTTATTTATGGAAGACAACTATAGAAGTAAAATTATATTGCTAGAACAAGAATTATATTTAAGAAAATGTAAGGTTTTAAGAAAAACATTTTAACAGGTAAACTGCTGACGTTGGGCAGAAACTCAACACTTTTCAGGAGACCCTCAAATCAACATTGTTCACCCAACATTGCATCATCAAGGATAGCAAGCCATTTTCAACACCGTGGACTGATCAATATTTGGTGAACCCACACCTGTGGACTGACCCATAGATTTGTAAAAAATAGAACAAATTGTGAGGTTTTAACCAGCAATATGCACATTTGGGTTGTTGCTCCCAACAAGTCACACCCATCCCAACATAAATATTTTTATGAATATGGGATATAAAAATTGACACCTTCATAAGCTTGTGCATATTTTCTCTTCCCACCAAATACTTTGTTTTAATCCATATTTCATCTGAGGAAAGAAATGCGCTATTAAAAGCTTTTGGAAAATCTAATGTGGGTTATCTTTTTGAATGATGCAAGTTTGGAAATTGTGTGAAAATGCAAAGTTTCAAAGAAAATTGAATTGAGTTGTGTGTGCCCAATCTTCAATGGGAAGTGGTTTAGGTAGACGGCATGGGTATGTCAGCTGTGACCTTGTAAAAAAAAAAAAATAGCTGACTGCCGACTGGTCCCACCTTTTTAATTAATAGGCCATCAACTATAATGCATTCGTTTTATTCATTTTTATTATTTGTAATTAATTTATTATATAACTACAAAATGTGCAATTTCTATATGAATTGCGTGAATGCTGAAATGCAAAATTTTGAATGCAAGTGTAATGATGTGTGAGAATTAAATTCACTGAATTTTAAAAATGAATCCAAGAACCCATCATTTACTTCATTTCAATGAATAGTATGGGATGAAAAAGAAACTGGAGAGGAGAAAGGCCTGAGAAAAGACTCAAACCAACGCCTCCAAAGCATAAGTGATCTGCGTTACCTATTTCACCATAAAAACCATGAAAAGCAGAAACCATGTGACGTCCCAGATCAACCAGCCAATCAGAAAGTGAGGGTGAGGGCGGGTGTGGCCTCCAGTCCTCGAGGGGCCGCGTTCCAATATGTTTTCCAAATTACCCTCGTTAAACACACCTGCGTGAAAAGTTTTAGCTCTTTTCACGTTCTGCAGAAGCTAAAAGTTTTCACGCAGGTGCACTTAACGAGGGCATCACACAGACACTCCATTAGGTACACCGCCATTTTCAAGTGTACCTAACAACAGGCCACTTTATTAGGGAAATATCATGGTCAAAGGTCACAGGTGTCAAGCTCTAGTCCTCGGGGCCGCGTTCCAATATGTTTTCCAAGTTACCCTCGTTAAACACACCTGCGTGAAAAGTTTTAGCTCTTTTCACGTTCTGCAGGAGCTAAAAGTTTTCACGCAGGTGCACTTAACGAGGGCATCACACGGACACTCCATTAGGTACACCGCCATTTTCAAGTGTACCTAACAACAGGCCACTTTATTAGGGAAAGATCATGGTCAAAGGTCACAGGTGTCAAGCTCTAGTCCTCCGGGCCGCGTTCCAACATGTTTTCCAAGATTCCCTCGTGAAACACACCTGTGTGAAAAGATTTTGTTCATTTTCACGTTCTGCAGGAGCTAAACTTTCACCCCCCGCCCCCTAGGTAGTTGGTGTGATCTATTGGTTTGCTCCGCCAACTTCGGGGTGGGGCCACCTTATTTATTTACACATAAATACTAGCATATGCATACGCATACAAAGCGAGGTTCCAATTTTAAAAGCACATTGAGATGTAAGCTCACACCTGGCATCGAACCAAGGTCTTCCCATGCAAGAGCCCGTGTCACTAACCAGTCGGCTACTTCAACTTGTCAGTGCCTGGCCGTCTGCACTCTTTTGTACTAGCGATGTGCATTCCAGTTAAGTGACCTGAATCTTTAGAATCAGTTCGCTCAAAAGACTGAGGACTGGAGTTCGACACCCCTGGGTTAAGGTTTCGATGTACCGTTCCAAACTAGGGTTAGGGTTTCAAACTAGGGTTAGGGTTTCAATGTACGGTTCCAAACTAGGGTTAGGGTTTCAAGTTAGGGTTAGGGTTTTAAACTTGGGTTAGGGTTTTGATGTACGGTTTCAAACTAGGGTGACTCAAGTAACTGTAACTAAATGACATAAATGAATAAAATAAATACAAATAAATATATTTTATTAGCTAACCAACGTTGCAGAGGGGAGAAATTGCTAAATTAATGCAACCCACATAACTCTTGACAATGTAAACTCATTGTGGTCCTGATTAAAAATTGAAGTGGGCCGTATGTGGCCAACCTACCATACTTTTCCCACCCGTCCTTATGAGGAATCTGTCAAAAAAATTGAATGGACGAGAAGAGCTGCACAAGCCAACACAAATGCCTGGGATGGAGAACATGTGACTCAAAAAGACCTTGCACTCCATCCCTTATTATTATTATTAGGGTCCATGGTTGGATCGGGTCAGAAGGAGGTAGTTGTGACGAAGAGTTCGTAGCTCTGTCAACCGGCCCAGAAGACGACCAAACCGCCGCGGCCCGCCTCCAGCTGCTCGGGTCCCGCACATGCGAGACAGTAGGTCCAGGATAAATTCCTGCAGTTTTTCCACGTAGCTGGCAGCCATTAGGGACGAACTGTCTGTCGTTTGGATGAAGCAGAAGCGCAGTTCAAAAATGAATGCCTAAACATGAATAAGTACTCACTCCATTTTACTCTAATCCTCAGTTTACAGTAAAAGGCAGTAATTATTTATATTCTTATCATTTTGACCTGAGCAGAGCAGAGCGGTGGCACCGAGCAGGGTGTACTCGGCCTCGGTCACTTCCAACGCCACCATGCTCTGAAAGAAGTTGTGCACAGGGCTCAGGAGATCCTCATTGCATCCTGTCAACACACATATGGACACACACATTTCTTTCACTTTCTTTGGTGAATACTGTGTGACTGGTACTCACTTTGGAAATTGTCCTTTGAGCTGACAAATCTAAGACAGCTGTGTGTTGATGGGCTGTAAAGCTGCAGCACTGCAAAGGAGACAATAAAAAGAATCTAAAAAAGCAACAACAGCGGGAGCCCACATACCACGAGTGGTACGCATTCCACATTTTGATAATCAGTAAATCAAGTCTATCTGGTCTCCACTTGCTTGCTCACCTGCAGCAGGTTTTGCAGTAGGGTTAGTAGCAAAATTCTGGGATGACAGCAAGAACATGAGATCCAGTGAGGATGCTGACAAGAGGCAGCGCTGATCCGACAAGTCCAACAAGTCGAAACCTGAGTGGGAAACCAGCCATAGCGTTTTTAGCCAGTGTATTTCTGTACCACTTGAGCCAGAACCGGGAAGTAAGTGATGTGCTCAGTAACATCTCATTAGTAGCAATAATTTGCAACTTTCACAAACATCTTACCAGGCACTGTCCTGGCAAATTGCATAATTCTTTGAAGGTGAGGCGACGCAAGATCCATTAGCCCCTCCCCTTCCTCAGCACACGGCCAATCAAACATCTGAGCATAAATACAAGGTGAGAACGGCACACAACAAAATTGGTGTATTTGAACGGGACGCCATGCTGTCACCCTGTAGCGGGCGCTGTAGTGGGCTCGACACGTTCGATGAGCCTCTACCATCTTGTCCACGGTGTGCTTCTGGTCTCGGCTTAAGCTGGATGCAATGACCTAGTGTGGCACACAATCATCAAATAGAACCTCACCGCACGTCACTGCCTTGTAGAATTTTAAATAGGTAAAACTAGTCGTATCTGACACCAGCCAGCCGTACCTGTCCGTGTAGTCTGCTGGTGGAGCTGACCTGCTTACTGTCCGGACTCTCATCTCCCTCCTGTCTTCTTCCTCTTCCTCCTTTCCTCAGTCGTTTTGACTGACACTGAACCTCTGTCAGAAGGCCTGCGGAGAGGTCGGAGGAAGGAGTCAACAAGTCACAACTCATCATCCAGTGTTGCAGCAGCATTTCACAAAGTGGCATGATACTTTGCAGAAGATCTCATTTGCCCGATATCTTGTGACCACAAACCCATCTTGAACGTTCGCCAACACATTCCGTACTTTTGTCCTGAGAAGTCACTCAAGGCCAGCAAGGCCTCTTCTGCAGGCCAAAACATTATCAGATGTTTTTTGTCCAATCACATCTCAGCTTCAATGTGTTGCCATGGCAAGCTAATCTACCCAGGGCCTTCAGAATCAGCAGTGCTTGCCAATGTATTCCAATCTACGTCAATAAGTAATGGGGTTGTTTTTTTTAACCACATTTTGCATGATGGAACATTATTTAATATTCTTCAAAGTATGCAACAGCCTCCAAAATTCTTACAGTTTCAAACTTCAAGGACAATAGTCTTTTCAGTTATTGTTCAAGTTACTGTAAAAAGGGGAACAAAAAAATATTTTACAAATCCCAGCATCATTTATTACAGATGACGGATTTTAGCAATGATCATGGAAGTTGACACACATGATTTGCTTTAGGCCACATAAAATGAAGTGAATCTGGCCACCAGGCCTTAGGTTTAACATCTTTTTAGACCCACAGCATATGATGGACGTCTAAGTGTAGAATACTCGATAGGCACTGTCTCTACTCACACTCAGCCAGCATTCCCACAGCGCGACACTTCCTGAGGCGACAGTCTTGACATTTCCTCCGCATGTACATGTCCATCTCACAGGCGCCGCCTCTCTTGCAGTGATACACGGCTTTTTTGGTCACACTACGCCTGAAGAAACCTGCAATGTTCAAGTCCGGAAGAGGCAAAAGTCAATCACTTGACAACTGTGGCGGCGTATTGTGTGAGCTATCACCTTTGCATCCTTCGCAGGTGAGCGCGTTATAGTGATACCCCGACGCTTTGTCCCCACACACCACACAAAGCTCATCATGACCTCGGATCCTGCCGACGGAGCCAACGCGTGGCCTCCGTACCGCGGGAAGACCTGCTAACCCAAGACCCTGAGGCAGGCCCTCACAGCGGTGCTCGTGGGGGATGGGATCGCAGGCACCCTCCAGGAAGTCCGAACCAAAATGATAGAGACTATGGCCGAGCTGCGAGGAGGATGAAGACGTGGAGGACGATGGCGATCCGTAGAGCGGGAAGGACATACTGGCTGGATTGTACTGCTGTGGCTGTTGTGGGCTGTAAGGGAGTAGCTGGAGGTCAGAGTCCGGCAGTGGGTAGCCCACAGGGTCAGCCAACATGTCTGATTGAGAAAGAACATATGAGTGATTAGAATCAAATCAAATTGCGTATTATAGGTTACAGGCATTGTGAGGATGTTTGGGAAACTCTTTTCAAAATCTCAGTAGTACAGTACTCTTGTTTATTGTTTTGACATACAGAAGCGATGTGAAATGTCCAAAGCAATGACTAAGCAAACAGCCATTTCAGATCTGTATTTGCTCTACTACATGTGTCATGGCTTGTTGTGGCATCACAAAAAAGGCCAAGAGCTCATGAAAAGAAAATCAGAAACAGGATGCAGCTGAGGAGGTCCTTCTGACGTCAGCTACATTTTAGTGTCTGCATATGTCATTAAGTTTCTGCTTGACGCTCAATCGAAAGACGTCTGAAGTGTTGCCTCCAGTGAGAAAACATTTGTGTCCATTGGCAGCTTCCTAAAGTGCAGCTGGAACATCTCATCTGGGACTGATGAGGGAGGCGGTCATTGAATGGAGCGCTGACATTTCAAGAGCTGATTTGCTGGAAAAATTGATGGATACCGGACTTAAAATTGATTAAATGGCTAAACAGTATACAGTAGTTGAATGATGCACGGACAGACCAGCGGGTTGTATGTACAGATAGAAGGATGGATGAATGAAAGATAAATTGTGTTTTACAAGTCAGGGATTTCTGACAAGTCGAAGGATTTGCAGCTACAATAGTTTTATTATCACCCCTTTCTACCAGTCTCTTCCCAGATGTTTTTTGTCTTTGTCAGACCATGTCTCTGTATGTATATGGGGGGCCATATCATGTGACCAAAATGTTTATAAAGCATTAGAAAACTGTCTAAACATTCCTCAGCATCCCACACGTTTGGGAGCCAACAACAATCTGGCCCTCGCTCTCACCCGCCCCTATCTCCACCCCTGAGGGCAGACGAGGAGCCAGCAAATGCTGAGGGGTGGAGGTGCTGCCTCCCGCTGGTTGGACCTACATGCATGAGTCTGCTTGGCAAATAAACACAATCCAAGAAGTGACGTAACGTCACTTGCGACGTATCCTATTGATATGATTAATACTAGCTGCTTCCTGGATAAGACATCTTACACGTAGGCCGTTATTTTAAAGGCTCAGTCACTATTGCTCCTAAAAAGATCAAACATCAAAGAGAAAAGGTCTTGTACACTGTACTATGAATCAATGTTATCATAGTTAGTAAAAATTGAAAAACTACATTTGTTGAAAAAACATTTTCATTGATGAAATACGGCAAAGGCAAAAAGGAATTAACTAAAGCAATTCTTTTAGGAGCCTGACATTGTATTACAGTACTTAAAGTGGAAGTCAAAATCAGAAATGCTCCTGCGATAACCAAACCAAAGGAAACAGGTGAGCTGGGACGTTCGCAATGCGGGCCTGAGGACACTTTGATGTCAGGAAGCTTGTGGAAGCTAAACTCCAATGCAACCTTCACCTTCATGTCACACTTACACAAGGCCACAAGTTAGGGTCAGAGGGCAATTTGTCTCTTGGACAGACAGAAATAGTCAACTTGGCTTCCCAATAAAAAAAAAAATCACAACTGGCACTTACATTTCTCATCCACCCTGATAAAGAGATTTTTTATAATAAGAGGAAGACAAATACTCACCATAGAACAGTAGCTGTTCTGATGAGCAGTAAGTGTCCGAGGAGGCGACAAAGCCTCCCGCTGAGAAGTTCATGTCCAAGTCCGTCCACTCTCTCATCAGAACCCAAGTTTATCGCTCCGCTTACTGACGGCAACTGTTCTAGCGCACAGAAAATCTTCAGTGTGACACAACTCAGGCACCCATCTCCACACACATGTCAAGTTTCATGAAGTATCTGGGAAGTCGGGAAGAGGGGGGGAGAGAAAAAACATTCCACAATCCCCCAGGAGCAGGTCTCTTAGCGGTCCTTTTTAAAGCAGAGAAGAAGAGTCCAGCTGAGGCTTGTTGGGTTCTGTGATAGATGATGTGTTGGAGGAGGTCCGAATCAGGCCCCCCCAGAGGTTAAGACAAGAGGGGAGAGAGGGGACACCCAGGAAGGATTTGGGATGTGACCACAATCCAAACAGCTGGACTGACTGCGATTTGGTGGATCATAACGTCCACTTTGAAGGGAAACATGGTGAACTTTCACCTTGTTGGCAACACCAAGACGGAAGTGAGGGCTGTTTGCTAAATCATGAAGAAGGAAAAAAAAAGAGAACTAATGATAGATTTCTACTACAAAGTGTATAGAACATTCAAAAATATTGATTAATCATTAACAAAAAAAAACACATGAAGCGGGATTTTTTTTCTGAGACCCTTGATAATGATTTACTCGTGACTTTATATAAAGGGTAAGCATTTATGATTAATAATTAGTATAGGCAATAATCACGGTACCCTTTCCCATGCATGTATAGTACACAATGCACTCACACAGGAACACACGTACATACACACATTATGTACAGTAAACAAAGATGTACACACGTGTGAGTGTGTATATATATATATATATATATATATATACACACATGCATATATATATATACATATATATATATATATATGGGTATATATATACACACACATATATACACACACACATAATATATACATATATATATATATATAAATATATATATAGGTTATGGGAAGCTTTTACAAACAAGCACTGCTAATTAATAATTTACTGCGTGGATGTGTGTGTGCACGTGTTGTCACAAAGCCTTGGGAGTATGTTTACTTTGTCTTTTTGTTTATGACTCATCTGTTTGTGCTGCAGTTAATATTGGACAGAAGTTGGATTTTGAAAAGACTCAGGGAAATACTCCTCTGGAATGGGTGGAGGTCAGTGATGGGCAGGTAGAAAGGCCCAGCTGACCCATCGAACCACAGATCAGTTACATTAACCTTGTAAATTGAACACATTTGCATTTGAAAGTGTCCCAATGATTTCATCATAAGAATACCTCCTTCGGTAACATCTGACCAGTGAGAAAACAAGACGGCTCCCAAGACGGCCACGTCATTTGCGGTTGTAAGATGTCGCTGTGGATCTACAAGAGGTGTCACCCTGTTTGAACTCCACCCTGACAGCGAGCGCTCACTCGCCCATGGGAGATGGAAAAGAATGAGGAGGATGCTTTGTAAACAGACACTAAGAACATCATTCATTCCACAAATCCAACAGTTGCGCACTAAAGTGAAAAATTCAACACACCATAAATCATGTTTGTTTCTGTTTATTTTTATCATAGCTGGTTGGCCTTGAGTGTTTGCTGAGGAAACGTTACGATAGCTGAAGATGTCAACGTGTTTATCAGCAGGAGGAATGTAAACAACTGGTGACTCTGCATAAAGGCAGCAGATCCACCAGATGTCATTGTTTTGTCAGCAAAAGCAAATTTGTCACTAAACGTCAGGCTTGTTGGGCAAAAAAAACATTTTTGACTTGAACAGTGATGGGAAGAGAAAGAAATTGAATTTGTGCATGAAAACACTAATTTGCACACATACTGCATTAAAAGAACATTAGATCTAAGTTTATTTCTTGGTTCAAGGGTGACTCACAAGATATCCCATCAGTTTGTATTGGCTGAAAGAGTCTCATTAAGAAATTCCCGCTAGAGTTGTGTTTATAAATTGCCTCTGTTCAACCTTGGTGATGGATGGGCGCTTGCCCTCACTGACTCCTACAAAGCGGTCATCGCAATCTCTTTTGCCACTGTTTCACAACCACACAACACACACAGAGAAGCCTCATTTTTACATTGACCTTACACCCTAAGCGGGTGGGCTCTTACCGTTTGTGTGCATGTGTGCTTGCTTAGTGGCAAAGTGCATGTTTGAAGAGGTCACCATGGGGCTGCTAATGAAGAGAAAGCAACACAAAGCAAGGACAATCCGTCAAAACACAAAATAAAAGAAAATGATCAGGAAAAAAAGAATGTAATTGTTTCCATTCTGTTTTATTGTTTTTTAACAGTACACTGACCTAATGACACTTTTTTCCCCACTAAAAGTACAAAACCAACATGTGCAAAAATTACGTGAGAGGGCTGAGTATAATTGAAAAATAATGTGGAGTTTGTGACATTACCATTACAAATAAAACTGTTCATGGTGTCTGTATTTAAAAATAAGCACCGTTTTTTTCCCCCTCAGATTCCAGGGCTTCACAAACACGTAGAATTTCTACATTTAAGGGCAGAAAAACATCTAAGGGAAGATTCAAGTTACAGTTGTACTGTAAACGAGATCAGGGAGGTTCAGGCAGAAGCATTTGGCAACTTGTTTCCAAAAAAACAAAAAAAACGTTACACCTCAATGGGCAAATTCTTTGCCATTCCCTTTAAAACCTGACCACAAAAAGGTGCAATCTCATCTACAATATTTAAACAAACATTTACCTGAAAAAGGGAGTTAATAAATACAACTATACAATTAAAAAAATGAAATGTTTACCCTTTTTGGCGATTTTTTGTTAGAGGCAATAAATGTAGGAGTGGCTTGCGGAACATTCTAGCCCCCCATTAGAGGCGTCGTCTCTGAGGTGCTGACGTCCAGCCTGTCTGCAGCTTTGCGGTAGCTAAAGAACTGCACGGAGATCTGAAGCGCAACGTTAAAGATGAAACGCCAAGAGAACAAGACTGAACAAAAGGACAACATTTTTTTTCAAGAGTCTATTTTGGTCGTCTTGTAAAGGGAGGCTGAAAAGTATTATGTTAGCAATATGTGATGCTTTGAATCACAAGTGGCCATTCTCATGCAGGCATTAGTTTTTTTTTTTTTATGAGCAGACTAGAATAAATGAGCTAACATCACTTGTGCTGTTGATCACAGAGCGGGTAGGAAACTCCGGTCCTCGCGGGCTGGTGTTCTGTATGTTTTCTATGTCTCCCTGCTGCAACACACCTTATTTAAATGATCAGGATTGTAATCCATTTTATGCAGACCTTGTTAAAGACCTTACCTATCATAGACGTACCTTGGTTCTGCTTTGCAGGAGATGCTGCACTTGCTCTTTGTTCTATTTGAAGTACAAAAGGATCCCAAAGCTTTGGACATTCCGTTTTATGCGCACGCACACTTTGCACCATTGTGCCAACTTACTACAGAACAACACGGAGTGGTGTCACCGATCATTCTCGGAAGACCTCGTTCTCCATATTGGTTAATAGGGTTGTAAATACAATGGCCATGAGTGTTTGGTTATTTGCTATTGTGTGTGCACACAGTCACAAGACTGAAATGTAGCAAGTACACGCTGAAGCGGCTGTGAGCAAGGCCGTAAAAGGATACAAAGAGGTCCAGGACAAGCGTTCCGAGGCTTCCGATGAGCCAGGGCAGGTGATGGATCACGTAGCTGTTTTCTCCTTGACCCTGGTCAGGGTTCTTCATCAGCACACTCAGGCCGTATGTCGTGTTTCCAAGGATTACCAGAGCAAACAGGAAGAAAGAGACCCCCTTGGTTGACTTCCTCTTGAACTGTGGGGAGAAGTTAAGAGTTGAACATATTCAATCATGCACCTTTAAGGTGGCATTAGGTTCATGTCATGTTAGCTTGTGACGCGCTAGTGAACATTTGGGAATATTTTTGCAACATAACACAAAATCGAAATGTAGCATCACACGCACGCACATCTGCAAAACAGAAAATGTTTATGATGTAATGTAAATATATAGAGCCTGTGTTGTCATACTCACATTAGTGTAAATCTGCGGAAGTCTGGAAAAGAGGTAGAGCACTGATGACACAGAGCCAATGGAGAAGCCGATGATTTCTTTGGGGGTAAAAGACTGAAGCGATAAAAACAAGAGAAGTGTAAGAACAAGTTTTAAACAGTAACCGATTGGGATTTGTCGAAATCACTGAGAAATCGACTCAATCAATATATTTTTCTTTTTCTTGAATTAAACTCCACCCTTTTTGTTTATGACCCGATTGTACAAGAGCCCAACTAAATACAGCAAGAGCTGGCAGGATATCATCTAGTATTTCAGATTTTTTTACATTCGGCAAGAATAATAGTTAAAGAAACATTTGACACAACCGTGATCTTAATGCCTCTATACTGACCGCGCCAACATCTGCGCTTGAGAGCAGCGTCCGCCCCTTGTGTGCCAAGGAGACTTCCTGTTGAGTGGGGAGCAACCCTGGAACGTTGGCGAAACTTGTAGTGAAGCCCAGGACGCATGCTACACCCAACACGTGCAAAACCCTCCTGTCTGGTGAGGCGCAAGCACAACAGCTGAGTCAGAGACATTTCAGAAAAGGGCTGCAATGTCAGGACATCATCTTCCTGTGTGCAACGGCAAAGACTCAACTCTGCATAAATGTTTCCTAAAAATATCTTCATCTTAAGTGATGACTACTTTTTGTAAAGGGTTATGATCCTCCTGTACAAAAAGACTGACATGATAGTGTATAGTCACTCCTAAGGAGTGGCCAGGCACTCCAGAGACCCATACAAGCAATTAAAAATTATCTTCTTCCATAATAGGATTTTTTTCTGCTCTAGATTGGATTTTAGTTTAAGTGTCAACTTCTAGCAGTAGAGTCATTGAGCAGCTTTTTAAGCCACTATTCATGCAATCAACGGGCAGTACTGTTTACCCACTGCACATATTTACACATTTACCTTAGCACATAAGCACCAGGCAATCACGTTATGTGAATAACAATAATCATCAATAAATCATCATCAACAACAACAACAACAACAACAACAACAACCAATCACCATCAAGACAGGAGGATTGAGGATGATTATTATTATTATTATTTTTTTAAAGAAACTAACCTTAAAGTGATTTTAGTGTTGGCAGCAAAAAAAATGGTTTGAATTCCAAAAGGCCATTTATGTACTTTCGTTCGTGACTTTCACACTTGTTTAGATAAAAGTAACTAAAAATTAACAATATTGAGTTTTATATATATATATATATATATAGTATATATATGAAAATAGTATAAAATGGCTTTTAAATATAACTTTGCACTGACAGAACCTTTTTCTACTCGCCAAATGACAGAAAGAATTCAAAATAGGATACTCACTTTCAACCATTCTGTTCTTCACCTTGTAGTATGAATACATGGCCAACATTAACAAGTCCGCCAAAACATAGTAAACAGCAGTGTATGTCTGCAGGAAGAGAGTTTAAAAATAAAAAACAATCAGACAAATGTGGTGAGACAAAGATTTCATAATCAAGTAGCATGGTTAGCCAATGAAACTATAGTCCCGCTCACAATCCGGCTCACAGAGTCCTGCAATACTTGCAAAAACTGGTTGGAGTTTTCTCCTTTATTTCATCAAATAATTATTGCATTACCTATTCAACACCAGTAATTAACTCTGAGTTTAAATCGCTGTCAAGCATGACGTTCTGTAACTGCTCGGTGAGCATGAATGGATTAAACGTTTATTTGATATTTTGCCACTTGCACAACTCGTCATTAGAATAACAAAAAAAAAAGTTCACCTGAAGTGGAAGCTGGTCTGCCAGAAAGGATCCCACCAGATTGCACGTGTCACCTCCCAACCACAGGAGCAGAAACCAAATGGAGAGAGCGCTGTCCATATTTCCCGTTTTGCACGAACTGTAATACTGCCTGTGAACAATCAAAACATACATTATCTTGCTGTGTTCAGGTGAAAGCTTATTTCCACTCCACAAGTTCGAGAGAGGGCAATACTTACGGCAGCGAGGACATCATGAAGCAGAGGATAGACAGTAGGCCCAGGTAGACACTGGCCATGTCCCTTGCATCCTGGGCGCATTCTCCAAGACCTTCCCAGACCCATTTGGACCCGTTGGGGCACAACGTAGTTAGGTTTCCACCCGCAGCCCATCCAAAAGGCACATTTGTGAGCACTCCGTCCTTCAACATGTTCTACAGACGACAACAGCAGTGAAAATCAATAGTAAAAGATTGTCTCCAAATGGGTAAACAAAGTCTAGTACGGTGTTTCACAACTTTTATTGAGCCAAGGCGCAAAATTTACATCAGAAGAATCTCACGAGAAACCAGCAAGCGGAAATGTCACAATAGGTATATCAAACTAATCAATTTCATCATTTAAGTTATGTACCCATTTGGCTGGATTCACTAAGCATTGGAATTGGTAGAGGGACAAGACAGATTAATTGTCGAAAACAATTTTCATGAAAGTCAAATGGGACAAAAATGTGGAATGAGATGAAATAAAATCAGTTAGGCTTATCAATGAAGCAATTGTTAATTTTATTAGGTCTTAACTTTTGAATTTGACATCCCTTATGGTTATGGGTCAATAATATTGACCTAAATTTTAAAACACTATTTCGAATAAGAACAAATTCGAAAGGACAAAGGTTAACCGCGTGACACCACTGTTGATTAGATGAACCGAGCCCTCATTCGTGAGGACACCGAAATAAAATTACACATCTGCTCGAGTTTTGTGCAGTCAGCAGGTAACAAAGACGAATCTTATACGGACAGCTTCTTAGCTAGCTTCACAAGTAGCAAGAAACAAGTGATTTCGTTTCCTTTCGACTGTCGTCTTTTAACCTCAGTAAAACACGTCAAGTCAAACTATGTAATAAATGAGCAATGAAAATGTGTCTTGCCTGTGAGGTAGTTGGACAGCGGAAATAGTAAAACCAAAACGAGCAGCTCTGAATCTGCTCTGTGGCGAGCTGAAGTAAAAACAAGGAAGCAGATGACAAATAAACAAGCTCGCTGCGAGCTGATTGGGTGCAGCGTTGTTGTCATGTGACAAGAGTGGGCCAATAGCGTGGACGAAAACAAGAAATCCTGACCTGCTGCTCAAGCCATCAGTTTTATGAACCGCTTTTCCTTTTTTAATTAGTAAACAAGAAAACAAATCATTAATAAAGAAATTAGATTACTGTAAATATTTACTTCTAGGGAGTATGTTTGCATAGATATAACATACGCAGAAAAAACTCTTCGTGGCCTCGAAATGTTGCAATGCGATGAAGCATTTGTGGATGTCCTTCACCATTAAAATTGTTGACTTGAGTTCCTCATTAAATGATGTGTTGGCTTGGAAAAAGACATTGTGTGCAGTCTGCAGAACAAGCTCAAGTTATGCTTTCCAAGTAAATGGCACTTTGCGGAGAAGTGTCATAGCTAATGCGGCAGCACGTCATGTAGCAGCACACAAACATTTCACATGACCTTGTCACATATCCACACACCTTGACAAAAATGGCATCGTGTATCTCCACGTGGCAATTTGGTCATTAGTTAACAAGGCTTTATATTTTTAGAAGGCAGTTGTGAAAAGGAAAAACTGTAATAATATGCAAGAATGAATGGCTGGGGCCGATTATGATTTGGTGAAATTCAAGGTCGAGTTAAATCAGAGCCAACTCAACAGTGACCTGTGGGTCCTTGGACAGTAGGGCCCCCCCAAAGAAAATGAGCATAAATATAAATATAGGGGTGGTACACTGATCACCACACAGTTCAGAGGTTGCAGGCTCCATTACGGCCTTACTGTGTGGAGTTTGCACACAGGAGTTTCCTGTGCCTACATGGGTTCCCTCTGGGTACTCCGATTACCTCTAACATGACATGCATGGTAGGCTGATTGGCCACTCCAAATTGCCCATGGGTGTTGGTTTGAATTGTTGTTCGTCTACGTGTCCCCTGCATTTGGCTGGCAACCAGGTGTCCCCCGCAATGATAGGCTCCGCCACAATAAAGTATATAACAATTGTGAGTTATTTTTTTGTGAAAACATGCACAGAGTAAATTCTTGCACTTGGATTGAGATTTGGCCGTTTTGTGCTGTCCTTGAATGGTAATTTTTATACAACCCCTTTAAAGTGAAGATAAAGGACAAGTATGTCATTTGTTCTTGAATAGTGTACATGTTTTAAAAATGTATCATTAAAAATAAAACATATTAAGGTCATGTATGCACAGATTTTAAATGTTGGTAATATTTGGTTATAATAATCTCGTTAGGAAGTCCTATGTTGACCATCACCTTCCACCCCCAAAGCACTTGTGAAAAATTGCACACACCCTCCAGCATTTAGATTGTCAATCACTGATGTAAATGGTCAATGGGCTTTATTGAATTTGAAGAATAGCTAGACATACATGCAACAGACAATATTGACCCTGATAGGGTTGCCAACTTATTTTGATTTGATATTCTGATTATTTTCAAGTGCTGACTGGAATAATTGACTGTTAATGCTTGCTAAAACTTTGTTGTCAAACGTCTTCCACCTCTGCTTATGTTACGCCAACATGCTTGCCAGCATCTGCTTGCTGAACGAGGTAGTGATAAAGAGTAACTGAGGAAATTTACATCAGTCCAACAAACGTTAAGTCAAAGGAAATGCTACTTTGCTGACTCAGCGTCGATACCTCTACAGAGCCTCCAGCATGCGTCAGCACCCGGCGTACCGCGTGCAGGCGTCTCGCCACAGGTCACGTGTTTATTGCTTCCGCATTCCGAGAACACCTTACACAATAGTCGAGCTGCTGTGTTAACACTGTACATCAAGAGTACTGAAAGGGATTTGCAATTATATTAATTTCAGTCCACACCGCTCACCTCAGTCTGCTCCAGCTCACCCACAACCTATATGTGAACAAGCACTATAGAATACGGATGGATGAATGTTTGGCCCAAATTGAGCGTGTTCCAGAAGCAATGGACCACTTCTGCACATTAAATCTATTAGTGTAAAGCCAAAAACACCCAAAAAATGTTCAAAGGGATTCACAAGCTCAATTTCACAACATATATTTCCTTTAATACATTTTTTCAGTTGAAGATGCACCCAATCGAGAATACTGCAGGAATACCTCCATTCAGTGTGCTAGATTTTAATATACACTCAAAGTGATCAAGTATACTGTACACTTGAAAGATTCCAAGTTATAAACTAAGATAGGGCTGTTTTATAAACAAATTGTCACAACATATATACAAATGAAAATGCTTGCTCTCTCAAAAAAAAAAAAGAAAAGTCCTTGACAACTGTCCAAAATAATCCAACTTGAAAATCTGAAAAGGCAAACTGTGAAATGTTCATGAAACCAGAAAAAAAAAAAAGACAGCTTCTCTCCTCACTTGATGTGGAAAACCTTGTCATCTGTTTTTAACCGTTTACTTCGGGGAATGAAGTCATCGTCAGAGTCCTCGGTTTCCTCCTCCTCTCTCTCCCTCTCCTTCTCCTTCTCGTTTGTGTCCCCGGCTTCCCCCTCAGGCGGTTCAGGGAAGCTCTGTCCCGGAAAGATCTCCTGCAGCTTTTCCTCAAAGTAGACACTCACCGCCTTACCAGAGACGGCCATCTCTGATCCGTCCTGCCAAGGAAGGAGGAGAAAGAAGTCGAGGAGACGGGGATAGAATGGGTTGAAGAGGAGGAGACAAATTAGATGAGGTTAAAAGTTGTGCTGTTGGGGCAGCCCTGGCTCAACCTTGCTGTACAGAGCACTATCTTGCCACTGCATGTCACTACATCCCAACTCTCTGTGGCTCCAGGAAACATTACTGCAATTCAGCCACTGTGTTTGCATGCAGTTATGCGCGCTGACAGTGGAGTTCTGTTTTTTCTTGGACTACTTGTCTACTACGTCAATCCACGGCCTCAGCGACCATCGGTGGGTCTCTGTCTCCATTAGCATGCACCTGCTGCCGTTTATTGTGCAATTAGAAATAAAAAAAATCTTTAAGTAATCCACAAAGACCCCCCCCCCTTCCAAAATACTGGCACAAAATCAAAAGTGAAAAATAAAAATACGGCTGTCTGAACAGCTCTATTCTGGGTTGTTGGTTTTTTTTTCAAATCTGACCTGGGTCACTTTCACATCTAGTTTTTTGCAATGCGACCGCAGCCTGAATGGCCAGGTCCGATATATCAAATAATTTTGGTTCAGAGTTAAGATTACTAAATGGATGTAGAAATCTATGTACTAAATGTAACATTTTTCATAGATCATAAGCTATCTGATAAGATACAGTGTATGTGTGTGTAAGTGTCTACGTGTATATACGTATATATCCACTGCCATCTATTGATTGCACATGTGTAAGTGTGAGAGTTAATATTGTTGAAATTGTACCAAATTTGTTCGGAAATTTCAGATTGCTCAGTTGATTTGATGCAGGATCATTTTGAAATTTCACACTCCTAAAAAGCAGAAATGTTATTTCTAACTTAGGCCAAGGAATATATTTGCCCGGAGCACTTGAGATCAAATTTGGGTGAATGTGTTCACTGAACTGAAATTAGTTTAAAACTTCTGGACTGGTCAATTTATCACCTAGTAGACAATAAAAATCCAACATTATTATTATTAGAAATATTTGCACTTAAAAAGTCAATCAGCATGTTTGAAATAAATTAAACTGAACTGAACAAAACCAAAAATATTTCTTGAAGCCTCAGCGGGTGGGGACAGGACATCTGTGCTCTATTTTGAACATCTTACCTGCGTATTAATCGCTTTCTCCTCAGCATAAACTTGGATTATTCGAGACATCTAAAAAGGGGCAATAACATTACAACACAGACAGTCAAGTAGCAGGGGGAGAAAAGATTTCAGAGCATAGGCAGATAGAGTGGAAGTCTGTGTATGGGTGACTGTGTCGAAGCTATCCCCTCATCATCCAGGCAGGAAAAGAAACATCCCCCGTCAGTGTCATGATTGCAAACACACAAACTTATGCGGGAGATGTGATTTCTTACAATATAAAACATGCTTGAAAGTGCACTTGTGTTTGGACAATATCGTCAAGAATGCATTTACCACTACGATACTGGTATCAGGTACAATGGAACTGCTAACTTGTCTAACAAAAACCTTGTGAGTCCTAAGAATGTAAGCCTTCATCTTATTACCACTTCCTTGTTGCAAGATGTGTTTTCACTAACTTTGATATTTTAAAGTTTTTTTTCCTTACTAAAAACCCATAAAGATAAAGTAAATACGTATAACTTTGTTTTGGGGCTGGAATCAAGTAACTGAATCTTCATTCATTTCAATTGGAATATTACTTTGATTTGTAAAACAAGATCACAGAACAAATTAAATACATTTGGACCCAAGGTTTTTCTAATGGGGGGGGGGGGGGGGAGTGAATTTTGGACAAATCGGAGGTTAACTAGCATCCCTGAACGCACCTGTAGTTTGTGTGCAATGTACGTTCATACCATCAACCGTTCTATTCTGAATCAATGTAATAATATAAGTATGCTTTCTATCCTAATCATCGTTGTCCGTTTTGTGTGGCGTATTCTCTCCCTCTGCTACTGCAATTTTAACAACATAATAATGTTTGTCTGTGGCCCCATGAGTAACAAAGATGTCAGCAAAGTACTCAATACACACTGTTCAGTGAACCTTTTGTGACAATTCAAACCAAGACATCCAAGCACACTCACACCAGATGTTATTCCCAAAGCCAGCGAAAAAGTCATGGTGCGCACCTCATTGTACTTTGCGCAGTTTTGGAAGATCGTGCGCATGTCACACACAAACTCCTGGATGGACTTGTAGTACTGGGCGTCTCGTAGTTGCAGCTTTTTCTTCACTTTCTTCAAGTCCATAGGTTTCTTGATGATTCTGTAGTAGTTTGGCACCTAAATTAAAGAAACAAACAAAAAAAAGGTATAACAGCTAAACTCCTGGTGGAAACCTGTGGACTGCAGCGTTGGATCAAGAGAAAATACATTCCCAATGACAAGTATAGTGTTTTAAACTACCTTGGCATAAAAGAAAACAATGTGATCTTGCTTTGGTGAATACAATTATAACTACTCGTATCAGATTGTGGAAATGGACTAAGATTGGGTTAACATTCACCAAATCTTTGAACATTAAAAACAAAAGAACCACACTGATTTGTACTTTTAAGCGTGGGTATGCTTGAGTCATGCAGGTCAACTCACAGAGTTCGGGACAGGGTCCCGGAAGCCCACACTCAGCTCATGACAGAAGATATACAATAGGAGGCGCTCACATTTCTACAGAGAGGTAAGAAAATAATTCAGTTTGTCAGTCAAGATGATCAAGCTCAGTGCAGGTGCGCTTGCTGTACTCGCCCTCTGGTCCTCAGGATTAAGAACACCATCTCCACCAACTTTCTTATTGTCGTCACAGTACTCCATCTCAGGATTTGAAATACTCCGGCAGAATGTACACAGAAAATCCCCGCTGAGAAAGATTCACCCAAAAAAAAAAAATGCATAACTCAAGGGAACAGTGGAAGTTTGAGAGTGCAGAACTCAACCGTGCCCAGTCTTCTTTAATAATAACTCACCTGGGGAAGATTTTAATGGTGGGCACATGGCATTTCATGTGGAACACTTTGGGACAGCGGTCGCAGCACAGCAAGTCGCCGCCATTGTTGCAAACAGCACACCAGTCTTCATTAGGGTCATCATCTTTCCCATCAGGATTGCCTGTCGTAGATGATGCCCCCTTTCCGTTGGTTAGCTGTGTACTACAGCCGTTGAGCCCAGAGCAAGAGGACCCAGACTGGAGCTCCGATTTAATATTTTCCTTTGAGTTGCTTAGAGGACTGTTCATCTGTAGGGAGCAGAAAGGCAGGTTTTGGTCACATTATATGTACACCAAAACATGATACATTTATTGATTCATGAGCTAAACTTCACATGTTTTGCAGTGAGTCATGTTTCTACTCACATTTAACTCATGATGCATAAAATCATAACAAAACCTTGATTCAGGGCCCTTAAACTGAATGTCAAGAATGTTTTTTTTTTCTCTAAGAAAACATCTATTCTTCAAGAACAGTGTATAATCTTCAATTATATTATTCTGCACATGTAAAATGCGCTCTAGAGTAACTGAAACAGATCCCTGGAAAAATTAGTAGCTGAAATGAGTTGATGCCTCGCTCAAGGGCACCTCACCACTACACAGAAAGCAGACTAGCATCTCTATCAACAACTACACTAGATGCCATTCTCCGTACCATGCAAGCACTCCTCCCAGAGTCTTGACCTTGCTCCGCCTTTGTAGAAGAACTCGGACACCTGTAATTGTCATCTGTTCCAGGCTCTTGTTTGACCCGAACAGGTTCCACAGTGCCTCCACCTTCTGGTGTTCTCCCTGCAGAGCTACAACTTGAGAAGAGAGCAGTAGAAAACAAACCGCCTTAAATTACAAAATGCCAAATGAGAAGACAATCAAACTTGACTATCAAGACAGGTCATTGGCAATAGATTTTCCACAGGGGCTGTGAAGAATTGCAGAGGCCAGGCCCATGCCATGCTATTTTGCTTAATATAAATTTAATGTGGGCGGCACACTGGCTAGTTGGGACACACAAATCATTATTGGGGCAAGCCCCCCTTGCCCTCTTCCCACCACCATGCAGGAAATAATGTTGCTGACAAAGACCACTGTATGCATTGTGGTTAGTTGCTTTTAATAAAAAATACAGAGTAGAGGGGTGGAAAAAAAAAAACTCCACAAACTTTTAAAGGGCCAGTCCATGACGCAGTATGGGTCAATATTGGCCTGCTGGCCGCAGTTTTTCGAGATCTGCAAAATGAAGTGATGACGCAGTGACACCTCACCTGCCTCTGCTGCCTGTGCTGGATGTGCTGGAGGGTCGCGCTGGTGTGTGTGCATTTGAAAGACCTGCAGAAGCAAATGGCGTGACATAAAATCGGCTGTTAAATAGTATATGAATTGAGTCCAAGGTACAAAAATTGTATAATAATATAGAATAAGATAAGGTATTCCTTTATTTGCCCAACACAGGGAAATTCCGTATCCAGGAATCTTCATAATTTGAGTTGATGGCCCATATGAAAGCATTATTAGTATGTAAGAACTTGGGTACCTGACGATCCAGGCGAGTGCAGCGAAAGTCCAGGGGAAGGGTTCATGTCCAACGAACCCAACTGCTGTTGTGTGCTGGCTGTGATGTAGCGAGTCAGGAGGTGGCCAAGGTTGCTCGAACCCGCATCCTCTAGCTATGAAACAAATATACAGTTGTGTTAAACTTTGTTGGTGTTGCAGATAAATTCAGATGAAATATTAAAAGTAGATTTACTTAGTCAGATAATTGGCAACAAAGGATAAAGGAAGGTTGAATGGAGGACAGTGCGCCTATCAATGAACAGACAGATATGGTGTCTACGAAGACAGAAGTTATTTTTCGAGGAAATAAAGTAAACAAAGTAAAAAATATATTTTGTTTGTTTATGCTATAATCTGGATATAAATTTACGGAAATCTAGGTGTGTTTTTACCCAATGACGGGTGATTTAAGGTTAGGAATGTGCTGTTGTGAATGGCTTCGGACTTCCTTCCACTGACTGGAGTGGTCCGTTTTTTTATAGGTATGTTTTTATCTGGTATGTGGTGGCTGTAGGGGGGTTCAGTGGTGATATGCCTGGGCAGATTCCTCTTAAGGTAGATTACAGTAATCTCTCGCTACTTCGCGCTTCACCTATTGTGGCCTCGCTCTATCGCAGATTTTTTTTTAAACAAATATTGCGGTTAGATTTAGTGCATCACGAGCACATTCCTAACCCTGAATCACGGGTCATTGGGTAGAAACACACTAGACCAACACACTAACCCTAACCAGTCGGGTCATACCAAAGACAATAAAAACGGGACCCATTTCCTCCCTGCTTGGCACTCAGCATCAAGGGTTGGAATTGGGGGGTTAGAACACCAAATGATTCCCGAGCGCAGCACCGCTGCTGCTCACTGCTCCCCTCTCCCCCAGGGGATGGATCAAAATCACACGGGGATGGGTTAAATGCAGAGGACAAATTTCACCACACACAGATGTGTGTGTGACGATCATTGGGACTTTAACAACCCGCTCTGTCTTCCATCACTAAAATTTTACAACATGATCTACAAAGAAGACTGAGTTATAAATACGTCTGAGTGAGACAGCCGAAAAAGACTCTGAGGTCCCCAAACTGACATTATAGGGCACATGCATGCCATGCTTTTGAGAAAATTAAAGGATTTTAGGTGTGCCTTATGGTGCGTGATATACAATGTTAATACCACACTTGCGGTATACATGGTAAACGCTTACAAGGCACCACATCAAAATATTGACACCTGTAATTGTGGTAAATAAACTATTAGTTAATGCTTTGTTTGCCTTCATCTTACTATCCTATAATGTATAATAGATTTGATGTGGTTTATTACAATAAAAATTAATTAATTGATTGTGCTTATTGAAACATACTACATCAGAACAGGACACAAGGAAAAATAATTACTGTTTTTTTTTCATGTATATTGCGCCCCCATGTACAATACGCACCCTAAAAACGGCATGTTGATGCTGGAAAAAAGCCTGTACCCATGTATAATACGCACCCAAATTTTGACTCCTACGTAAGTCCGTAAACGTAAAATTATTTCAGAAAAAAGATCATCTTTGGGATGTTATTCTGCCGGTCAGTATCACTGCGCATGCGCTAGCAAACTCAATAGCGAAGAAATGTTTTGGAATTGTGTAGGGTACATTGTGACAGCAAACGAGCAGGTGATCAAGCAAGCGTCTGATACGAGAGCATTGTGTTCGTATGGAGCGCGTTTGAAGTGAACAGCAGAGAAGAAAGCGCATCTGTAATGGCGGCCTCCGTATGATATCCGGATAATAAAAAAATAAATAAAAAAAATTGTACCCATGTATAATGCGCACCCCAGATTTTAGGACAATAAATTTGTTAAATTTTGCGCATTATACATGGAAAACAACGGTACATATTAAATGGCCTTTTCATTATTTTGCAAAATCATTCAGCCTTAGCTTGCTTGGGAACAAAATCATTGTAACATACACACCTGAATGGGCGGGATCTCCGGTAGACAGGGCAAGTTTTCTGGGTTGGTGACTGAAGGGATGAGCTCAATGGGACTGATGACAGGGTTCGCAGGGCCTTGATGAGAATGTGGTCCCGCCATGCTGGCGCTGGTGGGACTCGTGGGGTTTGCTGTGTGGCCCGACGCCACTGGGAAGGGGCCTGCATGGCCTGGGTTGGAATGCTGAATAAAAACCAGGAGGGAATTCAGGGGGAATTTGGAGACAGAGGATAGGGAGAAATGTGGGGAAAACACAAAAGGAGGTCACTCAGTGAATGTTGCTAAAACATCCAATTAAAGTTTGCTGTGTGAGGGTGGTTGCCAATCATGCATTTGGATGACAAACATGCTACACAAAATGCACGAATGACAAAGTAGGAGAAAGGTACCAAACCCCAGATTGCAGTAAGAAACGAAACCTTTGGTGGCTCATCTCAGATTCTAACGACATCTGGACACAGAAACAAACATGGTGGGGTATAGTGGAGGTTGCTCTGACCAACCGTAGTCTTACATGCAGTAAGTATGTCTGCATTTTAATACAGCATACCTATTGGCTGCCTTGAAAATTGACTGGTTCCGGACTCAGAAAAGTTATGGTTGATCAATATGCATATAATAAATGCATATCAGGAGAATTGCATGCATAAGGTAAAACGCAAACACCTTGACTCTCAATAAAACACGAGTATTGGGCAAGAAAATGAGTATGGTCTTTCCACTACAATAATCTACTATCATTGTTTTTTTTAAACTAGCGGTTATTGTGGATGACAAACATGCTACACAAAATGTACAAATTTTGGGATTCAGTACTTTGCATTATATTCATTTGATAGCATGGTCAGGGTAAATTAACTTTAACAAATGTGATTAGTTATAGTACATTTACAATTTAACTAGGATGCCGCAGAGTGTAGACGCCAGCTGCTCAGCTCCTGCTTTGCTTGCATTCTTTTCAGCTGATAACTTTGGTTTTTCTCTCCCTGGACCTTTCCTAGATAGTTTTTACAATGGTGCAGCTATATTACTGTTTCAATTACTTTCATTACTTTTACAGTTGGAAGAAGCCATCTTTCAGCATTTTCTGTTACCTGGTCGCGATAACATAAGCACGGCCTGCCGATTGGCACAAGACTATTAGCAACAAGGCTAGATAGAGGCAATACCCCCGTCTCCACTGACGAATACCACAAACTCCTTCAGACGTATTTGTGGAGGTGCATGGGAAATCAGGCAACGAGACCATGCTACCAATGTCTCCAAACAGTGGACAAGGGCATGCTAACAGATAGATAGCTCCATCCACCAGCCCTTCTTGGGATTTTCTGGGAGGAAAGCCAAAGGTGAGTTTTCACTCAACACCCGACCGCCCAAAAAATGAATCAGGGATCCCGTTAGCTCACGCAAGAGGTCGTATCTACAAAAAGAAATAAGTCTTGGACTTTGGTCCCATCAAGGAAAGGGAACCATCTTACGGACAACAAAGACGAAACACGGGCAATGTTTCTCAGGGCACTGTGAGAAACTCAGAAGTTAAAGTTAAAGTCCCCATGATCGTCTCACACACATCTGTGTGTGGTGAAATTTGTCCTCTGCATTTAACCCATCCCCGTGTGATTTTGATCCATCCCCTGGGGGAGAGGGGAGCAGTGAGCAGCTGGGGTGCCGCGCTCGGGAATCATTTGGTGATCTAACCCCCCAATTCCAACCCTTAATGCTGAGTGCCAAGCAGGGAGGCAATGGGTCCCATTTTTATAGTCCTTGATCTGACCTGGCCGGGGTTTGAACCCACAACCTTCCAGTCTCAGGGCAGACACTCTACCAGTAGGCCACTGAGCTGTACAGAAGCAGGTTTACCTTACTGTCACCTGACCAGCAACCTTGTAAATACTTCTAACTTTAATGGTTTCCAGTGCCCCAATTGAGACCAAAGATTTGTCAGTGAGGAAAAACCATGGTATTTAACCTTCACTGATTACCGCTCAGAAAAGAGTGCAGGTGGCGCAAAACCAAACACCAGATACATTACGACATACAGTCTTCACATCTACAACCTGGAATTAGGTAATGCTGGACAATCATTCTTCTCAGAGGTTATGAATAGAAACAGTTATTCATTCATTCATCTTCTGAACCGCTTATCCTCAGGAGGGTCACAGGCGAAACAGTAATAATGCCGTATATTGTTTTCTGTAGTAGACCGAAAGACAGCTTGGTGGTTCCATCTGCTGTACGTTCTCAGGGTTTCTCCTTTTCCCCAGTTAGTTTTTTTTTTTTTTTTTTTTTTTTTTTTTTTAAGTTTTTCTTGCCCTCCTGGGGGTCAAGATTAGGGGATGTTGTTAATATTTGTCAATTATGGGCATGTGAAGTTGTTTCTGTGATTAAATTTGACTAGACTAATGTAATGATGTCTTTAAAGCTCAGATGGAAGTGTTGCCACCAGAGTCCTTACAAACAGCAGGTGCATTACAAAAAGCTTGGCCACGCACCATGTTAGCCAAGCTAGCAAGCCAGCTGGAGTTGCGGCACTAAAGCTTCTTGCACAATTGTCAGAAACACACACACACAAAAGAGCACACACACGCAAAAAGAGAAGACAGAAAAAAACTGATTTGTGTGAGTGTCTGCGCGTGAACACTGACTTGCCGCTGCAGGTGAGGCTGCATCATGGTGGGATACTGTTGTCCATTGTATCTCGGCTGACCTGTTGCAATACGGCCCTGTGGTGGGCCCGGTAGACGCATATTGTGGGACGAGGAGTACATGGGGGGAACAGGCCCGCCATTTAGGACCATTTGACTTCTTGGGTGCTGCTGCAAACTGATGAGCCTGGGAGGCTGGTCAGGAAGCGAGATTAGGAATTCAATGAGTACTAGATCACAGCAGCATAAAAATAAAACAATATGTAATATCAAAACAAATCTCTTTTATACTAACTCTGCCAAGGAGTGTGTGTTTCACTAGTGGAGCGCTTTCCCACCCATTACGCCACTCAAAGCACTGTCCACTGACATTACTTTCACCTACTAAATAAAGAGCATCAGGAGCAACTGGGAGTTTAGTATCTTGCTCAAGGACACTTTGGCATGGTCACAAGGACCGGGGATTGACCCAACAACTTTTGGCATGTAGAAGGCATGGAGATTTTCAACAGTTTTGCATTATGATGGTTGCTCATAGTTACACTTTAAATCACCTGCTGCTGAACCATGGATGGGACCATCTGTCTGTTATGTTGCTGGGGCATTTGTGAAACGAGGCGCAACTGTTGCTGCATCTGCTGCTGCTGCTGCTGCTGCTGTTGTTGTTGCTGCTGCTGCTGCTGCTGCTGTTGCTGGAGATGTTGCTGCTTCTGTGCAAAGGCTGCCTGCTGCATGTGCTGTAGACGAAGCTGGGCCAAATTGATCTGACCTTGAGTTTGACCATGTTGACCATGGCCTGGTGAAATTGGAGCACCACCACCCATCATACTGGGTGGATGCGGAGGTGGCGGCTTCTCGGTTACCAGATTACCTAGAATTGGAAAAAGTATTACTCACAGAACGGACGCATAGCAAATCCATTTATTGCAAACGTTGCTTCCTAGCTACCATGAATATTGGGATGTCGACATAATCCACCCCATTATGGATTTAGAATGAACTGCACAAGATGTGCTTGAACTGCAGATTTTCAGCTTTGATTTGAGGATATTTACATCTGAATCCGAATGATGTAGGAATTGCAACGATTTGGAAGTATGTGTCCCACTTTTTGCAGGACCAAAAACAATGGGACAAATTAAACCTGCATTGCCCATTTGCATGCAGATGCCATATTTTTCAGATTACATGTCGCTCGTGAGTATAAATCGCACCAGTCAAAAAATGCATTATAAATAAGGAAAAACATTTAGCTCGCTTTGGCATACGAGTCGCTTTTAGGGGGGATTTATTTGACAAAAATTGAGAGTAGAGCTCAGACACGCCTCAAAATCCCCCTTTCCTGATAGTGAGGACGCTTGGAAATATACTTTGAGTGTGCACTGCATCACTCCAACCATTCGGAAACGCAGAGTGTTGTTCAAATGTGTCATTCGGTTATTCAAAGTGCCCAAAAAGGAGTGCATGCAGTGTGGCATGCAACACAAGGAAAGGAAAGAGTTCGTGCATGAGCTGCTGACTGCTTTATAACACAGGCTGCGTTGGAAAATTAATGGGAGTGCTCTACTTCTCTGAACACAATCACACAGAGTGGTGTCAGTGAATTTCCAAAAGTGCTGGTTGTTTCTGTGTTTGGTGGAAGTAAATTTAAGAGTCACAATCACAATCAAAACTTTAAAATTCCACCACCATATGTGAAATATGCTCCGTACCTAGATTTACCACATTTTTGGCCCAGAAGGTTGGGTCACAGAGAAATCGCACTTCTCTGTTGGACACAGGCACTGGGTCCAATTTTGCCTTATAGAGGTTGCGGAGCTGGTATAGAATCTGTAAATACAAACACACACAGAACTAAGCTGTTGATCTGACTCCACAATCCTATTAAAAACTAACAAGCTTATTTCTTGGCCAATGCACCATTCAACTTCAAGAGTGATGGGCAACTGCCACTTCCTGGGCCGCCTGCAGACTGCGCTCAACCTCAGAGTGGTCCTTTTTTAATACTACAAACATTTTCTGAACTGTATCTGACCAGTTTTAAGTTGCAACTGTGGAGAAATTGCATGTTAAGTCTAATAGGGTGAATGAAAACTTGTGGAATGCTATGGAATGATCTCAAATGACACTGAATGACAGGTAATCTTACACAATTACTGGGAATAAGCTGAAAATGTTGAAGTTGGAATGGTACAAATTGTTAAAAAAAATGTAGAAATTGAAATTTTTGGCTCTTGAATATTTTGTGAATGGGAAAATTTCAAAAAGTGAAATGGCTTTAATGATTGAGGAAGTTGGAAGTTGAGTAATACGGTATAGTAAGCGAGAAAATCCAGTAAGCGAGAAAAAACAGTGAACGTGAAAAAACAGTGAGCAAAAAAAGAAAAAAAACAGGAAGCAAGAGAAAATAGTAAGCGATACATACAAACATACTGATCATCAACATACCAGCCTCTTGCTATACAGCAGTGCTGTGCTGCTGCCCTTCGAGATGGCCCATTGGCAAAAGGTCAGCGCATGGTGGATCTGCTGAGCGAGCTGGGTGATATCCTTATGCTGGGCTACCAGCCTGGCACTGCGCTTTTCGGTCACATTCTAGCCACAAGAGTGAATATTTCATAATACAATTACAGTTGTAAAATGGGCACAGAGGAGGGTTAGAGCAGCAATACAGGAAGCCCCAAAGACCCTCATTTTAATCCACAGCAGCAACAAAAAAGTGCATTTAACTTATTAAATTTCACAAAATAAATAAATAACCATTTACAGGGAAAAAAGGTCCAGCAACATTTACCCTTCTAATGTGTGCAAGTAGCTAAAAGATATCAAAGATCATTTGAGGTTACGATTTATCAGATAAACCCTTACCTCCAGCTGCTGTAGTAAAGACTTGCCCTTTTTGTTAATTTCATTTATCAAAGTAAACACTGCAATCTTGATCTCATGCTCAACCTTTCTATGGGTTTCAGTCAGCTCTTTTAACCTGGATTTTAAAAATCACACACAAAATATCTTGGGTTAACCAGGTAATTCTTGTTGATTAGTAGGTCACTATCATGGGAATTTACAAATCCTTGTCAATAGACAGCAAGTAAGAGTTCACACTCACTCACCTGTTTTGTACTTCAGATATTGAGAAATTGACATGGGGTTTCTTCTCTTTTATTTTGGTCATGGTTGTCTCAATGATACTTTTGTGGTTAAGAAAAGCTTCCTCCAGGAACTGATACCTAAAAATAGTAGTTGGTGATATGGGCATATATATATCTCGATTGTAAAAAAAATTCAATAACGATAATAAAACAATGTCTGCAAAAAGTTGCTGTTAATCTATTCTTGTTATTAATGCCTTATTTCTGGTGGCCATTTGGATGGCAGTCATGATTAAAATTGTGACCCGACCATTCTGCGAGTGATTGGCTACCTATGCTCCTTGTGCTCCTGCAGCTGGCAGTCCCGGCAAGTCAGAATGTCACAGCTCTCGCAGAAAAGCTTTAGTGGCTCTTGCTTGTGGATGGGACAAAAAAACAGCCTCTGTCCAGATGCTCCTACAGACTCTGAGAACATAGTGGAGAAGATATCTGTGAATAAACTGGTGATAGAAAGTGTTCCATCAGCTGGGGGACAGATATAGGCATGAAGCATCAATATGGACAAATAATAGTGATGTCTCAATCAAGATTTTGGGGTTTTTGATACGGCTCGATTTTTTTATGGCACGCTCGTTCCGATACCAGATACTGACCCCCCCCCCCCTCCCTTCAACCCTAAAGTGTGGAAGCAATCATATATAGATGAAAAGGATTATGTTTTGTTACACTTAAAACACATCAAACGATACGTATTGTTGAGTTGTTTTTAACAGAGCTACACTGTGAGTCAGACCAAAATAACATATACCGTATACCGGGGGGGGTTGTCGACTTATACTCAGTAATAAAAAAGCTTGAGCACGCTCGCAGGACTTGTACAGATTCATTAGTGCCGTCCCTGAAATGTAAAGTCGGGAAGCTATGAAATCGCTCCATGAGAATAGGCTTGTTTGCACCAAATGTGAACTCGCTCCACAAGAAATTGCTTGTTTGCAGCAAATGCGTGTCAATGTTTGACTATCATTTTGTTATAGTGAAAAATAATCCCACACTGCAGACATGTTGGCGTTAGGATTTAGGTCAGCCGTAACGCGTGCCGACGCTGCAAAAACACATGACAAGCATTATCGGGCTCATCCCGTGACTCAATCAGATTATGTCCGATGCTTACAAAAGATTGGGTGCCGATACAGATACATAATGTCAGATCGGGACATTCACATATTTGCAAATTTTTCTGTTAATCTTTTCCCAATATTTTAAAAAATATTTTGTTTTATTTTTTTGCATGGCGTTCTGGGTTTTTGGGCCCTCTTAACCAATGCGTTTGAATGAATTTGGTGACTGTAATTGTGCTTTCAATTGTGTATCAGACCAGCACAACTGCGATGCGACCCTCATGAACATTAAGGATTTAGATAGTGTTTGACTATATTGTTTTTTTGTCTGTCTGTTTTTTGCAATAATACCATACTGTGGCCTTACAACTGTGAGGCTATCCATACCATGAAACTTTAATATGTGACAATGAATTACAGCCATTTGGGTGGGACCATTTTAGGTGGGTACAATTAACGTCTTTTTAGATGTTACCTGTGTTAGGATCCTCTTTAGTGCGAATCTTGTGGTCTTTGGTAATTTTGACCCTCTGGTGCGCCTCCACACAAGTAATACACAGCCATTCTCCACACTCCACGCAAAAGCCTATGGTTCCAGCATTGTCATCGCAACTTGTGCATACCTAGAAAAGATAGAATTAATGTCAAATAAATGGTAAAACAGCTGGATTCACAAAGCAAATAATAATTTTGCCCCTTGGTGACATCCGCATTTTTGTTTTAAATAATTTTTGCCGTTAAAAAAAATTCCCCCCAATATATTTCCATGAGCATCAATTGTGCACAGATTCTTACTATTCTTGCGTCAGCCTAGTTCTTGTCACCCGTAAAAAAATCAGATAAAAAAAAATCTCACCCATTGGGTTGGGTGGAAAAATAATTGTCATATGTTATTGTTTTTTTTCAAAAAAGGTATCAACCCGCATTCCAAGGGTCCGCGTTATTGACAACTTTCACATGGCGCATCCAGGCATGTCTCAGGCGCCAAGGACGACATTAAGGATTAGGGACACATTCGGGGAAGGCAATGCAATCTATACCACATTAACTGAAGAGGTCCCATTTTCAAGACCAAATCAATGTCATTTGTGTGACAAATCAAGATATTACATCATCAGTTGTAGAAAGGCAGGCACACTTGCAATCATTTTAGATTAGCCTCCAAAAGTTGTGTAGTCTATGTTCACAGATTTACAAAGAGGAGGCTTTTCTTAACTCACCTGTGCAGCCTTTTCGTCTGATTTACTGGTCGCCTCTGGAGTATCTTTAACAAAGTAGTTGTCAACCATATCAACTTCTTTGTAGTCCTGGTGGCACACTGAGCATCGCATAACGTTGACTGAGGACAGAAATGAGAATAAAGGAGTGTGATGAGTGTGATTTAGGTCAACTGAGGTTAAAAAGGCATTTGAGTGCAGGGGGCTACGAGCACATAGGCTGAGGCTCAAGCCACCGGGCCTCCCCACGCTACCGTTGTTCCACGCCTTTCCAAACCATCGCGGCGCATTGTGTGCCTGGCCGGGGGAACAGCGCGCCCCGAGGCGTGGGTCACCGCAGTGGGCAGCCGCGGCACCCACTGGGTTGAAGCCCGCACGGACTGCGCCCCACCAGTTTACCTTTAAATGGATTCATGCCGTTGCCAATCTTTCTCGAACATTTCATGAGATTTTACGCTCGGGTAACGTTAATAGGTAATTCAATCTATCAGGTGCGGTGTTCAAATCGTTAATTACATTAATCAATACGCTGCGCTTCGTGCGAATAATTGTATTAAGACAGTAGAACGGACACTTATTTTACATTAAATATTAAACCTCACATGTTTTGAAAGTAAAAGCCAATAAACAAATCTATAATCCCCCATTTTTGCCAACAACCAGAGTGAGGTGGTTTGAGCCAGACAGAACCGGTTTGAGTAGCCCACAGCCAGTTTGTGGAAGTGCCATCTGCTTGGGTCCCTGAATGATTGAGTGTGAAGCATGCGCACGCGTGCAGGCGCACATCCACACAGGCACATGTACAGTTGGGTCCCTGAATGATTGAGTGTGAAGCATGCGCACGCGTGCAGGCGCACATCCACACAGGCACATGTACAGTTCTCCAAAACTATTTGGAAAAAAGTTCCTATATCACTAAAGTTTCAAAGACCTTCCCTACATCTGTCCGTCCAACCGTCCGTCCGTCCGCCCATGCATCTACCCACCCTACCCATCCATCTACCCACCCTACCCATCCATCTACCCACCCGACCCATCCACCCTACCCATCCATCCATCCACCCTACCCATCCATCCACCCTACCCACCCTACCCATCCATCCACCCTACCCATCCACCCTACCCATCCATCCATCCATCCACCCTACCCATCCATCCATCCATCCATCCATCCATTCATCCACCCTACCTACCCATCCATCCATCCATCCATCCATCCATCCATCCATCCATCCACCCTACCTACCCATCCATCCATCCATCCACCCTACCTACCCATCCATGTTCTATACCACTTGTCTCCACGGGGTCTTTTTTGGTTCATTCTGCGTATGGTTATTAACACGAGACCTCGTGCTGCTTTGTGGGTGTTGTCAGTGTTTGTTGTGAGCTTTGCGAGTTAGTCACTCTGCGAGAAAAAAAATATTTGGAGTGTCGAGCGATCCCCATCATAAAATTGATGATTTGAAACTTGTACTTATTTATACGAAAAGATTCTACCTACAATTTTCTATTTCTAGTAAGTGTTTGCACTATACACCAACTGCTAAAACTTAAATATTGGTCATCTTGTCACTAGTTGGCCTGTAATCTGATTTCATACAGTATATTTTACCGCTTGGTTTTGTTGACCACCTGACATGAAGCACCATGACATTTTGAACCATGTGCAAAACAATTGGCTGGAAAGCTTCAGTGGTTCATACGGCTTCATTTTGCCATTACTAGTTCAAAACCAAAGGCTGTGCATTGAAAAGTAGCCATACCGTGCTCAATTCTGAAACGATTTTCATGAGGCTGACTTTTTTTTGTCAACGCCAAAATGTACTGTAAATAAAGAGCAAGTATATGGCCTTTATTTTTCCCCCCCTTTTAGTGATATGACGCCGATGAACAGAATGCAGCAACACAGTACAGGCGTGTCAAATGATATCGCACCACTCGGTTTTCAGAACGCTGCAATACATTTAATTAATGAAGCTAGAACAGACCTGCATGCATGCATGCACGTACACACACAGGCTGACAAATAGATTAAATGCAGGGACAGAAATTGGGAGGGAGGCTTTTCAGTCTCAACCGGGGTTGTCATGATAGCAACGTTTTAACAGTGCAAAGCGGTATGATACGGCTTAACTAATTCTAATATTTTTTTGGGTCTTTTTGAAACTTAAGTTCTGATAAGAATACCGATAAAGTATCGGATCGATAGGCAGTATCGTTAATAGTAGTATTGTCAGAATTTTAACAATACCCATCCCTATAAGGTAGTAAGGCTTAAAGCTTAGGGGCAGGGTATAAATTGTTTTACTTTGGTCCTATTCTTTTGAAATTATTTATGAACCCTCCCATTCAAATTATTTATGCCCCCCAATAACAATTAATCGCCCCTAATAAAACAGTAGATTGATCTATTTTATCCCTGCTGACTGCCAGAGGCAGTGTTTAACAGCACAGAACGTCCTTTATGAAGGTATTTGTCGCAAACAAGAACAGACATGTCCCGCCCACCCATCATTAATAGGTCGTAATGAGAGAATGTGATTTTAACTGTTTTGTTTGATCTCATAAACAAAAAAAAAGGGTTTTTTTCCAAGACCCCTTATTTCCACATTTTTGTGGCACTCCGAGGCATTCTGAGGAACAAAGGGCTACCTTGTACTAAAACTGAGGAGCATTGTGTTAAAACGAGGTACCGTGCCTGACAAACAACTTAAATGTGGACGTGTGACAACCCCTGCCACCTCTCTAGCCCCACAAGCAACTGCTCTAGGCGAAGGGGTGTGTGTGTGTGTGTGTGTGTGTCTGTGTGTGTGTGTGCGTGTGTGTGTGTGTGTGTGTGTGTGTGAGAGCAACACCGAGGTTGAGATAAGTAATGAGATATTTTAATTAACACATTAAATCGTACATTTAAAATTGTCAATAGGTGTGATTCTGAGTTGTTTGTCTGTGTGCCCTTCGATTGGCTGGCAACCATTCGGTGTGCACCACCTTGAGGCTAAGCGGTTCAGATGATGGATGGATGGATGGATGGATGGATGGATGGATGGATGGATGGATGGATGGATGGATGGATGGATGGATGGATGGATGTGCAAATGCTTACCGTAATTTTCGGACTATAAGTCGCACCGGAGTATAAGTCGCACCAGCCATAAAATGCCCAAAAAAGTGAAAAAAAACATATGTATACAAGTCGCTCCTGAGTATAAGTCGCCCCCCCCCCACCCAAACTATGAAAAAAAAACGAGATTTATAGTCCAAAAATTACGGTATTTTTGTTAGACGCTCCACCAAAGCACTATAGTTATACGTTAACTTTCGCTCAATGTTCATATGTAGAGTACACGATACTGTGTAGTCAACTAATACACTCTTTTAGTGCAGACTACTATATGCTTTTTTTTACGAGTGGGCTCATTCTTGCCACTGTTAGGGTTTACAGATCATTTTGATCGTATGATTATGTTGGAATGTATAGACTAGAATTATTAACTTTGTTTAAACCTTTTACCTTTCCTTGACTCTGAAAAGTTTACCCATTCATTCTTGCTTAGTTTGTCATCTAAAATGCTCCACTAGTTTCTGTTTCCACGACCTTATAAAACAATGAGGTGGGACCCTCCGCACTGATTAACCAGTTTCTGACGTGACCACCAAACATGTCCAATCCTGCTTTCTCTCAGTAAATACTCTCTTGCAAGAATCAAAAGTCAGACCTCATTCGATTATCGCTGTACGCCAGTGCTTCTCAAATAGTGGGGCGCGCCCCCCTTGGGGGGCGCGGTGCTATTCCTGGGGGGGCGCGTGTGACCCTGGGGAACAGGCTTTTTTTTTGGCAGTACTAGAATAAAGTGTAATTGCGCGTTTACTACAGCAGGGGGCAGTGGCGCTCTCATTGTTACTTCTGTCACGTTTGCGACAGTGCAACATTTTACGACTTACAAGACAAGTTAGGATAGTCACGGTGGGGAGGGGGGGCGCGAATAGATTTCTTCTTGCTAGGGGGGGGCGTAACAGAAAATAATTGAGAAGCACTGCTGTACGCACAGCGACGAATGACTCTCCACTTGCAAGTGCTTAAAAAGGGCATATTGTCTCCCGTGTGGTTCTTGCAAAAATAAGTTAGAGTGAGCACCACTCTAACACACGGCCTTTCAAATATTACTCAACACTTTGTGACTAGGGCCGAATTGGGAAATTTGCTCCTATGCCCATGCACTACTCAGAGATCTGGTGTGTTTGTTGCAGTATAGTGCACTCTGTTCTCATTCAAACACATCGACACTCATAGCCTAACGTCAAATTGAGGGTTGTTCCTTCTATTTTCTTTACATGTCATAAGCAAACAGTAACTGAATCATAGTTTGTGCATTTTCTTCACACTATTTGAAGCCTTGTCCTATTCTTTTTTAAAACTTTTTAAAATCTGAAAAAGAGAACTGTAACAAATCAATCTTTTGTACAAGAAAAAAATTGTAGTTGTGGCTCTCAAATGATGATTTGACACAGAAGCCACAAGCCACGTGATTGATATCGGTGATCACACTCATTGACGATCGTATCGGTAGTGTAAAACCCTGTTCGGAACATCCATAACAATAATATATTTATTATTTTTAAATTATACACGGGCACTGGTCAACACTGGTTAGTACGTCCGCCTCCCGGTTCAGAGGTTTGATTCCACCTTCCGGCCCTCCCCATGTGGAATTTTTATGTTCTCCCCGTTGCCGTATGGGTTTTCTCCGGTTTCCTCCCACATTCCCAAAAACACGCATGGCAGGCACTCCAAATTGCCTGTAGGTGTGAGTGCGGCTGGTTGTTCTTCTCTGTGTGCCCTGTGATTGACTAGCAACTGGTTCAGGGTGTCCCACGCCTACTGCCTGCTGGGATAGGCTTCAGCACGCCTGTGACCCCCATGGTACGGAAAATGGATGATTGGATAAATGGGATCATGGGAGACAATTAGCTGTGTGGTCGGTCGGTGCAAGTGCCGCCTGTTGCTGGGGACGATGCCCGGAGTGCCTTCGGGATTGCGACTCCAACTCTCTCGAAATTGACTGTCTGTTGTTTGTATTCGAATCAAACTGTTAAAACATATGATAACTAAATCAACTTGGCATTGCTGTATTGAAAACAAATTGATATCAATTGTTATGCAAACTTCCAGTTTTAAGCAGTATTCACCTCACATTCAAACGTCCAGTTTATTTGTTATTGCTGTATTGAAATCATTCCTGTATTCAAATTCATATTCAAACTTCCCCTCTAATTGTTATTGCTGTATGCAAATCATGTTATCCTGGTCAAATGTCTGTTTTTATCATTATGGTACTATTATAAGTAGTACTGTAGTAATGTAGATTGTGTGTCTGGCAGTGAAACCTTCGTTGTAATGGGGACCGGACTAGAGAAACAGAATTGCTTCAATCCACTTCCCTTTTTGACAAGTCATATGTGTTGTACTTGCAGAAATAAACAAAATCAAATAATTATTACTTTATTTTGGGGGAGGGTTAGGGTTGTAATGACGCATGTCACCATGATGAATCTAAATGGAAGTATCCCGCATCCAAGCTTGCGTTACGATAGATATAGCTTAACTAAAGCTGTTTTCTACTCTGTATTCACTAAAAAATGGTTGATATTCCACATTACCGTAACGAAAAGTATAAACAGATCCTGACAATCAAGATGCAAGCTAGCTTGACTTCGGCAATTCGACTGGCGGAGACGATCAGAGATGAGTCTACGTTGATATACGTACTGTCCATTCCTTACCACTGTTCTGTGGTCAAGAAACTACCATGATACGCGTGACAACAACTAGCTGAAGATGATTGAACAATGATCAGCAGTTAATATTTCTGAGTCAAAGAAGCAACCGGTTCCACTTGGCGCGCGGTGGAATAAATGGGGAAAACTCACCTATTTGTGTGTTGATTTGCCCGTGTGGTCCCTTCATCTGCACGCTGACCTGTCTGTCAGGTTGCGGGAGACATTTCAGGCAAAATGAGTGCAGGCAAGGTAGAAGTTTTGGGTCGCTTTCTCGGCTCTTCAGACTTTGTTTACACACTGCGCACGTATCCAATAAATTAATGGGAATCTGAACCGGTGTGATTGGCGGGGCCGTGGGTGGTGGGGACATTTCCGAGGCGAGTGCGCTGCCTATGGTATCGCCAACGACCGGGGCTTCGGCGGGACTCGGTTCGGCGTTGCTTGGGCTGGCATCCATGGGGCTAGCGCTAACCCTGCCGCTAACATTGCTGGTGCTAATCTCATCGCCTCTTTCGCCGGTGGCTGTTGTCACCTCGTGAGCGGGACCACGCGGCCCGGTATTTTCCGTTTCTTTTGTCTCGCCCTCTATGGCTGCAGGTGCAATTTTGGGTTGGGTCTCCGGCTGTACGTTGCCTTGAGGTGAAGGAGGAAGCCCCGGGTTTGGGGACGGTTCCATATCTCCGACGCCTTTGTTATCCGCCATCTTCCTTCCTCTTTGAACCGCTTGGACGTCCTACGTGACTTGTCAAACCATGACTACGTCCATGCGTCATGACGTCACAGCTTCCGTTTTTCTGACGCTCTTCATCCATGTATGACATTTCAAACAGACGTACGTTGACATAACGTGTCACTTCGTTTTTAACGTCAAGGCACATACATCATGCTCGCAGCATAATGATGACAAATGATGGATGGATGATGACTTCTATGAAGTCAATAACACGCAGTTATTTGCAAATCAGGCCAGTGCAGTGCCCTCAATGTCCACTAGAGAGCGCTTTTCCTGCCACTGTTGGTACGACCATGCGTTATCATTCCTAATGTCTGGAAAATCTATTAAGGTTTAATAGGAAAGATATAATTACTCCGTATGTAAGGTAAGCGTATTTCCGCATTTTATTTTGTTCCAGCCATTAAATTACAGAAAGCAGATACTATGTTATGCTAAGTGGTAGGTCCACACCTTTGTGTTTTCTGTACAATAGGCGGCGGTATGAACCGAAGATATCTAATCGAGCGGTAAATTAAAAGACGACGAAGAAGAACAAACCGGAAATACACTCACGTCAAGAAAAGCGGCGCACTTTATCAAAAGATTCTTATTGTTTATTGAGCAATTGTGTCTTTAACATGTCTGGGACTGCCTCAGTTGCCGGTGAAGTGTTTGTTGATGCATTACCTTATTTTGATCAAGGTTACGATGCCGCCGGTGTCAGAGAAGCTGTGAGTAAAATTTACTGTAAACGGAGACCAACTATGCTAAAGCTGTGCATGTGCTAAGATTCGATCATGCCCAGTAGTTTAGTATAAAACCAATATTGTTTTGTGTTTTTATCAGCGAGACCAATATAACTGAAAAGTGTTTGAAAAAGAAACACGTTTTTTAAGTTTTGTCAATATATACAATATAAATACTTTTAAAAATGGACAATCATTACACTTTGTTTAAAACTCAAAACAACTGAATTTTCCGTGATTTGGTTTTTGAGAAAATGATTAAAGCTGAGACCTTGAGGCATCGCAATTGTGAGTACCGAATTATAAAGCGACATCACACCGAAAAAAGTGCACGATTTCACAAGCTGAGTAAGCAATACAGTTAATGAATGAATTCGGAATTATTTTAAAAAATCGCAGAATATTATCATCATGCATCGTACAATTTGGAAGTAACTTCAGCATGACATCAAATACCTAAAAAAATAAACCCACCTTTCAACAATTTTGGGGGGTTAAAGTTATTCCATTGGTACCTGCAGAAAGGTACTGCGTTAAATAAAAAACGAGCCAAATAAGGGGTTTCCTCTGTATATCTAAATATAGATTTGGAAAACTTATTTTTATCCACCCACAGCAAATGTTTCTGAGGGGCTGTGTTTGTGATCTGTGTTTCTCAGGCTGCAGCATTGGTGGAAGAGGAGACCAGAAGATATAGACCAACCAAGAACTACCTGAGCTATCTGCCCACTCCAGACTTTTCTGCTTTCGAGGTAACAAAACACCCGAGGGCCCGAAAATTGTCTTAAAAGCTCCTGCAGTGACAAAAGTAAAAACCTTGCCTCTCGTCACCCCCAGACAGAAATTATGAAGAATGAATTTGATCGCCTCGCAGCGCGACAACCCATGGAGCTCCTGAGCATGAAGAGGTGGGTTTTGCACTGTTGTGGAAATAAAAATATTCTGATCAAGAATTTCTGAAAAAAATCTTTGAAGACAAAACTTAATGTGATGTCGACATTCCTCTGAAGGTACGAGCTGCCAGCACCTTCTGCAGGTCAGAAGAATGACATTACGGCTTGGCAGGAGTGTGTAAACAACTCCATGGCTCAGCTGGAGCATCAGGCAGTTCGTATCGAGAACTTGGAGCTCATGTCGCAATACGGAACCAATGCATGGAAAGTCTACAATGAGTACGTGATGGTCACCGCTCTCTATTGACAGCTTTGAACTTTGAGCTAAAAGTGGTTAACCAGGACTTTCCTTATTCTTCCTCCTCCTTCAGTAACCTGGCTTTCATGATCGAGATAGCACAAAAGGAACTTCAGAAATTCAGGTGAACAGTCGCCTGAAAAGGTTTTTATTCAATGAAGGCATACATTTTTATCAGTTCATTTCACTTCTGTCACACATAGGAAACAAATTCAAGCTTTGAATTGGCAGCGGAAAAATGACCAGTTAGTCGGAGGAGCCAAACTGCGAGAGCTGGAGTCAAAGTATGTGACGCATTTGAGTGAAATTCATTTGTTTGTATCTTAGTTGGCTAAGATTTGACATATCTTGTCCCTCAACAGCTGGGTCTCGTTGGTCAGCAAGAACTATGAGATCGAGCGGGCCATCGTACATCTAGAAAATGAAATCGGTCAGCTCAGGCAGCAGCAGGGGGAAGAGAACAAGGAGAACATTAGACAAGATTTCTGACGTCCTCACGCAATGACCTTCAAATGTGTTAATTGTTTGTCCGATTTGTCACATTTTTTTTTACAATGACCAAATCAAACTGGAATAAAGCAAACATTTGGACAGGTGAATCCTTCTCAAGAACAGACCGAGGAGAGAAGTTTACAATGGTGGATGACTTCATATTTCCAGTCAAGAGCAGATCTGAATGATGACACTGGGCCGGATTGATCATTTCTTGTCACTTTGCCTTTCACTAGCAGCTCTTTTCAACAGTTTTATTTTATGGCATTTTAATAAAGTCAACATTTATTTCCTAAAGTGGTCATTTTTCTTATAACTGTTTCATGTGTTTTAAAAAAGCCAGTGGAAGCTGTCCAATTAAGCACATTTGATTCTATTTTTGGCCAAAACAATTTTTTGTTTTTCAAGCTAAAAGATACAATGACAAAGTTTGGACATTGTGTAAAGCTAATCAAGACTGCACACCATGACTAAACTGGTGTTATCCTCATTTAATCAATACTCATTAACCAACATTGTGATTAAAAAACAACCCATTTAGTTGTTGGGTTTTTTAAACCATTTTTTGAAACCTGTCCTTTTTAAAAGTATTTCACAGCCCATAATTCACTTCTACAACATTCCTAGGAAGTCACAATGTCCCTTCACCACTAAGCAATTCTTAGAACATTGGTGATCCCTGGTCTAGGATATCAATGTACCGCATTTTATATATTCCATTTCCTGACATTCCATATTGTCTTGATGTATTTGACCTTAACCAGACTCCACTTGCTATTCTTGGTCAGTGTTCCTTGCTGGTGTCCAATTAGATTAGCTGAGTGGGGCAACACGGTTTAATATCATCTCCCAGTCCAATGACTCTTATCTCCAATGACATGAAACTGGCATGGTTCTGCTAAGAGTCAATAGTTTCTAATTAGGTTATGTTTCTGGAATAATGGGCTAAGTGAGTTATGATGCTTCATCTCAAGGGGGTTCCACGTCCTCCGTTCCATTACACTTGACAACCATAGAGTTACAGTCCCTCAACCCCTATTTTGGGCTGGTAGGCCTAATGCAACAACAACAACAAAACGACAAATCAATGCTTCTGAAACTTGTCTAAAAATAAAAAACCCAAAATATAAATATTTGTTTGATCATTGTATCGATTGCTCTTCATAAATGTTGTAATGTCCTGATAGCAAAAAGGTCCCTCACTCCCGCTTTATATAATCTTGAAAATGAATCATTTTCTCCAGAGCCAAAGGCACTGCATGGTAAACCACCCATCAACTCACAGATTGTGCTAACATGCGTGTTACTGTATCTTAAATTATTCAGTGAAGCAATTATGTCCCAGTAAAGGAACATTCCAAACTGTTTCTATGCATATTGCAGTGGCATACAAGTGGATGTCCTTGGAGGGAAAACCCCCACACATTTTTACCATTGAGATCCCCTTTTTAGAATATAGCAGGAACAATGTGTGCATAAAGTAGAGACAATTTTACCAACAATTAGAAAGGTCATGATAGCTTAACTGTAAAAGTTGTGGATTTATTCATCCCAAAATTTGAATTTATAGCCCAATATCCAAAGCCTTTTGTGAGTTGTGTATTTTACCTCTACCACCAAGAAAGAAGAAAATAATTCTACCAAAAAAATGCACTTTATGTTAAAAGGTAGTAATTCCACAGCACCTCATCAGTCCACATCAAGTCTACATCAGTTCTCTATGAACCAGAATGTAGGCTGCAAACTAAACGCAAAACATAATTAATCCACCTTGTTAGAGAAAAGATTTACTTTGGTTAACGAGATTCATTTTGTCTTCTTGTGTATGTAACAATTGTTTGTCGTTTTGTATTTAAGACAATAAGAATAAGTAAATGGCCTGGGACACCTCCACCCTCAAAAAAACAAAAACAAAGATACATGCCCATCACACCACTGCGAAAACTATAAAGCCTGGCCGCTTCATAATTCCCTAACATAGTGGCAGATGAACTAACTACAAAAAACAATACAATTACTAGAATGTATCCTGATAGAACATTTAATACCGTCATTTAGTGTCTCTTTTGTTGACCAACCTGGGCAGTAGTCTGCACTTTCTTCTTAAGAATGCCACTGCAGAGTATTAAATAATGGGCAAACACTCATGGATCCCCCACCCCACCCCCCTTATTTTACAACTTTTTTGGCAACCATTTGTTCATGCTCAGTTGTGTTGCTATAAACTTGGATGACGTAAAATTAAATACTATTGGATAAATAAATAATGTCTGACTATACATGAATACGTATATCATCTGCATTTAGATTATGAGTCCTCATAAATGGGGTGTATAACGGTTTGTGGTATGTTTCCTGCTCTTATTCCTTTGGTCAGATGGAACAAACAATGCATCTGGAGAACCAAAGTGAATTCAGTCTTCAGCAAATAATCGAGAAAAACATGTTTCAAGAAATAATCGTATGTGTGCACACACAAACTTAATGTTTGTAAAAATCAGGTCTTGGCACAAACACAAGAATACTCAAAGATGAGGTTTGTCCCACAGTGTCTTTTCCACGCTCCATATTTGCAGGCACTCTTACTGTCACCTTGGGGGACTCTTCATCAAATTTGACTGTGCAAAGTTCTTTTGAGAAAACACTATTCACCAGCAGTTCTTTCTTTGGTCTCATATACTGAGCGTGTTTAGAGCTGGTATTAAAGTGACAGCCTCTGGTAGTTTCTGGTTCTGTTCGCGTCTGTTGAGGACTTTGAGTCTATTTCGTTCCTCTTGACGCTGCTTCTTCTTGTGTCTTTTGTCCTCTTTTCTCTGCTTGTTGGACACCTGAGAATGAAAATATCTCATCAACCGGTTGTGATTTAAAAAAAAAAAATTAACTCAACATCAAGAATAAATGTTAAGACACAAAGCGATTGCTGATTATAATTTGCTGTTGCCCAGTGCTATGGTCCTCTTTGTTTGAAGTGCTTTGCTGCCATCTACACACAATTACAAACCCATTTTATGGGGCGGCCAATTATTTTCAGATTTTTGCAGATGAGCTGGATCGCTCACCCTTGCGCATAGTGAGGGTTCACTCTAACCAGGCCTTTGCTGGCCCAATCTGATGGGAGAACTCTGGTTACCCTTTGCATTACTGTGGTTGTTAAAATGTTGAAATATAATTTATTTTGACAATACATTTCATGCGCTTTCGTTATCATTTGCATAAAATGAATGCTGCATCTCAGAGAACAAATTGAGTATTAGATATTTCAAATGACTAAAAGCAGTATGGAAACTGGATGATAAAACATCTGTTGTTTTTTTATTGTGTAGCAATTCAGAAATATTGAAAATCAAACTGCTCGTGTGGCTTTGCAGGGTTATGAGCTGTAAATTCCTTTACTCTAGTACACTTTGTTCATGGCGTCCAAGATATACCTGAAAGCGTATCTGACCACAAGACTCTGTGTTCTCATCGATGCGCCTCACGCTGTCGTAATGATCCCCATAGCGGTATGCGATGTGTAGTTCTCTACACATCTGCTTCTCTGTACCGTTTATCTGCCAGCCAAAAAAAACGAGGTAAATCAAGAGAGAAGACAGTCTTTGCATAACATGTGGTTGCATGCAGTTGAAAAAAAAAATGTTTTTTTTTAAAAAACAGTCCTGCCCTCACCTCCCAAAGTGGTGTGTTCAGCTGATGGATGACCACTTTCACCTGCTGACTGCGAGCAAAAGCCACGATAGCGTCATTGCCTGCAAATGTTCCAGGCTGTGCCAGGTTGGATACTATGCGTGAAAGGAAAAGGGATATACATTTTGTCTCGTCACAAATGCAACGTTTCCCAAAGTTTGGCTTGGGAACCACAATTGCTTATGCGTTAGTTTTTATCTAAGTATACATACTATACAAACTATTTTCCCCGATCATGACACAAGCGCACAATGACTTGTCAAAAGGCTTTTTGCTTCAATCATTTATTTTATTTTGTCTTACTTATCATTGCTCTATGTTGACGTGATGCTGATGTGATCTATTTTAGTAAGCTTGGGTCTCCGAGGAACAAAATATCTAATTTGGGTTTTGTACCAAATATGAGTCACAGTCAAATGTTCTGGGTTGGAATAACAGGGTTATTTTCTTACAGTGCTCCAGGAAGGGGATATCGTCCTCTACAAAGGGTTCAAAGTCTTGTCGATGGGACATCATGTAGTCGACAGTCTCCTGACGTAGCTCCAGGTGAGATCGAGAATGACCTTCTAACTGGTCTCCGAGAGCTCTGAACAAACAATTTCTGCAGGGAACATTTTAGGGCGAAAAAGCTAAACAGTCAGACAAATGAATTTTGAAAAGTACATGTACCTGAAAAATCTACTGAAGTGCAAAACGCTCCCACCACTGTTGAGCAGAAAGAGCTGGAGAGGATGTGGCGAAGGACTACAAACCCCCAAGATCCCCCTCCCGGACCCACAGCTGTGGTGTCCTTGAACAAAACAAAGACACCCTGAACTGCTCCCAAAGTCACGTCACCCAATGCTCCAGTGTAGGCCACTATCGATGTGAGTTTGTTCAATATGGTGATGGGAATTTGACACATCACAAGACAAATTTCATGAATAGGCATGTGTTCATAAAAATAAGGACATTTCTTTGTCACTTCCGCAACTTACCCATCACCAGGGATTTCTCTCAGCATCAGCCCCATTGCCTGCAGCTGAGTGGAGAAACTGAGAAACTCTGCTGCTGCTTCATCATTGCCATCCTGAGGACGATTCTTACGGGCCTTGGCGAGAGCCCGGCGCGCTGACCGCTCGTCTCTCTTTCGTTCCAGTTCATTTCTCTTGTTGCTCCGTGAAGGCTTGGCTATGTGTTTTGTTGACATGTTCCGTGACAGCTCTGCAAAACCAGTCACAGAATTATGGAAATCAAGGTGGGGCCACAATGAAAACAAGCTGATTGCTGAGACAAAATCTAAAACAAATGACATAAATCTGTATCTATAAAATAATCGATTGTAGTTTTTACTTAACTTCTTGAAAACAATCTTGGAAAACATATTCAAAAGGGAAATACAAATACAATATAAAATCAACTATTGAATGCACAAGAGTAAAACAAAACAGTAAAATATATATTTTTTAAATTAATCAATCTAGCTTTATTTATAGAAGTTAATACATGTGGTGAGATGGTTTGCTTCAGTTTATTCCTTCAATAATACAACAAAAAGACATTTGAGGAAAGGAAAAAGTATACTTCTTATTAGTTCAATTGTAATGTTTTGTAACAAGCCAAACAATTATTTAACTGCACGTACATTTTGTTCAATAACTATGAGCCCCATAAGGTTCAATAGTAAAAGGAAACTCATCATGTTTGGCAAAGTCATGCGTTCAATCGGATCAACTTTAACAGCTATGCTAGCAAGTAGCATTTCAGGGCTAGTAATTACGTAACAAATCATTGAAAAGCAAACTTGTTCCGAAAGACAAACAAATGGAGGATTAGATACAGTTTGTAATAGTTACTTACTTTAACACGATTTAGTTGTCAAACGTGTTTGCATTTAAAGAGTAAGATTCTTATTGTCTAGCTACGTCACTCGAAATGTTGGAAGTAATTCCGCATACGTCACCCGGAAGTAAAGCAAACCCAATTCGCTTTCATTCCAAGGTAAAAATAAATAAATAAAAATCTTGTAGTGTCGTCAAATTCAACAAAAGTCCCTTTTTGATACTAATTTATCAATACAATGCGCTAAGTACATTTCACTGCCACTTTTGTTATATCAGGTGTTACAATTACATTCATTATAATATTCAAATTGTGCAGACACTGAATAAAGAAGGAGAGTCCTGTTTAGCTATTATTTTAACTCAGAAAGAAAACAACAGCCCACCTTCTGTTCTCAGCTCTTAGCAAATCTACTCGTCACCTTCTCCTCCTGATGACTCCACACTGTTGGAGAATGTGATGTGGAGGAGGCGTGGGCTGAGACGCAATAGACCTAATGTTTACTAAATCAAATTCACAGTGAGGCAAGGGCATAAAAATTGCATCAGTAGAAGCATGCGGTACATACTTGCACAGCTCCACCGCTTGGTGGGTGTTCTAAAGGAGCATTTCGTAGTTTCAAGGCCATGCATGTCATCAGCATTGGCCACCTAGGTTGAACAGAAGAGCAGTCAACCGAATGCGAGTGACCCATCTTTACATTTGTATCAATGTATGTATAGCACATTGAGTAAACTAAAAAAAGAGTGAACAGATTGGACTGCCAATAAATGTCAACAAAGAATAAGAGAATGGAGACTTGCGAGTGATTCAGGAATGATTCAGGACAGTCTAAAATGCTTCACGCATAGAAGCTCATTGCCACTTAATGTCAGCAAATTATGACCAATTGTTATCAAAATTCACATGGCCATCTCTACTCATGCCCACTTCAACGTTTGACAATATAACACTCGCCACAATATTGTTTTTCAACAATAAGACCTTTTCTCCCCGAGATGTTCACTAATCAGATGTTTTCTATTGTTACAGCCAGAGTTTTGATGACCCCACCACCATCCTTCCATTTTTTAAAAGAGTGAATAGTCCGATCCATGTCAAATATGCAAACGCAACTGCCCACGGGCTGTAGTTTGAACACCCGTGTCTTGGCGCTAAACCCAATTAAAAAATGCAGACATTTTGCACTGAGCAAGTGTACCATTATAATGAAGTGAATGTCCTGCCCCCCTCCTCCTCTCCCCCTCCCTCCTTCCTCCCTCCTTCCTCCCTCCTTCCTCCCTCCATCCCTCCCTCCCCACCACACCGCCGCCCACTACCATGCAGTGGCGCGCGCGCACCGTCGTGGGAGTGGGTGCTGGTCTTGGTCTGAGCTGCTGCTGCTGCCGGGGGTCCAGGATGGGTTAGTCTCGTCATGTGCGTGTGGCTCCGGGCGTCGATACAGCTTGATTCGAACCAGGACTTGGGGCGCAGCGTGAGTCAAACCAGCTCGCAGATTGAGACTCCCATGTCGGCTGAGAGAAGAGTCGTCGGTGCGCATCTTTGACACATCCATCCGGAGGAAAGTCATCGTTTTGGCCCCATGGAGGACAGACTTTGCCGGTACTGAGGTGGAATATCCCGGGCCGAGGGAGAACGGATAGCGAAGCACCCCCTTTTTGCGAGGATACCTTTTCATTTTCTCCATTTGATTTTCAAGATGGATTGAGAAAAGACCGGATCCTTTTGCATTCTTAATTAGGAGGCAACCGCATACGAGACACCGGGGAGGGGGTGTCGTTGGACGGCGAGGGCCCACTGCTGCTTGCCGTATAGAACGGAAGAGGACACCGGAGGAGGAAAGAAGGGAGGGTGGGAGGGGTACCCCGGGTAGCCTACACCGGGAGCCAGGGGCTGGCTGTGAAGCGGCTCCATGAGGAGGGAGAGCCCTGCAGAGCCCAGCCGGAGTAGAGAGAGAGAGAGGACGAGTGGTGGCGGGCCAGTTGGGAAGTTTGGATGCATATGATCACAACCACCATGATTTTTATGATTCTGGGTGCTTCAGTTGTTATGGTAAGACTACACCCTACACATGCCTCCCATGGATGGTGGTGGTGGTGGTGGTGGTGGTGGTAGTGTTCTACGAAATTGAGTTGAATCAAATACAACCTTACAGCCGCTCAATTTAAGTTTGCCTGCCTTTATGATCACCTTCCTTCATAAATAAATAATCCATTTTCATCCATGCCCCCCCCCTCCCCTCCACATTCTCCCCATCCTCCTGCTCATCTTAGAATCTGGAGGGTCTTCTCTCTCTTTTTAACCTCTCCCCGTGAGGGTTATTTTCGGCTAATATTCATCTGCAAGATAATTTAGATCTTTTTACCCCCCTTCTCGTCATGTCCCAGCTCACTGGCATGTGTGTTTTCAGGCGATCGCCTGTTTAATGGACATGAACGCACTACTGGATCGCTTTCACAACTACATCCTGCCACATCTACGAGGGGAGGACCGCGTCTGTCACTGCAACTGTGGGAGGTAATAAACGCCGTCGTGTGTGTGCGTGCGCGCGGGCGTGCGTGCGCGCGATGCTCTTTTTCATGCTTTACCCGTCGATTTGTTATGAGGAGGCCCGGGGTAGGCCCGGGAGGGGGGGTTTGGGTGCGATGGAGCTCCGCAAAGCTGTCTACTGCCTGCGCGTATTCCAACACAGAAAGCATGTACTGCTGGCCGAGGCGTGTTTTGCATGCGTCGACTGTATACGCCTTTGCTGCATGCAGTCTTGCCAAGGTGTGTGTCGGAGGCGCCATAAATAGGTGATGGAGTGTGAGCTTCAAGTGCACATGCACTCTATACGGGCCTCAAAAATAAAGCTCGCTACATTATAGGGTGGTGGATGTGGTTGATGATGTGCTGAAAGAGAGTGAAATGTTGAGTGTTTTGGTGGGGGTAGCAGCAGCAATCAAGTCATCCATGTATTCATTAAGATGCAGAAGAATGCATTTCTATTAACTGGAAGGATGTCAGATACTGCAGGGCAGACATTGTCCTCTTTTCTGCACTGTTGCATCCATTCACACTGAATTTGAAATTAAAACATCAGGCTGCGTCTATAGTATTATAGTACTTCCTACAGCATTAAGTGCTCTAATTTGAATCGACGCAAGTGCTGTGTGGAAAAACAATATGCTTTAACACATATAATAATGCTGTTAATTTAACATCATGTTTACAATGATTGGGGTTTTCAACAGCATTGCATCACAAAGCTGTTGAGCCCTCAATTGCAATATTTTGACCTACTTAGGTAGGTCATTTTTATTTATGTAGCATTTTTCTCAGAGATAAAATTTACAGTGCCTGGCATGTGCATAGAATACAGAAGTTTGTTGAACACTCAAAACAAATCTTTGGATACGTTGGATGTGCTTAATTCAGACAAGTACATATTGCACATGATCAAGACGTCTTAAATGAACATAATATGAATATTGTTTTAGGAAAAGAGTAGAAAATTACACCAATTTACCACATATTATTCACGTGCAACCAAAAGTTGAGTGTGCCCTTTTATCTCAGTGACACCTTTTTCATAGGCTTGTTTTCATCTCAAACTTTGTTGCCTAGTGATTGTTTGTTTTGACTACATCCATCCATCCATCCATCCATTTTCTGAACCGCTTAGTCCCCACGGGGGTCGCGGGCGCGCTGGAGCCTATCCCAGCCGTCATCGGGCAGTAGGCGGGGGACACCCTGAACCGGTTGCCAGCCAATCGCATGGCACACAGAGACAAACAACCATTTGCACTCACACTCATACCTAGGGACAATTTGGAGTCTTCAATCGGCCTACCAAGCATGTTTTTGGGATGCGGGAGGAAACCGGAGTGCCCGGAGAAAACCCACGCGGGCCCGGGGAGAACATGCAAACTCCACACAGGGAGGGCCGGAGATGGAATCAAACCCGCACTCTCCTAACTGTGAGGCGGACGTGCTACCCAGTGCGCCACCGAGCCGCCTTGACTACAGATGATCAAATCAAGTAGACAAGCAATTGGATAAATGATGAATCTCATCTGTTGAGGGAAAAAATGCTGCAGTCTCTGTCCCCATCTGTAATTTGATACTATATAAGAGTAATGCACCGGAGGATGTATAGAAAATCAGAAATAGGAGACTTTTGAAGTGTCAATCTTTTGTTACGCACTCGTGGGAACATCCCACGTCATCTCAATGAATAAAACTTCAAATTGATACAATTAATATTCTTCATTCATTAAAAATTTTCAGGGGTAACAGCCTGGTGCTGAGGGGGGTGTTTGACAGATAATTGACACCTCATCAGTCATGCCTTCCTTCTCCAATTGCAGGGCTCCAGACTGTCCCTAAATGGTTGCATTTTGCCCCTAAAATAATCAAAACATTAGTCTGCCCCCACACTTTGCTGGAGGTCTAATATGTTGTAATAAACAAGAACAACAAACAATCTTATCCATGTTTGTTGTTGACTTTCGCCTCGAACGCTTTGAGATCGCAACTGGGAAAATCCGAGTGGGATAAGTCTGACCTCTGACCTTCTTCGAATGCACATAATGGAATAAAAAAGTTAATCTGGGGTCCTGAATTGGTTGTTTTTCCTTGTGCGTGGTGATTTTAGAAAACAAAACTATTCCTTAGTGCTAACACTCCAGTGCACTCTAACTATGAGAGCACTACTGCCACCTAGTGCAGTAGATGTGTAATTACATTTTAAAGAAAGCCGAAAAAACGTTTCCTGGGGTCGGACGCACGCCTGCGGCATTGTGGGCACGCCTCACCATTTGAGAAGGACTAGGCTAGGTCAACATTTATGCCAAAGAGTAGGTGTGCTGTAAACGAAATAAAGCTAAAGTTGGGAAAAAAACATTTCATCTCACTTTTTAAACCTTTTTCTTTTCAAAATCGCACAAATGCAAGAAGTTAATCACAGGAAAACAAACAATCAACAGTGCACCCTGACATTAAAAAGAAGTGACGCTGAAACCTTTACTGCTTTAGAAACCAGTTTGCTTACTTCACTTAACATCCCATGCACATTCTTTTTATTCACCCCTTGTGGATGCTGCTTTTTTTCACAATAGGCTGTGCACAAAAAATAAATAAAACCCAACCGAAAGGGGGCATTCTTCTTCAGAGGTTCCTTTTACACACAATAGATTACTTATACTGCAAACTACAACCACTGATAAATTAACAGTGTCAATTAAAGTTGAGTATTAATTAGGGATGCACCGAAATAAAAATTCTTGGCCGAAACCGAAAACCAAAAATGAGGAAACCAAGGCCGAAAACCGAAACACCGAAAGAAATGTCAGTTATTAGAACCACAGCATTTATGGCTACATGTGTACTAACCTCACTAAAATCAAGGCATTGCAATAAACCAGTTACAAAAGTATGAAAATATTTATTTAGCACTGACAACAATGCACAATATAAATTAAAATTCAAAAATAAAATAAAATAAAAAGTTTAACTTGACCCAACTCATGTGTACATTAAATAATAATTTACAGGCTTATAACTGACTGTGGGCGGCTCGGTGGCGCACTTGGGTAGCACGTCCGCGTCACAGTTAGGAGGGTGCGGGTTCGATTCCACCTCCGGCCCTCCCTGTGTGGAGTTTGCATGTTCTCCCCGGGCCCGCGTGGGTTTTCTCCGGGCACTCCGGTTTCCTCCCACATCCCAAAGACATGCTTGGTAGGCCGATTGAACACTCCAAATTGTCCCTAGGTGTGAGTGCGAGTGCAAATGGTTGTTTGTCTCTGTGTGCCCTGCGATTGGCTGGCAACCGGTTCAGGGTGTCCCCCGCCTACTGCCCGGTGACGGCTGGGATAGGCTCCAGCACGCCCGCGACCCCAGTGGGGACTAAGCGGTACAGAAAATGGATGGATGGATGGATAACTGACTGTAAAATTAAATATGTTCTCTTATAAAAACACAAAGAGAACTTTCTTGCCTTTTCAAAAACGTCCCCCACAGACGGAGTGGGCGTGCTCGGTGTCAGTTTCCTTTTCTGTGTCGCCTTCTTCTCATATTCAGAATGGCGATCGGGATGTTTGGATTTCAGGTGATGAATTAAACCCGACATGGAGAAACTTTTTGCAGATGCACCCCTTTCAGCATTGCATGTTTTGCAAATCGCTATCCGTGGGTCTTTCTCTGAGATAGTGAAATCAGTCCACACCGCAGACTTATCCCGTTTTCCCGCGTGCTGGCTGCGCTGTTTGCTCACGTCATCACAAGTTTCGGCCGTGTTGTTTCGGTGATTTAGGTCTTTCGGCCAAAAACCGAAAATGCACTTTTGTGTCATTTTCGGCCGAAAATTTTCGGTGGCCGAATTTTCGGTGCATCCCTAGTATTAATCACTTACATGACTGGAGTACACACATGAACGCCTGCTCCATCGATATTCGGTCAGTTTGTCTGGCGCGTGACTCGTGCAGATGTACGCTGGTCCACCTGATGAGTGTGGACGAGTCACGGTGCCCACACACTTCACCTTGTCAGCCTGGAGGACACAGTCAGTGTCATTTCACTTGGCAACCTACACTGCTCTGTTATGAGATGGAACCTGGCATACATTGGCTGCCATTCAGTTTTCCTTAAAATATTCTATTAAAATTGTATACAATAAGAGTATTGTTTTAAAAGTGTTACCAAATATCAGAATAAGATAACAAGATAACATTTTGTGTACATATTTTAAATTTCAATACGTATTCTGTTTTAACTTTATTAGAGAAATCAGAATAACACATTTGTTAACATATAAAAAAAATATTCAACACCAGTACAGTCTTAATACCACACTTGAATATATTTTCATATCACAGTACTACATGTCAAGATGCATTTTCATTTCAATCAGATTCTCAGTGCGAAACTGAATGACAATGATGTCAATCCATGGTATACCAAACTATGTGGAAATATGTTTTGATGTTTATGGACCGTGGTGGCGCTTCCTACCAAGAGAATGAACCGTTTGATCTACAGGAATAAGATTTCCAATTTGTATGCTGTATATGCAATTAAAATGGGAATCAACAGCTGACTACGGAAGTAGCAGCTGAATAATGATCAAAAGTTGAAGCGAGAGCCACACATGAAAGAATTAGGAGGAAGAAACTATCAAAGACTCAAAATAAGTTTATCAAACACAATAAGACTCTAGAGACTCCAAGGCAACTAGGGAAGAGGAAACCTGGAGTGACAGAGGGATGACATTGGGAGAACACGAGGGAATACAAGGAGGTCCACAGTGACAGTAAGAAGAAAAGTTTCTAATTTGGATTTAGTAAGTTCAGTGCCGTGGTTGAGTGGTTAGTCTGTCTTCCTCACTGTCACAGAAGTTTTGTATTTGAATCCACCCCGTGCTACATACAGTAGGTTTGGGGACCTTGTCGATTTCTCAGTAGCATCAGCTAAGTATAAACTTTATTTTTGTGTCAGTGAGGTTTCTGTGTTTGTATCTCAGCTCTTGTTAGGTTCATTGAGGACACTGGTCCACTGGTGTGAATGTCAAAGTCAAAGTCAGCTTTATTGTCAATCTCTCCATATGTCACAACACACAAAGAGACCGAAATTACGTTTTTCTCTATCCCACGGTGACGAGACACATAACACGATAGACATACAAGTACGCGACACAATATAAAAACAAGAAGGCAAAAATTCAAACAATCAATAGTAAGAGTGATGAATAAATAATAAATAGACAGATAACACAATAAATAAGAGGAGCAAAATGGTGAATGGTTGTCTATATGTGATTGACTGGCTTAGTCTCCAGTTTACCAGTAATTATGGTTTAGGTGTCAAAAAGGTCATAACAACATTATCGACGTCTTAAAGTGGAAGTTAAGTAAAACAAATTCTACTTTAAAGATGGTATTCTGATTAATTTTGCATTTGTGAGAAATTAATCAAGCAGAAAAATTCACAATTTTTTTATTCATCTCAGGGGGCGGTCACTTGCTGTCGAGTGAAAATGACATCAAAGTGCCTAAAGGCTCAAGTTGACAACATCTCTTGGCATGAAGCGGACGAAAATATTTGCACCGTGGCTGTGGTTAGACACTGCAATGTCATTTGGAGTTGACAAAACCTTTGACTTCGACTTCCCTCTAGTTCAAGTTAAGGGGTCATCTTAACATGACAAAAATGGCCGCCCCGAAATGGATAAAAACATTTCTTGACCTGAGTTTCTCTTTAAGCCTCCTGAACAGTCCTCTCCATAGCACACAGTCACTCTAACAGTCGTGTGTCTTTCCTTACAGACATCATGTGCACTATGTCATCCCGTACGATGGGGACCATTCCCTGGTGGACTCCTCAGAGAACTACTTTGTAAGTGACAGTGTGACCAAGCAAGAGATGGACTTAATGCTGGGCCTGCTGCTGGGCTTCTGCATCAGTTGGCTCTTGCTGTGGCTGGATGGCGTCTTGCACTGCGCCGTCAGGGCCTGGAGGTCGAGCCGCTACTACGGTAAGATGCCCTTTGGTTTCAGACCCACTTGGCTCCCACTGCACAGTCTGACTCTGAATACTGAAGATCGAGCTTGAACAGAACACGTCATCCTCACTGGAAAAAGTAAACAAGGCACTTAGTAAAAGAAGTGCAAAAATACAGATAGCACCACTGCTACAATATCAAATTGCATTTGACATGATAGGTCTACGAGCTTAGGTAGAGCTGATCTGAATACCAGTCCGAATTCTTCGAGGTGTGTTGATTTAAAAATGTCAACAGTTAACAATTTGATATGGAGCTCATAAAAAAAAAATCATTGACAGTTAAACACATTTTTTGTACTTAAAAAGAAGCTAAGAATAGACAAGAATGTGATACTGCTGGGATTTGGAAAATCCACCGCTAATTAGACTGCAAGGGTTAAAAATTGGGGAAAGAATGTTGCGACTTGGGTTTACAGTCCCCCCAAAAAATCTGTGAAGTTATCTTGCATCTTTCATTTCCTCAAGTTGATCACTGAACATGTCAGACTAGATATATATTTTTCTTGAAGGGTTGAGTAGATACCGAAACACAGTTAGGGTGCAGACATGCAGAGAAATTTTATCTTGCTGATGATTATCTGCTGTCAAAACAATTGATCATTCATTTGAATAACCTTGTCAGTTCTAATATTGCTCAAATGGCACTTTGTAAGCTCACTCTGGAGCAAGAGCTCTCCATCCATCCATCCATCCATCCATCCATCCATCCATCCATCCATCCATCCATCCATCCATCCATCCATCCATCCATCCATCCATCCATCCATCCATCCATCCATCCATCCATCCCTCCCCTGTAATGCTTATCTTGGAGTCTATCCCAGCTAACTCTAGGTGAAAGGCAGACTCCACTCTGCTGGAAAGGCTGCCAGTCAAACTGAGGGCACAAATAGAGACAGACAATCATTCACACCCACATTCAGGCCGACATGAACCCACGCTGCACACTGAAGTCAAGAGAGTAAAGCCCTTTACTATGAGTGACAGTTCAGTGCCCCATGGGACTAATTGTTTGACCTCAATGTAACTTCCTTGTACTTTCTGTAGTTACAAAACGTACAGCTATGCTTCGAATCAGTCACTGACTTTCATTCATCTGACTTTGGCACGGGCAACGGGGATTCAGTTCCTTCTCAGTGATAAAGCGCATGTGAGCGTGAATGGTTGTGTGTTTCATACATTATGTGCCCTGCAACCACTCCAGGTCGTAGTCTGCCTTTCACCTATAGTCAGTTAGCTTGAGCTCCCCGTGATGTTGAACAGGATAAGCAGTAGAGAAAATACATTGATGGATGTTCCGAATTCTTAAACAGTACAATTGTGGAACCCCATGTGAGGTTGGCCAGCACTAGTTTTTCTGAAGGCCTTGGGCAGAAGAGACTGACATGGCTGCACACAGAAATTAACATTTTATTGGAGGGGAAAAAATCCAACACTCCTTGCCTGATAGAAAAAAAGGGATTTTTCGCTGTCTTGTGGCTTCCATTGATAATTACAAGTCTTCGGGTGGAAGTCAGTTGGATTTTTTTCTAATAATAGCAAGGCTCAGTCTTCACTGTAAATTAATACAACTTTGTGAATTTAGTTTGCACATGTAAGTCATTGCTCCTGATATTTTTTAGGCCATCAAGGAAGGCCTTGCTGCCCCATCTTACTACCATTTTGTGGTACCCTCGTTTGTGTATTTATGTCCTGTAAGTGACCCCAGTCCCAGAATCTGTATCATCATCACTATCTATTTTCATGCCATATGTTTGAATCCAATTAAGCATGATAGTTGAGCTCTTATTTCGTTTTTCCCTTATAGCTGTGCTATAATGTGCTCTCTGATTGCACAATAGCCAGTGAGCTGGATAATAAAACATCCACAATGTTCTTAGGTTTGAACCACCATCTGCTTTCGCATCTAAATATGGAATGCATTCAGTCGTTTGGCACAAACTGGCAGGAAGTTCCACAAAAAAAAAGATGAGTGAGCATTCTGTGCAAGCTAGGGCCTCAGTTCCTCCGTTTTTAAAATTACTGGAAAGGTTGGTGACACTGATTAACCTCCAACTTTGGGGCGGGGCCAAACGAACCTTTTCCATCGGGAATAACAACATTTAAAATATTATGGCTTCCTCCCACATTTCAAAAACATGCATGTACACTCTTAAAAATGCTGGGTTAACAACCCAGTTTGGTTTTAGCCCAAAACAGCTCATTTTTGTTGTTCGGTTGGGTTGTTTTTAGTTCTGCATTTTTAAGGGTGAAGACATTAGGACACTCAGAATCACATGAATCAATGCATGAGTAATGGGAAATTCAAAAACATCCAGATAGTATGAAGAGTGTTCCTTTTTGTGCAGGGCGGGAATGCCCCCTGTGTATAAGCCTTTATGTGTATGTGCGAGACGCTTATGCTGGGTCACACGCATTTAGCCACACAGCGATGAAGTGGAGGTGAGGCCGACAAGAAGAGGAAGGCTTTCAGTGTACGTGTGTTGGTGGAGGTGGAGGGAGGCTCAGGATGAAGGTGCTGTCACAGCCCCACCCCCACTTACACACCCCTCTTTCCTCCACCCAATTCTAAAAATAGAATAAGAGCGAGTGAACAGCTGGAATGGCAAGTGAGGAAGACACACACACACACACACACGCATGCAGACGAACACACACAAACGCTGTGATTGGCTCCGTGCCCCATTTCTTCATTTTCTGTAAACATCTCATAACACCAAGAAGAAAAAAGAACAAGACAATAACGGTAAAGTACTTCCTCTCAACTTAAAATGATAAAAAAAAAATAGTAAATTGAGTTTTCCAAGCCATGCATTGTCATCTTCATGCTTTTATTCAAATGAGGGATCTGTCTTTGTTTGCCCCCGTTTTGCTCCGGATACCCTTCAGAGCAGTCCTTGTGGACAGCATGGCCCATTCACAGCTATAAATAACTCCCCCCTTCTCTCCATCCCGCACACACACTCCATCCTTGCTAAACTTCACCGCTATAGCCTCCGCTTCGCCTCCTCTTGCCACTCATCCTTTAGCTGGGCCATTTGCGGTCTAGGCCCTTCCCTCCTCCTGTCTCCCGGGGCCTCGCTTCACCTCCTTCACTTTAGAACCTGACAAGTGAAAATGTCTGCCCCACTCCTCACCTCACACCTCCAAAATTCATCAGTGTCGGCCCCCGGCCCGTGTGGCCACTGGTCGTTGAGTGTGCGGCTTTTATGCTGGCAAATGGTCTTATCTTTATTGGGCTTTATTTTATCCATTTTGAATTCTGAGATTCAGGGTTTTCCCCAGGCACTACTACTAGATTACCAAATGTCAACTTTTTGTCAAAAATAGCAATAATTCAAGGCATCAACATTTCACTCTACTTCCTTTTTGCTCAGAAATCGTACAGTCAAGGTTCATTTCCTTCATGTGAACACAAAAAAGTTCTTTTGGCTGCCGAGCTGAAATATAATTTCAACCTTCATATCTATGATAGGATATCATCAGAAATAGATCCAAGACGGTGCACCGTGGCAGTGTGAGAAAGCTCCCTTGTACTTCCCAGAATTAAATGTTATTAGAGCGATGATAAAGCTAGGGGGCTAAACGACCTCAGCGACTCCAGTCCAAAGTCTGTGCGAGTGCAATAAGTCATTTTTATGCTGCGCAAATGAGTAAAACTTTCATGTGAGCGATTCTGGGTCATTTTGTGCAAGTAGCCCCTTCCAGCGCACAAAAAGCTGCAAAGAAGAGTAATCAGTGAAAGAACAATCTCACTTTACCCGGAAACACAATCTCACTTTACTCAGAAGCACAGTTTTTGTTGTGAAAGCTCGTGATATGACATGGCATTTTAATGTCCCCGGTACATTTTCAACATTCACTTGCAATTTAAGTTTTAAATTGCGCACTTAAGTTTTGGCCAGTACCAGTTGTACAAAGTAGAATCACAACCACTAGTGATGTTCGATTACCTATTGGACCAAATTCCTTTTTGATCCGATGGTGAGTAAAATTCAAAATTGTCTCGGAACAGCGTTGGATAATCAAAATGTTTTCACACCTGTTGCTGAATCTAAGCACTTATTAATAAATATTACTAGTAGTAATACTATTAAACATGTTACATCAACTTACCAAAGTTTATTTGCATCTTTGATTAGGAAAATTGTTGAGCAGTGTCATGAGAGCATCATATCATCTCTCGTCTCTTCTCTAGATACGCCGTCCTGGTCTTGGCTGCCGCAATTCTGCAACCTTCGAGAGTTGCGTCGTAGGGCCCAGCTCCGACAGTTGGACGACTCCAGTGGCAACATGGTGCACATCAAGCAGAAGCTCTACCACAATGGCCACCCAAGCCCCCGTCACCTCTGACTCAACAACAGAAACACAACCAACCAACCAACCAGTCCAGAATTTCCCCTTTCACCCGCCCCTAAACCTCACGGCAGGTGGCCTCACGGGAATCTCCGCACACCACCCTGATAACATTGCCCTCTAAAAACCCCTAAGAGAACTTTCCTCAGTCAGATGCAGGCTCCCATCAGCCCCAGAGAAAGTCCCAAATGAAGTCAGGTCCAACATTTTGGGAGCAGGAACAACAACAAAAAAACATTTTTAAGGGTGTGTTTTTTTCTTGTATAGAGACATTTTCTGTGTTCATTGTTTAACTTGGCATGCTCTTTTAGAACAGGGTATGACGTGGGCAGTGTTTGCATTTTTATTTTGGGTAGGAGACTTGTTGCTTTGGGGAGGTGTGGGCGGGGGGTGAATGCAATTCCTGGGTGGCCGGGTTTTTGTGATGTTAGATTGCTGCTTGTGTAGATATGTAAAAATATGGGCCAGAGGGGTTAAAAAAAAGGGGAGGGGTGATGACTTGTTCCTCACTAAATGATTGGCTTGGTCGGTCCAGAATTCAGCAATGGAAGAGGAAGCTAAGTCTGTTTTAAAAATGGATGTGAAACCATGTGAAATTCGGCCGAAGAAGAGCCACAGACAAATTAGCTTTATAGTGAATTAACTGAATGTGATATTTTCTTTTTCATGTAAATATTTGAAAGGGAGTGCGCGACAAGGGTTGTGGTATGGGTTCTCTTTGCTTCATATTTTTATTATTTCGGAGAATACACGGAAGTTTTTGGTTTTTATGTATGTAGACCCCTTTTCATTTTCTCACTGTTGTTTACAGGCTGTTGGCCAAGCAGAATTCACAAAGCTCAAGCAGAACTACCCAATATAACCCAAACTAATGAAATAATTCCCGATACCTCCCATGAGGAATAAAAACCCTGTAAAAGAATAAAAGCTCTGTAAAATGTTTTCAAATACATTTAACATATTTGAAGATATTGGAAGGCTTTTTAGCGAATATATTTTTGCGGCTCACACAGAAATGAGTTGACATAAGCAGGATGTGCTTTCACACATTGATCATAGATGTCCACAACGTTTCAAAGACGGAGACAACAGCAAAGACGCAGACGACCTGTTAACAATCGTCTGTTATGCATTACATTTAAAAGACATTTATTTTGACTTTACAGGCACTTTAAGTAGTCATTTGTTTCCCATGTTTCACAACTGATCAATGTGTACACATGGATAAACGCCACACTAAAAGTGTCCAAATTAGTCAATAAATTGACACGTAATTGATCATCAAATTAATTGACTGAGTATTTTAGTAATCAATTATTTGTTTAGCGTCATTGTCAAAATTGATCAAGTGATCTGATTTTCACCTGTCAACAGCAATTATAGAAATTGATGTATTATTGATATAATCAATGATTTCTGTAGTCATTCATGAAAGCAGACTAATTATATTTGGTGTTTAATCAAATTTACTATTCAAAAATATCTGTTTTCAATTTGTATAACAATGACCAAATCAGTAACTGGATCAGTTTCAGAAAGTTTGATGAGTCCAACTTCTATTCTACTTGTGAGATATTGCTCAACAGTTTTTTTTTATCACTAAACAATACAAAATACAAAATAATTGATTAATAAATATTAATCAGGAACAAAAATATTTTTGAAGTACACTTTTATGCAAAATAATATTTGATCAGATTATTGGAATAATCAATGGAATAATTGATTGAATAGATAACCCCCCTCAGAAAAAAAGTTAGGCTTTGAGTCATGACTTCTGTGTCACTGACACTGTAAACTTCACACAACACCTTTGCAGCAGGTAATGTACTATGTGACATCTGTAAAACTGACGTTTACGATCGATAACATGCTGTAAGCATTTCAGCAGTGACCCGAAAGCGCCCGCACACATTTATGTAATCACCTCTCACTTCTGACCATCAGCCATTAAGCGCAGGGAACCCTCACCAGATCCCCGCTCGCCCACACTCTTGATGTCCAGACATTGCTGTTGTGAGGATGAAATGTCTGTTTTATTAAAAGTGCTATTGAAGCACAGCAGTGACCTCTGATATTTGATTGTGTCAGTACTCGTAATTATACTTAACGTGGTACTATAAATAGAAATGGAAACCATTGCAATCAGAATCAACAGCAATTGGGTGGACCCAGACACACTGACATCCTAGTACTGGACCATATGGTAAAAATGTCTTTTATAGAATAGACCTTTGAACTTTAGTCTGGACTGAATTGTGTACAAGCGGGAATGTATTTATTTATTTACAACTCATATAATTTTAAACAAATGAAAATAATGATGAGGATTTATATTTAAATATATTTTACAGCCACATAGTTTAAATGCATGTATATATGCATTAACACGATGCAGTACGCTCTGGTTACTAAAGTGACGTATACAGACGACCAGTACACATGACGTAACTCGACTTCGTTTTCGTGTCGTAAGAGAGGGTGTGGCACATGATGCTTTCAATTACTATAGGACATATGAGTTATTCCTAGCACCGGAAGCTTTAGTCAACCAAAACAAAAAGTAAATCCTAAAATAATACAAACAAGGTATACTTGTCTATCTCTAATCATATTTCATTGAGCGTACCACAGAACAGTCATAGTCGGAGACAGCTAGGAGTAATTTCCTAGGCAACACTTTTTTTTTTAGATCACTGAAGCTGACTCGTTCGACGTTCCATTGCGTTATTTAAACGCACCGTAAAAGGGTGGAGTTTGAGGTTGGAAACACTAACGCGTGTCTGTCCGGTTGAATCCACGACTGGGGAGCTTCTGCTTGATTTCACTCGAAAATGTCAGTACTTTGTCTCGCTTTGACCCGGAATGCATTGGCCGTCAGGAACTCTGGCATTTTGGTGGTAAGTTGCTTTCAAGACACTGCATCGATGTTAGTTTACTGGGCACATGAACGTATGATGATGTTATATAATGGAAGAAGACCACGTTCAATGTCTTCCATCCTGCGAGGCTACGTAATGTAATTTTATGCGATATCATAATCAAATTTGTATTTAAATGTATTTGAACAATGCAGAAAATAACTGGAGTACCGTACTGTAACTGTTGATCGTTATGTGGCAACTGCTACATATAAGTTCTGAAATATTTTAAGGATGTCAGGATGTCTTTTGAAACTGAATTTACAAGCTTAAAGAAGTTGCAGCTTCTCAATTCAGCTGGCATTGTCACCAAGGTAAGTTGGGTAACAAAGACAGCAGTCATGTAACACGAACACGCAGTTCACCCCAGCAACCACTAGGGAGAGGCTGCGTTACACAAGAAAAGTCACTCAACGACCACAACATTAGGTACACCTGCATCAGAATGGCTTCACAATTTGTTAATACAGCATTACATTAATTACATTGGATTTCATCATACTCTGATCTGTGTAAATATTTTGAAGGTACCCAAATAATGTAAAACAAAACAATGCATTACAAAATGTGCACAAAATTACAAAAAAAATATTGGCGCTAATTAAATGTGTACCTTATGTTGTACCTAAGATGTCGACTGTTATTTGTTGTGTATGATGCAGACGGTGCGCAATGCCCAGACTCTGGCTTCGCCGGCTCCTGAACCCAGGATAAAGAAGTTTCAGATTTACCGCTGGGATCCGGACACTGCTGGAGACAAGCCCCGTATGCAGACATATGAAATTGACCTTAACACGTAAGACACATGGTCCTTCAGAAAAACAAAAATAACAGAATTGCAGTAATTGCCTTTACTATGTACTTTAACCACTTTGTAGATGCTACAGTGTTTTGGTAAATTTCTCTTTATATCCAGCTGTGGTCCAATGGTTCTGGATGCTCTCATCAAAATCAAGAATGAAATAGACCCCACACTTACATTTAGACGTTCCTGTCGTGAAGGTGAGGGACTAACTATTGTTTTTGTCACTACAACTTACCTGCCTTTAAATGAATGGTACAAAATTGAGAATTCTGATCTAATGTTCATTCCAGGCATTTGTGGCTCATGTGCCATGAACATCAATGGAGGAAATACACTTGCATGTCTCAACAAAATTGACAGCAACACAAACAAAGCCACCAAAATTTACCCCCTCCCTCACATGTATGTGGTCAAAGATCTCGTGCCTGTAAGTACTGCAAGTTTGTTTAGTCAAGTCATGGGTTTATATACACTATTGCAATTTAAAGGGGGAGTCAACCCCCAAAATCTCTTTATAATAAAATGGTCTGTGCACCCCAGCTTGTTGAAATATCGTGTTCTGATTAATGTTTCATTTGTGTAATATGAATTAAAGGCTGTTTTGATCCATATCAGGGGGCGGCCATTTTACCACTTGCTATCAAATCAAATAATAGCAATCTACCACGTACAGTATTTAATAAATTCCTTTTTTTTTTTTTTTTTCCAGGACATGAGCAACTTCTACGCACAGTACAAATCCATTGAGCCCTACCTAAAAAAGAAGGATGAATCTCAGGAAGGGAAGGACCAATATTACCAGTCAGTGGGTGACAGGCAAAAACTGGTAAATATATCATTCAGTTTCATCATCATTAAAGCGCATTTCTACCAAGTGGAACAGTCCAGGTCAGCTCACCACATGTTTTAGAATTGTAAATTTGGCTCATGGTTTGAAGGTGACAAATACGTGGCCACACACAAATGAGTTGACAGCTAAAAGTGAGACATCATTTGTTAGGGCCACCAAATTAAACTGCTGTAAATTATCCCCGTCAAAATTTGTGTTGAAGGTTTTGTGTTCCCATTCAGTTTGCATCGCACAGATTTGCTGTTCACCGAACAGATTCCAGACCCTAGTTGGCACCTTGATTAAAAAGTGTAATAATTCAACTTGTTTTGTGTGAGAATTATGGTGGTTAAACCTTGACTCACTCCCCCAGATGATATCAACCCACGCCACATGATTAGTATGATGTTCTATTGCGTCACATTAGAATAAAATAATGCACACCACCAAAGCGTACATTAAATATGACGTGTTTAACTCAACAGGATGGCTTGTACGAGTGCATCCTGTGTGCATGCTGCAGCACCAGTTGCCCTAGCTACTGGTGGAACGGGGACAAATACTTGGGACCTGCTGTTCTCATGCAGGTAATGTAAATAAAATTCAGAATGTGTACTCTTCAGAATATATATTATACTATAAGGATTTAAACATCATACAGTTCCAACATGTTTTGATATCGTCTGTACCAGCTTTTTGTCAATAAAGATCACAGGTCAAGATTTACAGCAAGACAGGCATTAGCTCAATTTGAGGGACCGCCCCATATTATCCAAGTTTTGTGTTATTATTATTTGTATTAGTAGCAGAATCACTATGCAAGTAGTGTGTAGCCGGTGACAGACGCCGCCTGGTCAATGGAAAATGAAATCATACTGGGGTGGGAAGAGGACAGACCAGCAACTACTAGTGTTGTGAAGAATTATTCTGAGTTTCAAGTTTATATATAATACAAAACTTTGTGCTGTCACACAGGCATACAGGTGGATGATAGATTCTCGTGATGACTTCACTGAGGAACGACTATCCAAACTTCAGGACCCTTTTTCTTTGTACCGCTGCCACACTATCATGAATTGCACCAAGACATGCCCCAAGGTACTTTGAGGACCATCAAGCCATAAACATTTTATTCCTCCCAAACTTATGATTTCTGTTATCTCACGGGCTCTGCTCTCCACAGGGACTCAACCCAGGAAAGGCCATTGCTGAAATCAAGAAAATGATGGCAACTTACCAAGAAAAGAAAGCTGCTGTATCATGAAAAGATGAGAGTTAAGACCGGTCAAGAGCCAATAATAATACAGTACTTCAGTTTGAGTGGAGTGGAAGAGAACATGCAACCAGGAACAATGGCAATTTTTGCAGTTGTGGGCATTTTAGTTGTGTTGTGGGCACTACACATTGCTTTACCAATTGCATTTTCCAACTTTTAAACAATATGGAACCCGAAGACACTTTTTTTTTTTACTGTCAAAGGATCAATATTGTCGAACAAAAAGATAGCTGAGTTAGCTAAGGTCAAAGTAGAAATTAGCACATCGTGCTCATCACCTCTAACTTAAAATGTCATTGATTATTTTCTCAATAGTGATACATGAAATATGTGAGCAGCACGGAAAGTGTAATTTCCAGTTTTAGAAGGTTGTCTGTGCATATCTATTTATGTGATTGTGGATGGAATATATGGGAGAAAATTGGAAGAGTGAAAACACTTTAAAGAAAGTAAATGAAAGTCTATTTAATTGTAAATAATGAGACATTTAATCAATAAAACGTGTTGAACTCATTACAGCTGTATTCTTTATTTGTTACGGAGTTTCAGGTCAGAGGTACAGTGAAGTGCTGTACTGTGTACTTAGGAACGAGCCCAACTGTGTTTGAACAACTTTGAGCGTGGCTCACCGACTTTGTAAGCCGATCTATACGCTTGGGGCAATGTAAGCACACTCTTATCTGGGAATCAAAGCGTTGCGTTTTTTATTTATTTATTTTTTTGACAAGCGCGTGAAATTAGTCTTGGCCCTCACCACGTACCATAGACGCATGTTTGCAGACGACGTGTTATCTGTTTTGTTTTGGGCGGCAACATGGCTTAAATAAAAGTGAAACAAGTCATTATGGAAGTGGCGACTCGTCAGCAGTAGACGTAAGTGCAATTGAATCACTAATCCACCCGATTTCTTATGAGACTAGCACATACGGCAACATTACATTACATCCTGCTCTCGACGCCTTTTTTGAAATGTCTGTATTATGTGTACTATGTGTCCACGCTGCACCCATTGCAGCCTGGTCATCCTAGAAGGGGGATCCTCCCATCTGTGGTCTCGTCTCGAGGTTTCTCATTTCCTCTAGTAGGAGTGTTGAGTTTTTCCTTGCCCTCCTGGGAGTTTAAGATCAGGGGATGTTTGAGAATATATGTCAATTTTCGCACATGTCCTGAGTGTTGTTAGTCACCTAAATGTTGAACATAGGCTGAGATGTACCGAAGTCAAATTCCTTGTTTGGCACGCTCAAACATGGCGAATAAAAATTCTTGAATCTTGAATTAGCACAACCTTGATGCTAATGCTACAGCTAGCAGTTACCTTAGGACCAAGTTTAATACGAGGCGCTACGTGTACTGTGTTGAGTATCGAAATATAATACTCATTGGATTGGTCACGCTCCAAATGGTTAAAAATCCCTAAGTAGTGTATTGATAAATTGAGTTCATTTCCCGATAACCAGGATGTTTATATTTTGTCACAAGTTACAACTACAACAACAACATATCTAAAAATAATAAAGTGATAATCTAGTTAAAGATGACCCAGAGGTGTGCACTGTGCATCTTTTCAATACGGGATGATTCGATACGTATATCGATACGTGGGATGCGATTAAGTTGGTTCATATAATGAAAGGTTGAATGATTCAATTCACATAACATTACGATTCTATTCAATAAGATATATGGCTCAGTTGGAGAGTGCATGATGCAATTATTTTCTTATTTAAACTAGACAATACTTTTACAATATTACAGTTTACAATTAACTTGTCAGCATCATAAATATGTTCCTTTCCTCATTTGTATATTCTGTCATGTTTATTGACATGTACACTATGTGAAAGCTTTCCAAAGCCTAACCTATTGAATTTACAGGTAAATATTAAATTCCAAGAACCAACAAATCAGAATCAAAATCAAACCAAATTCTTTAAAGTTGTTTTTTTTTCACCGACTTCATATATATATATACACACATTCTGAGTAGCATTAAAAGTATGGGTGGAATTAATTTTGTGTGTCCCTCTTTTGTTGTATATATGTATTATAATTTATAGCAGTTTTTACAACGGACATGATAGCTAGATCATACTACGTGGGTGAGATTAAATCGTTCATTCAGTGGTTGATGAAGAACAATAGTCTGTCTCAGATGGCTTCCAGACCAGTGCTATTCAAGACAAGGCTACCATGTGATCACATTGCATCAAGCTTGGTTGCTTTCACATGATTCCAGGCCAGTCATGTGTTGTGAATGATTGCCATAACAAACATTGTGTTCCCATGATAACAGCAGGTAGTTGTTTGTTTATTTGTTTGTTTTCTTCTTTGCACTGATTTAAGACTTATCACATCGTGACACATACTAATATGCAGTGTCTCACAGGCTTTTGTACAAAGTGCTTGTTAGTTTACGTTAATGCAGTAGTATTGCATATTTTTAAAGGATGCATATTTAAACTACAACCCATAACCTGAAGCCCAGTTGGACATACATATTTAAAGGCAAGTGTCCCACCAGTCTCTGATGTGGTGACCAAATTCTGTAAATCCTGTCTGTTTGCATTCAGATGACTGGCTCACTTCCCTCTTCTGACTTGTCACCTATTGACTCGATTCATACTTCAGACTTTAGTTTTCATTTCCCTGATGGCTGCCATGTTTGTTTGAGAATCATTAGTGTCTTTTTCATACTGACTTTTGGGGGGGTGGTTAGTGCCTCAGCTCATGCAAATGTTGTGCCTGACTGAGCAAGAGACCTGTTTTGTGAATTTTCTGAATGACTTGCTTCTTAGGAATTAAACTGCTGGCTGGATTTCTACAGCCAGCCTACATGACTCACCTCGCTTGTTGTGCCTGACTGACACATGGTAAGAACCACTTGTTCTTGAAGCAAATAACTTTGTGTCCTTCAGATTTCAAATCATATTTAAGTTTATTATTAAAAAAAATATTTTCACCCTGATTTCTATTTGTTAGCTAAGTATTTTTGTTTCTTTTAACTTATATAGTGGTTTAAAAAAAACAGAAAAATAACAGTTAAGCGATATCACTCAAGAAAGATTGTTTTTCTTTTCCTCAATGTAAAAGCATTATTTTTTCCCACGTTAAAACAATTGAACTGGGCTTAGCAATCGCATTCTAGAAGTCTATGCCGGTGGGACGTTCTTTTGTGTATCACTAGAAGGGATCCGTGCAACATTAGTAGCTTAGCACACTTTGTGAATCGCTAAACTAGTATATCATTATGATTTTGTGTCCATATTTGAATTTGGGTCAGTTTTGATATGCCACATGCATATTCTACAGCATTTCCAATCGCTCTCTTTTTTTTTGGGGCCGTTTTCAGGATGCCCAGGGGTACAAGTGGGTCCGATGGCGGGTGTGGCTGTGTCACGTGGTGGCTGTGCTGTCCCTGGGTGTTCTCCTCATTGTGTTTCGCTGGCGCCCACGGCTAGCTCTTTTTGCACGCTGCCGTCCCTGTCCTCTGGGGCTTGCAGATCTTGTGCTAATACGAGTGAGTAAAGTTATTTTGTCTCTCTACTTTTGATTTTTCTGACAAAGCACAGCACTGTGGTGACTTGTGCTTGAAACATTTCTTTAGAGAAGTGTACGTTGACTGCATCGTCACTCTGTCCCAAGGAGTCGCATTACTTGCCAAAGTCTTCATTTGTTTGTCATGCATGTTTCAAAAGAGGATGGGATAGTAAAAATTTAAATGTTCAAGTATGTTAAATTTTGCAATAGTATCTATCACTATAATCATATCATATCATATAATATAATATAATATAATATAATATAATATAATATAATATAATATAATATAATATAATATAATATAATATAATATAATATAATATAATATAATATAATATAATATAATATATATAATCCTAACGTATTGCATGTTTTTTGCAGCCCTTATATATGTATATTTATGAACACTGCTAGGTTGAACTACCACCTTGCACTGCACAAAATGATGATGATGATAGAACTTTATTCATCCCACAGCGCGGAAATTCACTTGTCACAGCAGCGCACACGAGTGCAAGAAAACAAGTGCCAAAATTTCAAAAAGGATAAATAACAAACAAAGACAAGTGCCGCTAGTAGAGACGAAACACATAAATGTGTGTGCAAACAAAGAACTCTACTCAAATATTTGTGTGGTCTTTTTGCCTTCAGGATAATTGTGGCATATTCCATGTGGTGGAGGTTCTCACAGAGGAGTTGGAGGAGGGAAGGTGGGCTGCCTTAAGAGTGTTGCTTTATGTCCACAGAACGCCCAAAAAAACCCTCTACCATTTTTGTTCTGTTCTTCTCTCCATACTAGTTTGGAATTATTGGGCGATACAGAGACTACAGAATGGAGGGACACAGTTGAGCTTTACCAGGAGAAGGTGAAGAACAAGTTCTGTTTTTCCATTATTTATTTATTTGTCTTTTTTTTTTTCTTCTTAAATGTGCAATTATTGGAGCGTTGTCAGACCTTGTAAATGTTGTTTTATAGAAAACTCTACTGCGCTACTACCTGTTTGAAGGACTTCGCTTCATATGGTTGGACAGGAAGGCCACTTTCTGTCTTGCAAGGTAATTTTACTTGAAGGAACTTTACTGAATACCAAGCAAATTGTTGGTTTCTTTGATTACACATTGAGATATAATATGACACTGCCATCATAAAATCAAATGTTTTTTGTTTTTTTTACTGTAGTGTCCTAAATGAGGACTGGACCTGCAAGGACCTTCATGGTTACAAAAATGGTTTGAGTCACCTTGAGCAGAACTTTAGGTGAGCACGGCAACATTATTGAGTGTTTGACCTGATTGTGACTGCTTCATTTTGTTGTATATTATATTAAAAAAAATGTTTTTCCTCAGTGTGTACTAGCTCAGTGGCCTTGTGGTATGAGTGTCCACCCTGAGACTAGGAGGTCGTGGGTTCGATCGTAATACCAAAAGACTATAAAATAGAACCCGATGCCTCCCTGCTTCACACTCAGCATTAAGGGTTGGATTGGGGATGCTGTGAGGAGCTGCGCCCCCCCAGTCATTATTAATGCGCAATGTATAGCTTCTACTATGGAAGCTTGACTGAGGACGACCGAGAGAGAGTGACCGCTGCTCTAATGCAAACGGCTCAGTTAGTCTGTGATTGTTGTCCATCTAATTAAGCCTAAGTTTGATCTATATTGCTCATTTAAAAAAGTCTTTTGTTGTAACAGAATAATTTTTGCAGGTATGAATCACCCTTTTGTCAGTTTTCGTAACCTTTGTTTTGTTTTTTTCTTCTAGGAGACAAGTGTATGGGCCCAACGTGATTGATGTGCCTGTGAAGTCTTACTTCAAACTATTGATTGAGGAGGTGAGATGGATATTTAACTCATTTTGTATTTTCTTGTATTTATATATATATATATATATATATATATATATATATATATATATATATATATATATATATATATATATATATATATTATTTGATACCTCTGGTTTGTATTTCTTTAATCACCTAGTTACAATTTGCTCATCAAAATGTTATCTTCTCTTCTTAGGTGCTCAACCCCTTTTATGTGTTCCAGTTATTTAGCATGGTCCTGTGGACGGTTGATGAATATTACTACTACTCCACGAGTATATTTTTAATTTCTCTTATATCCATTGGTATCTCACTTTATGAGATCCGCAAGGTGAGACTTGATTTACACTGATTTTTATTTTTGATTAGTATTTTTTTTAAATTAATGATAAGAATGTATAAAACTAATAGCTTTTTATCTGCTTCATAGCAAAGAGTCATTCTTCACAACATGGCCCGATTGGTCACTAATGTCACCGTGATAAGGACCTCTGGAGGTATTTATGTCCATATTCTCCCAATTTTGTTCGTATAATTGTGTAGAGGTTTTATGTAGTACCTTCGATTAAAAAGATAAACGTGTTTTATCAGAACAGGAGAACGTTAGTTCAATGGAGCTGGTGCCTGGTGACTGCATATGCTTACCTAAGAATGGCCTGCTGATGCCTTGTGATGCTGCCCTGCTGGCAGGGGAGTGTCTGATAAATGAGGGCATGTTGACAGGTCAGCACACTCGGAACTTTAGCAAAAATATCTTTTATGCTTCCCTGTGTTCATGACCTAACAATACTAGAATCCCATAAAACAGCTTTTCCACTTCCCCAAATGTCTTCAGGCTGGCGTCCAGATATATAATGTTTTTCAAACCAGATGAGGATTGATTTTTGGATGTCATTCAAATATGCATGCCTCGCTATTGATGTATGTTGTGTGTCCATATGAAAATTAGAGGTATTTTCAACTATTACCTGTGTGCAGGTGAGAGCGTTCCAGTGCTGAAAACTCCCCTGCTGGATTCGGAGAATATATACAACTCGGCCGCTGAGCGCAAGCACACGCTGTTCTGTGGAACGCAGCTCATCAGGGCCAAAGGAGGAGGTCTCGGTGATTTTGGTGCTGTCGCCGTAGTCACAGGCACTGGTGAGTAAACAAAATTATTTTTTAGAAAGATTAATTTACTATTAATTCTTGCTTTTCACTCAACGGATAATTTTAGTCAATTGCCCATCCCTAGGTACCGTAGTGTTTGCAAACCAGTTCACGCAATTTTGTGTCATCAACAGGATTTTTTACTGCCAAAGGTAACTTGATCAGCTCCATTTTGTACCCTCAGCCAACCAGCTTTCGCTTCTACCGAGACGCTGCAAAGTTCTTGGTCATCTTGGGGTTTCTTGGTAAGACCTTTTGACAGCAACATTAGACATTCCACATTTAGTTTATTTTGTTCACTTGCATCATTGACACTTTGGACATAGTATATGATAATAGGGCCTTCCCCAAGTAGTGACTGCTTTAGCATCCACATAACCTGCAAGTTATGTCCATGTCGTGTATCATTGCAAAAGTAGAATTCAGATTTTTAAATCCCTCTTTTCCTTTTTCTCTCTTTCAACAGCTTGTATTGGGACAATTTACAGCTTTGTTATACTCTCAAACTATGACGTAAGTGTGCACATAAGGAGCCTGGAATATCTGGGAACTTCTTGACAGTCCAAGCAAATCAGTCCCTCTGTATGTCTCTAGATGAGCTGGTTTTCGGTGGTGATTCGGGTTTTGGATATTATCACCATTGTGGTGCCTCCGGCCCTGCCTGCCGCCATCACTGTCGGCACCATCTATGCCCAGAACAGACTGAAAAGGCAAGGCATCTTCTGCATAAGTCCACCACGCATCAATGTCTGTGGCAAGGTGTCGCTCTTTTGTTTTGACAAGGTGAGGACCGACTTGCTTTGTACTGTGTATGTATGTGTGGGGCTGACTCTCACTCCCACTTTGTGTTGTCCAGACAGGAACCTTGACAGAGGAGGGCCTGGATGTGTGGGGAGTCATGGAAGCGCGATCTGCCGGTTTTTCAGATGTGGTCTCTGACCCTAGACTTCTCCCACCTGGGCCAATGCTCTCGTGCCTTGCCTGCTGTCACACTCTTGCCCTGCTGGAAGGGCAGCCCATTGGAGACCCTCTGGAGCTCAAAATGTTCAAATCTACCGGTTGGGTATGAACCACAAAGCCTTATTTCATTCACATGATTTCAACTTTATGGTTAATGTTAAACATCCAAAGAGGAATTTTGTCTACTTAACTATATTTACATTGTTAGATGTCTATTGAACCACAACTCTGTGTTTCTTTCCAGACACTCCAGGAACCAGAGGAAGACAGTGGTGTGCTGGATGCGGAGTTCGGAGGGCACAAAGTGTTAGCTGTAATGAAACATCCTCCGAGCCTTCTTCCTTTTCACCTAAATGTAAATCACTTTGTGCAATAATACATGTATAATTTCACTAGAGCATTTTCTTCATAATGAATCCATCTTTTTAGGCAGACAGGCGGGCAGGCAGGCTTGTGATGTTATGCAACAAAAAAGCTCACTGATTGTATCCCAACCAAATCTTTGAGAAAAAAAAAAAAAAGATTAATTGAAAGAAGCAGTTAAACTATGCATAAAAAGCTAAATAAATAGAAAACAATGAACTGATTAAAAGTTGAAAATGGAAGGTTGGCTTGGATGAAGTAAACCTTAGTTGCATTTATAAGAGTGGAAGCCTTTATTGCTTTTCTTTGCTGAAAAACTATGACGTTTCTATTGCTTGGTGAAGCTCCTAAAATGTTCATCAGCCATGTGTGGTAGGTTCTGGTAACTTGGTAGCAGTAAAAACAAAGTGGGTGCCAACTGCAACAAACTGAAAGCGTTGTTCTTTATTTAACCGAGTTAAATTTTGCACCCAATCATAGAAATCTCAGTGAAAATGAAACTTATTTTGCAGAGTCAATGACAACAATTGTTTTATTGTGACGTTGTTAGGGTAATTCATATTTGTTATGTAGCATTGCAAAGTTTCAATAGCTATCTTGCGTTTCCACTTATTCATATCTTTTACCTGCACCTTCATGTTTCTTTCAGTCCTCAGGCGCACCTGTGGCAATCGTTCAGCGGTTTCCCTTCTCTTCGGCCTTGCAGAGGATGAGCGTGGTGACTGTGGCCTGCGGGGGGCGCTCTGCTATAGCTTTCATGAAAGGTTCTCCAGAAATGGTGGCAAGCCTCTGCAGACAAGAAACTGGTCAGACAGCACGTTATGTTGTGATTTTTGATATGCCAGTCACTGCTCAATTGGTCGGAAAATTATAATACAAATAATGTTCATCTGTTACACCAATGACGTTTAGTGACACTCGGGCATTAGATAGCAGAAGCTACAACTACTAACCACCTGTTAAAAAGTACGTGTGCCCTTAAGAACACAAAAAGATATCTTCGCTGATGGTCGACTTAGTTCTACCCCAAACCAGATGTCTTTCACAGTTCCAAGACTGACGCGTTTGAGGCATCATGCTGTGACAGGCCATTCAGACTGCCCCAAAGTTCAACAATAACAGTATAGTTTGTGTAGTAGTAAACCAAAAAAAGCTGTTTGATATCACCTCCTCCATTTTGCATCTGTACCTGCGACTGCTGAACTGACACAAAAAAATAGCTGGAAAAATCACTGCTTTTACGGGCTGAGTAATTTGCTCTTTGAAACCTGGAGTGCAAATGGGGAATGCAGCGTATTGTCTAATTAAGAGGTCTTTGGCTGTATTTCACTTTATATGGTGTATTTTAAAGTCTGTCTCTTTTTTTTCCCATGAGTTAAAATGTTTTGCGTACCAGATATTATATCCACACTGAATAAGATGTATTCTAATTACAGTACCGCCGCAGTTTTCAAAGAAACTATGCAGATTTTCCAGTGAAGGTCTTCGAGTTCTTGCTCTTAGTTATAAATCAATGGACACAAGCACTGATCTAAGGGCCACTGAGCGGTGAGATTCCTGTCTTAGTCAGTCACATACGTACATCTGTTCTATGCAAATACTGAAATGGATGCGACAGCGCAAATTGTCCGTGTGCATATTTATCCACAGAGGGGAGGTAGAGAAAGACATGCAGTTCTTGGGCCTGTTGATGATGAAGAACCTGGTGAAGCCAGAGAGCGCTGACGTCATATGCACATTGAGTTTGGCGAAGCTCCGAACTGTCATGGTCACAGGTGGGAGATGAAACGGTCATCCTCCTTTAACATACCGACTCCGTAGGATTTGCCAGATTATGTTATTCATCAAACATTCCCAAATGTTAAATCTCACCTCCCACAGGTGACAACATTCGAACAGCAGTCAATGTTGCCCAAAGCTGTGGAATGGTGAGGGCTGATGAGAGGGTCATCTTTGTTGAAGCTGCTGCCCGCACAGCTCAAACCAGACCCATGCTGAGGTTCACCCTAGAAGATCAGGAGGGCACGTTAGTCACAGCCCAGGTCAATCCCACTCGCACATCAATCAAGAGCACCGGCGCACCACTCACCTGTGCATACTTATATACAGTATACACATATATTTATATATGCCAGTATATATACATATTATCACCAGTTTGGAATTTTTACATGTAAGCTAACAGGAATGTGGAGTTCATCAGTGTAATACTTTTAAGATTATTTCTTGTTAAGCATTCCTACTTAATACATACTAAATTGTAGTTACATGCCATTGATGGGTTTTCTCCTCTTTAAGGCTCTCTACCAGACACATTTTGGTTATCATTTGGCGATTAATGGCAGTTCATTTGCTGTCCTCTGTGACCACTTCCCTGAGCATCTGCCAAAGGTAATGAAAACATGTTGTCTGCTTTTCTCACTAAAAAACTGAAACGTCTGTTCTGTCCTTTTACTGTAGTTTAATGTTGTCGTGATGTCATTGCACAGGTTTTGATGCGAACAACAGTCTTTGCACGTATGGCTCCTGACCAGAAAACACAACTGGTGAAAGAGTTGCAGAAACTAAAGTGAGTGCACACACAGGAAGGAATGGAAACATTTTAAATCAATGTGTCAGGTAGAAAATGTCTTTGTGGTGTTTCTTCTTCTTTTTTTTAATGTTTGTTAAGCTCCTGTGTCACGTCAACTTTGGCATCTTTTCTTTTTTTGCTGGAGTGACTGCTGGAGTTCCAAATAATTTTCCTCAATAGTGGATGCAAATAATTTGCTGCATTTTTTATTTTACAAAATAACTGTTGTCATCAGTATTTTTTATTAAGCATTTGAATCCTACTCAAATGGTTGATGAGGTGAACATTACGCTGAGTGTCATTTGCATCAACTAGTTAGAAAAATCTGACAAAAGTATCCAGTAATGCAGTTGACTATAATAAAGTTAAAAAAAAAATTAAATGAGTTTGAGTTCAGTGCTCCTCAAATTTTCTTTACAACAGCTACCTGGTGGGCATGTGTGGAGATGGTGCCAACGATTGCGGTGCCTTGAGAGCTGCTGACGCCGGCATCTCTTTGTCAGAGGCAGAGGCTTCCATCGCTTCGCCTTTTACTTCCAAGACTCAAAACATCAGCTGTGTGCCACTCCTCATTAGGTAAGAAATCATGGTGATGCCATTCAACCAAGAGTGGCAGCACGGCGGGGTGGTGGTTAGCACATCAGGAGCTGCCACTCTCCTTTTCTGTGTGTGCTTGTGTGCTTAAATTCTAAAATGTTTCCAGGAGGCGTTACTGAGTTTTAGGTGCCCCCCCATATTCATCCAGTCGTTGCCTTGAGTGCCTCATGTCTGACTTGTTCTTGTCGCTGCAGAGAAGGTCGATGTTCCCTGGTCACCGCGTTCAGCCTTTTCAGATACATGGCCGTGTACAGCATGATTCAGTTCTGCTCTGTGCTCATTCTATACACAGTGAGTCCACCATCTAACAATATTAGCACAGATGATAGTCCTAGAACATTTTGACACGCTGAAAACTTGTCCAGGTGAGCACCAATCTGGCTGACCTGCAGTTCCTGTTCATTGACGTTGCGCTTGTGACCCTGTTGGCTATCGTGATGGGGAAAGGCGGCCCCAGTGAGAAACTGAGCCCCTACCGGCCTCCGGCCAATCTGATGGCCCTGCCCGTTTTAGGCAGCCTCTTCATCCACATATCCATGATAATCTTAGCCCAGTTGACTGTGCTCTTCATCACCACCTCACAGGATTGGTCAGTGCAAAGTCAACAACTTGTGCGTGTTGTGCACCAAAACTTCTGTTATGTTTAGATCGATCAATCCTCTTACTAGTTTCTTAACAATCAATTAATCGCTGGCTTTTCCATCAGGTATATTCCGCTCAATTCCACAGTGTTTGGGACTGCCAACTTACCCAACATGGACAACACCAGTGTGTTTTCCTTGTCTGGTTTCCAGTACATCTTCATGGCTGTGGTGGTAACAAAGGGTCTCCCTCACAAGAAACGTATTTATCACAACGGTAAGAGTTGTTTGCACCTCGTCCATTATTGCTTCTTGCTTTAAAATCCTGTTTTACTAAGTAGTGCAGTTTTTCAAAAATGTCCTTGTTCTCCTTGCAGTGATATTCCTGTGTTTACTCCTCGTCCTGTTCGCCGTGATGACTTGTCTGGTTTTGTATCCCGGACCTTTCTTCATAAAGATAATGCAGCTCTATGACTTCGCTGACTTGAATTTCAAGATGCTGCTTGTCGCTCTGGCTGCTCTCAATTTCCTTGTTTGTTTTGTGGTGGAGGTGAGTGTCACTGGGCTGTCATTTCTTAGCTTGAGCTTTTTGACACCCATTCATCAGTGCAAAAATATAAACATGCAATGACCATTAACATCCCCAGTGAAATTAAACATCTCCCTGACAAAGATGTTTGTCTCTGTAGATATGTATCACTTCAACATACTTCCTTGACATCAATTACTATTATTATAACTTCAACATACTTCCTTGACACCAATTACTATTTTCTTATTAGCCAAGCCTTTGGTGCCTTCTTGTCTTGTGGCATTTTAGATCAATATAGAAAGAGCACACAAATATAAATAGGTGAGTTTTTCGGTAATTAGCTACGGATGTGTTTCACAAGGCAAAAAAAACCTGATGTTAATTTGTGAACAACAAACAGCAGCTCATAACGGGTGATTGTAACTGGCAGTCAAAAGTATGATTATCAAGTTGTTTTTTTTGGGTTCACAGATGCTGATCGATGTTGGTGTGCTGAACTATCTTCACTGTCTATGCCCAAAGCGTTCATCCAAGAAAAAGTTCAAACACCTCAACTCAATCCTTTGCGACCCCAGTGTCCCATCATGGCCGCCCCTGAACCAAACACTTTACTCTTCTGAGTACACAGCTGTTGGCATAAATTAGTGTCTTGCCCCCTCCTCCTGAAATACAAACAATAATAAAGTGTTTGGATTTATGACTCTACTGAGGTATTCTCATTTTATGTGTGGATGGTAATAAAGCACTTTTTTTTTTGCAAATCAGTTTATTAAATCTGTTTATTTACAGGCTTTTGCATTAGCAGAGTTGTCTGCTGCACTTTCGCTCCTGTAAGCCTTTTGTTGCTCACATTCTCCACTTGCTTGCACCCCCAGGAAGAAGCAACACAGGGGGAAGTTGACCTTTCCATCAATGGCTTGTACCACAAAATATGGCTTGCTCAAAGTCTATGTGAACAGAAACATGGCTGAGGATGAAGAACATGAAACAGCGACATCAAGAAACAGCATTCCTTGGTTAACTGGTGACTTGGTCTCTGGATCATATTTAAATAGCACATCCTCCTCATTCATAGCATTGTCAGTCAGAATTCCAGCAGTGATCTTTTGCACAAGGAATCACGTAAATATTACAAACAGACAACAGCCACCATATTGGCATGAGTTCATGCTAAAAATTAAGGAAATGCAATCCTTTTCAATGGATTCATTCTGGAGCCATTTGAAGGAGTTGAGTTGCTATGTGTTGCGCAAGACCAAGCTTGCTAAAAGCAAAGGAAACTCATGCTTTATGTATAAACTAAATTGGGGTAACCTGATTTCCCTCTTTGTTCTTGGGTTAAAATACTGCTGACATTTCTCTCATCTTGTACGACATATTTAAAAGGCGGAAAAGCTACTTTAAAAGTCAACGTGAAGCTCACTTAATTTACTCGAGGTGCTTACTTTTTAAACAGAAAAATGTGATAGTCCAAGGAGTAAGGCCGGCAACCCCTCCCCTCCCACAACAAAATAAAGCAGGAACAAGAATGGTTCAAAACATGGCAACATGCTCTGAAGGGGCACGTCGATAAAGCTACATTGCAAGACTGCAAGATGATCGATCTGCATCTCAAAAAACAATGGCTATATTTCATAGTTTATGTATCTCGAGGGCTGTGCTGGCATGTCCTCTAAACAATGATTTATGTAAAAACAACCAAGCAGAGAAAGCTTTATAATAATCCAAAAAATTGGGGGAAAGCAAAAGATAAAAAGTTGGTGAGCTAAGCTTTAAAAAAAAAAAAAAGCACAACTATAAAGTGAGCTCTTGGTTATTATTGCTGAGGGATGGCCCTCACTGCACCTCCTCTTTGCTAGTCTTTGCTTGAAGAGAAGGAGTGAGGTGTTCCTTGTAAAGGGATCATCACAGTGAATCCAGGCGTTCATTGTCACAGTGTCTCGACGGAAGAAGGAAGGGCTAAGGGGAGATGCTTTTTCCTGTGGAGGAGGTGTCCCACTCCAGTGGGAAGAATTTTTGAGCAATGTAGTGTTGTATGTCTGCTCCCCCTGCCCTCCTTCCTTCCAGTGGCCCCTAGGTCCAAATTATCTGTGCTGTCGGAACCCTTGGGTACCGTCGGGGCTGCTTGGCTGTCGGACCGCGTGATTGTTGGATCTCGTGTCCTCTGAAGGCAACGTAGAATTGATGCGACCCGCCCTGGAAGAAAGACAGAAGAGGTGAATATTTCTATGTACGTTCATCATATTGAGATTGTAAATGGCACCCGTAGACCGGAAAGTAAGTAGTTGCCAAAACCCAATTCAGGAGTTGCAGTGCTCAGATAACACCATTTCTTTCTTGTCTAGTGTCTAATAGACATTTACCTGTCTGCACCATTCTTATCCTGGGCCGTCTCCTCCGGAGAAGCACTCCCCAAAATTCTTTTGCGGGCCTCGGCGTACTCCGCCTCGCGCTGTGCCAGGGACTTGACCTGCGGCGTGGGCCTGTTCTGGTTCAGGGGAGACCCCAGCAACCCGTTGTTTGCGGGCCGCTTCAAGATGCGAATCTGAGGTGGCGGCGCTGCCGGTAGAGAGTCGTCCTGGATGACCATGGCCGTCTTCAGTGACGAGCGTGGGGAACAATGGTGGTTACTTGACTCTCTAGAAACGGCAGTCAGCAAATTAAAACTTGCAAATGTCAGCTTCCTTGAATGGCTGAAAATTGGTGAAATAATCTTAATCCAAGAAGGCAATATTATTATTATTATTAATAATAATAAAACCCCTGGATACAGTTAAAGAAATGATAGGAAATTACATTCATACTACTTTAACCCAACTTCAACAAATACAGTTCAATTATCTTACTGTTCTCTCTGGCTGATTTTTAGTTTCTCCTCCAACTGCTTATTCATTTCCTGTGGAAGGAAAACACAAACATAAATTGATGTAATCATTAGTCCAATAGGGATTTTGATGGCAGGGAGGAAAAATAAATAGAAAAATAATAGCCTCCGCAGGGTCCATCGACAGGCGTAAGGGCAGTCCAGTTCAACGGCGCCTAACGGACCGTGGTCGTGAATCGGTGAAAACATCACAAAGCAGGCAAACGTGTGAGCAGCGTCCCGGGCACCCAGTCGGGGCACGTGCAGATGATCACCACGGGGCTAGCATGGCGAAGGTAGTTGGTTCCGACGAGCACGAGGGAGCGGACTCCTCACAGGGGTTGCGGCTGCAAGTGGTTCTTAACCTGGGTTTGATCGAACCTGAGGGGTTCGGTGAGTCGGTCTCAGGGGTTCGACAGACCCTCCATTCTGATTTGCCAGTATGTCATTTGTTGTGACTTCATGCATTGTGTTGATTTTGTTCTTTGAACAAGGTGATGTTCATGCACGGCTCATTTTGTGCACCAGTAAAAAAAACATCTATGTCTAGAATTAAAAAAAAAAAAAAAATCACTAACGAGGGGTTCGGTGAATGCGCATATGAAACTGGTGGGGTTCTGTACCCCCAACAAGGTTAAGAACCAATGCTATAGAGCAAGTCTCTGAATGGAAGGAAAGCAGGATTGAGTTACAAGCTATTAATACATTGGTTACACCGGGGCAGCTGTCAAGTCGCGGCATGAAAGTGCACAGCTCACGAACATTAACCGTATTAAGCCGTCATGAGTTTTTTTTTTTCTCGATGACAACTGGGATATTTGGGCAATAATGACGTGAGACGTAGCGCCGCTGTCTAGCCACTTCCGGCTAACAGCGCCTTCGCGGGCCGCGTTGATGACGGTATTGATTAGCGCTAAACTAACTTTGGCTGTGAACTTAATCGCTAAGGACCGTCGTTAAATAGCTAACTTGGCCACTTCCCAAACATTTTGTCAACGATACACTGTTAGCCGCCAAACTTGTCAAATTCAGCTGTTTGTAAAGGAACTTCAACAAGACAAGTAGCTAATACCATTACATTAAATTGGCTGTCGGGAAAAGTTGGGTCCGCGCTGAATAAATCGGAGTTAACATGTGCGGGTCTCGGTGTCGTGTAAATTACAATTATGAAGCCTTCGCTTTGAGCGTGTACTACCAATACAAAAGTAGAATCAGGAGAGGTAGCTGGAACTAGAACATCCAAAAGGTAAATTGACACGAACCGTCTACATTCTATTTTCCATGCCAGCCATAGCAGCATTAGCATTAGCTAAAGGAAGAAACGAAAACTTAAGTCGCCGAATTTGGCTCGCACGACACCCGGCTCTCTTCGAAATAGATTACGAACAAGTCCGTAAAAAATAACCCGGTATGTTGACGAGCTCGCTCGGGTATAGCCAAGCTAACGCGCCAGCCGCTTGGTGTTTGCTCGCTAACTTTGTCGATGCTAACGCGCTAGCACGAGCCACATTGTTGGCCCGCGGGAGACACCAGAAGCTTTCCGAGATTGTCTCGCAACGACGCCGAATTGAAGTCTCTGGCACGGCGTTGGCATAAGAATCAATGTCAGGGTTGTCTTGTCTTGCTTTACCCCGTTATCAGCCGCTTCCTCCCAACTTTCCGCGACCTCTTCATCCATGTTTCATGTTGCTGAAGACACGCTGTTACGCGGCTGCTGCCCAGCCGGGTCCGCCTCTCTACCCACAGTCACGTCACCGTGACGGCTTCCCCCGCGGCATGGTGAAACTCCCCAGTCCACCCCACTGCCGATTGTGATCTACGTACGGTGGTTGTCCGCTTACTAAGTTAGACACGGCGCGCAATCAGCGGCGTTTCTACACCCCCGGGGAGCTCCATCAAGAAGGACCCTGTAGGCCACCCCACCCGCAAAAAACCCAGACAGATAGATTAAATACATTCTTTATTTAATGATTGGCACATAAAACCAATGGCAAATGAGCAACATCACATACATACGTAGTCTAAAGTTTTACAAGTTACAGGCCAAATTTTCCCAGACTTTTTAACAATTCATAATCATGCCTTTTATTAAAAGGCTTTTAGTGTCCCATGGAATGGAAGCATGCAAATAAACAATCTAAGCTACAGAAGAAATCATGGGCTCAATCAATAGACAAAAATATTGTAAACCCATTCAAGAGCCCACCTTTAGACAGATACACTTGTGAAATGTGTTATACAATGGAAGCACTTATCTTAGTTTCTTTCATTTGAAGCTATTCAACAAGCATGAATGGCTTGATAATATATTTTTTGAATTGTAGTTGTTTGAAAATTTTGACCAGTCAATTACATTGTATAAACAATAGCTTCACGGAAAGACGCCCTGTGGGTGTGGGACTTTTCACTTTCAGTTCAGCTTTGACCATGATTTTTCCCTAATAAGTGGCCTGTGGTAAGGTACACCTCATGGACACTTCGATAGGTATACTGCACGAGGTAAAAATAAATAAATGAATAAAAAAGTGTAGCGAACGATTTGGTGAACGATTCTTTTGAACAAATATTTTGAGTGAACCGATGAACTGGAATGCACATCACTAGTACAAAAGAGTGCGGATGGCCGTTGTCTGCCAGGTCGAAATAACTGACTGGTTAGTGACAAGGGCTGTCACTTGGGAAGAACTTGGTTCGTTCCTAGGTGTGAGCACATACCTGCATTTGCTTTTAGAATTGGAACCTCGCTTTGTATGCGTACGCATATGCAAACAAATGCAATAATTTATGTGTAAATACATAAGGTGCCCCCGCCCACAAGTTGGTGGCGCAAACCAATTTTTAGGTGTACCTAATCACAGGCCACTTCATTAGGGAAGAAATCATTTTCAAAGCTGAACTGAAAGTGAAAAGTGCCATTTTGAAGTGTACCTAATAACAAGCCACTTTATTAGGGAAATATGGTCAAAGGTCACAGGTGTCAAGCTCTAGTCCTTGGGGCCGCATTCCAACATGTTTTCCAAGATTCCCTCATTAAGTGCACCTGCGTGAAAACTTTTAGCTCCTGCAAAACGTGAAAGGAGCTAAAACTTTTCACGCAGGTGTGTTTAAAGAGGGTAACTTGGAAAACATATTGGAACGCGGCCCCTCGAGGACTGGAGGTCGACACCCCTGGTTTAAGTGAAAAGTGCCACACCCGCCCTCACCCCCACTTTCTGATTGGCTGGTTGATCTGTGACATCACTCGGACACTCCATTAGGTACACCGCCATTTTCAGGTCTACCTAATAACAGGCCAGTTCATTAGGGAAACATCATGGCCAGAGCTTACCTGAAAGTGAAAAGCGCCACACCCGCCCTCACCCCCACTTTCTGATTGGCTGTTTGATCTGTGACGTCACACGGACACTCCTTTAGGTACACCTCCATTTTCAGGTGTACCTAATAACAGGCCACTTCATTAGGGAAAAATCATGGCCAAAGTTGAACTGAAAGTGAAAAGTGCCACACCCGCCCTCACCCCCACCTCCTGATTGGCTGGTTGATCTCTGACGTCACGGACATTTCATTAGGTACACCACCATTTTGTACCTAGTGTACCTAATAACTTCATGCATTTTTTGTATGTGTGAAGAATGTGTATTTGACTACTTGCTCTTTATTTGGGGGGACACCAACAGATATTACACAACGTAAAACACATATACATATTGTCATATAAAGCAGTTAACCAAATGTCAGATTTTTGTTTTCATGCCCAAAAAAAATTAAAACAAGGAGTAAAACACCAGACAAGATTTAACAGGTTTTAATGTTTATTAAAATAATAATAAAAGTACATTTCAAACCAGCAATCTAATGTGAAATTGCAGTAGATATATTGGATAACAATATTTAGGCGTATATATTCATATACGTTATTTAAGAACTAGACAAGAAGTTGGCTCCTCCGAGCAAATCGTCTTTAGTTTTTAAATAACTATAGAAATTCTGTGATTTTGGTTCAAAATGATACAAAACTATTGAAATTAAAAGGAAAATGACTATAATAAACACAATTGAATTTGGTTTTCCCCTTTTCATGATAGCAGGGGAGGCGTTGAATAAAAGTAAGCCACTGTGTCTGCTATGACAAAAGATGTGTCCGAAAATTGAACGGCGTCTAGCCCCCCATCACTACAATACTGATGGAGTTCTTGATGTTTTTCAGTTTGTCACTGTCAAAGCTGACCAGTAGAACGCTGGAGCCAGCCGTGGTAGGAGTGAACATGGCGGTGGCTGTAGCTTCTTGTTTGGGGCCCACACGTCCAATCCTGCCAGAAGAATAGAACAAGATCAAGTTCAGTCATGCCTGCATCCATGTTTTCTTTTCATGTAGCGCTTATCCTAATGAGGATAAGAAAATGGACCACACCCCAGTATTTGGACAACTATGCAACCTAATATGAATGTTCTTGCAAACAGCAAGCGTCAATACATACTTGAATGTTATGGGCTTGCTGTCAACCAGGCCAGCACCCGCAACGGTGAAGCTACAATCCTGAAGCGCCTCCGGCAACGGGTTTGCCATGGTCAGCCTCACCGACACCGGCTGCCTCACCTTGGCTTCTCCTAGCAGCTGCACAGGCACATGTAATATAAGGCTAATGCTTCTCAATGTGGATGGGGAATTAGTTCATTTCTGTTAGATGAGATCATGTTGTGAACCTCAAGGGGACTGATTGGAAACCCCATAAACTGGCCACTGGTGGCTTTGTGAAAGTGCCATTCATTAGACCTTTGGATGTATGGTTGGCTTATTGCCTGTCGTGGAGAGTCTCCAATAGTCTTTGATACCATCACCAATAAAATAAGCTCATTTTGTTGCTTGTCATTTTAAACAAAAGGTTGCTAAAATAATTGGAAAGGATGTTTAATATAGCAACAATGTTGCTAAGTTGGCAGCACTGAGTAGCCAATATCTTAACGCAAGAGAATCCAATTGATATGAAGCAAAGCCTGACAAGTAGATATTAAGCCTGTAAATATTTATCGTTTGTATATTTTGGCAGGAATGTCACATACACATGGAAACTTTTCAAATGTGAACACATCGCATATTATCATATGTCAATACATCATACCTTGATTTCTACAGGAGGCTCGTCCAGCACTATAGTCTTCTCGGCCTTGTGATAATCGACGTTTTCCTTGTCGATGGTGACGGCTGACAGATGAATGAGTCGATCGGATGTGATCACTGATCCATAAGTGTCGTACTCCAGTTTAAGGTACAGTCGTCTCTCTAAAAAAAATATCACCGGTCAAGTCCTCATTCATGAATCTGCAGTGCTGTGAAAAAGTATTTGCTCTTTCCTCTTCTCAAATTCATGCTATTTTGCAGTTTGCACATTTACACGTGTAAGATCATCAAACAAATATAAATATCAGACAAACATAACCCAAGTGAATGTCAAATGCATTTTCAAAGTGATTGTTTTATTTATTCATTTTTGATCTGATGGTAGAATGTTCTAAAGTTATCTTAGGATGCCAATAAAATATTATTATTTGAATGACTGGCAGCAATGGTCAATTTCCCACTATGTGTTCACAACGTGGTGGTTGAAGTGTGTATCACCTTCTCCGGCGGGCAATTCCACTCTGTCCGATGTGAATCCACAGCTCTTTCCTCGCCTGCCGTTGTAACCAACAGCTTTGGCAAAGAAGAGCAGCATACACGTCTTTGTCACCATGGAGTTGTTGGTGACACCAATGTACACCTCAAAGTCCGAACCCACGATCATATTTTCTGCCAGCTTAATCTTCAATAAAAAGGATGACAATGATTTAGTTTGGGCCACAAACAAAACTGGGGTAATGCATTGGAGGTTCCTTTTTATTATAAATAGTAAGTACATTTTATTTTTAACATAGTTATGTCAGCCATTCACTGCAATTGTATTTAGTGAAGCCCACAAAAAAAGTAATTGTGGATTAATTTAATAAATGAAATAGTATCTGCTAAGCACCTCTCCACTATGAGACCAAATGAGCCAACCACAATTCCAGATGAATTCAAGTTTTGTCAACCTTGAGTTGAAGGCCCGGTTCCTCCCCTCGCTGTTGTAGCTTGTTCCGATGCTGGGCCTTCTCAAACACCTTGCGCTCCTCCTTAGAACCTAACGCATCAAGGGACAGTAATTGTAGTCAACAACGTTGCTGCTAATCAACGCAGATTTAAAGAGACATGTGTTTACCTTCAGGATACTTGTACTCATCTGTGATGTCTTGTCTCTCATCTGAGCCAACAGCTTTGGTGCTGATGAAGCAGCCGACGCTGTTGGTCGATCCGCCGATCTTGACGTACTTTCCGCTCGACAGACGAACCAAGTTCTCCACGTCAGCATTGACCTAATGCAACACAGAGGTTGATTATATCACCAAGTCTCTCTCTCCAAACTCAAACTTCTATACCCTCATTTTGAAGGTGAGGTTAATGCAAGATTGGTTGAGCTCTTTGCGTAATCAACGATGTCGTCAACTCACCTCAGCAAAAATAAAAGGGGTGTCATACTTTTTGGTGAGCTCTCCTTCTTTAATGGCCTTCAGTGGAGCTGGACCACAACAGTAAACACCTGGGCACGCACAGAAGTTGCATTGGATGTCATTAGATTGTGAAGGTGTGTGTCCATTGGATGTATTTGAAAATTCAAGTTCACCGTCACTCTTCTCCTGTGGCGTCGGATCGCTGGTTTGCCACCCGTCATATTCCTTGCCCAAGTCTGGACGGGTCATCCAGCTGTCCACCCAAACATGGAAGTTCCTGCAAAGAGGATTGAGGATAAAGGTTGATAATGACAACCATCATCATCACCAGCATGGCCGGATGTGCTCTGACTCACCAGATTGAATCCCCATCTGAAATATTATTCCCTTCTTCATCGTAAACATTTTCTATGATCAGGTTGGCGTTACTGTCGTGGGCTGAACCAAAGTTGGTCACGACCCGACAAGGGATACCAAAGGCACGGGACACTGGGAGAAGAGAGTAAACAAATGTATAACCTGACAGCAGGCGGGGGACACCCTGCACTGGTTGCCAGCCAATCACTGGGCACACATCACTATTATTATTATTACTTCTGGAAACCGTCAGTTGATCAACAGTGAGAAACATATGGAAAGTTTTAGCGATCCCCTACCTGTGCAACCAACGGCAGCAAACACCCAACACTGGCCATAGCGGACCGAGCCGCTCTCCGCCCACTGGCGCAGAATGTCTCCGGTCCCGACCCACTGGCCGGGGTGAACGCCTCCGGTAATGTTATACCACTTACCTACCAGCACCCCGTTGTCGTCATTGCTGTTGATCTGTGGCAACAAAGGCACAAATGCTGAGTGGGAAATTAGCCATCAGTCCGAGGTGTCTGCTTCTCTTGCCAAAATAAGCCCTGGAGAGTCACCAGTTCACCTGCGGCCCCAAATGAAGGCACAGGTTCTTTGAACTTTTGTAGGCTCATTAATATAGTATTGGTCCGTCCATTTTTTAAATAGTGCTCGTCCTTAGTGGGATGCCAACATGGAAAGGCTTCTTAATTCTTCCTTGGCCTTAGCTACCTACCATGGCGCTCAGGACCCGAGTCACGTAGATAGGATTTCTCCTGGCTGAGCAGTCCTGATCGGCGTCCAAGGCAAATTTCGGATTGTCGTCCAAGATTTTCAGACAGATGTCCAGAATTCCGGCTTCAAACTGCACATAAAGCAAATAAATGGATGCAAGCTCCGTTTTGCACCGCGTTCTAAATTATTTTCCCAGGGCTGTTTTCTTTGGAGTTTTTAACTTAGTGCAAATACACCAACCTAATGCTGCAAATTCAACAAAAGTTTACTTTCATTTTTATTATAACCACTAAAATGTCTTGAGACACTGCTGGGCACAATTTGTAACAGCAGTTTTGAAAGAAAAAAAAAAAGTCATGAAAAAAACTGATTTGTTTAAAAAAATCACTTACGGTTGATGACTTGCATTTGCAAAGACACACACACACACCTGTCCAAAGTTCCACGGCGTCCCCTTAATGCGTTTGTGCGTGCCTCTGTAGATCTGGCCATGCTGCGCCAAAACGTACTCTTGCCTCTTGGCCTCGCCTTGCATGTACACGGCATCATCTGCAGAACCGTGCACATGGTCAACACTGTTAGTGGGAACACTGAACAGAAACGATGGCTTCCGCCAAGAATGTTAGTTTTACAGGGTTGTGGTTGTTGCTTATGCCATCTAATAGTAAAGCAAAAAAGGAGACTGACTTTGACACCAAGCGTTAAAGAGCAAAGTGAATTGCCCTAAGGTGGTCTCCTGCCCGTTGTGGTTTACAGCCAGAGAGTAGAGCCCGATGGGAGCGTTAGGGGAGGATGCTATGGTGATGGACACTTTGTTGCTCGCCGGATCATGAGTGGCCGAGGCGCTCCACTTGGTGTTGACTGTGGAGTTGCTGAGCGGGAAGGAAACCTTGGTACCTGATTCTTTTTTGGGCAGTAGACCTGCAGAGTGAGAATAACAAATCAAAATCAAAACACACGCAAATGCACAACTTGTTCTCTGGTGGTGAGCTGATTGCTTTCTGACCAGTGTGAACAATGAAGTTGACACTGGGGTCGTTTGCTTTGAGCGTCTTGCTGCCATGTTTCAAGTAGACAAAGATAGCGAAGGCTTGTCCCCGTCGGACGATCAGACGCTCGTCTGCAAACAGCTCCGTGCGATGGCTGCTTTTGTTGTCTTTGATGTTCAGGTCACAGCGCTCGATAGTCAAAACTGACACAAATATGAAATGAAAGTTACTCACTTAGTTTGTGCTATGAGCTTGTTTGTGGATTTTCCTGATCTGCTGTCAGATCATAAAAATTCTATTCTATATAAATAGTATCTGTTTTATTTGATGTCAAATGCCTCATCATTAACCTTTTTCTACTTTGTGCTGTTTGCAATCGTTCCAATTAGTAGCAAATTGTTCTTGCTACAAGGTAATTGTCACCAGAAATGCTCATTCAAAGTAGGCGCCACTGCCATTATCTAACATAAGCTCGCTCCTGGGAGCTCGGTTGATTAGAAACATAACACATAACGACATATTTGACTTTTCAGAACTGGAAATGTTGGATTGCAAGTAAAATAGATGTTATAATCTGTTGATTAATTGATAAATTGGTGGTGGTGGTGGTGGGGGGGATCCTGTATTTAACATTTATTGCTGAGAAATTCAGAGGATTTGGGCAATTCTGAATGACTAGATTTAAACAGAAAAAATAGCTATTAACTAATTGGAACGTTATTCTTGCAACATTACAAGTATGCTTTTACATGTCGTTTCAAGTAAGTAGTAATGTTCTTTTTTTGTAATCGTAGCACGCCTAACACTTAATGTGAATGTCCGACATTATGAATGTGAATGCTTTTCTCTTAGCATTTCTGCAATATAATGTTGAAAACAACAGAATTGCTTGATTCTCATCATAGAAACACAAAAAAAATTATTGTGAGGCACACAGTGTGTTCGTCTCAGCAGATATAAAACGTACATCTTTCAATGCATGATAGCAGTGCTCAAAGTGTAAATGCGCGTCTCAGCGTTTCAACAACACACAAAATGACATTGCCTATTTAGTACACCTTTTTTAGCATACATAAGTGCTTCTATCTTGCAACATTAATATCCGATATCTTAAGGGTGAAAACGTGTCTATCGGATTACCCACAAATTGTAATTTACGACTGTTTCCCAAAATAAACCGCAGAACGATAGCCGATGTGCCCTTATACGCAAATACATCATTGTATCAAATATGCAGAAAAGCATGCATCTTTCATCTTACCTTGACTCATGATTGAGGTGTGTGTGTGCGGGTGAGGTGCCTGAAGTAAGGTGACAGCTCCTTCCCCTTGTGGGTATTTGAAGCCTTGTGAAACCAGAGGGGGCTGTTCACATCTGACCTCATCAGCTCATAGTTCTGTTTTTAGTTGGAAGGCCACAGAGGCTTGGATCACTTGAATCGCCTCTTTCGCTTTTGTAGAGACATTGCTTTCTACCAGTTAATAATCTACAATTGCGCATGTATAGATGCGATGCGTTGTCTCTATATCTCTCTACGACTTGCTGGCGACCATTTCAGGGTGTAATGTGCCTTTGGCCTGATGTCAGAAACCCTGTGACCGTCAACTGGATAAGCGGTGGTGAAATTGGATGGATTGATTATTTTTCTGGTGTTCACATGGAATGAGGCAAAAGTTACTCCTCAGAAAGTCACAGTACTATTAGTTTGACTTCAGAAGATAAAGAATGTATGCTTGTGAGTATCATCACAGCAACCGATAACAAGGCATACAGCTTAAAAATGTATGAATCAGGTTACTCAGCAGCATGTACTGTTGCTTTTACGTATTTTAGAAAAAACATCTCCATAGGTTTGTGGAGCCTTAGGTTTCAAATGCCAGGTAACACTTTATTTCACTATTTGTACAACGTGATGACGTGACATTTATTTGTAGTCATCATAAATGTATGCTAGACAAATTACACCTCAGAAATGTCACGTTATGCGAACAGCACACTGGCAGCTTTATTGGTACCAAAACAACATTAAAAATACACCTGACTGGACATGATATAAAAAACAACAACAAACACACTTGTGAAAACACCTTGAGAAATGAAATATGATAAAACGTTCGCACTTTCACAGACAGTATCAACAATGTGTGTTCGACCAGATAATATATACAGTGCCAAATATTTTGAAAACAACAGTGGACGGGAAAGCAAAGCAAAATCAACACATCAATCACGACACCTGTAAATACGAATATGTTTGCATGTCCATTAAGAGACGGAATTGTAATTTTTTGGTTTTAGCTTCCTAGCCTCTCTTTGGAGTCATGTCCTTGTAATTAAAACAAATAATGATTAGAAAATAAATGCATTTGACTCTGGTCCCGTATGTTTAACGCGACATGATTGAACATGAGTTCAATAAGACTCCTGCATGGACAGATTTTGATAGGACACAAAATAAAATATGCTGGTATAGGTGGTTCTCGTTTTAGAAATGTTTATTCATACGTCGTCATCACGTAGCACAAAAAGGCTCAATTAAGCCACTGCTTTTCAAGTCCAAGAAGTGTTAGCATCCATACAAATCGATTTCTAATAAGAACATTTCAAGGTCCACAGTCCAAACTCAAACAATTGCATCGAAACAAAAAGTGAAAAATTATTAATCCTAGCAGGTAGATAAAATGACACCAGATGGACAGCCACACAAAGTCCAAAATCCAACAGTTGCATCGAAGGGAACAAAGTGATAATCCTAGGAGGTGGATAAAAAGACACCTGATGGGCGGTGAGGACCACACATCGGTAAGAAGAATGATGACACAATTTCGGCCACTAAAAAGGAGAAGAAACAGAACTAATACTGTGCTCACACCGCATGACTACAAATGGCAGGACAAGCGCAATGGCATCAACTCTGAATGAGAAGGACTGTCAGAAAAAATGTCCTAACTTTACTCTAAACATTGTAAGCATTATTACGCAGCATTCTATCATAGTATAAACACAATTCAAGAAAGGTTCCAAGAATGAATAAATTAACAAATAATAACCTAACCATAGATAAACAAAAGAAACTTTTTCCCTTCTTCAAGTAGTATGATTTTTTTTATCCCTCACAAAAGACCTCACTCGTGTGTTTTCTTTAAATATTCAGTGGGGCATTAAACACTACGATTTCTTTTGCACACAATAATATGGACTTTTTAAAAATACAATTACTATATTACTGAACCCAAATATCACTTATAGTGTTAACATCCCATTTTTTAGCCACAATTACAACAATAGGCTTACCTTGTCCTTGGAATCCAGGTTAAACTTCTGTTGATTTTCCTATTGGAACATCTCCCTGGAATGCAAGGCAGGGACAGATTTTGCAAATCAAGTCCTCAAAATGATAATCAAACATTATGCTTTGCCCACATTTGACACCTCTGGCAAAAACACACCAGAATTTAGTAGGGAGGTGAGTATCAAAAGCAGGTATGGGTAACAGGACAATATTGGCCTTATTTCAATGTATCGACGTATACGAGTCTCTGATACCATTATTGTCATTATCTGGAACTAAATGGCATGCGTGACTGATAAAGCGTTTTTTTTCCATGTGAAATATATATATATATATATATATGGTACACTTAACTAGGGTTAGGGTTTCAAATTTGATCTTCAAACTAGGGTTAGGGTTTTGATGTAGGGTTTCAAACTAGGGTTAGGGTTTCAAAGCAGGGTTAGGGTTTCAAACTAGGGTTAGGGTTTTGAAGGAACGTTTCAAACTAGGCTTAGTGTTGTGCAGGGTTTCAAACAAGGGTTAGGGTTTTGAAGTATGGTTTCAAACTTTTGTTAGTGTTTCAAACTAGGGTTAGGGTTTTGAAGTAGCGTTTCAAACTGTTGGTAGTGTTTCAAACCAGGGTTAGGGTTTTGATGTAGACTTTCAAACTAGCGTTAGGGTTTTGAAGTAGAGTTTCAAACTAGAGTAAGTGGTAGTGTTTCAAATTAGGGTTGGGTTTCAAAGAAGGGTTTTAAATTCAAAACTTTCTCAGCTTGTTCAATTTACACTCCAATTTGCTGAAAATCTAACAGGCCCATGGATGCAACGACGCATGACTCGGGCAGAGCGAGAATAGACCAGCGTACCCTTCGGGTACTGGTCGACTGCTCTACTACTGACCCACGGCCACCCCTAACCTGTATAACTTTGAACTTCAATTTATTTTGAACAAAAACAAAAATTCAGGAAGTTTTCAGTTTTATTATTGCACTTTTGTCACTTTATCGCTGTTTACAATCCACCCTCTCCATGTACCTGAGAATTATCCATGAGTGGAAGCTTGGCTTCATTGGTCGCATTCTTCCTATTGAGTGCTGGTGAGCTTTTCATCTGACGCAGTGATGTGCGGCCCTGGGGACTGTGGGAGCCCAATGATGATGAGGAGTCCACAACCTCCCCACCGAGGGCCGACAGACAACTGTGCTCCGAGTCACTGAAGAACACGTTGGTGCTCTCCTCAGATGAATCTGCTGTGTCCACCAAGTAGTTAAAGATAAAACAAGTCATAAGCTCATCTTGAAAATGAAACACATAATTTTTTTTAAATAAAATTATTATTATTCATATTATTATTATTATTATTCAGATTATTATTATTATCATCATCATTATGAAAGCCTGGTGCTATACAAAACACATGGACAGATTTGGTGTCAATGTAGGAAATTCATCTAGAAATGTTTCGGAAAAAAAAATATTGATCAGTGTTATTTTGCTAACTGCCGCTGCTCTACAAACATACTCAGCGGACGATGGTTCGTTGTCCAGCGTTCACAGTCCCGATGAAGAAGACCGTGACGTGCGTTGACCTCATTGTCCAGAACGCCGTCGGGGGCAGGGCCAGCAGCAGCAGGGTGTCCGAGACAACCGGCAGGGGAGAGCGAGCCGCGGCCCGACGACGAAGACGATCGGCTGAGGGTGGTGGAGGTGGAGCCGATGGAGTTGGGGCGAGCGTATTCTAGAGCCCTGTGTGAACAACATGCCACAGGGACTGACAACACACAGGCATAGTTGCCATCAATCACTCAAGAAGGAGCTCAGTGACTACAACAGTGTGTTCTGTTGACTTGTGTTTTACTGTTAAACAACAACTTCTTGATATCTACAATAATTATAGTATCTACGAATTTACTGGTTCGGCCCATTTGATGACAAATTAGGATGTACTGTAAGTGATCTCAGACCTACAGTGAGTTTGACACATTGATATTGAGTTGGTCACCAAAAATATTGAGTTCAAATTTACAAATGTTTTGTTAAATCAGGGTTGCTAGCCTTCGTCTCAACAACTACTGCCATGTCCGATAAGTTTTTGTTTTTGAAGTTATTTTTGTGAGGCTTTCATTTTAGTCCCAAATACCGCCATCGTTCCTTCCATAGAGCTTTTCAGATACTAAATTTGTGGAAGGACCAACATCATGGGGAGCCAAGACAATAACTTACACTGCCCGGTCCTGACCACATAAAATGTCCTAGGTGCAGAATGTTCCTGACTCTTACCTCTGCCAGGCAGGATGGCGCTGACGTCTCGGTCACAGATGGCAGCCTCGCTGGGTTGAATGTCCAGGAATGTTTTGTGGCCTAGTCCCATCAACACTCGCTCCTGGAGCCTTTGTTCTGCAATATACAATACAGTCAACAGTAGTGAGCATACTTCAATGCAGATATTTCATGTTGTCATGATTCAGTTGATACCTCTACCGTGAGTTGCCTGATCCCAGAGAATCTTCTCCAGGTCAGCGGTCCAGACTTTTTTCAGCTCGACGCTATTGGCCTTCAAAATGTAAGTGTCCTCGCTCCTCCTCCTGCGGAACCAGATTTCAAAGCTCAGGCCACTAACGCCGGTGTCATGGGTCATCCCGATGTCGCTGGTCTGGGCCAAAGAAAGAATACAAAGGGACGCGCATTCAGACATGATCTCTGCTTCGTGTATTTGTCCAATGCAATGAGACAAAATCTTCACAGTCAAGTTGTGAGAACAAGAAGGAACTAAGTGGTCCAAACCTTAAAGGACTGTTTGTAGACATAAACTTCATTTCCGATTTCAGTCTTCTTGGTCTTGCTGAAGAGAATGAGATGCTCAAAGAGGAAGATGCGGCGTTGGCATTTCTTCTTCCGAAAGAAAACGGCGAACTCATCCTGTCGAATGAGCTGACCTTGCTCTTTTAAGTTAACCTGTCAGAAAAGAAGAGAAGAAAAGCTAATCCAACCAAGTAAGTAAGTGGTATGGCAGTTTATGCTTTTGCAAATTAGCATGTTTAAATATGCTTAGGGTGTGTTTAAAGCAGTCTATCAAAAAATATTGTGTTGAGAGCATGCAAGAGCACTAAAACCTGCTTTTATATAGACTTTAGGGCCAATTTCCGATCTCCATTTTAGACAACAGTCTTACGTCGCAGTCCTGGATAGCATCCATGGTGAGTAGATCGTTGCCGTGACGCATCTGAAAACGAACCAGGTCAGCGGCAGCCCTGATGTCAGCCCGCTCCCCCTCTTTGCTGCTCAGCTCAGGGTCGTGGACAACCGCAGCGTTGGTAACGTCACGTGGCCAGTAGGGGGCTGTCAGACCCAGCATGTCCTGCAGCAGGAGGCTGTACTTGCTGATCCTCTGGATGGGCCTCAGCAGATAAGAAGACAGATCCATTTTGTCCCCAAGCTCCTGCTGCTTTCTCTGTGAAGAAAGATGAAGACTTGAGCGTGGAGGGACTGTGGCAGAACTGTAACAACCATAACAGAGTCAATAAAGGCTAAATGACACCCCCCCAAAAAAAAGATGTCAGTTTATCGATGTCACAACAAACTGTATACATTTGTGGATACGTACGTAGGACTTCAAAATGAAATATTCTTTTGTTTTGAAAAAGGTCCTGGGTTGTGGTCACATGAGCTATACAATCACTGATGACTAATCAGATGATTTGGTTTCTCATGCTGCTGTGTGTGTATTTTTTGTGGGTTTCTTGTCATGTGTTCTAACCCTCCAAATAAAGGAACCAGATCATTTACAAAACAAAATGGATTTCTTTTGGTGGGTTTCTTGTCATGTGTTCTAACCCCCAAATGAAGGAACCTGATCATTTACCAAACAAAACCGAAAACATAAAATGACCTTGAAGATGTCGTGGCGATGATGCAGTATCAAGGAGTCGGACTGAGGTTTGTTCTTACTGTAGAGTGCATAAAGGCCAAAACTGTCACTCTGTGGAGAGAAACAAATTGATCAAGATACGGATATTATGCGTGCTTTAAAAAAACAAATTACAGACGTATTCTGATCATCATAAGTGCATTACTTCGCTGCAACATGCAGAGGTGCTGTACATTCGGTCTCAACTACTCTAGCTGTGTTATATAAAGAACATGAATTAAGCTAGAGTGTCAAATAAACAGAGCAAGTGACGGTGATTATTAAATGCTTAAATTACACAATTTCGGCCTGTTGAGGAAATATTATCAATCCAGCTATCCCAGCTAATAATACAAGTCCTTTATACTCCCGTACATTTTTGAGAAAACAACGAGCCACCATAGCAGGATTCCTGTGGCAGGCCTCCAGCTCTGGCAGGAAGTAGTGGTTGTGGAAATCATGAAGCTTCTGCAGATTCCCAAAGATGATGGCACGCTTGCCCCTGAGGTCCTGGGGAATGTCGAGTCTGTCCAGCAGGGGTACGTAATGAGTCAGGATGTAGCTCAAAGAGCGGACGTACTCTCGCTCTGTGAACAGCAGCTCCTCCAGGACATGCTGCAACCTCCTGAGAACATTTAATGCCATCTTAGTAGACATTTTAGGCTGTTGAACCTCTATTGCAAACTATAGCTGCATTCATAGGATTGAACGTCAACACACAAGCAATTAGAGCACAATCATATATTTTCTACTTTACTTTAATTACAAGGTTGCAGCCTAACATAAAATACCTCTTCCATCTTTATGAATGAACCTTGATGCTGACCATCCTATTGGTATATCAAAGAGGTGACGAAGAAAAGAAAAGAAAACAATACCTGTAAAACTTCAATGTAAGCTTGAAGATTAGAAAACAAAACGCCATGTTATTCAAATCCATCTTCGAACGCCACAGCAACATACTTCATCCACTTACAGAGCGTTGTTGGCGCTCTCTTGTGGCCTTTCCAAACAGAACGTTCCTTCACCCTTGCCAGTGGGCAGGCTGGAGTGCTTGCTGAGATAAGCCCCGCTGTCTTCTGCAGCCCCGTGATTGCAGGAGCCCTCCGAGCGGAAGCTTCCGTGGCGAGAGAGCTGAAACTTCTGAGCCTCTTGGAGGATCCGACAAGATGGCTGACCGTGGTGGGAGCAGGAGGTCGGCGACGGTCTAATCTGCTCCTTTAGAGGTGTGGAAGACTCGGACACCTCTACCGCTGTCGGGGATGAATCTTGGGACTTGGCTCGCAGGCCTCGTGCCCACGGGAACCACTGGCAGCCCACAGCGTGAGACTGTGAGAGAGCGGCGGCATCACGGTCACCTCTTGCCCTGTTCCTCTTCGTCTCTCGTTCCGCTTTCCTCGTTGACCTATTTAGGGAGTAAAAGGAATGCCAACGTCTCCAGCAAGACTGAGATGCAAACCCTAAGCCTCTGAACTTTAAAGTAGATGTGATAACCACCAGTTCGCTGTGCTGTTCATGTTTCTGTCATTAAACGGTTACAGCATTGTTTCCTCAATTTCCTCGAATTGCGTACCTGTGAGATGATTTTGGTGTGAGCTTTGATCCATGGTTGTCGTCATTATCACTTGTATCTCGGGCTTTGACGGGAATTTTACATTCTGCTTCAGTTGTGTTGCTCTTGTCCAGGATTGGTCTTCGTTTGACTAAATCCATTGATCCCGTCACAATGTTCTCCCACTCTGCTGTTGACTGTACCACCAGACTACCAGGTGGTGCTGTCTGAGTGCTGGCCACATCCACATAATGATGGCCGCAACACCTACTGCAATGTGGCTGACTCTTGAGGACCTTGTCAGCCATATGCTGCATTCTCTCCTGAAGCAACTGCTGGGCCTCCTGGCACCGTAGCCAGGCTGCGTTCCAGACCCTCATTCCCCTGGAGCCCCTCAGTGCACTGGCCTGGGCCCTCACTTCCTGAAAATGTTCTATGCTGAACTGAAGGAAGTTGTTCCGGAAGAGTTGGAGGACAGAGCTGTCGTCATCTGACGCTAATACGCTTGTGTGGACGTCACACTGGCTGCTGCATGGTCCCGTGTCTTTGTTTTGATAGGTTTGATTGATAGGTGCTGTCCTTAGACGACAGGATTGGGTTGTAAGGGTTGTGGTGGCATTTTGGTTCAGATAGTCAATGCATTCAACAGCCAGAGATGTAGCCTGTAAAAGAATGAAGTAACTTTCATTGCTATGCTGAATAAATCAAAGTACATCGATAAAAAGAAAGAAAAAAAAACTTTCCTTTTCCCTTTTCCCTAATTTTGACATACTGATTGCACAATGATATAAAGCACACTTACCTGCTCACAAAAATCACACAGTTTGACCATGATCTGCAGTTCCCGTCCACATGCCTCCGCTCTACACAGGAAGTGGTCCAGGTCCGATTTGAACGCGCAGACCTGGCTGCTGAACGCCTGTGTCTCTGGGTATGACATTCCAGCCTGCTGGAGGTGCTCAGCCTCTTGTGCTAATGACATGGCATGGTGTCGACGATCCTTGGAGGAGACGGGGAGGTTTACATATTATCATGGCGTACCTCAAACAGTGGTACTAGGAAAGCTCAAGCGGATATCACATTTCATTAAGTGCTGTGATTACCATGCTTAAGGGCGTCGTTGATGGTGTAGGGGTGCACTTGCCTGTCTTGTGTGCCGGCACCGTGAGTTCAATTCCCACATATGATGGTGTGAACGTGTGTGTGTGACCAAAAAAAAAAAAAAATTACCATGCATAACAGTCACAGACAGCAGACAAGACTCACATTAGCCTCTATAAGAAAAGCAGTGAAGCTGTTGAGGATCTGCTCCAGTTGGTCTCCACAGTCCTCCACCGATTCGGCCTCCCGGAGATGGCGCTCACCCTCGACGTAAAACCACTGTTGCAACTATAGAAAGAGAAAGACATCATTAAAATGACCGATCAATGATCTGTCAAGCCCGGCATCGTAAATATGGCGGGACATACTTGTGTGAAGTGTCCTTCCATCTCTCTGACTTGCAGCAGGTACTTTAAATGTTCCAGAGACATGTTAGAGCTCCGTACAAGGATGTGGAGCTGCTCCTCTACGTGGTTGTACAGGCTGGTGAGTGAGTCCACCGCATCACTGCATGTAGGACCAAACCAGTCTAGTTTAATCAAAAAACTGAGACTAAAAAAAATAGGCAGAATAGAAAATATACAAAATACATTTTGTGCCCACCTGAGAGCCTCACAGTGAGGATATCTGTGATCGCTTTCCTTCCTCAGCCGCACCAAGATGGCCCCGCCCTCCCTCTGTAGGTTGACCAATTGCTTGTCCTCCAGTACATCACGCATCAGAGTCCTCTGGTCCTTCATACACTGCTGCACAGTCTGGACAAACAAGTACACTTGCACGGTGAGACCACATCACGAGAGAGCATGATTTAATAACGCACTTACATGCTGAGAACATTTAATGCAAGACGTTGAGATGTGTGTCATCATTTGACTGCAGTAAAACTCAGCCAATACAGTACCTGGACAGAATTGGTTCTCCGAGGCACTTTTAAATCACTGATTGCCCTCAGCAATAGACTGGATGCGTCATGAAGATCCAACGCGAATGGAAACAGTTTCTAGAAAAGACAAGGAAGTGGTCATTGCGTCACATGATTCAGGACACAAGGGTTCTCCAGACCACCTTCAACAGGATCTTTAAGAGAATGAGGCTCAGAAATCATGTTTGGCTACGGGCACTAGACGCCTAATGCCTGCCCCTGGAGATGGGTGAACATGCCGACTCACCTGGTGAAGCTCCACCCAGTCACAGTGATTGTAGGACAGTGTTCCATCCAGACGGAAAGTCCGTTGGCTCTCCTCCACCATCTTCATCAAGGCTTTCATTGATGTCACCACCTCAGTCTGCGTGATTCAACAAAAGTAAAATCATGACTAATCACATCATGAATTAGCAAGAGGACAATCAGACGGACTAACCTGCATGGTGGGGCATCTCTCTGGTCGGGCGCCGCTTTCTTTATCCACTAGAAGCACCAAAGTGTTCACTGCCTGAGGACACTGCTCCTGAATACAATATATATATATTTTTTTATGTAAATGATTTAATCGCTTAGTAAAATACTCTAAAACAGAACACTGCAGATTACATTTAAAAATCTGAAAGAGAACTGCATTTCTGTGACCAATTCTGTATTCATCCACCATATGCAAAGGTGGGTAGAGAAGACAGAAATTGTGCTCAAGTAAGAGTCCTCAACTTTTTGTGACTGTCCCACACCATGTCAAAAATACCACGAGGATGCAGAAAGTATGATTTGAAAAAAAGGAAGTGCTTTGAGGTAACCAGAATCTTGCCCCTGATTTGCTCTCAGAAAAAAAAGACGCACTCCTCCCTAGTAAGAAACATGTAATTTGGTCTTGATCAAACTTCAGAGGTCAGGTTTGCACTTCAGATGTTTGTGCATTTCTTGCCTGCAATGTCATCAAGGCCTTGTACAGCTGTGGAAGAGGATGTGATTTCCTGGCATCAAAAATTAGGATCATTCCAACTTCTCGGATTTCTCTCCTTAAGACACACACACAAAAATGACATCACATTGTACACTCCCAGCCCTTTACCTCTTTATTATTGTGAACTTATACTTTCACTTAGCCATACTGGAATGAGGCCGAAAAGGACACGCACAAATATCCAAATATTTCTAGATGAATCAGAATTTAATTTTGTCTAATTTAGTGATTTTCCACAGGTGCACTGTTAGGTCTCACCTGATGATTGAGTGAAAGTAGAGCAACATCTCCAAGATCTCTTGGCTGGTAACATGAGAGCTCCATCCTTGGTGGTCTCCGTAAAGCTCGGCGATCGCCCTACCCGCTCTATCTCTGCCTCCTGCAGGGCTCAAGCATGCAAAAGTTAGGAGTGCATCCCGTCTTTCGATATTATCTCTATGTTTCAGCATCAACATGTTTCGTGGAAGGTCAGATGATTGGAGGACTCTTAGAACCTGCCTGTGAGTGTTGCTACTCCTTGATAGAGAGGGTGAGCTCTGGGGTCTGGAGATCCCAGAGGAAGGTGGTCGGGTCTGGGATGAGCGGAGGACGGCTGAGGATTCCTCCGAATTTCTGTTGCTGGAATTGAAGAACCGGGTGAAGAGCTTTCTGCATCTTTACTTGTGGTGGATTTACTTGCCCCATCTGTAAAAGGATGGAGCCATTTTTAATGGACGGTAGAGCCTACTGTGGTTAATATGAAGTTGGTGAGTGGTCTACCTGGAATGGCCATCCTCACTTTGCTGATCTTGGGTGAAATTAATCGAAAGGCTGTGCTTTTTTTACATTTGACCACGTGAAGCTGAGGGACATCTGCACAGGTGTCTTCATTTTGGCCCCTCCTGATGTTCGGACCGTCGACGAGGACCAACTGGCACTTCTCTGAGGTGTCTACCACTGCAGTGGAGAGGGAAGAACATCTTCCATCTGATTCCCGTTTGTTCTTCCGTGGTGAAACAGGAGTAGACACAGTTGGACTCAGCCCAGTGGTGGTGGCTGTAGCTAGGGGGTCTTCACAATGTTGGGAACAGGTATTTGATAAGCTGTGCTCTTTGGTGGACATCACAGATGCCTTTGAAGGGTCGTTGGCGCTCTCCAAAGCTTCTTCATTGCTTGATCTACTTCCATTTTGTAAACTGATGAAGCACTTCTCATAATGTTCCCGAAAAGGCAAAGCGGTCCTGCAAGTTAGAAATTCTGGCCTTCTGTCATCCTGTCCTGGGTGGTCAGGCATCCAGAGAACATGGTTTGTATCTCCGTGTCTCCAAAATGGAGCAGTGTTTCTCTCTCCTGACTCTTCTTTGCAAATGTTTTGGTCATGGTTACAATGAGACAGACCTTTAACAGTCTCCTTTAGTGTCTTTCTGGCATCACAACGCGAGGTTTCCCCATCCTCTTGCACAACACCTAACATGCTAGCTCTGGCTTCTTCATGCTGAAGAGCAACAGGATTTTGCAGTGCGGCCCTATAGGACTTCCGATGATGACATCTCAACTCCTGCGTTTCGGAAGATATTTTCCCTTGTCCCTTAGCCATGCATGGGGTACAGGGTTTCTCTGAGACCTGAACAGCACTCTCACACTGAGCAGATGAAGGTTCAGCTGCCATGTTTGCATCTTGTAATGTGTAGTGTGCTTGTGTTTTCGTCGATAAATGCACGAGTTCTTTATGTGACTTTGGCTGAATTTGGATTTGCATACATGACTCCGTTTGTGATTTAGGTTGCATTTGCACCTCCGATTTCTGTTTCTGTGTAGTGCATCCAAAAAGCATTGTTGCCTGAAAAATATCAATATAGTCTTCCTCAGTGGCTATCTGGCCTGAAAAGGGACTTACTTGCTTTGTATTTCGAACCTCCGCCTTATCGTCAACTTTGCACAATGCTAGAGGCCTGCCAACATCCATGGTTGTTGTCTTTAGTTCCGTGCCATTAAAGCGGCTATCCCATGTGTCAGGGGACACCCAGCCAATAGGCTTTGGCTCTGTCTCTGTATCTTTGTCCCTGGCAAGCCTGGATGAGGAAGCGCTGCTAGTATCCACGAGGCAGAGAGACACCGCAATGCCATGCTTGGCCGGACATATTCTGGTCTCTAGCGAGAGGGAAGGGTGGGGGGAATAAGATGGTAAGAATGAGGTCTGTTGAGTTACACGATAATGTTTAGTAGCAAAGGAACTGTTAGATGACGAATTGTCAGGTAAATTAGCACGAGGTGTGGCATATGAACGAGGAGGAGAGGCCATGCTACTCTTAGGACTTGGTGGTCGACCCACTAAGTTAAACTCAGCTGACGGTTGCCATAGTAACAGGATATCATCCTGCTCAGTTGTATAACGTAAATGCGATTGTATGACGATCGGGGTCTCCTCGACTTTTTAAACTTCTTCTTCCAGGAGGCTGCAGACGACAACGCCAGATGATTTCTTCACAGAAAGCTGTCGCTTTGAGGAGGACTACAGCGCCAACAACAGGTTCTAGATGGAGAAGAGATAGAAAAAAAAAAAAATATTTGATCGGTCTGAAAATATTTATAGCCTGCCAAAATATGCAGTGGGGCACACTGCATTGTGAACTTTTTTTTCGAGTATGTAAATGTTGTTTGTCTACTTCAATGTTATATAATTTAATTAGACAAATCTATTTTCTGCATTATGTCATATAGTGTCTTGCATGTTTTACAATATGGTCAATTTTAAGGCTATTACAAATACAATGTTGAAGCGTGTTTAGGTTTTTGAAGGCTGGTCATTGTTTCCAAGAGTGGAGTCAACATGGGTACACTCATGAAAAGCATGGCTGGCGGCAGTGATAACTGGATAGTAGAATCAGTTAGTAAAACCAGATTGACATGACAAAACCCCAATGAATTACAACTTGTAAAGTTCCATAAAAAATGAGCATGAGTGCCTGGGGCCAGTCACATTCTGTCACCTGTTGAGCTTGGCAAGCTCCAACATTTGGTGCTCGTTGTCAAAAATGTAGACAAAAAATTCCAGAAACAGGGTCACTGCTCTCCAGGCTGCCATAAGCCACTCTTTAGTGTCTCACCTTTCCTTTGACCCCTTAGACACATTTAGGCCCAACCTTATTTAGTGCACAAATGACCTCAGGGTTAATGGATATAAATGTAGTATGTCAAGGCTTGATGAGGAGGTGATGATGACATGCAAGTGTTGACACATGGCGTGAATGTTATAGCCATTAGATTTGGCTTTCATGTTATTTCAGATAAAAGACTGGATAAAGCTTGTTACCCTTGTAATCGGTCCGCACCATGTAATAAGCCGCCCAGTAGATTGTGTGCAATTTTGCTGTTTATTCTGCATCTGCCATTGCATGTTTATTTCTTGGCTCACCATCTCATTACCTTGCATTATCATCTGAGAATACTGTCCACAAACCGTATCAGCCTGTCTACAGAGCCCTGTGACTCAGTCCTGCCACGCCCCTCTGGGATAAAACATCATGGTCATCATGATGACAGGGAGTAGGATTGCACTTGGAGCAGAAATGACCAATGACAACAACAATGGCTACCATGCAGTAGACTTTGTTTGGTTTTAACAACAGAACAAAAATATTATACGGGGCCAAATAAAGTCGGAAGAAACAAAAATTCTATTTACAATAATGTATTTAAGATGAAATATCAGATGATTCATTTGTCTTTGTTTTATTTTAAAAATCAATTGCCGAGTCTCTGTCAAAAGGCTAAACTAAAAAAAAGGAAAACAATTAAAAATGTGAATTTGCGAATCCATGGGTGCAAAAATGCAGGGTTACTATCTATATTGCCAGTAAAGGGTAATAGTGACTCCCTCTTTAGAGCTCTGTGCCAAATGTTTGTGAAGCCCAAGTCTGTTGTATTTATTTTTTATTCGGCTTCTACTCGTATCAACTTCTATTGAAGTGGTTCAGCCCGAAAGCAGGCGACAGCTTTCCGATTCCTGCAAGTTCACATGGCTCAACAAGTATATAGAGTCGCTTGCTTGCAGCTAGCACTCACTCAGCCCCTGAAATGAATGACCACACTCGAATTACTGAAGATAAGATGACCGACCCACTGTGGGAAATGAGGATGGTTTAAATACCTGTGCCTGCTATCATTAAGAAACAGAAATAGTCTTTGCGCGTTTGGAATTTTATGGCGGTCCCTGTCGACAACTGCAAAGCAATTATCCCTTGACACTTCCTACAAATGACTGGAATGACTGAAAATGAATCTGAATAAGAACATTTCACATTTAGAATCATGTGTAAAGAACAGAGTTTTCCGAGAACAGAACATGTGATGCTGTATTTATTGAACGCTAGGAAGTATGAAATTTGGTACTCCCATCTCAAATTTGGAGAATTCTACATGTAGATTGACTTTGCACACTTTGCAATGAAACGTCAAACGTCATGTTTGGAAGAAACCAGACACCGTTTGTCACCGGTTAGCGCCATGCCAACAGCAAAGTATGCGTGGTGGTGGTGGTGAGATCACGTTGTGGGGATGGTTTTCAGTGCTAGGAACTGGGAGACTAGTCAGGATTGGAGAATGCAGCAATGTACAGAGGGCTCATGGATGAAAACCTACTCGAGAGCGCTCTTTAACACAGACTGGGGCGATAGTTCATCTTTCACCGGGACCAACCAACCAAAGCACACAGCCAGGATATTAAAGGAGTTAGCTCTGATAATGTTCTTGGCTTGGGGAAAAAAAAGGCTAACTTGACAAAGCAACCATTAAAAACAGGGTTGACTCAAAGATTGCTGCTTCCATACTACAATTAATCATGTAAAACCATATTTTCACCCCAGAGAACAAAAATAAAGTTATATCTAATGAATGCAAAGTTGAAATGGGTTATCTTAGAGAGAAAATGTCCACAAGGGAATCCAAGCACGACATGTACATGATCACAATCAACTAAAGTTAAAGGGCCGCAGTTTCACGCCAACGTGTGCTCAGTGTAAAGACTGGCACTTCTTCAAATTTTTGCCAGTACAAATCTAGTTTACGTGTTTCGGAATTTGGCAGCCCGAGCTACGTCTCGTTGGGCGTATCGATTATCAAACGAATCGACAACTATTTCAATCCTCAACTAATTCAGCTATTGTTAAACTTAAAATTGTCTAAATCATCTAGTATCCGCTTCTCAATAGCAATAATTAGTTTATTTCTGTAGTCCTTGGTGAAAGTCGACTGATTAGCTTCTGTGTTTAATGAAAATAAAACATTTGCAAACATCAGCTTTAACTTTGACCAAAACAATGAGCGGAGCAGTAAGTGAATCTTTTCGGTCTCAAACGGTACACTTGAGCGATCCTTTTTCAATAAGAGCTCTCGCAACACTAGGGAAAGCACCACAAGTGACGGAGGACCTCAACAATGTCAGAGGAAAATTCAATTGAGCGGTAAACAGATTAGAAGTGACAAGGAAGTTTTCAAATGTCTAGAACGTTAGTTCAAGGTCGAAAAACATAATGAATCTCTTCTCTGAATCGTAATCATTTTGGATATTTTTGTATGCTGCTGTGCCCTGAGTTTTTGTTTGCCTTAGCTCAGTAAAGTTTGAAAAGCACTGCTCCGGACAGTTGTAATTACCTTCGACATGGCAAATGACACCACCAAATTTTGTGGTGAGCGTTTAGCACAACACGCACCGTCTCCACCGCAGTGCAATTTGAAGAGAAAGCCCTGTTGTATTTAAACTGGCACCAAAAAAGAATGGGTGACTGAAAATAACAAATAACATAATTGTGAGTAAAATGTTAAGCATCCTCTGTGGTTGAGTGTTGAAAATGAGTCGACAAAATTCTATGTCCAATGTGATAGCTAAGTGGGAGCTTAGTGCGAGCAAAGACTAATCATGATGCCTCAAACAAAAGTATGAATCTTTATTCTTGGACTAGCCCTTGCACCACCAATAAGCATGCAGTCAGACTGCAGCAAAAATCACAAAGAACGTCTTTCTGAAGAGAGAAAAATGATGCTTTGTGTGACCTGGTCAGCACAGCACCGGTCAGTTAATTCCCAAACACTGAGGTCGCTCCCAAAGCGGGAATAGTCGGGATAGCCGAGGATGGCGGCAAGGACGGCGGGGTGTGGATAAATGCCCACACTCACACGCAAGGTCCCGCCAAGTCAAAGCTACAGAAGTGCTGGGCGGGTATTTTAAAATTCACTTCCCGGCATAACATCATTCCAGTGAGGCAGTGGCAAACAAATCAGCCTTCTGTGTGAGTTGGCCACACCCTCCCTGCAGCCATAAGGTGGAAGGAACAACACGGAGGAAAAACACACAGTCAGGGAGCACCTTCACATTTTTAATGGTTGTACACTGACTGTATGGACAAAAATAGAGAGGTAGCTTTATTTACAACCAGTGCCTCAACTTCAAAGTTTCTGGAGTGAAGAGCCATCACTTGAATTATTTTTGTGTTTTTTTTGGGAGGTGGGGGTCAACCCGTGACAGCTAGTCACTATTTTGTCAGTATGTTGAAGCTCCTAATGCTCAGCAAGGTGAAGTCACCTTGAGACAAAAGACAGCGCGCGACACTCATGCATGTTGCAACACAAATGGCCGCTTGTCAAGACGTTATAAATAAAAGACTTGGCTGGGCTACATGGAGGAAGACAATGCTGTTGCACAAAATGACGGGCGTTTTCACGACTTTATCTACATATGCCTCCTCTAAGACAAGATTCTTATTATGTGTGCATAGGCAGAAATGTTTGATTGATGTGTATGTGACTTATATTATCTGCATCGCATTGTTCAGGCAGATCTTTACATTATGTGACTGACAAACATATTGTGGTCATAAAATATGAAAAAATAACTTGTATCTCAATAAGTGGATCTCTGGAGTGATTGGCCACAACAATAGAGTAAAATTACACAAAAATGTAAATCATTCATCATCAAATAATCTTTTTTGGGGTTTATTTAATACTGTCTTCACACTGAGCTTCTCTATCCTTGACTTGGCATTTAACTGAGCAAAGATTTCCCCCATTTCACTCAACTACTATACTGTCAAAATGAAATGTGTAGAGTGTTGGCTAACAGCGTTACTGACATTACCATCTGATGAATGGTGCATAAATATACAGTAAATGTCATAAGAGAGTTAGTAAAACCTGTATGAATAATAAAAAAACAAAATCAGCATTACCATGGAGGCCTGGGCAACAATGTTTGGTTTTGTTACGAAAATGAATAACCAACTTAAGTGTTGATGCATATCCTTGTCAATTCTGGAGAAAAAGTAGAATGCTCTTTGTGTGTATTATGTTTAACAATTCTACATTACATCAGTGGTTGATTTCCTTGCACGGTTGTGTCACAGTGTTAAAGAAGCAATCAGAACGATGCACCCGCGATGCAATGTTTCCCCCACTTATTTGTCATTGCAGAATTTTTAAAATGAATAAAATATATCGTAAATGTAGTATATTTTACACTGGATGATTTCCCCCCCTGAGTTTACAGAAAACAATCGATTATTAAATAAAACTGTTGTACTATGAACAGGTTGATTGTAAAATTAAATTGTCCGTCTGGGGCTGATAAGTAAGAGTCAAAGTAAAGGATGAATCCCAGCAAAGAAGTGACACTTTCAAAACATGAAAGTTGAAGATCATTCCAAGGTCTATGAAGACCTATGAGCTCACAAGATCGCAACTAACAGCAGTAAACTGTTACATTACCATCTTTTGGTCCTCCCGCTCTTCATAGCAGCTTTGGTCATTGAGGCACCCCGAACTATCCAAGCTTGAGCGCTACAACTTTCAGCAAACTGTATGTCTCCGCCTCAGCTTCATGAAAAATGTCCCTTCTGGACAGAAAGGATAGATCCTTTATGCATCTGCCTCTCTTTCTGCAGCAGCCTGTCGAATGCCGGTTGCGCTGGACGGAAAGTGACAGAGAGCATGACCACGACCAAACCATGATGAGAGATGTGAGAGTGAGAAAGGGAGGAGAGAGAGAGAGAGGGGGCGGGAGAGCGCTTGTAGCCAATCCAAGTATACGTACATATTTTTCTTTCTCACTGGTAAACACACACACACACACACACACACTTTTATTGCATATTTGACTAGGCAAGCATGCTCACCAAAAAGCAGCGCATACAACGTAAATCATTCGCGTCTAATTATAAAATGGAACAATAGAATTACAGTTTAAATTCTTTCACATTTGAACAGCCACTTGTTGCTGGGCAGTAATAATAATAATAATAATAATAATAATAATAATAATAATAATAATAATAATAATAATAATAATAATAATAATAATAATAATAATAATAATAATAATAATAATAATAATAATAATAATAATAATAATAATAATACTACATGGTGAAGATTATTTTTTCTTATCTTCTTTGTCATTGTAGTTGCAATTTCCCTCAGAGGGCTATTACGACTGGGAAACCATAAAATGTTATGTATGATTGACTCATTTTTTACACACAAAAAAACTATAAACTGCTTGCAATATCTCAACATTGTTATTGGCTACACGTAACATTTTGAATTTTTGGTACAGAGCTTAGCAAGAATCACACAGCTAGGTGACTTGCTTTCACGGGCCACATAAAATGATGTGCTAGGGCCAAAAATGAAGTCTTGAAGAAGTGAAAGAAGTTAAAAAAAAGTTTAAATAGTAGTTGCACTGCTCTTGGGTGGAACGTCATACCAAGTGCAGCTGTTGCGAGCTGACCGTCTGATCTTTGTTGGTTTGAACTGACCAGACGGAGACGAAAAAAAGACGCTGACTGGCACTAAAGTCCATTTGAAGAATTCTGTGAACAAGTGTTACTTCAACGTTTAAAGGTCAATTGCTTTCACACCTATTATAGTTAGTTTTCGATCGTCTCAATCTGCCTAACTCGTTCGAAGGTCAAATTGCTTTCTCACCACATTGTGGAGTTAGTGTGGTTACCAATTTCAGCCCGACTGGTTCGGTCTCTCCTTTGATTCCAGTGTTCACAAATTACAGTTCTGTTAAAACTGATGAGAGGTTGCTAGTATGAAAGCTACATAAAATGTATTCTTAAGAGCCAAGGGCTCATTCTGAAGAGTCAGTGAATAATATGTTTCCATCAGCAAGTCCAAATGCTTAACAACATCATTCTTAAAAGATTCATTTTCTAAGACAACTGTGTTTGAGCTGCTCTAAGAACATCTTCCCAAAGGCACTGTTTAAAAAGAAACACAGACAAAGTATGATGGTAATGTTTTCTTCCTCCAAGTTAAATGCAAGCTAAAATGTTGTTCTCTTAATTGGATGTTGGGATTTATTAGCCCTAAAATGACATTACTGCAAATGGATCTGATAATCTGGCTATATATCTGTAGAGCTTTTGATAAACAGCAAAACAAACTATATGCAATGTGATGGAAAGAAAATAAAGACAGAACTTTTTCATGTTTTGTTATTTTTGTTGCTATGGCTTTTGTTGTTGTTCTCTTAGTGCTCTGGTGGCTCTGGTCCTCCTCCGGGCTCTGCTAATGCAATGACTCTTCTGGGTGACATGACAAATATGCAATGGTCTCAACGAAGAGTGACGTTGTGTGTGTGTGTGTGTGTGTGTGTGTGTGTGTGTGTGTGTGTGTCTTGAAGCTGTTGAATCAAGCGGACGCACTAAAGGCCTTTTCGCCCTTGTCCCATTTCTCTACAGTCCAATCTTACATTGACAAGTTAAGTTTGAGTATACTCTCTTCTTTGGCTTTATCTTTTATGGAATTAATTGATCAAATATGAACACGCCTTTTCAGCAAGCTCTAATGAGAGAAAAACGTAAGAAGACTATCCATACACTTTACACTCAAGCAAAGAAGACTTGCAATATGTCAAAGATGTATGACCTCCATGTCACCATGCACAAATTGTAGATGCTGGAGTTTTCCTTCAATCATCAAAGAGATGGCAAACATTTCTTAAGCTTCTCAGCTAAGTTTGAATGCACAGAAGATATCTGAAAGCTGAAGTCATACTCTCCTGCCTCCACCAGTTAATCCTAATAGCTGCAGCAAAAGCAGTGTGTGTGTGCGTGTATGTGTGCGTGTGCATGTGAGTGAGATCATATTAGTCGTGGCCTGTCATCTTTGTGTCTTCTTCATCTTCGCTCAGACTGTGTGACGATGAGATTACAACAAACCTGCCACTCTGTACATAACATTGTGCGTGTTGTAATAATGCACTCTGTCAGAATATGTGTGTGCGTGCGTGCGTTTGTGTGCACTTTGTAACCTTAATGGAGCAGAGTGTTTCCAAACCTTGCATCCCAGCAAATAATGGAACTGATGAACCCCAGGCCGGGCAGTCTATTTTTAGCTCCAAACATCCTCAGAACTTCAAGCTTCCATCTTCAAGCTCTGACTTAGCAGCTCACACCTCATTAGCATTCTGTACAACACTCAGCATAGCTGCAGATAAATTTCCAACAGTGAGCAAGCCTCGGGTCAACGCAAGGCTACGCGGGAAGTGCTTCTTGTTTACATCTTGAGGACTAAAGGTTATTTTTTTACTTTTCCTATTACTCGTTAAAGGGGACGTGAACCCCCAAATTTACTTTGTAATAACTTGTTCTGTGCAGCCCAACTAGTGTTCTGATTAATGTTTTGTTTGTGGAATATGAATTAAACAGGCAAAATCCACCTGTTTTTATCCTTTCTGAAGATGAGTCATGATTGGTTGTGACCTGAGACCTGGCAACTGTGATGTCATTTTCAGTCCACACCAAGTGGCAAAATGATTCAAATTCAATGTCCCTTTTATTATCGCCCCATCTTTGACAATACATCTTTTTTGGATGCTAGATGCTAACAGATTATGTCTTGTTTTGTTTTTTTTTAAACCTCAGTTTAGCATCCTGTGACAGATATTCAAAATGGAAAGGGGTCTTGAAGAAATGACAACAAAATCCCTCACATTGAGAAGAACAATGAACTGCACTAGAGCAAAAAACTTGGAGAGAAGCATCACAATGACAAATCCTATATCATTGCATGGAGACCACAAAACAAGCTCAAAATGGCTTCTTAGTCATGCATACTGCATAACTAAGTACCACAAAACAATAAAACAACAAAAAAACTAACCACACGGTCTAAAGCATAGAATGGTGGGAAAAAGACTGGATTTCTACAGCAGTCATCTTGACTTTAAAATACTTACAGTGCTGTCTTTTCATGTGTTTGTAGATATACTATAATCAAGTGGTCAGCAGACAATAAAAAAAGATTTTCCTTTCTAGTTCACAGTATGTGTCTGCTCGTTTCTCTTCCCCCACCACTACGGAGGCTGCATTCCAAGCAGCACTGGCAGTACAACCCAGCACCCCTCGAAAGCACACCATAATGTACGAGAAAAAGTTGAACGCAAAGCGTTCCATTACACGGTGTGTCACTTATTTCAAAAATGTGTGTTAGTTTACTTAATGTGAGTTTCAAACGTTGTTTGTAATTGCCCTGTGACTGACTGGAAATCAGTCCAGGATAAACCACGCTTCTTCAAAGTCATTTGGGTATGGCTTCAGTACACCCGAGACCCTGGGGGGAATCGGCTCTTTGCTGACTTTGATTGTAAGACAGAGAAATGGTAAATTTGGCCCAATACAAGTCTACCAAGATTTAGGAGATGAAAGATGAGTGACACACTTGAACTGTAACGACAGCTCGGGGTTAAAGAGATTTGACGGCTTGAGCTCGCACAAGGAGTAAAGAAGACCCGTCTGTCTATTTTGGCCACCCAACTGATGCTGTGGAACCTTGTGACCCTGCTGGTCGTAAATCATCATGAGATGCGTGGCTCTGTCAGGATCAACCAAGAAGCTGATGAGGTCTTTTAAAAAATGCATCACTCCTGTAGAGGAATTTGTGCGTGTGTGTGTGTACTTGGACCGAACCAATGCAAAAACGAAGCAAAAATTAAGCAGAATTTATATATATATATATATATATATATATATATATGTATAATGAAAAATGGCTGCACAATGTACATATCGAAAGAATAACAGGAACGCAAAACTGACATATGCAATATGCGTTCCGCAAGGACATGCAATGATTTTCTTACATGATAGTATGTTTTCATCTGAGATTGACCAGTCAGATGTAAATTTGCGCAACGCTTATCAAGTTAAATTACAACTAATTGGCAAAGAATACATTGAAGCGAATGAAAAAAAATAATTTCATTAGATAGAAAAATGTCACTTCTTTAATACTGCAATAATATCCATTACGTGATATTCAACAACCATATTGCGTATATCACGTTTTTCCAATATTATATCATGGAAAGTACGTGCTTGCTTCCTCATCAATCAGTTTGTCAACACATTTATGTAAGCAGTTTCCGTGATAAATCAACATTTTTGACCGTTGAACAGAAGAACAAATTAACTATCTAAGCACATGGCCCTACTGGTCCATGTCTTGAGTAGCACACAAAAAAACGGAATGCTGCCAAAACAGCACAGAGACAGGTGATGCGAATGGAACACAAATAGCAACAGCTTGCTCAAAGCCTTGACGTAAACTTTCAACAGGCCAGAGAAGAGCATCAAGAAGCCAGCCAGTGAATGCACCTGCACTGAGAGAATACAAACCAAACAACACTCTCAGCAGCTGGCCAAACAACACACACATAGGGGGCATTTTTTTTTTTTAACCCACCTCCACCCTCTTATTTATAACCTCACCATTGCGGCCGAGAAGACACAGACGTTCAGTAGCAGCTGCTTCTACCAGTCAGTGAAATGTTCAGGTCACACGGGAGCAGCGAACACTCAAAGGCTTCAATTACATTATGCTTGTATGATAATAGGAAATGGAATGACATTTGGGGTATGCATATTCATGCACACAAGTGAAACCCCCTCTATTTGTGGGCGATTAGAACAGAGCCCTGTCACCAAACGTGAAAATCTGTGAGTAATTGACACCCTCCAAAGGGTTATGACAGATTGCCTAATATTGAATGATGTACATCCATCTATCCACCCGTCCGTCCATCTATCCATGTCTAATTTTAAACATATACTGGATTTTACATTTAGAAAGAACAGAAAGATTTAAGATATTCATATTACAGTAAAACAGCATGATTTACTCAAAGAAAACATCCAAGAAGGACAATACAGTAATCAGTCTCGTAAACACATAATGTATTAATTCAATTACATGGTATTAAAAAAAAAAGGTATGGTTTGTAAATAACGGTTCACCTGTATATGACACAGACAGGGAAACAGCGCCATCTCGCGTTAAAATGCCCTGCGACCCAATACTTTTGTGCACACAGTAACTTTGGCTAGGTAGGAAGTAATTCGTTGTCATTCGTTTAGAAACGCCTTAATTAATTAGAAGCTAATCGACTGAAATGAAGTAGAGTCGTACCTGGTGTTTCTTGGAGTTGGTGGAGCTGGACAAACAGATGCATCTAGGAAGCAAGATTCGATCGTCTTTCTCGACATGCACGGACCAGATGATCCCGGGAAATAAAATGCCCTAAAATTTGAATCGCCATGGATATTCTAAACTATTAAAGTATTGGGCTTTTGGGTGATATTTCAGGATAAATCTAAAATGCAACCTTAGTTTGATCGTTTTTAAACATTAGAATGCTGTCCACATACGTTTTTGTACAAGGTGCTGTTGTTCAGCTTGATCAGTACACTCTAAAACCACTAGGTGTCAAACTCAAGGCCCGGGGGCCAGATACAGCCCGCCACATTACTTTATAAATATTTGACCAGTTTTTAGAGTCTAAACGCTCTGGCAAAGTGTGGCCAAGTACCATGTGTTGGTTGTATGGTTTCATGATTTTAAAATTTGAATGCATTTTATTTTGTGGTCCAAAAATGAACTGTGCATTCATGTTGATGCTTCTCCAAAAGATGTTTACATCATCACTTCCTTTCTCGTGGGAACCACACAGAGCTGCTTATTAAGGAATTTCCTCTGTCTAGCAGGTCACTTGAGTCTTTTTCTCCAAGTTTATTGATTTTTTTTCTAACGACAACACAATGGCTCACATACATTGGGGTACATATGTGTATTTACATACAGGAGTCTTGCACAGTGGTTATCATAGGATGTCAACGCTACAGGACAGGCCTACAGAAATAAATACCGTATAACAAATATTTTAGATTTCCAGCGTAACGTTCTCTTGCAGATCACTATAGTCTTTAATTACAAGATGAACAATAAATAGCACATGTAAACTATGTATATACTATATATATGTATAAAAGATATGTTGAAACCAGACAGTGGAATTAGCAGATGACAATAATGTACACGCCCATTTCCTACAACATATCGTCTTCACATACAAGAGATGAAATTTGAAACACGATGTCAAATAGAGGGTCTGCTTAGACACAAACTGCAGGCTCTGACCAGGCTGAAGCACGATTGCATTTCTTCATACAGTGACATGAGATGGAGTATGTCAAATCTTAGTTTGTGTTTTTGAATGTGTTGTATGAATCTTGATGACACAATTCAGACATGTAGAAGAGCCGTATGTGTGAATGCGTAGAATTTGGTGTGTTCTTTAATTCAGACATCGAGCTAAAGCCGCATGCCTCTGTTCACTTACAAACTGCAGTGTTCCGCTCTCCTGATTGGCTGGTCAGGATTTATGACGGAAGAATCACAGCTAATACAACAAACACACTCCTTTTGGTCCAAACCAGACTGGTGACTGCTCAGCTGGGGACTTCCTTGCAACTGTTCTCTCAGCATTCGACTTTAACTGGTTCTCGATTAGAGACAGGAACACCAAATAAGAGGAAAGTTCTGGGATGCTCGTGGGATCCAATTTCCGGCTAATATTTTCCAATGAATATACATTGAAGATGTAGTGAAGTCTAGTTTCTGCACTTCTCCAAAACAGTCAACATTGAACAGAGTGAATATCGGCAGCAGTGGATGCACCGTACAGTGGCAACAAACTGAAGCATCACAATATTAAAGTACATACTAGATGATTTGCTGGTCTATTCTTGTCTTGCCCTTTGAGTGCAATTACTTGATGTGAGGTGAAGACAACAACTCAGATGTCGACTTTAAACAAAGCACCGGTACCAGGTCTGGGATGTTGAAAAGCACTCCTTGGCTGGATTTAGACTGTAGGTCTTTTGCCCAATTCCAATTTCGTGCCTATAGTACATCCAATCTGCTTTCGATTGCATGTGGATTTTTTTTCTGCCTATACTGACGTGTATCCAAAGCAGGTAAGACAAAAATCTGAATTTGGTCTGTGATGCCAAATAGCATAAAAGCAGCCTTTTCCCTTTCTGTTATGTCTTCAGGGCAATCAGATGATTCACTCCTGACTGGAATCACAACACATGCAAATATTTGGAAGCTAACCCGCTAAGTGACATGCATGCTGCGTGTTTGTATGTGGGGGGGCTACTTTGTTGGGTGCAAGCATTATGGACACTGTGGCACTATTTGTCATTAGGCTACCACATGAGGCCCTTTAAGAAGACGACATGTGCAGGGGGAAGTTATACATGAACATAAAAAGATGCTGGTCAAAACCCTCAACTTGAGTATAAAGCACAACCTTTTTGCAAAAGTCGGAGTCCAAAATATTCCAGGGACAATTTGATTAGCTGAGGGACTGTAGCGTTTTATATTTACAAAAAAATAAATAAATCCTACATTGACTGAATTGGCTGCCGTCCGCCTATAGAAGCAAATGGGTTGCGCTAGAAGAAGAAAGAGGAGGAGCTTCATCCACTTAAAAGACTACAAAGCTATATCGATCACTATCGTCATCATCATCATTGGCGATGCGCTAGAGGAACGGAGAGAAAGGCTGCATGCAGATTGATGGGGGGGTGCGGGTCCTCAGACATGTACAGTGTTTGGTCATCACCTGGGGAGAGAACAGTAAAATCATAATGAATATAATAATCACTTGATTCTTGGAACAATTTGCATTGTATGCACGCACACACGTAGAACCTGAATCTAATTTTCTTGAAAATGTCAAAACTTCAACATCTGGCTCCCAAGACTTGTAAATGTTTTCCTATACATCACGTCAAAGGTCCGCATCGTTACCTCGGTATTAACTTGCAGCCGTTTCCTGGTGAACGACGAAATGTCTATTTGAATCGTCCACCTGGCTGCCACAGTGCGCATCGCTCCTGCTTATAAAAACAGAAACACTCACCAAAACTCATCCACTTGCGCTATGCAAATTTCCAAGTAAATAATGCTCGGTTTTTGGTCAGTAGTCCAACTTTTTTATTCAACCTGGCCAACATAAAAACTCAAATACACCAATGGGCGTCTCTACTGTTAATTTATATTCAGAGGAGAGGAATTCATGCGATGATTGATGGACCGAGTTGTATGTTATCAAACTATTGACCAGCTCAGGTCTCTTGCTCACAGTACGATACAAAATAGTTCTACATCACTCCAAACCAAAATATTGATACTTAGCATTATTGTTTTGGTGTAATAAATTTTCTGATATAGCGCTTGTATGGGATCTCATTGTTCAATTGTGCAGTTGTAAAGTGAAAAATCTCATTGTTCTCACCTGTTGTCATTGATGTCTCTTGTGTCACTGATGCCGTTTCCTGTTGGCAACAGAAAAGTAGTTTAATACATACTAACTTCTTCTTAACTAATAAATTGAGCTCACCGATTAAAAACCTATGCATATATTTTTGTTTGGTAAATTTGATAGGGTGAGGGAGATCCACGTGATGGAAATTCAACACCACAACTTTTAATAGTCACAACTTAAAATGTGATGCTTGGATATATTTGACATATATTGCAGGAGTGGCATGCTCACCATTCTCAATGTTAAGTGGGAAGGATTCCAGTATGTCACCATTATATCTGCCTGCTCTGTAGCCCAGTGCTGTGGAAACCCTGTGAAACAACGAAGGGAGCATCAGAATGAATGCATATCACACGTTATTGTAGTGAATCACATTTTACATACGTGTTGGTTTGAACAGAGTTCGGGTTGCAGTCGATGCTTGCGGAGTTGCTCGGCGTCATGTTGCTCTGAAAGACGGCATTGCTGAAGGTGTTGGCGTGCTCAGTGGCCCGGATGTACGAGTAGAATGGGTTGCTGGGAGAGCAGACGGGCATTTGCTTGGGCCTCACGGGCTTTGCTGGGGGTGACACGAGTATGATTGTTATCAAAGAGCATCACTTGCTAAACACATTCGTTAAGTGTCCATTTTCTCTTCTTTCATGCTCAGAAACCAAACACACAATAGAACCAGTACCAATCTGCGCGGCATGAGGGCGTCGCATGGCGTTTTTGGCCCTCATGGCGTCCTTGATGCGGTCGACTTCCTGCTGGTAGCGACGGCGGTCCATCATGGCGCCCTCCTTAGCGTCCCTCAGTGCAGTCTCCAGGGCCTTAACTCTCTCAGCAGTAGACCGAAGACGTTTCTCCAGCTTTGGAAGCTCACAACGCAGATCTGCATTGTCACGAACCAGCTGAAAAGTCGTGACAGAGAGGGGGACAAACTTGAGCGCTACGCATGTCTCTCGAAGCACATAGAAATAAAAGAAATATCTGCCACATGTGTTTCTTACCTGTTTGTGAACCTTTGTAAGTTGGTCCAGGTTATTCTCAAGAAAGGAAATCTTCTGCTTCTGGGTGCAAGACCCCCCGCTATCATCAGGTTCCATTTCGGAACTCTGTACATTGGAGTGTTTATGAAAGTCGACTTCAAATAAACCTCTCAACATAATGGTGATCAAGTGTCGCATCATTTGTAAACTACAAACAAAAATGCAGTGGCTAACACGAACTAGCCACAACATTGGGTGCACCAGGCTGCCATTACAAATATAGGATTGGTGAAGGCTATTGTAGAGACTTTTATACAGGCCGACTTTTCGGAAGCTATCAGTTTGTGCAGCTGTACCAAATTATGTGATGTTAGTAATGTTGAACTCTTAAGTGAGTATGCTGACTTACTTTTTTAACCCGCGACGTGAGGTCTTGAACAAACAGCTTGCGAAGGTTGTGGAGGGTCTGGAGCTCGCGGGCCTAGGGCAAGGACGGGTGAAGCGAGGATTAGAAGGCTATACGTGGAAAATCCGATATTCCAGAAAGGATATGAAGGAATAGCATGGGTTTGTGTCAGAAGATGAAGTTGGTTTGAGGTTTACTCACGACAGTCTCCTCCAGACCCTTCAGGTCCTGTTTAGTCTGCTCATGGCGCTCGTGCAAGAATCTGACAGTAAGATGAAAAATATTATTATATACAATATTTAAAAACTAACCAAATATTACAGTGTAAAAAAGAAACTGATATTTGACACTAATATTGAACATGTCTTTCAGTTGAGTGACTTACGAGAGCTCCTCCAGGCGCTCGCTCTTGGAGGTATCCTGACTTTTCAGACGTTCAAAGTCGGAGCGAACCTGAGCCAACTCCAGCTCCATCTTGGAATTACGACTGGACATGACACAAGTTCCATTAATGTCATTCATGACAATCATATCAAATGTGTGTTACTAGTGAAAAGGTACAGACTCTGTGAGTTCGTCGATGAGCCTCTGCTTCTCATTAATCTCATCACGCAGACGTGCCAGCTGCTTGTGATGGAGGCCGCGGTGAGACTCGCCCTGCTGGCGGCTAATCTTCTGCATTGTTTCAAATTGAATTGAAAGGAAACAGAGGACATTATTCATCCATTTGTTTGTAAAAATGTCAAATAAATGTCGACTTATGACTTCATTTTCCAAAAGCTCTTAAATGAACACTTAATATAAAAAACATGAACATACTGTATGGTGAAAGACAGCAGCATTATGTTATGCTCAATTTAAGAGCAATGCTATCAGAGGCGTAGCCAAGCCGGGGCGGCGCCCCGGTTAGGACTCCCTGCGCCCCGGTTGAAAAAAATCGAGCTTTTTCGATTCTTCATTTTCATGCCGTTTTTTTCTTTCGGTCTTGCGCGAATGTGCTTGCGCTATTCTATGTGCGCGATGTTATCCATTCACCGTTTGCCTCCCGGACCCGGATGTTGTTTTAGCGATCAGCGAACGGCGTGGGTGATGTTCGATTTTTTTTCCTGTGGGCGTGCGCCCCTACTGGAAAAATTCCTGGCTACGCCTCTGAATGCTATGATATTATACAACAAAGATAGAAAAGAATAACAAAACAATTCCTAAAATAATCTAACATCCATCCATCCATTTTCTGAACCGCTTAGTCCCCACGGGGGTCGCGGGCGTGCTGGAGCCTATCCCAGCCGTCATCGGGCAGTAGGCGGGGGACACCCTAAACCAGTTGCCAGCCGATCGCAGGGCACACAGAGACAAACAACCATCCGCACTCGCACTCACACCTAGGGACAATTTGGAGTCTCCAATCGGCCTACCAAGCATGTTTTTGGGATGTGGGAGGAAACCGGAGTGCCCGGAGAAAACCCACGCGGGCCCGGGGAGAACATGCAAACTCCACACAGGGAGGGCCGGAGGTGGAATCGAACCGGCACCCTCCTAACTGTGAGGCGGACGTGCTAACAGTGAATTCAAAATTTAAATACAATGTAAAGCTGACTTTTAATTTTCTTGTGGCGTGGCTGTCCACTCGAGTATAAAGCTAAACTTCATTGTCTGTGAAGAAGCTTTTCAGAAGTCTGCAGAAGACTTTTGACAAAAGGCATTTTTGACAAGGGGTTCTAAAGTCGCAAAATTGGCAAGTGAGTACACACCCACCTTGTCGGAATAGTCTAGCTCCTCCCGCAGCTGCCATAGTAACAAAACAATACATATGGAATTTGGATGAGATTGATATACGCCCCGATTCATTCATGTGGTAATTCTTTTTGATGGAGAAATGTCAGAGACTTTTTTATTAAGACACCTCTGAATTATTTTTAGTTTGAAAAAAAATGCTTAGTTTGTCTACTTTAATGTTAGATATGAAAAACACAATTTTATACCTTCACATTTCCATCTTCACGCTCTCCTTTCTCTCCATCTTTCTCCTCCAGAAGGGAATTATCTTGTAGAAGAGGAGAAAATGGGAATGGGTTAGATCACCAAACGTAAACACCCACACAAATAAATAATGTGAGGTGAAAGATGTGCAAAAAAAAACCAACACTGAGTGTGTGGCCTGAGCATTACCTTGGTCTTGCAGCTTGGCCAACTCTTCGCTCAGAGAGTCGTGACTTTCCTCCAGAAGTCTCTTCTTGTGCTCCACGCTCTGCATGTACTCGGTCAGGGAGCGGATTTTTGCCTCATGCTGCAATGAAATGTTAGCACTCTCACCAGTTACATGAGAATCACGGAAGAAACCATCTTGATTCACTCCATCCAATTTCTTCATGGGGGGCCTCACCTGAGAGATGAGGAGGTGGCAAGAGGAGAGCTCCCTCCCAGTCTCCTCCATCTTGCGGTGGCACTCCAGCTGCATGTTCTCCAGTTGCCGACAACGCTTCACCATGCTCTTCACCTCCGACTTGATCTTGCTGATGTACAGACGAGCTACCGTAAACTCCTCCTCGATGGCGCCGCTGATCTCCACCGGCTGAACGAAAGAGCAAACATGGCTTTCAGGTGCCGTTCATGCATCAGAATTTGTTCGTTTGATGAAAAACGTCTCATACCCATCTATTCGTCTATCTATCCATACTCCAACTCACCAGCTTGATTTCACCATTGCCCACAATGGAGCTGAACTCACTCAGGTCCCTCATCAGTCCATTAAGGACGTCGGCGATACGCTTCCTCTGCTGACCGCTCACTTCCTGCATGCGAGACAGCTCCGCCTCCAGCTCCATCAGACTCGACTGGTTCAGACAAGGGGGCAGAATGTAATTCCAACTGAAATGGTCATCTCATGGCATACATGTGTGTCTTCCTACAAATTGGAATAAAAGTGGAAACTGGAACATATTTCTGTCACACTCTTCTTCTTGAACGTACCATTTTCTGGGCCAGCTGATCAGCCAGCAGCTGGTTTTGCAGACCTTTCTCCTCCACCTCCTGGCTCTTTTGGTCATAGTTGATAGCCAGCTCCTCCAGAGCCTGCAGCACCTCCTTCACCTCGGCCTTGGCGCAGTCGCTTTCCACTTGCAGCCTGCCGAGCTCCGCCTGCACCTTGTCGCCGTCGCCACGCGAAGACGCCAAGAGCTGCCGGTCAAGATGACACACGTGAGAAAGACAACTTGATGTGTGAGTCTGCTTGTGCGAGTTGTTGTGTACCTCGTCCTGATCCAACATTTGCTGCTTCAGTTTCTCCACCACCTGACACTGCAGGTTGATCTCATCATCCTGTAACGCACATTGCGTCTCCATGACAACAACCATGTCCATCCATCGAGTTTCTGAAACATTTCATCCTGTCTCTGATTGTGATGATAAGCTTACCTTGTCGTCCAATTGCTTGTACAGTTTGCGGATCTCCTCTTCGTACTTCTGGCGCTCCTCCTCGGAAATTCGGACCACAATGGAAGAGGTGTCATTATCTAGGATGGGACGCTCTTCCACCGACTCAAAACGGGTCACAATCTCCGGTTGGGTCCTCTCCGTCTCTGGTACATCCTCTCCTGGAGGAAGTGACAATGACACTGAGAGTTGCATTATTTTTTTTCAAAGCATGTTTATTTGCTTGTCGGCTTCTGTTTCGCTCACCATTCCTCCAGCGGTTGAGCTCAGCCTCCAGCTTTTGGATGCTGTCCTTCAAAGTCTTGTTCTTCTCCTTCTCCTTCTCGTACTTCTTCTTCCACTGCTCAGCTGTCAGTTCCAAGTTGATGGAGGCCGTGTTTCGAATCGTCTTAGCACTGTTTTGTATCGTATGTAACACACAGAGGAGTGATGAGATGGCATTGTCATGAGAATAGAAATGAATTGACATGTCCAAAATGTCGAGTTAAGATGAGGAATTAAGATTCATGGACAACAAATGACTGAAGTCCAAACCATGATTGATAATGTGTGTCCAATTTTTTTCGCAACAATTTTCTGGTGAAAGGTACTAATAAACAATCACCGTTGTCCAAACATCAGTGTGGACTTAGTCTCGGCGTCGTTATAGCTGGAGGGTGAGCAGCAAATGAACATGGTGGTGCGACAATTCCCGCCAAGAGAGTCCTGCAGGATCCGCGTCATTTTGCTGTCACGGTATGGCACGTGGCTTTTCTGGGAGAAGAGGAAACAGACATGTCGCCTTTGGAGGCAAGGAGGGAGCTTAAATAGGAAGAGTCACGCGAGTGAAGGCTCACCGTGCCCTCGGCCAAGGCCGAGATGACATTTCCCAGAGCTGACAGAGACTTGTTGATGTTTTTGGCCTCATCCAGTACTGCTCCTGCAGCCCCCGTCTTACTGACCTGGTGAACAGAGTCAGTAACGTCAAGTTACAAGTCAAATACAACACCTGACATCTCCTATTGGGAGAATATGGTTGGGTAAAACTCATTCAAATTTTTAATTTTTTTTAGAACATTATCTACCACTATGTGGCTCTTTTCTTTGACCTGGTCACAATTGATGTTGATTTTTATCCCACCTTCTCGCTTCCTGCCAGGTCCACCAGATAGAGTTTGCCGCAAAGCTTCTGCTCCGTCTCCACGTGCTCCTGCTTGATGTTGATCAGGAAGATGCTGTGACTGCGAGAGCTGTGTTCATTCATGTCTGCGCAAATACACAAATAACACAATTTTTAAATATGTATGGTGTATACTTGTTATATTGATCGTATTTATGAAAGAAAAGCTGAATTTATACTATATTATATTATATATATATATATATGTATATATATATATATATATTACATTTAGATGAGAGAAAAGCTTATGTAGGTATATTTTCACCTTTTCATCATCATATTCCTGGCTAACAATTAAATAGCTGTGGCAGATAGAAATTTATGACATTTGATACTGGCTGGTGGAGAGTGGGTTGCTGGCTTTGAAGCATTGCTAAGGTGCCCTTCAGCAATGCACCATACGCCGCACTTCTAAGGACACAATTGCAAGGCTCCCTCAGAGAATCTGCCTGATATTTCTGCAAAAAATGAAAGGCCATAGCTAACTAAAATGGATCGCACTGGAAGAGGCTACAAACATAATGTGAGCTAAAGTATCACATTTGAATGTCTTTTAAATCAATTTGTGTATGTCTATTAATACGTTTATGGAAAAGGAATAGATAATGCGACTTCATAATCTAATTCTGGTATTTCACATATATTTCAGAATTATCATGGCATGAATGCTAATGAACTGTGAAAGAACAAGCAGATTTAAATGAATGATTCTGTAGCGTTAGAAGCGGCTCTTTTTGCATGAAAGAGACTCAACAAATCCCAACTGTAAGTGCAGCAAGGTGACCTCATCATGCAGAGCATGAGGCAGCGCTATCTGACAATCTCTTTCCATAATCAACGTTCAGGTTTCAGAACTCAGAACGCCGTCCTTGCAGCACAGTGAGTCAGCATGACAAGACTGCAATGACGGCATCGTGGATGAAACCAACTTGCATTGTTCGACTTTATAATGTGTCTGCTCCAGCGGCTGTGCGTGTGTGCTGCCATGGCAACACGTTCTTCCCATCTAATCAATGTTGTGACCGTTTTCCAGCACGCAATACCATGTAATCCATAAAATGCACACACAATCCCCTTGGTCGTAATCAGCCCAGTGGTTTATGCATGAGTCATCACAGTTCCTCAAACACAATATCAGTGAAACACATATTTGGCCTACATAAAGATAAAAAAAATCAATGACCAGGGATGAAAGGACTGTAACCTGAGAGGATTTAGGGAATATGTCTGTGTGTTGGTGGGTGGGGGCTTTAATGTCTAGGTTGAAAACATTTTACTCCAACCAGGATGACAAAGGCATCTGTTTTTGTTGGCGACGAGCTGACTTACTGGTAACAGCAACATGGCGGTTTGATTTGCCCTCATCAATCACGTCCATCACCTCATCCGGGCTGGAGACAAAGCGCTCAGTGCACCCCTGAGAATTAGACACAAGGTTTAACATTTAATGTATGAACACGGGATGCAGTCATATATTCATGCACTACGAGGCCTAACGGTCACATACCTTGACATATGGCACACGGTTCTTATCCTCGTGGACGGACAGGTTCGTTTTGGTCACTAAAAATGTCAAAACAATTTGCAAATGCTGAAATATGAAATAAATGCTGCTATTCACTAAACATTCAGGCACTCACCATCCAGCAAGTCACGGATTTTGTCCATGTAGATTTCAAAATATGAAACCTTATAGAGACAAAGTAAAAGAGAAGATTATGCATGATAAACACAAAATATAAACTCTAACCCTAATTCAACCAACAGACGGTAATATTTGAACCTTGATGTGGAATTCCAGATTTTCGTCCATGGCAAAGATGTGATTGAAGATGTCCTCTGCAATGCGAGGAATGATGCCCATCTGGTGAGGGTCGTGCAGCTTGCCCTAAAACAGCAAGTCACATTGTAAAATGGGCAAAGACTTGAACTGCCAAGCACAGATTGTGTCAAAATAAAAGTATCTGTACCTCCATGGTGTGAGTCTTGCCAGAAGCGGTTTGTCCATATGCAAAGATGGTGCCATTGTAGCCACCCAACACATCTATAACAGTGAGATTAAAAAAATATATATATATTTTAGAATTGTTAAATACTTTGTAAATGTAGTTTGGATGCGTACCCTTAACAATCTGCTTAGCACAGGTGTTGTAGACTTGCTCCTGGGTGGTGTTGGTCGGAAAAACTCGATCAAACACGTAGGACCTGCCCTGCAAACAGCAAACATGGGGAAGACATGGAAAGTTAAAATGTTGCAATTCAACATATATTGGATAAAGTCGCTGTCAGGTCAATTTCATACATTTTGACAAATAAATACTATAGGTCTGGTCGTACGCCACCTTTTATTCCTTACACATTATCAATCAAGTGTTGAATATATGTAGCTTAAGAACAAATTGGATAACTTTCCTTTATGGTCCACACTGTCTGAGAAGTTTTTTTTTTTTTTTTTAGTCAAAGTCTATTTTTTAAAAACAATACCAGTTAAAAATAGTTAGGTCAGATACATTTGAGTAAGCCTATTTTGTTGAAAGTGGTTAGCTGGTGGAGGCGCCAGCTGCAAAAGTTAAGCTTGTGTGCAGATCCACTTCTGCCTAGAAGACTGCCTATTCAGCTCATTGTTTTGTATTGCACGACTTATTGCTTTCATTTTTTTAAACAAAGAATGAAAAAGATTATGTAACCACAGTCGTTTGCTTTTTGCCTGGTTGTGGAAAGCCGTCTTTCTGATGCGGATGCTTGGTGCTCATGCCATGTCTATAGTATTTTAATCATGACTGTACAAAATTCAATATTATTATTCAATATGTGGTTGAAATTTGTTTTATTTTGGGAAGGTGTTGTGTAGATGTGATTGTGCCACGGTATATTAGGAGTGAAACCAATTCAACAGATGCAGTGTTTAGTAACTTTTAGTGCAAATCATTGGTGTTTTTTCAGCTACAAAAAAACCCCGCTACAATTTATCAGTTAATCGGCTCCGTTACAATGGGGTTTCCACGGCGACATTTAAAAGGCTTGAAATAACTTTTTTTTTCTTTAAAGAGCAGTCTTGCAAATCAATAACTGCATTAGAGGAGCAACCTTGAGGAGCTTTTTTTTTGCAGGTTAATCATTAATCAAATGATTAAAACAAAGAGATGGATTTTCTTATAATCCAATCCAACAAAAAATAATCATTCGAAAAAATAATCGACAAACAGAACAAAATAATCCTTAATTGCAGGCCTAAAATACAGCATGCACATCAAAATGGATTTGGTGGCTTGAGTGGCTTTTTCAATGGCCAGGTCGATCGCCTTCAACTTGAAGTCTGCATCGTCGGCATTACATGGCATTTTTGGTATGATGACGCAGTATGCTTGAGCAGAGCAGATCTGAATGTTTTAACCTGTGCCAATTTGTTGATGAATGTAACGTGGATGTTTTGGGGGTTCAGTGCATGAGCATGCCAGAACAGCCAGAGCATGAGATATGAAAACTCCACGCAGTAAGGCCGAAGCTGAGATTTAGATCATGAACCTCTGAACTATAAGGAAGGCGTACTAACCACAAGGTCACAATGTTACCCAATTTAGAATAGTTGACATAGTAGTGTACAGAAATGTTTTTAATTTAAACTAACACCAAAAAAAAAAAAAACATCAACTGTGTGACACAGGGATGAGTGACTCAGCACAGACAAAGCCGAGCAATTAAGTCACATTGCGCCATTCTCTAGCGTGGTGCACAAGGCAAACGCAGTAGCAAAAGGGACTATTAGCATAGAGGAAAAAAGAGGGTACTATTGGGAATCAGGCACTTGGGAGGAGCTTCAACAAGGGAAGAGAAAGCAGGTCAGTCACTAATGTGCAGCCTGGCAGCTTATTGATCCAATTTGAGAAGTCACTTTTGGACTCCATTATTGCTTACGTACAGCCTTCTCTCGCTTCTTTGAGTGATGTGTATACTCATAAAACAATACAATCAACATTACATGAAGTAGTAAAGAAAAACACAACCCTAGCTTGGTTTAGTCTTGTTTTTGAATAGAGCCATCTTATTTACATTCATTACTTATCCAGAATTAAGAGAACAATGAAAAAGTGTGTGTTAAAACTTGAATCGCATTTTATGGACAATAAATCAATTGGATTATTGGATCAGTTGGATTAAAATCAATTTTTTTATATTGATTCTATAGCAAATAATATTTTCTAGTTTGGCATTGTTATTCAGGGATTCTTTTAAACACCAACTGTTTTAACGATGAAACCTTAAATCTTTGTCCTACAAGTAAAAAAAATGTGGCAGCATTTTGTCTTCTTTAGTTCTTCAATTAATCAATCAATTAAGCAAAATAGAACGCTTATCAATGTATCTATCATTCTTGAACTAAATGACCTCACAAACATAAATATCAACACAAGAATAGCGGGATGCCAACTATTGTACCGCACAAAGGTAAAAGACAAGAACTCTGCGACACACACACACACACACAATGTTATTAAGGCCTAAAGCAATGATTAATTGATGAAGGGCCCTGCGTGCACAATGAGGCGACTCCCTTTTCTGTATGTGTGTTGATTTATTTATTTTTTGCTTACCCCGACGAGGACGGTGTCATCTCCTTGGAATTTGGGCAAGAAGAGGTCCCCCCGAATGATCTCGGACTGGTTGAGAGGACGAAAGCGACACAGCACTTTGATGTTGCACTCGGCTGGGACGTCGGCCATGGCGCAGATTGGATGAGGAGGATGCAGAGGATGAGGAGGCTGGCGAAGATGCTGGTGGCGGCCTGGAGCCGATGCGTCGGGGAATGAAAAAAAAAAACGACGAGAGAACCACGGAGGTCGCTCCTTGTTTTTCCAGGGGGCAGCAAAGACGCTTAGGGTGTTCTTTCTTTTTTCCGTCTATTTAAGCGTCGAAAAGAAACACGAAGCTTGGCGGCGTTTCCGTGTCGCAGTGAGCGGGGAAGGCGTTTATTAGTCGTCCAAACACCAAATGACCGGCCTACATAATTAAAAGAACTGATGAAATCGTGCCCTCCGCTTCTCTGGAAGAGATATATGGTGTTGTGTAGCTGCCTTTTCTCTCTTTTGGGGTGCGTCAGGCCGGCTGAAGGTGAGCGATGCTGTTGGAAGGGCAGTGAGGTACAAGGCTACCACAGCGCCCCCCCTTGGTGAGGTCCGCAAAGGGCGTGGCCTGCATCCTCGCAAAACTAGTACCCACAGACATCATTTTTAACGTACATACACGTTTAAGCATAACCGATTGCGTTGACATAGGCGCCGTATTGAATGTGGCAAATTCAAGTCTACGCAGTCAAAAAACTGCCAGTTTGGTTTAAGAGTCAGGTGCTTCTACTCAACCGGAACTCATGTAACATCTTTTTAACTGACACGTCACACATTCGTAATGCAGCTAACTTGTGGGTGCGAACAATTTTTAGCACTTTGCAGGTTGTTTTATGATCGTCCATTGACTTGCATTGTTTATGGGCAGATCTACCACATCCAAGATGGTGGATTCACTGGTGCGTCGCAGCTACCGTTCAATCACCTTAAGGCAGTGTCTAGAGTGGTACCCACCTCGCCACCATTGTTCAGCTATGGCTCAGCATCCTGCTACCGCAACGGCTGCAGCTTCTCTTCATCCTCTGGGGAAACCACAACCAGCAGAAGGAATGACAACACAGCGACGCGTCATCAGCACTCATCCTGAAGCCAGGATTGAAGATAGGCGATATGAAACGTCACAACAATGTTTCTAGACAAAAAAATGCGGCATTGAAAAATATCAGCAAGAAAAATATATCTTATGATTGTGACATGTGCTCATTTAATGTGGTTACCAGATTCCATGTTTTTAAACTTCTGTCAGTTTTTTCTTCCCGTTTTGCGTGATGGCCATCTCGATCTGATTTTTTTTTTTTTATTTCGGCAAGTGCATGATCAACATTCAATACAACTTCATTTCACATTGTGTTTAGGGAAGCGGGTTGAAGCAATGACATACAATGACTACAAAGTCAATTACATTTAAAATCGGTTTGGATGTTAAACGGTGAGCATGAATGGGTACCCCGCTTTACATGAATGTAAAAATTAAATGAACCCAAGAGTAGATTTTCTGTAAATAGTTTTAATATTAAATAAAAAAAGACTCCCATATAAAAAAGAAAGCTACAGCCCACAATTTAATCATTTTTTTAAACATAAGTATTGAAAGCCAGGGGGTAGAATGAGAAAAGTACTCCCAGAAAAATTCACAATTGTTTGCACTCATCTCTTTTCTCTAAACCATATAAAATCATAATAAAACACATTAACTGTACATATGTACAAATCTCCAAGTGTATACAAATTGCATAATTTGCTTTTCTTTTTTTGTTAAATACAGCAAGAGATGCCAGTATTTTGAGGGGAGGGCAGTGTGAGGATATCATTTCATAATCTACAGTTAGACAAAAACTCATCAAATCCACATTAGGTATCACAGCTCTGGCTTTTAAGAATCCCCATCTTGTTCATGATGGAGGGGCTACATGACGAATGGCTGTATACTGAAGGGAAGACGTAAGAAACCCAACTACGGTGGCTTTATATGAAGGAAAAATAAAATCATACCTCTAAGCACCATCTGAAAACATTTGAAGGGTGCCTTACCGAGTCCTTTCTGTGTTTGAACAGTGGGTCTCATTCATGGCATGACCAGAATTCCAACTATAGCACGGCCGGAAAGTGAGGGGCTCAGCAATAGCACTGTTGTCCTACACAATCAACATTATTAAAAAAGACACACACACACGCACATACATACAATGAGATACACACTTTCCACAGAGAGCATGGTTCAAGTAGACGGGCTTCATTGTGACTCACAGTAACACATAAATGAGAACAGTACACTTGTTATTCTGGGTAAAATGATATGACGCTAACATCACGAAGAGAGCTGTGATCACACCAAACACAACCATTAGCGTGTGAACTAGACCTAAGAGTGAGAAAATAGTCACTTTTTTTTAACTTTCTATTAAATTATTTTCTCCCCCTGACCGGAGCTCGTCCTATGCTTTATTTTCCACCTGGCTCCATGGCGTTTGTTAACATGAACAGCATTAGTGCAGTTGACTGAGTATGAAGATAAAACAAACAAAAAAACATAGGTGACATGAGTGTGCGAGTGCAGGGAGGGGCCAGGAGGTGATGTCTGTGATTGGTGAACAGCTGCGATTGACAGCTCCCTCCACCAATCACTGCCTCTGAGACCTTGCCCCTCGTCTCCTCCGGCCTCGGACTGATGTGTCGGGCTTCAACAGGGCCGTCTGCAACAGGACGAAGGACAGAAAAAATAAAAAATGAACGGTTATCACTTTGAACAATAACTATAGGAACAGAGGGGAGTGCAAATATTGTTTTGTTTTTATTTACCATTTACACAACATCTGAATTTGGACGTTTTGAGAAATATTGGGACTGAATATAGCAGCTTCACCGGTTTATCGATTGTATTTGTTTACAGATTGAGAAAGATGGCCGGTTTAATCATGCGATGCTTTAATCAATCAACTGTGCTTCTCTTGTGCTGCTGCCACTTCCAGGAAAAAATGACTCGTACCGTAGTAGTAGCCTTAGTTTCTTCGAGTCCTGTAGCATCTACGTCTCTGAAGTCCTCCAACACATTCTGCAGCCTGATGCACAAAATATAAAACAGTGAGACGTTGACATGATCAAAAAATAAATAAAAAGACTCAGCTAAAGAACTGCTGACAAAGCAACTTACGTTTGTTTTCTTTTTCTCCCTCGGCGGGCTCCAGAGGCAGTTCCTGATTGTTCCTTGGCGAAAAATGCATCACAATGACATCATTGGTCAAGGACGTATAAACCACCATTACGATCCATTAGTTGATTGCAATGCTTTAGTCTTCAACATATCTAATCTGTCATAATTTTCTTGGTGCTCATTTAAGATTAGGGTAGTGGTAGTGAGTATTGAAGACTTGCGTTAAAATCTTGCTTGACACTCCAAACAGTGCCTTTAAAAGCCATTTCAACCACGTGTGTGTGTCAACTAGATGCTGAGATTTTTTTCAGGAATCCTGTGGAGTTCCCGTGGGATGGGAGTCAATTTTACCTTTAATCAAGGGATTGGGACAGCACAGGTTGAAACTTATTATTATTATTATTATTATTATTATTATTATTATTATTATTATTATTATTATATAACATAGGAGCGGTATGGGAGTGTGAGTCAGGGAAGCGGCACAGAGGCGGGCATTGTTTTCAGATGGAATGGGACACGATTTTTTTTTTAACTATGGTCTCAGACTGGGACAGGATGGAATTTTTCTGTGGGAGTGGGATGGGACGGGCGTGAAAATCCACTCCTGTACAGTCATTGTGTGTATATAGTCAATTACAGTATGTTAACTTTTGATCAGAGCCATTAAGATTTTCAGTGGTCAATATAATTTGAAAAGGGCCCACAAATAGCTTCCCTGATCACTATTCCTAAATCCAAAGTTCTCAGTGTGATCGGTGAAAATTCCCCGAAAATGGCCAATATTCTTCAAATTTTGCCAGTGTAAGCAACTTTATGATAACAACTGTACTAACTTGAGCACTGGACATTTCTATTAGCCCGGGGCAGGATGTTGTCATCATCTTGCGGCATATAAGGAGTGTAAACGCAATCGGATGACTTTCAGCAAATAGCCGAGAATAAGTTCCACATAAAAAGATGCAGCCAACCACCTCATTTTGACAACATGCTGGACTAAAAAGGGAAACAGCAGACACTCACCCTTCCCTGTTCACTGTGCAGCATTGTTCCTGGTGTATCCTCACAGGGCCTCCCACTGCAACCATCCCTGGGACTCCGATAACCCGTCTGTCTCTCCACACTGGTGCAATCCGTTTTAGCTTCCTCCAAGTATATGGAAGCCTCTGGATGAGTTTGTCCCTCCACCATGACTGCTTTTCTTTGTAAAGGCGATGTGGCGACATCCTCGGTGGGTTTGGGCGTACCCTGGGCTGGAGAATGGGCTGCCGCTTCCAAGTTGAGGCGGGACAAGTCTGGATTTCGCAAGGAGCAAGCCCGCCTTGGGCTGAGGGAGACCGGAGCACTCGCCTGGTGCTGAGCTGGGGCAGTTGTGGAGAGTGTGTGGTGCTCCATGGGGAAAGTGACAGGCGGTAAGGCACAGAAAGGTGATGTTGGGTCAGACGGACCAGAGCGGACCCCATCTTCCTGCTCTTTAGCGTTAATTTGAAGGAAGGATGTGTAAATGGTATCCATGAACGAGGTGTAGGGGTCGATGACGGGCCTGTCTTCGGACGCTCGCTGTGGCGGACGGCTAGGTTCTTGGACAGGCGTTGGCGCCGGATTAGCAATCTCTTCAGGAGAGATCTGAGAAACTGGATTATCACTGTCAGGGGTGGGGCTCTGTGTTTCCTGAAACGAGCCTGACTTCTCTTCCTCGGAGGATGGTGCAAGATTCAGCTTAAGGGAGAAAAACAAAAATAGAAGTTTATATTAACCGTGTGAACACAGTGGGTAAAGCTCGTCAAACGGCATGGTTTTACCAACTGTCATTTTTAAATTCTAACTCGAACCGATAGCGACATTTATAGACTGTACAGTCTGGCCGATGTTGATAGCCCATTTTCAAAATGTCATTGTGTATCAAAACAGATTAAAAACAGTTCTACGTAGAGTTAATGCTAAAAACAAAGCAACGTGATTCTCGTGTGTCATCTGCACTGAAAAGTCAACAAAAGCGACCCATATTGTGCAGGTAAAACGTGAGAGTTACTTACCTGAATGTTGTTGAGCAAGTTGATGGTCCCAACGGGACCTTGCAGGAGAGGCATGCCCAAAGATGAGGCCTGAACCGAGGGTAGGAGGATGGAACCGGCTCCAATACCCACCATGTTATGGAGCCCGGCGATACCGGAAATGTCTCCTATAAAAAGCAGCGTTACAAACATAACACACGTGTTGGCTGTCAGCTTTAAATCCCATGGGCCATGGAGCGTCAGACGTACGATGCTGCTCACAAACTCACCTAACACAGCAGGGTTAAGCAAAGTGGGAAGCAATTGCTGGAGAATGGGGTTTTCCTTGCCTTGGAGAGAAAGAGGGATGAGGGTGTCCACACCAGCGTCAGACAGTTCCTGTAGGATAGCAATAGATAGATCAGAAGTCTGAGGCGAACCTAAGATTTATATATATGCATCAGTGTTGTAAGAGTTTTTTCCACATTGTCTTTCTCATTTTGACGGTTGTTTTTGAATTGGTTAATTATACACGCACGCACGCACCTAAGGAGACGAGGAGCCTACCTGAGGTTGGGTATGCTGAACAGGAGTTAACTGAGTGTGGGATAGGTCTGCTGCATTTAGGGCAGCTGTGAGGAGGGCGGGGCTTAAAGGCAGGAAGGTCGCCGGATGAGGAGGAAGGGCAGTAGGAAGCAGCAGAGACTGCAGAGCTTGAATAGACCCCTCCGCTCCAGGTGGGAGGGGAAGGCCCTGCATGACTTCCAGAATTCCCGACCCGTGAAGAGTTGATGGATCCAGAAGAGCGGCGGCCTTGTCCAACGTGAGGCCCTCCATGGTGGCAGGGATCTGTGGCGGTTGCTGAAGAGGAACCTCCAAGCTGACCTGACCCAGCTGACTCAGTGCAGATAAGGGTAACAAAGGCGCCTGGTGTTGCCCAAACAGCAAAGACGCCATAAGCAAAGCTTGAAGACTTGGTTTTTCTGTTAGCCCCAAATCAGATTCCTGTCCTGTGGCAGAGACTGAAGTTGGAGGTGGGATTGGGTTTGGAAGGCCCACTAGATTGAGAGGTAAGTCCCCTTGCATGCCGCTCAACAGGGGCAACAACGGAAAGAGAGGATTACAGTTTAGTTGTTGCTGCTTCTGTTGCTGATCCTGGCTCTGCTGCTGTGTCTCTGCTTGTATCATTAAGGACTGCTGCTCACCAAGGTTTTGTGTTGCAGCAGCGGAAGGTGGCACCTGTGCATTTTGCCCACCCAACCACAGCCCTCCGAGCTGTAATGAGGAAAGGACCGTAGGGTCCAAGATGGATGGCAGCCCTCCTGTGGAAGACAGCAGCTGAAGTAGCTGCTCTTGGTTCATGAAAGGGAAGGCCTCTGCCAGAGGTAAAGAAGTCTGAAGACTGTCCTCCCCAAGCTGAGAGGAGCCGACGACATCGGAACTAGTGGGTGTCAGAGGTTTTGTTGAGGTGGAGTTCTTCAAGTCCCCGCGTCCAGAGTCACCGGAACCTGCAAAAAAAAAAAAAAACGGGCAAAAATATGAATCAACAAACCTTTATCTGATATAACATAAAAGCTCTACTCAAGAAAACAAGTTACACAAGTAAAAGAAGGGCTCAAATGTTCAAGTACAGAGGGGGTCAACCCAAACTTGCAACGCCTTAACATTAACAAATAACATGATTACACGGGCATTATTCACCTGCAGTGTGATTTTCTTGGGGAAACATCACTACATCTGTTGTATGGTCAGCCGAGCTGCGTTCCTCCTGCCGTACAGTGGAGGATGCTGCAAGGAGGGCAAGAACATGATTGCTAAGATCAAGAGGTTTTGGTGAGGTGGGTAACGCCGCAGACACAATGCCTTGTGCGTGACTCGGGTCTGCTGTTGACATGTCGTTACTGATCATGCTCTGCGGCGAAGCTTCGGGTGAAAGTACCCGGGAAACAGTGTCAGTTGCTGGAATGTGATTCTCAGTTGGATGATGCCTGTCCAGTGGAGTAGCGGCCACATGTACAGATGGGCTGCTGCTGCTGTTGGGTAAAGCTAAATTTGAACGTGTCGAAGAATGTTTTTGTAGAGGACTTAATCCCACAGACTGAGACTGCGCTGATCTAAAATGAGTAGGGGTGTGAGGGGGAGAAAGCATCTCTGGAACCAAAGGTATTGTATTCGTGTTACTGGTTCGGCATGGTGACGGAGGATGCGGGTGGTTAGAATGAGAATTTATAGAAGAGGGTGAAGGTTCAGGGCTTTGTGACTTAGTGTGTCCGCCCCCTTCAACAGTCAAAGATGCCAAATGACCTGGAGCAGCGTTGGAAGCCGAAGCTGCGGCCTGAGCATTCTGCACACTGAGTAAGTGCAGCAGAGCAGAGAGGGGCTGGGTTGGAGGATCCAAGCTAAGGGGTGTTGGTGCCGGAGTGATATCCAAGGACTCTAACTCTCGAGGAGTTCCGGAGAGATGTGCCGTCCGTTTGGAAATCAGGAACTTGGACGTCTGCCCTGGCGGCAAATGATGGTGGTGCTCGGAGGTGACGCCACTCGGGTTCTGCATATCTGAGGCAGATGCGAGGCGAGGGAACGCCGAAGATGATAAGTTCATAGCGGTAGCAGAGGCAGAGTCTCCGGGCGAGGTCCTCTGCGGCCCGTTGGCCAGCGGCTGGGTGTCTTTGATCATGCTGAGAACAGTGGGAGATCGCCGTCGTCTCTTTCTGTGCGATGCATTTTGTTCTGTTTTAGGAGGCAACTGGGGCAAGGAAGACGACAGGGACTGGGCCAAGGAGTGGGATGAAGGAAAGAGGACAGAAGAGGCTGCTGCTAGACAGGGATAGTGAGGCCTAGAGGCAGTTGTCAGGGAAGAAAGGTGGCAATTTTTTAAAGTGCTGTTTGTTACCTTTGTCGACTGTTTTTGCTGTGCCTCAGTCAAGATTTCCAAGGAAGAGGACACGCTTGTTTGGCTACAAGCCACATTTGAGCCCTGGCCTTGGGTTACCTGGCTAGCCAGCTGAGCTTTAGCAGCCGCGGAGAGCAGACTGCTTGCGGGAAAAGAAGTTGAGGACGACAGCTCGCCCTGCTGACTGTGGTGGTTTAAAAAAGCCCCCAGAGTAGTGCTGGAAATCCCTGCAGAGTTCAACCCAAAAGCTGGCGCTACTGTGCTGGGACTCGCTGCACTCTTTGAGGGTTTCCGAGGGGGAGTAAGAGGACTGTGACTGCTTTGGTTGGTCAACATGTTGGGGTTGGTCGAGTTTGGGAGGTGGTGGTTATTATTAGTGCTACTGTTGCCTGAGTTCTTGAACTGCTCCAAGATGTCCTCCAGCTTGAACTTGAAGATGTGGGGGGCGGGGTTTGGTGAACCACAAGGCAGAGGGGAGTGTGGAGAGGAAGAGCACGACTTCCTCCTCCGTGACAAATTACTCGCCGTCAGTCCTTCAGCTACCGCAGTGGAGCTTCCGCCCTGATCAGAGACATAAGAGGGGGAGGCCGAAGGGTGGTGGGACCGCTGCTGTGGAGACACGCAATTCATGTTATGGACAGATGGAGAGAGGATGGGAGTGGGTGAAAGGGGAGAGCCTCCACCTATGACCCCATAGGGATGCTGCGCTTGAGTCTGTGATACTCTGCCCCCCATGATGAAGCTTTTAGGAGAGGAGCAAGGAGGTGAAGGTTGGGGCCTTAGGAGAGGGGAGGAAGGCGTTTCAGAAGTTTGTGGCAGTTTTTGACCTTGACTACCATTTTGAGGAGTGAGTGTGCGGGGTGACCTTTGGGCAACATGGTAAGACGAGAATGGGGGGCTGCTGGAAGTGGTAAAGGGCACTGTTTGAGGAGGTGGAGGAGGGTGAAGCCTTCGAAAAGCATCAAGCGGATGGTGAGAGTTTGCGCCTGTGTGAGGACCTGGGGAGGAGCCATTATAAGGATAAATAAACTTGTGAGACGAACTGGGCTGGCACTGGCATTCTGAGGTTGTGCAGGAGCCGGATGAAATTTAGGGTGGTAAATGCCTCTGTCCTCTTCTTCCCGCTCAACAGGAGCCCTCTTTGGGTTGCAATTACCCATTCCCTTGCTCACTTCTGAAAGAAGAAAGAAAAAAAAAAAGATGGCTGAAAATGATAAAATATTGTTGCTTTCTCATGACAACTTCCAAAGTGGGGCCTGACTGATTGGCCGGCCAATATTAGGCCTTTCGAAAATAAGGTTTGCCGATTGAACGCCAATATCATCGAATTTCCTCATGCATTAGTAAATATTTTTCCTCAGGTATGGGCTGGAAGTAAAGAACATTCACGACAGGCAGAATGCTGTTTTGTGAATTATATCCTTAGCCTTACCCTCTCATATGCCTATTAAGACAAAAAGTCATTAAGTAATGATGCTAAGATAGTATATATTCATGCTTAGAGTTCACCATTAGCGTGTTGCTACCAGTATTTATACATCTGCTAAATCAACTTGGCTTTTACAATGACTGTCTGCATGGCTGACAGGAATTTACGGAGGTCTTACCAGGGTGATGAAGGTTAGCAAAGGGCATCTGTGACGCCTGCATACTCCGACACAGAGCAGCCATCGCTACCACTTTCCTCCGATGGTTGCACAGTTTGGTCATGTCCTGCTCTGCTTTGCCGATAGGCTGCTTGTGCTGCTCTACCTTTACCCCCAAAGTAAAGTTGAAAACCTGTTGGAGGTAAAAACATAATGAATAAAACGAGAGTCCATGTTGTTGTACTGACACTAAACTATATTCTCTGGAAGTTGAAAATTCTCTTCAATGTCACATTTCTATAGACTGATGATTGCGCGAGCAAACAGCTTTACCTTGTTGATGACAAGCGGACACTCCAGACCACATTTACAGGTGCCATCAGTCAACAGATAGGTCTTCACCTCATCCAGGGAGGATAGAGAAGTACCACTGGGACTACATAAACAAACGCATATACACACACACAAGTATTTTGTACCTCCTGGCTTACTGATATGTGGAATAGTTTCAGAGGTGAGGTTTTATAGATCTTAGTTGGTTCTTTGACTTTCTGCCGAACACCTCAGAAAAGTCAAATGATCAATTAACCATTATGGATTCATGTCAAATGTTTAGCCACAGGTTGCTTACATAAGAATGAACAATGAAATGTCAAGATAACTTGAAAAAAAAAAAAAGGGTTGTAACAAATTTGATTCATATTTTGATATTCTGATATTCTTAAAAACTATTCATTAAATAAAATGGGCTGATTGTGCGGTAGTCATTTGCTCTTTAGGAGCTTTGCATGTGTCAGAACACATCACTGCATGATTAATCCTAACAAAAAAACATTTCCTGATTGCCAAATATTTTGATTCTGGTATTTTCTATTGTTTAAGGTGATGGTTTAGTAACTGGAAGGGTTGCCTTAATCACAGATCAAATTACATAGTTTTGGGGTCACTTGAAAAAAAAAAAATCTCTCTTCATGGTTGAATCAGCATCATCAACGTACCTGACATACGCCACCTGGCCGCAATGCACTCTCCTTTGCCAGCCGATGGGGACGTGTATGGCAGCGGTGACCACCCCATCCTTGTCCCCACTGCCAGTGTCACTTCCTCCCATCATTCTGTAGATGCAGCCTGCCAGCGGCTTGCCACACACACAAAATAAATTGTCACTCAAATAATTATTTTATGGTTGTAGCTTCAGTCAAACATCTTTTAAACACTTTTTGTCGTAACCAAAAACATGGGTATTTTTTTATTTTTATTGTTTGATTGGGTGTCGTCACTGCCCGGTGTCTCTGCAATATATTACAGTTAAAGTAACATTAAATAGTTGTTTTAAAACCATCCATCCATTTTTGGGAAATCATCGAACAAGGTCCAAACCGTGATTTCTGTGTGCAATATAGATATAAACAAAAAAGCTGATCATATAACTTATAAGAAGATATAAATAAGAATACCTTGTCATCTTTGGGAAGCCAGGCTCAGGTTTGGCTAGGGTATTGACTGTTGGATGAACATGCTGGTGGGTTAGAAGCACACAGACTGCCAGTTAAACTGACTCAATGTCCAAGTGTTCCCAAAACCAGGCCGATCCTCTACTCAGAAGGATGAACGCTGCAGATGTTTATTCAGTTCACATCCGAGGAGGAGCTGAGATGAGGATGATGATCCTGCAACAGAAACGTGGAGGTGGATTATGTAATATGGGAAGTCCCACAGTAGCGGACCACTTACAAGATTTCTCGATATACGATTTACTTGGATCACAGATTTGGAGATAAAATACACTGTCCTCACACAGAGAACTACATCAAAAGTTCATCACATGCTGCCGCTACTTTTAGATGGGAGGGTGTGTTAAAATATAGGCCTATGTTTTAGTGGGTGTCCATCTGCATATCTAAGATAAATATGCAACAACTCGTGCACACGCTTTAAGAAAGCAAGCACGGCTACAAATGCCTAGCATGTGGAATCATGTAACGATGACGTAATACATGTCGGAATTGACGAATCATGGTAAAAATAGAATCTAAACACCGCGATTGACACGGCAGGCTACAATGCTAGGCTAAGAGCTAAGCTAGCAACCGCGTCCACTTTGTAGTGTTGTCGTGACAGCTGTCAGGCGCACTCAACTCTTGCACATTAGCCACGACAATATGCAACAAACCTCACACGCAACTGGGCAAGACACACACTCTTATAAATACGTCAAATAAGATTGCCCAACGAAGGGTAAAAAGGTTGCGGGGATAGGCGGGGTGAATGTATGCACCTTTCTTGGCGTTTGGATCTCTGTGTTGGCGAAGTTTTGAAGTCTTTGCTGGCTCGCGGGAGAATCAAGTTAGCTGGCTAGCTAATGAATGCTTTTTGACGGATACAACGTTGACACAAACATAAAGAAACACTCCCAGGGTCGCTCGCGTAGTCGCGCAACGAGCGGCCGACGTGTGAACAACGTGCGCAAGTTCAATTTACAGACAAAGGGCAATAACGCTGCAGTTTGACTGCGCCCTGGGTAACGGGGGCTAAGGCTAACTCACAGAGGTTAGCGAAGCCGAGCTAACTGACTGAATTTACTTGTTTTGGAGTGTCCCGACAAGAGTAGACGCTGTCCCGCTGCCGGTTCTGACTTATCCAAGACGTTGTTTTCGTCTTCGTACTTCTAGGCCGACTTGCATGCAGATATATTCCAATAATCATCGCGAGCCATGTAATCCAAAATTCACGGTTGCCTTGTTTTTTGTTTTTGTTTTTTTTATTTCAGATTCCCAGCAAAAAAAAAAAAGAAAAAAAAAGAATGGAGTTTGCCTACGCGCATGCGCACTGCGAGCTCGAGGAGTACTGTACCCAACATGCAATGGGAGCTTTGTCAGCTTCCATGGACATGGTTCATGCTGTTAAAAATAAAAACAGCGCTTCAGGTCACAAGTCATCGTGCTCACATAGAGGCAAAAAGTATCATATTAGTAATAGTAAATTAATATTTATCTTAATATTTAACATAATAAGGGTTTAGTTTTAAAATATTATGTCATACAGTCCCGTTATGTAATTTGATTTTGTCATTATTTCAGTTTGTATGATTCCTGTTGAAATGAGAATGTGCACAATCCAAACAGCGCTACAAAAGTCCGTGTAGCCCCGCTTCTGTGTTTGTGCTGAACCGGTAATACATGTGGTCTAATTTCACTCATTTCTTCAGTTAAATATGTTTTGATTCAATTGTTTATTAATAATAGTGTGGTAATCCTTATTAAGAATAATTTGTATATTGGTTATATTATAGTCCATTAATATGCAATACAGCAGCATCACTGTTTTGTTTTGTTTTTCAAAGTGAGAGCTACTCTTTTGAGGACTAAATTTAAAAGCCTACTAATTTTATACACTCAAAGAACAAATTTCCTCAAATTACTTTTCTGTTATTATTTGTGATATTAATTTATGTGAAAACGTTGATGCTAATGATTTCTCACGATATTTAGTATAGTTGGGCGAATTGTCTTTTCTATATAATACCTTGCTCCAATATTTTGTGGATTTGAAATAATCACGCATAATTGAAATAGCACGCACGCGCACGCACGCACACACGCGCGCGCGCACACACACACCCACACACACATGCAATGTATAGTTTGTATTTATTGATTATGAAATAAATGCACTTGTCCTATTTGGACGTATTTTCTGATTGCTGTCCAGGTAAATAAACACTGTCCAGTGTTGTACCTATCTGTCACCTTTGCACATGAAACATTTTTGCCATTGCCTTGAGTATTAAATATGCATATGTTTGTGGGTTTGGTTATTTCAAAAAAGTGGAAAAGGTGAAATGAGACATGTGACAAAGATGGAAGGGTAGACAAGGTATCTAATTTCTCTTCATCCTCGGACCACGGTTTGAGGTCCGCAGCTGTCCCAAACAGTCATCCTGACACATGAGTGCTCAGCTTGGCATTTGGATAAACATTCAAACACATTCAATGCCATAGCCAGCCATCAACTCACATGAGGACTTGGGGAATAATTTTGGAAATCACCTAAAGCAAACTAAAGACATGCAAAGCATTGGCCAAGAGAAGGCATTGCTTAGTCAGCTGGGTTATCGGACTCTGATCCACTGACGCCCCCCTTACAAAACACTAGTGGCAGCAGCTGAAGGATTTACTCGTGAACAGAACGAGCACAATCTTCTGCTGTGACTTTCCACAAAAAGGTATGCATGTCTCGGCTTGTTTTACATGAGATTGCTGTTACAAATTAAAAACAAGGCAACAGCAACACATTTTTACCACTTGCTTTTACTTTGACAACCATGTGCCAACTTTGGCCGTGGTGAGATTCAATTTCAGTAGCCTACAATGGTTTAGGTCAAGGGCACAAGTGCAATGTGAATGTATGTCTCATGGATAACGCGTATGTTCGACTTGAAAGAAACACATCTAACATTGTTTTTGTCCGTCATATCATTTCTTATTACTTTGTAAGTTGACTTTGTGGTTTGAACTTTGCTTTAAAATAAAGTATATTACCATATTTGATTATTATTATTATTAGTAGTAGTACTCTTGTGCTATCTTTCACTTAATTGTACTATATTTGTACTAGATATATTACAATATAGAATTCAATACATATAGACTTCCTATATTTGCAAGATCAAATGATAAGGATAATAATGACAACAACAAGCAAAATATGATATTAAATATAGTATCTACTGTCTATCATTTTAGGTGTAGCAGTGGTAACAACACAATGGACCAGTGAGTATCCTTCCAGGAATCTATTTGGGTTACAATTACCATGGGAATAAAAGCGTCCTTGTTTGCCTATAGCTTCTATTTGGCTGTCTTTCTAGTCACAAGATTACTTCTATTTAACCTATTTAAATGTGATGCTGATACCGTTTTTTGTTCATATGAGAAGATTTAGCACACCTATGTGAGAGGTTTAGTACTAATCATTGTGTGAATAGATAAAAAATAAAAAATATAGAAATACAGCCTGCAAATTGATGCCTTTCTGGGCTTTTCTGCACCATGTCATGAAAAAGTATTCTTTTTTTTCCATTATCAGGAGTTCACTTCGACAAATATTTAAAACAGAATTTACAACATTGCAGTGAATATTCAAAAGGTAAATACTGTTCCTAAGACCGTGTTTTGTCTCATCTACCAGGGAAGATGACAAAAACTCGGTGGATATTCATGACAATCCTCCCGTTCCTGACAATGTTGTGAAGGAGGATGGAGACACGGTGAGTGACACAGTCATCGCTTGTGCTAAGCCAACAAAGTCAACAGAGGCGCCCGCTCGAAAATAGACGGGAACGCAGGGTGGTGTCAACTCCAAAAAGCACTGGCACTATTTGTACTGCCACTTTTAAAGAACTTAATCTTAGAAGGCATTCAGAAAATAACCAATTTCTCTATCAATAGGAGCAACATCATCCAACTTCTTGTCATCCAACTTCTTGTGTGGTCTGCAGGTATACTTTATATATGAAGAGGAAGTTGAGGTAGAGGAGAAGGAACCAGAACCTCCCCCACCTGTCATCCGCGTCAATGACAAGCCCCACAAGTTCAAGGACCACTACTGCAAGAAGCCCAAGTTCTGTGATGTCTGCGCTCGCATGATAGTCTGTACGTAAAGGCATATAATGACAATTTCAATGACTCTCTTTTAAAGCTCAGGTGTATCTCTAACTCGATTTGCTGATCCCACAGTGAACAACAAGTTTGCTCTGAGGTGTAAAAACTGCAAGACCAACATCCACCATGCATGCCAGTCCTATGTGGAGTTCCAGAAGTGCTTTGGCAAAATAGTGAGTCTCTCTTGTTTGTGTCTTGGTTGATATGTAAGGCACATGGAATAGAATTTAACAGAATCAAGCGGCTGCATAAAATAAAACCGTCTAGATCCAGATAGGGTTTTTATTTCAATTTTTATTATCTTTACTCCCACATTCTAAAAACATGCATGGTAGGCCGACTGAGCACTCTAAATTGCCCATAAATATGTTTGTGAGTGTGAATGGTAACTTTAGTCAGCCATTTTTACACCTGTTATTTCCAAATACAACAATGATGAAATTGTACATTTTGTCTCTGTAGCCTCCTGGCTTCAGACGGGCCTACAGTTCCCCTCTGTATAGCAGCGACCAACCCGATTCAAGTGGGTTTTCCTCACGTTAAACCATAAAATGCCTGTGAAGTGATCATTTTGAGGGTTTAATTTTTGTCTCTTTGTTGCACGACCTGGATAACGGCTGTCATCGTGCCATAACTATCATCAACCAGACAACCCGAATCGGAATGACCCGGTCTTTGACACCTTAAGGGTGGGTGTCATCATGGCCAATAAAGAACGCAAAAAGAATGAAAATGACAAGAAAAATGTAAGTGACCTGTTTTATGATTATAAAATGATTTCCAGTTAATTACTTAGCGGTGGTAATACAAGGAAAACAGCTCTTGTTTTTTCCTCAAGATGATGATGATGATGGAGGAAGAGGAAGATGAGAATCAACAACCAAAAGAAAATGAGGATGGAGGAGAAGGTACAAAAATTCAAGGTCCCAGATGAGGTCATGTCATATACACTTTTATACATGGGACTCAGCATGGAATTGATCAGAGTGACAAAACCTTCATGAAATGAATCTATTGTTTGGTTGTTACACAGGCAAGCCTGAAGAGAAGAAAGAGAAAGGAGGAGAAAAAGCAGATGACAAGGTAAGCTAAATGCTTTAGTAAATGTTCATTTTTCTAATTTAAATGTTTCTGGTTTTCAACTAGGAGTTTGCATTTTTGTGGAATGGAAAGTTTACAAATCAAATGTATTTTTAAATAAAGATACAACTGTAAGCTTTATACATGTCAGTAGACTTATGAGCAGCATGGTGGTCTAATGGTTAGTTCGTACGTCTCAGTTTAAAGATCTGGGTCAGAATCCCTGTTAGTTCAAACATCTTTTTAAACTAACTTGTTCTCCTTGTCATTCCCTGGCCATGAAGATGTTTTGTGTGTATTTATTTATTAAGGCTAACATTATCTTGTTTTTTTTACAGCGCGTCAATGTAGCGAACTATTATGCAATTGTGCTTTTTTTTTTTTAAACAGCAAAAAGGAACCTTCTCCCAGTCGCACTACTACTTGGCTCTCTACCGCTTCAAGGCCATAGAAAAGGATGATCTGGACTTTCAGTAAGTATGACAAAACATCACCGTATTGACCGGTCATTCAGCTATCCTCTGCAAATGAATAACATATGATAAAATATCAGTGTGCATCCACAACAAGGAGGCTGATATCTGGTCTGTTTCATCCTAGCCCTGGTGATCGCATCACAGTCCTAGATGACTCCAATGAAGAGTGGTGGCGGGTGAGGTCAACCCTTTCAATCCAACTTTATGTACAATATAGTGTATATATAATTAGAAAAATGAAATTGACTACAGTAAAAAAATGGAAAAAAAGCATTAGGACTAAAGGCATAATAGATTTCGTCCATCAATTTTCAAAGCATATTTTACAAGGGGCCAGTGCCCTTGCGCCGCGCCCCCCCCCCCCCCCTAGCTCCGCCAGTGAAGTCAACCCAAGTCACAGAATCATATGGATGCATCAAAGACAAGCTAAAAAATAATAATCTATTCCATAAAAAATGCATTATCAGTAGAAAATGAATTAATGAAATGAAATGCTCACTCTTTTTTTCCCAGGGAAAGATGGGAGAGAAGAGTGGCTATTTCCCTACCAACTACCTCATTAAAGTGCGTGCATCAGAAAGAGTTTACAAGGTCACACGCTCTTTTGTTGGGAACAGAGAGATGGGACAGATCACATTGAAGAAAGACCAGGTAGGAAAAGACCAATTTAGCATTCTTCACCAGCCATTAAATCAATATCTACCTGGATATGTTGCTAAATGTGCAACCCAAGAGACTTTGCTGCAAGTGCTTCTTATCACCAGGCCGTGGCGTTGTTGCTCTGCCTTTTCAGATTGTAGTGAAGAAAGGAGACGAGAAGGGCGGTTACTTGAAGGTCAGCACTGGACGCAAACTGGGCTACTTCCCCCTCAATCTGCTCCAGGAGATCACTGTGATATAAAAAGAACGTGTGCAAACACCAAAGTCAATATTCTTATTTCAGCAGATGGTCAAGAGTATGCTGTATATTTTAAATATTAGCAAATGGTGAGATGATACGTATGATTCGAGATCTGGTTGCTGGTATTTATTTTCTAGAACAGTCAATTTAATATTTCAATTAGCACACAATTACCACTCCAGGAACAATTAAACAACAAGCATCCATCCATTTTCTATGCAACCCCTATCCTAGTGGTAGTTGCCCTTGAGCGGTGAGCACAAATATAATATTGAAAAATAAAAATCTCAGGTCACATACATTTAAACAAACAATCATGCTCCTCCCATTTATATCTCTGGATTCTTTTACCTCGAGTAAAGCCATAGCATGCATGTTTTCAGAATGCGCCAGCAAACCGGAACAATCATAGCCAGGAAGACAAAAATTGAACCTGCATCCTCAGAAGTGTGCGTCAGACAAACACATAATTAAACTTATGTATATGCCCCATTATATTGTTTTCTCATTTGCAAAATAAAAGGGCTGTTTTTCAAAATGAGAGGAAAGAAAGTGTACCTATTCAAACAATTTGAGAAAAATTGAGGTAAACTTCAACCAACAGTGCATATTACACATTGGGTATTATTCTATGACAAGTTCCCTTAGGGGTACATATTCATGACATGTACCCTTGTGCAATTAGGGGCACTCTAAAGGTACATATATGTGATATCCCTCAGGGTACCCTATTGGGTTGTTGGTCCTTAATGTTGATAGTTGATCAGTTAGCGCAAGTTACTCCAATGTCAAACTTTTTGTTAATGCAATGGCTTCTCCCCATTTTACACAGACGGATTTGTCATAACATTAGCTGACTTGTCAGTATAAATTTTACAAATCCTCTTATATGGATGAATCCACTTTATCAGCCTTGCAGTGGTTTAAATGTACAAGGACAGTGGGTGGCTGTCAGACCACAGCCCACCAGAGACGTGGGTGTGTTTGGGGGGGGACACCTCACTTTGAAAGTGGCGGCGGGGGAGAGCGGTGGGGGATGCAGCTTCTCGCTGCAGAATGTCCTCACTAGTCTGGAGGCTTCAACTCAGTGAAAGTCATATTCTTGAGTCAAGCTTGCTCTCTTCCTCTCTGAATGGATGTTTGGCTGTGCAAGATGGTGCCCATGGGTTTGAAGTTGACCATCACCTGCCTGTGGCTTCTCCCTTCGGCTGTAAGTTAACAACCTTGACTATCGTACTTCAGAGTTAAAGAATACTTTTTGCAAACTGAGACATTTACATAATGATACCAAGAATAGGTTTTGATTGAATCGTGATAGAATTCCTCTGACGGATATGATGCCTTCATACCTGAAAAATGACACTCCTCTCTGACAGTCTGGTGTGTTTTTGTGTCATTGTTTCGCCTCTTGGCAAATGATTAAAAAATATATATCTCACTGGTGTAGATATTTTACTCAGATTAACAGATTGCCTAGATTCTTATTTTTTTCATCATTTATGTGAGAGCCCGGTTTTGTCGAGATGATGTACCTCATTTACACCGTAAATGACATTTCATATTTTTTGTTGTCAAGTAGCATAGTTGGGTTATGCGTCACGGCAGCATAAATAATCTTAAAATAAGACACGGAATGGGATATCTTTATATCCAAATTGGGCCTCCAATAAATGTGTATAAGAACCGGATGAAGTTCGTCTGCCAACATGATCAGAGCATAAACGCTCAGATTGGATCATGAACAAAAACATCATGAACAAAAATCCAGATTTCTGACGTACATCGCGTGGAGACAATTTTTAAATCAGCTTCAAAAATACATTTAGGAAAACATAAAGCCAACTCATATTATATTTTGTTCTTAACCAGTGCTAGTAAAGGTAAGCAACTCCTTTGGTCAGTACCCAAGAAGAAGCCAGCTCTCAGGTTCAAAAAAGTTGCTGACCCCAGTAAATTTTCCCCTACTGGGCACAACTGTTCCATCAAAAGATGCCTGGAAACCAGTGGCCATGCAAATATGATCACTTAAGACAAACTTTTTCCTATCTAACAATTGGCAAAATCATTTCCACGTCTCAGCCTTGCTTTAGGTGTTTATTCATCATCCCCTCCCAATGTTGGGCTGGCATCCACTATAGCTCTCACTCCGAAGCCATTGCGCTGGCTTGGCGTCACAGATCCACTGACATGGTTGTCACATTCTAGACTCTAATTGGGCTCAGTGAGAGCATCGCATACAGCAGCAGAGCCTGCCTGCGACGAAGCCGATGTGAATCGGTAACGTGGCCGAGGTGGCTGGAGGTGATCCCATTTAATGACATCCCACATGGGAGATGTTTATTCCCAAAATATCGAGGCGAATGTAAACCCTGCTGGGAAGTTATCTCCAAAAAAGTTTTGCTTCGTTCTCTCCATACATTAAAAAGTGAAACCTGTCTCTTACACTCTAGCCATAGTTTTACTTACAAATGTTTTTAATGAGAGGAAGTCCAGAATGACAACTGCATTTGGTAGCCATGACTTAGTGTTTTTGTCAGCATTGCTATTCTAGGTAATATATACTTGCTCCACAAGCACATAATAGTAGTAAACAAGGATAATTAATGATTAATCTATAATTAGGATTTTACAATAATCCCAAATTCAGTAGATAACATTTTTTACAGCTCATATTCATATAGTGGAGAATTTGAACTAAAATTCATTTTGTTGTTTCGGTTCCACTGTGTTTTATTTGTATTTGAAACTAGAATAAGTTCTAACACATCACATTAAGTGGCTTGTCATGCATGTGATGTTCCTCAAAAGGGCCGAGAAACAACCAACGCGTCTGACTTTCCAAGCCAACAATGGAGAGCAGATGAAGGAGAAAGAGGAGCTGCTGTCGGAGCGGCGTTGAAGGTGAAGCATATTTCCAAGCACTTACAGATCATCTCCACCAAATACAAATCCCCCGCACACGGATCCCTCGGCCCGTACGGCTGGCCACAGAACTTCTCCCAGGCACTCGATCAACATCAGTCCAAACCTCATTCAAAAGTCCCTCCGAAGGCCAAGAAGATTTTGGGCTGGGGTGACTTTTATTTCAATGTGAAAACATTAAAGTTCAGTCTTCTGGTGACCGGCAAAATCGTGGACCACATCAACGGCACATTCAGTGTCTACTTCCGCCACAACTCTTCTCATTTAGGGAACATATCAGTCAGCATTGTTCCACCTTCTAAAGCTGTTGGCTTGGAGGTTCTGGATCCAAGAGTTCCAAGTATTCAGACCAGGAACTCGGTACTCTTATCAGACCTGGCATCCCACTTTCAGTCCACTAGCTCCACCTCCCCGGACTGGCACAAGCAGCAGCAGAAGCAGCAGGACTTAATGGTGACGACTGAACTCAACTGCCGCATAGAGTACCAGAGAACCAACCGGTCCAAAAAGACCAAGCCCTGTATGTATGACCCCGGTCAGACGTGCTACTCAGAAAACACTCAGTCACAGGCAGCATGGATCTGCGCCAAACCTTTTAAGGTGATTTGCATCTTCATCGCCTTCACTGGTACCGATTACAGGCTAGTGCAGAAAGTTTGCCCGGACCGCAACTTTCAGCCAGACCAGGGCCAGCAACACTATGGATGATTGGTTCTAAGTGGAGATATAAAAACTACTTCAGGTTATAGGTTAGATGGAGACAGTGTGCAATGGGCCATTCGATGTAATTTGTGTCCACATAAAAAAAAAACATGTATAGTAATATAATATATATACATATATAATAAGTTTATTATTTATAATTATATTTATTATTTTATTTATACATATATATATATATATATATATATGTATAAATGAACAATACAATCAATTGTGAGATAATTTTTTAAAGCAAAGTGACCTGTGCGTTGATCTGATTTAATACATTCCAAAACAAATTATTTTTATATGACGCTAAGACTTTTTCTCTCCCTGCTTCCTAATATTAGACAAATGTAAAAATACATTTAGTCCTGGGGTGCTAATTGACCACTATGAACAGACAAACATAATGAAGTCAAAAGATGAAAAGAGAGACACTTCATTTATGCCGCAACAATAATTTTGTGTGTTTGGACAAAGCAACACACAACTAGAAGCCGACTAACAAGCCAAAACATATTACTATTACACTTTTCATAATCTTCCATAAGCACGCCAATGAAAAAAAAAAACATCTAGGCCTTTAGCTGCCTTTTATTCAGGGGATTGTTTAGAACTTCAAAAGGCCCATTAGTTCCACTCTTTTGTTTCCAACAAACACCCCGGTGCAGAGTGTATTATTTGGTGTGATGAAAGTGTTTTTGCACAGGCTTGCTCGCCATGTTTACAAACGACACAAGCTGAGCAATCACGCAAAACAACAACAAAAGAGCCAAAAAGTGTTTAGTTTGTAGTTTAATGAGAAATGTTTCCATAAGCCGCTTATGATTTATTCTATCAATTGTCATTTGGTAATTCAAAAAAAACAACGTATTTTATAAATGATTGCTTGTCTGGATTCACTTCAAGTTGTTTTGAGTTACGAAGAAATGCCAACTGGTCCTTTTTTAGTGTCTCACAGTTGTCATGCATAGGCTTAGTTTAAAGGCATGAGACATCTCTGGCAGGTTGGATGCAGCAGAGGAAGCCTGGTGACAGCAAGGATGAACACAAGAGGGAGAAACGGACTGAGATGGTGAGGGGGAAAAAAATTTGACGTCCTTTCCCGCAGTGCCATTCTCACCCTAAGTTTTGCAAGTAAGATTTGACAGAAGGTTTTGCTCTGAGGGCGAGTTCTCACGACAGCTCATTTAATGCAGTTTTACATTAGTTAGTCAATTCTTCAGGAAACTGATTTCACTCAAATGCTTCTGCCAGTTTTTGTCATTTGTGTTTGCAAGACAAACATTCTAATTGCCTATAGCTGTCTAGCATTGGGATTTATTCTGTAATTGTACTATGTGCAGCGTGGACTTTGATTTCACTTCTAAATAAAAGCTTTAGTAGAATTTTTGGCCATGTCTGCATGCATAAGTATAATGAGAAAGGTTTTTGAGGCTGCATGGTGACACTACTGTATGTCTTGTCAAAATATCTGCATTTGTTGAATGCACAAGAGAACGTGCATGAGAAGGCCAATTAAGTTTGTGAAATAATAAAGGATGATAAGAAAAAAAAACTTATCTTAATGCTCTTTTTGTGTGAATAAATGTGCGAGAGCACATTGGACAGTGATGCTACCAAACATACAAAAAGCAGATTGGAAAGTAGGTCATCGGTTTGCCATCAGAGTTTGATAGTTCTTCGAACTCAATGTTGTCCCCTTTCACAGCTGCTCAGTGCAGAGTGCCTCCAGAAGACGGCGCTAAAGGCCAAGACCTTCCTAGATGGAGAGACTAACTCACTGACCATGTGAGAGCATGGCGACTTGGAGCTCAGCGGGCAATTCAGCGCTTAAGCGCTTAAACAACGACTTGCTCAATTGTTTTTAAAAAGAAGCACACATGCAATTAGTTAGAAGTACAGTACTATGATTTAATTACTTGTAAAAACTGTATTTGACTAAAAATGCAAACTAATATGTAAATTTTCAAGCAGTATTCACCACTGCCTGAATTGGGTTGTATTGTTTGCTTAAAAACGGAAGTACGTTCAGGTATTTGACTTTTTGTCACTAAGCCCCCCTTCAAGTTCTTGAGGGCACCAGGCTTTGTCACAATCTGTGGGAACTAAACCCCAGACTTTATATCACGGCACTTGACAATTGTAAGCGTTCTTGGTTTTCTTTAGCATCGCAAATCTTTGTACATCTGTGCACTGTTTGTAGATTACTGACCAACTCGTTTTGACAATGTGGAAAAGAACAAGGGAGGGACCTTTGAAGATTGACACAGAACCAGCATGGTACACTGCTGGCATTTCCTCTTGTCATTTCCTTTCAATGAAATAACACTTGGGAACAGTGCAAAGACAAAAAAAAAAAAAGAGAGATATCTGGAATTACTGCTTCACGCAAGGAAGAAAGTAAATAAATGGTTGCGGTGCACCGGAGCTGACGTCTTATCCCATGTATAAAACAAGAAAAGAAAAAGGAATTGTCTTACTCTTTCCAGCTGTCCATTTTGATGGGGTTTGTCCTCTTTGCTGCACTGCAAGTCTTTTTTTCTTTGCCATAATTTTTCTCTTCCTTGCACCACTGTCTTTCGGAACATGTACTGGTGGCTATAGTTAATAAAAATTAAATAAACAAAAACTGAAATTGGGGAAGAAACATTTTTGTAAAGGAGATAAAAATGAGCGTCACAGATGGACACAGGGCGGCTTGGACCAAATAGGGTTTTATTTGAGGTAACGGTGTAGTGAGGAAGAGCCGGCAGACAGGTAGCATAACAGTAGGGTAAAAGAACAACCTGACACAGAGGGTTGGGTCTGCTGGGTCTTTATAGAGTAACCAATGAGCTGTGATCAGGTGTGGAGAAAGGAGCCGCAGGTACGGGCAATCAGGATAAATGCTGCTGTCAGGACGGGAGGGGCAGGACGTATGAATTGTTCAGAGTCCGGGTCACGTGGATGCGTAAAAAAGATGTAACTGAAACTATAAGTTTATAAAACTGACAAACTAACTGCAATCATAGTAAGAATGTCCTTTTCAATTTTGTCGATGTTTTCATAAATGAGCTTTTGGTGTTGATTTTAAATGTATTTATTTCTGTATCATTGTTTCAAAGGAGAAAGAAGGTGAGACGGTCATTTGGGAATTGGAATTTACTTGATTATACAATACTTTGTGACTTTTTTTAATAAAACCAGTCAAAAGTAATCAACCCCCCCTAATTAAAACTAATTGAACTTTGAAAAAAACGTCTCTCACAGCAAAAGAAAAATGAAATGATAACAATAATGACAAAATCCCAAACTCCTAGTATTGGGCCTGCAATTCCTTTTTTTGGAGGCAATATTAAATTAGTTTGCACAAAACATTTGGTCACGTTATTAAACTTTTTTTTTTTTTAGTAATTTTGGATTTCCATTAATTGCTTTAGTCAAAAATGCAAAAGTCTACTGTAAGCTCCTGCTGCCTACTGGAGCATTAAATATTTATTTTGCTCCCAAAATGAATGGACCTTTTGTTCCATGTCTCACTGCTTTGCTCTTCGAGCTCAGCCTTTCCAGTTCCCCCATGAAATGTGTCACGTCCACAGAGGCTGACCAGCTGAAGCACGGCTCAAAGGTCAGATGAGCTTTCAGGCCGGTCCTTGGCAATTAATTGCGCACAAACAAACGCGAGGATACGCATATCCTCAGAGACGCACAAGCAGCATTACAAAACAAATAGTGTCTCATCCGCATTGCATCTGCGTCGCTTCTCACGACCTGAGTGCTGCTTTGACGCGGCGTTTGGGCATCCCTCAGGGAAGACTCCTAAACCCACTGACATTCCTTGCGTGTAAATTCTCATTTGAACTCGACTAGCTAAAAAAATTAGTTTAATTCATTCAGATTATTCATGTTGTTACTTTTCGGGGCACTACTATGATAAAAAAAAATGAGCCTAATATTAATCTTCTCAAAAAGTCAGGATAGTCTCCAGCTCCCCTGCAACCGTAATGAGGACAAGCGTGTTGACTTCCAGTGTATCAACAGAACAGAACCGTGCAGGGGGGACTGCTGCATCACTCCTGATCAAAAGACGTTTGAATGATGACAAGCATGTGTCCACACAGGATATTGTTGTCTGCTGTATACAACACTCTGGGTGGTAACCACACACACAGTCACACACTGGGACTGTAAACAGATGGACCTACTATATAGCGTATCATGGAAAAAGATTTCTATCTGACACCAATTATAGAGTCCAGCTCACATTGTGCTGTTGTGCTCAGTCCTGAAAAATATTCCAAAATTCAACTTCTAACTGTTTGGCCTTTTTATTTATTTGGTAATCAAAGCAAAAAAAAAAGTATTTTCTTTAATATGTCACCTTTATTTTGAATTGGTTCGAAAAATGGGGAAGAATTAGAGTTGAAGAGGAAAATCACAAATGACAGATCTAATACATTTAGAAAGGACTTAAATTTGATGAGGTTAAAGGATTTACATGTGACTATATGGTCTGCCTAGACGTGGAGGAGTTCAGAATTCAGGTCTGTCCTTCTTCAGATTTTCATAGTCAGTGGTGATGGCCACAAACTGAAGCAGAAAAGAGGAAGATTCAGAGGCTTGTTGTTAGTCTTGTCTTGATGCATTGTGTGTGGTTATTATTTTACCTTGTACTGATATGTCGGGTCAAGTTTATTCCAGGGCTCAGGGTTATTGGTTTTATTCCAGCTAAAACACACAGACACACATCAGAGATCATTTGACAATCTCTGATCATCTTTAATTTGACAGACTATGTCTCAATGTGCCAATCAATTAATCCATCAATTCCGAGTTTACGTATCCCCCTTATTACTCATTTCTTCACCTAAGCAACACGTTTTTTTTTCTTACACGATTCACTATACGGTGTCACCAGGTCAAGATCCTTACGTGACATGAGGTCCTTTGGCCAGGCGGACCAGGTATAGACTAGCACCGGCCATTCCCAAACAGATGAAGAAAAACTGAGGGATTAGCTGAGAAAGACAGAAAACAGCAATCGTGGAATTTGAGATGGAATTGTAATCATAGTGAATTAAAGCATTACTAATAATTTCATGTGATTTGATTTGAGCATCATTGCCTGACCAACAACTTGTCATGAGATGCAATGTGATGATGGGGGATTGGAGAACCTGCACTCTTCCCATCCGCAAACCATTGACAAACAACATGGTCTCAACTAAGAGCTCTCCGTCAAGAGAGAAGGGTTAGGGTTAGGGAAGTTGGCAAAATAGTTAATTTTCATCTCATCTGTCCCTGCACAAAGTGTCTTGAATCTATGTGTGGGAGAATGAAATATGAAGACTATCAAGGGTTTCCAAACTAATCAAATCAATAGCAAAAACATGCATCTTAAATAGTGGAAACCAAAACATTGGACTATTCTGAAGAGTTCTGATTTCAGTTCAGTTGCTCATCTCTCAAAGAAACAAAATCATCAACTCTTGATAACGCAGCTTTTAAACGCGACACCTGGAGCATTAACTTCCAATAAATATTAAGTTTGCATATTTCTTTTGTCCATGACGGGAGTTTTGTTTTTGCAAATAATTCTGTTGGACTACAAAAAAGGCAATGTTTGATTTTCATTCATCTTTTGTCATTTAAAGTTTTCCTGGGGTTTTCTTTCTTACCAACATTTTTTTGCTGACGTCTTATTAGGATCAACTTCATCATACGGCATTATATGCATTGCCAGCATGCTTCATAACTTGTAAGCAATTATATTTTAAAAATGCGGTAATGAATGAGAATACTCACGCCAGGGTGCTTTTTGGCATGCTTCATCGTCGTCCGAAAAATCATTGCACCGTACGACTGTTAAACAAAGAGGGATCTAAATCAGCTCTTTGCGTTTGCTCGGTCTCAGTTAGTTCAATCGTTAGTTCCCATCTAGACCTGTTGCACTGGATAAGGAGGCAGGGAGGGAGGGAGGGAGGGAGGGAGGGAGGGAGGGAGGGAGCGAGGAGGAAGAGGAGGAAGAGGAGGAGGAGGAGAAACGGCTCCTTTATATCTGATTACAGTTGCCTCTGATCTCTTGATGTTACCATCAATTCCACTGCTTTCTTTTCAAGGTTTTTATGACACATCTTCATAAACATTACTTAACTACAATATTGCAAATAATTGTGGAAGCTCCTGTAGAGAGCAAAAGATATTTACTCCCTTGCTTTTCTTGACTTCAGGGGCCCTTTGGGAGCAAACTGGAGAAAATGGAAAGGAATACAAACATCGGTATCCATAAAGATCTCCTCACTCCCAACGTATCAGTTACAGACGCAGGAAGATGTGAAGTCTCATGAGAACCGAAGACCAACGGAGAGCTGCAAAAACAAATAAAGAATGAGGCAGGAATGGAGCTCCAGCAGCTTCAAAAAGTAAAAGAAGAATCAAACAAACCAATGTCAACAAAACTGGAATTGAGCTTTACTAGGTACACAAAAATACACTGAGATTGAAAATGTGCTAATATAGCATTTATTTTCTACACTGCAGTAATAATAAACACACACACACAGTAAAGTGTTTTCAGCCTCCAATCAAGGCCAAATTATTTGAAGTGGTCCTTCTAACTAAGGTAACCAAAAACATAATTATGACTGCACTCAACATCTCATTAGGAGTCTAATCAGAAAGCAAATCAGCACAGTATTGTGTTTATTGTGATGTTTTCGGAACACCGTCAATCAGAGGTGGAGCAAGAACAAGCACAAACATTTGCCCGTCCTTCCATACCCAATGTAAATATGTATGTGAGCGTCCAGTTACACATTGTGAAAACATGAGCCTGGCCATTCACAAACACCAAAATGTATGTACAGCATCTAACAAAAGTGAGCACACCCATTATAGTTTGTACTTCACTATGAGTTTACCGTATTTTCCGGCCTATAAGGCGCACCGGACTATAAGGCGCACCTTCAATGAATGGCCCATTTTAAAACTTTATCCTTATATAAGGCGCACCGGACTATAAGGCGCACCATTAATGCATCATGTCAGATTTCTAATCATTCTCCATTTTATCTTTTTTATTTCAACTTCAGATGGAACAAATTACTTTATAATCATAAAATAATGATCCATAGTCTTTTTGAGTCATGATTCATAGTCTTCAGCGGGCCACTTATGATTGATTTCATGACACAATACTTCGGGCCAGTTTGAATTTAGGAATTTGGTCCATATATAAGGTGCACCGGACTATAAGGCGCACTGTTGGTTTTTGAGAAAATTTTAGGTTTTTAGGTGCGCCTTATAGGGCGGAAAATACGGTACATTGAATTTATACAGCAACAATTTTATTTTATATGTCTTTGTGATTGTTTGCCAGCATTTCTGTCACTAAACTCTTTGGTCTGTTGTCCCAAAGAAGAGTGCCTAGTGTGACCACTGGTCTGGAAGACTGCAGCACACCATTAATCTTCCTAATTGACGCAAAGAGATCCCTGTTTAAAAATAAACACAACCTGCATGATGTAGCAAGAAAGCTTTGCGCTTCAAGTGCGTAACGCTGACTTGTATTATTAGTAGAGGTTCATCAGACTTTAGGCCTGAGACAAAAAGTGTGTTTCAAGGGGAATTATATAACAAAATGGAGAAGAAACAAACCCCCGTTTTAGGAAGAAAAAAAAAGTATCAACTGAACTTAAAATGAACCTTTTTGCAGTGTCATGAAGTTGCACCAGCAGTTTACTCTTACCCATCAGAAGCGTTGCAGCATATGAAAAAGCACTAAACACACACACATAAACATTGCTCCTTTTTTTTTTTTTTAAATCAACCTTGTTAAATTTGAGACAAACATCCTGCAGTCATAATTCGCAAGAGTGGTTGTCCGACAATTAACCTCCCTCTATCCCTGTGCGTGCGTGGTTTGAGGAGAAACAGTACAGGCTGCATGGCAGAAGGTTTGAAGCTTGAACATTGGCAGTTTCACATGAAAGGCTATTAGACTGCAGATGTTTGTCACGTTGACAATATGCATGCCCTACATACAGCGCACGCGCACACACGCATCCGTGTGCACCACTTTAAAATAACAATTTGGGGAAATGCTTGGATAATTTGAGGATGAGGAAGGGCATTGAAAAATACCGTAGAGATTTCTATCTATTATGTTTTCTTCATCGGCAGCGTATCACACAGATCTTCGGTTTATTTCAAGGTTTCGAAACCGGTGACATGAATTGGTTTGTGTAAGAATTTTGTCCAATAGTCAATTAGCGTTATACTGTTTGACCCAACTTTGTGTTGCTTTACCAAAAAAAGAACCCAATTTGTTGTTTTGCACAAAAAATGGGTTGTTTTGTGCAGTCCGATTTTTAACCTAAACCGGGTTGTTTTTAACTCAACATTTTTAAGAGTGTGCAATTTTTCACAGACTTAACTAATGTGTTACCGTTGGTTAGTGATAACCTAACTGAATATTCAGCTTGTCTGTATTTGAGGGTTATGAATTCCTGTAATAAATAAATATCAAGTCTCCAGCTTCGTACTATTACATTGTTTTACACAACCATCAATTACAAATCGTTTGAAAAACCCAAATCAAAGTGAAAAAAAACGAGTAGTTTGGTGAGGAGATGAAAGAATCATGTTTGCTGAGTAAGTATTGTTAATAAACTGAGTCTACATAAAAAAAAAAGTTTATTTACAAATGTACAGATTATACGTCGGGCAGATTTTCTATGCTGATTGGCTCTTATTCAGGGAGGCATGTGTCGTCCATTTTGACTTTCTTGCCCTGAAAAGAACAATGCTGTACACAAATACTGTACATATGCAGTCACAAAACTCTAGGATGAGACCATGGGAGCTGCTAAAGTAGAAGAAGAGGAACTAAGAGCTGACGTAACCATGCCAACTGGTTCAGAAGCTCCCGTCGGCATGGTGACAGAGGGTTCGGCCTGCCGAGCGGGAAGCGTCCTGTTGATCTTTATGGGGACAAAGGCATTGGAGGCGCAGTGCTCGCTAAGGTACTCGCCTCCCTTCTCCTCGTAGTCTTGCCGGCTGATCCATCCAGCTGCTACTCCACCATCACCACCAGGAGGGTGCTCCAGGGCCCAGTCTCTGGCCCCCAGCCACGCACCCAGGGTCGGCTGTGTTGCCATCGTCACCTGGGGGGGGATAAAGCCCATGACACACCAAGATGTGTGGAGGCACATCATTTGGACAGTTGTATGTAAAAAATGGGATGTCAGACATTCTTGATAGACAATGACGACACACGGCATTTTACTGTTGAATACATACTGTAATAATTTCAAGAATGTAAAGAAAAAATGATTTATCTTTAATTGCTAAAGATTTCAGTTCACTTTCACAAGTTTTTTGTTCATGTTTTGCCTTTTTCACTTCTAGCAGCTTCTAATTTGTCTTAGCTGGTGCCTTAATTGACTCATTAAGAGAAACAGAAAATACGAGGTCAAAAATAGCAAACTGACTGCTCAGTAATGATGTAAAAAATGAAGACGGATTCTGGAAGGTTTGGGTCTGGCGCCATCTAGTGGGCATCTAGCCATACGCTTCTGAACCTCTGCAACAGCTCGTCACTTGAAAAACGCCCAATTACAGTTGGGCCATTTGAAAATCACGGTATACGCGTGTACAGTAATTAGAAAGCTTGCAACAATCGGATCTTTATGGGAATCAGCAAGTACGATAAATAATACGTTTTTTCAAATGTTTGTAACTTTGTACAAAAATATTTGTTTGTTAGTGTTGAGTACCTGTCCAACAACTACATGTGCAATTCAACAACCAAATAAATACTTTGCCATTGCAGGTAAAATAAGTTTGAAAGTGAGACATTGTGGATTTTCAAAAAGGAAGGCGGTGTCCTCACTTTTGAGAAATATTGCATAAACCTGAGAATATTCACACAAACAAAGCAAGCATCATGGAGTACCTTAAAGTGAGACTGAAATGGTCGAATAGCGAGCAGCTCCCTCTCCATCCTTTCCTTCATGCCTGGATACTGCATGTTTCCTCCGGTCAAGAATACATTGCTCACCAGTGCCTCCTGCTGCTCAGGAGTGTACCTGAACATCACCAGGAAAAGAAGCAAAGAATGTTTTAATCATATGCAACATTTGACCCCGAATCAGCTAATAGTGTCTAACATTGTTTATATTTCTTTATTTCGATTCCATTCTACTAAAACTGGGACACGTTTTGGTTTGTTTCCATACTGGGAGACCAAATAGGTAGAGCGAGTCTGATGATTAGTGGACAAAATATGGACTGGAAAAGAAGATTCTGTCGTGCCATTTAATTTACCCACATCAAAAGTGGGATCAGGATTTGGATGGTTAGATAAATTAGATTTTAGACGTTAGTCCGCCAATGACGGGATTTATGGCATCCTTACCTGGCCAATACATACTGAAGTGTCTCCATTATCCCCATCTGGTCTTCTCCAGTCAGCGAGGGCTGGAAAAGGATCTCGGGACAACGCAGACGTTCCGTGCCCACAAACAGTTGGTGGTATTCCGCCATGTTGAAGGCCGGCTGAAGAAAGATCATTCTTTGGTAACCTTTGTGATCATCTTGACATTTTTCCATACACGGGAATGTGAGAAGTCTTTGGATAAGCTTAGCATTGCAGAATTCTGAAAATTTTGAGCATGAACTTTTCCATGGGAATAAAGGGAAATTCATAAATATTGTCGCACAGAACTGGAAGATAGTTTATTGGAGAGAAAAAAAAAACATTTTAATTGAATTTTTGATTTCCATGTCATTTTGGAGTTTAAATGTGTGTGTCGGGGGGACTTTTTTTGTTCTTTAAACATTCATGTTGTCAAAATTAAATTAAAATTCATTCATAATTTTTTTAAATTTTATTATTTTGTTTGTTTTCCACCCTACCTGGACCACATTCCCGTTAGGCTTTTCTGACAGAGTCTCCTCAGAGAAGTCAGGATACATCATCGCCATGCCGTCGCCCTCCTCCATGTGCTGTTCCAACTCGGACACCTGGAGGAAAGAGCGAGAAAAGCGTCAAGTCGGCGTAAGCTCCACAGTGCGTTAAGGCACTACATTCTAAAACTTGAGAAACATCTTCATCCGCTTGACCTCTGTCTTTCCCTCAGCGCCGTCGCTGTGCAGCAGTTTTTGGCGGCCCAGCTCCACAGCCAGCTGCAGTTTGCTGATGTACGACTGCAGCTCCTCGGCCGAGTCCATGTTGAGCTTAACCAAATTCTTGTGGAACTGATCCAATAAGCCATCCTCCAGCAGCTCCTATATGTACACAAACACAAGAGGGTGCTGTTCCATAAAACGCAGTTGCAGTGAGTGAGTGAGTGAGTGAGTGAGTGAGTGAGTGAGTGAGTGAGTGAGTGAGTGAGTGAGTGAGTGAGTGAGTGAGTGAGTGAGTGAGGGAGCGAGCGAGCGAGTGAGCGAGCGAGCGAGCGAGTGAGTGAGCGAGCGAGCGAGCGAGCGAGTGTACAGACAAAATATCTCTTACCTGTACGGCCATCAGTCTGTCCAGCCTCTCCTGGTCCTGATGTAGTTTCTCCCCACGGCGTCGAGCATTGATCTCCTGGAGCCGCCTGAGCTGCTGCGCTCTCCTCTCCTGCCTCTCCTCCACACTCACACAGCCGCCGGGCAATTTGCCAGAGAAGGGAAGTTGCATTCGGTGAACCTCGCGCTCGTAAAACTCCGGGCTGCGCCATTTGTCCAACTCTGGAGAAGAGTGAAGAAAACAAAAGCAATGGTTCAATACATGATTCAGGTTTTGATGGAATAACAGAAAGACTTGAGATTCACTCTCATTTCAAGAATACGCTGCCTCCCCCTGCACCTTCTTGATAATCCACAGCGGTGTAGCTGTGCTCATGCAGCAGCTCCTCCATACGGCTGAGCGTGATGGCGGGCAGGTGGCCTGGATATTTAAGCTGCAGAAGTCTCTGCAGGTAGGCTGCAGCCTGGCCTCCCGCCACATTCACACGCTTACAGTTCACCGCATCTAATCTAGAAGGGAGGCAAAATAAAAGAGTCATTGGAACAACAATGGGAATCTGATGCCTTTCTAGTAAAGAGCTCTAAGAAAATTACAACGAAACAGTCAGATCGGGGATGATTTTTATGATTTATTCATCTATCTATGTCCAACTACTGCATCATCCAGAGAGCTGTAAATCAATGTATTACTACTGTACAGGTTGTCAAAATATTAGGGACATTGCAAACAGTAAACCACAGCAAAGTGGATGCTGGTTGCCTTTTGATTTGCCTGAATTTCGAAACACTATTCCACTGTGAAATTGAAGATAATCCCCTAAATATTATCTGTAAACAATTAAAACCAAACATTTTCTTGATTTTGAAGATAATTAGACAACAAACAGAAGAGGATACTGATAGTGGTTCCACACCTGCCGTTGAGAACAGGCAGGATGTGCGAGCAGTGGTACCCCGAAGACAAAATCATCCCGGTCTGCGGGGCCTGTAGATTCCTCTGATTGTTGGTGTGATGGAAACTGTATAAGGCGTCCACTCCGTAGGAGACGTGAGGGATCCCGTAACACTCGAACAGCAACTCTGACATCATTTGGCGGCAGTGCAAAGGGTTGCAGGGCGCCTCAGTCAACACGATGGGATGCTCCACACGGTCCTGAAATACACAATATGAGTGAACTTGGAATAAAGAAATGACACATATTTCTTTGATGAATCGGGTCCTTTGTTTATTACAGCGGTGCAGCAACGCAACCCGAATTTGTAATGAGCTCAGTCACCACAGTAGTCAATCACTGATGTACGCTATCACAAGATTTAAGTCATGATAACTATTTGTATGATAAACATTTCTGGGCAGTAAAAGAATCAAATAGAGCTTCAAACAAGTCGGATAACTCGACCACAACAATAGGTCAAGGCACTCGTGACATTGACACTAACCTCGGAGGTAATTCCCAAGTGAGTAAACACATGGTCGAAAATCAGCTCCTGGATCTCAAAGTTGACCACAACATTCCGGTCGAACTGACTCTTGAGTAGCCACCGCAGAGGCTCCAGGTTGGGAATGTCGTTCCCGATCTGGGTCTCGCTCCGGGCGGCTCCTCTGCTGCGCGCCGCCACCGACCGAAAGAGCAGCCGCGGAGAGTCCAAATCCACCGTCGCCCAGTCGGCCCTGGTCTGGAAGGAGCCGTTGTCGATTACGATGGGGGTCGCTGTTCCACATGAGGCCGTCAAAGGATCTAAAATCGGATCGGGAGAAGCTTTGCAGTCCCGAAATGAAAATATTTGGCATACCGGTTGTTGCGGGGTGGCCATTTTGGAAGTGTGTCACAGGAAAACAGATCCGAGTAACCATAAACGATCGAGTTGTACGTTCCGTGTTAGTTGACGCTCTATTGAGGTTGGCTTGAATGTTTTCTTGAACGTTTGCTGTTAAAATACCGTAATGGGAAGACATCAAGTGCAAGTCTTTATTTTCTGTACTCAAGTCAATGTGTTGTATTTGGCTTGCCTAAAATTAAAACTAAATAATAAATAAATAAATAAATAAATAAATAAATAAATAAATAAATAAATAAATAAATAAATAAATAAATAAATAAATAAATAAATAAATAAATAAATAAATAAATAAATAAATAAATAAATAAATAAATAAATAAATAAATAAAGAGGTTGAGATTTTAAAGCCACAGAAGTGAAAGGCATATGCATATGCATATATTTTGATGCGTTCATTTCGTGCCACTGGGAATGCTGTCATAATACACAAGGTCATAATATTAGTTCACCTTCAGGCTGTCTGTGTGAATAACAAGAAATCACCAATACAGAAAACAGTATCGTTGTTCATGTTTATTTTCTTGGTTAGTGCTGTCATTTGAGGGCAGGAAATGAAAGATGTTGAAGGTAGGACAAGCGTGTGTTTGTGTGGAGAAGGGATGCTGTATGATGGTGTGTCACCAAAACATGAGCACAGTTCACTGCTCAGGCACAAAGCTCTAAGTGACTGTTGCCCCCACCCCACCCCCCCCACCCCCACGCCACCCCTCCACCCGGATGCTAATAAGCAGATCTGGGTCAACTCACATTCTCAAACTCATACACGTATACACACAACACGGTGACGTACTCACTTACATGACCAATAGACACAAAACATGCTTACTTACTCTCATCTCAGTGAATGCTTCAAATGCACATGCCCTCACGTCTCTGTCTCTCTCGCTCTCTTTCTCTCTCTCACTCTCTCACACACACATGCACACACACACGCACACACACACACACACACAAACACAGGGTACCTCAAAGGTCTGATAGGAATGTCCATCCCGCTTATACTGGCGCTCTTGTGATGCCTCCATTTTGTCGAGGCACAAAAGGACAGTTAGTCTCCAACAAGGCATGTGGGGGAGTTGAGCGATGAGGAGAGCAGAACGCTGCAATAGAGTCCACAAATGTGGACATTTTGCACTCAAGTCATACACACACACGCACGCACACACTCACACATATGCTGTCGAAATCTGCAAACACGGCAGATGTGATACACCATCCACAAACATAGCGGATGCGTCACACACAATCCACGAACATGTTGGAAAATCAAAATCACCTGTCATTGACCTTTGTGGGAAAAGTCATCAGGTGAACGAGAGATGAAAAGATGCTTCTTCTTTACTGGAAAGAAAAAGACTGCAATATTCAAAATTAGTTTGGTATTGCAAATGTAAATCTAATGTGCTAAAATTACACTGATGTGAAAACTGAACTACTCTAGTAGTGAAGTTGGGATTTTATTTTTTTATGGTGTGAATTATGTGGTATGACAATATAAAGTAACAATTATGATTATTTCAAATCTTAACATGTCAAGTTTTTTTAACATGATGATCGATCTTTTCTTTTGTTTCTCTAGGGTGCCACTAGGGGGTTGCCAGGTGTGGCGAGGGCCACTCCACCGCCACTGGCCAGAATGGAATGGAATGTATTTATTTATTTCTGTATTTAGTCATGCTTTTTATACCAAATGTCAATTTCCGACCAGTTGTTATGTTTTGAATAAATATACACGTCCATTTTACTTATTTATTTGTTACACAATAAATAAATAAATTGTTGTGGCACTTAAAATGCTAACTGTACTGTTATTAATCTGTAAACATTTGACCATTAGTAACATTAAATATAACACAATAAACCAAAGCATATCAATAAGCATTTCTTTTTGATAACAGGGGCATGGTGGCCATCAGGAATTTGGGGGAAATGTATGGACCACCCATTACATCTACACACACATTGCTCTTGTTTATGATCTGCACAAATAGTAGATGTTATTTTCATGAACAACAACGGGTGCTTAAAATGAGCCACAAAATGTCACATTTACTCCAATTTTGTGGACAGACAAAGGTTTGACTTAGGACACTTGATATTTCAGAGCCACACTACCGTCACCTCCCCTTCAACCTCCATGACTTTTCTCCACAACCTGTCATAACTGTGAGCGCACACACATACCCATGCATCACTCACACATACACACAGGCGCGCACACACACACACAGGCGCTCACACACACACACACACATTTTAGCCTCTATCTCTCCATGACAATCAAAACACACACTCATTCTTACACCCCCCTCACCACAGAGTCTGTCACAACAGCTTTATTCACTTTGTGGTCCTTCAAGCCATATAGGGCAGCTACTTCCTCTTTTGGGGTCAAATGGTAATTCGTGTGTTTGTGCACCTGCACTAATAAATCTCTAATTTCGATAATAATCTTTTTTTTTTTCAAAGTTTCCATACTTACATTTATTTCGATGTGAGAAAATTGCAACAAATCTAAATGTTGAAACAAATGCTAGCGAATTCGTTTGAATAAAATTTCACCACACTTCACGCTAAAACACACGCGCGCACACACTCTTTCCAATTACGGTGACCATGGCAACTATCAGAGATTACTTCTCCCAGTCAGCAGTGTTAAAATGCAACTAAGCCCCTCCGTATCAGCCCCCCACACACGCGGGCGTGTGAGCACGCTCACATGGGGTAGAATTAATCCTTTTTGTAGCAACAGAAGGTAAATCGGTCTCCTTGATAACAAATTTAACAGACCTTTTGAAGAATAAAAAGGCAAAAATAATCTATGTCTGTCCTAAACAGATAAAAGAAATCATCATGAGAGGTAAATATAATTATAAATCGATGTATTTTAATATTGTTGAATTTCGACTTGATCCAGAATAAATAGTAAATAGAGCCAATTTTTAAATATTATATCCTTGTCGATTGTTGAAATATTTGTTTTTAAATCATCCAAATAGTCTGTGCTCATTTATTTCTTTTGACATTACGCGAATACATGTGACATTTGCAGCCGATCCACTTTGTGATGTGGTGAAGGCAAGGGGGATGGTAGAGATGCCTGGAGGACTCTCTCTATCTCCTCACCACACACGCGCGCACGCACATGTACACACAGACATACACACGCACGCGTTCACGTCTCCCCAGACGTGGGTGACACACTAACACAAACCAACACTGTGTGAGCATGACCACAAATAGCAGCTGGGCCATGCACAGTAGCCAATGCAAGCCAAGCATGAAAATATGCGCAACTTTCTCTTATCCTCTGGCTGCTTAATACATTTTGTCTCGTCGTCTTCCATATAGCTTTTTTTTTTTTAATTCTTTCTTTTTTTGGTCATTTTAAAGTTGCTAGGCTACTCAGAGCAAACCCACAGAAGATTCTCCATAAAATACACGCGCACAAAATGAATGCCTTCGTGCTTCCCCCATACTTCCTTTTTTTTTTTTGCGAGCAAGATGCGGGGGAAGACGATTTCCCCCAGCATTGTCACAGCAGATTATGGAGTTGCGATGTCGTCTATCACAATGAGATACACATACGCGCATGTCTTGCATGGAATAAAAAAAATCCATATTATCTTTACAAGAAATGCATAAAATGGTAAAAAAAAATAAAAACGTCTTTGAAAAACCTTGCAGCATATCGCCCGTGTGCGTCCATATGGATGGGTTGGCGCTGTCCACGGTGCTTGCTTGCTTGCTTGCTGCGGGCCATGTGCGGCATGCAGGCATGTTCATCATATCAGCAACGAGTTGCATCCTCGCAGCCTGCTGCTTGCATGCTGCTCATCAGCAACCTGGATGTTTAAATGAGCAAATTTGCAGAGTGCACGCATGCATGAGCAAACCTCTCGTTGGGGGAGGCCTTTGCTTTTTGCTTTATTATTGCACTGAAATGGGGGCGCGTTGGCTTAAAAAAGAAATATTCCCAAAAGGAAAATGCACTGAAATGTCTTTTATAATTTTACAGAGGAAATAAAATTAAAACTATTCCTAGTGGCCATTCCACAATGGCACACAGCTGTTCTCATAAATGTATATAGTTATTATAAGATGCGCACCATTAATTAAAGTAAACACGAATGAACTGGCAAAACGCATTTATTATTGTTATTATTATTATTATCATTATTATTATTATTATTATTATTAGTAGTAGTTGTAGTAGTAGTAGTAGTAGTAGTAGTAGTAGTAGTAGTATTAAAGAGCAATAAAGAGAGCAATCAGAAGGCACCCGTTCAGTCATATTTAAATAGAAATATCAATATTTTACAAATGCTGTCAGGTTACGTATCCATTTACGAAACTGCACATTGATGCAATGGATGTATATTTATTATACGGTCTGTACCTTTACATTACATTATAAATTTGCTGATATAATTTTGCATACTGATTTATATATCCATATAATAATGTCATAGCGTTATCCCAGACTTGCTCTGGGTTTTTTTCTTTTTTACTTTCCACGCGATTTGTCGTGACTCACTTGACCATGATCTCTCTCTCTCTCTCTCTCTCTCTCTCTCTCTCTCTCTCTCTCTCTCTCTCTCTCTCTCTCTCTCTCTCTCTCTCTCTCTCTCTCTCTCTCTTTCTCTCTCTCTCTCTTTCCTTGTCCCCTCGCGACGCATGCAGTCACACATCGGAGCGCTGCACCAACAAGCAATTAATTATATATTTGAATAATCCACGGCGTTTTCGTACAAATGAGGACATTTTTTTATTGGGAATTTTGTTTGTTTGCTCAAAAGATTTTTTAAACTGGATTTGGACAATGGAAGAGCGAGCCAAGAGAAACGGCTGAGGATTTTGAGTGCGTGCGGGTTTTGGCACTTGAGGACGACAGGCATGACTTTGCAGCATCCACAGCATTGAACCCCCGCAAAAGAGACTAAAAATAATCTTGCTTTTTCTTCTCAACCGAGGCCCTCCTTTTTTTGGATTAAATCTTTCAAGCAGAGAAAATGGCTCACCTGATCCGCCACAAGCTCACCAACAAGCTGACCAATGCGGCCCACACGGTCTCCAACAAGTCCCAGGCCAAGGTCAGCGGTGTGTTCGCCCGCCTGGGCTTCCAGGCCGCTACGGATGAAGAGGGCGTGGGATTTGCCGAATGCGACGACCTGGACTACGACTACAGGCAGGGCATGCAAATGGATGTCTTACAGGGCGACGACGAGGGCGGAGAGTGCGGCCTGGAGGATGGGGACAGTCACTACCAGAGGGATGGCACTGGCCCCAAGCCCCAGGGCCTCAAAACTGGGGGATCCCTGGATGAGGACAAGCCCAAAATCACATCTTGGGAGGCTGGCTGGAACGTCACCAATGCCATTCAGGTAAGTCGTGTGTTTGGAAAAAGAGGGCCCTCCCACGCGTGATCAGGCCTTCAGGAGTCACCTTGAACCATTTTACACTTGCGGTTAAATACACGAACGTGAAGTGGCGCATTCGCTTGCTTTGGATGCAACGCTAAATGAATCCAATTTTGTGCGTGTGTGTGAGTTTTCCCCCCCCAAACGATGACCATATTTGGTAACATAAATGGACGTTCAACTACTATAAAGCTGCGTGATTTCTCTCAGCCAATCAGCATGAACGAATAATAGAATAATGAAAAATGTTACGTAATGTCACTTAATAGAGGTATAAATGGGTCAAAAGAAAGCGCAATAAGCACACACAATAAAAAACGATATTTAATTCAAATGCCTATTATTTCCATCATTGTTATTAGAATTATGAAATAATAATGGCAAGGGGATTGAGTGTAATTGAATCCTTTCATCTGTGAATTCAAGGTAATATTGAACTGCTCAAAAAGACAATTTTGCAGCACCGGCAGCATTAAGAATAAAATGAAGGAATCGAAACGAGTGAGTCCGTCGTGTAGAAAAATAATTAGTATCGTCGGGAATGTCCTCGGTTTGATTTTTAACAGCGTCGCCTCCATGTGATTATCCTTCTTCTGCTATTTTTTTCCTGTACCGTATTGGGTGCAGATTAAGTCAAATGTGCGTGGCCGCCCTGCCAGCACGCGTGGTCCGCGACCGCTCAGCCGGGCTTGTTTCGTCCGCAGGGCATGTTCGTCCTCGGCCTCCCCTATGCCATCCTGCACGGCGGCTACCTGGGCCTCTTCCTCATCATCTTCGCCGCGGTGGTGTGCTGCTATACGGGCAAGATCCTCATCGCGTGTCTTTACGAGGAGAACGAGGACGGCATAAAGGTTCGCGTACGCGATTCTTACGTCGATGTGGCCAACGCGTGCTGCGCACCCCGGTTCCCCGCGCTGGGCGGTCACGTGGTCAACGTGGCCCAGATCATCGAGTTGGTGATGACTTGCATCCTGTACGTGGTGGTGAGCGGCAACCTAATGTACAACAGCTTCCCGGGCTTTCCCATCTCGCAGAAGGCGTGGTCAGTAGTGGCCACCGCTGCCTTGCTGCCCTGCGCCTTCCTCAAGAACCTGAAGGCGGTGTCCAAGTTCAGCCTTCTGTGCACTCTTGCCCACTTCGTCATCAACGTCCTAGTCATCGCCTACTGCCTTTCTCGGGCTCGGGACTGGGCGTGGGAGAAGGTCAAGTTCTACATCGACGTCAAGAAGTTCCCCATCTCCATCGGCATCATCGTGTTCAGCTACACCTCGCAGATCTTCCTCCCCTCCCTGGAGGGCAACATGCAGAAGCCCAGCGAGTTCCACTGCATGATGGACTGGACCCACATTTCCGCTTGCATCCTCAAAGGCCTCTTTGCACTGGTGGCCTACCTAACCTGGGCGGATGCCACCAAGGAGGTTATCACAGATAACCTGCCAGGCACCATCCGTGCAGTGGTTAACCTTTTCCTGGTGGCCAAGGCACTGCTGTCCTACCCGCTGCCTTTCTTTGCCGCCGTGGAGGTCCTGGAGAAGTCGCTTTTCCAAGACGGTGGGGGGGCCTTATTTCCCGACTGCTACGGGCCGAACGGCCAGTTAAAATCGTGGGGTCTGGGCCTCCGGGTGGCTCTGGTGGTCTTCACTTTGCTCATGGCCGTCTTCGTCCCCCATTTCGCCCTCCTCATGGGTCTGACCGGGAGCCTGACAGGCGCTGGTCTCTGCTTCCTGCTGCCCAGCCTCTTCCACTTGAAGCTCCAGTGGAGGAATCTCCTGTGGCACCACGTCTTCTTTGACGTCGCTATTTTTGTCATTGGGGGTATTTGCGCCATATCTGGCTTCATCCACTCTATCGAAGGTCTCATAGAGGCGTTCAAGTACAATATCCATGACTGAGAGCTAGCGGTGACGACCTTTAACCCTCCCCCCCGACCCGCTCTGCTCCCCACTTTGTGGGCCACTACGACAAAGAAGCCCGTGAGGAGAATTGTGTGTGTGAAATCTTTTTCATTTTGCCTTTGTGAAAACGTGCAATAACAAACTGTACAATCATGATGTTAAATAGCTTCTATGGTAAATGGATGCAGGACGTGCTCCTGAATGAGGGTGTCCAAAGTTGCCAAGCAGTGAACCATGGTCCAAATTATAAGTGTGTGCATGGTAAGATTTGGACTTGGATTTAAAAAAAAAAAAAAAAAGGGAAAAACAATGGAGGTTATCTACGAATACAGGGAATCCTCACTTTACGACAACGTAACCCATATTTGTATGGAAAATAGAATGCAGCGCAGTCTATTGCTAGCAGAGTCATAACTACATTAAACATCTGTATGAAAAACCTTCTCGACCATAGACATAAAAGAGAGACCTCCAAGGTCAAGCCTCAGGTCATTGGTGGCCTGGCGACCATTTTCTTGCGGTATAGAGAAATTACAATTAAAAAATAAAGGGCAGGATGGTGTGTTTGTGTGGAGGGTGGGAAGGCATGAAAAGTGTGGATGTTGAAAAGGAGAGAAGGTGGTTTTAGCATGTTGGATAAATGACAGTAAAAGGATTTCAAAGTAGCCCTGAAAGTCTTCCATTTTTCGAAATGAGCCCACACAGGAAAAGTTTGGACATACAACTCAAACAGTAAGTATTGTGTGGTGAAAAGACCAATTTGACCAGAGAGGGGCAGCATCGGGCCAAAGGGCAACCAGACAGCTAGAACACGAGACAAAGAAAGTGTAGGACATTGGTGGCAACCTTCAGCTTGGCCCTGTGACGTATAACTGACTAATGCTAACCACCTATTCAACCTCAAATTAACTTTCATGCCTTCCATTGAACAAAATGAAGCCGACTAAAGCGGAAGTTACGTGACAAGTGTTCTTTACAATAATATGTCCTATGAGCTTCCACTAATCTAAACTGAAAATTGCCTAAGGGCTGAGATAATGACCAAACACCTTTCTTCTGGGTTTCGCCACGTAACATTAGCAAGCTGAGCTGTATTTGGAAGTTACCTGACCTGAGACACTGTGATGTCATTTTCAGTCGACAGCAAGTGGCAAAATGGCTGCCCCCTGAGACAGATAAAAATGAGTGTATTTGCTGCTTCATTCATATTCCACGTACAAGATATTAATCAGAATCCCATGTTTAGATTAATGGAAGGTCATAGAATATAGTAAAGTTAGGATTTTTTTTTACTTGACTTCCCATTTAAGTGAGGCTATGATTTTAGTTTTGCTGTTTTTAAATTAAATAACATTGCACAATCGTGAGGTAATATCTATCTCTATGCAAGTGATAAAAAGCGTATTCTGGAACATCTCCACTCTGGCCGGCATTTGCATGAGGGCACGAAAAAAAAAAGCCTTTTGTGTGTGTATGTGTGTGTGTTTTTTAATACCTGTATTCGTGTGGACACTCCCCAAATCTAAAACCACCTTTCCACTAAAAGTCTAGTCCAGTTCGGTTCACCTCATGAACGATCTGGAGTTTGTTTCCATGTAGGGAGTGTGGTGCTTGGGTGATAGCAAGCTAAATAGTGTGACATCATAACAAGGAGGAAGGTAGCCACGAAGGAATGTCATCTTTCATCTTCCAATTTAATCGATCACACGTTACAAAGCGTCTAGTTACACCTGTTAGCACAATTCTACCGTGGTAGCTGTGGTACTATGTATTTTGGTACCATTTAACAACTTAACAACAATAGGAACACTCCTAATAGGCAACTGAACTGTGGTCGAAATGGGCAGGCAGCCTTCAGTCAAGGTGATGCACATTAAAAAGAAAAAAAAAATCATAACTATCTTCTGTGTAGTTGTTTGAATAATACTTCTCTTTTGTCAGTTTTGTGCATTTATTTTTCCACCTCAGTGGCGCTCGTCGGTTAGTTTGTTTTCTCGATGTTTCCAATGTCATTCTGGATGGAGTGAATTTTAACGTGCAAGCAAGTGGGTCCTTCTCGTGTCGTATGCCAAGTGTTTGTCGGCTTTCCCCGTTGAACCTGTCAATTGTGGTTTAATGCAACTAAGCACAGTGTGTGAGACAAAGAGTATTTGTGGAATCAAGCGATAAATAAATGGAATATTTTATGGTTTGTGATTCTGTTTGCTTACAAGGAGTGGGAAAAAAAAATCCGACTGTGCATACACCATCAACGTATATACATGGTACAATTCTACTTGGATGTTTTAGTTGAACTTAAAACACTGTATAAACACTATGTAGAACAAAAAAAAAATGGATGAAGAAAACTGTTCATTTGATGAAGTGTTAGAAAGTTAGTGGTAGAACCCAAAGTTTCACTTCTATTTCGCGGGTGGTTAGTCATGGCATCACACACACACACACGCACAGTCATGTTATTTTAAGTTTCAGTTCTCAGTTGTAAGATACAGGAAGCTGAAGCGTCAGGAGGAGGCCTTCAAATGATAAACCATTACCGCCCAGGACACGCTTTAAAAACCAGTGGATCCAAATCAAGTCGTCTGTTGCCATCAGATTCCTGACGCAAAATGTTTGCAAGAGTATTAATAGTCCTCATGGTCATCTATTGCGCCCGTGGAGAAAATCCTGCGATTCGAGTCATCGTGAGCAACAAAGGACTTCAATATGGTAAGATGAATCATATGAATACATTTCAATCATATGTTTTAAAAGTGACACATTGTGGAAAATTGACAACGCTGTCTGAAGCGTGCTGCCTTGAGATACAAGTGACTTGACAAATAAAAGATTTACAGAGTATTAGTTTGATTTTTTTCAGTTCTTAAGAGTTGCATCTAATCTGCAATGTTAAAGTTAAAACATCCAAGAAAACAAGAAATACTGTGTGTGAGTCAACTATAATTCTTGAAGAAGTTGAATGAAAGAATGTAGCAATAATAATCTTGTTGTGCATGTGCTTCCTCTCACAGCGGGGCATGCGGCTGCAGGGTGGATTCAGGACAAGTTGGAACAAGTCACACTACCTAACATTACCGGTGAAATAAGAAGCTTTGTCCACATAGGATACACACTCACAGGGTAGGATCACATCGGACGCTATTCAAAGACAATTGGATGGAAAAGAATTGTGCTGCTCTTGCTACAGGACCAATTTTTGGTTCCTTAAACAATCCTAATCACTGGCCCTCATCTACATTGTTATAATGACTTGTGTCTCCCTGCTTCTTCTAGTGTTACTGTAAGAAAGTGTGACTTTCCGGAACCATCCTTTGAGTTCTACCAAGGCCTCTCTGCCTTGAAGATGTCCATCAAAGGGCTCAATGTTGCCCTCGCAGGAGACTGGGAGGCCCACTGGGCGTTCATGTAAGTGGGATGAATTGTTTATTCCATCATTATTTACAGTTGTAGTGCCCAACTAACTGGTCCACAGTTTGGTACCCGGTTCCGAAGGTCCTCCATCCTTCAGTGTGGGTCAATATTAGTATTCTATTCTTTGTGCACTTTCAGAAAGGGAGGTGGATCTTTTCAAATGGCCTTGTTTGGTGTGGACCTGGTCTCCATAGTGCACCTGGGGAGGGATGCTGGTGGACATCTGTCTTTAACCAGCGCGAATTGCAGCTCTAAAATAGACGACATAGACATCTATTTCTATGGCAACAGGAGGTACCACGCTTAGGTCACATGGACCTTGTTTTACGTTTGTAATGAAATGTAAAGGAACTGCAATCTCACCTCTACAGCTGGCTCATCCGGAGTTTTAAGTCCCAATTCAAGAAACGTATCAAGGATCAAATAAAAGCCATGGTGAGTTAAAATAAATAATATTTTTTTAATTAATTAAAAATTCGTTTTCAAAATAATTAACTGAATAATTGGCTGCTCAATTGTGATTGGGAATCACTGGTCTAATCTTACCAGAGTTGCCGTGCTGTGGATGACCTCATTGCGAACCTGGACCGCCATCTAAAGGACATGAAAGGTATTGCAATATGCTATAAGTCTTGAGGTTTACTTCTTATCCCCGAATAAATGAATTCCAAGTATAGGTGATAAATCCGATTATTTATATTATAAAAACTCTCCTTGAAGTTTACTTTCAGGTGAATCAAGAGCTCATTCTAGACTTGCCTCTTGTTGGCCTGCCGATTGTCACTGCTTCAAGTCTTCACCTTGGACTCAAGGTCAGGAAACATACAAGTTATGTTGTTCAACTCCTTAGAATAAAAACGCTGAAAATGAATCATGATTGAACCAAAACCATGGTTGTCTATAATGATAATATTAAAACACTAAACAGTAATGTATACCAATGGTGTTTTGTCAACTGTTTAAAGGGAGAATTTTACAGTGTCAAAGGTCCAAAGGAGCCCCCGTTTGTGGCCTTGCCTTTTGACATACCTGAACAGCCATCTTACATGCTGTCAGTGGGCTTGTCTGAGTTCACTGTCAACTCAGCCTCCTTCAGCTACTTCTCGGATGATTTACTGCAGGTCTTCATCAATGACAGCATGGTGAGTTCACCTGAAAGACAAACCGATCATTCTCAGAGATTCAGAAGAAGCAATGATGCCTTTTTTTCCCCCCTTGAGGTAAAAATGTTGATTTTTCTCCATAGATACCTCCAAGCTCACCGGTGCGTCTTAATACAAACTCGATGGGTCAATTTATTCCACAGGTAATGGGATTTTGTGACTACAATATAGCCTACAGGGTCTTTAAGCCCATGCCATTTTTTTTAGCCTATATCTCAATGACTTGAGTTTTTGTAGATGAAACATGAACACCAAATGATCATATTTTTGGCTTTCAAAGCAGACATCAGGGGCAAATAAAATACTAATTTGTCAGTTAAATTCTAATGAACACGTTTGACATCTTAATAAGCAAATGGCATATGCCTTTGCTTCGTATTCTGCTCTAAGGATTTTGAGAATTCACAACCTAAAACGATATTTAATATCGCTAGAATATCCATTCTCCTTAACGACAGCCTCTATCATTTTCCATAAAATATATTTGACACAATGATTCACAAAGATAATCATTTTAAAAAAGGTCCATCTGCCCCCATTTGAGTAGTTGCTGTGCAGGTATATACACACTTTAAACGCAAACGTTTATTCCACAGCTCCCAAAGATGTTTCCAGACTTACTGATGACAGTACAGATTTACGCCAGAAACACTCCGATATTTTCCTTCCGGTCTGGTGCTGTCGCGCTGACCTCGTCGGGCGCAGTCAAGGCCTTTGCCATCCAGCCTAATGCCACCCTGACCCCACTGTTTAAACTTCATGTGGTGAGTGCTAGTTTTTTTTGGTTCCATTTAACGGTATAAATGTAGATGTTACAATAAAGTCACATTGTGGATCTTCACATCTCTGTAAAACACAAAAAGTGTTCGGTTCGATTAATATAATATCATAATAAATACTTGTTCTTTCTCTGCATCTCTCCATCATAGCTTTAAACTTCGACTTGAGGCTTGCATATTTAGTCTTGATAATCACGCTCGTTTTTTTTTTTCTTTAAGGACTCAGATTTCAGCGGCAAAGCGTGGGTCGCTGATGGACGGCTGAAGGGCTTGGTGACAATGGACAAGTGAGTGCAGAAAGGCCGAGCTGGCGGAGCTAGAGGCTTGGGCCGCGGTGGAACTGCCCCCCCTCCCCTAACAAGCCCAAATATTTAAATAATTAACTTTTGGATGTTTTCTGATTGTTTTAGTAATTTTCTTCAACATTTCCACACATCACCTATCAGGAACATACATATGCTGAATTGTTATCAACATTTTTTAAGAAATGTTTGGGGTTTGTAAGAATTTTTGTTGTTTTGCTGACCCCCAAATATATCCTTGACCCCACCCCTTCCCCCACATGGCCTCGCAAGGAGAATCCTTCCTCCACCAGTGAAGCCATCTGTATTTCAAAAGTCGAAGTAATGCACAGCTATCTCTTTTCCAAACAGTTTAACTCTGACTCTGGCAGAAACTGAGATCGGAACGTTTAAGGTAATGTTTCACCGGGCATGTCATCCAGTATAATATGGCTACCTTGTGACTTGTGCTTCCTTTTGCAGACTGTTGCATTGGAAGAGCTGGCACAGAAGATAATCGAGGCAGCCGTGTTGCCACCACTGAATGGTGAACCTCGTCTTTCGTTGCGTGTGTGTTGGTGTGTGTGTCCCTCTGCGGCGTAATTCAAGTAGTTTGACTGCAATTTCCAGAAGAAAATGTGCCACAAAATCTTGTAGATGGTGTCATGCTTAAATTTTCACACAGCTACATTTACAACTTAAATGAAATTGTCCTCATTTATTTTCAATCATCTAACCTCATGGCCATTCTTTGCCAGCCTACTATGTTAGTTTTTGTTTGGGTCCAAACAAATTTATAAACGTAGGCATTTGCATTGGTATAAAACAATGGATAGCAGGAAAAGGTCTGATTTTATACAGCAAATGTTTCAGGACTCTTTGTAAAAACAAAAACTGCTTGTTGGGCCAAATTCCAGAGCAGAGTGGACTGTATGTAGATCCTGAGCTGTAGTTGGAATAGCCTTGGCCAAACACTTGCTTTTTTGTTTATTGAAGTCACAACATGGATGGATGGCACTAGAAGGTATTGACAGCATTTGTCTTGCAGAGGAACTGGCCAGAGGCTTTGCTTTACCACGCACGAAATATGCACAACTGGTCAACTCAGTTCTGACAGTAGAAAAGGTAGGTACCGCAAGTAAATGCAGACAATGTCTTTGTTTGGGCTGACTGATTTTTGCCTTTTGCTCCAACAAACAGGGATTTGTAGCTTTTCGTTCAGATGCCCAGCTGCTGGAGAAGGACACAATTTTCAACTGAGCACATGATGTGTGACTCACGATGAAGCCTCATGCACTCAACGCGCTTTGCACATTTTAATGCTAATGAGAAATCGCCATGCTAGACGGATCATATTCCCACATGCTCATAGTTCTTTGTCATAGATGGATAGTTTATCCGTATCTATGTAGTTGCTGAAGTTTCATTCATTAGAGACACACCATACATTTTTTTAATTTTATATTGATTCTGGTGTTCTTGGTTGCGTTGAAAGATTGCTTTAAATAAAACACATTTTTCTTCTGCCATATGGGGGAAGTTGTATATTTCTATCAAGCCGTTTGCACATAAAAAAAATTTTTTAATGTACGTACTCATTTATGTTGATATCCAAGCTACTAGTAAAGGCCGGTAAACAACATTCATCAACAGGTTGAACAGAAAGTACCCGCCAGTCAAATTCACCACCTCCATCGTTCTCATGAAACAATGGCATCACTTTATTTTGAAACAATGTCAGTGTGCATTTTTCTTTCTTTTAGCTACGTCTTCACATTCTTGGAATGTAACGCCACCATAATATAAATATAAACCTATTTACAGCCGCTGTTCTTTAAATGTTCCCCGTAAGAAAAGCATCACAGTTTGTTAAAGAAACTTCACTGCGTGTAGGATGGATGGTCTGAACCAGACACAGGTCTTCATATTGTAAATAAAACTTGCAAAAAAGAAAAGCTGCTGTTAGTAGATATTTGATAGCATTTCACAAAACTGGGGTGATATCGCTAAAATATTTGTGACATGTTAGTTCCATCAACTGGCCACAACATTGGGAATACCTGCACAACCATGTTGTAGTTAACACTTGAAGGTTTGTGTGATGAACATGTGAAGATTTCAATCCTTCTTGCCACCTGATCGCAAACCAAAAGATCAGCCGTAATTCTCAAGTGGAAGAATCCTGTTACGCTAACAGAATATTCCAAAGTCTTGGAACAGCCGTTCGGAGCTCACATTTAAAGATAACAGCTGTTTTCATGACGTTTGTTAAAATGGGATGAAAGGTATGGAAGAAATGAGCTTGTGGCACAGTGTGAATAAAATAAAGTCACTCTCTCGCTCACACACACACACTTTCTAAACTCTCTCTCTCACACATGCCCAAAAGTGGCTCGGAGAGGCTACGGTACTTAGGCTGTCGAGGTGCACCAATAATCACAGACGCGTGTCAGTTCATGATGGGCGGAGGGCCCCCGCTATCATTTGTCCGCAACAGCCGCCGCCATGGGTGCACGTATGGCGCCGCGAGCTGTGGCTGCCAGCTCCTCGATTTCCGTGTTTAAGCGCCGGATAACCCACTCCATCGCCTCGCGGCCCTGACACCATCAAACGGGACAAAGGGTTAGTTGGGAAAAGCAGAGGAGGTGGGAAAGCAGCGTTTGGAAGGTTTCTGGTGCTTCTCACCTTGCCAGCGTTGACAGACATGGAGTTGGCCATGAGGCCCTCGAGATAGCTGCTCAGGCTGACACCTTTCACACTGATCAGAGCCTCCTGGGTCAGCACCGTTCTGCTCGACAATACGACAATACATCTTTAACATTGTGACGAACAAAAAGTGCCGCACAGCGTGTGCATCAGTGAGTATTTACAGTCAAGACAGAAGAATAAAACGTACTTGTCGGCATCCTGGGGATGAGGCTTATACGTCAGCTTCTCATCCACGGACACCAAGTTAGTGAAGGAGATCTGAAGACACCAAACAGGTCTTGTGAAAAGTGTTTTGTTATGTGTTTAATGAATCGATGTGCTTTCCTTTCAAACTGAACTACTGAAATAAATGAACTTTTGTAACATCATTTAAATTGAATCAGATGCACACACAAGTCTGTACATGGTGACTCACATTTGTAGATTTGAGCTCAAATGTCTTCTGTTTGGGATCCACCACTGAATGTTCTTGGACATAAGTGCATGTTCTTGTTAGACCAATGATCTGCAGGAAAACAACACTTCTTATCATAAAACGTTTATAATTCCAAACTTTTTTCAAGTAATGATTATTTGCACTTACGGATTTGGCAATGGCGGGAAGACCCCACTCTGTGCTGAGCAGTCTTTTACTATGCAACCGTCCCTCTGTGTCCACACGTCTGTCCAGGACATCCACACCAAACACGTTTGGGTTCATGGGGTTGGGGTACTTCTGCATTGCTGCCTTTGTCACAGTCTCCCATGGGTGACTGAAAAACCATGTGGGACAGTATGGTGAGTATAGGGAGAAATCTGGAGTCATTCGACCCTATTATTGAGCAGTAACATTGTTTCGATCAGCTGTTGACATAGGAAACGCATACGTCATTAGGCACCGTCTTGCCAGGCAGCCTGTTACGTAATAGCGGTTATGTCAGATTCTGATTTGATAAGCATACCAGACGTGATTACATAAAAATATCACCCTACGGGTTGCCTTTTTCCTTTAATGTTCTTTTGTAAATTTAAAAAAAAAAAAGCAGATCTGTATAATTTATTAATTTTAAGCTTGCAGTGCAAAGTTATTAATGAGTTGACACCCCCCGCTCTCCAGGGTTTCCCTGCTAGAACTTTCGTGTTATAAACAACGACACGACCAAAAACGACACTAGCTACCCTCTGGGACACTTCTTACACAATCTAAGTTCCCTAACTTAGCTAAAGTGGCTAGCCTCAAGCTAAGTAGAAGGGGCGTAATAAACGATTTCCGAGGAGGTATGACTATGCTACTGGTCACCCAGCAACGTGGCGAGACACAAAAGACAAAGGCACTTACTTGAAAATGTGCTCTGACGTCCAGATCTTCATTTTTGTCGGCAGATTTGTGCGTCAGAGTTCGGGAGCCGGGCGGGCTAAAGTGACAGCTTGACCGCCGCTAGGAAGGAGAAAGGACCGACGTACGGAAGGTCGGAAGAGACAAAGTTCTCAGGCGGTCTCGACTCACACACTCCCCCGAGCGGTAGATAATATACTCGTCTTTTACTGTATTATTTACCTTACAGTACTTCACTGTATTTCTTTTAGAAGAGGGTATTTCTTTTATGGTGGGCGACTGTATTATTGGAATGCAATGGTGCAAGATCACATACATTTTTCTAATAATCGCTTATGTTTTATGGATCTTTTAAGGACAGTTATTACAGAGGTCGCGTCGGAGGCTTGCAGGCTGGCTGTATTGACATTGCGTTGTTTTCCCCCAACCCTTTCTGGGAGGAAAAACGTGAAACCTGACGGTATCGTGATATCTAGATTATGGTAATACCAGATGATGCCGTCCTGCATCTTTATAGCACAATAGACTGATAAACGAGTCTAAAATGAGTCTCGTGTTTAGGGCGCATCACAGGGATTACATAATGGAGTGCAAAATGTCCAATATGGCTGCGCATGGGCTTCGTCGTTGTTTTGATGCCTAATCAGCATGAACCTTTTTTTCAGGAAATCGGATTCCAATTATATTTGCACGTACATTCCCTGAATGCTGAAAAATACATTTTGACCAGTCAGTTATTTTAGGGTCAAATAAATACAGTAAAAGTCGATATAATTATATCGACTGTATTAATACAGGAATTCAGCATTTTGAATGCAGCGTCAAGAGGGCGGAAGGGGCGGGGCGAAAACCTCCGCACGGTTTTTTTATATTTTTATTTTACCTGACGTCATAACGCAGCGTCCGACCTGTCCTTGACGCAGTAGCGACACAGAAGACTTGCTAAGATGGTGGCCTACTGGAGACAAGCAGGACTCAGGTAAGAAAAATATAAAAAGAATGCAAAATAGATGTTGATGACCGCTAATGCGATTGTTAGATGCACGAATAGTTGTAGCGTTATGTGTTTGTAAGTTTTTAACCTTCAAGTTCTTACGGAGCTTTGCTGGGTAGCCGTAATGCTAATGCTTGTTGAAGTCAACGTGTAGACAATTTTGCGTTTTGACTTGCGTTGTTTTTTCACCACCCGCCATTCAAACAATGCTCTCTTTATGAGTTAGATACATAACCGTTGTGTTTTTGGACATACCCTGCTCTGTAGCGTGATGCTGACCCACTGTGTTTGTCCTCTGTGCAGCTACATCCGCTTTTCGGCTATATGCGCCAACGCAGTGCGGGCCGCCCTCAAGCCGCAGGTGAAAGCTGAAGCGATGAAGGCGGCCGAGGCCAGCGTCAAAATAGTTAAGCCCAAATCAGCATGTAAGTACACATCTGAATATGCGTGTCATTCTCTCTTCGTGATTAATTTTTTTCACTGTCATATTTGAAACACCTCCCAACTATTGGTTTATATGAGGACTATGAATAACTTGCATAGCTATGTTATGTTTGTTGGCCAATCAGCTTAACAATTTTTTCTGGTTTAAAATTTTGTTTTAAATGTATTTAAAACAAATGATTTGATTTTTAGCAATAATATAAAGATCGAGATTTTTGGGGGTATTTCATACAAAGTGCACCCATGTTCAAGTTAGCCTCAACCTGTAGTCACCAATGTACATAGTATTTTATATTCTGGAATGAGCCTGTGCTGTTCTAGGAATTTATTTCATTTCTGTTTCTGACTCTACAGGATTTCTTCCTCGCAACAACAGTCTGTAAAAAAGATGGAGGACGATGTGATGTCGTGAAGAGATGGGATAACACAAAATTGCAATTCCCTCCCTGTTATTTGTAATTAAAGTTATATTGAAACTGATTCACGTAAAGGTGGATTTTTTTCTGGCATTTGAGTAATGTTTTTTTTTACAGCTGATAAAATCTTGAAACAAAATGTTACTGTGGTAAAAACTGAAATTGTTTTTCAATGTGTAAAACTTCCTCAAAGGTTTGTACAAAGGAAATTCAAAACCTGAAATCAGGGCCAACAAAAAATATAGGGAAACTTAACATTCATTTTGGTTTGTATGTTTTAAACAAAAGAAAGTACAAAGACACTTTTTTTTGCCTCTGTTTCTTCAAGACACCATCAATTCCACACAATCTACAAAATCAAATCAATTAATCATGTAATTGATTATTAGTTTCAATCCCTAATTTTCAGGCATGCATTCAGGTAGACCACCAATTCATTCGTATTCTGCGGTAATGATTCAAACACCTAAATGTGTCATTATGTGCTGTTATACTGTAGAAATGTCATCATGTATTCAACTGCAGCCATTGTTGGAAAAGCTAACAGAACATTCCCAGTCTAGCTGTCCTTCTCTCTGGTCATCTTGATCATGGTCTCGGGGGATCTGTAGAGGAAGATGAGCTTCTCGAAGAGCGTCTCTTCCAGCTCCATCTCTCCAGTCTCGCGCACCACAAAAATGTCTGTGCACAGCTTGAGGACGCGGTCCACGCACGGTAGCTCCTCAAACATGATGGAGCGCGAGATGCCGTTGAAGAACTCTCTCACGAACTTGCCGATGACCAACACCACTGACATGTAGAGGCCCACAATGCTATGGAGTGAGATGTAAAGCAAGTGAATTTAAGTCTTAATTTTTTACACCTAGTTTAAATCAGGTTACCTACCCGTGTCCAGCCAAAAAGCCCAGACTGGACGGGCTGACTTTGTCGCTGAAGACCACGATTTCAATGCTGTCACACTTGTGGTCAGACGAGACAAGTGTCGGGGTGCACTCCTGTACCATCCACCATTGGTCTGCCTCCCGCAGCAAAGTGCTATTGACCTTTCGAAGTTTGAGTAACAAAGGTCTGAAGAAACCCAGCAGTTCCGGACGATCAGTATGACCTTCGATAGAACATAAATGGTTTTGCTGTTACCAAAATGTCAAGAGAAGTATTCCTGTTGTAACACCATATGATTATCATTGTGGCTGTAGGAAGCAGTAGGGAAGTTCAGTCATGGTTATCGAGTGGTTGTGTCAACTGAAAATGTTCCAGCATATCACGCACATATTATATAATTTACTATATAATGTATATAAGTAATAGCTAATATTTCTGTTACTTGTGTAACTCAACTTTTTTTTGTCTGATAAATGACAGCTTCAGTAATTTTCAGAACTTACCTGAATGGATAAAAAAAAAAAAAAGGTGTGTTGACTATTATTAAAGCATCAACTAACCTACATTCATCCTGCTTGCCATTTTGGACTCTGGTCCTTTGGGACCCCTGAGGAACTTGGGCAGCAGAGAGTCAATGATCCTACCAGAACAGACAAGCAGCTTTCATGCGGAGAAAATATTCACTTCTGTGTGACTCTCGGGCTTATAAACCGAAACTCTTTTGTTGTGTGTTCCCTGCGACTTACACGTGTTTGCTGCTGTCGCCTTTGAGCATGTGGACTATTCCTTCCTTCAAGGCCTCATCCTCAAATTTCACAGTGTTTTCCCCCACTGTCTCTGCATTCATTGATATGGCGGCATCTCTGAAAAAGTATTAGGATACAAGTATGTAAGGCATCCACTATAGCCAAATAAATTACAACAGAATCCTAGTTGAATTTCCACATTTTTTATAATAAAAAAAATGCTCCCTGTATGGTGTTCACATAGACTCAAAGCAGTCAACCTGACCTGAGCAGTGTCCAGCGTAGTGTCATATAAAAATGAGGAGAGTTGGTGAGATCCTCAATCATGGCCTTGCGACTGGCTGGGCTGATGCTCCAAAGTAGGCTGGCATCACTCTTGATTTTTGCAATAATAATGTCTTCAGCCTCATAGTTCATTATGAACTGCATAGCAGACTTGAGGAGAGAGGATAAATGAAACCATCAGATTGTGTAAGTAGAATAAGCAGGTAGAAAAAATACCTCAAATAAAAATTCTTAAATTGCAGGTTATTAAATATAAATGATTGCAAAGCACTAATAGATGTGTTTAAGTCAACTTTTGCTTTGTTAAAGAAGAGGTCATCTCACTGGGTAAGTTGCATAAATTTTGGTGATTCGATTGAATGCCGCTTCTGAGTATGAAACCAAGTTCTGCTCCTGGGCGCTCATGGTGAACAGAGGCTGGAAACACAAAGATTGTAATGTTCTTTCACCACCTAGGTGTAAGTAAATGTCTCCAGCCTTTTGCTAGCGGAAACTGAAAGGCAAACAGCAAGGACGTGAATTCCTTCTGACCTCATATCCAGCAATGCTGAGCTCTATGGAGACATCAACGGGCTGATTTGTCACACCGGCTGCTGATTGGACGAGAGACATGAAGAGCAGTGGAAACCAGATGATGCCAATGAGAACAAAGATGAGGAGTCCTCCCATGCCATATTTCACCACCTTCTTCTTCTTCTGTCCTGGCAGGTGGGGGAATTTCTGGAACAATGATCAAGCACTTAAGAATGATATATTTTTCCCTTGGATGACAGTGTTAAGTCATCAGTCCAAAACCTTGTAGAAATCTTTAGCGTGTGGCTAAAACAGTGTTTAATGACCAAATGCAAACTAGCACAATTGTTACTTTATCAGACTCCCTCCAACACTTGAGGATGAATATATTGGCATAGATGTCTTCCACACAGATCCAACTGGACAAGGACAGTGTGGTATCGGTCCAGACCCAGTCCATCACGGCCCTTAACTCTGTCAGGAATGGGACCAAACGAAACCTAAAGGAACGGCGAGGAGGAGAAAATATGATATTTATTTGACTACTTCTTCAAACTTAAAACCACCTCCTGTGTACCCTTGAAAGAGGAAGAGATTGAGGTAGTTGAAGTTCTTGGTGAGGAAGTTCCCCAGGATGCGATTTGGGTAGCCACACTTGATCTGGTACGCAGATAGGCCAAAGTAAATACACTTAACAAAGTACCACAGCTGGGCCACGGGGTTACGGTTGAACCTCCTTTGAGCAGAACACAAGACATGGAAGGGAGATGTCAGCGGATGTGCGATATTTCAAATGAACGAATGAAGCCTTTACCTCTCAGTGACTCCTGGTAGGATAAAGAACATCCAGAAATGGATGCCAAACACCAACACCACTTGGAAAACACACTTCCCCAGCAGAGACTTCTTCAGGTAAAGGGCCCGGTCCACTATCATTGTACCGAACTGGATGAGCAACATGACCAGGAAGGCTTCGGGGACCTGGTCCTCAGACAAGGACTCGGTGATGTCGGCTGCTGCAGAGTATTTCTACGCACACAGACGAGGATAATGGTATTGACTAATAAAGAGGATGGCTCCAACAAATATTACGTGAATATATTCTCAGTATGGCAGCCACTTACCCCAAAGGCCCAGTATCCATAGATGGTCACGATGAAGTTGACAACGTCGATGAGAAACATGAGGGCGTAAACGTCACACACGGGGCTGTAGTCTGGATGGATGATGTCATAGAAAAACTGCCTTATGGGTAAGTAGATGTGAAGGGCCCTGAAACGAATGAAAAAAAAGAGTGAAATCTATCCATCCATGCATCCTTCCGTTTGTCCGTCCATCCGTCTGTCTACTGATTGTCACTTTTGAAACTCACACTTCGATGACGGTGGTTTTAACCTGGAGCATCCTCTCTCTGATCAGCTGCCGGATCCTCTGTCTCCGGGTCAGAGGTGCCTTTTGTCGACGTTGTCTCTTCTTGCTGTTCACTCTCTTGGGCTTGCCTAGTTGAGAAGAAAAATAAAAAAATCATCATGAGAAAAAAAATCAAATGTTATTCTGTAGCATAGCAGACCTTCATGGAGTCCAGAAACCCCTTTTTACTATATTTGCATGACAATTTTCTCATGACGCTTTTGCGATTACCATGCGGGTGTAAACCGTTTTACAGCCATTCATCTTGAGTGCTCACCGTCAAATTCTACAGAGTTTCCTCTTTTCAGCTTACGGAAGATGGAGGTGGTGGATGACTGGAGCGGGAGGAACTTGAGTCGGCGTGCTTGTTTCTCCTTTTCGCCTCCAGTCATTTTCTTCTTGTCCACCTTCTTCTTTAACTTCTTGAAGAAATCAGGCATCTCCACTTCTTTGTTGTCCCACAGTCCGTGGCACTGTGTGTAGTCACGGACACAAGTACAGCGTATTGCTATCATGAGATATGGAAATCAAAGTCTCTCCAGCATGGTGTTCCAGATCCGTTGAGAGAGCACATATTGTATAAAAAGAAGTTTTCCTGGTTTGAACCTTGAGAATAGAGCGGTGGAAGAAGAGAGCCAGCAGTTGAATGAGGTCAAAGAGGACGTAGCCATCCTTCTTCTCCACCCCGATGATGTTGGGCAGGGCAAAGGGACGTTCAGCATTGATGCCTCGGTAGGCAGAGGTGGTCCAGGGGAAGAAACCGAACTGGAAGAAATACTTTACCACCACGTTCAACTGAAAGAAACATGGGTAGGTCAGTCCAACTTGTTTCTTTGTTGAAAGACTGTATTAGGACATTTGAATGTCACTTAAGGCCTTCTTTTTAGCTCCATGATTCAATGGCTTTTAAGACTTTTGAAGGATCCTAAAGCTGTTCCAATACAGTATATGCACAACTTTATGTTGTGTGCGAGGGTCAACTGTTGTTACCTCAGTGTAGATGATTGCGGTCATCCAGAAGCGTTTGGTTGGCCGCGGCACAGACAGCATGGCCCACATAAAGATGAGGATGGGCAGGATGAGGGAGAGGAGCGACGCCGATACAATGTGGTTGAGGATGATGACAAAGTAGCACAGCATCTCCGACTTGGACACCATGGTGTTGTAGAGGGCAAAGATCAGCTTCAGCGGCCTCGGAAGCCTCAGGAAAAACTTGTCCGACTCTGAGATTTCGTCATTGTCAAACATTCTGTGGGACGGACGGGTGGGAAGGAGGGGAAAATATAAACAAATTTAAATAGCAGCCTTTGCTTCTGATTGGTCATCATAGTGTTGACCGACTTGTTGAGCAGCAGCTCGCTGGCAGTGAGGTTCCTTTTTTCCTGACTTAATGGTGTCGGAGAGTCAATGCCATCCATATTTATTCCGCTGATTTCCTCCCGGAAGCCAAGGGAAGTGGCTTCTGGGTACTCTGGGTGATCATATTCCTCAATTTCCTGCGATTCATCATTCAGCTCCACCTCCTCATCTTGTTGCTGCTCCATTTCGTCAGACTCTTCTTGTTCGCACCACTTCTCTCCTTCATCTTCTTCTACATCCGATTCTTTTTCAACGGGGTTTGCCTCATCGCTGCTGAGAGAAAACAGCATTATTGTAGCACCTGTGATGTCATTTCTGAACAGGAATGGTATTTTGGTTATTTCTGCTATTCATTCAGTTTTTCTTTTACTGGGATAAAGTGTTGATGAAACTCCATCACCTCTGTGAGAGCTCCTCATCTTCGTAAGAGGTCCAATCAACATTGGCAATTTTCAGGAGTCTTTTTCTGAGATGGCTGGGAGTCCCTGCCACTGGAGGTTCATCAAGTTCCTCCTGAGTTGGCTGCCGGGAGCCCAGCATGGTCTCATCGGTCATACAGCTGACAGCCCACGAGGTGAGAGTGCGATTTAAGTAAAACAGCAGCATCGAACAACGAGAGTGCTCAAGGAGTGAAACTTTTGTGATCGTCAAATGTGATTTTCTTGAATGAACCACTTTCTAGAGCATCTTCAAGGAAAGGTGTAGTTACCGGAACATTTGATCATAACAAAATGTAATTTTTAACTTTCAAGTTTTTTTAGTCAATTAAGTATTTTTGCCTATTTAATGAGCTTAATGCATGTGTTGAGGATAATTTCGTGTCATTGATGGACCTAATCAAAGGTTTCTGCGGACAACAACAGTTTAGAGCAGTTTAGCCATGAACGATATCATCACCAGTCAGTATATTGAAAAAAATAAAAATAAACTGATGACGGTCAGACGTTTAATAATGAGCATTCCTGCCGAGTAGAATGTTTTGCATTTTTAAAGGTTTCAAATTAATTGGCAATTTTTACCGTCCATTTTCTTGCCATCAGTTAATATTTTTAGCTGTAAGGATATTTTTTGATGGCATTTTATTTAATGTTGTATTGAATTCTGTGATTCTTTCGTAACACACTTTGAGAAGGACAGGTTTAGACTCTAAACCTTGCTACCTTGAGACGCTGCTCGCCCAGGACATCTTGGAGGCCTGGCTCTTGAGCTTGATGTAGGCGTGGCGGGAGGTGGGCACAGCCGCTGGTGGTGAGGGAGGAGGCACACATTCTTCTGGGTCTCCATGTGAGGATAATGTATTTTGACGGGACAACCAGCTCGCATAATATTGCTTCACGCTCTGCTGGCTCACCTCTTTGCCCTGCAGCGTAAGGGAGAAATACAGAAACAGCGTGTTACATGTTGTACACGTGCCATCTTGTATCCTCTCACCTTCTTCTGCTGCTGGCTGAGTAATGCTCTCTCAAAGAGCAGCACTTTGGAAATGTCCAGGTTATCTTTGCAGAATGAATTTAAACCCTGAGTCAGGTCATCAAGAAGGGATTGCAGGAAGGCTATGCCAAATTTCAAAGTGCTGATGAGACGCTGTAAAATGTTCTCTGTAAAGAGAAATGTTTTTATGTTGACACTTTGTTTTATGATAAAAGGGTTGTGTTAACGGTAAGTAACTCATGTCTCAGTACCTTTATCCTCTTCACCTTCCTCCCTCACTGTGCTTTCATCAAGTTCATCCTCACTTGAATCGACTCGATCAACACCTAGAAGAAAGGATGCTCTGCATTTTATCATCTTAAGCTCTCCACACACAAACATCGCCGCGCATTTTGCAAAATGACAAAAACACGGCACTTTAGTTGAACTACTACACCCCCCCCACCCCAAAAAATGCTTCAATTAGCATTTTTAACATACATTGCAAAGATACTTCTCGACTTGACTTTTAAGTCCTTGCATTTTTGTACCCAAACCCCTTACTCTGCTGTGCCTGAAGTTCTCTCTTTGCTCTCTTCTTCTCTTCTTTCTTCATTCGCCTCTTCTCTCTGCTCAGGTCCTTCAAAGCTGTTTTGGAGCTGGTGACCCAGGCGTTGTAAGCCAGCTAAAAATAAGACGTGCATATGAGACACAATTAATGAGGAACTTTAGACAATAAGATCAGCTTTTGTTTTGGTCTGTTTTTGTTGTCTTCTGGCTTCAACCAACCTGAAAAGCAGATTTCTTCTTTGGGGGTTCCTCCTCTTTCTTCTCGGGAGCCTCCTCTTCCTCCTCCTCACTGTCGCTCTCAAACAGGTGGTAGCCACAGTTGTTTTCCACTGTGTGAAACAGAGCTTTGTCACACAGACGATATCCAGAGCGTAATCCCTGATTTCAAATTAGCATTAATTTGTATTTGACTCTCCACTTTCATGAAAGGAAGAAAGAATGTCAAATAATAACCCCAACTGACTTGGGCAACACATGGTGCAGGGCCCAACTTTGTTAAATCAGTAAAACGTTAAAAGAGGTGTGTAATCTACTCCTCATTGTTCATTGTTTGTTATGTGGTGTGGCTTCCTTATATACCTCCAGGCCGTGAGACCCAAGGCTTCCACCATTTTCCGGCATCCCTCTTTGCCTTCTCTTCTTCATCTGAAAAAAAAAATACATCACTCTGTGCATGTCCATTCATATTTGCAGATTCAGTTGTTGTGTAAATGCTGGAAGACAAGCATTTGACTGGAAGACCCAGGTTTGTGTTTGCATTAAGCGTACCAAGTTTCTCTGGCTTCTGCTCAACCGGAGGTCCTTCTTTGTCTGCTGGTGTTGGCCGATTCCGTTGTTTGGATTTAATCTTCTCCATCCTACAAGAAGATGCGTAACAAATACATCTGATTTCTAACGTTTACTACAACGCAAAAGTATTGGGACACCTCTCCATTCCAGCTACAAGAAGGATTTGTGAGTTTTCCAAACATCACACGCATGCACAAGGAATTGTCTAAAACATCTTAGGGGAGGAAGAATTCCGATTTAGTAATGTAGGCTTTTAGCCCATCATTAATTGACATGTGCCAATTAATTTTGTCAACATACCCCATTAGGACAAATGAGAGAATGAAGGGAGTAGAATGACTGGATTTTTGACTATTCGTCTTCTACTGTGTGTCTTACTGTTTCTTCAGTGTCTCCACAGACTTCTTCTCCAGCTCCAGCCGGGCTGCAACTTGCTTTTTTACCTTGGCCTCAAACAGCTCAGCGCCCCTGGGAGGTCAAGAGGGACATTTTGGAAAAAGAAAAGTGATCATATATTCAATAGGGATGTTAGTCTGATTCTGATTCTACAGACCTGGAGGCCAATATCTTGGCAGACTTGAGGTCAGCCACCACGTAGAGGAAGTAGTAGCTCAGGAAGACCCTCCTCTGCGCTAAAAGGACAGTGAAACAGATTGCATCCCACACGATGCCGGCCTCACCCTCAGGCAGCTCACACTCGTCATCTGGTTCAGCTAAAAACACAAAAATAATATTTTTGTAGTACTATTATTAGATATCCATCCGTTCATTTTCTATACTACTGGTTAGGGTTGTGTGTGACCTGCAACATATACCAACTAACTTGCATGAGGCTGGGCGCATAAGTCGTTAGCCGGGCAGGACATACAATTTAGTCTTGAAATTTATTTTTTGTATCAAAATTACAGAAGGATGTTTCGATGGTTTTATTGTTCTAGGGCTAAAGGGTTTTAGATTTAAGAATATTGTGATAAAAAAAAGAGACAGACAAAGTTATTACATAGATCACGGTCAATCAGTGGCAAGACTCACGGACATCGTAGCCTTTGATGGTGCAGAACATGCTAAAGGCCTGAATTAACCAGCAGCCGTTCTTCAACAGGCTACCCAAGTAGGCACAGGAACCCAGCTGAAGAGAGAAATGAAAGAAACCATGACACGGTAGATCTAAAAATGCAATGATACGGACACAAATATTGAGACCATAAGGGTTGGACGAAGCCACCAAGTTAGCCCGTAATTATAGATCAAATCAAGACATTTTGGCCAATTGTATGCTTGCAACATTGAGGGAATAGTTTGGGGAAGGTATCTCATGTCTTTGCAGTGCACAAAGGAAGGTCGATAAAAGCAGACTTGGATGAGATTTGCATGGACTAATAAGCCCTTCTGTTTATGTTCTGGCCTCAAAAATGTTCTTCCAGGTGTTTATGCCAAGGAAGTATATTTAGGTGAATTAGGTGCTGATCCAAATGAGGATTGCTTGGCCATCGGAGTAGTAATGGGTTCTTCTGTGAGTCATCATTCCTCCTTATTTTGCTGGTACAACCAACCAGTTGTGTTTAGAGCAGTGCTATTTGTTGTTTAATTAACGTACCAGTAATGTCTGACAAGGTTAGTGGACTCACAGAGAGAAGGTTCTTCATGGCGATGACAAAGCAGGTGTAGCCAATGAGCCAGTCCCAGAAGCGAAGGATGTATTTGACGGGCTGCATCAGCACACTGCTTCCGAACAACATGAAGTAGAAGCAGGCCACCAAGTAGCCCATACAGAAGATGTTGATGCGAGTGGTGCCCGTGATGAAGATGAGGCAAAGCACCAGCCAAAAAAAGTAGCTGAACACAAACACCTTCACCATGTCAAGGTAAGACCTGGGGACAGAGCGCAATTTGTTTTTGGATACAGTTGATGAGCGGTGAGATCTCGCTACAAGTTGTCATTCAAACAAAAGGACTAACAAATTGTCACCAGTCCTATAGGGAGGATTACAAAAGTTGACCAGACAGCACTGTTTATGATTCTTATCAAACTAGGACTTATTGTGTGTGGCAGATAGCAAAAAAACCCTCATAACTCAACTACTCATTGCAGTTATTCCAGACCTGCAGTGAAGGAAGTTGTCCACAGGTATGAACTGGTTGCAGGAGCTGGGGTCGAGACTGCGGCTGATTTCCACGTTGTCTCCAGCGAGCAGTCGCACTGCTGCCCGGTTCTCCTCCTCAAACACCTGCCACTGCAAGGAGGAGCACAGCAGCAAGAGGTGGTCATCTACAAAAAAGAACAAGAGAGAGAGAGAGATGGGAAGTGTGCTATAATACACAAACGCTTACAATTTGGTCAAAATACTCACAGAATATGAATAAGGGATTGGGACTCATGGCGAAATCAGGCATATAAAACCATTTGATGACATTGGAGGTCAGAGGTTGAACTGCAGTCCGCCAGGGGTAATCTAAAAGGTAATACAAGGAAAAACAACAACAAGCAAAATTCACTGATGTGCCTCACTTCTATAACTATTTTATCCGTGCAATTCCGTGCGTTAGCTTTTGTTAAGAATCAAGCCATACCAACACACAGAGCAGGAGGGATGCCGATGCAGAGTAAGTACTGCAGTACAATGAGTCCAGCGGTGAAACAGCAATATTTAGGCCACACCTCCCCGATTGCTTTTCTGCGGCGCCGTGACACGACCGCCATCAAAGCGCAGGAGTGCAGCAAGGCGTAGAAATCCATCCGCTGACCAATCACATTAACTGCCACAATCAAACTCATCTAAAAGAGAAGATGAAAGATGAAGATGTGAAGCGGCCACTTTAAAATGACAGATACTTGTCGGCCGACTGTAAATTCACCTCAAGGCCAAATTTGTAGAAGAAAAAGTTGACAAAGTACTTCATGCAGGGCCGGATGCCGTGATCCAGGTGCTGCCTGGTGATCCCGTGGAAGAGGATACTGAAAGGTGGCGGTTTGAGGTTGTTATGGAGACGGAAATAGCGCTGGTGTCGATGGACAGTCGCTTCGAACACCAGCAGACCCAACACCATAAGATGATTCTATCACATACACAGGATGATGACACAATGATGTCACAAATGAACAGTATGTAGCTACACTGTATGTTCATGTTATTGTAGCACATGTAATGATACCCTGAGGCAGGGAAGAATTCTTCCTTCACACTTGAGCAAGGCGCCACACCAGTAGATGGGATCTACGGGCTCCTTGTAGAGGATGGACCTCTTCAGCAGCTCCAGCATGTTCCCCTTCATTTCTACATCCAGGCTGGAGGAGTTGGACGAGACCATATTCTGAGATACAAACACATTGGGAAAGTTAACTGCTCTTTCTTAAAAACAAAATGGTCGACAAATAATTCAAAGGTGGCCGGGGTCCGTTCAGTAAAGCTTTGAGCTAATGTATCCTATTTATTCACTTGTTTTTGATTGAAATCTTTTTTTATTTTTAGCCTTTAACAAGGAAAACATTGCTTATTGTAGTTTATTTTAACGTCTTTTAGCCAGAGCCTTAGCTAATCGAGAATTTATTTATTTAATTTGTATTAATGCAAAGGGTTTTAACTAATTAATTTCTTTTGCCTGATATTTTCAGTACAGCTTTTTGCCTTGTGTTGAATTAACTTCACGTATAAATGATATTCTACAGTAGGAATGGAATAAAGAATGCTTTACTTGATTGAATTAAATGTGTCAATTATTCAAAGCAGTGTGGCATCACCCACAAGTAGCAGGCAGAAGCACTCACTGCTGTGCAATTAGAGGAGTAATCGAGTGGTTTGATGACCTTCAACTGGTAAAACATCTTGCACACCACCATGACGCAGGCCCACACGGCGGACACGCTGGATGCCGTCGGCCGTAACCGTTGAAACGGGATCGCAAAGACCCATAGCACCAGGAAGAGGAAGTTTGTGAGAGAAACCTGGTCAAGCAGAACAGTAGAAACAGATCACAAGCAGAAAATATTAACACCTGTTAATTCTGCTCTTTTAATCTATACTCCACCTCTTTCAAGGACACCCAGATGATGCCAGATGACACTATTTTGAAGCCATGGAGCTCCATTAGTCTCCAGGTGAGCTCCTGAAATTTCTGGAGGCCTAAAAGAGCCTGAATGAGAAGCAGGCTGGCCCGGTCCACAATCACAACCCACTTGTCCTCACAACTGCTGGCCTGGTCAGATTCCAAACCTGAGAGGCAGACATGCACCGTGTGCCAAATATAAATATTTTCTTGCTCATATAAGTAACCATATGATACATAATCAATTATCTGCCCAACTTAATATGGATCTTGCAAAAGAACCACAGGCAAATGGCGTTACCTTCTCCCTTCGTCTCCTCCTGGCCCTCCTCGTCAACTCTTTCTGAGCTCATCTGCAGTTCCATGATGTCCAAAGTCTCCTGACTTTTCCCACTGCTTATGTTCTCCTTTACAAGTCTGCAAGAAAAACAACTTCCAAAATAAAATGATAGTTTGGAACGCAGCAACAATTCTGAGGAAAAATATGCCCTTAAAACAGCACAAAAGCTTTTGTGAGACTTCATTGAACAATGGAGGAACAAGTGTTTTACTTTTTGGCATTTCTCAGTTTCAGATTTCTTACGCTTACCTGTTCCGTATTTTTTCAATGTTTTCTTTAATACTGGAAATAAGAGTGAGAGAGGGGGGGGGTGGCAGACAGACGGAGAAAGATTATAGTAACTGCTGTCTGTTACTATCTTCTTCTTTCCTATAAATGTTTAAAACCAAACTGGTATCAATTTGTTTTCAATACATCATCTCTTTTGAACTTAAACCATGCAAGGAGGGATGAAGACTTACATGTCAGAAATCATGTCGACTGAACTTCTGAGTTGTTCTTCTCTAAATGAAGAAAAAAACACAATGGTTATTCAAATGACTTTTTTAAACTTACTTGGTGCCCCTAAAGCGAGTGCGGGATCTAAGAGTTGTTTGCTGTTCTTCTGATGTTTTGGTTAAACTGGGATCAGCAACTTTTCAACAATCAAAAAATATCTTCTGCGATCTGTTTTTTTCAGACAGGAAAAATATGGATCTATTTTAGACAGGTGTTTATTGGTCTCAATGCACCATGAAGCAAGTAATTAGAGTATGAGCCTTTTTTTTTAGCACAGATTCGCAAGCATTGTGCCATAAATGATCCACTTATTTGGTAAAAAAAAAAAAAAAAAGGATTCATGTGTCTTTGTTTGATCAGGTATGAACATGAATCCATTTCCACTAAATGACAGGAGGTACTTAATCTGTGCATCCACTTTTGGTGAGAGTATAAATCAAGAATTGTCTTCCCTCTCACCTGGGAACTTGCCTGACGGGAACATTGTCGATGTCACTGAGTGTCAGGAAGTCGGAGTTGAAGTAATGCAGCTGGAGAATACAAGCCAATAGGAAGGCCGCAGGTAGGAGAATACGGGCAAAAAGCTCCACGGTGTCATAGCGTTCCAAACCCAGATCTCGAAGACTAATCGAAGATGCGAGGTGAAATTCAAATTCAAAATCTGCGTGTCATTAATTGCTACTTACCCATCCTCGGACATGCCCATGATCTGTCGGAAAAGTGCGGACACACTTCGGAACTGGTACATGTAGACCGCGATCAACACCAGCATGGAGTAGCCGACCACCACCGCCCAGAACAGCTTCAGGTATCGACGCCACAGGTCAAAACGAACCTAAGTTATAGAAATGTGGCATGACATCATCTCCATTAATATTTAGAGGTTACCACTTTTGTTTTTTTTTCATTTCCATGCTGACAGTTTTTTCAACAACTATTTACTCATAGCAGGCTTGTGAATTTGATTATGAAGAAATGTAGTCAATGAATTTTTCAAAGATTGTCAACAAATCAATAATGGCTCATTACCGAACTGATTATCTATCAAGGAATTCTCGTCTCTACTCCTGAATGTAAATAGACCACAGGGTTGCTGACGATGTCCAAATAAGAGAATTAATGGTGTCTTGTAGCCGCCACCTTTGCAGCCATTAGGCCTTTGTGTGCTAAGTGTGCAGCATGTTTCTAAAAGGTCAGCAAAAAAAAACACAAAAAGGGCAAGAAAAAAATGGAAAATGGGATTTAAGGCTTGAAATCAATACAGAGGGCCACTTTGAGTATGTTGGTGCCTTGCCTGAGTTAAGATACCTTAGAAGACCTGAAAAGCTGAGACCTTCTAAATATTATTCAGATATGAGGAAAAAAAGAGCTGTATCATAATGTTGGTATTTACAAAAAAGAAAAAAAAACAGTACTAGAAATGGTTGTGGCTTGTATCGGCCATGTCTAATATTGAACCAAAGCAACTACGTAGATCACAGACCTGGTACAAGACGACGAAGGATAGGAAGAGAACAATGTATAGAATCTTGTAGACAACCACCTGAGCAAGTGATACAAAGTCACGATTAGATACGGATACATTTATGCAAAAATCGCCAAACATTGTTGAAACATTGCGACTGTTTATCGGTGGATGTGTACCGTTCCATTGAAGCTGACCACAAAGAACATGGAACAGCAGAAGAGGATCCAGTATTTGACCAGAAACCCTTTCACTCCTGAGATCAGCATGGCTGCAACAGGTGACGGCTGGTTTTCCTCTGCTACAAAAGGGAAGAAGGAAAAGTTAAGTTAGTTTAAGTGATATCAAATCCCTGTGACAAAGCAAGAGAATCGAATTACGCTCAATAGTTTCGATTTCATCGAGCGATCTGGCCTTCAGCCTTTGCTCCTGTCTTTCCTTCAGCTGCTGACGAAACATCAACCAGAAGCTGAAGCTGTAGAAAACCTGCATCCATAGTAACACAAAACATGCACAGGTTGAATTTTAAACTATCCTCATGCGTGACGTCACACAACACGTCAGTAAATCTCAGGAGAATTCATCTCAGTACACTTCTAAAAGAGCAGTGTTTGAATTTTTCTTTGCCACAAAAAAGTGGACCATACTGGCAGTAAAAAGATAGAGCGAAGCAGTGAAAAGGAAATTTCTATGCAGGGAAACGTGAGCATTGCAATGAATTCAATATCAACTACATTTGCAGACGAATGTGGCCAAGGAGAGGCTACAAAAAACCACAAAGTAATAATATTGCTCGGAAAACGTTTTGTAGCTTGTTTCTATATGAAAAAGTAAGTAGTTGAACATTTTTTTAATAGTAATAGCGGTTCACTAATTATTGCATTGAAATAACAGTTACTGTAAATATTGTACAGCTGTTTTGCTCTCATGGGAGTATTTATTTGTGTTCAATAGTTCCCTGACCTTTGTAACCCAAGTCCCATTATCTTCACCAAACACAGACTTTGCTCTATCTGACCACAATTGACTTCCCGCGTGTCTGATTTCATCATCCTCTGATTTAATTAAAGAGGAAATATCCAGTAAGCACAAACCTGGTCAATAGTCTTATTAGGCATTAGTCAATCTGTGTTAAGTGTTACAGAAATCTATCTACGATTGTATTTACATTTTTCAAGTAAGGTATCTGAATGTAGATCATTTTATTTTGTGCAATCAAAAATCGAATTAAAATAAAACAAAATTGAATAAATTCAACAAAAATGTTTTACACTGTATTTTGTTAACATTGTACTCGGTGTGCTTAACCTGAATGTGCATCCTGACTTTAAGAAAGACGACATGGCCTGAGTTAACATTGGAACTATTCATAGGGAAAAAGCAATTCTGAATGATTAGAAGTTTCCAGACAATTCAAAACCAGTAAAAGATACTTCAAATCAACCACTATCTATGAATGTTTATAATTTAGTCCTGATACAACTTGGGTTTTCTCGGCCTTGGCAAAGCTTTGCCATCTTCTAAGTGCTACTTGAAACAACAGCAAGTTTTAGATGGTTCTTCTTTTTGTGTATCTTGCCCGAATGTTACCTTAGGTGCCAAGTGGACGCAGGGTGCAGGGTGATAACTGTTCAGGTCAAAGTCTTCTATGACAGCCGGTGGAAGACCGGGGTACAGTTCAGCTCGACTCAGGCGCAACCCGCTGACAAAGCCCAGAACCACGAGAACGGTGCCGTACACGGCCAGGAACGGGGCGGACATCATGGCATACCGCCGTCGGTCTCGCATCATCCAGATGATACAGGACCAAACCAGCAGAGCAAAGGTCAGCCAGTTGGTGTAGGTGATACTCCACACCTTCGGAGCAGACAGGATGTATGGCACACAAGTACTCCTTGAGTTTATTTATAGAGGGCATTTCTAATAGAAGTGCAGCACTGCATTTTAGATTAATCGTTCAGCCAGATTTGATTATTGTGAAGCTAAAATCCAAATCATAATTAAAAGTTTGATGAATCGTTCAGCCCTATTTGATTATTTTCACATAAGACACTATTGTACCATAGGCATTTTAAAGAACATTTTGTCTGGTGAGCTTTCTAAATGCTCAAGATTGTTTCATTCTAATCATTTTGTTTTGGTCTTAGGAGGTGGGAGTAGAAAGTATAGTTCAATATTGTTTAAATAAAGCATTTAGCCTCTTTGTGTACATACCTAAGCAGTGAGCACTAATGACATAATTAGAACACTAATATCCGTGTCGGATTTACTCCTTTGGACATTTGGGAGCACTCAAGATTCATCCACTCAATTACAAATCTATTTATAATTCATGGTTGGTCAATGCCGTCTTACCATCATGATGATGAGGCCGCTGACGTAGCTGTGTTTTTGGACCAGTCTACCAAAGATGACCAGACCACTCGGGCCTGACTCAGGAGGAGATGTCTCTGTCAGACTTGCCAAGGACCGGTCAGTCCTCTCCATTTCACCTTGGCTCTCTGTGCCAAACAGAAGGAAAGGACAGAGCAGTAAATAACATGCGTAGGTATTTTTAACATTCAGTACGGCAATGAAAAAAAGCAATGACAACTTTTGATATATTTGCTTATGTGTACCGTGCGTTGGTGAATTGATGCCTTCATAGTGTGGGAGAGGGTAACAGTTGGTATAACCGGCACCCCCCAGCAGGCTTCCTTGGTCTTCTCCGTGGACACCTTGCCATGTATTTTTCTTCATTAGGATCATTGGCTTTGGAAAGAGAACACACATTGGTGGAAATTAGGATTATGAAAGTATTGTTTGCCCCATCAAGAGAATTCCAAATTCACCTCATTAGGTAGATATGTTTCCTCATCTGTGCTGCTCAAAAGCTGAAATAAGGGAACACATTTTCCTGGTCAATTATTTGAAATGTTACTACATTCCAGTAATCGTTTTTGTGTGGTTTTTTTGTGTCCCAAAAAAAAAAGAATCAATAGCAAATCACTTTTGGTAAACGTATTTAAAAACAAAACAGCTACTCCATTTGTAATGCTAAGCAAATATACTGTTAACTTTACCCAGTAATATCAAATCAAAATCCATGATTTAAAGTAACTAAATCAGGAAAAACACATGATATACAGATTGTTTACATCATGCTTATCTCCTGAGATGTACACAACTCTGGAAAAGCTTGGCGGAGCATCTGGAGAGTAGAGTGGACTCTCACCATCAGCATTACCCTAAAGAAAGTAAACAGAAGTGTTAATATTATGTAACCCAACTCCTGACCAAAGTCAGCATGCCACCCCAGCTAACTCATTACTCAAGGAAACTACTACACAGACAAATACAGTACTGCAATGTCCCATTGTATCAGAAGATGGTGCTGGTGTTAAAAAAAAAACTTGACTTCAGGTTCATAGAGTGATTCAAATGAGTTGCATCTTTTACAATCTTTTTCTTTTCGTTTTGTCTATAATCCTTCCTCATGTCATTTTGTTCCTACTGTCTCCCCCTGCCTATACTGTAAATGTTCTTTTTTACTATAGGCTTGGGATTTGGACAATCTGTTATGACGCTCCTAATTTTATTTCTATAAAGTTCAAGAGTCAACGTGCTTGAAACGTTTACTTTCCTCAGTCAAGCAGCAGCAAAAAATGTCGACCAACCTCCTCTGTGATATGGACCCATTTGTGCAGCAGCGTAACCAGAGTGTAGTACAGCAGCAGCAGAACAAAAGGGTTGATGAAGTCAGGCCAGCTAACGTTGGGCTGCAGACCGAGCATATATGGGTCAGAACTGTTGGTTCGAATCACTCCTGTCATCCCAAACATCCTGAGACGTGGACACATATCCAAAAGCATAAATAAGACACAACACTGAAATCTGGAATTAAATGTCTTCTCTGTAGCCAATGAATAGCGGGATACCTTGCGTAGATATCCTCAGGCGGCACCAACTGCTGGGACAGGGGCAGCTGGTAAACATAGAGCGCGAGAAGGTGTCCTCCACTGAAAATGGTCATCATCACACATAGGGAGCTGAAGAGAAGCAGACTGATGGATCGGCCAATCACCCACCACCACACGAGTCCGAGGAACGTCCCAAAATATACACCAGAGGTGAGGGACGGAAGAGTGATACCTGGGCATACGTATACACACACAGTAGGAAAACAAACCCATAACATTTAACCGTTTATGCTTTAGCTTTATGGACAAATGTATTGGGACACGTCTTTTAATCAATTAATCCATCATTTAGGGTTTAGGTCCCTTGAATATTGATTTACTATGTGTATTTTGGCCCATTATTTTTCAGTTTATTTATTGCTTAGTTTTTTTTATCTTTTTTTTTTTACCTCCCACAGAGAGCGCAGAAGGAAATCTGCTAAAGAGTTATAATCCGGCACATACTCTGACTCGTGATCTTAATGACAAATACACTTGACCTTAGAGATTTGAGACAATAGCATGCTTTCAATCTTAATGGAAACGGTGTGTGCAAGGCCATTTTCCTTTCTGGCAAGTAGCAAGATCCATAAAGAAATTTGAGAGCCCTGACTTCATTGCCATCAAACAGCTTTGGGAAGAAAATTCTGCTGTAGCGATTTTAAAATGACCATATACAGTCCAACTACTAATATAACATCGCTTATCCTCTTTTCAGAAGTTGGATCCTCATGCAAGTTGGATCCTATCCTAGCTGACTTTGGGCGAGAGGCCGCGTAGAACCTGAACCAATTGCCAGTCAAATCCAGGGCACATAAAGACACAGATAGACATTTTAGGACAAATAATGAAGTTACGTTTGTTTTTCTTTTTTTACTTTGCTGTGAGAAAACAAGTTTTGCCACTGTGACAAAAACCTGCTGCACATTACCTGCCAGTCCCAGTAGCAAAGTGACAACCACTTTTCCTGCAGTGTTCATGATAGCAGACAACAGCAGCCTAAAGCCAGCAGCAAAGATCAGCAGCTTCTGAACAAATTGAGGTGGAACGGACTCAACCGGCACGGTACTCTCGTCCGAGCTGTCGGAACTTTCGCTGCCTCCATCGGACTCTGTGTCGGAGGTCTCCGGGTCCTACCAAACCCAAAACAAGCTGAGTCACATCCCTGTTGATTCCTGACGTATCTTCCCGACTCCTTACCTCAGAGTCAGAAGGTGGGATCCCATTTTCATGAAGGTTGACCTGAGGCGCAGCTCGTAGTAGCTTTTTGCAAAGTCTTTGTATGAAGAGAGTGGAGACAAGAAGGCCAAGGTCGGGTGCCAGGAGACGCACAATGTTCCCGGGATCGACAGAACTGAATCTAGAAGCAAAGATTTTGTTTTCGATTTGTAAAAATGACAGAAATAACGGGAATACACATTTTATTAATTTGACCTGATGCACCTGACAAGACCAGTATCCAAAACCTGGGTATGTTAGCAAGTTAAAGGGGAAGATTCTTGACAAATGCATTGAATGTGAACTCATACCTCACAATGCCCACATGGTAGAGGAAATCCTCCCAGTAGCCACTAACTGTTAAAAAGATCAAGTGAAGTACAAACGCAATCAGAACACTTCATGCTGGCAGGCAGTGATGTTGGAACACTATGTTACTCTACCCTGTGGGGTGATGTAGGCAAAAGGGATCTGCATGAAGCATTGCAGGGTCAGGAACATCAAACTAGTGTAGATGATCCTTCGCAGGAACTGCCCCGTGTTAGCTAAAAAGAAGAAGAAAGAAGTGGTGGTGTCAGGTAGGGTAGAGCATCCATCCATACCGCCCGCCCGGTAATTTAATGTTATTATTAATGTAAAGTGAGTGTTTTCCTTTTTTTTCCTGAACAGTACCTTACTTAATGATGGTGTCAGTTTGGCCCCTTAACAAAAGATTTATTCCAGCAATGTCTCGGAATGGATTCTATTGGACCTTGAGATGTTCCACTGTAGCTTAGTTGTGTGTTTGTAATGAGACGGTTGAATGCATTATACATAGTGCTAATGATTCTAGCTGAGCCAGCAAGTTTGTTATTGATGTTCAGGTTTTTTTCCCTAAAAGCTTCATATCACTTCAACCTTTCTCCTATAAACGGTATGAATCATACATAATCCCACATACACACAGAGTGAGCGGTGGTCTCGCAATGACCTGAGAAGCACACCTACACATTTACACGTATGCAGGATGCTGCATATACACACTTGGGCACTTAGGCGAGCTCATATTAGGAGGGTGAACATCATTGTGGGCTAGGTGGAGCTTTAAGAGACTCAAAGACTGAAAGGCAAACAGTTTTTAGATGGACAGTAAAAGAATGGAGGAATGCTGACGTTACAACTTTTAATTCCTTACTGTAATTACCAAGCTATGTATAATTGATTTGACTATTCCAAATTCAACCACATCCCCTTTACAAAGTGCGTGTGTTAGTGTGCATGAGTGAGTGTGGGTGGGTGTGCGGGGGGTTGTAATTCATTAGAATATAGTAAGCAATACCCTAAAATACCCTCATCCAAAATCAGCAAACAGGCTCCAGCTAACCCGTGATCTTAACTGCGACAAACGCTTTCGAAAATTGATGATAATTCTACTAAATTGCAGATGTGAATTGTGTTTTTTAGAAATATGTTCAAAACTAGGGCAACTCTCACCTTTCAGTGTGAGCAAACTTGGGTTTGGCATCAGCGGCAAGGTGAGTAGAAACAGGAAGTAGACCACCGACAGTCCATTGTATCGGAAAACGGCCGCTGTGTTGAGAAAACAGATTCGATTTTATTACATCAGCCTTCTGCGAAAACCGGCTACACTGTGCCCATTACCAGAACATCACCCAACTAGGAATTTCCTAAAATGAACCTTTGGTGCTCGCCATAGTTTGACATGAAGCCATAAATTGTTTTGGGTTTCTTTTCAGGCAAAACTTGATTTTTAATGATAGCTCTCCACCACCATATACTTTCACTTCTTGTTTCCTTTCTCTTTTAATGTCTGCGATTTGCGAGTGAAGAGTCCAGAGGATTCCAGGCCCTCCTCAGGTCCAAAGTCAGGTTTGGCTCCTGCTCACATGTAACCCCAATGTTGATATGCGCTTTGGAAAATGGATGGAGGGATTCTAATGTGTAAAATCCCACCATCAGAAGAAGAAAGAAGTGACTGAACTTGAACAAGCACATTTAACTGAGTTACTAAACTATTCAGGATGCATTAAGATATTCTGCTCTCTCAAATAGAAAAATAAAGCATATAAAGTTTAAGATATTATTATCATTTACTTTGTGTATGTGTGTGCGCGCATGCATTTATCGAGGAAGACATTCTAATCTATTTGTTTTACTGCCATTTTAGTCTTTTTATGCTCTGTGATTCATGCATGATTTATGAGGATTAATTATGTGTGTGTGTGTGTGTGTTTCTTCTTCTTTGGTGTTTATTTCCAGAATTTTTTTTAACACAAAAAAAAAATCATATTATCGGTCGTATAGCATAATTGCCTAAATCATATTTCAAAGTTTTTGGAATACACATTGGTACTTTTTTTTAACATATTGTGAGAAAAACATCAACCGGATTAGTAAATCAGTAAGCAAAGAGAAAAATACACATTACGAAAAGTCCCAGTTTGTGTTTTTCTTTTTGTATTCCAATTATGCTATGTGGCCGACAATACATATATTAATAAATTATCTATCCTTTTTTGATCCTCCCCAAAAAAAACATAATAATAAACCGTCATTTTTCAAAATGCAAATAATTATAATAATTATTATTTCACAAAAGGGAGCTTACCTCATTTGGGTTATTAAAATATTGCATATTGGTTCTGAACTTTTATCCTCTTTTGTTTACAATACACGAGAAACATCACGCACAGTGGCTTCATAGTTGTCTTTTCCCATGCATATCAATATTCTCACAAATGTTGTAAAAATACGACAAATAAGCGAATCACTCTCTCAAACATAATCAAGACTCACCGGCGAGTAGCGTGAGTGGCAGTAATAAGTTGTACAGCATCCCGACCATCATGTCCCCAGCCATGACGCCTGTCTCCTTTAACGATGCTTATCTTCCTCACTTTTCAACGTCCTCACAAGCAGGTCAATGTTTTGAAAATCTACATGGTCTCACGCATGATCCAAGAAGGAGAGGCTCGGCCAGAATAAAGTTTGGGATTCTCAGAGCCCAAGAGAATGCGAAGAGTTCTCCTCTCATCAATAAGGGTGAAGAGTGCCTCTGGTCTTCTACAGTCCCTCTTTTCCGCTCCCTCACCTCTCTCGAGCTCTCTTTCTCTCTCAAACATACTAATGGCTTGTGACCAAACATTGCTGTTACTATGCTGAAATTGAGGCTAATCTCCCTCTGGGGGACAGTCTGCTGTCATTATATCACCGAGAATCGTAAATATAACGCTCGTAAAATAGAGTGACTTGGTCAATTGTTATTGCGATCGTCGTCCTGTGGCATTTGCCTCATTTCTGTGAGCGTTCACTTTTGTGAGCAATTACAATTAAAAAACAATTAACAATTGTTAATAGAATTGTACATAATTAGTTAATTAGCATTCTGCATATCTGACACCAGGATCATAATCACACTGCACTTTTGTTTGCTTACATTGGCATAAGGCTGGCTCATCATATCTGAGCTGCAGGGTGAAGGGAAGTGTATCTAATATTCATGGCTGCCGGGCCATTAAGCACTGGTGTGACGACAGAGGAATGATCAGTGCTTGGACAAGCGAAACTGATTTATTTATTTTTTGTTCCGCAATATTTGAAAAGAAGTGACACCCATTTGAACAACGGATGTGAATTAGGTGGAAACGACTAGACTGGCCATCTGGTAAAAAGGGCAAACACCCAGTGGGCTGGTGTCTTTCTTTCAGGGCCAATGTGTTGTTTTCAATTATTAGTTTCCTCCATTTTACCTGCAATTTAGAGGGAGTAGCCTTTTGATTCATTTACAGTATAAACAACAAACTAAGCCAATCAACATCGCTGGCAGAACTATGTGCTAGCCAGGGGTGGTCAGGAGTCTTGTCTGAATACAAATTTGATAAAAATCTATTTTTAGAATTAAATGTTCATGAGTCATTGTGGTTTTTAGATATGATTTTCATGAATGGGAAATTAATCATAGTTTGCAAAATGAGATCCCTTTTACTGTTCTGAAAACCGTTTGGAAATGGGACGTTTTTGATCCTGGTGCAAAAAGAAAAATCTGGAAAAGTATGCTTAGATGAGTTTGGAGGGGAAGAATGAGATCATAAGAGACAGATGAGTCTCTCAGGGCTGATATTGCTGTGCAAACTAGGATCAATGATGATGTATTCACATTCCTTTGATTAAGCTCTTTTAAACATTTTTAAAATCAATTCCACTATGACGTCTTTTTATAATGTTAGTAAGCTATTTTTATATATTCCTTTTGCTTTTAAATGTGTCTTAGTTATTGTTTTAGTAAATGCATTTACTTTGTGTAGGATATGTTCTACATACATACATTTACTTTTACTTTCTTTGTTTCTTCTGGATGAATTGGAAACAATTTCACTTTAAAGGAAGCGCCTGAGAATCACGTTGATATCTAATTTTACAAGGTTACAATTGCTAATGTTTGTGTCCACGGAAAATATAACTTAGTTGAATTAAGCATTAGAAATAACAAATCTTGAATATACTGTTGGCCTATGTCGACATAAAATTGTCGCTTAAAAGACCCCAGCCTCCTCAGCACTTCTAACAGTGTTCAAATTTAAATACGAAAAGGTTACTGTGCTCAAATAATTCTTAAGGGCTCCAGCACAGAGTTGAGAGAGTGCTGCCACCTTCTGTTTGAAGAACGTCAAAGCAATAGAATTTCAGGTCTCACTTTTTGTGTTTGATGTTCCTAAATCTGCAGTACCTCTATCACAAATACATTGACATGCTCGGTTATAAAAGGAATATTCTGCAGTAGAACGGTCCAAAACCTCTCTCGATATAAGTGTCTCAATATTTTTGCCCACATCGAGATACACTGAAAAATGGTGCCTTGATTTTACTCAATTTTATTTTAATAAGTGTAAGCGTTTGCACGAACTAAAATGTATCTGGGTCCAGATTGATTTTATTTCCTGCAACCACTTGATAAAATTGAATTAAGTAAATGAAAAAACAACAACTTTTTTTCAGTGTAGTTACATGATGCATTATCATTGGTTAATTTCCAGCACACATGGCACACAACTGTACACACTGGTTAAAGACTCACTGATTCAAGCCATTACCTTCTGACCTTTATTTTAGTTTACTAAAGCTTTTGCCACCCGGAAGTAGGTATGACGTCATGGCGAGACCACCGACGCCTGGTCACATGACCATGAAATCAAGCCCCTACCGCTACAGCGTCACTGCCTCTCTCTCTCTCTCCCTCTCTCTCTCTCTCTCTCTCTCTCTCTATCTCTCTCTCTCTCTCTCTCTCTCTCTCTCTCTTTCTCTCTCTCTCTCTCTCTCTCTCTCTCTCTCTCTCTCTCTCTCTCTCTCTCTCTCTCTCTCTCTCGCTCTCTCTCTCCCCTTCCCAGGGTTCACTGAGCGCGGCGTGGCCCCACCCCGTCTCTCCCAGACGCTTGCCTAGCCCTACCTCAATGTAGGCTCCTGTTCTCGGGAAAGGAGAGCAAGAGGAAAGGGGGAGGAATATAAAGAAAAAAGAATAAGCTCCAAGAAGGAACATTACTTCCCTTGCTTTGCGACTCCCACAAGCCTGGGCCGGCTGCGGAGCGACGACGGCGGCGGAAGAGGAGGAGGGCGGCCTAGGCGGCGCAAATGTGCTGCTTCGACGAGCTAGCTTGTGTGCTATATTTTTTTCTTTTTTGTTGCTTTCTGGCGAATGTTAACGCACACGCAGTGTGCTAACCTGTAGCTTTTTTCGACCGAGCTCGGAACTATGGGGGGAGGAATATGCATGAATGTGTACGAGCGTGCGTGTGCGTGCACGTACAGGCCTCATTTGGCTCCCCTAAGCCCAGTCTGACAGCCAGCTGCTTTTCACCCTAACAACAAACCTGGAGACATTTTGAGGCTGCCACCCTCCACCTCCACACACATAGACACTTTACGCCTCCATTTTCTGCTACGGATTATTTACGTGTTGGATTTGGATCCGAACCGGCCAAAAGTGTAACTGCGGGATCGTTTGTGATGTGAGGGGGTGATAACACCAGCCAGGCTTGAGACCCCCGGAGGAGGGCCCCCTTCTTTGGAGGAGAAAACACAGCAATCCGAACAACGAGGAGAACTCGTGGAGCTGTTTTTGGAACCGGCCCAGAAGACTGTTGCCCTCTGGCTCAGCTTGCTGCAGAGAACTGGTCCGGAAGCAATGAAAATATCACACATGTAGCTGTAGTTCGTTTACTTCCTACTGGTGGGGCCCCTTAACAACTAAAACACCGCCGTACAGAACCAATTGAAGCTTTAAAAAAAATGCGTGTTTTGAAAGGAGGCTTGGGACCGAGCCGCGCCGCCGTACGGTTGAGCGTTACACTCACGCCGATTTGCGCTGACTTTAGCGGGCAGCAGTGAGACGCAAGACCCGGGCTTTGGCTGATGCACACCGGGCTCCTCTTCTCCGAGATCAAGCGCCACTTTTGCCGTTGCTGTCATTTTTACAACTCATCACTGACAATTGTCGAGACCGAAGTCACTGAGGAAAGAACAAGCAACGTAAAAAGAAGCCGGCCCTGTCTGTGGCGTTAGCAACACCAACTGCTTCGATTTTTGGACACGAAAACTCCCTCCACGGACTTAAATTACAAACATTCTGGACCTGGACGGATAGACTACTACTACCCACTACCTTTTTTTTTTTACCGGGCCGTTGGAGGAAACGTCTCCGTATTTGAGCCTCTCCTGCCCTAACCCTCGCGGGTGAAACGTTGGCTCTAGACTGGTCCGCGTTAAAGCTCACCTTTTCGCTTACTTTCTCTCCTTGGACTCCCCATTCTTTTGCCTTTCCCTGCGGGAAGATGGGTTGTTTGGGCAACAGTAAGACTGAAGACCAGAGAAATGAGGAGAAGGCTCAGAGAGAAGCAAACAAAAAGATCGAGAAGCAGCTCCAAAAAGACAAACAAATCTACCGAGCAACACACAGACTATTGCTTTTAGGTAAGTAAATTGTTGCATGTTTTGGGAAAATTCGTGGCATTCCAAAAATGAAGCAAGCAGACTATTTTCCTGAGGGTGATCGGCTGATAATCATTTTGGAAGCAAAGGTGATGTAGTAACACTACTTAAATGAGATGTTACTGTTCTGGCTGCACAGTAGCACACTCGTGTAATTTGACTGTCACACACACACAACTCATTGTAGAAGTGAACAGACTCAACATGTGGTTGTGTGTGTGTGTTTGAAGGTGGGCTGGGTCTCCACATTACATAACAGTTTCTTGACGGTCTCCCCTCCATTAACTCCTCCTCTTTCTTCCCCCTGTTAATTTGCAGCTTCAAAGTTTTGCTCTACTTTTGTTCAAAAGTCTGAACATTTAATGAGACCATACCACGGCGGCTGCATATAGCACGAAAGACACACCCATATTTCGGTTGCGGAGGAAGTTGTGTCCATTTGAACAAAGCAGAAGGGCAGGAGCCACATGAAAGCAACAATACCCTTAGCTGTCTAACATAACTGGCATTTTTGTCTTACATTTGTTTTGATTGCACCTCGCAGCAGAGTCATTGATAAACAGATTCAAACTCGTACAAAAAAACAAAATGAACATCTTGTTCCTGAACTGGTGAGTTTCTGTTCTGTAGTGCTAGAACAGATTAGAAACAGACGGGCAACAATGTGACGGTGATGCCATGCCATCGACACAAAGCGTTGACTTGTGTTCAGTCAGAGTTTTCATCTCAACTGGATGGACCTTTGATCTCGTGATCGGTATTTTTGCTTGCCTGCCGTTTTGGAGGTTGAGGTCTGGTGGATAAGATAGGAAAAGCTTGCAGCGGAAAAACGAAGGGATCCATGTTTGTTTTCTGTTAAACTGTAATCACATAATAGTGAGATGTGCTAAGTTGACAATAATACATGTCCAATTTATATAGAAAAGAAGCCCAGGGTTGAAAAAAAATCTGGATTCACACTGCACGAAACAAAATCAGATGCGTATCGCTCGTAGGTGAAGAAAACTCGGAATTTAGCTGCACTGTGAATATCGCCTAAGCGACAGCAAGCACCCTAGTTAAAAAAAACTCTCAAGTCGACTTGTTCAGTTGTCTCACACGCTAATGATAATTGTAATTTTCAACAACTCCATGAGTGTGCCAAAAGAATTAAGTGTGAGAGGAAGTTGGCTGGCAAATACTTGTGCAAGCTGGGCAGTCAAGTAACAGACACCAGCGACTATTACAACACCGTCCAGATTAAGATTTAAAAGTTTACTTGGAAAAAGAAAATGTTTTTATCTTGGTTATCTAAAGATCTGCAGAAGCATCCATGAGAAGTTGAGCTGCATCCTTGCAAATCAAGTCATATGGGCAGAATTATGTTACACACCACCGACATGGTATTTGTCAAGCCTCAGACGTCCCGCAGACATACTTCCTGCTGCCAGTTGACAGTGGTCCTCCTAGGTCTTCTTTTGTGCAGCACAGGAAAGAACATTAAAGGTGGGAGAGAAAAGGGGGGGGGGGGTGACTTTTTGACATGAGGTCATCAGTTATATTTCAGAACATGATGTTATCAGTTGAGTTGGAATGAGCAGCAGCTTGCTGAGCCACTGAAATGCCCGAGCGACAAACGGTTCCATGGTCTCATCATGTGCTTGGCCAGCACAAGTTCATCTCATGGTTGGAAAAAGTAGATTGCCAAGCTGTGTTGTAGTTGTCACTAGATGAGAACTCTTAACAATATTATTCAAATATGAAGAGTGGGTCACACGTATAAGAAAGATGTGAACTTTTTGTTTGAGGCTGCTCAAATAATACAAAAGTATGATGGCAAAATAGAGTTAGGCCGTCAATATTGAAGCCTGTTTTTTTTTTTTTAGGAGCTGGCGAATCTGGAAAGAGCACAATTGTGAAACAGATGAGGATTCTCCATGTCAACGGCTTCAATGCAGAGTGAGTATGATGCAAGTGTACCAGTTTGGTAATATTGGTGTGTCCGTGGTTTCCCACAAACGTAACTCTTGGTTTTACACAACATTGATTATGTGTAAAAGTAGTGGAGACCTTTAAATATTCGAAAGAGGGTTTTGCTCTTTAGGTAACGCAGGTATGCACCATACAATATTTGGGTGAGTAGCGTAAGCGTAGCAAAGGTGGAACAAATAATTAGACTAGATTATTTGAAGGTCTTTAATTCAAAAGTGTTTGCGCTGCACTATGAGTGAACCCAACAAGATTTGAAATGATCCCAAGATTCACAGACTAGATGTTGGAGTGGGCTAACGTTGCACAATGTATCATCCTTCGGTGGCATACATAAGACCTCTGTTATGGAACGCCGAATCTAGTGTCATGCTGGTATGGTAACATGGAGGCTTTGATAACTTGCGGCCAAATGAAAAGTGCTGCCTTTGGAGTCCATTTCACAGCAGCGTTGAGTAATTTGCACAAAGGAGCTTCTGAATCCGCCGTGGCCACTTCAACGAGGGCAAAGTCCTCGTTTGCAAGTTTGTAGTTTCAAATCTGCACCTGAGGCAGATGAGCGTATGACCCAGCGCATGACTCCTCAACACTGTGAGCTGTGTGTGCACGCCGGCCGGCCATGAATATACGAGACTGTGTGACTGTCTTTATTAAGACTCACAAAACGGATGGAGAAGCATCACTGAGGGGCAGATATGTGATGTTGCTCGGATTTTCCGCTGGCTTTCACGGTCAGCACAGCTGATCCTTAGGTATAGTTTTTGACATTTCTTAATGTTGCTTTCTGTTTTGGTCATAGTTTCTCACAAGTGTATGTCTGGGTGAATAGGTTTGTGTTTGTCAAAACTGATCTTTGATAAGGGTTGAGCCGTGTGCTTTGACGCACGCCCGCCATATTTTAGTCACATTCAAACTCACTTTGAGGTTTACTGTAACGCTCCCTTATTTGTTACGTTTTTGCTATCCTTAAAAAAAAAAAGCCCCATATATAAATGTTGTCCTCTGAATAAGAATAAAACTAAATAATCTGAAAGCTGTTATTGAGAGATGTTGATGGAAACATTGGGTGCTAGATGCGTTCTTTTTGCCACTGCCTATTTTACAGACAATAACACATTAACTTCCACATTTGTGTCTGTTTCAGTGAGAAGAAACAAAAAATTCAGGATATCAAGAATAATATCAAAGAGGCCATTGAGGTAAGTGCTCATCAGCAATACAATAAAAGTTGTAGAAGAAGACTAAACCTATTTTAAGGAAGTAGCCGAAAAATGTAAAGAAGGTCAAATCTTCCCTGTCTGACTAAAAGAACTGTTTAAAAATAGTTAACTTAAAGAGGACAGTACGAACGTTCACAAATAAAAAGACTAAAGCCGCTTTAGTATTGTATCGGCTCGCTTGTCCCCGGGCCACTGCTTTTCCATTACACTTTTTCGGATCATGCGGTCACAGTGGAGCCACTTTTCAGAAAATCCTTCGAGGTGGTTTCTGATACACTTGCCCTGACGTCACTGTTGTATAGTTGGATAACCAACGTTGACGTTTCTTAAAGGATGCCGCAAGGAACTCTACTGCACACGTGACAGAGCAGCCCACAGGCGCTACCAAGTCATATTGAACATAGGAAATTATAAATGTGGTTAGGTTTAGCTGTAAAATGCAATATATGTGGCTATTGTATATTCTACGTTTTCACTTGAACTTACACACCATGCAAATTTTGTGTTTGAGACTCGCCACTTTGGAAACATTATGGCAGAACCCCATATGCCGCCACTGTGTTCAGTTGATCTGGGCTAAGTGAGGCTAGTACGGTGTAGCCTCCAGCCCATCTGGAATCTCTAGTGGAAAAGGAGCTTCCTATATTCATTTAGTTGGGTCTTACACATTTAAATGTAACATGGGTTGGCCTCTTGTGTGTTTATTACAGACAATAGTGACGGCTATGAGCACGCTGATGCCTCCGGTGCAGTTGGCTTGTCCTGACAACCAATTTCGCATTGAATACATCCTCAACCTCGTCAACCAGAAGGATTTTGAGTTTCCATGCGTGAGTATTAAGCTACAGTATACGCACAATTATTTTTGTGGTCAGGTCAAAGCCATATCAGGTCAAATATAAAATACTGCACAATGTAATAAAGTTGTTTACGGTTGTAAAATTAGATCCAAACTCACTTTTTGTCATCATTGTAACTGATTAGTGTCAAATGGAAAAAGCCTGTACATGGATGCTTTGAGTGTAAGCAGCTTTCCATAGGTTAGTGTCTCCAAAACCCAGATGATAATCCCTTGACATGTCATAACAAACACAGAAGTGTATTAATGATCATTGGATAATACCTGTGTGAGTTTCATTTCCTCAGTAGGATTTACTCATTAGCTAATTGTCCAGGCCAAGAGACTGGTAATCGGGTGCCACTTATGGGACCTCCTCACTCCCATCATATTGTTTTATCATCAGAAAATTGTTTTATTTATATTTTACACTGTAGGTAGGTTTTATGCTTGAACAAAAAAATGCCAACAAGCACATTTTAAATGGTGAGAAAAGCAGCAACATTTTTATTCCAATTCTTCAGCTTTTAATTCTAGAACTTTGTGTCTGATATTTTTGCTATGTAGTTGGCTCAGCAATATCCTGTAACACAGTTTCTCTGATTCCTTTTGGCTGTCACTTGTTGCTTGGTAAACTTTGTGAGGCCAGTTGGAAAAAAAGGTAGCTCACCTTTTTCACTTCAGTATCATCTGGTGGGCCACTGCTCCACTTCCCCTATTAAAAAAAAAAATCAATTTGCTTTCATGATTTTATCACCAACACAGTGTTTCTTTCCTTTTTGAGCTTCAGTTCTTGAATTAACCATTGATGTTGGGAAACCATGCCCATCAATCGCGTCCTTGTGTGTGGGGAAAACATTTTTTCCCAATTTCCTGCTGATTATTATGATCATTGTGTGTACTTGACTAATTAGCATCACATCCTGTTTCATGTGAACTGGTCAAGTTTAATGCAGTATTTGTAATTGAACAAAGAGGAAAGAAGATGTCACGCTAGGATAGAGTGGCTAGTGGAATGGAGTGAGTAGTTTCTGTTGTTGCTGCAAGCACATGACATGATTATGAAAGAATTCTGTGTTAAACACATGATGAGTTTGCCGTCACGGAGGGTTTTGGCCCATGCGTGTGACAATCCCTCAATACAAAGAAAGAAAATACCTGAACCAACAAAGTCATTACAACACAGAAGAGTGGAAGTCCGCCATGTGCGATAGGGACCTAACTCGACCATGGCATATTTCAGCAAATAATGAATATTCACATAATTGTGATTCTAATTTACAGAATTAACAGTTACAACCATCGATATATGGCAAGCTAACATTCCAAAACACATTCATTGCAGATTGTTTGAAGGACAAATAATTTGAAGTATAATAACCATGACCGTATCACTAAAATTGATTCCTCACCTAAACCCCATTTGTGATCTCCCGTGTTCTAATATAAAATTGCACTAAGAAAACAAATAAAGCTTTTTGAACCTATAGATAAATAAAGCACAACATTTTGGGGGATTAAATTAATGCATACTGTCCACAAAATATAGAGCCTGCTATTCTGATATTTAGCGTGTTTTTTTTATTTATTTATAAATAACTGTCTTTCAAATGTAGGCAAGTGTAGTGAACAGAGAGATGTTATGTTGTGCTCCAAAACATGCTACAGAAGATACGTGAGACCAAATGTGAAGTCAGTGCTGTGTAACAGTTTGTGCACAGAGTTGTCTTCAATTTTCTTTTTTAATTCTACTTTGGCTCTATTTACATTTGACAGTCTTGTACACAGCCGTCACCCAGGCACAACGTTCTCACTGGTGGTGTCAACAACCTAGTCAAGCACTTCGCTCCTAAGTCGCTTCACTTTTTTTTTTTTGCTTAGTTTGAGTGAGCATGTTTGACGTACCCACTGTCAATCGTTAAGTTGCAAATAGGCCAATTTGAATCAGGTAAACATCACAAAATTTTGTAGGGTATATATCAAGGGATTAGTTAATTTCCATTACAAAGTGTTTTTGTACTCGTGCGTTTCTAACAAAAAACTTTCTCTATGGAGCCAACACTGCCGTAAAGTGTGACATTGAAGAAAAAAAAAATGCTGATAACTACTGGCACCAAAGCAACTAACTATTGGTACTGAAAAAGCTTGCACTGGGAAAAAAAAATGTAGCTACAATTTATTTAGATTTTTTTATTTTATATTTTGTTTTAAATATTATTGTTAATCAGTGTTTCATATTACGTTTTTGCCGTTTTCAGAGTTCCTCTGTCTCTCTTGTTTATCTTTTTTTTTTTAATATACAGTACATGTCAATAGCATTTTTTTTCAACAGGGTTGGGTCGGGGAGTGTCTTCTCTGTAAATTTCAAACTTGGAAGCAACTTTACTGAGGCACAACCAACAGTAGATAATGCCCCGTTTTACGTAGATATGAGATCAGAGCAGTTTGAGTACTCTTGGAGAACCGGAGACTGTTTTCCTACGCAGTTAGTAATGTTTTTTTTGCTTTGCTTTACCTCTGCAGGAGTTTTACGACCATGCAAAAACACTGTGGCAGGACGAGGGCGTCAAGGTGTGCTTTGAGAGATCCAATGAGTACCAACTCATCGACTGTGCACAATAGTGAGTAACCCAACATTAAATGTGACTTCTAATAGAATTATTGCCACAGTTGTGTGATTAAACATTTTTGAAATGTTGTGTATTTGTAATAACTTTAAGAAATAAGTGTTGAATTCATTTCCATTATATTTTATTAAACTAATAGAAATGTGAATTGCAAAGTTACAAAATGTGTGCAATAAAGCAAACAATGTATAACTACTGAACCCCCCCCGAAAAATGCTTTACCAAAATAAATGGCAGCATTTTGTAGGAAAATGTAGCTTCTGGTTTGTTTGGTCAACATAAATAAGACTACAAAATACAGCAATTAAGTACAAATAGTACAAATGTGTTTACTTAAGTACCAGCAGCATAAGAACTTGACTTTAAGATAAATACGTGGCACAGAATCGCTTTGAACCAGATTTCCATTTGAAATTGCTTTTTGTAATTTGCAATTGCTACAAAAACTTAAATGATGTTTCTCATCATCAGAAATTATCCCCATCCATAATATCAAGTGTAAAAATAACAAGTGGGCTGTTTTAACAGCAATTCAGCACCCTCTCCAACAGATGGCGCCCTTGGCAAGCGCCTTTTTGGCCTACCTTGGCCGCAAGCTTCAACACTTGGTGTTTGTTAGACAAGAAGAGCACAATTCAACTGCTCCTCCCTGTGGCACAGCGTACTTGTTCCATCCCTCCTTCTTTGCTGTCAGGTCCAGCACAAAAGCCAGAGCTTATCCTCCTCTTCCTCGTCTGTCTGTCTGTCAGTCTTTCCCGGAGCCGCTCCAGCCTCACCAGATTGGGAGCCGATAGACTATTAATAGCACCTGTGGTCGGGTCTCCATGGTAACGGTACCGGAGGCTGCGGCGCCGGCGAGCTATTTTTGAAATGCGCTCAGTAATGTCAGACAGACGCCACTATGGCTCTGGCTCTCTCTTTTGTACCATGTCATCACTCCACTTTGTCTTTTAACAACTTCTTCCACCACACACACACGCTCCAAATAAGGTCCTCAAAGGGAGGGAAGACTGATGTTATTGTTAAAATGCATGTTTGGGCTATTTTCATCTGAAATGTTTTGTTGACTGAATTTACTGTGCATCCCAAGAAATGATTTCAACCATCTAATAGCTTTTCTGGTATTGTCTCTTTGCTCAGCTTCCTAGACAAAATTGACATCGTGAAGCAGAGCGACTACACTCCATCAGATCAGGTGGTTCTGCGCTCACCACTCACCTTTTGCCATACTTCCTCTGACTTTTTCATAACTCTTACCAAAACAAAATCGGGGAGTTCATCATTGATATCAACAAGTTTTTTTCCCTTTGGTACCAGGATCTGCTGCGGTGCAGAGTGCTGACATCAGGGATCTTTGAAACAAGGTTCCAAGTGGATAAAGTTAATTTCCAGTAAGTCAAGAACATAAAACCCATCATGGCTTAACGGTTTGCTGACTGTGAAATCATAAACAATTATTAGTTAGAAAGTTGGTTCCAAATTTTCTAGTTTGAATATCAGGAAAGGATTGAAAAGAAAATCTATTGTATAATACAGGACAGGACCCAGATAGGGCTTGCTTGACGTAAGCTAAAGCAGATGCTCATAACAGCGCGGTCAGATCAAATCGAAGTAGAGCATGATGTTTAGCCTGAGCTCGTACAACTATTTACATAGAGCGCCGCAAACCATTCGGGGAATTAGCACGATTCCCGGAATGCAGTGTGTCATGCCATGTTGAACTTTTGGCTCAATAAGGACATTCATCCTTATCACTCATGTGTTACCTGTCGTTCGTAACCGCCGTTTATTACTCCCTGAAGACATACAGATTAATAGCCATTTGACTTAGTTCATTTCTCAGGCTTTCACATTTACGCGTATTCCCCTGCTGGCCTTTTTGCAGTCTCACAAACGTGTCCCAATAGAAATAAACACTTCAATTGAAACACCGTAGTTAGGTGTTGTGAGGTTCATTCATGTAATCACGACTTGCTGAATGAAGTCGATTTCAACACCGTTTGGCCGGCCCAGAGTTGCCACATGGTATCAGTATTTCTCATCTCTGAACCATCTCTTTTGATTGACAGCATGTTTGATGTTGGTGGTCAACGAGATGAGCGCCGGAAATGGATCCAGTGCTTTAATGGTAGCGTGTGAACATCATCTATTGCCGCTTGATTCGTTCGCCACCAAGTTTCTGCGGCGTTTGTAACTCTTTCTTTTCTCGTGCCTCTCTACCGGCAGACGTGACGGCCATCATCTTTGTGGTGGCCAGTAGCAGTTACAACATGGTGATCAGAGAGGACAATCAGACCAACCGTTTACAGGAGGCTCTCAACCTCTTCAAGAACATCTGGAACAACAGGTGAAGTGGGGTGAAAGGTTGATAAAGGGGCGGATCATTTTGACCTTCTAAAGAAGGGGTGTCAAACTCATTTTTGTTGCGGGCCGCATCGTAGTCATAATTTCCGTCTGAGGGCCATGATGAATGTATGAATGTCTCATTATATACAGTATAGGCTGCACAACAAACTGATAAATAACTAGTTTGGAAATCAGAGACTAGGGAAAACTGTTCAACATTTTAAAAAGATGAATGGTAGTAAAAATTGCTAGTAACGCCTTTATATATTAAACATAAAGACACTTGGCAATTTTTGTATTGACACAAAGTTGATGCACAATTTGTCTTCCCGGGCCAAATATAATTACACTGCTGGCCAAGTTTGGCCCGTGTGCCAGAGTTTGACACCCTTTTCTAAAGGGTTTAGAAATGCTTTTGGAATGCTCCTGAGCTACTTTCAAAAGTCACTTTCCCCATCTGGGTTGTGAAGCATCCTGCTTTTTCTCTTCACCCCTTACATAATCATATACATGAGGGTTCCCTAGCAACAAATGCTGCACAACAGCGTCAAATTTCCATCACGTCATTTACATATCTACAACATCCGGTGATCTTCAAACTCACTACACATTCGTTGGCGACTACCAAGTTCTTAATGCAGTTTTTGTTATGGTTTTCCTCCAGTAAATGCTTGCGCCTGGTTTGACGGCTCATTTCTCTTGTACTCCTCAGGTGGCTGCGAACCATTTCTGTCATCTTGTTCCTAAATAAACAGGACCTCCTTGCGGAGAAAGTGCTGGCAGGGAAGTCCAAAATTGAGGAATACTTTCCGGAATTTGCTCGCTACACTACACCTGATGATGGTGAGCAGTTCTTGGACAGACCTTCTCCCTAGACACAATCACATAAACTGCTAACGTGCAGGATATATAGCATAGCATCAAGAGTTTGTTGTTCTATATAAGAGAATCAGAGCGTTAAACGGCCAAATACTTAAAAGACAACTGAGCTGTTCCCCCTCTCATTGTTGCACACACACGGACAACATTTTTGGTACCCTAATGTTTATGAAAGAAAAGCCCACAGTGGTCACAGAAATAATATGAATCTGGCAAAAATAATAATGAAAAAGATATCCAAATTGGCCATTAAAAAGCAGACATTGCTTTTGAAGATATTTAAGAAAAGAAAAAAACCTTATTGCAACAGGCTTGGTCAAAAATGGTAGCACCCTTGCCAAGATACATTTTGGCAATAAACCTATAATTTCTTTGGGAAGTTGACCTGGACTCTTGTTAATATTGATATTTTCCATCTCGTCAGTTTGTCATCAATTTCTCCCTTGTGTCCACATCCAGTGAGGTTTGCTACAGTCAAGACCATTTAATCCACTGTTTAGCTCCTTCATTGAAACCAGGGTTGCCCAAACCATTTCTTTCAAGGGACCACCTACGGGAAGAAAATGGAGGCAAAAGCCACTTCTTCCATTTTTTTATTTTCTTTCATCTGTTTAACACGCTAAACCAATCCATCAGTGCAGCTAAAGCTATGCAAATCTATAAAGGCTGTTATTTATGCTGTATACTTTTAAAAAAAGATAGGTTATAGAAGGTTTTGATTTTAATGAGTGGAGTGGCCAGGGGTCCTGTGTCCCACTTGAAAGAGATCACCTATGCACTGAGCAGCAGTAGAACCTCATCTCCACATTTAGTCCCAACAGTTTTTTTTACCCCCCATCTAAGTTGGTGTCTTTATCCACCTCTGTGGCCCTTTATACTCTTGCAGCGACACCCGAACCTGCAGAAGATCCCCGTGTCACAAGGGCGAAGTACTTCATAAGAGATGAATTCTTGGTGAGTGCAAATGTTTCATCTTATTTATTGAGCCACTGATTTTCCATTGGTGGCGCAGCATCCCCCAGAAAAACTAATTTTTGCACACTCTTATTCTTTAGATTTCATTTTAAAATAGAGCAAAATGTCTAACACAATCATTTTGACACACTGGTCTACACTTGTTTTCTTCTCCCAGCATTCTGATGCATATGATCATGGACGCATTCAACTTTGAGCCATTCTACTGTAAACATACTTATTGTACTTATTATTTTTTTCCTGCAAAAATTGTGGAATTCAATGTAAACCTATGTGTTACCAATAACAGTTTGTATATAGGTGAAGCACTAGGAGGCAAAATACTGCTTGGTAGCAACCAAAAGAGGGCGCTGTGGATTCAGTTTCTGCTACTGAGCAGTAGCATCCATCCAGACTTGATTAGTCCCAGGATCTACTATGAATTTGTCGTCAGACATCTTGAACAAACAAAACACAGAATCTGCGCTGACATGTAAAAGGGTGGCGCAAAAATACAAAATAGGTGCATCTTAAAACAATTACTAAATATCATTGGGATAGGCTTCAGCATGCCCGCAACCCTCGTGGGGATAAGTGGTACGAAATTGAAAACTGAATTTGTTTCAGTTTAGTTAAAAAAACAACAAAAGGATTCCTCTGTGAACCTGGATGTGGTCTGCATAGTACAATTAAACAATTGCATGACAAAAGAAGCTTATTGAATGAACCAATATTATTTGACATGCGCTAAAATGGCCAACCCCAGAGATGGCTAGAATTCAGCAAATTCAAAGCAAAACTAAATACTGAGATTATGTCACTTGTTCCTTCCAGAGGATCAGCACTGCCAGCGGCGACGGGAGGCACTACTGCTACCCCCACTTCACCTGCGCCGTCGACACGGAAAACATCCGCCGCGTCTTCAACGACTGTCGAGACATCATCCAGAGGATGCACCTGCGGCAGTACGAGCTCTTGTGATGGGACGGCAAAAAAGAAAAACGTAAAGGAAAAAAGCAAATCAAAAACAGAACAAACTTGGGAACACCCTGAGTCTTTGAACTCTTCCACAGACATGCCAAAAAGACACTTCACACAGTACACGATGCCAACTTCCCCTTGCTGCTAACTCCGAGTCTGGGGGGGGAGGGGGCGTGGCCTAAAGCCAACATTCACTTTGGCCACTTTCCGCCTCTTTCACGCAGTCTGGACTGGAATTCACTTTGCATTTGCAGCCACGTGAAGTGCTGCTACTTTGATGGAACAAGCAAACTGTAACAGATCCCTACTACACAGAAAAAAGTGTCATGCTCAGGATTTTGGATCAAACCGTACATGTGAGCATGAGGACGCGCACACGCACGCACACACACACACACACACACACACACACACACACACACACACACTGCAGTCCTTCCTCTCACATATGCATATCGCGATATTCAAAAGTAACATCAAATCTGCATTTACTGAGTTGCAAAAGAAATCCAGAAACTGTTCTGCAAAGTGGCCTCCCACTTTTATTTTGATTTTTTTTTCTCCAACCCATCAGAGCCCAGTTGCAGGGTTGACAAGTTTAAAAGCAAAGAAAGGTGTGTGTTCTTTGTCTTGTCCGCAAATGGGACAGGTGTCTCCCTTTGGCCCCCTGCTGGAATTTGAAATCAACACAAGGACAATGGAACGGAGGAACCATCCCTCCTCCACTTGACTATAAAAATGATACATCGTACGTTTGAGTTGAAGACTTCTATGGGACTTAGCAAACGGGGAAAAAAAAGTATCCAATACAGTATCTAAGTTAAAGAAAAATATCTTTTGCCAACACAACTGTTTGTTTGTTTTTTCTTACTTTTGGGGGTCTGTGTGGACTTGTGTGCCATTGTGCCCTGCGTGGTCTTTTTCTCTCATTTCCTCCTCCTTCCTCAAACCACCGCTTTTTCTCTTCTGACTTGCATCTGCACTAGAGAGGGGAAAAAAAGAAGAATTCTAAAATGTAAAGGGAGGAAGAAAATGGCAAAAACAAACAGGACACTTTATCTCCCTGAAATCTCCCTCCCCCCGTCTCTGTCTATTTTACTTTACTGCTGAACTATTATTCTTGTACAGACTGTAAAATGTATTATTTTGTACATCTTTATTGAGGAAAAAAAATAACTTTTAGAAGATCCCTGTGCCTTGATCACGACAGTACGTGTATAATGAGCTAAAGTGGGTGTCATACTGCGCTGTATAGCTTGGCCAATTAATACCAACCCCTTCGCTTCACCACTTCCTTCCTTTTCATTATCTTCATCCTCCAGGCTGTCTCGCGCTCTCCTTAAGGGACCTGAGGGACAAACATTTGTAGCTTTTTGTAGGCTCATTTCTCTTCCTCATTTTTCCCCCTTTATGATTTAAATTTCTCTTTTTGGATCCATACCCCTCCTCACCCGAAAGAATGAATAATAAAATGTATATGGGTTTTAAAATCAATTTATTAAAGTATTTTATTAGGAATCATATGGCAAACTGTACACTCAACAGTGTCCATCTTGCTTGTAAGTTGAATCCTTTCAACAGAAGTTCTTTTGTTTTCTCGCATACATTTTGGAAAGTTTAAAAGGGAAACTTGTTCAGAAAGGGAAAGCGAGTCATGTTTTTCCTACCAAAATATCTCCTTAAAAAAAACAACCCAAAATAATTTTCATTTTATTTGTGGAGAAAGGGGGGGCAATGGGTCCTTCTTCCCTAGCGTGCACATCAGTCATCTCTCATTATATGTATGCATCATTTATGCGTCTTCTGAAACGGAGCTCTTGAGAAATAAAGATTCTTTTGGGGGGGGTGAAGACAGCGCCAGGCCCGTCTTTACACATGCAACAACACTTGAGACGCAAGCTGCGTGTTGCTACTCCCTTAAATTGCAGGAGAATGTGGAATTTCCTGCTATGTTAGTTTTTCCTTATCTGATCTGCAGTAGTTCTTCAAAGGGCTCGGCATGAAGTGTCCTCAAATGACTTTCTCACAGGTGCACCATTGATCTGAAGTACATAGTCTGGACACTGGAAATTAAAATTGTCTAACAAGCATACTTTGTTGCCTTTGCCAGTCCTGGGCAGTAAAATCTACTTTTGTAATGATACAGTAAAACTGCTAAGATCAAACAAATTTGAGGGTACCAGTTGGCCTTAGTCATTTGCAATTAGAATTCATCTTACCTGTCTCCATAATGAGAACAAGCGTTATAAAAAGATTCCATCCTTTACTGAGCCAAGGCCTGCATTTTACATTAGAAAAATGTCATGGCAAAACATCCTAATAAAAATATCACACATCCAATCAACAAATTTGCTCTATCCTTCCTAATAAGGTTACTATTAATGTTTTAATTTAAAAAATAATTTAATCATGATGAAACTAACCGAAATCAATATAAATAACAATTTCTTGAAATCTGCCGATGGTCACAAGCGGTACAGAAAGTAGATGAATGAAAAAAGTATTTTTCATTACTTTCAATGGACCGATACAAAATTGGTACAGCAGGTATCACATTGATGAAATGAATGACTTATTGTTTTATGTTCTATTTATATGTATATTTTATTTTTTAATAAGTACTTTATGTGTTTCATACACATTTATTTATAACTACATGTATATACATTAGCTCTCTTATATGCAAAGTAGTAACAATATTCAAGGTCCCGCCCCTTCGCCAAGTCCACCTTCTTGTCTTCTCCGTCTCTCCTTTCGTTGCTACGCTAGCATACTTAGCAAATTAGCTTCCAGCAGCTGTCACTAGCAATCAGTCAGTGAGTCAGGCGGGCAGTTTACCCGGTGCCCCTTTCACATTATATCCGTAGTCGTAGTCGCAGTCCGCCCCCTTCTCGCCTCGCAGGAAGCCGCGTACGTCAGTATTTTTCATTCCGGAGCCAACCAACTGCAACCTCGCCTCTCCCTGCTACCTGTGATCCAGATCGTTGCCTTCGCCGACCCGACAAGGAAGAAGCTCTGGGTCATGGCCAGACCAGAACAAGTCCTGGTGCTGGAGCCGCAACACGAGCTGAAATTTCGAGGTAACGCCACCAGGGCAGGGCCGGTAACGCCTCGGTGGCTACACGCTCAACTGGTTCGACACCGCCCCTGCGTTGCCTTTTCATGTCTGCCCGTCATGTTTATTAAGATTATTTGTCAGGCAAGTTGCACATTATTAGTGTGCACGGTGTATTTTAATGATGAAATAGCAAATGTGCGCTTGCGTTAACAAGGTAGCAGCTTAGAATCCTTCCTACCTAGCTTGACTGCTAGCTAGCTAGCTAGCTGTCATTGCAGCGTCAGAGCAGGCCCGCCGTTGATCACATTCATTGACTCACTAGTAGGCTCAGTCTTTATAGTTCTTTAAACGCCGCGATTTCACTCTTTTTGACGTCTGTTTTCTGTTAACATGCTAACACTTAGCAGTCACCCTAGAATGTACTTTCTACAGTGCTGAGCTTTTAATTATTTAGTTACGTACACATTGTTGCAATCGACCTAATGTGAGGTTTGCTCTAAATCTTCTTAGATTCTTGAAAACTCACTAAGGTGGTGGTGGGAAGCTGTTGAAATATATACGGAGCACTTTCTTGGTTGTAATATTGATGTACAGATAATGTGATTGATCTATATAGTATGTCTAATCTTCTGTGTGTTTTCATCCCCAGGACCGTTCACAGATGTCGTCACTGCCACTCTGAAGCTCACCAACCCCACAGATAGAAATGTGTGTTTCAAAGTCAAGACAACCGCACCTCGTCGTTACTGTGTTCGCCCAAACAGCGGCATCATCGACGCCGGGACCTCCATCAATGTTTCTGGTCAGATGTTGCGCCGGATATATCGCCGATCCGATAGCTATGTTTGAATATCTCTTGTTTCTGTGATGTGAGACTTTAAAGCAGAACCAACCCTGTGAGAGATTGATTTTCCATGCAACAAAGTCATAATATTTGTATCCACATGACATCTACTGGCATGGCAAAGAAACACTAGACAATCGTACAGGTGCATCTCAGTAAATTAAGATATGGTAAAAGGTTTATTTATTCGTTCATTCATCTTCTGAACCGTTTATCCTCACGAGGGTCGTGGGCGTGCTGGAGCCTATCCCAGGAGTCTTTGAGGCGGTAAGCGGGGTACACCCCAAACCGGTTGCCAGCCAATCGCAGGGCATATCAAGACAAACAACATTTCACACTCACACCCATGGACAATTTTGAGTGTTCAATTGGCCTACCATGCACGTCTGGAATGTGGGAGGAAACAGGAGCCAAAAATGTTGGTCATGCTGCAAATTTCATGGACTTAAATCCAGTTGATGTACAGTACTTAGCACTGTGTACTGAAATAATTGAATATTTGTGGTTTATTTCTAATATCAGGCAATGGAGAGGAAAAGCGCTTAGCATGACCGCCTCACTGTTCTTAGGTTCACGATTCAAAGCTGTGCCCCGTTCTTACTGTCTGAAGTTTGCACATTCTCCCCTCTGTTATTCCAATGATGATTATTTAATTGTATGAGAAAATAAAATTCCTGTTCCGTGCCCTATACAGTTATGCTGCAGCCTTTTGACTATGACCCCAATGAGAAGAGTAAGCACAAATTCATGGTGCTCTCCATGCTGGCTCCCTACGACATGACTGACATGGAGAGTGTTGTGAGTATCAATCTTTAACCTTCATTCAATTCAACTGACCAGTTTCATTGGATTTCTCAGACAGCCATACAAGTTAATACAATAGAAACACTAAGGTTGAGCACAATCCGTTCTGGGACGCTGGTTAAATATTGATTTATTTACTTTTTCCAGTGAGTTCTCATTTCTGTGTGAAATACATCAAGTTCAACAGTATTCTGAAGGATGTTAACTAATCAGTCATGAGTTGTATCTTAGCTCTTTTTTTTTTTCTGTGACGACATTCACAGTGGAAGGAGGCCAAGCCCGAGGAACTGATGGATTCAAAGTTGAGATGTGCCTTCGAGATGCCTCTTGAAAATGACAAAGCGGTAAGCGTCTTCTGGTCTCACATTTTCACCTTCTCATCAGCATTTTGATGTACGGCACGCACTTTGAGCAGTTCACATCGACAGCATGAGCAAATTCAGCACTGTCTCAGCATTATAATTTTTTTGATTTGGATTTTGAGCACTCTGTGCACCCCTCCCCCACCTTCTCTCGCTCTCTCTGTCTCTCTCTCTCTGTCTCTCTCTGTCTCTCTCTGCAGCGTGAGCCTGAAAGCTACCACACTGTGCATTCCTCTACCTCTTCTGTTAAGTCTGAGTACGTCTCTCCGCCAAAGTCATCCAGCGCCTCGCTGGACGACGGAGAGGTGAAGAAGATTATGGAGGAGTACAAGCGGCTGCAGGCAGACGTGCAGAGACTACAAGAAGAGAACAAACAGATCAGGGTGAGGCCATGCTTGCCTATTTGTTGCAGAGCTCCGACAAAACTGACACACGATTAGCAGTGTACATCTTACACCAGGATCCCTGTTGAGAAAAATCAGACCCTCTCAACGAGCGAATTTAAGGGTTTACGTCAAACCATGAGAATCTTATCTCAGTAGCGAATAGTGGCTTATCAAAGTTAGGTTTGCATTTCACAGCAATTTTACTCTGTGTGGACTTTGCTTTCATTTCAATGTTCTTGGTTCTGACATGAGCCAGGCGGACCTTTGTATACCTCATGAGAGATATGTATAACTACATTCTTACTGATGACATGTGCATTTAGAAAGAAGCCTGTCGATGAATATGAAATGTCTGTGCCGCGTGTTTATTCTTTCCAAAATCAAGGCATGAATTCAAAATTAAGTCAAAGTGTTTTGGGGTACGGGGTATATGTAAGTGTTTGAGGTAGAGCAAACCATTTTGAAGGAGTTAAGAAAATATTAGGCTGAAAGGCTCGGTCCCCAGAGTCATTACTGTATTGTAACGTTTGTCAGAGCGCTCTGGTGCCAATAGAATTCCACGACCGTTGTATTTACTTTTTTCATAACCGTTTTGATTTGTGTGTGTGCACTGCCTCTTCATGGCAGGAGAACGATGGGCTGCGGAAGCGAAAATTGACGGGGCTTGCGGCCCACTCCCCCTCATCCTCCGTCATGGCGTCCTTGGCCACGAGAGACGAAGGCCTGAGCACCCGTGTGCTGGCTCTGTGCGTCCTCTTCTTCGTCATCGGTGTCATCATCGGCAAGCTGGCCCTGTAGACGCACAGACAGACTACACCGTGATGGACGAATGGACAGACAGATGGATGGCATGGACGGACACGTGTCATTGACGGCAACATGAGGAAGTCTTCTTGGCTTTACATTTTCTCTTGTTCTTATTGTTAACCCTCAAGGCAATATTGTTCTGGCTCGTCATGGCAGAGCTAAAAAGAAACCTTTGAATGTGTTCTGAGAAAACAAAGAAGCTAAACCGTGACTTTTCTGTCTTTCTTTTTTTTTTTTTTTTTCCTGTGTGTGAAATGATCACCTTCATTTCCAATGACTCCGTCCTTAGCTCTCAATCCTTACGAGCTTGCACGGGAAACAATTAGTGGTGATGTGGCTCAAGGCTTCCATTGATTCCCGACTGATGACACTTAAAACCAACACATTCTCTTATTACTGATAATACACACAGAGCTTGAACACTAGTGAAGTGAGCATTTATATTCTGGACTTCCAACTTTGTGTGTGTGTTTGTGTATTGTGGGAGAGGGTGGATGTTTGCAAAAGAAAAGCACATGTCAGATATCCTGTTATAAGTTATTGGGGGTTTTGTTCAGTATCTGCTATCAGAACCATAAAGAGAATACCTTCTAGTCATATGATTAAAAAAAATCTATTCGGTTTTCCCAGACTGCACTTTGCCAGCAATGGCCCTCCACTTGTGTGCGGAAAGAGTGTAGCCGCCAACTCGTTAAACTTCATGCAAAACCAATGTGGACGTTTTCAATAAACACTTGTATGCAACAACAGTTCAAGCTGTCACTGCTTTGTATTTGGCCCCCTGCCTGCTTCTGAATCTTGAGTGTTTCTACAATTTAAATTGGAAATTATTTATCTTATGTGAATATGTGTGCACACAATTGCAAGAAAGAGTATGTGAACCCAGTTGCAAAAAGGTCATCTGAAACTAATGTTACACAAATAACAGTTTTTGTATTTTTATTTGCTACACAATAAAACCCCTGGGCTAATAATTTCAACCACACAGCCACACCTAAGTCTTTTTTTTTATTTTAATGCAGTCGGTAAACAATGCCAGGCCCGGGGGCGGACAGAATGCCATTAAAGGTCCTAAGTAAGACTGTGCTTTTGTCAAAATACTAATAAAAATAAATAGCATAAAAAGTTTGAAATTTAATCTATTGAGGGATTTTACTGTAGAAAGTAGGAACGTTCTCAAAATGTTTTGAATGACCCACACTGCTCCTATTTGGAATGAAAAAGTTGGGGGGGGGGGAATCTGAACTACCCGTAAAAGTCGCAGTTTTAGAATAAAAGTTTGAATGGTTTGAATCGGTGAGAAAGGAAAAAAAAAAGTAACGAAATAATGCAACTATTTTTACTGTATTGTCTTTAGAATTCACATAATTAAGAACCATCCAGGAAAAAAAAAAGACATTATGTTGTCATAACGCATATGTCCGGCAGATGGAGACAGATCACCACTAATGGGTGTCGTCAACGTAGATCGTGACATCACCCGGCCTTGTCCCGGAAATAGAGAAACGTCAACAATCCTCTCGGCAAGGCCGTGTCAAGAGTAGCCAAGCAGCGAGGCATATTTTGGATACTGTATTAGTGTGTAGCATCGCAGCGATGTCAATGTTCGGGAAGATATTTGGCGGGGGAGGCAAAGGAAACAGGGGACCGAACCCCCAGGAGGCGATCCTGAAACTCCGTGAAACCGAGGATATGCTAACCAAGAAGCAGGATTATTTGGAGAAAAAGATTGAGCAAGAGCTGCAAACAGCCAAGAAAAACGGCACCAAAAATAAAAGAGGTAAGCTATCCGCTCGCTTTTCTTCCTTTAGCATCTCCTCCGTGTTTTAATAAGCTTGCCATTAATCGTTAGCATGTTATTAGCATGTTAGCCCAATTGGCTAACATCACATAGCGGCCGTCGTAGTTGTTGGCAGCCTCACCTGGCGACCTAATTTTGCCTCTGGAGGAATGAACATTCACCCCAACCAGTCCCTTATCTTAGTTTTTAGTTTAGTCAGGAGTACACCTATTATCAAGCGAGCATTAGGTGTGATAGTCTTTGAAGTTAAAACTAGCCGTATGATTATTCTTTTTTATATAGAAAACAAGGGAGAATATACACACACAACATAAAGACGAATTCTGTGAAATGAAAAGGTTAACGAGTGTTACGTAACTGTGTCAAAAGTAAAGGCTATGACTCAAAGTAATCAAACTCAAATAAGTGGTTCATTGTCAACCTGCTCATAGTCATAGTTATTAGACGGACGTACTAGTGACAGGTATCTTAATCTTAAAAACTAAGCCCTAATTTAATATTTGATTGCCCAAACCTTTGAGAAAATCGCTCTACTCGAACGATTAACTCTCGAGTATCTTGGGCCACTATTCTGGAACAAAGTTCTCAGGCATTTCCAAAAGCAATTTGTTTCGGGTTCTTTCGGGGATATGCAGATCTGGACGCTTACGATTGTCCAATGTTTTGTTCTTCTTAGCCCTTCTTTTATTATTATTATTGTTGACTGTGTCTTTATCCTGTTGGAGACCCATGACTAGCAAATGTGATCAAGCTTTCTGACAGTAAGCAGCACTTGAACATTTAGGCCTCTCACCAGCAGGCCTGCTGTTTGTTTGTTTGTTTGTTTGTTTGTTTGTTTGTTTTGTTTGTTTTGTTTGTTTGTTTGTTCCTTTGTTTGTTCCTTTGTTTGTTCCTTTGTTGCTTTGTTTTTGATGACCTCCATGTTGTCGCACTTATTAATCGCCTTTGTTGGCGCCGATGACAGTGGCAGCCTTTTCTCTGAGCCTATATTATGTTTGCGCTCATGTCATCTGTATGTCTTTTATATATACCCTGTGCTGATAAGCAAAGGAGCCTGAGCTAATATAATGAAGGGCCAGAGGTTGCTTTTTGTTTCAGAGTCGCTGGTATTGTTCTCAAAATAAAAAGGAAAAGCCAACAATCATCAAGAGAAATACCTTGAACCTGATGTGACTGGAATTTGTTGATAAGCCACACATGCTTTTTAGACAATGTTCTGAGTATGACCCTAAGTATGATCTCAGGGTCATGCATTATTGAGTTGTGTATTGTATTGAATACTGATCATTCCACAGTTGTTTTTGTTTAGACAAAGACACTTTTGTGCATGTGTCAGAAAATTCAATTCTATAGTCGTGCTGATGCGTGATTCTCGTCAACTGTCCTTTTTGCAGCTGCTCTGCAGGCTTTGAAAAGAAAGAAGCGCTACGAGAACCAGCTAGGCCAGATCGATGGCACGTTGTCCACCATTGAGTTCCAGAGAGAAGCTCTGGAGAATGCCAACACCAACACTGAAGTGTTGAAGAACATGGGCTTTGCTGCCAAGGCCATGAAGTCCGCCCATGAAAACATGTGAGAGCTGCTGGACACACGATTGATTGATTGATTGATTGATTGATTGATTGATTGATTGATTGATTGATTGATTGATTGATTGATTGATTGATCTGTTTGTTTGTTTGTTTGTAATCAATTTATTTTTTAACGATTTCTCGCCAGTACATACAGTACTCAAACTAGGGATGTTTGTGTACTCACTAAAACCAATGCCATGGTGCACTTCCTCGTTGTTTCAAGTATAGAGCAGGACTTTGCCAAACAGATAGGGGAAGTAACTGACAATTAATGTACCAAATCGACATCAAATTGACATGGTCAGTAGCTGCACGTGGTTGGAAAATATAGATTCAATTAGCCATGATAATAGAAATGAATTTTCTCGGCCTCAGAATTGAAGATTTGTGATTAAATGCAGAGCTACAACCCATCCAGTCATCTTATGTCCTCCTCTGTGAACCAGGAAATGGCCTGTTGACATAATGGTGAACCTTGTCTCTGTGCCAAAATTACCTGTTAGAAAAGAAACAGGCATAATAATAATAACAAAACATCTGAATCCGAATTTTCTCCTCCTTTAATAAATTTAACGAGCAGTCAATAGTTGTCGGGGGGGGGGGGGGGGCGAGGGTTGTGTTTTTCAAATCTGTATGATTGTGTATTTTTCCTTCTTTCTATATTTTTAACCACATACTGGTCAAAAGGAGTTAGTATAAAATGTCAAATAGTGTTAAGAATGTTACCATGTCTGTTGTGAGTTGACAAACGTTTCTGCTCATTGTTGTTTTAGGGACATTGACAAGGTGGATGACCTGATGCAGGACATAACCGAGCAGCAGGAGTTGGCCCAAGAAATCTCTGATGCCATCTCGAAACCCGTCGGCTTTGGAGAAGATCTGGATGAGGTGGGAAGTGCCCTGTTTCGCAAAGCCCGACGTTTGTGCTCTATAGAACGGGACTTTGAATGGGGTACATTCAGAAAAACGATCAATGCACTCCTCCTAAAAGTCACAGTCAGATGATTAAACTTATCATCTGTGTCCAGACACGCAAAATGTATTTTGTATAATGTATATGCTCATGCAAATCCCAATTGTGGCCCATAGAGGAATAAAAAATCTGTTTTACTTGAACTCTGCAATATACATACAGCCTAAACGTTAGTGATTACTCGTGCCAATATTCAGTGACTTTTGTTATCTTGCTCAGGATGAACTTCTTGCTGAGCTGGAGGAGCTAGAACAAGAAGAGCTGGATAATAATTTGCTGGACGTCGAATCAGAGGATGTCACTCTTCCCAATGTGCCTTCTACTTCATTACCTACCAGACCCGGTGAGATGACGACGCTAGGCATTATTGTTTTCTTTTTGTTTGCTTTGCTAGGGAGTACATTTACTTTCATTTACTTCTCACTGTAGGCGGTTGTGTAGAGATGTCGAAGTTTATTGATTAATTCACAAGTAATTGATTATCAAATTAATCAACAACTATTTTAATAATCTTGTAATCGTTTGGGGCAAATTATTTATTTATTTTTTTTAGCTTACCTCCATATTCTCTGTCAGCCTCTCAACAGCAATCATTCATTAGCGTTAATCACTCTTGTGTGATATTGTTATTTGCTTGTTTTTAATCACTAAACAATACCAAATAAACAGAAAATGTCGAGAATAGTTTTGTAATACGCTTTCATGCAAAATAAAGTTTTAACCGATTGATCGATCGATGGAATAATCAATAGAATAATCGATTAAAAAAATATTCAGTAGTGATAGCCCTAGAAGTTGCCCGACTAAAGGACTTATCGACAGAGTTACCAAGTAACATGACACTGGCATCACTGCTTGTGACCCCCAAAGTAACATGTATTTGTGTTGTTTATCTGATCATCTTTTTCTGTCTTCCCCAAGCGGCAAAGAAAGAGGACGAAGAGGACGATATGGGCGACCTGAAGCGCTGGGGGATGGAAGCCATATAAACACATCATGCTAAACCGTATCAAAGATGAAGCTGAAAAGAGGAAGGCATGAATGGACTGATAAGATGTTGTGTGTTTGTTTGTGTTGGAAGAAATCGCCTGAACTCAATTTAACACTCCCTCCTCTTTCCCCACCCCTTCGAAAAAAAGCTGATATTGTTGTCTTTCTTTAATTGAGTCTCAGAATGTCCTCAATCTTCTCATTTCAAGGCTTGTCAACAGTGGCTCTGTAATACAGCAAAGTCACAAATATTTTATGAGAACCTGACACTGAGGGTTCATGTCAGTGTGACATTGTGACATGACTCACATAAACTGTCTAGCCCCCTTTTTCTTGTAATTTTCATGGCTTGTGTAAGAGATGCTGCAGGGTGAAGTTATGATCTCTGTTGAATTCAAATCCCATGTGTTGTCCCAAATTGGGTGCTTTGTCTTAAAGAAAATGACCTCATCCTAAAAACAATAGCCTCCACTCACCTACTCATCAGTGGTTAGTTATTTGCTGTAAACATGTCTCTTTTTCTACTAAGAAACTTTTTTGCTGTCACTGACAGCCTCTGTTTCAGCTAAAGGGGTGGGGTGTGCAACCAAACAAAAATGAGCTGTCAGCAAACACAAGATATGACAAGAAGAGGAACAAGTTGAGAGCATTTCAACGCCCATTTTGATTCTGTTTTTCTCCCTATTAATGTCCATGTTTCAAATGTTATGTTAGAATAAATAGCAACTATGGTCACTGTTCAACTGGAATCACAATGGGATAGAAAACTTGTCACTATGCAGGGATTGTCAACCGGTGGTCCGCGGCCCTCTAGTGGTCCACAACATTGGAAATGGAAAATAACCTTTTAAAAAATAAAGTGGGTTTAGGGTCGACTCAGTGGCGCACTGGTTAGCACGTCCGCCTCACAGTTAGGAGGTTCAATTCCACCTTCGGTCCTCCCTGTGTGGAGTTTGCATGTTCTCCCCGTGCGGGTTTCCATGCACATCCTAAAAACATGCTTGGTAGGCCAATTGAGCAATCCAAATTGCCCCTAGGTGTGAATGCGAGTGCGGGTGGTTGTTCGTCTCTGTGTGCCCTGCGATTGGCTGGCAACCGGTTCAGGGTGTCCCCCGCCTATTGCACGATGACCGCTGGGATAGGCTCAGCACGCCTGCGACCCCCGTGGGTACAAAGCGGTACAGAAAATGGATGGATGGGTGGAAGTTGGTTTATTGAATAATTTACCCATCTAAATTATGTCAAATGTAGCTGAGATTCCCAAAATAGACACCGATGCAAATGAACAGCATGTATAGGTATATCCTCCTTTGATGCAAAATCAAATAATATTCCGCCAAAGCAGTGGTCCCCGAGTTGCTTCTTGGTTATAATGGTAGTTCCTTGGACAAAGCCAGTTGAGAATCCCTGCTCTAATCCATTGGTTTAATTTGTTTTGGAGTTAAAAAGTGTTAATACAGTTTAAAAATAAGGTGTCGATTTTTTACATTGTTGGGAAAATACAACAGAATTAAGATGGAATGAAAGAATATGGGCACGCATGTATGCATTTCAGTCTTATTTATCCAGATAAGAATATTATTTGCAAGTTCATTAAAAGAAAACAATTCTTAATATCTGTTACCTCTTTTTTTACTTTGTTGTAGTTTGATTGTGGTTACGTGCTGTGGCGAAGACAACCGTTTTACTAGTTTTCAGAATTTTTAACAATACGTAACTGGCGTCATAGGCTAAATGTAGTAAGGATCTTAAATTATTTTAGTCCTTTTTTTTTTTTAGTCGAACTAAATTGAAGTGATATGACTATAGCTACATGGACGTGTAACAAATACTAAAATGTTTTGTGGTCGATAGCTATGGAAAGAACGACCAAAAATGATTTCTTACGTGTATTTTATTATTCTGTATTTTATTCTACAAGCAACGTCGCATTCTAAAGACGTCATCCACGCTGACGCATGCGTACTCCACCTCTAGTGCTGACGCAAGATACCTGCCGTGTAGAAACGATCGTGAAACAAAAAGTAGCAAGGTTTTGGTCACCGGTCCAGTTGCAAACATGTCCGGAGACGAGGTATGTCATTCCACTTCCTTGCCTTTCACACACTCAAATCTGTAGACGTTTTGGGGTCGACTCTGTATTGAGATATCAGGAGATGAGGACGGACGACTTTGGGCCTCGGCACCCCTCCCCGTCCGCAGTAGGTCTCACATGGCCGGTGCCGAGCTAACAACGGCGCGTGACCGCAAAAACCAAAACGGCGATTTTGTCACAATTGCTTTGTCACACAACACATCATTGTGCTGAAAGTCGCCCTTCGCAAAGGTTTGTCAATATGACTTGTCACCGCTGCTGGAGAACTTTAACCGACTGGAAATGTGCAATGAGCTAGCTTAGCTAGCATTAGCCGTAATATTCCACATCTCGAGCAAGAATAACAACAAATTAAAAAAGAAATCTTGTGTCTAATTGTTTACTTTGCTTCTATCAATAAGAGACCATGTAAAAGTAAAGTGCCGATATGTGTGTGATGCGACATGAAACTGTTGTGATGAAAAGTTAGATCACCCGTTTACATGTTGAGAATGCCCGAACGGAATGAAAGATAAAACTGCGAGATTAAATTTAGAGAATCACGAGAATATAGTCCCAATCATGATAGCAACATTGAAATCGCACAGGACATTTACCGTGACGTAATTTACGATTTCGAAAACGAAAATTAAGTCGTATTTTTATTAGAACAATTGTTCCCATAATGACGTCTCGTAATATTAACATGAAAGATTACAGGAATGGGGTTCTATTGTGCTCATTTGTGTGACCAGAAATAAATTGTAATAATGTGTAATTTTGTTTGAATAGTTATTTTACCACAAAGTTTAAATTTACCCTTGATAGAAAAATACTATTCCAATAACCAATTAATCACCCGCTTAATTAAAAAAGTAAAATAAAGTAACTTTCTTTTTCGGTTCCTGAATGGTTATAACTAAAGATATGAATTACATATATTTTACAGTACAGTCCTTTAGTGTGCCTTTAACTTAACATCAGAGGGAAAATGTTCTTCTACTGGATATAATTATCCTTATCATGTTGTATCGTGTTGAAGAAAACCAACAATTGAAAGAAAAATCAGATTTTAATATTAGCCAATCTAATCAGCCGACCCTTAAAGCTGTCACAGCACATTATTGAAGCAAAAATTGTCCTTAACTCTGTCTTCCAATTGTTTCCTTCAGATGATTTTTGATCCCAACATGACAAAGAAGAAGAAGAAGAAGAAGAAGCCCTTCATGCTTGATGAGGAAGGAGATGGGGTGGGAGGAGAAGAGGTGAAAGAGGTGGAGGTGAAGGAGGTAGAACCGGAGGCTGGTGATGAGAAGGACCTGGACATGGATGACGATGACAGCAGAAAGAAAGGTTAGAATGTCATGTGTGTGTTTTACGGTAACTATGAAATGTACTACTCCACCTATCCCTGAAGCTTTGATATGATTTGAATCTCAAATAACCAGGTTTGCGCTCCTATTTCCCAGAAACATCGGATGATTTAAATGACCTGAACTTCTTCAATCAGAAGAAAAAGAAAAAGAAACCCAAAAAGGTCTTTGACAATGACATTGAGGAGGGGATGAAAGTAAGCAACATTGTCTTTTGTTTGCAGCTTTTTTCCCCCCACAAGTGTTTCAATTTCATCATTTTGGCATGTTTGAATGATTGTTGTTTTTTTTTTTTTTCAAACCAGGAGCTTAAAATTGAGGGAGAACAGAGTGATGTTGTCGAGGAGGATAACTTGGATCTGATGCTTCCTGCCAAAAAGAAGAAGCCCAAAAAAGTGGATTTTGATGAAGGAGAACCTCTTGAAAAAGATGATGGTAATTTGTCACATCACTTCATACCAGCAAGGCCATAGCTCCATCTACCTCACAAAATTTGAATTTACCAATATGCATGCATGAGGGCAACTAACAAAAATAAAGCGTGTGCAGGTGAACAGATTTCAAGCACTACTACTTGCACAAAATAATGACATCTGATACAAGAATGTTATCTACATTTTTGCCTTTTACTTATCTTTATTAACATAATGAAGTAGCTGGTCAGTAATGCTAACCAACAACTATGGTTGATGAAAGTCAATTATTTACATACAGAGACAAAAACCTACACGATTTATCATAAAGAAAATAAACTGAACTTACTTGCTACCTTTTTATATGCACAAATCAATCCATACGTCTTTACGCTTGTGTTTATAGATTGTCTTTACTATTTTGTGACAGTGATTAGATTTTTTTTTTTATATATAAGTATGTAATGAGGCAATTGTTTTTGGCATGTTGATATCCAGCACTGGAAGACGATGAGGGGAAACACAATGATGGCATTTCATTCAGCTCCACCACAGGACCAGCCTGGGCTGGCTCTGAAAGAGACTACACATACGATGAGGTAACACAAGTCTTCCCAAGACTTCTTTCACATCAACTCCTTAATGTCACATTATTTTTGCCATTTATTTCCCTGCAATGAGCAACTGTAAAAAAAATATAATTATTGTGCGTCAAATGTCTTTCAGCTCCTGAACAGAGTTTTCAACATCATGAGGGAAAAGAACCCCGACATGGTGGCGGGAGAGAAGAGGAAGTTTGTGATGAAGCCCCCTCAGGTGGTGCGAGTGGGGACCAAAAAGACCTCTTTTGTCAACTTCACAGATATTTGCAAACTGTAAGCCTCCATCCAGCACGAATCTTATGATTACCTACAGCCCCTTCATTTTCAACGATCATACATTGGTATACATCTGAGTATGTTTTTGTCCATTTGACCACAGGTTGCATCGTCAGCCCAAACATCTCCTTGCCTTCCTATTGGCTGAGCTTGGAACAAGGTCAGTGTCTACATTTGCGCTTTTACACCAGCTCAGTGGCCTAGTGGTAGAGTGTCCGCCCTGAGACTGGAAGGTTGTGGGTTCAAACCCCGGCCGGGTCATACCAAAGACTATAAAAATGGGACCCATTGCCTCCCTGCTTGGCACTCAGCATTAAGGGTTGGAATTGGGGGGTTAGATCGCCAAATTATTCCCGAGCGCCACCGCTGCTGCTCACTGCTCCCCTCTCCCCCAGGGGATGGATTAAAATCACACGGGGATGGGTTAAATGCAGAGGACAAATTTCACCACACACAGACGTGTGTGTGACGATCATTGGGATTTTAACTTTAACTTGAATTTTTATTTCACATGTATTCTCCGTTCAAATTGCAAATCCAAACTACCGGTAAAGGACATTGATGAGCACAAGCAGCATTTTTTTCAATTTTTTTTTTTTTTTAATCCTGTGTTGTTTTTACAAAGGTTTCATTTGTTTCATGTCCTTTCAGTGGTTCCATTGACGGTAATAACCAACTTGTGATCAAAGGAAGATTTCAACAGAAACAGATAGAAAACGTCTTGAGGAGATATATCAGTAAGTCAAAACATCACATCACTGTGTACCACTGCAATACATGGGATGATTTTATAAGCAGAACGTGGGTCAAGTGTTTTTTTTATGCATGTTCTTTTTTTTTGTACTTAAAGTCTCAATATGAGCCAAAAATTAAAATGACTTCTTTAATTTAAAGGAATGTATTGCCTATTTATGTTCTGGGGTGGAAAAAAACTATTAACTAGTTTCCATTCAAGATATGGGATCGCACTAAGAAATCTTAGTTGTAGTTAGATGTTGAAGAATGGCCTTCATGAGAACATTCACTACCCTACGTTCGAGAATAATGAATAAAACTGTCAACCTCTTTTCATGCTGTTTTATTTAAACTCACTTTAGCAGCAGTTTGCTACGTTTTGTTAAGTTTAAAAAGTGTGATGTTTATTGAACAAGTACACACGAAATGCACCATGTTCAACGTATTTGCATTTCTTTCCCCACCGAACAGAGGAGTACGTGACGTGCCACACATGCCGCTCCCCCGAAACCATCCTGCAGAAAGACACCCGCCTCTATTTCTTGCAGTGTGAGACGTGCCACTCGCGCTGCTCCGTCGCTAGCATCAAGACCGGTTTCCAGGCCGTGACGGGCAAGAGAGCGCAGCTCCGCGCCAAAGCCAACTGAGGGGTCACCGCAGATGGATTTGCCTACTTCTCTCTTTTCCTGGCTTCTCCTCCCTCCTTGTCAGAAGGGTCAAGGATGTGACAGGAAGGTTCCTCCATTATAGAAACGGACTTAATGCATTGAAGTGCAGGTGTATTGGGCGTGATAATGGTGTGCTACCCTCGAGTGGGCCGGAAGACGGATGGCTGCCGTCTACATTGTCGAAAACATTTGGAATATTTTGAACCCCTATACCAGAGGTCACCAATTCCGGTCCTTTGCGTTCGGTGTCCTGCATGATCTATAAGTCTCCTTGGTGCAAAACCTGATTCAAATGATCTGATAATCAGCAAGTTCTGCAGAAATCTGATAACGATCCTGATCATTTGAATTAGGCGTGTTGCAGCAGGAAGACCTATGGAACATGCAGGACACCAGACCCCAAGGACCAGCATCGGTGACCCCTGCTCTATACTTTTTCTGTAATTGTTGATTCCTGCAATAAAATCTGATTTATCAGAAGTTGAATGTTCCCTGTTCTGTTCTCCTACAGTTTCATGTCAGTTGAGATTCAAATCCATGGTCTCACTTTGGAAGCATGCACAGTGTTGTGATTTCATACATAAGTGCTAAGGCTTAGTGACATTACTGCAAACCTCCAAAAGGTGAAGGTATCACAATCCACAGTTCCAAGAAGACTGAGAGTTTATGTATACAGGCCACACTGCAAGCTACAACCACTCATCACTAGAAAAAAACAAGGCCAAATTGTATTTTGCAAAGAATAGAAATGAGCCACCGAAGTTTTGGACTGATAAAACGCAGATCAAAGTGATGAAAAGTCTAAAATATGAAGGAAGAAAGGATTTATTATTCAGAAGCTAATACGTCATGGCATGTGCCCTGTGGCTGACGGGACTAGTTCATGCTGGTGTCTACCTTTAGCCCGATGACAAGCGGTGTTGAAAATGAATTGACAGGTGGAAGTCAAGGCTTTAAATTTGAAGTTTTAATGCCGGAAATAAGACGTCATTTGCTCATCTCTGATTGGCTCCTCGTTAGAAAAAGAATATGACGTCATCGACCACGCTTTTTTTTTGTCAGCCATTTTTTTTCTCTCAGCGAAGCCAACAAGCAGCAGAAAAAAAAAAGAGTTCAACTGATTCAACATGCCTCGCGTTTACATTGGACGACTTGGCTACCATGTCCGCGAAAAAGACGTCCAGCGGTTTTTCGGCAGCTTTGGCAAGCTCTTGGAAGTGGATTTAAAAAACGGGTGAGTTTCTTGCTGTGGGCCTCGCTTTTTTCAACGTCAACCAAAATGTCTGAGGCGCGCTGTTTTTGTTTTTTCTCCAACCACCAGCTTTCGACTCACGCACGCGTTTGACGGCATTTGCATAGTTTACATACACTTATATATTCAGGAGTGTGATTTTTGCGACATAGTTGAGTTTTGGTAACTTTACGTGTGATGTTTTTAGTTAAACGCCGCATGGCCAATATGGCGTATGGAGTTCGCTACAATGCTAACGCTATCTTAGCGCACGAACAGAGTGAAAGCTTGTTCTGATTCGATGTCGTCACGAATATCCGCCCCTGCTCAACAGATACGGTTTTGTGGAGTTTGAGGACAATCGGGATGCCGACGACGCCGTGTACGAGCTGAACGGAAAAGATCTGTGCGGCGAGAGGGTGATCGTCGAGCATGCCCGCGGGCCTCGGCGTGACCGGGACAGCTACGGTGGGGGTTCCTGGGGTGATAGCCGCAGTAAGTTCAACCCGTTACAACAATACCCTCTGAACCACTTCACCTCGAAGGGAGGTGTGGATGTGGACTGCACACAGAATTTCTCGGCTGATTTCTGGTTCTTGCTAACGTTGACTTTGGTAACATTCTGCTTCAAGCGCTTTCTTTTTGGGGGACATATGTGCATGTTTGCTAATGTAATCCAATGAGAATGACATATTTCACAGTTAGATTGCCGTACAGTATGCCCATTGAATATTAATATTTAAAAAAAAAAAAGAAAAAAGTTATTTGATTGCTACAGTGGAACCTCAAAGCAGTTAATCCGGGGAGTCAGGTCTGCTCGAGCCTGAGATTATCCCTGCCAAACATTGTTCTAAATAATTAAAAATATATTTCTCAATTATCTTCTAAATAGGAGACTAAACTCCTCTCGCCAGCTTGCCTATAAGTTTGCACATGCAAGGGGATGAGACAAATGAGTTTCATGAGAATGTTTTATTTCTGTAAATGTATGTGACCAAATGCTTTTTTTATTTGTCATTTCCGTGTTATGAATAGTTAAATACACTAGTCATCCAAATCGTTTTATCCACTCGAGCACATAAGGCGTTCATGGTAGTAATATAAAGTATAATATGAATTATAGTAATTTATTCAGTACATTTATGAATAAAGAGTTGGGTTCAGTAACGGTGGGATTTCTCTCCCCGGAAATGTCTTAGCTATAAAATAGATTGCATGATCAAAGTCAAGAAATTTTAAGTAAGTGTCAAAAATATGTTTAAAACCACACAAAGTTGTGTTTGATTAAAGTTTCTGCACCATTCCACACCAAATTTTGCTGGGCTAATGGTGAGTCTCGCTTTGTTGTGGTGCGAGTACATCGACAAACACAGTGACCACACCTGCATCACTGAGAAATCACATCGGACATTTGGGATGTTGGATTTTTGAGTTTCCACTGTATTCCATGTCCATGCAGAACTATTGTTTTCATTAAGTGTTCATCTCATTTGTTGTCATGTGGTGCGCAGCCATCTGAGCAATTGATTTTTATTTACAGTTTTTGCTTCTGATCTTAAATCATAGAACTTGTGAGTTGTTGCACCTCCCTGTCAAGTTCACCTCACTCTTTATCACACTCTGTTACACTTGTTATGTGTCATTTGTTTGGGAGGGACAACAATTTGTGAGACATACCAGACAGAGAACCAGAGAGCAGGGACTTTGGAGTAGATTATAGCAACAACCATTGTGGCCCCAGGAGAGGAATTGACCAAAAAAGACTTATGACCACTCTAGTTTTGTGTGTGTCAGTCATTGAATCCACACCAGGGTAATTTTTAATTGACTCATCTGTAGTAGACTAATATTTATTTTCATGTGATGTGCATTTCATTTTTAAAATTTATATCTACTTTTATATTCAACATTAACAAAGTCCTTGATGTTTCAATTTGAAAGAGTCCAGTTGCGGCCTGTGGCTGAGAGTCCATTGAGGCTAAAGATGACTGGCTAAGATGACTGCCTGTCCCGTTTGGCCTTGGCTTTCACCTTTACAATGTGTGTGTGACCTTTGCCCCCCCCTTGATCCTTGGCTGACCTAACCGGAAGCCATGATGACATCAGCCTTTTGCCAATAGACCCGGGGTGATGGTGAGGATTGCCATTGGTTTCTATGTTGACAGCAAACACACGCGGAGCGGCTCTAGTAATCAACAACTTGCAATCGTTTAATAGTTGTGAGTAAAGTGGAAAAGTAAACTTTTGTCACCTAGCCTCGTTCTTACCTTCCAATTTGATAATGACAAGAACGTCCCATATGGATGCATCCTGTGTGTCTGTGTTACAGGGTTTGGAGGTATTGAAACTGCCCTTTTTCTTTTATGCCACTAAGCCAAAATGCCATAAACCGGAGTAAGAAAAAGGCTTTGTATTGCTGTGGAAAGCTGCAGTGGTGTTCCTTGCAGCAGAACTCAACCACCCAATACGCAAAGATCCAAACTTTGTAAAGCTCGCGCAGTGGCTCTGAAGCCTCGTGATTAGATTATGGTGCCAGCCTTTTATTAAATGCACACTTAAGTTGTCCTCATATTAGGCAAAGCTCTGTCACAACCTTGACCAGTGGAATATGTGAAGCCACCGACCGCGGTGTTTCTAAATTTGTCCACGTGCCATTGTTTTTCAAGGTAGCAGTTACAGCAGCCGAAGCCGCACGGGAAGGGACAAGTACGGACCCCCCGTTCGTACCGAATACCGTCTGATTGTGGAGAACTTGTCCAGCCGCTGCAGTTGGCAGGACCTCAAGGTACAACTTTGTTTCCTACTGTTTGTCAGTGCTGCTGGCCTCACTCTCCAGTCCTCTCCAGGATTTCATGCGTCAGGCAGGTGAGGTCACTTACGCTGACGCCCACAAGGAGCGTGCCAATGAGGGAGTGATCGAGTTCCGTAGCCATTCAGACATGAAGCGGGCTATTGACAAGTTGGATGGGACGGACATCAATGGCAGAAAGATTCGTCTGGTGCCGGACAGGCCCCGCAGGCCAAGGTCCTACTCTGGCAGCCGTTCCAGGTCAGACTGCTTCTCACTGACTTAGACTATTATTTTTTAATGTATCCCAATTATGAATACATTAGTCTGCATCTATTGCCTTTGACAGATCTCGTAGCCGCCGCCGTTCCCGCAGCAGGAGCCGTAGGAGCAGAAGCTCTAGAAGTCGTTCCAGATCCAAATCTCGGTGAGAAAAGTCATTGTCAGTTCTGTGGATCTTGTGATTTTTGTTTGTTTGTTTATTTTTATTTATTTGTATTAACCCCTGGTTGGAATTTCCAGAAAAACAAGATAACCATGGCAAATAATGGACATGGGAAAAATATCCTCAATACAATCTTATTTTAAGTGTTAAAAAACATCATAACTATAAATAAGATACTGTAAAGACATTCAATGTGCAAGTCAAATATTTTAAAAATGTTGCTGTTAAAAGACTTAGTTAAGTAAAAAAATTCAATGTTCTTTCTGTTTAATGTGTTTGTCTTCACCAATTAAAACATGGGATTCTGGATAGTATTGATAATGATGAATTGACAAAATGGCCACCCCTCTGAGATGAATAAGAGGGATATTTGCTGTGTAATTCATATTCCACAAACGCAATATTAATTAGAATGCCATGCATAGACTCATGGGACTGTATAGAATTTACTGTAAAGAACATTTCGAATTGACTGCCACTTGAATATACGTATATGTTTTTTAATCACTTGACACGTTTGCCCGGTCAAGTCAGATTTCACAAAACCCCAAAGAGAAAGCATTGTACAAAACTTAAATCTTAACTGCTCAAGTTTTGCTGAGGTTTGGCGCTCTAGTAGCACACACACGACTGTGACCTGAAGGTGCTCGTAACTTTAACAAATGTTATCCCACAAATCCATCATAATCTAAATTTTTACAACGTAAGTGGGTTTCAGTTTGAAACATATATTTTATGACTAAAGATGATTAGAGCAGTAGTGGCTGTGGAGAAATTAAGTTAACTTAAGCTGCTTTTGATTTCGCTCCATGCAGGTCCGGTTCACGCAGCCACAAGAGACCAAGGAAGTCTCGCTCCAAGTCTGGCGAGAGCAAGTCGCGCTCTCGCAACCGCAAGTCCCGTTCGCGGTCCAAATCCCCATCCCGATCTCCCAAGCAAAAATCAAAGTCCCGCTCCAAGAGTCGTTCCAAGGTGAAGTCTGAGCGAGATTCCCGTTCCCCGTCCAAGGAGAAAGCTGACGAGAAGTCCCGCAGTCGCTCTGCCTCCCCTATAGAGAACGGCAACGATGAGCGAGAGGCCAAATCTGCATCACGCTCGCCTTCACCGCGTGAGAACGACCGCCATTCCGCGTCCAGAGAGAGGCGTTCAGCCTCCCGCTCAAGATCTCGTTCGCGGTCTAGATCAGCTTCTCAGGATTAGTACAGAATTCACATCGAGTGCCAGTCCTTTGCCGTACATAGCAAGCAGTGTTGACTTTCTGGTTGCTACGTAACAGATCATTCACATCGGTCTTTAAATAATTGTTTTTGTTCTAGTTTCAGTCAGATTCATTGCATTTTTTGCTGGGTCCTACACATCCAGCTGGCTTCCTAATAGATGTGCAAACTAAGTTCAATTAAGTAAGTTATAACTTACTTAATTTTGATTATCTTCCCCTCTACTATTTCCTGGTTGTAACATGCTTTGGTCTTCTCTTCAAAACATGTATTCATGAAAATGGGTGATTGGGTTTCATTCAAGTTTCAATGGACTGTTGACAAAGGCTATGTACAGTGGTGCGCCGATTTTTGTAAAGCATGTGCTCGACATCAGCCTTTCTTTGCCAATCAGCAACGTTCACCACACAGCTCGTACTTGGAGATTAGAGACCAGCAGTGTAGCAGTCCCTCCTTTAATGAGCAGCTAATGTATGTGATTGGAGTGTATGGGCCAGTCATAAAGGATAACTATCAGAATTGGCAGTTTAAAATGCTGATCGGAACACCCCTTGTACAGTAACCGTTGTCTCTAATCAGAATTACAGGATTTAGGTTTGACATCGCAAAAATATGTATGTGATGTCTTTTGATTTTTCATTTTCCGGATAGAATTTTGTTAAGAGGAACGAATGTTATGTAACAATCTTATCTTTGAACACAGCAGAGTTTGGAAGGTCTACTTGTGGACTTGTACCAATGATTTTTTTTTTTGGTGCATTTTTCCTTTATGCTGGCATCTCAACTTGGTTTTCTTTTCTATGTCCATTAAAGATCTTAAATTAACGCGTTGGTTTGTGAAGCTTTTCGTGATGTGTCGACAGGACCCACATTCTAGTAATGATATATTCTAAGCATGCCTTCGCCAATAAAGCTTGGTAAGAAAGTAAAAGGCGGATGCTGCGTTTAGACTACTTCATAAGCACTAATGAATCGAGTTTGGACCGTCACAAAGCGCTGTGGTTCCGTTGAAGTGTCGACTACTTGCCTAATGCGCCCGCGCATGCGTAGTGAGAGCCCGGGGGCCGCAGGAGAGCAGAGCTGGTAAGCCCAAATTTTCACTTCTAAAATTGCCACCGCCGCGAATCAGCTCAATTTTAGTGATGGTCTGCGTGCAAGTGAGGTGCCGTCGTGATCACAATTGATCTAATGTAAGTGCCTTCCTTGTTCCTCTTTTTCTCAAGCGCTGAGACGTTTTAGCTTTAATAAGGGCACCATCAGCCGCCAAGCTTTTAGCATAATATTAAGAAATGGCACCGGTTTAATTGTCGTAATTGATTTAATTAGTTGAAAAGAGTACAAACGTCTTTGTTTCTATTATAGACCCAAACGCTAGATATTATTACGAGGTTAAAAATATTTATATTTTTAGTCAATGTAACCGGAATACGTGTCGGCGTTCATTTGACTAAAAGTCGTTTTGAGATGTTCGGTATTGGTTTTTTTTTTTTTCTTTTTCTTTTTTTTTTTAGCCTTAAGCTTTTCACAACCTCCGCCATTTTAAATGAAGATTTGTCATCTTGTTACATTAATACATTTTAGGGGTAATAGTCAGTTTTATTGAATGGCTGTTTCAAAGTCATCGTGTTCCTCATTGTACATAGTAACATTTGTAAGTAAATACTGTAATCACTTTACATATGAACGGTTGACGAAAACCCATTTAGGGGGTGTCTGCTCAATTTAATTTTTTTTCCTGAGACAGTGACATTCCTTAGTTACACTTGAGGTCAACAGTATCAAAGCTCTCAATTTAAGAATAGCCTTCAAACCACAATAATAAACATAACAGTGTTGAAAATTTGTTGCACTGGTTACAGTGTCAGTCCAAACCGAACATTAACCATCTCATTTATTTAAAGGTTTTACAACCCAACCCAAAAATTCCCATTTATTTTTTGGTTTATAAACCTTGACTTTAGAGAGAGGTCTAAAAGTGATCCTCCAAATATTAATCTATCGTGTTAATATTCATCTTCAATCATCAAGCTCATTCTCAGTAAAGTGGTTTCTCAAAGGTCCAAGATAATCCGATTTGGATGCTGATCAACCTCCAATTTGTCCGTGTTCAGCAACCTTTTTTTTTTTTCTTCCCCCTTACAGAAAGCTCTTCTAGCTTATTTTTTAATGAAAAATTCAAAGTTGCCTGACTTAAGAGGGTCCAATGAATTTGGTTAAGGAGGGGTGAAGGTCAAAGCTGTAGTTCCATCCAATGTGAGCATTATTATATTTAGTGAAGGCAGAGGTTTTGCTGAATTCCTTGTATCGAATCTGTGAGGTACCATGTGCGACCTTGCAGACTAGTACAGTAGTCCTTTCTAATGTTTGCTAACTTAAACTTACATCAAAGTGGACGTCACGTGCCTTATATGCTAGTAGAACCATCTCCTGCTGATTCGGAAAAGGAAGGTAATCATAATGATACGAGTTCTCATTGTGTTGCAGCACTCCAAATAAAAGCACAGGGCCACTACTATGAGTGCCAAAGTAAACATGGAGTGTCCGCCCAAAGAGCCCGACTGTGCCCCCGTGGCCCCGCCAGCCCTGCCCGCACCTTCGCCAGGCGATCCCATCCTTCTCTGCGGGGTGGATAGCGTGGCCAAGAAGCCTCGGCCTCAGACGCACACCGCCACTGCTTTGCTCCTACCAGGTGATGACATTGGAATCGTACAACCCAATCTGGACTACATGTAAACACAAAGCCAAATGTGAAGTAGCTCTCAAGTGTTGTTGAATGCACTGTTGCTGAATGTCATATCACAGTTATCTTTTGATGCACTTGCATAGTGTACTTGACTTTTTTTTTTTTTAAGTAGAGCTGGCAAAACCAAATCCAGAAACGTGCTATTTACCAGTGACATTTTTAGATTTACAAACAGAGCCGATCGGCTGCCGTCGAATAGCATGTGTTCACTGGATAAATGAAACACTTTGAAGACTCGAAGCGAATGAAACCAACTCCCGAAGTGGCTACTTGTTGTTAGGCAGACTTTGTGCCAATATTTGCAAAGGAATGGATAAAGTCAGCATGAACACGACAGACACAAAAGCGAGGAATATTTTCCAAAAATTGTTTTAATAATTTTGAGACAATTGTATACATATATTCAACAATAAATTCACATTTGAATCATAGAACTTTTTTTTTTCTTCTTCTTCCATCTTCTTGAACTGCTCAGCCTATCTGCCCGTTTTGCAAAACTGTCACCGTTTGTACTCTCCAGCTCCGGGCCATCAAAAAGTGGAACTGGCACCAACCATGGCAGTGGCAGACCCGAGTAAAGCAGGCATGGCAACTGAGACAGTCAAGCCCGCTTTGACAGCACAAGTGGCAGGAGCTTGTAGCATCGTCCACGTCCTGGAGTGGAAGGAAGGAATGGCCATCCTTCCAGGGAGTAACCTCAAGGTGTACAGGGAGCCCAATACGTCATTTTTTCTTAAAACATTTTTGATTTGACTTTGTTGTATATTTATGTGCGATCTCATTTGGTTTGGCTGTATTCTAGTTTAAGTCAAACATTATTAAAATGCTAGCGAACAACAATTTTCAATAACTAACACAACGAGTGTATTAAAGCTGTCAGAAGCCTGACATCGCATTAGTAAACATGGCTATTAACTACACAACGAATAACTGTATAAGTAGGTAAAAGAAGGAAAAAAAACAATGTGTGTGCATCTGTTTCTGTGCTTTAGTTCTGTGTCAGTGATGTAGGAGCCTTAAGTACACTGATCACACCTGGGACCCCCAGCACCACCAATGAACCTGCAGCAGGGACTTCTGGTAGACTGATCAACGCAGAGCGCTCTCCACTGGACAAGCCAGGTAAGCCAGACAATTGTGTTTTTTGCAATTTTGAGATAACTTGAAATTAAGACAAATGCACCATTTGTTCATAATGAAATGTGTTGCACATGTTTTTAACTATCGTCCAGACATTAGTAGCAAGATAGAGGAATAGAATTGCTCAGAATCAAACTTTATAACTGAATCAGTGCTCCATATGAAGTATAAATTATTATCACAAAGAAATAAATGCGCACGAGGAATTATTTGCAGTAAGGGATGTCTTCATCATCCAGTTTGATCAGTGACTGATTTGGCATAGCAGCAAAAGAATGAATACATCCAACAGGCTCAACTGCATTACATGATTTTCTGCATGTCTGATCTATATGTGGCAACCTGCCATTATATCCACACATGCTGTATTGACTTTGACAGAGATGATGGCTCCAATGTGACTCTGACAGTGTGCTAGCAATAACACTCACCTCACCAGTCATTTCACTAGGTGTACTTGCATACAGAGCCCTCCGGAATCATTGCCACCCTTATTTAAGATACGATTAAAGCCTTAAAATAAATTCAATTTTTATTGCATGTAGAAGCATGCTCTCAACCTGTAAGTTCTAGACGTGCTTCCCTAGACACACAATCAACCTCCTACCATGGGCATCCCTGTCCCAAGAACTCGCCCCCAGTGAAATCCTGTGAAGAGTGCAGGAGATAGACTGCTGGGTGATTTAGAGAAATTTTGCAAAAGGTAATGGTTGAACAGAAGATTGAAGTAAAGGTGAACACACCTTAACTGGGATGCCAATGAGTTAAAAACACCTAAACGTAGTCTTCCATGTATGTTTAATGTTACTTTGTTTAATGATGTTCTCTTATTGTCCTCAAGGCATATTGTTCTGAACGGCCAGAACAGAGTTGTGTACTACATCCATATTCTAAAAAAAAATCTATCACGGACCTTGTTCATTTGTGTTGTTTTACAGATATGTCGCCTGTGGTCACAGTGCGCAGTGCAGGTGTGGAGCCAGAGAGTTTACTTCAGGTGAAACCGGAGGTCCAAATGGGACTGGGCCAGCAGAACCATGATCCCAAAGCTCAGAAGATTTACAAAGAAGAACTACGCAGAGAGCCTATGGTAGATAAGTATGTTGATGCACCTCCTACTCTGTCACTTAATCACTTTTGGGAGGCGCATGCATTTAGAAGCCAACTGTGCTTCCCCAGGAGGAGTGTTGGAGTGGAGAAGGTCCCCGCTGGTGCAAGAGTCTCCTCTTTAAATGTTGATCATCTGAAGCCCATGAGGAAGAGGAAGAGAAAGGAATGTCTGGGGCCCTCTGATGAAGACTCTGACATGGAGGGCATGGTGGGATTTATATTTTACCCATTACTCATATATAACGTGTTGGAATACAGTACAATACTATATATTGGATTTGTCATATTATTGAATTAAGTCTGCATGGGTATGGCACTTACTGCCAAAGACTCTCTAACCTTTTTAGCCTGTGTCTGTGTGTGTGTGTGTGTGTGTATATGTATGTGTATGTGTGTGTGATATATATACACACACACACTCACACACACATAAAATTCATATATAGAGAGAACTTCAAAAGAAGTGACCCATTGCTGACTCTTACTTGCATATTTAACCATAACTTGCTCTATTTTATCACTTGCAGAAAATAATGTTGGAACAGCATAACAATTTTTTTTTTTTTGTAGGAGGACAAAATGGAAGATCTAAAAGCAGATGGCAGATACATCAGAGGTGATGGGATCGATGACCTTTTTATGCTTTTTGTTTGCAAGTTTACAACCACTTTGCCTTTTCCATTAAGATTATGTTTATTAGTTTGCATCAACTGTTCAGCAATCAGGCAGTACGGTGACATAGTGGTTAGCGTGTGTGCCTCACAGTCAAGAGTTTATGGGTTTGAATCCCAGCTCAGGCCCTTCTGTGTGGATTGTGGTTTTATAGTTTCCAAAGTGAATTAGTAATTAAAAAGCTGATAAATGTTGCAAAATTATCTAAAGTGAAACCCCACTTAACATGTTTGGAATGTTAATAATTAGTATTAATAATTAGTAGAATAATTCTTAATGGCTAAAACAGGGTGCGTGGAATTTGAGGTTAGATCAGTGAGATCAGCACGGGGCTCATCAACGTCTGAGGCTGACTGCACCCAGAGTATGAGTAGATGACCATATTTAGACAATTGTCTTCAACTGACATCATTTTGTGCTAAAAGTAGAAAAAGACAGCTTCAAAGCTCCCAGTGAAGTCACAAGGCTTATAGCTGCAATGTTCATTGCGTAATTTGGCCACTCTGGTTTGAAGGGGGAGACATGAAGACGGAACCCTGGACGTGGACCCAGTATTTAGAGGAAACCAAAACTATCGCTGCGCCCGACAAGCTTTTCCAAGAGGTAGCTTTTCACATATATTCGCATCTGTAGTGTATTTTTAATTTCCATTAAAGCAAAAAAACACAATACTTGTTAGTGTCTAATAAAAAATGCGGTTCAAATTGCTACCATTATATTCAGTTATGTACAATAATGACATATTGTAAACCTATGACACTGTGACATACTGTTAACTAATTGTAAAAAAACTCACAACAAAAACTATTATTCTATCAGCGAACCGATAAAAATTGTGCTGGGACTAATATCCGGTCCTGACTCAAAGTACGGGAAAGACTGTATAATTGCTGTTAGTTTGAAAAAGGCTCATCCGAACACACTGTAATTCTGGATTTATTGTAATTGCGCCCAATGAACATGAGTGAACAGGAAAAAGGATCTGGATTGGGTCCCAGTATGTCACAGTTGCTACCATCTGCTCTTCCAAATAAATGCACACGTGACCAATAAAGTTACTTTGTCATTCAATTTCTAATAAACATTTTGTTCTTGTCCAGACTTGGAGAGCACCTGCAGTAAATGAACAAGTGACTAATACATTTACTTTGTATTTCAATGTCTAAAAAACATTTTGTTCTTGTCCAGACTCAGAGAGCGCCTGCAGTAAAGAATGGCTTCAAACAGGGGATGAAGCTGGAGGGCATCGACCCACAGCACCCGTCGATGTATTTTGTCCTTACTGTGGCCGAGGTAATACACACTGTGTATTTGTATCTTCGTGGCCGACGTTGTGGTGTCAGCCTCAGTCGAGTACATGATGAAAGCCTTGCAAAGTGCACCGTATAGCGCTTGCTGGCAGAAGGGCTTTTTGACTCTTGTCATCATGCAGGTGTGTGGCTACCGCCTCCGCCTCCATTTTGACGGCTACTCGGACTGCCACGACTTTTGGGTGAATGCCAACTCGCCGGATGTGCACCCTGCAGGCTGGTGCGAGAGCACAGGACACAAACTGCACACACCTAAAGGTCAGCAGTGACGACGCTCTACCCTCATCTAAAGAGACTAATGAAATGTCGACAGTTATAACAGCCTGCTTATTGGGCTTTTATTTAGACAACACTTCCACAGTATGATTCCGTTGATGACATACAGTAGATGTCATCACCACTCCCCAGGTTGTAAAGAAGAAGAGTTCACATGGACCAACTACCTAAGAATGACAAAAGCACAAGTGGCCCCCAAAGAGCTGTTTGCCAGTCCTGGAAGGGTAATTCATTCAGAAAATGATGACGTGAAAAGATGTTTACATGAATATTATTGATTTACATTATACACAAAAAAGTGTCAGGACACACCTTTTCATCACTTAATAAATCCATGGGATCATTTAATAAATGTATGGGTTGGCTTTTAACCCTTCCCTGCCTCGTAATTGAGTTCCAATCAGATTGATGTGGTCATTGTCGTGCTCACTGCCGCAATGCCAGTACTTTTTTCACTGTATTGTTTGAGTGTGTATTCATCCTTTTGCCAGAGAGTGTCAAACGAAATATTGCTTACATTCCTATTGTTTCAAGGTTGTTTGCTTCGGGGTTGTACCTAATTGTTGTTGCAGTACCTGACAAAGTTAGCACAAAAACAAAACTCTCCTGTCAGGGAAAAAAAGGAGAATCACACAACTTAAAGAGGACAGTATTGCATATTTGACTGAAGTAGGGAAACATACTAACATCAATGTTGTACTCCCAAACAATGAAGGCCACAATAAAAGAATCTGTCTGAGGTTATAATTTGAATTTTTGAACATAATTGGTGTTTAAATTACTCTTTTACGAACTGTAGGTATGACGTCTTCCAAATGAAAGTGTTTTTTTATTCCCATCTTTATGTGGCTTTATGAATTTGTCTACAGAAGTCTAGTTATTGGAACCCACATTTAAAATTTGTTTCATTTCTTCTACACATTGGTAATATTCTTTTTTTGCCTGCCGTTTAATAGATGAACACCAAGTGTGACTTCGAGATAGGGATGAAACTTGAGGCAGTTGATCGCATGAACCCCTCCCTCATCTGCGTAGCAACCATCACCGATGGGGTGGACGACCGCTTCCTGGTGCACTTTGACAATTGGGACGACACATACGACTACTGGTGAGCCTAAAAAAATCCAGATCTGTGCTTAAATCCACCATTTCTGTCTTCCATTTCTGTTATATTCCATTGCTCAAGATGGTTAATGATACTGGTGCGAGGCATCACTTAAACTGAAGAAAGATGTTAACAAGACCATGCAAAGATGTGCAAAACTCATCCAAGGCAAATAAAAGTCACGTAAACTGCAAAAGTACTCTTGACTAAAACTCTGTATTAAATTGATGATTTACATTATTCTGTGACCCGAAACCAGGTTGGATTTTCACTGAGAGTTTTGTCAAACTGTTTTTTAACTCAAATATGCAGGTGTGATGCTACCAGTCCATACATTCATCCTATTGGTTGGTGCCAGGAGAGAAATCTGCCATTAACACCACCCCAAGGTGAGAACATTAATTCTCTTCTTACGTTTTTTTTTTACCCGTAAATATAATATTCTTGTTACGTTGGTCATACCTTTCCTCATATTCCGATGTATTTGTTGTGTGTTGTTTTCTGAAAACAGTTAACATGCCATGCAATGTAGTCTACAAACAAGATGCTTGTCAACATACACTTACTATATATTAAATAGCAGATTTGTACTTATCTGGCGAGGTGTGTGTTACAGTAGACTCACACACCCGCTCACACTTGTGATGTCAATGGGAATGCTTTTTCTTTTTTTTGCTCCAGATTATCCCGACCAGGGAGCGTTTTCCTGGTCCCACTACTTACGTGAGACTTGTTCTAAGGCAGTCACAGCTGACTCATTTAAAATGGTGCGTAACAAGAATACAAAAGATTCAGTAAGAAATCCCTCAAAATGCACTTTCAAGATTGCATTGATTACTGATCATTTCTTTCACCTACCCTGCTACATAAATAAACTTAAGAACCTAAGCATGGGAAAGAGTAGCCTATTCTAGTACAGAAGTTGTGTATTTACAATTACTTTTACTTCTGTCAGAGTCAAGTTATTTTTGTGATCGCTGTGTTTTGTTTTATTTTTTTCATTAACAGATTAGTACGTACAATTTTGTCCACGTGTGTACATCTACTGTAGATCTGGTAGAAAAGTTAGATCGTTGGAGTTTTCTTTCATGTCCTGATGTAGTCAAATCTACTGTCAGAGTGAAACAAATGGTCAAGAGTGCTATCTCCCTGTATACATGCAGCGCCCGGCCCACAACTTCCAGCCTCAGATGAAACTGGAGGCTGTGGACAAGAGGAGTCCTGGTCTCATCAGAGTGGCAACGGTGGAGGAAATCGAGACTCACCGTATCAAGGTATGTGGTTGGTGTGTTTGTGAGCTTTGTGTGAGTATCCCACCATGTTTGTTCTTCCATCAGATCCACTATGATGGATGGAGTCACATCTATGACGAGTGGATGGACTCTGATCACCCTGACATCCATCCAGCAGGCTGGTGCGAGGCCACAGGTCACCCGCTTAAACCCCCACCACAGGACGCCAAAACACAGCAGATACACGGTAATTATGAATGTTGGAAGAAGTAGGTTAAGCAACTACACTATAATGCTGGTTGTTTTATACATCACAGCCTATCACGGCAATCCCAAGATACGATGCAAATATTCCCTAATGGTTTAAGTGATAGCAACATGCAATTGTGGAATGACAAGACCAAAAATGGTACAAATAGACATTTAAAAAAAAAAAAAAAAGTCAATCAAGTTCTCCTGTCTCATTTCATATGTCTTTATTATCATATCTATTCTTAGGTCCAAGGGAGCCTCCCACTCTGGCCCAGTCCACTTTCCCTCCTTCTGTTCCCTGTAAGCCCATCAGCCACACCAGAACCAACAAGTACAACTTTCACAACAGGTGAGCACACTATCTGGATTTATTTTAAGGTATTCATAATGGGACCGTATGTCAAAAACATTTCACTCATCAGACACCGTCCTTTGAAACAGGAAGTGTCCAACTCCAGGTTGTGACGGTTCAGGTCACGTGACCGGTCGCTTCACAGCGCATCACTGTGTTTCGGGTTGCCCGTTAGCTGAGCGCAACCAAGGCAGGCTTAAGGTGGATCTGTCAGACTCTGAGAGTAAGAGGAGTCTCTTTTTTGGCCAGAGAACCAAGAAGACGCATTATCGTGGCAGGTAAAGGTGCATGAGTCTGAGTTTGCGTGATCTTTTCCCTTTTTTTTTTTTTTTTTATCTTGACGTTTTTTTCTTTTCCACACAGGATTGGACGTCCACCCAAATATAGGAAGAACCAGCAGAGAGACTATCAGAGTAAGTTAGTTCATATAGCAAAGCTTTACTCACGGATTTCAGATACTTTATTTCACAATAATGCTATTTGTTATAATTGGATGTACTGTTTTATTTATTTGTTTTTTGTATTGTTTTGGTTCTTGCATTTTTTTCTACACTATGCTGTATTTTATTTTTAATGTTTTAATGTCATAGTTTTTGTTCTTTGAATCCGATAACCTGTGGCCTTCAGTGAAATGAAGTGCAGGTAAAATACATTTATTATTATTATTATTGTTATTATTATCATTATTATCTAGACCCTTTAAACTGTTGGGTTAGAAATTGGACTGACCCTGGAAGTTTGGTATTTGACCCAGCTTTCTGGGTCGGTCCAACTTTTAATCCAAATTGGGTTGTTTATATCCTAGCATTTTTCAGGGCGTAGTAGGAGTAGTAATAGAAGCATTGACATAAAATGGGAAATCATTTCTTAATTCCAGACCTAGTTAAACAAATATACATGAAATGTGAATTAACATGCCACATGTAATAAATGTAATATATTACAGTCAGCTAAATTGCAATTCTGCAATATACAACAGGTGTTTACTGTAGTAAGTGTTGTGCATTTGTGAAATGATGAAGTATATGGATCATATAATGAAAGAACATACGTATTGTGATTTATGTTTTGGTCATCAGACATTTCATCAGAGTGTGTGTATCCATCATTGTTTGTGTCGGCTCTGAGCGGTCAGTCAGACCGCACTCTGTCCCTGTGCTGGGAGCAACACTGTAAACTTCTACCTGGCGTCCTGGGCATTCCTGCCAGTCAGGTGGCGGCTTGGACTGTGGAGGAGGTAAGATGATCATTTCTTGTCTTGACCACTACTTTGAATATTTCAAGTACTAATTACTGTGATCTTTTGTGTGTCTTCTACTACAGGTCTTCAACTTTGTGCACAATTTAATTGGATGTGAGGATCAGGCCCGTCTCTTTAAAGATGAGGTATGATGCCCATTTTGAACATGTGACAGGTTCGCATTTTAGTCTTGGCCTAATCTCATCAGCCAAATTTCATCATGAAGTCTCGTCATCAAAGAGCCACGTATTGCTCGTCACTTCACGTTGTCATCATGAAAAAAGAGGCTTCACCTAAGTAGTTTCATCATCGTTCCTAAAAACAGCACTGGTATCATGAGATCAAAAGGATGATTAATATAGTTCAGTAGTAAATCAAAGTTGCACTGAATTGGCCTGTCTAAAACGATGATTTTGAGAGTTGCATTTAAAATACTCTCCTGCTTACTGGTAGTTAAACGTCAATTCCTAAATTATGTTGACGACTTGTTTGTGTACGACACCGTTGTCTGTGTACGACGCCATCCCAACCTCAACCCCGTCCCGTGGCAGATGATTGACGGCGAGGCCTTCTTACTACTGACTCAGGCCGACATTGTGAAGATCATGAGCATCAAACTCGGCCCCGCCCTCAAGATTTCCAATGCCATCCTTATGTTCAAGAGCACGGACGAGGCTCTCAAATGACTCGGTTTGGGGTTAGGATGAGGATTATAGTGCAGTCATCACGTGCCAAAATCATTGTGCAAGGCAAAGACCCCTTGCCTGAGCCCTTTTTGTGTGTTTTGTGTCCTGTGACCATCAGGTGTACAAGTAGACTCAAAGGACATTTTAGGATGAAAGTGTCAGACACAATATGGATACCAGGGTGAGTGAGTGAGCAGCATAACGTTTTGGCTGAGGAAGAATTGCATCATTCTTCTTAACTTTCCCCAAAAAACGAGTTCATGTTCTGATCGGTCGTATCGATGATTTAATGGCTGGCAATGACTCAAAGAAGTGGAAAAAATACTGTAACAAATTGTATTAGCGAACAAAATATCAACACTTTTTTATCCAACAGCAGGATCAGAAATATTACAATGAGGCGATTGAGTCCCCTCCATACTTGAGTGGCAACAGTGCTTAGCACAAACCATCAGAGGTTGCCAATTACATTCACATACATTTAACATGGCACTGTTTAACATTTCATTCACAGTCCTGGATTCAGCAAATGAAATGCACAAATAGTGACCTTGCCCCAACACATACAGTAATACAAGCGCGAACAAATAGAAGTACATAAATAGCAACATTTTTGTGCCGTGTACTGTTAAAAGAAAAAAAAAAATCAAGGACAATTGCATATCATTGAGTAAACCAGGACAACAAACATTGCCTTGAGGGTAAAGTTCTGCAATAAAAACTTATTAAATTTCCTCAAAATAATGTATTTCTTTATCACTTTAAGTAGATGAGAAGAGGACCCTGTGCATATTGAATAAATCATTTCAGTGTCATTTCCAGCTGAAAAATTCCCATTCTGTCAAAAAACACCTCTTCAGCTAAAACTTTGGCCGTTGTGGGAATTTCATTGAAGAAAACAGCTTTTTCCAATTTTTTTATTGCAACATGAAATCCACAGATCAGCTGGAGAGAACTTGGATTTCTAAATCGCACAACTATTTACTTAATTCAGCCCCATTCACAAAAGCACAATCGGTGTTGCCATCTTAGCAGTTTGGTTGACATATTTACCGATTTTTATGACGACTGCTGTAGCAACTATTTTTCCAAAAAGCAAACCCCGTACCCCATTTTGAGAACCAGTGACTTATGTGTTGTTAACATTTCTGCTGATTACTGTTACAGCCCAAATGAGCTATTGGTAAAGGGAATATTGATGCGACCCAAATTAAAAACAACAATGTCACACAACATGGTAAGTAAATAGGATTTGTTAAAATTGAAATGAAAATAACATGGAGAAGTTTCAATGTAGTGTAAAAATGAAGCGTGTGGTCCGTGATTAAACGACAATGCATAAACTAGGCCGGCCGTTGAAGCTCTACGAAGCTTCTTTTCTGTGCAATAATAACAATACAAAATATATATATATTATAATTGTATTTGAAAAAAAAAAATCAGTCTGTGAGCTCTGAAAGTTTGTGACTGATGTATTTTTCAGGATTTCTTTACTATTTGCCTTCTTTTCTGTGTTTTGTGCCTCAAATGTGTTGCACTTGGAGTTACCACAAAAAAAAAAACTGTATAGGAGCTCAGTAATAATTCTGAATCTAAATGTTATAACTTTAACTGCATTGTTTTTATGCAACAAATTTTATTTGTGGATGCATTGCCATTGGAGCACAACTGTGAACCCCAAATGGGATATAAGAGTGTTTTAAATAACTATGAACAAGTTTACATTTGTGTGTTCTTTGACAGGTTTACACTTGTGTCATTGTCATGATAGGATTTTGTGCGTTATTTCACTGGAATGTCTTAAGGGCTCTTGGCTTTGTCTTTCTCTCTGGTACGTGTGCGTGTGCTAAAATGATGTTGAATAACAAATGTCATTCAAATAAATGTCCAAACTTGATCACTTTTTACTTCTTTTGAAGAGCTCACAATTACGCATGGCCACATAATGGGTTGGGATGCACTCTGCGTGTCGCAATATTGACTATAAACGTACTACTTTGCTTATGGCATATCCCCCTATTGACCATATTGTTATCAACACATGGATGTGGTGCTTCTCGTCTCGCTACATTAGCCTTAGCTGCCATAAGTAAGCATGCAGTAAACAGTAGAACCTCTTAAATTGAACATTTGCGAGATGCTGGGGGACCGTTGATAGTGTGAATTAGAAGCAAGTTTGCTCATAATATAAATAACAGCTGTTCAGAGTCAGACTAGTCTTCAATGAACTTCAACGTAAGATGTATGTTTTGGAACTACGGATGGAAGCCAGTACACAGGGAAAAAAAACATCCTATGCTGTACTTCTGAAAATACTGTCACTACAGTAAAACCAAAACAACTGGGAACGCCTCCTTGAAATTGGACCATACAAGTCACCCCGCCCAATGTTGAATAACTTTCCGTCAATCATTCACTCTCTTGAGGTGTCCGACTGGCTTGAGATCAGTCAGTTGTGGGCAAGCAGCAGCTGCTGCACATATTTTGCTGAGCGCCTTCACGTCGAGGTTGCCTACCTGCACTCACAGGTGAGCACGCCGCACACCTTACACATACTCCTCAGTGCTTACAGAATGTACGTACATGATTTGAAATGTCATTTTACTGCTGCATTGTTATTCACGTGTTTACTGACCTTTGATTTTGAATGGTGAATCAATAGCGCTTGAGCGCTTGTATTTTTATCAGTAATGCTTATAGGACACTTGCTTTTTACTGTACATTATGTTAATGCAAATGTGAGAGTCAAGTCGATTTTTGTATTGCGTTGTAATGTATGCCTAAAGTACAAGATGTTTTATCTTCATTCATAGTTAAAACAAAACAGTTGAGTGAATTAAACCAAAATTTTTGCAGTGACATTTGAACTTCAATTAAACTTGAAAAGTTTGGAAATTCAACAATTTTAAATCATTCCAACTTAAACAGTTTCAGCCACCATGATTCCAAGTTTAGTTTTTCTAAGGCCACTTTTACGATAGGAATATGTGACTAATGTGTGTTCCTGTATGTTGTGACAGCTTAAAGAATGACCCAATACAGTATTTAGCATGTAAACACACATACACAGACCTTCAGTTTGTCTCTGCTGGTCCAGCATCTTGTACCTCACAAACTCGACGGACCCGCTCTGCACTCACTGCATCACAGCACTCAGCATTAAACTGGGTAATAAACCACACACACAGCAAAAGATTAGAGAAGTGTTTCAGTCTCACGACCTACCAATAAACAAAAATGTCACAAAAAGAAAGTGTAACGAAATTGTGACGGTCTCATCATACTTTACTCTCAAATTCTATTCTGTGGTATGACTGGCATGGATACACAGGTTTTTGTGAACTGGTGTCAAGAAATTCTGCACGTCACTATATGTCACTGGTAAAGACAGATGACATTCATTATTTCTGGTTATTTTTTTAAAACGATTATGTAAAACTGGATAACGACACGGGATGAACTCTCACAGCCCCGGTCCAGTGATTGGTAATCACTGGATTAGAGCTAAAATATAAAGTAAGCATCTCTCGTCATCTTTTCAGGTCTATCAAACGGACGCTGGGTTCCCACCGGGAATGGAATGGATAAGAGCCATGGCCCACTCTAATGTGAGTTTGAGTTGTACTCCTTGTGTCTGTCAAAAACTAGCTACTAACTAGTCTTTCGTTTTATGCCCGATCCAGCCATTTCACATACTAAATGATTTAAAGGAGAACGTAAATAATTATTCAATGAAGCAGAGAATTGGAATATGAATCTGTTTTACTTTGGTACTGACGTCCTCCTCGAAGTAGCGATTGAATTCCAAGTTCTTTATCTTCTGAATTTAAGTTCCAAAGGGCCGCTCGAATCAAATAAATAAAGCATATTAGAACATATTAAAATCCTATTTAGGACAAACAACAGTGTTGAGGTCACTTCCTCTGACAACGGATAGAACCTGGAGACCTAGAGACTAATTAGCTCTCTTAGGACCATGGTAATAAGTTCACTAAATTGATGAATTCATTAAGAAACTGAAATAAAGTTCAACAGAATCACAGTTGTATATCTGTACTAAGATTCTGGTGGCTATGCTTTGCATTAAGTTAAGTTTGAGTTTTTTCCCTTCTATTTCTTGCATTTATTTTCTTAGCTGCGGTCGCCATCCTCTTCTCCTCATGATGAAGTCAACTTGGGTCCTTCAGCGGACCCTCAGTAAGTAGCTTCACCCCTACAAACCATGTGATCCTTCTCCTCTAAATTGTCAGCATGGCAAGTTTATTTGTGCTAGATAATTCAAAATATTTTACAATTCAAAACGCTTTACATAAATATTTAAAGCATTAGTGAAAGTGAAACGAAATATGAAAACGTAAAATCATAAGAAGACTGAAATGATTAAAACCAAGCATCAATTTCTTTGGAAATATTCAGTGATTGACTGTGATTTCTGGGGTTCTCTATTCTTATCTGGAACACAATGATTCCGCTCATGTTGTTTTCTTCTCAGTGAGTTTTACTAGTTCCTTTATTGCCAAATAGTTTTTAGAGTGGTTGGTCAAGTCACTAAATATAGCAACCAAATCACTAAGCTGTCAACATTGATTCTTTTTCCTAAAGAAACTCTGTTGACAACTTGTTTGTGGAAGCAGTACGATGATGATGTGTAAATATAGCACTGTTGATAAGGAAGTGAAAATCCACAAATTGATGCCCCTCCTTAAAAGAAGTTTGTAATTGTGTGTGGCTGCCATAAGATGGGGGCAAACCACTTCAGAGAGCATCATAAAACATCAACGTCATGTTTCTAGCATGTACGCAATCATGAGCTCATGTTACATAAACAATTGCGTTCAAGCAAGTAATTCAAAGGTTCAACATATACACAGCTCCTTGACATGAGCTTAATCAACAGCATAAGCTAGCATTCTAGCTATACAATAACACAAACTGTACAGTACAATCTTGATTTTATTTGTCATCCACTATTACTGCACCGTTTTTTTAAGGAGTGTGTGTTGCTGTGCACTGAACATTATAAAGCCTTTAATAAATAACTCTCTGTCTTGTTGCAGTGCCAAGCCTACCGACTTTGACTTCCTGGCTGTCATTGGCAAAGGGACCTTTGGAAAGGTAATCCAATTACTTATTCACCTCATGTTGAAATGAACCCATTTTACCCTCTGAAGACCATTCAATGAGCTACTTGGGCATTCAATGATATTTCTTTCTGTATGTTTTTGATCATTCAGTAACTTTTCACAATTTGACCATCACATTTATAATAATGTGAATATTTTTTCCATGGATAAGTATCTTCATTTTTATGACCTTTTGTCATTGATTATGTGACGACTTACAATGACAATGTGGTCCCAACATGAAACTTAACTACCAGAGCTGGGATTTGAAAGCAGAACTGCAGAACTTTCTTCTTTTGCATTCAATTATAGTATTTTCATTCTTATCATTGCCTTTTGTCACTGGCCACTGTGTGACAAATGTTCCAGCAACTTTAAGTTTACCAAAGCAATTGCTTTCGGAGTCATGTCTCTGTTAATAATGACTGCAAAACTTGCAATGATTCATAAACAGTCGAGTACTGTAGATGGATGCTATCAGTGGTCACGTTGTTGTAAATTACCCAAATATGACATGAGAGCGAAGGAAAGTCGAGGTTGACAACTGCATACACAAAGGTTTCGTGAATCATTAACTGTGGAGTCACTTAAGGTCGTCAGTCACCGATGGAAAAGTAATATGAAATGTTACCAGACAATTGTTTAAAGACAACAAACATATCCTTAAATGATTCCTCAAGCGGGATGTCTATTTTTATTTTATTTTCCTTTTCTGGAAACGTAAACCAAGAGCTTGGCGCCTCCCGCAAGACTACATTGACAGTAAACTACGCATCTAAATGCAGTCACAATTTTTCCTGGTCTGAGTGTTTTTTTATTTTTTATTTTTATTTTTTTAATTACAATATGCAGGACAGTGTACAGTGTACAAGGTGGTTTGCCTGTTGGCCATTTTACAGTTTGGTTGGATTTTAAAACTTGTGACATTTGCTTCCACGTACTGCTTTATCGACGATACTAAATTGTCCTAATGTGAATTTGACTGGTTATGTTCCCCACCCACCCAAAATCATCTGAGGATGTAAACTGTACTCTATTTACACTCGTCAGCAAGAGTAACGCGCTTTGTTTAGTGCCTTCCTTCTGGCCAAACGTGATTCAATTTTGCCTGTGTCATATGTTTCCACAGTTCACACAGACACGTGAAGGCTTCTGTGCCTTCTGTCCTGGCCGCAGCGCGTCCACATGGCGCTGTCAAGTGTTTACTAAACAAAAAAAAATTAACACACCAACCTTGCAATGCAGGTCGTGCTCGCCAAGCTCAAAGCCACCAACCAATTCTATGCTGTCAAAGTGCTGCAGAAGAAAGTCATCTTGAAGAAAAAAGAGGTGAGCGTCTACTATGCCAGGGGTGACCATATTGCCATACAGTACCCTTGGAAGAATAATTTAGGTATAAAAAGGGACGTTTTCCCACGTTCACACAAAAACATCTGGTGGATGTAATGGTGTACTGCATCTCAGAAAGAATTAGAGTGAAAAAAAAGATGCACGTAGCTCAACACTAATGATGCAGAGCAACTTCCAGTGTTGTCATCAACATTTAGCAACAACATCAATCTTATCTAATGTGCAATAGGTGCGGTTCAAAGGACGTTTTTTATAACTCGCACAAAAGTAAGAGTTTATCTCAGGCACGCACATGCAAATCCCTACTTGAGAAATTCAGTTTTAGAAAACAAAGATTAAATTCATTTTGGATCTGATCCCAATCCTAACACTTACTGTATTCATGCCAAATCTGATCTGATCCAGTTGTGTGTGATTTTGGTGTCACTCAGCCATGATTGAAATGTAGCAAAATAATACAATTCTGGGATCTAATTTGAAAAGGTTAAACATTTGCACGTGCTCCGGTACAATGGGATGTCAGTGAGCTTCCATATTTTGCTTTAAAATACAGTGATATTTCTGCAGTTGTAATTTGGTGTGCTCATGCAGTGGTCAATACATCTAAAAATGGGTTTATTGTCACGCTGACCAGTTTTGATCTCCATGGTCTGCAGCAAAAAAACATTATGGCGGAGCGTAACGTGCTGCTCAAAAGCCTGAAACACCCCTTCCTGGTTCGGCTCCATTACTCCTTCCAGACCTCAGAGAAGCTCTACTTTGTCCTCGACTACGTGAATGGTGGAGAGGTATGGCGCAAGCCATCATAACAAGCTTTGATTCACAGGCTGGGTCGCGCCTTCTTATGCCCTTGGTCTTTCTTTGTGCAGCTCTTCTTTCATCTGCAGCGTGAGAGATGTTTTTCCGAACCCAGAGCGAGGTTCTACGCTGCGGAGGTGGCCAGCGCTATCGGCTACCTTCACTCCCTCAATATTGTCTACAGGTCAGCCTACCTATCTATCTAGCCAACTCATCCGTCCATCCGTAATCATCTGTGTGTGTGTGCTCATCACAGGGATCTGAAGCCAGAGAATATCCTCTTAGATTCTCAGGTGAATTTTGCCACAATTTCCTCTTCTGTCTATGAACGTTACATAATGTATGTATACACCCTCCTGCATGTTTGTGCGTTGTGCAGGGCCATGTGGTGCTGACTGATTTTGGTTTGTGCAAAGAAGGTGTAGAGCCAGACGGAACCACCACAACTTTCTGTGGAACACCAGAAGTAAGTTGAAAAGATATATACTGCATGTCCCAAAAAATCCCGATAACTGAAGATACAGAGTTATCCAGATCCAGAATTAGAAATGGAAATATAGCACGAGCCTGATAAAACATTGAACACTGAATTTGCACTTTTGCCACCAAAGTACTTAGCACCAGAGGTTCTTCGGAAGGAACCTTATGACAGGACTGTTGACTGGTGGTGTCTTGGAACTGTGCTTTATGAGATGATTTACAGTCTGGTAAGTGTCTGTGAGACGTGTGTGTGGGTGGGTGTTTGTGGAGATAATAACATATGCCTGTTTTCTTTCACGGTAGCCTCCTTTCTACAGCCGTGATGTTGGAGAAATGTATGAAGGGATTCTCCATAAGCCTTTGCTGCTCCCACCAGGGAAGTCTGAGGCCGTGTGCTCCCTGCTGGATGGACTCCTGCAGAAGGACCAGCACAGACGCTTTGGGGCCATCGCCGATTTTGTACGTGTTCTTAAATTAGGAGGGGGAAAAAACAGATACCCCAAGACTTAGAAAGCGATTCCAAATTCCAAATCGAGTTGATTTGGTATTTTGAGTATGTTTCATGATGCATTTATGTGTTGTGCTGTACAGTTAGAAATCAAGAACCACACCTTTTTTGCATCAATCAACTGGGACGATATTTACCACAAGAGAATCACTCCTCCTTTCAACCCGAATGTGGTGAGTGTCAGATCATTACTGTAAGTTTAAAATGAACTTTTTACACAATACACTGCCGCCTAGTGGCCAGGTCACATATTAGAAGGAGTCTACATTACAGTACATTGTCTTATTCCTGATGAGCAACTAACTCTCCTACCTCGTCCCTTCCCACCTTTAGAGGGGCCCTGCCGACACTCAGCATATCGACCCAGAGTTCACGAGAGAAATGGTTCCTAATTCGCTGAGTCGGACGCCGGAACTCAACGCCAGCACGAGTGCCAACAACGCCTTTTTCGGCTTCTCCTACGTGGCCAGCGATGACAGCTATCTGTGAGCCAACAGCGTGGGCCCTTGTGTTATATGACGATGTAGCTGACTACTACTCAGTATAGAAGTTCACAATGGGCCCATCTTGTAGCAGAGGTGGACTTGAAAGATCTACAGTTAATCCTCTTCAGTTTTATCTATAAAGAACAATGAGGAGGAGAGGGATGTTGATACATTACGTGATCCCTCTATTATTTTTTTCTGTGATGTTAAGCAAATGAGTGCAATGTTCTATGTCACGAAGACAACGAATGAAATTTAGCTCCGGCTAATTCCGACTGGTTTTACACTGGGGTGTTTGTATATATGTCAATATCTTTAGTGTTCATCAAACTGGTACTGTCCTGTCTAAATAAAAAAATAAAAACATGTTGACGACACCCAGGACAGATAACCAGTTCAACAGCGGCTGTTTAATGGACTTGTTCTTCTGCACCAGACTCATGCAAGCAAGCCTTAAAGGACTTTTTTTTGCACTGAGAACAGAAAGAGTACTCCTTGTCCTTGTCAACACTTGTCTTGACTTGACTTGCCACTCTCTCTGGTGAAATGATCAAATATATCAAACAGATTTTGAAATATTAAAATAATGATCTTGTTTCAATGTAGTCACAGTTTAACACAAAGCTGATATTTTGTACAGGAGGCCATGGCTTCTATTGTATGGATTGCATCAGGTGGATACACAAATTTATTCTAGCTTTTGCCATCCAGCAGATTGATTTTATTATTATTTATTTTATTTCTTATTTTATTATTGTGAACTGTGTTTTCATAAAATAGTCAGGTGTTAGTTTAACCTCTCTCTTTCGTTTATTGACTTTTCTGTTCATATCCGAGTGACGAGGATAACAACACGTCACGTTTCCAGTGTTGCATTTGCTGTTTTGGCCACAGGTGGCGCTACACTTTTTTGTGAGCATAATTAGCATTTAGCAGCAGAATCACTCATGCGTTCGTGTGAACATGCTAGCTTGCTAGTTGGCACCTGGCTGGAGTTATTTACCCATTCGGACAAATAACGTGAGCATTGTTCCTATAAAATATGAACGGTCTACGTGAGCTTAATGTTCTCGTTTTGATTCACGCTTATTTGTTTGTTTTGCGTCTGCTATTATCAGCTCATTTAAGGGAGCTAACGTTAGCTAGCCGTCGTGGAGAGGTGCACGTGCATTAAACTGCATTAAAATGTCCTCTCCACCTGAGTCGAACACTTTGTGAATGATGTTATAAACATAGAGAAATTGCGGCTTTATTTGCATCCCAATTGGTGAATAGAATGCGGACTCGTATCATCTCTTTGCAAATGTGTAAACAACATAACCATGGTCTTTGGTCAGCTACAACATTTTGCGTTTTTAAAACTGCCATCTTGGCCATTGCTTTTAAAGCCAAGGCACACGAAATCTCCAGCACACAATCAAACAAAATAGTAACAAATAGAAAAGTTTCAATTTGCTCAAATGTTTTCACTCAATGCGATAACAGGGTCTCTTATGACTGAATGGAAACACCCGATGTCTCAAATTCATGCCATAATCAAACGACCACATATTTTTCTGGTTAAGTGTGTCTCCACTGTCTGATATGCAACGCTTGTAGTAACAACGTCGTCACAACAGATAGTGTTGCAGGAAATTTAGACAAGCTCATTGTATTTTGAAATTGTTGACCATTTCAACGTTAATTCAGTAAGCATTGTATTTGCATTTTCTGTGCTATGTTTTGACAAACTGGAAGAAAAAATAAATGGTCTCATTATCTGTAAAGAAAAAGATATATAGTATCTGAGAATTTGGGCTTGAGGCAAAAACTAATCTAACTACAGAAAGGTAAAAATTTGCAAAAATTGAATAATAACATATTTCGGTGAGAAAAATATTTTAATTCGAGGCCATATTGCTTCTTTGTTCCACATTGAGGGTGGAATGAAGACAAGCTGAAAGCCTCCTTTTCGCGTTCCTTCTATGCCAGTGGTTCTTAACCTTGTTGGAGGTACCGAACCCCACCAGTTTCATATGTGCATTCGCCGAACCCTTCATTAGTGAAAAATAAAATCATTTTTTTCAAATTCAAGACATCAATGCTGGTGCACAAAGTAAGCCGTGCATGAACATCACCTTGTTCAAAGTACCAAACCAACACAATGCATGAATTCAAAACAAATGACATACCTGCAAGTCAAATTGACATCTGCTGTTGCTTTGCAAGACCAATTCAGATATGCGTCATCACGAATTTACACGATAAATCGGGTGTGTTCAGACCTCTGCAGTGGAGGCTCCGGCGAACCCCTGAGACGACTCACTTGACCCCTAGGGTTCGATCGAACCCAGGTTAAGAACCACTCTTCTATGCATTTGACGTCTTTGATTTTCTACATTGTGCAAGCTGTGTACTTCCTCCCCAGTGTTTCAGCTCATTGTCAATGTGTATTTACAGTATGGCAGAAAAGGCTGATGTTGCTCTGTGTTTTGACACAGACTCGAGCTCTGTGGACAAGCTTGGCCCCAAAGTAAGATGGACTCTGGAAGAGGTTAGTTGTTACTCGAGTAGGCGCGGGCATCACCAATCTGTGCATATACATAGGTAGATATACATATGCAGTACTGCTTGAATGAAGTGAATCAGTGTACAATATTATGAGCTATTTTCCTCTCTATTAGAAAACTGTTACATGAAAAACCACATCTCTCACCTAATTATCTCTAATGTGTAGGATGAAAACCTGAAAATCCTTGTCCAGAATTTTGGAGAACGGAACTGGAATACTGTCGCTACTCTGTTACCGGTAAGAATTTATTACAAGAAGATTTCAGCTATGGAACAATTAATAGTGGCCCGATTTTATCCTGGGCCCACATGGCATTGCGTCGCTCCACTACATACTTGACATCAACACAATCTAGGTTTTTATATCAAATTTGACTTTATACTCATTACTCATGTGGTGTTTTCTTATAGTGTGCCTCATATATAATTTGGTATTTTATGCCGTTCCCCTAAAAGTAAAGACTATACAAAAGTAATATTTTTGTAAAGGGTTGTATATTACAGTATGAATATACAAAATGTGAACTAATAATTGAAAATTGTCGTATTATATTGTGATTACTTATAGATGGAGTCAGTTCCGGACCACAGAAGCTTAGAAATGTAAGGAATGATCTATTTTGTCCCGTTACTTGACAGGGCAAGACAGAATTGCAGTGTTTGCAACGCTGGAAAAGTCTGATTGGAAATGTGGTAGCAGAATGCTGGTCCAAAGAGGAAGATGAAAAGGTGACAAATCTCAACTCTCGTACAATAAAACATTTTAGGAATTATGGTAGACAGCCAGTGGTTTTTTTCAGATTTTACATCATCTTTTCATAATCAAGCAATTGTGCTTTTTTCTCCTTGAGCAGATCAAAGAGTTGGTGGGCAGGTTTGGCACCAATCGCTGGAGTATGATTTGCAAGCAGCTGAACGGGCGGATGGAGAATCAGTGTCGTGAGCGTTGGCTGTCTCACTTGGAGCCCACGTTAAAGAAGTCCAACTGGACCCACGAGGAGGATCTCATCATTTACAAAGCCCAGTCCGTCTTTGGCAACCGCTGGGCTGAGATTGCCAAGCTGCTTCCTGGAAGGTAGGATGCTATATTGAGCGTCGGGCCACTTTAAGTCGTTCGGACATTGGCACTGGAACATCCAGTGATGTGTGTGATGTTTGTGTGTGTTTGCAGGACAGAGTACGCGGTGAGGAGCCACTGGAACTCCACGCTCAAATCGGAAGCTGAATTGGGCCAGCTCAAAAATAACTCGGAGACCATCTCCGTCGATATTCAGCAGTTTGTGGAAGGAAGGGTATGACAAGAGAATGGCTTTTTGAAATGCTCGTGTCCGCATATTGTTGTTGGTCAGGATTATTTCTCAAACAAACATGGCCTATTCTTGCGTTCTGAGATTGTGATGCAATTGCATTGATTATATTTTGCAGGTGAAGTTCAAGTGTGACACGTTACTGGACACCATGCCAGTAACTCCCGAAGTGGTAAGCTCCATGTTGCTTCTACAGTATCAGATCCTGAAAAGGTGCTTAAATACATGACTTGCGAGACTCCTTCTTTTACCTCCTTTACTCTCTGCATTGCTGCAGGTCAAAGACAAGAAAGAAATGCGCAAAATCCCCCAGAAGAAATCCACTGCACCCGGTAATGTTGTCGCATCAAAAAGAACCAGGTCTCCAAAGATTGCCCCATTGCCCACCCAACCCAGCTCCAGTGGTGTGACAGCCACAGCACCCGCAGCAGCAGAGGCGGCGGCGGATCAGAAAAAGTTAGTTGACGCTGCATTGAGGATGATTGCTGAGGACATGCTGCCGCTCAGGTAGATCTTGAATGATGCTCACTTGAGATGTGTTATTATGTCTCTGATTACTTAGGGGGACTGACAGAGAGTCTCTTGACATTATGTTCCAAGCAGTGTGCTTAAAATTGTACAACATCATTTCATTATCCCTCCCAGTTTTGTGGAGGGATCAGGTTTCCGCTCCTTCATGGGCACCATCGGCCCCGAATACCACAAGCTGTCCCAGCGCGCCGTCAGCTTGCAGCTTTACGACGACGTGGAGAGAACTGTCAGACCACAGCTCATCCGTGACTTAAAGGCCTGCCTGTGCAAATCTAAAGATGGAAAGGGTGTTATTCATGTGACCTGTGACCTCTGGGCGGGCGCGCAGGCCGATTCGATGGATGAGTCGGTGGTCATCGTGCAGCTCCACTTCATCAGTGAGGCGTGGCAGATCCGCCGGCCGACTGTGGCCTTCCGGCACGTGAGCCGCACAGACCTGAGCGGCGCAGTCTCCAAAGAGCTGGAGGGCGTGCTGCTGGGCTACGGAGTCTTTCCGCAGAGCATCGGCTACGTCCTCGTCAACCACGCCAAAGAAGTGCTGGCTGCAAATAGTGTCTTCTGCGACTACAAGATCATGTGCCCGTCGAACCGTGGGGAGCCAGACGGAGATGAGGTCGTGGCCTTTCTGTCAGACCGGATGCCTGAATCGGAGTCCCCATTTTCAGAGGTCAAGATTGGGACCAAAATCACTTGTGTGGCAAAAACGCTACAGCTGGTGATCAGTGAGGCATTGAAGAACTCCAGGGTGGTGGAAAACCTCCTCTCACATGTCCACAATGTCGTGGCGTTCTTCAGGGGCAGCACGTACTGGAGTGAGGTATGAAAATGGATGTGCACGCTATGAACCATTTTCATATTATGTCTTCTAATTCCAGTTGCCTTGATCGTCTGGATAGTTAAAGTTAATTGCTTGGATTACAAATGGTTGGCTGGTCCACAACCAAATCATGTTGTCGCCTCTCTGTGTCCTGGTGAAGGTTTTGTTAAAGGAGTGCAGTGTGTCTTTGTGTCCGCCCTCCAACCACTGTCGCTGGAACTCCATGATGGTGTCCCTCCGCCGAATGGTGCAGGAGTCGGCTTGGAACGGGATCCTCACCGTCCTGGCGCAAGCTCGTAGCGAGGCCAGTGACACGGCCAGCGCCCCGCCTCTGATCATGGTCAAGAGGGAGCAAGTGCTTGATATCCTGGCTCTCCTGGAGCCCTTCCAGGAAGCCCTGCAGGTATGGAATGATCGGAAGTTATATGCTAGAAGGCAATGTGAGAGTGTCATTTTTTGTCTGCTCTCGTCTTTAGGTCCTGTTAGGAAATGCAGTGGCCATCTCGTATGTCCTGACCTCTCTGGTTAGCCTCGATAAGACATTGGAAGGCTGTAGCACCAACTACACCCACTTCAAAAAGGCCCTGCGCACGGGCCTCCATACTCACTTCCAGTCCCTCATTCACCAGGAAGACGTGATAATGGCTGCTGTGTTCGACCCGAGGAACAAACTGAAGGTACGCTATGTACTATAACCACCAGATAGTTGACTGGTACCCGGTCCATGGGCCATTTGCTACGATGCTGCAGAGATACTGAACAAAAAATATGTTTTGCTGATTTAATGAAAAAAAGTGTTTGGAGAGCTTCTTTGATGGACAGATCACATAAACTATCTGCAAACAACGTCGTCTGTCTGTCGCTTTTTAAAACTCAAATGTGGCCCTTGAGTATAAAAACAGTTTTGTACGCAGTTTTTTAAATTTTGTGACAGTAGTTGCTATTTCCCTTCATAATTCCTTTACCACTACATCACTGGACGTATGTGACGTCTCACTTGAGTCAAGCCCAATGCTAAATTGAAGTCCTGGATGCTCGAGCATGTGTTGCTGACAGACTCGTCTGCCGTAGAACAAATTTGTTATTGTTTATGCAAATGAATAAAATAACTTCACACTCCGAGCTGGAATTGTCGACAGTGGAACCCTAGAGGAATGTGAATGCGTTTTGTGATTGGTGGAACCAATGCTCTATTATGATTTTCACACTAAATTGAAATTCTCACTTGTCTTGATCAGACATTCACTGATGACCACCTTGAAGACCAGACAGGTTTCCTAACACCTCCAACAAAATATGAGGCTCGTGTCATTGCGGAGGCGGCACTGGGGAGCCAGGCAGACGCAACTGATCTGACTTCGACGGCGGAGGAACACCAGAAAAATGAGGAAGGAGACCAGCCGCCGGACAGCAGTGAGGAAACGGCGGCCGTCAGCCTGAAAGAGGCCACTGGGGGGAGCTCGGACGACAACCGTGACTCCATTAATGTCGTCGGCATCAAGCGCAAAGCAGATAACAGCCTCCCCCAGCTTCCATCAAAGACCGTGACCTCAGAACTTGCCGTGTACCTGTCTGAGCCGCTGTGGGAAAACGGCTCCAGTTTGCTCTACTGGAAATCGGCCACTCGCTTCCCACAACTGCAAGGCATTGCTAAGCGACTTCTGGCGGTACCCGCTACCTCAGGGGGCTTCGACAGGCTTTGCCCGATGGCAGCTTGTATCGTACGGGCCAAACGGAACCGCATGCCACCTCACACCACAGAGAGACTCCTTCTTTACAAAAACTCTTTGAAGACAAAGACTGGCAAAAAGTCTGGTGGGGTCACTAAACACAGAGCGACCAAGTGATTGGGTGATTCTTTGTAATGTGTATGCTGATAGCAGCTGCTATGCAAATCACTTTTTTTTAAACATTGGTTATAGAAAATTGCAATTGTCAATTCAGATAGCCACTTGAGTTTTTTCTTTGCGGTAAAGAAAAGAATGGTTAGCACATCTGCCTCACAACTCAGAGTTTTACAGTTTGGCTCTTGACTCCGGTCTTACTGTTTGAAATTCTGCTTGTTATTGCTTGGCGTTGCTCTTTGCTGCATTCTAAAATACAAGCATGCTTGAAGACTCTGAATTGTTCATAGAACTGAACGTGACTTTAAATTGCTGTTTGTCTAGTATATGTGCTCTGCAATTGGGCGTCCACCAGATCGGTGGCACGCGTCCTCTGGCACAAGGTCAGTTTGATTGGCTCCAGCTCACAAGCGACCCTTATGAGTACAAGTGCTATTGAACATTTTGTAAATACAAGATTGATCCAGTGTTTACTGCCCATAATAAAAGCTTATGTCAATATAAATCATTCATAATAATTAAGGTAAACTATGAATGACATTGTTGTCACCTAATTTTAAGACGCTTCTGCCCCTAAAACCACAGACATCGTGACAACTGTTATTTGACGACTACACAAGATTGGGTGACGCTGGTAACTGCAAAGGCAGTATTGCATTTTGGTGCTGAACTGGAGGAAACTTGAAATTTGCTACAACCACCCAAAAGAGAAGCCTCATTTTATATTTGCTGATGCAAATGTGTCTGATGATTTTGTGGATTTAATCCAGGTAAATGTGTTTCTTTTCTCATCAAGTATGCCTGATACCTTAAAAATGTAAGCCAACGTTTGCAAAGTGGTGTTATAATCACCAGAATTTAGATTATATAATAAACCCTTCCAAAACTTAGTCAGCAATAAAACAAAAGGGAATAAATAAAAAATATATATTAATATAATTTTCACTATTAGGAACACTGCACTGGACTACAAGGAGTTACAAAAATTAGAAATAGGAATTTTAAACTTTCTGCCTCAACGGCTTTTTGAAACTGAGAGCTACTTGAGCACCTAACCAATCTCATACATGTTATTGCACTTTGTCAGAGCATGTTATTTTGACACTTGTCTGCGCGTAATGATGACGTCAGAGGTTGGGTTCACTTCCGAGGTGATGGTAACCAGTTCCTACACGCGTGTTCTCTCTCGTCGTCTATATTTCGCCCATCTTCACATTAGTTTTGTTCACAGAGAGCCTGAATAAGAACAGTAAGGTTACGCAAGGACGTTGCCTTTTAGTTTTCACCGCTAGCTCATCGAGCTCGTGAACGGTTCTCTTCGCCATGGCGCTGTACACGAAAGCCGCTGAGATCCTGGACAAGGTGGACAAGCAACAGGGTGCTCTCAAAACGCTGGTGTATGAAAGTAAATTCGCCAACATCAAGCAGCTCTTCGCTCTCGTCTGCCAGACCCAGAAATTCTCGTCCGTCTTGGAGGACATCATCGCGTCCACCAAGCTGCTGAAATATACCAAGTTGAAGATGCCCCTGGCCAAGGTGGGGAATGGAAATGTTCTATATTTGCTGTCGTTTCAGTGTGTTCCGGGCAGGGTTAGAATATGGGAATTTTAATTAGTTTTTAGAGCGGGCTTGTTAGTTTTAATCAGGTCTTTTTTTTCCCGCGAAAATACGGAAGATTTTGTATCTCAAAATGATTTATATTTTCCACCACAGGTTCTAGTCTTTGACCTGCTCATGGGCCAAGGCCTCAAGTGCGGCGGCTCCTGGAAGACATTGGTGATGAAGCATCGCTCCAGGCTGCAGACCGAGTTGGCCCTCATGAAAGTCAAGCGAAAAGTCAGCAGGAATGAAGACCTCCTCGCCAGTAACATCAGGGAACCCGTTGGTGACCAGCTACCCAGGTACGCGCGTGTCAATATCCTGAAGACCACGATGGAGGACACTGTGGACTACCTCAAGCGGGAGGGCTTCACCTACAAGGGGGAGGCCTCCAAGTTGGATGACTTGACCCTCACGGCAAGGGAGTTTGTGAAGGACCTTCACCTGCCAGAGGTGCTGGTCTTCCCGCCTAAAACGGACTTCCACGACCACTTCCTGTACAAGGCCGGCCACATTATTCTTCAGGATAAAGCCAGCTGCCTCCCCGCCTTTCTACTCAATCCACCGCCTGGGAGCCATGTCATTGACGCCTGCGCTGCCCCGGGGAATAAAAGCAGCCACCTGGCCGCCATCATGAAGAACAGAGGCCGGCTGTTTGCCTTTGATTTGGATGCCAAGCGTCTGGCCACCATGTCCACCCTCATGCTGCGAGCCGGCGTCACTTGTCATAAGCTGGCCAATCAGGACTTCCTCAAGGTGGACCCGGAAAGCAAGTTGTACGGGGGCGTGGAATACATCCTGCTCGATCCCTCTTGCAGCGGTTCAGGTAGAACGTTTCGCCGCTCTTATGTTGAAATAATGAGGAGCTTGTCTCAATTTACATTTCATTTTACTTTTACTTCCACTTTCTAGAAGGTTTAATTTTCTAAATTCAGTTTTACAGGTTAGGTGGAAAAGATTATTATCGGCCTTGGTGTCCCTTTTTTGTAGATCACAAAAAACGAACTGGTTTCTATCCACTGTAAATTTTATATTCAGTCAGTGTGCACATGTTTGTTTCAGGCATGGTGTGTCTCCAGGACCGCACGTCTGCCGATCCTCAAAAGGACGCATCTCGTCTGGCTTCGCTGGCCTCCTTCCAGCTGCGCTGCCTGAACCATGGACTCCGGTTTCCCCGGCTGAAGCGCCTAATCTACTCCACTTGCTCTGTCCACAGCCAGGAGAACGAGGAGGTCGTAACGGCCTGTCTTCAGCAGAACCCCGGCTTCAGGTGCCCCCTTTCAGCCCAGTTCACCAGTCAGTGACGCTTCTAAAATTAGGGCTGTTGCGAATCAGTTTCGAATTGATTTTCTTGGTGACTCTTGGATTGAGTTATTGGTTAAACAAAGAAACAGACAGTTTTGAGAACAGACACATTTCGAACTCTGCTAAGAAATGATTCGCTTTATTGTATTTAAACACAAATGAACTACTATTTGTAACTGTCACTCATCTTAACATGATTTCTAGTCTACAAACACCATGCAGTACAGTTCAGATCACAATGCTAGGAATAACTTCATTCCAGCTAGCAATGGCCGGTTTAAAACACCTTACCAGCTTGTGTTTTGCGTACCCGCAGGCTGGTGCCACTGCTGCCTGGGTGGCCCGAACGAGGCCTGCCACCCCTATCTCAGTGTCTCCGGGCAAGCGTCAACGGGATGCGCACGCATGGATTCTTTGTGGCTCTGCTGGAGCGTTGCAATGAAGCTGAGAATCTGATGCCACAGCTAACGCTACAGACAAGGTAGACGATCCTGCATTTGAGAAGACAGATGTATCCATTTGATTTTTCACTCTGAATTATTATTTATCTGGACTAATTTATCGAGGCAAACAAAAGACCCTGCTAACAACATCCCAAAATAAGATTTCAATTGAAAATATTACATTGGTCCATAGCGTTTCCTATTGTATGTTAACAATAGTCTAACTTTGAACTTGAGTTAGGTTAATGGCAGTGATGAAAGTACTTTTAATGCACATTATGGGAAAAAAATAAACCGCTTCCAGTCTTGATCAATGTATTTGCGCGATATAGGCATCCCGAGATGGCGGTGACCTGCCTCCCTGCCTGTGAGAAGACCCCTGAAGACGCTCCCAGTCCCAACCAGCCTGAACCTTCAGAGTGCGAGGACAAAGCAACGGCCTCTGAAGATGGCAAGCTAGGTGAGAAGAAGACCAAAAAGAGGAGGAAGCGGAAGAAGAAAGGCAAAAGTGTGATAACTGAATCGAAAGACTGAATTGGCAGCATGTTGTGAACAACGGGATTGCATGACTAATGCTTTTCCATTTTTATTAAAAAGTCTACATGATACAAAAAATGTAAGTGCCTTTTCTAAAGTTCCTGCGGCTCCTTTTGCTTCCAAGTAAACTATTATTTTTAGTTGTATTAAATGTACCACATGGCATTTCCATCCATGTTCTCGAGTACTTTACCTTATTAGGTGCTGGGCGTTACCATTTCCACACTGCCTGGACACTACTAAGAGATTGAAAATAAAGATGAATTATAACCTTAGTCCTTGAATAGCTTAGTAGAGCACCAAGCCAATTCGTATTCAAAAGACCCCTCTATTTTGAACACAACTGGAATAGCAGTGCAAATCGTAATATCAACGGAAGGGGGCGCTACAATCAAATCTAGATAGCTGGAGCTTTATTATTGCACTTTAGTGGTGTGTGTGGTGGCTTTGTTCTTTCTGCTGTGGTCTCTGTCCTCTTTCTTAACATCACACATCCTCCCTCATCTTCTCATTTGATTTCACAGGCTGTCTTCATTATTCGCAACACACTACTTTTGACCTATTTTTCAGTCTGAACATGAAATATCTTCCATATTCCTTTGATGGGCAGATAGTTGCAAGGCTCCTCAGACAACACACATTTTGCAGGGGGTAGTAGTGACTGGGAGGTTAAAATAATGTAAAGTGACTGAAGCTGCTGTGTGTGTGTGTGTTTCTGTTTCTGTCATGGGTACATCCTTACAGCAGATTGCAGATTGACAGCTGCATGTACGGCTTACAGTGTGTGAAATACACTGTGCATTCGCACGCACGCACACACAGCTGACAACACTTCCAAGACCAGACAGAGTCCTGATGGGCTATAGGCGTGGCGGGGTCAATGGTCATTGCAAACATCACATCTAATAATGTCATGCTGAATTCAATGTAGCAAGGACGTTGACTGCACAAGACAAAGACAAATGATTTTAATCAGCTCTTCATCGCAAGGCTAATGGACAAAACAATACCAAATATAGTAACATTTCAAAGACTTAACAAGAAAATTAAATATGAAAACTGGGGGCAAAAGTCTTGGGTGTAATAATTCTGATGATAAAAAAAATGTGTGGAATAATGAAATACCAACATTAATTATTACTATTTAGAATTATTCAAACATAAGTAAATGTTTAAAAACACGATTAAATAGAATATATATTGTGTATGTATTGTAATGTATGTCAAATGTTATGTATGCCAGGTTTTTCAAATATTGATTGAAAGCTAGTGTGTGCTCGTAAGTGAACGATTTGTTCAAAATAAATAAAATAAATGGCACTTTTCACTTTCATTTAAGCTTTGACCATGATTTTTTCCCTAATAAAGTGGCCTGTGATTAGGTACACCTGAAAATGGCGGTGTACCCTATGGAGTGTCCGAATGACGTCACAGATAAAACAGCCAATCAGGAGGTGGCGGTGAGGGTGGGTGTGGCACTTTTCACTTTCACTTAAGCTTTTTCTCTAATGAAGTGACCTGTGATTAGGTACACCTCATGGACACTTCAATAAGTACACTACACGAGGTTAAAAAAAAAAAGAATAAATAAATAAGAATGTGTTGCGAACGATGCGGTGAACGATTCGTTTGAACAAATCTTTTGAGTGACCCTTCTAAAGGAATGCACGTCACTAGAACAAAAGAGTCCAGACATTCAAGGGCGGACAGGTCGAAATAGCTGACTGGTTAGTGACACGGCCTCTTGCACGGAACGACCGTGGTTCAATCCCTGGTGTGAGCATATACCTAAGTGTGCTTTTAAAATTGGAACCTTGCTTTGTAGGCGTACGCATATGCAATCGAATGCGAATATTTATGTCTAAATACATAGGGCAGCCCCACCCCGAAGTTGGCGGAGCAAACCAAGGGATCACGCCCACTACCTAGGGGGCGTGGTGAAATCCAATAGTGTAGGGGGCGGGGCGTGAAAAGTTTTAGTTCCTGCAGAACGTGAAAATGAACAAAATCTTTTCACACAGGTGTGTTTAATGAGGGAATCCTTTAAAACATGTTGGAATGCGGCCCCGAGGACTAGAGCTCGACACCTGTGACCTTTGACCATGATATTTCCCTAATAAAGTGGCCTGTTATTAGGTACACTTGAAAATGGCGGTGTACCTAATGGAGTGTCCGTGTGATTCCCTCGTTAAGTGCACCTGCGTGAAAACTTTTAGCTCCTGCAGAACGTGAAAAGAGCTAAAACTTTTCACACAGGTGTTTTTAACGAGGGTAACTTGAAAACATATTGGAACGCGGCCCCTCGAGGACTGGAGGTCGACACCCCTGGTTTAAGTGGAAATTGCCAGACCCGCCCTCACCCCCACTTTCTGATTGGCTGGTTGATCTGTGACGTCACTTGGACACTCCATTAGGTACACCGCCATTGTACCTAATAACAGGCCACTTTATTAGGGAAATATCATGGTCAAAGGTCACAGGTGTCAAGCTCTAGTCCTCTGGGCCGCATTCCAACATGTTTTCCAAGATTCCCTCGTTAAGTGCACCTGCGTGAAAAGTTTTAGCTCTGCAGAACGTGAAAATGAACCAAATCTTTTCACGCAGATGTGTTTAACGAGGGTAACTTGGAAAACATATTGGAACGCGGCCCCTGGAGGGCTGGATGTCGACACCCCTGACATCGATACAGTTGTTTACTGTATTTTATGTTTATTATCCAATTACATCATCTGAAGCAGTGCACAATACTATGAAAATTGTTTTCAAGTTGTATGTGCTGCAAAAAAAGTGAGACACAAGTGTTGTGAAGAAAGCATCCTTTTATTGGTGTGAGACCATCTTGTCACAAGTGAGGGGCAAAAAGGGTTTAAAAACAGTCAGTGCTCCGAAACAAACCATGTCACTACTAGTAGGTGGGGCTTACAATTGAGAGTGGGTGTGGCGCTGCACCCGAGAAGAGAAGGGTTCCATAAAAATGATTTAAAAACAAAACGTCACTTTACTTTGCTCACTTTTACACTACAGCAGTATCAGAACTTTCTTGGGGAAAGAGAAAAGGGGAAAATGGTGCATGTGTGCGCTCCAACAGAATTGCATTTGGGTGTCAAAAACATCAATAACAGTTTTTAATTTTCAATGTAAAAGGGCTTCTCATGAGGAGTGGGCCAGAAGTCGGACCCCTCCACTCCCCTTATGCGTTTGTTGTCACCATGGCGATAAGACAAAGTTCACCTTCACCGGGGCGCCCCTGCACTCGTTCTCCTCACTTGGCGTTGGCGGCACCGCTGAGCACCTTGCGGACGGCCTGAATGATGGCGTCGCGGTCGATGCCAAAGATCTGGAGCAGCTCGTGGGGCTTGCCGCTGCGGGGCACCTGCGACACGGCCAGGCGGTGCACGCTAAAGCCGCTTTCATTCACCACCGCCGAGCACACTGCCTCGCCGAGACCACCTGGTGAGAAGCACAGCAAAGAGCAACTCTTAAAGGGTCGATCCTTTCCAGATTGTGGGGTACACTACAGTACAGGTACAGGTCATCAAACAATCTATAACAAGTCAATTAAATGTTCATGCTGGTTCTTAACGCATTTGTGTTTTATAGCATGATGTCTCGGAGTAGAGTACATATTTATTGATCATGTGTAATACCTTTGCACAAATATTGCACACAACTGAACAATAATGCTAGTGCTAACACAAGTCCTGGCTGGTCCACCTTATAAAGAATAATAGAAAGCTGCAGTATGCACAGGCACAATAGAGATGTGGACAAAGACATTTTGGACATCTAAATGCATGGCGCTGGTACTGTATGTAGGTCAGCGAGGGCCCACAGGCCAAAGCGGAAATTAAGAAGCTCTGACAAGCTGTGCCAGCTCCCATCCCCCCACCGACATACTGTATTCATGGCTCCCCTCTCATCTCCATCCTGACTCACAAGAATTACACACATTTCCCTTGTCGCTCTGTCTGCAGCCTCATCTTTTTCTCTCATTCCATTTATATTTGACTAATTTACTCTGCATCAATCCATTTTATTTACAAGAGCAAAAGAAATAAAATATTTTGAGCAAAATCGGGAATAGTAGATTGATTCATTGTAATTATCATCTGAACAAGTCCTAAGCAAGACTCAGATCAACAGAACGTGCGTGACAGATGTCCTACTCCAGTCCAATCGAGGGCGACGCATACTGAATTTTGATTATATTTGCAAGAAAAACATGCGTCTGACACACAGCATAAAATTATAGTCACAATATTTTGTCAAATCTTATCAGGGACATTGTTCAGAATTTATTTTTCTCGACCTTCCTGCGTGGTTTTCACTCCAAGTGCAAAAAATGGGACCATAGTGGATGACATCACAAGTCAAAATATATTACTTGCCCTCATAGTAGTGGTCTTCCACAGTGATGATGCGCCCCCTGGTGGCCCTGGCGTTGTCAATGATGGTCTTGGAGTCCAATGGTTTAATGGTGAACGGGTCAATCACGCGAATGTTAATTCTCTCTGTGGAGGAGAAAGAAAAGGATTCTTGAGGGGCCGCGTCCACACATTCAAAATACAAAACAAGGTTCTCCGTACCTTTTTTCAGGTGCTCGGCGGCTGCCAGCGCCTCGTGGAGGGTCACCCCCGCGCCAATGACAGTCACATGGTCGTCATTGGTTTTGTACACAACCTGAGGTGGAAGGGAAGATCATACTCAGCTTTGCTATCATGGTCAACTGACAACCAAAAAAGGCCAAATTAGTTCATGATAACTGGTAAAAATAAGTGAAAACTAGAAGCTGGGGGTCTGCAGGTGCATCCCCCTCAATAATTGAAAACGTTTAACCATTCTCTTAAGCAAGGTCAGAATATCTTGCTTGAGAAAAAGATCACAACTACAATTTCAGTTGCCTTTAATTTACAGTATTTGTTTCATGTCATCCATCAGCTGCACAGGCTGGGGAAAAAATAACTAGTCCATTTTGACCAAGTAAGGAGTAGAAAGTAAAAATATTAATGTTTCAAATGCATCTAGTCAAGTTAAAAATTATGAGGAAAAATAAATACGCAGCTAAGTGCATTACAATACAAAGTATTTGAACCTAATTACTTCTCGTAACTGCTCGCTGGCCAACAAATATGTTGAAGCAATATGTTCACACAATAACTTAGTGGCAAATTGTGTGAGACAAATAAACACTACAAACCTTAGCCTGTCCGACGTGGAAGTCCTCGTTGCAGTTGTAGATAATGTTGTTCTCTGGGCGGCTCGTTCGGATGAAACACAGACCCTTGGGGGAGGGGGGGGTACACAACTCACTATTATACTGTGTCTTCAGGGCAGAAAGAAAATGATCCATTTATTCTTTCATTTCCTGCAGCATTTGTCCCTACAAAGGGTTGCGGGTGAGCACACCCTGGACCGGTCAGCAGCCAATCACAATCACAGATAGCCGAGGACTTTCGAACGTGACATGACCAAACCCAGAAATCAGGTGAGCCACGACGGCCACTATCGGAGCACTTAGGCACCGGGATGACGGAAAGTGGGCGTAAAGGACAATATGGCTGCAACCCTATGGGGTTAATATGCTAAATTCCATATTACTAATCACAATTGTGATTAATATGTGCATTTATCGGTATGATGTCATATTTTTTTAATAATGTGCAGGTTTAGTTCAATTACTCCATTTGTAACTGTGGTAATAATCTGTACCTTTGTATTAGCAGCAAGCTCCACAGCCTTCTCAGTGGAGACACCATCACTAGGGTAGAAGATGGTGGCCCCGGGAATGGCTCTGAACATGGCCAAGTCCTCCAGACCCATTTGAGAGGGACCGTCCTCTCCTAAACAAGCACACAAAACAAGTACATACATGTACACATGAACAGACGTGAAGAGAGAAGCTCATATATGTGTAGCATGCTAGCAGCTAAGCATGCATCCAGGTAGTGAGCATGCAGTATACCTGAGGAAGTGGAGGAGAAGGTGAAAGGGAAGGAGGTGGGGAAAGAATCAGATGGCCTCCGTGACTCGTGGGGGGGACACGGGGAGGGAGGTTGCTGATTCCAGAAAGAGGAAGAGGAGGAGGAGGAGAAGGTGACAAGATGGGAGGATCAAGTTAAGCATTCTGGGGAAGTATTTACTAGTGAGTCCTTTAACATAAAAAAATAAAGTGGCCATGAATCCCCTCCAAAGATTATTCTCAATTTTGATTGGCTGACCGATGGAGACGCCACAGTGGGATCCGCACAGGTTGATGTTGCTCTCAGAGATGGCGGCCATGCGCAGCTGGTCGTAGGCTCGGGAGAAGAAGGTGGCGAATGTGCTGGCAAAGACCACGTTGCGGTCCCGCACGGCGCAACCGATGGCCACGCTCACCTGGGAGATGGAAGTGAGAGTGACAACATTTTCAAGCGCCAGACCATGTGGCTCTTAAATCTCTGAATAATATAATACGTTTGGCATGTCTGTAACATTCTTTCTTATCTCCCTTTTCTTTGCTCTGGCCAATATACCTGTAATGTTAGAAATTAGAGAACACACCGTGGTTGAAAATGTCCCTATGGTCAAATTTAATTTTTTTTTTAACCATATTTCTTTTCTCAGGCACGTTTCATGTTTGTTTTTTTTAAATAATGCCATTGAACCACGATTCAAAAGCGACGTCTGATTTTTATTGATTCATTTTATATATTTTTTTTATTTATTCTCACATGAAAATGATATATTTTTTTTCATGTTATCATGATGATTATTATTGTTTGCGAAAAAAAATCCCACGTGTCTAAATAGTATTTGAGTACAATTAAGAGCAGCATAACTGCAAAATAAAGCTAAAAAAGTGACTTTTGTCAGTCTGCACAGACAAAATAAGACAAAAAACAAGTTCTGAGGTCCACTGTGCTTGAAAGGAGAAATTATCTTGTTTCATCTGTCATGTGTGACATACTAAACTGCCCATGCCTGAGAAAAGCAGAGCATCTGGGCCCATCATACCATGTTTTGCTCAGCGATGTAGCACTCCACGTAACGGTTGGGGTGTTCGTTCTTAAAGAGCTCGGAGAAGGTAGAGTTCTTGGTATCGCCGTCAAGCGCCACAATGTGGTCATTGGAGCGGCCTAGTTTGGCCAGAGCCATGCCGTACGCCTTTCGGGTGGCGATCTGGTCACAGATGTGCAGACAGACAGACAGACAACACTTCATGATGCAGTTTCAAAGAGGAAATCCCAGTCAGGTTTGCGTGTATAAAAAGGGTCTTCTCACTCAGTTTTGACAACTTTGATCTCTAGTGTGCTTTTATTCAATGAAAAAAGACTTTTTTGAAGTAAAGATAAATTGTCATGCATTTCAGCAAGCGCGGATGGTAGCGCATCTCATTTTGCTTACCTTCTCTCCGGGTTTGTAACTCGGTGCATTGGGCATGCGGATGTTGCGCAGGCTGACGGGCGCGGTGTCCTCGCTGGGCGGCGAAGGATACAGGCGCTTGTTGCAGCTGACCATGCGGCTCTGCAGCTCCTTGATGACGCTGTCGGCCATGTCTTTGGGGAGGGGCTTCCCATGCCAGCCCATTTTATCCTCGGCCGCTGAAAGACACGGTTGTAGTTTTCATTTTGCAGTGGTGTGAAGGGCAGCAACAGTACAGATAACCCACGGTATGGTCTGTACCTCAGTTTGTGCACCACAGTTTTTGGTACACCTTTTTGTGCAAACAGAAAACACTTTTGTTCTCTGAAAACATTGCATTATTTAGTTTTTTTAAAACCTGGGATTAATTCAATTCATAATGAATTTAGAAACCCTAATCTTAATTTAAAACCCGACTTTGAAACCCTTAACCTCATTTGAAACTTTACCCCTAATTTAAGCCTTCTACGAAACCCAAATTCTAGTTTAAAACCCCAAACCTATTTTAAAAACCGGACTTTATTTTGAAGCCGTATAACGACATTTGACCAATAACCCTAACCCTTTAACCTAACGCTAACCCAACCCAAGTGTGAAACCCTAACTTTCATTTGAAACCCTACTTGGAAAGCCTAACCCTAGTTTTAAACCCTTCTATGAAACCTGAACCCTAGTTTAAATGCCTACTTTAAAACCCTAGCCCTAGTTTCAAACGCTGACTTTAGTTTGAAACCGTACTATGACACCTAACCAATGACCCGAACCCCATTTAGAATGCTGTGACAGTTTTTGCCCACATACTATATAACTGGCTCATGCATAAAATCAAACTGACACAAGCGGCTTCAATAAAGGTCAAAGGTTAGAATCATATGGACAATAGACTTAGAATGTTATGACAACTGCTTCTGCACATGTACCGGAGCCCCCCCCCGACCACACAATAACGCACATTCCCCTCCTTAATCATAACAAAACATTACTACAATAGGCCATTGCTGGATTTATCCTACACATTCTTGGGGATTAAAAGACAGGGTGGGAGTAGATCATCAAGAGCTCCTATTAAATTTCAAAATACATTGAATGTATAGGTTATTAATGAATTAAAATAGCTGGACAATAATACCTTGTATGCCCTTGCCCTTAATGGTCTTGGCAATGATGGCAAGCGGCTGGTGGCGGGGCTGACCAAAGACCTTACACAACTCTTCCACGCTGTGTCCGTCCACAATGACGGCATGCCACCTGCACAAATATACTCCAACTCTCAACAATGTTTGGGATTTATTCTATTTCAATTGTGAATAGTTTTAAATGTATTTTAAAAAAATGAGATGTTCAATCATTTTTTAAATCAAGTACCTACCTCACATTGCATGCAGTTTAGTTATATTTGACACTTGGAGAGCAAAATGTTTTTTGAGGTGATGTAATTGATGTCAAATGTTTGTGAACCACTTTGAACCAGATTTTCCAAATGTACTTTTAGCACAAGTATTATTATTTCCAAGCTGTACGTAGTAACAAGCTCACCCGAAGGCCTCGCAGCGTCGTTGGTACTTCTCCACGTGATGCTGCAGAGGCGCCGGGTCACTCTGACCCAGCCGGTTGATGTCCAAGATGGCCACTAAATTGTTCAGCTTGTAGAAGGAGGCGAAGGCCATGGCCTCCCACACCGAACCTTCGGACAGCTCGCCGTCACCCAGCAGACAGAAGACGCGGTAGCTGTGCACAATATCATTCCAGTCATTGATCATTCCCTTCATTTGCATTCTCTTATATGCAATTGCAACTTCAATATCATTTAATTTAATAGCACTCGAGAAGCCAGAATTTGGACCAGCTGGGGAGTTTTTAGCAGCACCTTTTGAGCACACTCAGGCCTGATGTAATGCTTAAACACACAAAGGCGTTGCGCCCCACCCACTACGACCTCGTCCTCACTCCTGCAGAGTAACGACTGCTGACAGCTTTCCGGTCAAATAGACACGTTCCTATTAAAGCAGTAAGATAGGCAGAGACACTTTGCATTCCAACCTCACACGCAAAGAAACAACAAAGCGCACGGAAGCTAAAGGAAAAAAGAGATGAGCCCAAAGGAATTCCACAAAGGCGGATGGATGCAACGAGATGGAGGGGAGAGCCATGTTTGTTGTGTACAGTTAAAGCAACAATCAAGGAAGAACAGCTCTGGGGATTTCCCTCTAGCTGTCACGGACGGACGGGCCAGGCTAGTAGTTTTCCGGTTGAATTAGAAAATACGTATCACACCACAGCAGACATTTTCTAACAAATTTAAAGTGAAAAAGTAAAATGAAAAATGACAATGTGCTATTAATACGCTAAAGACCCACACACCTTCCTTACAATTAAAGAACACATTTCCAGTCAGTACACGTTCCTTTCATTGCCTGTCTGTGTTTCACTCCATCATCTCATATTTCGACATTCATTACGGTGGATTATTGCAGCATGATCACCCTCAACTCTGCTGCATTTGACACGTTCGTTCATGCATACCTTTTGTGCGCTTCTTGATCGACCACACCCTTGCTTGGGTCCATTCCAAGACTCATTTCCTGTACCTTCTGAGAATATTTCAACATTTTCACCCCAGGAAATATTTTAAAGTCATCATTATTTTCCTATTTTCCAATGATGTAGCAGGACATTCTAAATAATGCCAGCGTGGTTGATTGTTTGGGACAAGTCGTTTGCTTTTACTGGCCAGTATGCAAGCGTGCGGTGTCAAACTGGAAGCGACCAAATGCAATTCCTTGACCTAGAAAAAGCTACAGACCACTGAAGTAGGTGATGCGAGGTCTCCATGGCAACGGATTTTAGCCATGCCCAGATGGTTACAGGACATGAAAGCCTTGCAGTCGTACAAAATATGAATGTCTCCATTCTCTACATTACAAATCAGTCTTGCATTCTAATGATTCGAAAGGCAATTGGATCACATTTGGAGCCTTTGTGTTGCATTGAAGTAGAGTGATGAGCTGCTCTGAGCATCACAGCAGGGGGGGGGCTGAGACCTATGCGGCTTTATGCACGCATGTATGCATGCCGCACGCACAGTGGAGCAAACAGTAAAGCAGACGACACAGCAACAGGGATGTTGTGTACGTTTCCACTTTGGGGAGTGGTGAGGGGGAGTGAAGCAGATGGGGAGATGGGGCGTGGCGGGAGTGCACTTGCATGTGTGCTTATTAGAGCAGAAACAAGTGAGTGCTGACAGCGTGGAGGGAGAGAGAGCGAGAGAGCAAGAGAAGATCACGGCAGCCACCACATTGGCCTTAAAATTCAAAATGCAGCCGATATACTTTCTTATTGCCATTAATTTTTTTTTTATGATAATGATCTATGGAGGATGTGACGAGGATGAACGAAATTAAACAGGTAATCTTGGATGTTAAATCTAAACGTGAGCATGTGAATATGCATGGTTGGCTTTACAAATGTCAACCCAGAGTGTACCTGTCAGGGTGCGTTTGTTGTAACGCTGCAGGCTAAAATGTCACATCGACACAATGGGCTGCTGTCATTCACAATCTCTTACGCTTTCAGGATGCAAGTCTTGGCAACCATCAATTAATGAATGAATTATTCAAAAATGTCTGAGGGCAGATGGCACTGAATGTGAATTCATTCTTCTAGGGAATATATTTTGGAAACACCCAAAGTTGTACATTCTTCACAATTTTTTCCCATCTTCGGAGAAAAACAAAAATGAAGTTATTTCAAATCTCCGTGTGCATCCTACTGTAAATGTTAAAGGTGTACATTTGTGGAGTAATCATGAAAACGACATTGTGTGGTTCAATTGATAGTTTTAACTCAAAGTATTCACAAAACATATGAAGCAAGCTTCTATAAACAGATCGCTGAATTTTCTTTGCCTGGGTGAAAACCTTTCGTAATAAAGGTTTGTTTTTGCTTTACGTTACTCTTCAAGACATAACTGTTCTGTAAGGTGATGAATTTTGTCTTGGTTCGTTGCGGTCATTGCGTTGCTTTGCCGAAATGTGTTTTGTCAAAACAAAATGGCATGATAAGCAATAGCCTTTTTGATTAACTCGTTTCCCTGAATAAAATCTGTATTGACCGTTTTTTTTTACTTGTTGAATATAATCAGATAAAGTGAGCAATCAATCAAAAACCAATCAATTTAGATCTCAACCAAATGGGTAGAAACGTGAGCATGGTTTACATTAGGGATTGTCTTTTCTTTTATTCATCTAATTTGTAATTTCTAGTTTGTGATCGTAAAATAACCACAAGAGGGCAGCCGATGTTGGTATCGCGAGTTTGTGGGTTACCTGGCCTCGTCAAAGTACTTCCCAGTGTAGGCCATTCCACATGCAGCTCCCAGACCTTGGCCCAGGGAACCAGTGGCCACATCCACAAACTGCTGCCTCTGTTGATGGAGTCAAAACACAAGCATAGTTCTCAATGCTAAACATACTTTTCTGTTTGGCGTGTGCATGTTCTCCACATACTCCAGTCTACTAAGGTGTTTTCAAAAACACGAATTGCATAATGTAAATTGCCCAAAGGTGTGAATTTGAGTGTGAACAGAGTCCAAAAGCAGCTGGGAAGGGCTAGAAAAACAGAAAGAACTCTCTGCAGGTTCCTCACCGGGACTGGGTGACCCTCAAGGATGGAGTCGACCTTGCGCAGGTTGAGCAGCTCATGCTCCTTCAGGTAGCCAGTCTCCGCCCACACAGCATAAAGCACAGGGGCGGCATGGCCCTGAAAACATGTGGCAAAGACCAAATTGTCTGTTAGCCCTTCTACTCTGTATAATTATCATCAGAAATGAGTCAGTAGAATGTCATTGCAGGTGAGGAATTTTGAACACTATTTTCTCTGCAATAAGTGACTGAAATACATTTAGAGGCCCTCCATATGTTTATTCGTGCAGCGGTCCCACCAGACAAGTTATGAATAGTACCATGGATCTGGACAATGCAGATGTGCTGAAGTACCTTGGAAAGGATGAAGCGGTCGTTGTTGGGGTTGCGAGGGTCTTCAGGTCGGTACTTCATGGTATGAAAGAAGACCACAGACATGATCTCTGCAACACTGCAACATGATGTTGGGTGACTGAAACAAATGAACCAGACATAAGATTAGGTGATAGTTTGGTCTAATGTTTAGACCACAGTTAAAGTTTGTCAACGCGACAAAGAACAACAGACAAAAAAAAAAAAAAAAAATCAGTGGTTGATTGTTTCTGTGCATATACTGGGTTATTTCATGCCAAAAATGTAGACAGAGTTTTAAGAGAGGCTTCCCTCTCATGGGCACACAGTGGATATTGTCATTTTCCTGCATGCACACTCTTTCGATATTATATTTTGCAGGTTATTGCTCTTTCCATTTCCACTCTACATGCCAGAAATACCTCACTGCGGCCTTCCTCCATCAAGGCTTAACCTGTCCTGAAAGGGAAAGTGTGATCAAATGAGGGGAGCCACAACCTTAAAAATACTCTGAGATGGATGAAATGAAAATAAAAGACAGGAAACGTTTTGGAAACCCAACATGTATTGAACCTTTCACAATACAGTAGCTGGTGATTTATTAACACTCCAGTGGGGGATTTTATTTTGAAAGTCTAACTGGATTTAGTTGTTCCATTTAATCCTGTGCATTTAACCCAACAGCGACTGAAGCGTGCTCGCGGGCGCGGCTTAAATCGGGACGCGCGTGAGAGCTCCATTTGGCCTTTGACTGTGCAACACGTACCGCCGCTGAGTACATTGGACCGCCAACTGCACCGAACCGGACTTGGCTCCTCCTTTTTCTCCTCCTCCTCCATATATAACCCAACACGGAAGCAGTTCGGACTACTCTTGGCTGTATCTAATCGCATTCATCTTCATTTTAATGTTTGTATTTTAATCAATGATTGTAGAGCAAAAAACATGACGCGTCATTTTTTCTCCTTTGACGGACCACCGACGGAGTAAAACAATGATTAAAATCTTTCGATTCCCTTCCAACATTAATCAAAAATATGGTAAATATGGTGCATCTGTCATACAGTAATAAACATCCATTTTCACTTTCAGGAAAGAAGACATTTCTTCTACTCATGCATAAAGTATTTCACAGAACCCGAAACGAATAATCAGAACGGTTGAATACTTAGTTTACTAAACCATAAATCTTAATCTTTCAGAATTAATGTATTGCCAGAAGATGCTCAGAAATACGATACAGCATGATGCGTTTACTTCCCTTGCAGGCAGGTACAGTACAATATATGAGCAACCATTTTGTGCACTCATTTTTTAAATTTTGAGTACGAATCCTTATTTCACGGAAGATAAAACGTTTAATTAAAAACTTGCACGACAACACAAGTGAATTTTAAACCACAATTTGCATGGATCACGCGTGCATACAAATTCAATGAATTCCCACAACAGTACAATACGTATAGTACATTCTGTTCATGATCCATTAAACCACCAAGCAAAGTACAGTACATCGTTGTCGACTATTTTCTGCACGTCTCGAGACAATTCTGCTGCACGTATTTTATATCAAGGTGGAATCCAGTCCGCTCTTACCCGCTGCCCGCCGCAGTGGTCGCCTTGATGGAGTTGATCCGTAGCCTATTGGCGAGGTTCCTGAGCGCCTGCACCGTCTGCTGGTCTGGTTTGTGGTAGTCTTCCATGTTGTACCCGTGTACCCAGATTAAAATGAGTTAACACCCCCAAAATGGTTCCGCGTGCGCAATGATCGACTGCAGGGGTTAAAAAGGTGGTCGTGCGTCTGCAGCAGAGTGACAGAAGTGAGACGGGTGAGGGAGGGTAGCGTTTTGGGGCGGGAGAGGGGGCGTGTTTGCAAGCAAATATGGCTAATCTCGCGCTAAAAACAGCCTGCACTCACTCATACTCCGGTGTCACGCACTAGTACAGCCAATAGTATAGGAGGCTTTTGGTTTGAGGCCAAGGTCTCATTCAGGCCGCGCCCACAGTCACAGTCCACGACACCGCATTGCATGCTTGTGATGTAGTACTGGGATTCCACTTTATTCACGAGATATAGGGGGCCTCGATTAACGAAAATCTTTGTATAACGTTCCATATGCGGAAATTCCACAAAACAGTGCAACGTCCCCCAGATGTTGAGGAAACGAGCCTGTGTATGCATTTAAAAGCATTACTATACAGATGAAAGGCTTGATTATCCACCCATCCATCCATAATCTGACACGTTTAGAAATAAAAGAAACACCGTGCATCTTGGCCGGATTGAGGTATTTATTTTATGCATCACTGGTGCACGATCGCAGCGATAGCAGATGATTCCATGTGCATGGCGACATTTGGTGGGTTAACACCGAAACTGCACCACCAAAGCTACTCACGCTGGGGTTAAAAGTACGCAATAAATTGAGTAAATTAAGTTTCCCAGCGGCCACTGTAGACCAAAGCAAGCTAACATAAAATACGATCGAGGGTTTGACAAGCTATCCCAGTGTATTCTGGGACATCTGGCAGAACTAATTACCAAGGTGACAAAAAGGTAAATGCCATCTGCATTTCTCATTACTGATCAAAATGGTAAAACGTTGGACAACCTTTTCTTCACAATTAGGAGGTGGTGATTTAATAACACAATGTACACTGTTCATATTCATTCTAAAAGATATAAAAATGTAATTGTACCATGGATGGTTTATACTTACAAGAACAGCCTTCTCATTACCCTTAGAGAAAGTAATAATCCTAATAATGATAGCAATAATAATAATAATAATAATGTTTGTCACATTCTTTTAATAACGAGAATACCCAGAATAACAAAAATTACAAAAACACCTCTACATTTTGGTCAGAAAAAAGAAAAATAATTATAGTTTTCCAAAACTTAACTCAATCGGACATCTGACTACTGAAACCTTAAAAGTATTACTGTGTGGATACATATGTTGTATGATTAATAATCGCTACATTTTGTTTTCACCATTTTTTCAACGAAAATCTGGGCTTCATGTGCTACTTGGCTATAAAACATTCTTTGACGTTAGGTTCAAAACTTCCGTTATGTGACAAGTCGCGCTCCTGGCCTATATAACATTAAGACATTTGGGATGACTGGCATAACATTTTAACAACTGATTTTAAAGTCATAGACAACACTATTCACTAAAAATCCATTTTGCTTGACTCCAAGTCAATGTAAACATTTGGATCATTTACTGCCAGCTTTACTGACTATTACCACAACCGAGCCACTATCTTAAAATGTACTGAAAATGTAATGGCTGGCTGGACACAAACAAAAAAGAAAGTGGAGGGAAAATAACTAGATCGGTGTGCTTTCTGAAAAGTAGCTTTAAAAACTAGACTTTGTTTTTCAGTTTGTTCACAACAAAACACCAAAGAGCTCCCTGCATTTACAGAGATTTATAAAGACAAAACTATGTTGCTGTAGTATCCACAGCTGGAACAAGAAAAATGACAATTGGCATCTCCCAATAGGATAAGGTGTCAAAAAATAAAAATTTAAAGTCCAGAGCCTAAAAGTTCAGCCATGAATCAGGTTGAGAAAGAAGGGGAAATAAAGTCCCATCTTCTGGACGTGCTCCTGTACTATGACAAAACTCAATGGCCTATCGTGCAAAGAGTCTGTTGTCAGTCTCACATGAGCTGCTTGTGGTTTGAAAGGCATGTTTGAGAGTTGGAGAGTCAGAGCTTCAGGTTGCTGAAGTCCTTGGACAGACTCCGCAGGTACGTGTCGTGAATGGCTCCGAGGAAGGTCGGGTCATTCTGCATGGTGACAACATAATCATGTTACGAAACTGGGTGGAAGCGTCGCCAAACCCTGTCATCATCTCAAGAACCTTCCGGATAATTTGAACAGTTCGGCGCTGGTTTAGCATGTCTTAGCCTGAACATTTTGTCTCCTGTGAAATAATTTTTATCCTTCTCTCGTGTTAAGGATAGTTAACATTTTTCACAAAACTCGTCTCTGAGAATACTGTACCTTAATAAGGTGTATGAGAGCCTTCTGGAGCTGAGCTTTGCTGCAGGAGGGCTGTGGGGCCTCCATAGAACCTCCGGAGGCGTTTGGGAGTTCTGAGGCGGGTGGAGGGACTATCGCGGCAGCTGCCTTACTGAGGGACTGCTGGAAGGCGCTGGGTGACAGAAGCACAGCAGGATCCGACCCAGGTAGTGCAAGACCGGGACGCATAGAGACGGTCTGCAAGCAGGACAGAGAGAAAAAAAAAAAAAGCACCTTCTGAATAACACAAATGAACTGATTGATGTGTTGATGAAGAGAGGTTGGCAACTCACTGATAGAGGTTTGATTATGTTTGGGGCCTTAGCGAGAGCATCCATCTCTTGTGTGAGCTGGGGGACTGGTTCCCTCATACGTTCTTGGAAGTTGAGGGGTGGTACCAGGGTGCTCGGCAGGAAATTTGGTGCTAGGATGGGTTTGTGGATTTCCGCATTCAGAGACTGGACTAGTAGGTCTTGTTCCAAATAGGCACGGCAAGCCGCTGATGGCACTGCAGAGCCAGTGGGAACAGTTTGAGCTTGGGAACCTGCTGGTGGCACCATGAGAGGTAAGAGTGGGCCGTGAGATCGGTGCTCGGCCGCGGGGCACGCAGGCCGGAAAACACTGCTTGGATGTAGTGCATAAGATGCTGGGAGCACGTTGTGTTCTTGGCGAACCTGGTTTGATCCAGGATCCCGGGTGGCAAAGAGGGGAGGACAAAGGGGGCTTTGGTGGACTGGCGGGGGATAGGTGTGGTTCTGGGGGTAAGTTACTGGCGGCTCGCTGGAAGCTGTGGTGGGGTTTTGGGTCGGCATGGCTGGCAGAGATGGGTCCTTTGGGATGGATGAGCCAAAAAGCTCCTCCACTGTGATCTGCTTGACCATTGTATGACTTTTCTGATGGGCAAAGAAGAAAAGGTGAACAATTAGGTGAACAATTAAAAGAAATTCAAAAATAGCGTGTGAATGAAAATAATTAAATGTAATTATTAATTAAAGGTCAGAAGCTGCAACATTGAATTTATTCAATCCAGAATTTGCGACTTGTTTATTTGATGTACGATTTTATTAAATGTCATTCAATTGGCAGAGACTTGCTTTCCTATTTATTTATGTATAATTGATTGCATACCTTATCAGGCAGCTGAGAACTGTGGATGTGATCTAAAGTTCCAGTGGCGTTCAACTCTGTAGATACATTAGCATCCCTGGACTGAGCCTGCATGATAGGCACAAACAAGCTCAATGAGGTTTTGGCAAAAAAAAAAAAAAAAAAAAAAAAAAGAAAGGAGGAGGTATTTTAGGAGAGCAATAGGGATTAAAGATTAAGTGCAGAGCCTTAAAATACAGAGCATTTTGAAATCTGATGCAAACTGTTTGTGTTAAATATTTGTGCTGTCTTGTGTCAAATGTTAAATTCTGTTTGTTACACAGCTACATAGGTAATGTAATGCTTGCACACTTGGAGAGCCAAGCATCAATATTATTGAATCACCAAACCTTCTGGTATTCCTCCTTGGCTTTGCTAAGCAACTCCATAATGTCCCTGGGCTGTGCTTCAGCCACACCATTGGGCCGCCGGGGCTCCGCCTTCTCTGGCGATTTCCTTCGGGCATGTTCAGCTTCTAGTTTGACAATTCTGAGACGAACATGTGACATAGAGTGAGAAAGTTGACACACGACCCTAATTACACTTACTGCATTTGTAAGAATGCCAACACAATGATTTTATTACCCTGATATAGTAGCAGAAGACCCTTATCTACGTGGCTACAGTGAAACCCTGAATAATTGAGTTTGGCATGTGCAAATTTAGCTATTGGCATCATATATTGGTGGCATTTGATACTAAAGTGAGCTGGCACTTCACTAAAAAAATAAAAAAAATAAAAAGCTATTTGCTGCCACCTTGTGGTATTACAGAAAAATGAATTGCTTCCATCTGGACTTTGAATAACCAAAGAGTACATCTAAACAAGGCTCTGTTTCCAAAAATTTGGAGCGCGTGCTCGGAGCATATATCCAAAAGCACCTACGATTAGGGACCAGGGATTTGGAATGCTCTTTGAGCTTTACTGTACTTTGTAATTATTTTTGTAGAATATATTTCCTGCAAAAATATTTGATTTATAAGGCTGAGCAATTTATACGTGCATGCTTTTCTTCTTCTTCTGGTGCATTTTTCGACTGTTGTGACTTATACTCCTTAGTGACTTATCGTCCCAAAAACACGCTACTAGTGATACCTAGGCATATCCTTATAGGATTTAATACACACTTACTTCAACATGAGCTGAGAAATGCGATGGCAATCCCTCTTGTCATAGAACCAAATACTGTAGATACCCACTGCAAGAAAAAGAAAACACCTCATATGATTGCTTTCAACTTTTTTTTTTTTTATACTCGCATTATTGTTTAAAACATGTTCTCATATTCATGAGGTGGCCTGCCTACAGCCAAGTATCTCTTAGCCACATGCCCAAGTTGCACATTGTTTTTGTTTTCAAGCCATACAGCAGTCAGAGTAAATGTTTGTTAAGACTTAAGGCTACATTTCTGCTCTAAATACTATGATGGTGACAGCTTGACCTTGGAATTATTTATTATTTCACTTGAGGTTGAATTGTGTATGAATTGAGTCAAGCGCAGTAAAATCTCTGTATTTCCATTAGATGTTAATTGCACTAAACGTGATCTTCAAGCATATTGTGTGTGTGTGTGTGTGTGTGTGTGTGTGTGTGCATGCGGGCATGTTGACATACGCAAGTCCCTCGGGAGCCTGATGTTACTTAGCAACCAAGGTGTTTGCATCCTGATAGCATCTTCTGTATCCGAGGGGATAATAGAGCCATGTAAACTGGATGATCATGTGTGTGCATTTACACACTCACTTAACAGCTTCCTCCAGCTTTGAGTACACATCAGCCTCAGACGGAATATAAAAAAATAACAATATGGATGTCATGCTGTGACTAAACTTGGGACTTTTGGATCTTCACTCATCAAGCTTTTAATTTGCTTCGACTGAGACCTCAGGACAATTTCAAGATAGTATTCGTGTCAGTCTTTTTCTTTTTAATCCAGAAAAAATACCAAAACAATCGGACTGCTGAGAAACAACCAGAGGAATACATTTTTTCAATTGAATTTTTATCTTACTATCGGGATTCCAATGGAACTAAAAAGGCAGTGGTTGCATTGAGGCTGGAAGAGAAGCAGAGTAAGTCTGAAACTAAATGAGAAGTGACATCATGACTTCCATATCAGGCAGGTTGAAGTGCAAACCAAGCCCAACGGGGGAGCACTCTCCATCTCCACTGACTTTGACCCTGGCTATGCTCTTTTTCCTGATAGGCAAACAAATGGGGAAACGCTGTAATTCTTTATTCGTGGCCTTGCTTAAACTGATCTTCAGACTTGTAATAGAATGCCTTGGTGGGAGCACAGTCAGCCACTTTCTTAAGTTCTGAGAGTTGAATAATAAAAAGGAACAATTAGGGCCAAATCATAATGGACCTGCGTGATGTTTTAAGCCAGAAGTCTCATCACAAGTTCACCTGTTAAAGCCACCCGAGTGACTACAAGCAAAAAGAAGAGATGTTTCTAAGAACACTTGGGAAGTGTTTATTCGGCCTTTTCAGAGGTATTGAAATTCATTATTATATAATTGTGCAAGAGTTTTTTTTTTTTGCTGTATACGGAATGTCACAATTACAACTGCTTTTTTTTTTGTAGCTTAGCAACAGCACTTGATATTACCACAGAGGAGCAGTGACATTTCATCAGCACTTGAGAAAATGACAAAAAGGTCTCAAAGCATTTTCATTTCTTCTGGGGCAAATGTTCAATTAATGAGTAGATAAATATATCTATGACAATAAATACTAAGAACACAGGAACTGCATGATTTAAGAAGACAATCAATTCCAATGGAAATCCTTAATAATAAATATAGGTCATTTTCATATAATTATATCATTAATATAATTCATATAACACCCCACTGATGTTTTTTGTCCTGGTTGCCATAGTATAGGCGCCTGGATGTACGCAGGCAATCCCATATTTAAACATGAACGCATGACCAGTGAAAACAATGATCAATAAAGCATGTAAGAAGATGACATTGAAAACTTGATTTGTAAATAACCGCTTTTGGAAGCTGTAACCTTTACTGCATATGCCTGATGATGGCCTGTCACCTTGAGAGTGACTCTACTTACAGAGAAGTATCTAAGTATGCAGTAGTACTCACTGTTGCCATTCTTGTAGAGAAGGAAAGGCTCCTGCAGCTGGAACTCCAGGTCTTTGTTGATTGGCTCGACCAGGTTCTGTGAACTCAGTCGGTTCATGATGGTGAAGCCATGATAAGGTGAAGCTGACCTTGATAGGACAACATTCACAAACATTGGTTTTATTTTCCACTGGTTTGGCTTTGTTTGCCCACATGGTGATGCTATAGAAATGTATCCAAATGATTACATTCTTACCTAGTATAGACAAACAGGGTGCCCTCGATTTCAGTCTTTTCCTGTAATCAGTCAGTGGTGGTGTTAATTTGAATTAGATCATTTGAAATTAAAATAAAATAATTCGGGAATATTACACAACACATTTGTGACATGCTTACTTTAATGTACAGATATTTTAACAGCGCATGCCATGATGAAATTAATCAAATGCAGAATAGCGATACAACTAATCTTCAATGTAAATCGTTATACTATTTGATAATCACTGCCTGGTATTATAATATGGTGCCTAATATACAGTACTGTGTCCATCGTGATTTTTTTTAACTAACTTTCCACGAAAAAATTGACAGTTCCCAACTTTTCATTTCCCAGCAGTCTGGAACCCCAAATTCCCGTAACTGATTATTGATCGCAATACAAAACCTCAACACGTAGTGCATAACAGTTGCTGATATTGCGAAATGTATCAATGCCATTCAAACACATAAAGTGTAGTCCAGGGAATTCAACACAGCTCGCAGTGTCGTTTTGATCCAGCGTTAGCTTCGACACGTTAATTTTCTGATGTCCGGGCTTATTTCCTCGCTCTCTTTCTCGTTTTTGTTTCACAAACTCACCCATTCGTTGACTTTGGAGTTGAAGTTGTAGAGGGCCACCTGGCCGGTAACGTCAAGCAACGTGTTGATGTATGGGTCTTGTCTCTGGAGAGCCGCTAAACTCATCGTATGTCCAGCATTTGCGGTGTCCATCTTGGATGCAAATATTGCTCCCGCACGGACGCATTTCAGAGGGACACCTTTGACTTCCGCACTAACCGGAAGTAAATGGTTTTCAAAATAATCCAGTACACACAAGTCTAAAAAAATATATTTTAGATTTTTGCTCAAATAAATGTTAATGGTTAAATATTACAAAACACCGCAAGAATGCACTGCAATACTTTCTTTTCTTTCTTTCTTCCTTTCTTTCTTTCTTTCTTTCTTTCTTTCTTTCTTTCTTTCTTTCTTTCTTTCTTTCTTTCTTTCTTTCTTTCTTTCTTTCTTTCTTTCTTTCTTTCTTTCTTTCTTTCTTTCTTTCTTTCTTTCTTTCTTTCTTTCTTTCTTTCTTTCTTTCTTTCTTTCTCTTTTTCTAGTAGCTGTCACCTTAAAACCATCCTGCATCAAGTGATACATTTTTTTCATAAACACTACATTATGAAAAAATGCTATCACTTGCACTCTGTGGATGAGTTACAGTGGCAGGTTTTTCCCACAATACACATGTTTGCATTTGGAAACACAGTTACAATTATGGAAAATCCACCCAATCAATACAATGATGGAAAATGCACCCAATCAATGCATGGTAACCATAATAATTTAGAACATTTGCTCAATGCACAGTCTGCCTTGCCCCAGTGGAGCTACAGCTGTGTCTGCTTCACTTTTTCTGTTGAGAGGACACTGGAGCAGGGATTATAATGGAAGGATTATGTGCAACCGGTTATCCCTCATCCAGGCACAGGTAATCCAATCACTGGTAACCTTCCAGCACGGCTCGGACAACTCATTTTCTCTGGAAAAGCAGCACAGTGAAAGCTCAGCGAGGCACTATGAGGCCTCAATGGGAAGGCAGGTGACAGAATGCCATTCATTGTAAGAGGAAGACCCCTGAGGGGTAAGTTCTTTATTTTGAGAGAGAATAATTCCCAATTTTATAACAATCATAATGTGTTTATTTATCAGGTCTTTGAACACAGAACAGTTCGGTAAAGATATACCAAGAGATTATTAAAAGAGTTTTGGGCTTCTGTTAAAAAATGATACATATAGGGGGGGTAAATCCATGGTTAAGTGAAAACAAATGAGAGAAAAAGGATCCGTGTTTGTCTCTGTCTCAAAGCCAAGTGTGGGGGCGTCTTCTACCGTTTCGTCAAGCAAAACCTTTGGTAGTTATTTTTAATTTACCAAAACGTTGGAATTTTCTATGATCCGTGAACATTCTCTGATTATTATACACCTTATTTCGAAACAGCAACAGGTGCAGAAAAATGTAAGTGTGTATTCATTTCCATGCATGTCCAATCGTGCGGCATATTGCAATTTTCTCCAGTTATGGCCAACAGCTGACTGAGTGGCTAAGGGTTGTTCGGGTTCGTTGGCAAAAGTGGGCTGAGGTTGCGCTACCCTCCTCCCGGTTAATGTGCGCACAGACACCCGGATGTGGCCAGCATGATTGTCGCTCCTCGCAAGCTTCCGCGCTCGGAAAATGTTGGCAATATAACTCAGGTTAGCCTCGGATATACTCTCCAACGATGAGTTGGATCTGACGTGGAGCATTTCCATGTGGATTCGAGGATGCAAGAAGAAGATGAACTGTCAGAAGGTAATAATATAGATTTTTTTTTTTTTGAAAAACGGAGGAGAGTTGGTGCGCTCTTCTGTGTGCGTGCTTATGTGCGAGGGGATGTGCGCGCGCCTGCGTTAGGAAAGAAGAGCTGTACAATATTTTACAAATTTTGACATTACTTTTTGATGCCGTCTTTTCCTATATAGTGTCATTTGAAATGAACGGACTTAATTTTGCAACACCTTGCAAAGGCGCGACCTGCCTCGCAGAAAAGTGATGACCAGTTATTATCCAGCGGTTTTCACAACTACACACACGCGCACACAAATTACATTTATACACTCCGATACCGTGTACAAGAGAGGAAGATAAGTGATCTAAAATTGTAAAACCTTAGACTAAATGTGATAAATTGTTCTAGTATTTTATGTAATGACTCTCCATTTGGGGAAAAGCATGTAAGATTTGATTTACTGTTCAACAAAACCACCTTGTATGATTTACTGCAAGGTGTTTTTCTGAGAGAGTGAACTCTGCAGGCAGCGTGGATTCAGTTCTAACTCAGTGTGAATGATTGTCTGTAGCTATTTGTGCCCTAGTGACTAGTCCAGGGTGCACGTAGTCAGCTGAGATAGACTCTTCCCTGTGACCCTGAAAATGATAAGTCCAATTGGAAATACTTTGAGTGATGTTTTTTATTGAATGTCAGAGCTTCTTCTTGCTCCATTTGCATTCCAGTTGTCGGTTGAATAGCCGCAGCATATATGTTTTAGACTCATTATGATTTGAAGACTCATTTTTGGGATGACATAACATTACAGAACTATAGCTCCTGTGTGCCAAAGAGATGAGTCAAGGGCACCGTTTTTTTTAACGCTCAGTTTACATTGATTTTAATGACTCGCTCATCCATTCATGCAGACGGTCCTCTTTGCTCCCCCATGCTCACGCCACACCACATCGTTTTATTATTTGTGTCAAGCGTGAAAGCTCAAGGGACAGCGGTATGCTTTTGATTTGGTGGAATGTAAAGTTCTATTAGAAAACATACAATTGCTTTCCACAGAGCTATATAGAGAGTCTCCTTGTAAGAAAATGTTACATTTAGTCAAGGATCCCATTAAATAATTTATTTTCTCTCGGCAATGTTCTGGTCTGTTTGCATTGGTGGTTGAAGTGTGGCATTGGCCAACCAGATCGAGCATATGACTGCTGCGGCAGGACTGGAGTGTGGTTTTATGGCCTTGAAAATCATGAAATACGTATGTGTTTTATATGTACCAATAGCGAGAAAGAAAGTGTTGAGAAAGTGTTACCAACAGCCTTTTAAGATAAAAAATAATTCACACTCTCTTCTCTTTGTGGGAATCTGCATCTGTGTTGACGATCTCACTAATTCTTATGGTTCAGACATTGCAGTATATGTGGAGCCTCAAAATACGATACAAGGTCACAGTTTTTCTGTTGCAGTACGTCTGTAAATGTGCGGTGCTGAATCAATTAGTGTGGAGGCGAAGAGTTGGCTAAGTGTGTGTTTTTTTCACGATGGTCCATTTCACTTGGATTCAGCCGCTTCACTGGGTGTGAAGTGGGCCTTTTGAAGCATGACTGGCATATGCAGTTTGGAACTGGGCTCCATTAATGCTCCAACAATATGAGCACAGTTAACAAATGCGTCTGACATATTGCAACTTGGAAAAATCATTTCTAAGGATTGCAAACAATACTGTTGCTCTACATGGCTGCGTCTGGTTGGTGTAATTTCACTTATGAGAGCGTGGAAACTACAATTATTTTTTTATTCAAATTCTGATTTAATTTACTGTATCTTTCTCATTAAAATAAGTGTTACATTGTCCAATTTTGTCCATTTTGCATTACTTGGTTATTACCCTTAGATATGGCTTTCAAAATGCAATATAAAAATTCATTTGATGCTTGCTAACCTGCAAGCATTGTTCATTGCACAAATGTTGTTATTGGTTAGCATGATTGTTGAAGGTATTGCATATTTATTTGCTAATGTATCGCCTCTTTCTCGCTTGCTGTCTTTATAGGGGCACAGTATGCCAGCAACAAAAAGACCACTTCCTCTGCTGATGCCTCAGCCCTTTGGTCAGAAAGCCAAACTCATCTCCACCAACTCAGCCCACCTGAGTCCCTGCACGCACCCGCCAGCAGTGGAAAGCCCGTCGGCTCGTCTTACGGCCTACTGGGAGCAAAGAGTGGCGCCCATCTACCCGGTGGCACCGGTTCCGCTGTCAGCCCGGTTCTTGCTTGGCATGCGGCCATTAACGCTGCTCGCCAAGCACAGGGCGATGTTGCAAAGGTTGACTTGAGTCCACAGCGCACACCATGCGCCACCGGAGCGGCTCCTGTCGGCTCATTGGCACAGAGAAAGAGGCAGCAGTATGCCAAGAGCAAAAAACAGGGCGGGTCCACTAACAGCAGGCCACCCAGAGCGTTGTTCTGCCTCACCCTCAACAACCCCATCCGCAGGGCCTGCATCAGCCTGGTGGAGTGGAAGTATCCTTTCAATTTGGTTGTTGTGGTTGTTGACAAAATAATGACAATTTGACTGAAAATCAGTGAGTAAAATAATATTCCTGCATTATTCTAACTGAGGAGGGGAGGGAGAGCTATGAACTGTGCATCTAAAACAGGAGACAATATTTACCAAAAAACAGAGGTTGTTTCCAGTGGTGGAGCTAGAGGTGGGCCCGCAGGGGCACTGGAACCCCCCTTGAAATACTCATGGACCAGCTCATTGACTTTTGGGTATTTTTCCCAAATTCACATTTGCACTCATGCCCAAGGGAACATGTCACGAATCTTTATGAGTGTTATCTGACAAAATTTTGGGACTGCGTTTTTTTTGTGGTTTGTTTTGCAGCCCTACTGAGACATCCTTGCCCCTCAAGCCCCCCTCAAAGAAAAAATCCTTGCTCCGCCAGTGGTTGTTTTGCACTTTAGGTAGCTGTGATGGTTTTTTGTATGGACAACTCTGGAGGACCCCACAAGTGCAAAATGAAGTTGGAAGTAATGAAATCAGAAGACAAACAAACCGAACACGTTCCATTTTAATCTGGATGTGGGTATAGACTTTTCTGTGCAATATGCTGTTAATCCAAACTGATTTTGATGTTCCAACATTGTTGTAGCTATGCGCTCAAATGAGTTCCATTCTTATCTTATCAATTTATTTTTCATATACTTCAGTGTGGTTAAAAACCTTCCTTAACCATTTGACTTTCAGACCATTCGATATATTTATACTGCTGTCTATTTTTGCCAACTGCGTGGCCTTAGCCATCTACATCCCTTTCCCTGGAGATGACTCCAATTCTACCAACCAAGAGCTGGTAAGTACTGTACAGCAGAAAAGTATACAATGTGGGTAGTGATGTAATGGCTAAACTGTTACATGACAAATGCATGTGGTCTTTGTAGCGGAACAGATTTGCCTTTCAGGATCAAGTCATACTGTCAATCAGTCAACTATTGATTGATTCATGTGTTTTTCTCTGCCTCCCTCTGCCTCACACATTTCAAATATATAGATGTAGGGTTCGATTTTGGCTCTAAATTACCCATAGGTATAAATAAGAGAGTGAACAGTCATGTGTGGCCTATGATTGACTGGCGACTAGTTCAAGTTATAGTCAGCTGAGATAACCTCCAGCTCCCCATGAGTCCTAAACAGGATAAGTGGGATAGACAATGGATGGATAGATCAGTTGCTTTTTTATAGGCAGATTCTACATCTCCTTAGAAAACCATTCAGTCAGTGTTTGCTTTGGTCTCTGAGCCTTGTAGGAAGTGAGTGTCTCAGTAGACCAAGAGGAATTGCTAGTTGTGCACAGAGAAACATTGCATGTTTCATCAACAGATGGGGATTACTCACTTTGTGTGTATAGTACGTATGTGTGTGTGTGCACACATCATCACATCACAATGCACACTGTGTGTGTGTGTGTGTGTGTGTGTGTGCATGTGTGTCCATGAGAGTGAAAGTGAACTTGAGCACATCTCTCAGGGACATGAGCTCTATTTCATCATTTCTCTAATTTGTTTGAATTTTGAAAACAGAATTCTTAGCAGAAATACTGGTGTGTGGGCAGCGTGGTATCAATTCCCGCACAGTGGTGCTGTGTGACTGGTTATTCGTCTCTATACGTGTCCTGCGACTGGCTGGCGACCAGTTCAAGGTGTAGTCTGCCTTTTGCCCGATGTCAGCTGGGATAGGCTCCAGCTCCCCTACGATCTATCTATCTACATATATGCAACAGGCATGATGCAACCCGCGTTAGGTAGGTCCCCTTTATCGTCAAGTAGGAAGTCGGGGCAAGCTCGTTGTTGGCAACAAAGCCGATAATCATCAGCTTTGCGACCACAAATATGATGACACTTTTGTCAAATATCGTTCCCATGAAGGGTCGATGAGAAAACAGACTCTAATCGTCCTTAGTTGCCAATGTGAGTGTGGATGGTTGTTTGCCCATTTGTGCCATGTGTAAACCTGCAGCACGTGCGCCCCTCCCTCACCCGTGGGTTTGTATGTATGTGACGTCTTTGGTTTGTTTGCATGTGATTTTGCATGTGTGATTCTCAGAACCAATAGTCAGATTGCATCATTTTCCCGGTCGGGGATTAAAGGTTTAGAGGGAAGAGGAAATGAGAGTCACACTAAGCAGCATATGGCTTTGACCAACACGTGTGTATTTTTCCCTCTGTGTGTGTTTGGTAATGTAAACACAGTATTAAACACTTTTGGAAATAGAAATATGATGAGCCATGAATAGATATGCTCATGACAATTTTATAGAATTCCATATGACAACACTAGTCAACAGCAGATTTTAGTCAGAGAGCTTTATGAGCTCCTTAAACACACACACACACACACATGCACACACACACACTTTGTGCACTACAGAAATGTAGGTCAGTTAGAATTGTTGCATTGAGCCTTATTAGAAAATAAATTCCAGATGATAAGTTAATTTGAATGTTGGGCAAATGAGGTTTAGGGCACCACAGCAATAGTCAGACTGCAGACGAGCATCTGTCCAACAACTAGGAGAGGATTTGTTCGGTGACACTGTTCCCAAATTATTTCCTTATTATTCCTAATTTATTATCCATTAAAATCCTGCACTTTGGCTGTCTAGATAGCAAATAAAAAAATATTTTTCTTATCATTTTTCATGTCAAATTGTTTGCCATTGTGCCATGCAAGTAATTTCCCTGAGCTGTAATTGGTATTGTTGAACAGCCAGATTAAGAATGAATGACAGTGGCTGACTGGCTAAACATCTCGGCAATGTATAAATTGAACAAGTTTGTGCTGTGCGTGACAAATGACAACTTCATTCGCTGCCTGTAGGATGAATTTGTCCACAAGATGATTTGCTGTGCCAAGTTTGCGTCAGTTTTTGTGTACGCATAACACTGGTCACTATTTTTCTTATATAACTATATTATATAACTATTTTCCGTCTTTACTTCAATTGATTATTTTTGTGTGTTGGACCTCAGAGTAGGTCTGCACTCTCCTTCACCTTGTTTACAAGCACAGCAGGCTTTCGAGGCAACTGTCACCATGACGACTTGATTGGAGTGGAGTGTGCATGAACAGGGCTGTCAACAAGTATGTCAGGTTGAAGGCAGCTTGTCCAAGAGATTTCCAAAAGAGCCCCCAAGAAAGCAAGAGAAGTCAGAGGAGACACTAATGAGGCTTGAGGAGGATGGTAAAAGAAAAAGTACTGCTAGGAAAAGTAATTAAAATCATGCATGAGGAGAAAGAATGAGGGCAGGAAAAGGGATGGAGGAATGAAGAGCATGAGAATGGCATCATGTCTCACGTCACAATACAGGACGTAAGAGTGATGATATTGAAGAAATCCTATGTGTTCATCCTAAAATGTTGAAGTGTGTAACTTAAAGAATCACGTAATGGGATAGTAGAAAATAGATGGACGAATCCCTTGATTGTCTCACAAGGTGAAAATCAATGAACAATTAAAGAAGCTAATGTGAAGTGACGCTGTTGCTGTGGTTTAGCTCGGAAGTCTCCCTCTTGCTCCTGCAGTCCATTTTCTTCCATTTCATCTTGTATCAAATGTGCCCCCTTATAATGTTCGTGGACACATTTTCCTCCATTGTTGTAAACTGGTAGCATCTCATTCCTATTGTGATCCTGTGCAAAACAGCAAATAACTAAAGGTGTCCCGATCTAATATTGATATCAGAAAAAAATATCAACATGGACTCATTTTGCAATCAAAATCTGAGATAAAGATTTGAGGTTATTCTTTGAGAGAAGGAAAACAGTACATGTGTCTTATTGTCTTTTTCAAGCAGCACTTTAATTATGAATGGTTTGTGTAGCTATTGAACACACAGGTGTACCATTAAATACTGTAACTTATCATCATCATTGTCATGATATTATGAGCATGCTGCCATGTTCAGCAGTAACCACGCGCACTGCTGCTTTGCTCGGCCTTTCATCTCATTGTGGCTAATGAGAACACAATCTAATAGGAGCTGATTAGGCTGCTGGCTGCCTGCTTGAGTCGCCTTCCGTACGTTTTCCCAGCACACTCCATACAAATGATAATCAATGATGATGATGGTAATGTTGGAGTTATGTTCATCATGAAAGAGGAAAGGACATTTCCAAACGGTTTCGAATTTTGGAGGGTTAGTGGAGTTGCACAGATGTGACACATTTGAAGTGGTCAAGCTGTGATGACGCTCCTTCTGTTCATTCAACGAAAAGGAAAATGAGTTGCTGTCCAATAAAAAAGCTTCTCTAAATGTGTCATTTTATTTGGAACCGACATTTTGCTGTTTTTCCTCAAAGAGTTTTATACTCTTATATCCAGAAAGCTGGAATGACTACTTGTTTACACCATGAGGCTAACATCACAGCTCTGAGTAATACGAAGCAAAGTATACCAGGAGAGTCACAAAGCATTGAGTGTTGTGTCAGCTTCAGTTATTGTCACTGAGGTTAGTGGCAGCAAGTGAACCAGTGTGTTTGTGTGGTAATGCCAGCCTTTCAGTCCAATGAGTGCAGATGCATGTTCACACTTTAGTGTAAAGGCCAAGCTTGTTGGCCTCGGATTGAATCGAAAAGCCCCTTAAGAAAATGAAAATAAAATCATAGTCATTCTCACGTTGCAGACAATGCTCTGTTGCTTATAATATATTTGAGTGTGTTTGGTTAGCGTCAAGTCACCCTAAAACTAAATAAACTAAAAAAAAAAGAAAGAAAAAACCCGTAAATAAAATAAAATAAAATAAAATAAATTTGTAAATAAAGATTTGTTTAAACACCGCCAGTTCATTCGTGTTGCTACCAGATTTGTTTAAATGCGAGTAGATTACTTTTGTCCTCCTCTTCTCTTCTCCTACTCTGCTTTTAAACACCACCAATTACAGTAGATACTATAATTAATGTGATAACAAATTTCCCCCAAATTATTTTATTTTATTTAAATGATGGTTTGCTATCCATCCATTCATTTTTCTATCCCAGTTGACGTTGGGGCGAGAGGACTTGTACATGCTGAATTGATTTCCAGTCAATCGTAGTGCACATATTGACTGACAGCAATCACATCAATCTTTTCACATATAAACAGTGCGTGTAAAAGATGGTTATCTTAAAAAATACACTCATTGACTAAAACACTTAACACATTACAACATACCCAAGCAATCTGCTGGTACCATCTATATACGTTCCCTGGTGGCTAACAGCCGTATAGATATGACAATGTGATCGGCACTTGAGGGGGTTATTTTATTTCTTGCATTATAGAATAACTGTAAATAATTCACTCAAATGTTAAAAGAATATCTTTTAAATTATCTGGTTGATGCAGTGCCCTGTAATGAGAAGAATGGGGCCTAGGAGTGCTGTATAACTAAAACACTGGTGCTTGTACAAACACCAGTCAATCATGTTTACAACAATTCATTACCTCATTAACTTTAAATGCTGCAAATACACATCTGTAAGGGGGAGGGGGAGGGGGTCCTTCAGCAAAATACAAATGTTTCCTTCTTTTTGCTGTGCCACTACAACCACTATTCACGACTCATTCAGGATTCATGTGCAAAAAAATATCTAGGACATTTCATTTATCCTCTGCTGTACTTTGTCCTGGCTTTGGCCCTAGTAAGCGGAATTTCTTGTGCGTTTCCCAAAAGAGAGGATTTGAAGGCTTACACGATGCGCTGCTCCTCCTTAAATCAATTAAGCTGCTTTTCTTTCTCTCAGCAATGAGGGTCCAAGCCTGCGTTTTGTTGTCATTAGTGAAGATTTAGATCATCTTGAAGTCATGGAAGCTAAAGATTAAAGAAAAGCAGCAAAAATTATTTTGGTTCCCACTGCAAATAACGTTTTTGCAAAGAAATAGTATGGAACTTCACGGTTATTCCGTCAAGCGTTATTGCAGGGACTCATCTTTCTTGACTGTCCCAGGTTCAAGTCTCATTCAGTGCCCACACATATTTAAAAAAAAGAAGCCTTATTTCCATGGCAACCGTATCCTGACTACAGCTGTACTATATGGCTCACAAGGAGATTACTGTGATTATGTGTGAAGATTTTTCCCCCCCATCTTCATTTGCGTATTCCTTCAAAATATAATGCAAAGGCTGGATGGTCTCATAAGGAAAATACTGTAAAAAATACAGCTGCTCCCAGAAAGTAGCCAAGATTCTGCCCTTAAAAAGGTTCTAATGCTCAACTGATGGGCTCTCTCAGAGAAGTATTAATTCAAAAGTATGTTTATTATTGTAGTTGTATTGACTGGAGTGCATAAAAAATGACTACGAGTGTGCTTGACTCACAAACCTTATATAATCTTCTTCTCATCTCACTTTCTTGATCTTCACATCCATTGGTTTCCACACCCCACAATGTCACGCATGACTGTGGCTTGAACTCGTGCATTTTTGTGCTAATATTTTCTTGAAAATTATGGTTGATCCTATGACTTTAGGAGCGTTGATTTATCAAATATAAAATGAGATGATTGCTGTTTTTTGTGTGTGTTCTCCTGAATCGGGCTCCAGCGATTCCGTTTATGTTTCTGCCGTGGAGACCGCTCACCTCTCCTGTGCTGAATTTAAAGGGATTGAGGAGCTTCAATTAGCTGGAAAACAAGTTGGCCGTGTTCACGCTCACAACGGCGCAAACATCTCTTTGTAATTGCGTCTGAGAAAATACCAAAATAAAGAAAACCCATGCATCAGTTGGACTGGTTTTGTGCTAGACTTGTGCTGGGCATGAAAATAGGGCACCATTCATTTGTATATATGTATCAGCACATTAGTGGTCATGTGACTGCATCGTTTGTGGTCTCTTGTAATCTCCACACTTTGGCTCATACTGTGTCCGCAGTTCAACAAGTTGACGAGCAGATATTTCAGAGCGAGTGTAAACACAATCACAACACAGCCGGGAAATCTCAGCATCAACCTCATTGTAATTTCTACGCGACTCACAGCCAAAACGTTGATAAAGTTTTTAGTTGGAGGATTCAGTTACTTTTTAATCAATTTCCTGTTATTTTGTCTTCAAAAAAGAGTCTGCAGTGGCATGTTTTTAAATGGGGCCACTGGAAGACATTTACCTATAAAGGATTTGAGATGACGTGTCTTAAACAGAGCTGTCTGTTTACTGCCCGTGAATGACCACGTCCCATTCAAGAGCACTTGCTGTGTTTACGTCATCTAAATCAGCACAAGTGCTTAGCTTAATGGGCCTGTAAAGCTGCCAACTCGCTGACCCTTTTGCATGGCATAATGCAGACATGAACACAGAGAATGAGTGTATGTGCGTGTGTGTGTGTGTGTGTGTGGGAGAAGCAGAAAGACAAGTGCTCATGGAGGCGAATACAACAATGAAGGTGTTCTCTGTGAGAGAGAACGCAAATCGGACCGACGACATAAACACAAAAAAAGTAGATTGTGTGCAGGATCGTCCAAGTTCAGACACCTGTCTCTATTACCCAACCGAGTTGCCATGGAAACTTGTAGATTGTTCAAGCCTGATCTTTGAAATATGCTTTGAAGGAAACATCTTTGCTGTTGGTAATTTTCCATCCATCCATACACTGGTTGTCCATAAAAAAAAAGAAAAATAAAAAGAAATATTAACTGAAAGAATTTAAACAAAAAATCCATCCCCATTTTCCTTTTGCTTCCACTCTGTTAACAGGAAACAGTCGAATATGCCTTCCTGATCATTTTCACTATTGAGACATTTTTGAAGATTATTGCCTATGGTCTGGTCATGCACCAGAACTCCTACGTCAGAAATGGCTGGAACATGCTGGACTTTGTCATCGTCATAGTAGGGTGAGTTTTCATTTTTCTTTTTGATTCTAATTTTGTGTGTATATAGTACTCACACCCCTTAGCACACAATCCTGAAAAACGTATGACACACACCCTCATTGAAAGTTTCCCCCCATTTTATTTCACATTGTCATGATATATTTTTCATTTAATGCAGAGTAGCAATTCAAATTATAAAATGAATATGTGTAAAACATAAACTGTTTTTATTTTGGTCTGTCAAAATGACTGATATTTGGGCCCTCTAAATTGTACATGTACACGGGAGAACATCTCTCTCACACTCGTTCCGCTCTCCACAGCTTGTTCAGTGTTGTCCTGGAGATGATAACCAAAGACGCTGACTCAAGCGGCCAGACAGGAGGCAAGCCTGGGGGGTTTGATGTCAAGGCTCTCCGAGCCTTTCGAGTACTTCGCCCTCTTCGCCTTGTCTCTGGCGTTCCAAGTGAGTGGACACACATCATGTTTAACAAGTCACAGCCATTCAAAGTCGCATCACACAAGCATGGACATATTCAGAGTCTTCAATTTTGTAATGTGAGAGAAAGGCCACACAGCATAGGGAGATCAGGCAAAAAGAAAGCCGAAACTAAAATGAACCCGGGACCTTTCGACTGTGAGGCGGATGTGCTGATCACTTCCTGCCCACTTGTAACTAACAATAACAGTCATAACCCAGGATGTGCCACTCGGATCACTCCTCGACTCATACAAGACTCATGCTTATGAATCGAGAAAATAACCCAGCCTGTAGAGGATTCCTCCTCTGGGTCCTCACATTTCCATAGCAACGCACCATGAGGAGGAAAGATGAAGTTGAACTGAACTGTAAGATTTTCACATTTGGTTTCAATGAATATTCCATTTCTGGGAAAATGCAATCATCACATTCTGACCTCTGACAAGAAAAATCATGGCCTGAAACGTGTGAGGATCAGCGTGTGTGTAATCCCCTCTTTCATCCAATCATTCGTCCATATTTTCTGGATCATCTTAAAACATTTCAGCAGAAACGTTATGTAAAGTAAAAGCCAAAACCTACTGAACACACTTTTTGTAGTAAATGTACGCCATCAAATAAATAATAAATAGTAAACACCCATATGTATAGTAGAATAGATTGTGGTCATCTGACTTTCACTTTTAACATAATAGCAAGGCCCATTAAAAGAGCAAATAAGGAAACCCGTGTTGATGTAACATATCACTGCTCATTTGCATTCGGTACAGTTGCTTGAAAGTAAATTACATAGTGGAGAGAACACTGAGGCAAAAAATGTCAAAGAGGCAACTCTGATGAGTGACATTCTATTAACTTCATTGTAACATTGCTGAAACAACAAATCAAAGTGACCCAAATGTGTAGCCATATGAGGGCAGATTGATTTTGAAATGAAGCTGCATTACAATAAACAAAAACAGATTTAGAGGTTATGCTAAAATAAAGGCATATGCACCATGCAAGTTAGTTCATTTATATAACTCAATCAGAGTTGGGCTTTCTCTGATAAACACTCACTTGTTGTGCGTGTTTGCAGGTCTGCAGGTGGTTTTGAACTCAATCATCAAAGCCATGGTCCCTCTGCTTCACATCGCTCTGCTGGTCCTTTTTGTCATCATCATCTACGCCATCATCGGCCTGGAGCTCTTCATTGGCAAAATGCACGCTACCTGCTATGTGATCAAAACAGGTGAGGCTTTGACATGACTTGAACTTTTTTGCCATTCAATAAGGACGCATTGTTAAAAAGGCGGATGTTTGGTATGGATGATCCGTCTTTAGCATACATACAGGCTTTAAATCCACAGAGTTAATGGACATATTGTATATCGCAAATACTGCAAGCTTAAAGGACAGATGGTGGCTCCTATCCATCCAGCGATTAGAGGGCTAATATCCACCTTTTTTTTTTATTGCTTTCATAATACAAATGCGTATACTGTATACAAAGGATTACTTACAGTCGGGAAGAGCTGGGTTCAAATAGTGTGTGGCATTTGCATGTTCTCGCATTTCCATGAGTTTTCTCGCAATGCTGTGCTTCCTCACACATTCCAACATACTTGTAATTGTGAGTGTGAATATTTCTCTTTTTCTTGTAATTACTTTTTAAATGTTTTTTTTTTGCAATATTTTTAGATTGATTTTATTTTGAGCTATTATTTATTTTTTTCGACCCAGCCGCTTTGGCTAATTGGTCTTGCGCTGTGGGTTATCTGCCTTTAATTGTGAGTGTTAATAGTTCTCGTTTTCTTGTAATTACTTTTTAAATGTTATTGTTTTGCAATATCTATGGATTTTTTTTATTTTTAGCTATTATCTATTTTTTCAACCCACTCGCTTTGGCCAATTGGTCTTGCACTGTGGTGTATCTGCCATTTTCTTCTGGTACAATTTTACTCGTCAACAGTTTTGATTTTGATTTGATGTCTTTTATTGCAAGTTTTCAGAGGGATCAGACAAAGATATAAACAAAATAATAGCAGTACTGTATACTGTATGACAACTGAAACACTACAGGGATTTAGATTAATCAAGACAGCAAAGTGCACTGCCTCACAGTTTAGAAGTTCATATCTTGGGTTCCTGTGAGTTTCTTTAGATACATCAGGTTCTTAATTCTTAATTATGATTGTCTTGTTCAGGTATTCTGGCAGAAGAGGAGCCAACGCCATGCGCGGTGTCCGGCAACGGTCGCCACTGCACACTAAACGCGACTGTGTGCAGAGAAGGCTGGCAAGGTCCCAACAATGGCATCACCAACTTTGACAATTTCTTGTTTGCCATGCTCACTGTGTTCCAGTGTATTACCATGGAGGGATGGACCGATGTACTCTACTGGGTAAGATTAATCATAGTAATGCAACATGATAAAGACACCCAAAAAAAATCTCACAGGTTTGAGGGGTTGAACCTCAGCTCTGGCCTTCCCTTTGCAGGATTTACAAGTTTTCCCCATTCCAAAAGCATGCATGTTCAGTTCAGTTCATCCATCCATCCATCCATTTTCTGAACCGCTTAGTCCCCACGGGGGTCGCGGGCGTGCTGGAGCCTATCCCAGCCGTCATCGGGCAGTAGGCGGGGGACACCCTGAACCGGTTGCCATCCAATCGCAGGGCACACAGAGACAAACAACCATTTGCACTCGCACTCATACCTAGGGACAATTTGGAGTCTTCAATCGGCCTACCAAGCATGTTTTTGGGATGTGGGAGGAAACCGGAGTGCCCGGAGAAAACCCACGCGGGCCCGGGGAGAACATGCAAACTCCACACAGGGAGGGCCGGATTATCCACAAGAGTGTATATGAATGTGAGTGCTTGTTATTTATCTGTACCTTTGCGATTACAATGCATACACATCTGGAGCGATGAAGACCATACAATGTTGTCTTGTCGTCCCTCACTCTTGTGGCCTTCGTCATTGTCCTCTTCAGCCTCATGTGTTACCATGCCAACGTCATGCCAAGGCTGTTGGTAAAGCAGCCTACAAATGACATGACAAATCTAGGAAGATTCAATGGACAGAGTTGAGGGAAAGGAAAATTCTGATATTCTGTCTTTTTGATGTCTCAAACAGGCATGCTGGTTTGCTTTATTGTACAACTGCACGCTCATAAAATGGTAAAATATTTTTTGATAGGAGTTTAACCCGTTTTACTTTTTTTCTTTGTGTGTGTTTCTAGATGAATGACGCGATGGGTTTTGAGCTGCCGTGGGTCTACTTTGTCAGTCTGGTCATCTTTGGTTCTTTCTTTGTTCTTAACTTGGTCTTAGGTGTCCTCAGTGGGTAGGTTTCTTCTCTTGGATTTTAGGCCACTTTGTTGACTTGTGACAACCATGACCTAGCTCTATGCGCCCTCGCTGTATATAGGGAATTCTCCAAAGAGCGAGAGAAGGCCAAGGCACGAGGTGACTTCCAGAAGCTGCGTGAGAAGCAGCAGCTCGAGGAAGACCTGAAGGGCTACCTGGACTGGATCACACAGGCCGAGGACATTGACCCTGAGAATGAAGACGAGGGAGATGAGGAGGGAAAGCGCAGCAGTGAGTTTCTGAAGTTTAATTCACTATTCGTACACTTTGACACCAACTTACACGTATCAAGACTTAGGTCTCCAAAGGTCTTGCATCGGTGCAGACAAGGCTCATGCAAGACTATTCAGTGCTTTTCGTGTCTGTTTTCTTTTTACCTTTGCTTCTTCACTTGTGTTTGCATCCGAAACAATGTAGTATTTTAGTCAATGATTGCGCCTTGTAGCACTGTTAGTTGCTACTAAAGTTTGTCCTCCCCAGAATTCTTTTGCGTTTCATGTCTACTCTTGTTCCCAACTATTTCTACAATGGACTTGATGTACAGATTTTTAAGCATTTCATAATTGGGTTCCACCTATCTCTCTCTACTGTATGCCATATGTTCTAATAGTAAGATTGGAATAGTGCTGCTGTCATGTAGCAGCACATCCCACAAAATAAACAAATGAGTCATGATCACAATCACAGTAAGGTTAACTAAAGCTGAGTGTCACCTCAGTATTTATGGTCATTTCTTCTTAATAAGCGGAAATAAACCATCATTTATCATTTGGTTAAAGAATGTTTTCTGGCCCCTATTTCTGGCCTCTGTTCCACTGCTGTGTACTGACTCGCTGCTTCCTCTGCTGTCTGGCTATGTGAACTGCATGTTGTTAACACCAAGGGGTCACGTTAGCAGACCTCACCGAGAAGAAGAAAGGAAAATTTGGTTGGTTCACCCAGTCCACAGAGACACAGGGTAAATGTGTGTTTAACCCAAATGGTGTTTTCATGCACATTGTGTCAATCATTTGTCATGGAATTTATTGGCATGATTTTAGTTCTCCACAACATTGGTCTGTGTGTGCTCATATCTCATCCCTTCATCACCATTTGAAAATACCTTCACTTCACGATGACTTTATTGGACAATATATTGAATGTATTGCCAATCTTTGCCCAAGTTGTTTTACATAGATTTACATTTGTCTACATATTAAAACAAGATAAAAGGCAACAAGAAAATATTTTATAACGTGCGAAAGACAAATGTGATAATTTCAGGACACAGGAAGTCCTTGTTCTATTTCGTCAATGTATTTTTTTTATAGTGTCTGGTTTTTGTGTGATTCAACAGCGAGCGTGCCCACAAGTGAGACCGAGTCTGTGAACACTGACAATCACAGCGAGGATGACAAATGGCTCTGCTGTGCTCCTTTGTGGTGAGTGACATATCGCATTTTTACCGACCCTTTCACGTGTTACTTACAGTATTTACAGCTGCAACACAGCGTTGTTAAAAAGTTTCATCCTCTGTTTTCCTCAGTAAAAAAATTACTAAGTCAAAATGCAGGTTAGTACCGCGGTATGATATCACCCAGTAGGTGTATGTGCCTCATCCCAGTGGATTCAACTCATCCTGCATGCCTCGAGTTTCTTTCATTGTTTGAACTCTACATTCATCCCCAATGTTGTCCATTCCTAATTAAATGAGATTCACTTATCAATGAATGCATCATCTGTCGTATATTCTTGATCATGACTGACCATGTCCGTTTTGCATTCATTACGTTTCGTTCCATCCTGTCCTGGTCACTGATGGTGTAGTGCAGTGCTTCTCAATTATTTTCTGTTACGCCCCCCCCCCTAGCAAGAAGAAAACTATTCGCGCCCCCCCCTCCCCACCGTGACTATCCTAACTTGTCTTGTAAGTCGTAAAATGTTGCACTGTCGCAAACGTGACAGACGTAACAACGAGAGCGCCACTGCCCCCTGCTGTAGTAAACGCGCAATTACACTTTATTCTAGTACTGCCAAAAAAAAAGCCTGTTCCCCAGGGTCACACGCGCCCCCCCAGGAATAGCACCGCGCCCCCCAAGGGGGGCGCGCCCCACTATTTGAGAAGCACTGGTGTAGTGGTACACTCGCCTGACTTCCTTGCAGGCAGTGTGTGTCCACCTCCGCTCAGTGCAAGCAATATGATTGCCTGGCGAGGGTTGAGTCTGCCCTTTAAGCATTGTCGCGACGTTGTACAAGAAAAGCAGTGTAAAAATGGAGGACTATGTGTGACATTTTGTTTTTTGTTTGTTTCGGAAGTCGTCAGGGGCGACGGTGGAATCGTTTCTGTCGCAGGAAGTGTCGCGCCGCAGTAAAATCGGTGACTTTTTACTGGCTGGTCATCGTCTTGGTTTTCCTCAATACTCTCACCATCGCCTCCGAGCACTACAACCAACCGGACTGGCTCACTGAAGTTCAGGGTGAGCTGAGTTTCTTCCTTTGTAGCTTTCAGTCTGTTTGTTGTACAGTTCAATAGTTTTTTTTTTTTTAATTGTCATACCGAGTGAACGGAATAGTCCCTTTTGATGGCAACATAGCTATTTTTGTTTCCAAATTAACTTCATTTCTCTCCTTGCTTTTTCAGATGTCGCCAACAAAGTTCTCCTGGCCATGTTTACTTTAGAAATGCTGGTGAAGATGTACAGCTTGGGGCTGCAGGCCTACTTTGTCTCCCTATTCAATCGCTTTGATTGTTTCGTGGTGTGCGGAGGCATCATCGAGACCATCCTGGTGGAGCTGGCCATCATGTCTCCGCTTGGCATCTCTGTTTTCCGTTGCGTCCGTCTCCTGAGAATTTTTAAGGTCACACGGTGAGCAGCAGTGCGTCCTGGTGTTCTGCAAGAATAATTTGTCTTAATCCTGAACAAAACAAGATACAAGATGGATGGATTCTCATGAACCTCTAATTTTTTTCAGCCACTGGGCATCACTGAGTAATCTGGTGGCCTCTTTGCTCAACTCCATGAAGTCGATCGCCTCGCTGTTGCTGCTTCTCTTCCTCTTCATCATCATCTTCTCCCTGCTGGGCATGCAGCTTTTCGGGGGCAAGTTTAACTTTGATGAGACGGTGACCAAACGGAGCACTTTTGACAACTTTCCTCAGGCCCTACTCACCGTGTTCCAGGTGAGTGGATCCGGTTTTGGAGCTGAGAAATGAGAAGGGCCTTCCTATGTTGTTCCCATCAAGTTGGAGGCATACCGTTTTCCAGTATAACTAACTAATTGAAAATTTGGTCCAATTTTATTCCTCGTGTTTTACTCAGATTCTGACAGGAGAAGACTGGAATACAGTGATGTACGACGGGATCATGGCGTATGGTGGTCCAGCCTCCTCTGGAATGGTGGTCTGCATTTATTTCATCATCCTCTTCATCTGTGGAAACTGTATCCTGCAGATCACAAACTTTGGCACATTCAGCTGAAGAAATGCTCATTGTGGGTTGTTTTCATATTTTCTTGTTCTCCACCATTGATTTTTTTCTTAATCCCCATGACAAGACATCCTGCTTAATGTGTTCTTGGCCATTGCTGTCGACAACCTGGCTGACGCTGAGAGCCTCAACACAGCCCAGAAGGAAGAAGAAGAGGCCAAGAAGAGGCGGAACAGCGCCAAGTATGAGCTTTGTCTCAAATGATCACAAGTGCTTCTGGCTAACAGCACATTTTCATCCCTCCAAAATAGAGAGGTGGGCACAGAACACAGAGTGGAATTAGAACAAGACACCGATGGCAAGACCAAGGTAGACAAGCATGTTCATGACTTTACATCGGTGTCCGTCTCTTTTTTTTTTTTAACTCTCTGACAATGTGTGTAGGTGCCAGTTGAGTTTCTACTCGAGGAGGACAAAGAACTTTATTCTGCCAATGACTCACCAGGTGAGATTAAAATTAGGATTAAAAATTATATTAGGATTCCTAATAAATAGCTGTTGTTTTCATGACTATTGTTCTGTTTTTAGTGTGTTGTGTGGATGACGACAATGGCAACCTCCCAGATGTCCCAGTTGGGCCCCGGCCCAAGAGACTGTCAGTGCTCACCATCAAGGAAAAAACACCTCCCATCCCAGAGGGCAGCGCCTTTTTCATCTTCAGCAGCACCAACCCGTGAGTACAAAGTCGAATTTTGACCACTTTAAGGTTCATATCTGTGAAGTGTTTCTGTGTAGTTGAAGCAGTTACTGTAAGCAATGGAGGCTTTGTAGATTTTGGTAGGGATTGAGGAGTGAGGTTCCCCTGAGCTGCTAAAGTTAGCACATCACCTGAGCTTTGGACCTTTGGAGCATTTGTTGTCATTAGTTGGACACAACAGTCAGTGCAGCAGATGAAAACAAACACACTGTTATACTTGACTCACTTATTTGAATGGGAAAATATTTTTGATTTTCAGACAGAAGGCATTTGTCTGTTGAAAAAAATGAGGAGAAACAACAATCAGGAGAAATATACCAACTGATCCGCAGGCTAGACTCCAGCGCTGCGTCGTCCAATAAGTCACCACCTCATTTGGTTTTGTGTTGCGTGTGGGTAATTGGACGAGCTAGCGGGTCCACATGAAAGAGACACTGTTGCCCAAATTACACAAAACATGACGCTTGAGGAAAGATGCATTTTTCAGGTTGTTCGCATATCTTGCTGGCTAACCGCGTGCTGCAGTGGTAGAAAAGGGGTCGAGTTGATATTACTAAGTAACTAAATTGATGGAATGATGTTGCTCAGAACATTGTGGGTATATAGTGGATCCAACAAAAAAAAATTGTGTAGTGATGATTTAATTGCTAGATGGAGGTCATATCACATTATACGATGATTGTCTTTTTGAGTAATTCCGATGGCCATTCTTTAACTTCTTCCTTATGATTCGTTGTCTCTGAAATGTTGCAGGTTTCGTGTGTTCTGCCATAGGCTGATAAATCATCAGATCTTCACCAACCTCATTCTGGTCTTCATCATGCTCAGCTCTGTGTCTTTGGCTGCCGAGGACCCTATACGCAGCTTCTCTGCACGCAATATTGTACGTAAACAACATCGGCCAATTGTCTGGAAAAGTTTCTAAAGTCATACGTAACTAGGCTCTTAGCTGTCTCAAAACGATATCATCTGGCAAGTCGTAGAATTCACGACTCATTGGGCCAGATTTACTAAGATTACAAATTGCGAACAGTGTTGGAGGCAGTGTTGCACGCAATTTACTAAGTGAGTGTGGAATGGATGCATCTGTCCATCCTGAGTAACAATGCAATACAAAATTGGGACAGTACACCAGAAAAAAATTGCTCTGAAAGAAAACATAGTCATACGTAATTTCGCACAACGTCCTGTGACTGGCTCCAATTCAGACCCAAGGTCATTCAGAAACGACGACATAACTGCATCACTGAATGGACAATATGGCAAGTCAATTTTTATTTAAAAAATTGCGTCAAAAATGTTTATGCAAAGAGACAAGATCAATTGTTTCTATTGCGTCTTATTGTACCTACGCCTCCTACTTGCAACAATTGTCTTAATTAAGTAGAATGGTGCCGGTTTACACTTTTAAGACATGGTATTTAAAGACACAAAATTATCCACCACAATTCCTCTCAGGTTTGAGAAATCACAAATGCACAAGCTAAATAAATCTATTTACACTTTTTCTCAGTATTTTCTGTATGTGTGTACTGTAGAAACATGCAAAATGAATTGTGTGGCTATTTTGCCGATTTGGTTTCTTCGATTCACATGCTTCCACATCTGTGTAATCAAGTTTGTGCCCATCTTGGCTACATATGTAAACCTTTAGTAAGTCAGGCCCATTGTGTCAATCTACCTGTCAAAATTGGTCAAAATGTAAACTGGGGGAAAATAGATAAATGAATAAATAAATAAATAATAATTATAAAAAATATATATATATATATGTATATATCTATCTATCTATAGATAGATAGATAGATAGATAGATAGATAGATAGATAGATAGATAGATAGATAGATAGATAGATAGATAGATAGATAGATAGATAGATAGATAGATAGATAGATAGATAGATAGATAGATAGATAGATAGATAGATAGATAGATAGATAGATAGATAGATAGATAGATAGATAGATAGATAGATAGATAGATAGATAGATAGATAGATAGATAGATAGATAGATAGATAGATAGATAGAGAAAAAGAGAGAGAGAGAGAGAGAGAGAGAGAGAGAGAGAGAGAGAAATATATACTCATATATAGTATGTATAATATAATATAAAACTGTTATTTAATGATTTGAGCTTACAGCTCATTTAAATTTGTTTGGAAATGACCTCCTGCAATATATTTTAATCTTACTATTAGGATGCACCAGTGTAACCGATACATGCACTATTAGGTTAGAAAAACAGTCTGACTGCCAGTAAAGTAATGTTAAAATTTGTAGTATTTTACATGTGTTTGTGTTTGTCATTTCTAAATGTTGTACAGAGGACCCCCGCATATTTGTGGTATTTTCTCCTGATCCCCCATCTTAAGCGCAGTTAAAAAAAATAGAATCTAATGCCAATTATAATGAGTTAATGATTTGAAGAATTTTGCTATTGCCAGTTGGTCCCTATCTTCCGCAAATCGCGCAGGTCCACTGTACCATCTGTCTGTCTATCCCAATATAATTTTTCATAGGTCAAATGTTATGCTACTCATGGTCATATAGTAAATTAAGAACTTGAAAATCTGACAAATTGAACTTTCTGGATCAACACCAGCTTGTGCTGAAGCTGTTTCGGCTCAACCCAAAGCCATTGCAACCTAAACTCATTAAAAATTGGTGCAGAGCACACATGAGCTCGTGTGCGCTCGTGTGACAAAAATCAAACACAATCACTGTGCTGTTGTCCCCAGAACGTTTTGATGACTGCAATTTGTGCATTGCCTTTTGCAGATACTTGGTTATTTTGACTATGCTTTCACGGCAATCTTTACTGTTGAGATCCTGTTTAAGGTAAATGGTGTGTGTGTGTTGTGTGGTGATGTGCTGGCTAGAGCTTCAGTAACCTCCTGCGTGCTTGTGTCACTCTGATTGCTTCCTCAGATCCTAGGCTATGCAGACTATGTCTTCACTAGTATGTTTACATTTGAGATCCTTATTAAGGTAAACAAGAGAGCGTTGAGATGCCTCTGCAAAATAAGATTAAATGAGTAAATACGACAATTCCAAGCATGCTGCATATGCTGCCCACCTTCCCCTTAGTAACGGCCGTATGTCGTGTTGTCATGGCGACAGTTCGTCAGTATTATTCTGTCTCTATTTTGTATTTTAATGTATTTGAATAATATTTCCATTTCTGTCAAGGACTGTTCCATTCAAGCCCGAGTCTAATTCATTGAACACATCGCATTTTTCTTTATAAAACTGAGAAAAAAGAAGACCCCCCCCCCCCTCGCTTGTTTAAAAACTTAGTAAGGGGAACATTTTTAAGAATTCAATTTTAATGCGTGAAGCATATTCCAATTTTATAATTAATTTGAACTATTTGCCCCAAAAACATTTCTACTTTTTAGGTGGTTTTTGTCATTAGTCTCAAGGTCCTGCTTTTTAACCTAAAATCAAATTTCTCAACTGACCCTGTACAACATTTTCAAGGTTGAATCCTTTGAATCACTACTTTGCATGTTCCAACTAGATCAAGCAAAGGTTTTTGCTTTCTTTAGAGTTAGACCAGGAGAAGATCACAGGCCATTTCTATAGAATATAGGATTAAACTGCACCAGAAAAGAATGTATTGCCTTTAGAATGCTGTGTTGGATGTTGGATGTCTTATGTGTATGTAATATACAGTGGAACCACAATGGTTGAATTTTAAACACACGCATGAAGCGGTTCAGATAACGAATGGATGGATGGATGGATGGATGGATGGATGGATGGATGGATGGATGGATGGATGGATGGATGGATGGATGGATGGATGGATGGATGGATGGATGGATGGATGGATGGATGGATGGATGGATGGATGGGTGGATGGATGGATGGGTGGATGGATGGATGGATTGGTCAACATCTGGTGTGTTTTGATTTTAAATAAAAAATTCCCACAAAATCTGTTGCTATCATCAAACCTATAATAATTGTACAGGCGGTGTTTTGAATACATATTCAATACTTGTTTTGGCCATTAAAGCGTACATCTAAGTTACAGTAAGAAAGTTAATTCAGTCTTACCTTTGAGGACAAATTTTAAAGGCATAATGTCGCATGTCACAAATACCTTTCAAATTGAATTAGTAAAATGATCTGCCTGAAACATAATTCGAATATTTCACATTGGTTGGTAATCTATGCACCTCACCGCATTCCAAATTGTGTGACTTGAAAGCCATTCGACTTTGGTGGTTCCACTGTACTAGATTACATGTTGACTAACCCACATTTTTATAGTTTATTCAGAATTTGCCTTGTGAGAGTAAAGTCTGTCACTGCATTAGTTACTTTGTACTTGTTTATATGATTTGGATTTTTGACCGTGTCACTTTAATGTGTTGTCCATGACCACTTACGAAACATAATGCATGGACTTTTCAGACAAGATTTATATACTTTATTATTCTGTTTCAACACTTTCCATAATTTGTTATTTTTTTTAATATGAAGCAGTGCCACGGAATATTTTTTTGTGATAGTGTTGCTGGTCTTGACTGACATCTGTCTGTTCAGATGACGGCATTTGGAGCGTTCCTTCATAAAGGAGCATTTTGTCGGAACTACTTCAACCTATTGGACCTGTTGGTTGTTGGAGTGTCTCTGGTCTCCTTTGGTATTCAGTATGTATCATTTCGCAATCAGTTTATTCACGTACCCATATTTGTGCAGCCATCTATTATTTATTTTACTCTGCCACCCTGTGTTGATTGGATGTGCGTATGTCAATAACATTGACCCCTTGTCAATTGAAGCATTTTTATTTTTTTGGATAGTTTCACTAATGGTGTAGATTTTTTAAAAGGGCCGGTCTAATGATGGTTTATCTTCCTCCATAGGTCTTCTGCAATCTCAGTGGTGAAGATTCTTCGTGTTTTGAGAGTCCTCCGGCCGCTTAGGGCCATCAACAGAGCCAAAGGACTCAAGGTTAGCATGACATTGTTGACTGAGTTCTGGATTGTTTAGATTTGTGCATGTCCAATATACGTATGTACACTTCTTAATCACTCAGATGTTAGTTCCCCTTGAATTTGAACTCTTCCTTCAACAAGTAAAATCTTTGGACAATTCTAGATTTGCATTGATAGATGCAGTTATACTTTTTTGTATGTGTAAATGGGAGGTGTCCCAATACTTCTGCCCATACAATACATCCACCCACCTTGTAACGTCTTGTTCCCCCAGCATGTGGTCCAGTGCGTGTTTGTTGCCATCAGGACCATCGGCAACATCATGATCGTCACTACGCTGCTCCAGTTTATGTTTGCTTGCATCGGAGTGCAGCTCTTTAAGGTAAAGTAAAGTAACAAACAAGGAATTCGTCATATGATGTGGAGAGGAGGCAACAGATTGTGGTGAAGTCCAAACATTGGCTTATAGATTAGCCTAATAAGACAGCTGTCTATCCTCTTCATACACAGGGTAAATTTTATCGCTGCTCAGACGATGCAAAGTCCAGTCCAGATGAGTGCAAGTGAGTTTATGATTTATTTACTCGTTCGTTGTGGCCTCACAAGGATCTCCATGTTTGCGCAACCTTATGGATAATTAAAAAGTGTCTTCGTCAAACCACAGAGGAACGTACATTCTCTACCACAATGGTGACACCACAATGGCCAAGCCACTGCCCATGGTCAAGGAGAGGATCTGGTACAACAGTGACTTCAACTTTGATAATGTCCTCATGGCCATGATGGCTCTTTTCACTGTCTCTACTTTCGAAGGATGGCCCACGTAAGGACAACAGTTTTTTGTTGGCATACCGTTTTGTGGAACTTTAGGGGAACTTGAACATAATCAACACTCAACCCCATTTTATCATAGGAAATAATAAAAGCAGTGTTAGAAGAGCAAACCTTGATTTTTTTATTTTGGGGTCAGTTACTTTCAATTACTGATTTCCTCTATTTGTGACAGGACCTGGTTCCAATCTTATGTAAACAAAATTTGCTGTATGTATGCATGGATAGGAAATTGCATTATCAAACTAAGTTGAATCCAGATCTGTGCTTAGTAGCAATTTAAAGCTAGTAGGTTCAATCTCACACAAAAAAAAACAGCAATAAAATGTATTTTCCTTTGAGCTATTAAGATTATTGAGTGAAGTCTTGGCAGAGGTCTGCGCTGTTTCATGCTGTTCTGATCTTTTTTCTTCCCCGCACAGTCTCTTATACAAGGCCATCGACTCCAATCGCGAAAACTTGGGTCCCATCTACAACTATCGCATTGAGATATCTATCTTCTTCATTATCTACATCATCATCATTGCCTTCTTCATGATGAACATCTTTGTTGGTTTCGTTATTGTCACCTTCCAGGAGCAGGGTGAGAAGGAATACAAGAACTGTGAGCTGGATAAGAACCAGGTACTGAGTCCAGCCTCCGTATTTGTTTCCTTTCTTTTTTTTTTAAATGCACTCTATGGTCTAAAGTGTTTTTCCTTCACAACTTCATGACTGCACCAGCGTCAGTGTGTGGAGTATGCTCTCAAAGCCCGTCCCCTGCGTCGCTACATACCCAAAAACCCATACCAGTACAAATTTTGGTATGTGGTCAACTCCACTGGCTTTGAGTATGTCATGTTTGTCCTAATCATCCTCAACACTCTGTGTCTAGCAATACAGGTAAGAGGCCTTTTCAATTTCAGTATCAATACATACACTCAATCTTGATTCTTGCTTCACCCGCATTGAAACGGTCATTGACGAGGAGTTTTGATCCAATGTATGCGCTGCCTCTTTCCAGCACCATGGCCAGTCTCACCTCTTCAACTATGCTATGGATATCCTAAACATGGTCTTTACTGGCGTTTTCACAGTTGAGATGATCTTCAAGCTCATTGCCTTTAAGCCCAGGGTGAGTTTGTGTGCTGAGGGTTATTAGAAAATCAAAAGCTGTTATGAAAAATTGTGGCTGGACATTTGGACTACATACTAAATTTGGACTGCATACTAAATTGTTTTTTAATTTACCGTAATTTTCGGACTATAAGTCGCACCGGAGTATAAATCGCACCAGCCATAAAATGCCCAAAATTGTGAAAAAAACAACATATATATGTATATAACTCGCTCCTGAGTATAAGTCGCCCCCCCACCCAAACTATGAAAGAAAACGCGACTTATAGTCCGAAAATTACGGTAGGTTTTAAATAAGAAAAACAACCACAGAAATAAACGCAGCAAGAAAAGTTGTATTGATTCTATTTAGCATGATCATAACTTGACTTATAACTAAGTGCTCCAAGCGCTAACAACTAATAGCAAAGTTTTGTCCTAATTTATTTTGCTGCTGCCAAGAACTTACATCTATTGTACCCCCATTGCTAAAAGATGGAGCAACTGTGGAGCAAGACTTTAATAACGTCAATGTTGAATCAATACCACGTCAACGACAAAATCAAAGCACAAAAATCTCAACAATTTCAAACTGAGAGTTAGATGACCATATCTGTAAGTTTAGTGTGCACAGCCATTTCTTTCATTCTTTCCAGCGTAGATGCTCCCGAAAGCTTTCCCAATATTGGATAGCTGTGGCCGACAGAACCTTTGATCCGATAATAGTCCTTTCAATTTAAAGCAGCCCTCACGTGCCCTTCCTGTCCTTCTTACTTCCTCACCTCGACCCTGCCCTCTCCTCCTTGTTTCCTCCTCCTTCCTGCTGATTGTGCATGGTTGCCCTATTCAGGGCTATGTTGGGGACGCCTGGAACGTCTTTGACGCCCTGGTGGTGATTGGCAGTGTAGTCGACATCATACTCAGCCAGGTAGAGAGACGCCAGTATGTTCGGCTTTGCCCTATGCTGCTTCCGCCACTTCCTTTTAGCACTTCCTCACTTCTCCTTCCACTCTTTTCATTTGTTTTTTTCCCCGCCATGTGGTATATAAAGATGTTTATGGTGACAGGACAAATGAAGAAGTCTAGCTGATTATAAATTGATATACAGGTCGATTGATAATTAATAAATTGAGTGATTTCAAATCCGACTTCCACGAATGAAAGCTTATTTTCTGAGTCTTAACAATATTTATTTTTGTTTTGCATGACTTATGTTCTCTCGTTCATGATACTTTTTCTTTTACTTTTGCTTCCTTTTTTCTTGCTCTCTCTCTCTCCCCCTCTCTCTCCTATTTTTCTTTTTGTGTATGTGTGTTTGTCTTTGTGACTTGGCGCTTGCAGAATTATTTTGTTGATGCATGGAACACATTTGATGCCTTAATTGTCGTGGGTAGCGTGGTTGACATTGCCATCACTGAGATCAATGTAAGTAATCACACATGCATGCATATCTGTTTGCCACTGCTGTTAACTGCAGAGGGCTCGGGGCTTGATTTAGCTTTCAAGTCCAATTCAAGATAAGGACCTTTGTTTTATTCATTTATTTTGTTAATGACATAAACAATGCAGTGCCTACAAATAACTTAAACCATGCAGTATTTATTTACAGTATTCATCCATTATATTCATGTATTGACAGTAATCCTTTCACACTAGAATGTCTTTAAGTGATTACCAAATATATTTACCTAGATAAAAATAAAAAACAAAGAAGTACAGTACTGGATATTGTGCACAAAGTCTATATATTTTTTTAGCATTACACATAATGTACATGTGACATGGGGGGTGATCTAATGCATTTGGCAAGCAGTTTCGATGATGTCCCAAAACTGCATTTTGTACGTTATGTACACTACATTCATCCGTGATGTACATTATTCATGAGCCATCGTCTCATTTCTGCAATTGCAGTGTTGCAGTGAATATCAGGAAGCTTTTGCATGTATTGCTGACAATGATTTTTTATTTTATTTTATAAATTTTAATGCACTGTTAGAATTACTCTTTGAGTACAGCGACGTCTCAATTTGTTTTGGGTGTTGTGGGTTATAAAACTCCAATTAACTTCAGGTTTTTGGTTTTAAGTCGGCAGCTCTCCCTGTCGTCAAGGTGATAGTGGAACAAGGGGTAAGAAGAAGCCCCGCCTCCTTCATTTAAACTACCCAAACATTTGGTCACTGGAGAAAAAGAAAGGCTGAAATCCTTGTGTACTCTGTCATTTCATATTTTGAGAGGATAATTGATTTGTTCTAATTGTCTTGGTGCATGGCATGAGACATCATTGTTATTCATTTCAACAAGCTGAAGTGTTTGTACACACAGCAAATAGTTGTATTGTATTGACGTCCATGCGTGATGAAGGCATCATACTTGAGGTTGCTTGGATTTATGGTTTGTTTGTTTGTCTTACGGACTGTGGACTCTAAAATGTTAAGCAATTTTATCAATCCATGCATTGATTTTGTGAGACATTCACAGCATGCTGTTGCTCTGCATGCGTCCCAATTGTTGTCGTGGCCACGATCAAGAAGTGAGAAATTGGCCACATATCATTGATATGTGCCTTTTTTCAAAATAATCAAGTTTGAATTGCATGTTTACGTACCTCTTAACTTTCCTGAGCGGGAATACTAATCGATCAAGGGATATCGTCGTTGTGCAGAACACAGAGGACAGTGCTCGCATCTCCATCACCTTCTTCCGCCTCTTTCGAGTGATGCGATTGGTGAAATTGTTGAGCAGGGGGGATGGTATCAGAACTCTGCTGTGGACCTTCATCAAATCCTTTCAGGCGAGTCTAAAAAGCATAAACCAAAAAGTACTTTTGATGTTATTATCAGATGACATTTCTTGGTTGGTGAACTGTCTAAATTATCTGTCTCTGTTCTCTTCTCCCAGGCTCTACCCTATGTTGCGCTTTTGATAGCCATGCTGTTCTTCATCTATGCAGTAATCGGAATGCAGGTAAAGCCTTAGATACACAGAATTTGCATGAAACAAGCAATGGCATCCTACTAGCGCGTCAATCTCATAATGAAAAGATCTTAGCACTTTGGTAAACTAATTTTGTCTAGACAGGACAAACTAGTTAAATTATTACAGGTTATATTCCAACATAATCATACGATGAAGATATTCTGCAAACCCTAACAGTCATGTGTTAGGCTCATAATTTGAAGGTTGTGAGTTTGGCACCCATAATGTATGTGAAGCCTTCTTACTTCAGGAGGTAGAGTATCAATCTCATCATCTGGATGTCTAGACTGATCTTCATATGGGCAGATGTGATTGGCTGGTGCCATGGCAAGGATAGGCTTCAGTTTACCCATTACCCTTATACGAACAAGCGCAATAAGATATAGCACCATTACCTTCACCACAATGGCTGATGCAAGATGCGTTGGGGCACTGGCCTAGTTGCCCTTAATTCGAAACTTACCACCAATTAGATTGTTGTGTTACAATTGGACTTAACAGCATGTTACTGCCATCAGGTTTTTGGAAAAATAGCCATGGTGGATGGAACACAAATCAACCGCAACAATAATTTCCAGACATTCCCTCAGGCTGTCCTCATGCTCTTCAGGTCTGTTGGTGTCACTTTGAATCATTGCTTACTGCAACGATTACATTTTAACCGGTTGAACGGCATAACTTACTGCTAATGTTTATTTATTTATTGTTTATTGATAGATGTGCCACAGGTGAGGCTTGGCAGGAGATCATGTTGGCCTGTCTTCCCGGAAAGTTGTGCGATACTGAGTCAGACTACAACCCCGGAGAAGAGAGAACCTGCGGCAGCGGCTTTGCTATCATCTATTTTATCACCTTCTACATGCTCTGTGCTTTTCTGGTGATCCTGACACATTCCACAAAACTGCACAGCAATCATAATGCAGGGACCCTCAAAATTAAAGACCACATCTATTTCCTGGTTTCAGATTATTAACCTGTTTGTTGCTGTCATCATGGATAACTTTGACTATCTCACCCGAGATTGGTCCATTCTTGGACCACATCATCTTGATGAATTTAAACGGATCTGGTCCGAATATGACCCAGAAGCAAAGTGAGTACTTGGGAATTTGCTTTCTGTTGTGTATTTCTTTCAGACCTTGCCTCCATTTGGTGCTAAACAAAATTGGATTTGGTGAAATCTAATTCTGCCAGTTCGGTAATATTGATTATTCATCATTCATGAACTCCTTGCAACTCAACACTGTGCATGTGATTTTTTCCACAGCAATTGTTCCTTGTTGTCTTTTTGTGCTCGTGACTTCTAATGCCTTGGTTTGTGTTCCCGGCAGGGGGCGGATAAAACACCTTGATGTGGTGACGTTGCTGAGGAGGATCCAACCTCCTCTTGGCTTTGGCAAACTCTGCCCACACAGGGTGGCCTGCAAGGTGTGTACATGATGTGACATTAAACATGAAAAACTATAAATTAGCCTTCATTGATCCTAATATTTGTCACCTCTAACCTCAAAAGATGGTAGTTAAAATGTCGAATTGTCTGATTTTTGATTCATCTTCAGCGTCTGGTTGCGATGAACATGCCTCTGAACAGTGATGGCACAGTTATGTTTAATGCCACCTTGTTCGCACTGGTGCGAACTGCTCTCAAGATTAAAACAGAAGGTGAGTTCAAACATTTAACTTTGTGTAAATGATCATTATAGTCCCAGTTTTATTTCAGAGTCAGAGTCAGCTTTATTGTCAATTCCTTCATGCCAAGACACACAAAGAAATCGAAATTACGTTTCCCCTATCCCACGGTGACGAGACACAGTACACGATAAACATTTTTATTGGTAGTCTTGTCAAAATGCTAAAACCAGTCCCCAAATATGAAAGAGAATATCCTATCCTCAATCTTGTCTCCAAGGAAACCTGGAACAGGCTAACGAGGAGCTGCGGGCTGTGATCAGGAAGATCTGGAAAAGGACAAGCATGAAGCTGTTGGATCAAGTAGTGCCCCCTGCAGGTGGTGAGTGATCACTACACACCACTCAAAGACCACTCGGTCTCCTACTGCTCCCAAAACGACATAATCCTAAATCAAGACTGTATTATTCTGGACCAATACAGATGTTTTTGTGTCTTTCTTTCTTTTACATTTTATTCCAAATGAACACTGTGATTGTCACATTTGCTTCCTGTGTGTTTGCATGTAATTTTGTCCCAATTTGCTGATACACTTTATTGCTGTGTTTTAGACATTCAAATGCTTGTTGACTGAATTCTAGTTGAACTCTGTCTTTTTCTTTAAACTCTGTGCATCCATGTCAAGCTTCTCTTTCCCACAGCTTGCTTTGCTCAGTCCACACACTTGGCCTTCTTCTTTTCTCTTTAGCCTTCCTGAGCTCCCTGGGCAGTGCTGTTTTAGTTTGGTGGCATACTGAAAGTTTACTTTGCTTAAACGTTCACGAGGCTCTGCTCGGTTAAACTATACCTGCTGTACCACGCTTTAAATCTTGCACAAAATCCTCGGTTGGTAAAATGCATGCATGGATGTGCATAAAACTGACACCATTATGCATATAAAATACAAAATTGACAGCTTTGATTTCTGAACAGAGCCTTGTGTTGTTTTCTTCAGCTGTCTCTATGATGAATGGAAACACTCTATTGCTTGAAAATGGATCATCGTCAATTTGTGCCCAAAAGGCTTCCATCAATGTTTCCATCTTCAAACATCCATCGATGATGGGAGTACAATTCTGTGTTTCTATTGGGAAATCAGTTAATGGTCCTTCATTTGATTGAATCAGATGGTGCTTGATGCTGCTTCATTTGTGGCTGTCCTCCTGTCGTCTTGCGTCTCAAGTAGAGAGCTTCTAGCGCTTGCTGCTTTTCTATGCTGCCACCTCCATCTGAAAATGTTATGAATGAAGGTTGCTCACCACAAGCTGTGATAGGGACTGTGGGTTGCTCAGTGAGTCGGGCCAACTGGATATTAGATTTAGAACAAGTTGTTGTCAACAAATGAATTTTTGCGAGGAGTCATTTAGAGTAGGTGTTATTTTTGAGCTAAATGAAGAAGTAGATTTTTCACCCAAGCAAATCTGTTCATCTTTTTCTGTGTGCTTTTGTTACTTGATATTTTTACATTAGATCATTTGGGCATGTTCACCTGATTATGAGAGTGTATTTGCAAAAGCCTTATGGACTTCTTTGTTCTCCATTTGAATGGCTACACGCATGCGGCGCACATACATACACACACGCGCACGCGCTCCTTTGGTGTTGATTAGGAAGACCTCGGTGTGTGTGTCTGGTCTGCTCACTCAGATGACGAGGTAACAGTGGGGAAGTTCTATGCCACCTTCCTGATACAGGATTACTTCAGGAAGTTCAAGAGGCGCAAAGAGAAAGGCCTAGTGGGTAGGCGCTCATTCGACAGGATTAACTGCACCATGGCTCTGCAGGTGAGTGCTGTCTAACTCAAAGACAACAATAAAATTCTGAGAAAACTCAAAAACTAAGGTTAACCCTCTCAACTGGCAGTACGTCCTGCGGTGTTTTATTCATTTTCATAATTCTATATGACAACCTTTCAGGCTGGCCTACGCACACTGCATGACATTGGACCAGAGATCCGTCGAGCCATATCATGTGACTTGCAGGACGAGGGGCTCGTAGATTTGACAGAGGAGGAAGACGAGGGAATTCACAGGGTACCCCACATTTTATATACTGAATATTTGAGTAGAAAGTTTTATTTTGGAATGATGAATAAATACTAATATGGTAACAGTCACAAATTCTTCCATACTGTAGCGTACTTGTTAACTTTTCGTTGCCGGCGTCTCTTTGCAGCGCAATGGCAGCCTTTTCGGTAACCATGTCGACCACGTCGGTACGACTCCCCAAGGCTCCGCCCACCCAACTACTGTCACTCAACGTCCTCTACAGATTCTTCCCTTTTCCTGTGATGCCTCAAAAGAACCCACACAAACGAGCATGAGGGACAATGATAGGAGCGAAGAGATGGAAATGAACTCACCATCTGTCCAGTATAATCAGCATCATCAAGCCTCTCATCAGTCTGACTATTCCTGCTTTAATTCCAATCACGAACAAGCCCCTGTACCATCCAACGCTAACCTCAACAATGCCAACGTGCCCATGCTTCTGTCTGTGACCCGTGGGCAGCAGCAGAAACATTTGTTAACGACAGACCGGCCGTCCTCCACCAAAACGGGCTCACCCGTGTCCACCCGCAGCAAGCCTTGGAAGTCGCTTTCAATGAGGTTGGTTTATTTTGGCCATGTCCATAAACATGTTGGTTCATATATGTTTGACTCAAGAAAGTGATTGGGATCGTATGACTGCATTTATTATGATTTCTGATGTAATATATATATCACATTCTTCTCATAATACATCTCGTTTGGGGTGTCGCTTCTTTAGGAATAACCGCAGTCAAAACAGAAAAATCCAAATGATGCAAGATACAATGAGCTTGCTCAGAAAGAGACATGTTTGTGAATACATTCTAAGCAAAATGTGACGAATTAAAGATCTAGTAATAAATTACTATTTTGACATTTAATCTCAGAATGATACAACAGTGTTTTGTTGAATTGTGATGATTCTTTTTTTCAACTTTGGCTCTCGTGTTCCATTTAACCTTTTATGCTGGGCCTACCTCATGCACTCCTCAATTTGGAACAGGAGGCACTGCTATGAGGCCTACATTAGGTAAAGTATTATTCATGAAATGAAAGTATTTTAGACCAAACTTTAGACGTGCTGAAAGCGGGTCTATGTTGTGGTGCATGTGGTGTAAATTTTGGTGGATTTGATTGAGGTTCAGGTAGACGTATTCTAAGATATGTTATTGTATTTCATTTAGGAATATCAAAACAGCGTGGATCAAAGCCTCAGAATCATTATAGAAACCCATTCACCGAACGCATTATTATCATTAACACATTTAGGTTTTTAAAAGCTATGGGTGGGAAGTGTCTCAGACAGAAAAAGGTTCAGGGGGGAAGGGGTTTTCCAAATACCCACTTCACAAGTTTAAATAGTCTGCAAGTAGAGCTCTTTATGCAGTCGCTTATAGTACATCAATGTACTTCGGTTATTTTCTTTTGTACATAAATACGAGAAGAAAGAGAACACCACCTATGTGCCTGGTGAGATCATGATTTGTGCTGGGCATGAAAAAAGGGCCCTTTAAGTAAACAAACAACATTCCAGTCATGCTTGTGAAAAGACAGCTGTAAATGTAAACTTTGGTCATTGGACCGATTGTCATGTTTTGACTCACAATTCACCTGCCAGGTCAGAGGTCCGTCGAGGTCGCCGCCCCGCCCTTCAAAGATCCAAGCCAAAGGACGAGGAGCAAGGCTCGGGAGACTACTACCAGAGTGCAGACGAGTCCAATGAAGATGACATTGTGCTCACTAGGGACAGGTACAGTCAGTCACACTCTCCATCCATCATCCATTCATCACAGGAAACCCTCAGCGTTCCTCCAGCCTATGCCAGCTCAATTTACTTCTGTTATTTTTATATTTGTGGGCAGGCTGCCAAATAAAGAGTCTTGCAACAAAGAGGGCGAGTTGGACGCAGAGGTCTCCAGCATGGAGCATCAGTCAGATTGTTTCTATGACAATGACCAGCAGCCCATCTGCCAAGACAGCCAGCAGTCACCTCGGAGGTGGCTTTTATCATCACCGCAAGGTGACACACACACACCCTGAGCTTGCTGAGCTTCTTTCCCAGTTAAACCTTCAAAATGTCACATGCTAGTTGCTTCATTAGATTCACCTGTATGGCTCCAAATACTCTCCACCTACAGGACTAGAATCTTTCATACGTTTGTACTGAAACGTAGATGTATCTAATAAAGTGCCAGATGTAGAATGTTTCTGCAATTGAGCCAACAAGAGACAGTCTAAATAATATTCAATTTATATCTATTCAATCTATCTGCTGTGTGTTTGCACAGCCCTCAACAGACCAACCTTCAGTTTTGAGTGTCTTCGCAGAAGAAGTAGTGAGGAGGAAGCTCCGCCCTCTCCTTCATGCACAGCTCTTCCACTGCACCTGCTACAGCAACAGGTACCACAAGCGCATTTTCTTTTCTTTAGGTTAAACTTTTTATCTCTTGCGTTTTTGACCTTTTTTTGTCCTTTTACCATCAGGTCATGGCAGTGGCTGGCCTGGATGCCAGTAAACTCCAGCGCCTCTCTCCCACGCGATCAATCCTCTCCTGGGCCACACCCCCTGCCTCCCCTCTAGCCTATGATTCTTCGCCCTGCTACACGCCGCTCATCCAGGTGTGCACAAACACTTGCATACATGTAAAGGTTCTTTGCAAGGAACATTGCAACACAGGTCAGCTAAAATATGATCTGCAATTAATGTCACGGACCGGAATGGAGCAGGTCGACCAAATGCAGCTTGGACCAGGGTTTATTGAAGGGAATAGGTAGTTGGAAGGAAGCATAAAGGGAACAAGCTAACAGAACCGGCAAACTAACGTATTTAATGGCCTAAGAAATATCAACGGGACTGACTGACAGGGCTGGCAAACAAATACCAAACTAACCAAGAGACGTGAGACAAAAGAAACTAGCGACAACAGAACATGAGACAAATAATAATCCGACAAGGGTGTGACACCCAGACAGGATTTATATACGCCACAAGTAACGAGAGGCGGGTGACTGTGATTAGTACATAGATTGAGAGTAGACACAGGAAGGGGTGGGGTCGAGCACACAGACACTGACAGAAACTATGACAATATGCACATAATAAAACAACCAGGGACGAAACGTGACAATTAAGATCACTAGCTAAACTCAGACATTTTGAATCAGATCTATCATTTATACTGAGGACATTGTAATAGAAATATATTTCAGACCTTTATTGCAATTCCTGAAATAGTGGACCAGCGGTTAGTAAACTGCATCTCACCTTTTAGGATTAGACTGCTCATTTTAGTTCGTGCCTTCCTGTGCAAAATTTGCACATTCTCCCCATGCTTTTTTTGGGTTGTGTCTGCTTACTCTGCATTGCACCAACTCTCCCAAAACATGCACGTTAGGTTTATTGAAGCCTCTAAATTACTTGTTTGTGTCAGTGTGTGGATGTGTGTGTATAGATTCTTTCGTCTATCGGATGAAATGTCTAGGTTGTAACCCACATCTCGCCTCAAATCAACTCTGTTCACGCAAATGAGGACTTCAATGGATGGAAATACTAAAATCATACACTTATGTGTGTGTCCTTAGGTGGACTGGAGGAGCTCAGGCAGTGTGGGAAACATCCCAGCCTCAGTAAAGAGGAGTTCGTGGTACACAGACGAACACGGCAACGTTTCCAGCCGTGGCTGCTCTCCCTCACGACTCCAGCTTCCTGCTAAGGGTTGTTCACATTTCCTGCAGAATAGAGGCAGCGCCAACAGTCTAGTGGAGGCTGTAAGTGTCTCTATCCGTCACTCGGCGATATCTAATTGGTTGCTTAGTGCATTCACGTGAAAGTGATCTTATTGTGAAATGACATAAAATCATAAATTAAAACCATAATTTTTTTGTCATGAACGTGTATACTAAAACTATCTTGAAGTAGTTATAACTTGAATATCTTTACTCTTTGCCACAGGCGTTGATCTCAGAGGGTCTGGGAAAATATGCCAGGGACCCCAAGTTTGTGTCGGCCACCAAACACGAGATAGCCGACGCCTGCCAGATGACCATCGATGAGATGGAGAGCGCCGCCAGTAATCTGCTGAATGGCAGCCTGCCTGACCCAAGCGGGGACGGGGCCGCGAGCTCAGATCCCGCCGCGCACAATATGACTACAGCGGACTACAGTGACGAGGAGACCTACGTGGCGGTCAAACGGGAGGAGGACCTCGCAGATGAGATGATTTGCCTCACGTCGCTATAGCAGAGGCCCACATCCGGTTTACTCTTATTTATTGATTTATTCCAGTTGACACGTTGCTGCTTTTCCACAGAGACAGAACCGTTATGCTCCTACAATAGATGACATACGAATGAAGTGCCTGGTTTTCTCTTTTTACGTGAACAGAAGACCTCTGAAGAAAACAAATATTGAACGCAGAACACTAATTTGATGTTGTATTTGATTTATTTATGTTTGCTTGAATGGTGACAATTGTTCAAGACCAGAGAAATCTTCTTGCTCTGCAAAGCCATTCCGAATCCTATGAATTCACTTTGGGAACAACATGGGTGTTGATCATTGTAGTGATGAAATTGCGCGTGCTTGTTGGATTTAACATCACTGACTTATGTTGTTTAGCTGTGCCTCAGCTTCAAATTGAATTCAAATGGTTTCTTGCACAAAAGCTACTTGCTCTCATCTGTAATACAGTGGAATCTCTAAGATGATTTTTTTTTCTGCATCAAAAATAATGGTCAGTGTAAAAATATTGCAGATGTATCATTTTCATCCTCCAAAGTTTTGTAAGCAAAGATACGTCCATTTTTCATGAGCACTTTTTTAAAGGTTCCATTGTATTTCCTATGCTTTTTATTTCAGGGCTCAGGAATCAAAGCAAAATTATTAGAGGTAATTATTACATTTTGAATGAGTCCAAGTTATTGACTAGGCTTGAAAAAAAAAATCACATATCACATATACATTACAGTGCAGTCCTGGAATTCAACAAAATAAAAATAGTGTGCTTTGCTGTTTTTGTGAGAGAGTCATTCAATGATTAACAATAATTATTTCTAAAGATAGATTTGCAGTAAAATATCGATGATCATCATTAATAATCAAAAATTGACTCAGCTCGGTGGGACAATAAGATACATGAATATCTGCTGCAAATGTTTTGATTAAATTAATTGAATATTGGTCTATTATGTCTAAACGGCATGGAATTTAAAATGTGTTTAATGTTTTTAGGATTACAAAATTGACTTGGGATTTTTTTCCATCAAGCAACATCTAAACATCATGTCATTTTGGCCTAATTCTGTTATTTATTTTAAGACGCAGATAAAAACAGAGCGGCAGACCGATTGCACAGATTGTACCGGAAATGACAAATTCCCAGTTGCCTTTCAAAGCGATATTGGACTTTTAATACATCATACAATGAGATGCAATAACAGCAGCTAGTAAGGAAACAAAACAAACAAAACAAATGACCAGTTGTCATTAGTATATACGTATATTATTTTATTTGTGGGGGCATTTGAGTGTATGCAATTTTTTTATGTATGTTTTGTAATGTTCCACTGCTTTCTAGATGTTCAATATTGTAAACTTTCTGCTTTCTACCTGTTGTACAAAATAAAAACATCAGTTTGGTATCATCGTTTTAGCACACATTTGTATTAGATTTTCAACAGATGGCTAACAAAATCACCGTTTTGTACACTGCACCTGCATTTTCGTAAAATAAAAGTCAAGATTGGATTGTTGTGTTCTAATGTAGTGTTACAATCATCTGTACCAGTAAATAAAACAAAGACATGGAGTGGGGGAAGTTACAAGGCCTTTAATTGGAGTGAACAAATTTAAGACAATTTCAACATTTAAAATTTCATTTCATGTAAACAATTATTGTTGCAGCATTTCAGCTGGGCAAAGGTTCTTCATTGTGTCGTGCACATTAGCTTTTACAAACAGTTCTGACTCATTACATGTTATACATTCAATGCACTTAACAATAGCAAATAATTGTTTCATCCTCCAATGCTCCCGCTAAAGTTATTACACATTATAACACAACACTTAAAAGTTTGTAAGACTTTCAGAGTGTCTATTCCGCATTTGGGGCAGAGAAGAAGAGTGCACTACCTGTTTTTGTTTTTTTAGTTTTCTTATACAGAGCAGTCGTTCCATTTGTGCAAAGTTAATGTGTAAATAAAATTAGCATTTTGTTTTGTCATTAGACTTGGCTCTTTAATTGGCTTTTACATGCAACACCGATCCTACCAAGAACGATGTGGCCACGCATACCAAAAAGAAAATAATCTGATCATCGACACTGGATTGTATTTTGTGGCATGTGACTTTTCTTGGTGTGAAGTCTATAGACGTAGTTGGCTCATCCAAAAATTACTTTCCGCAGCAGTTCACTCAGTTCAGGTCCCACTCATTGACTCATGTGCCCTGTGATTGAGTGGCGACCAATCCTGGGTTTATTCTGCATCAAATCAGATGTGAAAGGCTCCACCTCCCCAATGCCCATTGACAGGGTGTAGAGAAAGAGGTGGATGGAAATAAATGACATTTTTACTGTAGAATTACTGGTTGTAGCTAAGACTAGACTAGTCCGTCCTTTAAACTATCGTAAAAAAAAGGAGCAATTTGATGAGTCAACAGCAACAGACACTGCATACCAAATAGACATATTGGCTTCACCCAAAAAAACAAAAACAAAACAAAAGTCCTACCATGCTCATAAACAAAGTGGTTCTTATTATGTGTACGGGAAACAATTGGGGTTATATAATCAAACTGGAAGATTCCAATGTCACATTTGAAACAGATGTGAGTGGAAACAACAACGGCATAAAACCTCAGAGAAGCTGGACAGCCACCCCATACAAAAAATATTTTTTGCGGGGGGGTTAATCTGTTTTGTTTGGCACCATTTCCGAAGCATTTTGAGAAAAAGTGTAATATCTATTTTATAGCACCAACCAACACAAACGAAGCACAGACCAAACTGACTATTTCCCCTGATTATTTTGTGGGGTGGGGGTGCCTGGGCTGTGAGAATTTTCACACTCACAATCACGTACTCAGGAAGGAAGGCGACTGTTCACTAGTGATCATCTCTTCAGATAAACCAAAGCTCCTTAATGCGACCTCAATTCACAAAACATACTCTTAAAAAACATTGAGTGAACTCAAAATTTCATGGCAACGATCTTTGATAAAACTTTAAGTTGGGCAATTCAATAAAATATTTTAAGTTTTGCAGTTGTAAAAATGTCCTCACATTAACTGTAAATAAAAGATATAAATAAAAACAACTGTAATTTGTTCTGAAAAAACTAACTTGCTTGCGTTGTTGTGTTAATATTTTCCAATTCTCCAGTATGTGTAACCCCCAAAAATATAAGCGGTGTTTTTTATAGTGTCGATCGCCAATTGTTAATCAAATAACTAATAAAAGGTTCGGGGAAAACAATTTAGGGGAAACAGCCTGAGGGTGGAGACATAAATCAGCCAATCACAGCTGAATTTTGGTCAATTTTAGGCCACATATAAACAAAAAAGCATTCATACTCACATTCACACCCCTAAACAATTATGAAACATGAATGAACCTGACATGAATATATCGCAAACCCCCACACGAGCAAGAGGAGTATAAGCAAGCTCGCATATATTTTTATCACAAGCTTTGCGATCGCATCCACAGGCACATATGAAATTGGAAATATAGTTAAGTATTGTTGTAAAACTGAATAGATGTGTACTAGCTATATTGTATTTTTATGATTTGGCGGTGCTCGATGGGGAGCTGTGTCTGGCTTGCTCAAAAGCCAAGAAATGAATGAACATGGAGTTTGGCCGCATGTGTGAGCTAGTCAGATAACAGTGACATCAAGCAGTTTAAGGTCGAGTGTTTTGTTCCCAGTCATTAAATTACCTCGCGATTATCTGTTTGTAACCTACAGTACATGTTTCGTTACTTGGGGAGGTCATTTCTCCAATAAAAACTGATTCAATACATATTTCGATGTCTCGATGCAGTATGATTCAAAGATGGATGATTTTAAAGTAGAAAGATTTGATTCAAATTTGTTTAGTAGGATTTTGATCCTATTCAAGATGGTATGACTTAGTCCATAAGGTTATGATGTAATGAGTTTCTTCTTGACAGTTAAAAAAATAAATGAGTACACTCCACTTTCACTTGGAAAATGAATAATCTTTTATAGGGTTATATAGCTTTGAAGAAAATGCCACGCAGACTGAACTGTACCACAGCAAACCAAATCCTAATTCCACTGCATTGAACGGAATCGAATCATTCCACGTTAAAATAAAGCATCCTTAAATCATATTGCACTCTAAGTAATCACGCATATTGAATCATCGAGATGCACACCCCTGATATATATTGTATTCCATTTGGTTCGATTCCATGCACACGTATTTTCTAAATCCAGACCGATTTTCAAATTGGTTTACATTACACCTCTTTTAGTTACCATTGTAGTTACTATAGTGGCAGTATAAGTAAACAAGAGGCTTGTTCCAGTTTTATCTTTGCGTATCTAGCGTGAGCGGCTGGTACACCGGTACTTGTGGGTCAACAAGTGGCGGGCGACCTCTGATGAGATCGGCGGCCTTCTCTGCTATCATGATGGTTGGCGCGTTTAGGTTGCCACTAACAATGCTCGGCATGATGGACGCGTCGACCACACGGAGGCCCTCAACACCAAGCACACACGTCTGGGAGTCCACCACCGCCATCGGGTCGGAGGGCGCGCCCATTTTGCACGTGCACGACGGGTGATATGCACTGTCAGCCTTGTGCCGCACAAAGGCATCGATGTTGGCATCTGACTGGATCTGGGGACCGGGCTGAACTTCCGGCCCCCGGAACGGGTCAAAAGCTTTTTGGGCAAAGATCTCTCGGGAGAGTTTGACGCATTCTCTGAACTCCAAAACATCGACGTCTGAGAGAAGACAATGGTGGCGATGAGGGTCAAATATAGAATCAGTGTCGGTTTCTTATGGTACCTAAGTGATGAGAAACGTACCTGTGGAAAGGTAGTTGGGCTGCAGAATTGGGTGGTCCTGAGGGTTAGCACTCTTCAACTTCATCCAGCCAACACTCGTGCTTCTCATTGGTCCCACGTGAACCTATGACATTACTATATGTAATCAATAAAGTACAGGATCCCACAATTTTTCGGTCTGGGGAGCCCCTACGGGAAATACGTGTCATTAAATTAATGAAAATTAAACATAATATGGGTGAGGTTGCAATTGCAATAATATGTCCAAATACTGTGCATATTTGTCGTTTCGCTAATATGTATGTTGGATTCATTCAGGTGTGGGGCACAGTCAGTTGTGCCCTCAAAGTGGTGGAAGGAATTTATTATTTTATGATGGATGCACAGTCAGCTTCTCTGGAAGTTTCTGGGAAACAATTGCTGTTTCTGTTTTTCAGAAAGCAGCCGTTATTTTACTTCTGAATGACACGTGAGTTTGAGTGCTCTCTTTCAGTACGGGTGAATGTTATCTGGCCCATCATCCACCCACGCTTCAATCTACAAGAACATAAACGTACTTCCCATCCCTCCCCCTCAAAGCCAAAATAGACAGTTTCCACAGCACACCAACCTGATAAGCTTCTATCTTTGAAGCAACCCGCCCATGGTCAATAACTTGAGAAGGCAAGAAGTGAAATTGAATGTCAGGATGTGGGACTTGTGGCCGACTGCGAATGAAACCTCCGCTCTCCAGGTGTGCCGTTGCTCCGTAGCCTTGGTGACAAATGACAATAAGAGAGGGAAAACAATGAGCTCACTGTCACTGCCAGATTTGGAACTCTCCTTTATGAGTACTTATGATCGGGACCGATATAGTACGATAAAAGTAACGTCATAAATGTAAGAAGTTAAACACTTTCAAATTCTATCAAAGGAAAATATTGCCCAAAACTCCCCAAAAAGTGCAATAAACTTTGGACGCTAAGTGTAAAATTCGTTTTCATGCAACATTGCTCGAGTTGCTTGAAAACAATCAAATCATTTACTATATGATGAATTATAAAATTATATTTTGCATCACTGTTGAAATTTGTACTGTACACTCATTTGTTGAGTGGATACAATATCAAGAAAGAAAATGACCCATTCAACAAAGTACTTGCAATCTTTGACCCGTGTATGACTAATCTAATTGTGTAATTCTGCACGTGAGAGTGTTACCAGTGAAAATAGAGAGCCACTCCAGGCCAATTTTGACCATGTGGAAAGGTTTCTGGGCTTTGTACAGCGTGATGGGCTGAGTGCATTTCTGCTGGACGTATAACTCCAAATGATCCTGCAGGTTGCTGCCCACACCTGAGAAAACATTCTCAACATCAAGGTCTCCTCTTGACCAAGCTTATCTAGTCTTGTGAAATGTACCTGGTAAGTGTTGGACCACAGGGATGCCATGTTGCTTGAGGTCATCGGCATTTCCCAAACCGGACAACATGAGAAGGTGCGGTGTGTTGATGGCGCCGCCGCTCAGGATCACCTCTTTATCTGCAAAGACCTGACAACGACTGATTTGTGAGTTTGTAAATTGACAGTGAATTTGAAAGTACTCCCAGGGGTGTGTTTTCACACCTTATTAAATATTGATTTAATTAATTTCACATGTATCAATTCAACTTTCTATCTGTGTAACCTGTTTAGTCTCTCCTTTCTGTAGATATTCCACGCCCACAGCTCGGTGGCCATCAAACAGGATCTTGGTGGTCAAGCAGCACACCTCTGTCTTTAGATTGGGTCGATCCAGGACCGGTCTCAGGTAGGCACTGGCTGTGCTCCACCTCTTCCCTGAAAAATATAAAACATGTAAAACAATAGTATGATTTGATATTAAGGCATGGAAAAAGTTAAATCTATTTGGTGTTGGGCACATTTAAATGATCCATGATTAAATCCAATGGAATCCTAATAGACCTTCAAGTTGTGGTAGTTCTGTGGCTCCTTTACCTTTAAAAATGGTCATGTCCATCCAACCCAAGCCTTCTTGTTGGTATCCATTCATGTCTTCAGTAAAAGGGTAGCCTGCCTGCTGCCCTGCCTCAATAAAAGCCTTGTGAAGAGGATGGTTAGTCTTCCCTCTGGACACGTGCAGTGGGCCACTATCTCCGCGATACCTGCAAAGTGGGAACACAGTGTAGTGTTTACGAATCTGAGTCGAATCCATCTTTGACCGCAGTTACATTTTACCAAGAAAGACTAAGACACCCAACGCTTGCATAATTGTTACTGATCAGTACTACTGAAATAGTGCTATATGACTCTGCATCATTTGTACATTTATTGATGAGCAAATGTTTTTGTTGCAGACCTGTCGCCGCCTAGTTCATGACACTGCGCCTTCTTGAAGTAAGGCAGGCAGTGGTCGTAATCCCAGCCCTCGGCTCCTTCTCTCTGCCACCGGTTGTAGTCTTCAGCGTGCCCACGGATGTACACCATAGCGTTGAGCGAAGACGAGCCGCCCCAGACTCGCCCCCTTGGCCAGTACATGACCCTGTTGTCCATGTGGGCCTGAGGCAAAGTGTGGTAATACCAGTTGTACCTGTGGGAGGAAGAAAGGTGCCAGTGTCACCAGTGTTTAGATGGTGGGAAATATAAGTTAAAAAGACCTCCTGGAATGATTGTGTTCCCTATTATGTGATTTATTACACTACCCATTATCACTCTTAATTTAAACGTATTATATTTATATTGTATTTCAACTAAGACACATTTCTAATCATTGTGTCTCTTCTCATATGGGTCAAAAGTTTTCAATGGTATCAAAACGACCAATCGATACCATAATACTTTTTTGCCACCTTGGATCTGTGCTAAAGTGCGAAAAACATTGATACCCATGTTCAATTATTTGGTTTGCAGGTGACAGTGAGTCATATCATGCTGCGATAACATTATTTAGGTCATCTGAGATCAGACTCTACTGGAAACACAAGCTGGATCGAGATTCATGACCACACTGTTGTTAGCCGTACAATTTGGATTAAATGTGATTACTGACTCTCATACTTGTCATCACAAAGGTTATAGGTCAGCGCAGCCGGCATGTGGATCTTCCATGACAACCGTACGCTGCCGAACAGCAAGTCTTTTGGCCCGGCTTCCAGCAGCAAGGCTGACTCCTGGGCATCCTCCGTGAGGCGGTTGGCGAGAACGCAGCCTGCCGACCCCGCCCCGATGATGATATAACTGTATGATTTCTGATGGGCTGCAGACACTGAAGACGATGACACTAGAGTTCGATGAGGGTTTTTGGTACTGACACCTCCGTAACGGTGCGAGACGGCGCCAGGGAGACGAATCCTCGGGACAAACTGACGATCAGGAACATGGGTAAAAAAGCTCCTGCTGTATGCTGAACATCTCCCACTCACAATTCGTCTCACTCCAGCTAGGCCAAGAACGACCACCGACAACATCCTGCTTCTGGGTGTGATCTTTTCATACAGTGGTCAGCTGTTGGCGGAAACCAGAGCAAACATTAGAGCAGCGATTTTTGAGAGTGGTGCACCACTATTTGTACTCTGGCTCCCTCTAGTGGTATGAAATAGAATCACTCAATGAAAGGTTAAAACTTAACGTAACATAACCTTTGAAGAGACCCAAATGTTTTTGTGAGATACATTTGGTTAGTTAGTTATCATTTAGTTATATTTAGTTGTAAAAACTTTTAATTAAATATTTTAGGGGTTTTTATTGTTTTATATTTAAATGCAGTTTCACATTGGCTGCAGTGATATTAAGTGGTAATATAACCTCATTTTTGATTTAACACTGGGAATACCTTGCTATACTCATCATCATTATGGTGGAATTTTAGTTAAGTATTTTTTATGGTTTACTTGTTTTAAAGTTTGACAATCATTACATTAAAGTACACATTTAGTCAGACCACAAATGAAATTGCAAGGTTTAGAGAAAAGGTTTAGAGAAAATAACCATATGAGCAAAATTTGGCATGGATAGTTTTTGTCATACAATATCAATGCCTCAGTGTCAAATTATTTTATTACAATCCAGGATGCAAAAATAAAATGACTGCCCGGAAGCCAGAGTATCTGGCAAAAACCACTCAAGCATGAAAATAAAGAACATGCATGTGATTCAAAAGTAAAATTGCTCAACTGTCAGTCAGATGTGCTCACCACTAGCTCATGCCATGCTGCCCAATTTGACACTTAGATGCAAATTTGTGTTAAACTAAGCCATTGTTGCATTTTATGTGACCCTTTTAAGATGCTGACCGAGATGGTCACTTATTAATTTCACAGGTAACAAATGTTTAACTTGGTCTGCTCTTGTTTGGATCTGAACAGGATTTAATAATGTCCTTTGCTGTACTAGTGTTCAAGCAAGAGCTACAACAGCCCCTCTTAATGTATAAGTGGGTGGGTAAAAGATATTCTCAAGTGCAGACGGTGGCACATGTGGGCCATGTATCATATAACCAGTTTACAATTTCAAATTCAATTCAGCCATCAGCCTGAAATGTCAAGTTACTCTATTTGTGAACTGACATGTTGAAAACAAACAAACAAAAAACCCGAAAGGGGAAAATAAAGTTCAGTATTGCAGTACTGGAGTTTAAAAAAAAAAGTCTACACATCGAATCCAATTTCGCAACATTTGGCTTATCAGTGTCTGGGTCCACTAGTGTGTTTCTTATTGGCTGACCCACTTACCATTGCAGAAATATACGTTAAAATAAATAAAACACATCATGCATTCTAAATCATGTAAATGAGGCATTACACATTGATTCTCCAAAGTTGTTGATTTTAGTTTAACAGCCAAAGGTTAGCAGCAGAAATCAAAGGTGATCCAGTGGACCACCAGGAACGCCTCAGTTGCACATGTTTATGGACGTCATATAAAATCACGTCAGTGTCATGCATGCAAAACAGACGGCAATTAAATGCAAGAAGTTGCAGAAATAAATAGCCACCTTACCGTTTGAGTGGCGAGTGGAGCACAGCAGAAGCCAGAGCGGCTCGAGTGGGCGGAGCCTGGACGGAACCAGCGGACTCCGCATGCATAAATACAAACACGGAGAGCAGAGTACATTTCACGTTCACATCTCAATTCCACAGTTAAAGTCATGAGAAGGCTAAAACTTTTGGTCTGCTTGCATCTTGTCGCTCTGGTGACGTCACACGACATCGTAAGTTGCCTTGCTTTATGAATAGCTCCGTGACAGGTCCATTGAAATGTCAAAATAATGAGAAATGTTGTTTTATGTCCTTCCAGAACGTCAAGTGTCATGAAAATGATGGTACGTACGTATGTTCTATGTTTCTTATATGAATATTGAGGACAGAGGTGGCAAAAGTTCCCACACTCTGTACTTTAGTAGAAGTACAGCTATTAAAAAAAAACAAAAAACATTTGAATGATCACCATTTTACTGTCAAACCCATTTTGATCATTTGGGATGATTTGTAAAATAAAAAACTTCCTTCCTTATGTATTACTCTCTTTTAAATGTGAAATATATTAATAGCGTTGCTAAGATTTTTTTTTCCTGCTTATGACACTTGTTTACATGGGCACTTGTTGCTAGGCAGTTATTAAGTATCACATTTGTTTAAATGACAAAAGAGCATCTGAGTCATAGTGGGGTTACATGGCAAAGCAAGTACTGTTGTTTAAAATAGTAATAATAATAATAACTAAAAAAAAGTTCCAAGTTGTCTTAATTTTGTGATTGATTTAATCACTGTTCTGTATGTGACGTAGAATGGCAATGTCTCCTTGTCTATATAGTGTGATACATATTGTTGAACGCATAAAAAAGAATGGTCTCTTTCTCCAGATTTCCCTCCCTCAAGTGAGAACAGTCCGTCTCTGCTGGCAGACTTGAAGGTTGAGCCGGTAAAAGTGTCAGGAATAGACATGATAAACATAAGCTGGGCAATTAACATTGATGGTAAGGCTCATTAAGTTCCTTTGTATTTAAAAATATTCCCAATGATGTTTGAAATCACTTGTTGCATGGTATGAAGACTAGAGACCATGTTTTGTCAAAGTTAAATTTTAATCTACAATAGTTTACAATTCATCCAAGCTTTGTGAAATTGAGTTGACTTTTCCTCCAATCTCTTGAAATCAGATGTATCAGTCATTTCTTGTCTCTGTGTAGCTAGCGTAAAATACCTGATTGGCACGCGCATTAGGGGAACGGAAGTCCACCTGTGTGAATACTTTCCACCTTTTGCCGAGTCTAACCTCACTGGGATACATCAGGTATTACAACAGAGATGAATCCACTGATTGTATTTCTGTTTCCACAATGTCAATGTCTCTCCGATGCTGAATTTAAAAGTAATGAGAGGAGCCATCCTATTCCCATTGGCTGGGAATTAGATGGAGTGTGTTCACTCCCACAACAGCGCAAACGTCCCTTCACAAAATTACCAAAAGAAAGAAAACTCCACCTATGCGCACAGTTAGCTTGCCTTGCGCTGGGCATGAAAATAAGCGCTTTGTATAAGAAATGTGGAAGTTCCAAAAATTATTTTTACAGTATGATTGTATTTTCTGTCTCTCCCATTTAGAAATGGTTTCATTACTTAGTGAGTGAAAGCTATGGGTCTTTGATCCTGGTGGCCAACCTTCCATTGCCGCCGCTGGGAAGTGGCCTTTCTTATAAGTTTGCAAAAATCATCACTACTCAAGCTACACCGAGTAAGTACACTTTAGTTGAAACTCCTCAATCCATGATGATACTGTTACATTTAGTCGACCAATCATGACTGCAAATATTGAACTGATGACAAAAGAAAAAAAAAGAAAAGAGGGTGGTCCCGGTGTGGAGGGAATTAAATCGTTATATTTTAAAATGTCCCTGAGTGTTATTGCACTCCATGTAATGCGATACTTGGCAAATTGTCATTTACGAGAGATGCACACTGGACACTGCGTCAATCGGTACAAATCAGTTTGATGTTCCAGATGATTTGTTGTTACTTGGAATTTGATTATGTTAGATAATTTTGGCTTTGGAAGCTTTTACATGCAGTTACATATTAATAACCATGACAAGCTAGCCGCACTGTAATCAAATGGAAACGCAAACCCACTGAATGAAAAAGAATTGAATCATTCTCCTGTGCTGTTCTTGAAGCTCAGGCCAAAGTATCAAGATGGTGCAATAAACAGTTTGACTTTCTAATTGTAGCAGGGCCTTTCATTGATGCAACTGGGTCAAGATATTGGAATAAACATTTTGGCTTTGTCCTGTATTTTTTTCCAGGTCTTGCACCAAATCCAACAAGTTTTCCTACAGGTAAAGAATTGTAAAACCATATTTACCTCATGATAATAGTAATCATGAACTAATGTAAAATCCATTTCTCTCCAGCTGATGTTACTGATATCGCCACAGGTATGACATAAAAACAACAACCAATAGCGGAAAATAAAACAGCATACGCATCAATATGTATTGCAACTTCAGTTTCTACGATAATTAATTCAGCAACTATTTTGCACATAATGACTACATCAAAACAATTTTACATTTGTTCGTTGGTGCAGATCCTAAAAACAACTTCACCAGCATTTTGGTGAATGTTTATCTGGGATTGGCTGTTTTGATGATCCTAACTTCTGGATACATTATCTGTAAGTTTAAAATCTCAAGACATAAATAGGAATGTTGTAATCTAGACCACTACTAGACCCCAACACACTGAATACTTCACAACCTATTTACGTATTTCTTACAGATAAAAGGTGTGGGACTGACTTGGCCATATCAGTGGGGTTTAAAAGTTTACCAACCTCAGTGGAAGGTCCCATCCATGTCCTCTTGGTGTATCCCCCTGAGAATGGAGCCTTCCAGAAGGCTGTGATGGCCCTGGCAGAATTCTTGCAGAACCATGCAGGCTGCAGCGTTGCTATCGATGCATGGCAGCAGAGCAGAATTGCACGTGATGGTCCCATGCGTTGGCTGGCTGACCAAGTCAAAGCTGCACAGCGTGTCCTCATCGTTTGCCCGTCGGTAAGATGTCAAATTTATGTCGGTGGTGAATGCAGTATTCGGTGATGCAAATGAACACTTGTGTCCAAACAAAATTTGCGTCTACTGTGCCATTCTGTATTATACTTTACACCCACCTCCATTTTTCTACTGACCAAAGGCACATATTCAAAATTAGAAAAAAGTCGAAGCACACAACTAAGCCAAAATGTCTGGCCTCCATGAAGTGGACTTTGCAAATTTTACCTGTTCTTGTGCAGGTTGTCTTGCAGACTTAAACCAATATATTTGTTTACTGCATTATGCATTTTGCCGTCATTGATCCATGATGTCAACTATGGGGCTTTCATTGCAGTCAAGCCACCCTACCTCCACTCCCATATCCACCACCATGGGGGGAATCGCCATACCGGCTGCAGCGCACGACCTATACCCTCTGATCCTCAACATGGTCGCAAGTCGCGCTAAGAGTGCTGATGAGCTCGCTAAGTTCTGGGTGCTGCAGCTAGGTGAAAACCAAGAGAAGAGGCCATGTAACCTGGCTCCAGAACTGAGAGCATGCGAGCTTTTTTGTTTACTGAAAGATCTGAACAAACTGTGCCGCAGTCTGCACACTCAAAGACAAGGTGGCAAAAAGAGATTGACTCTATTCTTGAGACCTGGGCTAATTGATAATAGGTATGACAGTATGGTGAAGTTAAAAGACTCTGTTGAAAAAATAAGGGGATGTTTATTGATTTCGAAAGAGGCACTGCCGGACAATTCTGTGATCATTACTGTTTGAATATTTAGTTTGGACTAATATTAATAATCCACATAGTTGACCCTATGGAATAAATTATATATATATTTTTTTAAGTACAGAAGATTCCATTCATGTTTTACGTATGGTTGCACCTATTTATTCTGAACAGCATTTTTTGGGTAGATTCCTGCATCTGTTTGACTACAAGTATTAAACATAAATAATAAATTAATAAGACATGACGTGCCAGAACGTATATTTTAGGAGGAACTATGCGAATCAACTGGATAAGACAGCAGTGTACTGTGTTTTGACAACGCATAAAATATAAATATGCTTTCATGTTTTTGTTATTGTTTTCTAAATTAAATTTAAATAATTTAAATTACAAACTTAAATGATTTAAATTTAAATTTGAGTTTTGTTAAAGTTAAATTGTAAGTTTGTTCGAAACGGTGTTCTTTTTCCGGTGGGAGGAACTCGTTTTGTGCCACGTGACCAAACACGGAAGTAATGTCTCGCCTCGTACGGATGCGCTGAAGTCTTAAAAGGAATTTCGATAGAAGGAATTTTTGTTTGCTATTTGAAACATTTTGGGAAAGTTAATCGATTGATTTGGACTGGGAACATGACCCAAGCAGAGAAAGAGCAAGATAATGGAAAGGAAAAAGAAAAAGAGCGCGACAAAGAGAAGGAGAGGGAGCAAAGAGGAGTGAAAAGACCCATTGCTCCACCGACCATCCCCGAGCCCCTCCAGGAGGTGAGCTGGCGAGTCCCATTTTCATAGTTCGTTTTTCACGAATCAATTAATCAAATTGTTCCATCTCACTTTTTCTTCCACAGCAAATACAGAGCAACTTTGTAATCGTCATCCATCCTGGATCGAGGACGCTGCGTATTGGGCGAGCGACGGACAACCTTCCGCTCACTATTCCACACGTGATAGCACGTCGCCACAAACAAAGTGGCCAGTCCCGATACGAAGATGCCTGGCTGCTCAGGGACGGTCTAAATGTGCGTGCCTGTAATGACTTGATTTATCATTGTCATTGACCTCACTGCATCCTTCCACATGTTCTGTCCCAGAAACCTGAGAGTAATGAGCAGAGACAAAATGGGCTTAAAATGGTTGACCAGGCCATTTGGTCAAAGAAGATGTCCAATGGCGTGAGGAGGACACCAGTGTCTTCTGAGCAGGTGTGTGTGTCTAGAACTAGATCTGCACCGGGAAACCCAACTATAAGACCACCTTATAAAAATACTATTGCACTACATTATGGTGCTTGACAAAGCAGTTTAATACTTTGTGAACTCACTTGCAGAGGTCTAGTGACACAAGTTTTCTGTCTGTATTCAGGCAAGAGCATACAACTGTCAGATCCGTCCAGCCGTGCTAGACAGCAACTCTCGGGTAAAGTGGACCAACACATCTCACCACCCGCCTTATTTAATAGGAGAGGAGGTAAGTGCAAGAGTCTGCATGAGAATGAAGAAGTTTGACGGCAGCTCACTGTCTCTGCCTCTTCCCGCCATCACAACGCAGGCCGTGTACGTGAAACCGACAGACTCTTATGACATCCACTGGCCCGTAGTTCGAGGTCAGCTCAACGTGCACGCCGGCCCTGGAGGCTCACTAACTGCTGTCCTGGCTGACCTTGAGACCATCTGGAGTCATGTTATTCAGAAGAACTTGGAGATCCCGCTCAAAGACCTAAAGGTGGGAAACATCAGAAGGTGTAGACAAACGTCTTGCGATGCAAGTGTTATATGGATGATTAATCAAGCCTCTGTTAGGAATGCAGAGTTTCAGACGAATTGCCCTTGAGCTTGTTTACCAACCTTAAATCAGCCCCAGGGCTACTTGGGAAACCTCAACTTTTCACGCATTGTTATTGAAGAAAAAAAAATCTATGATAATGTCTTAACTTCACAAAATAATGTTCAATGACCGTTGACAGTATTACAGATGCATCCTTTTGGTTCCCGACATCTACAACAGGCAGCATGCCAAGGAACTGGTCTCCATGCTCCTGCTTAATATGGGCTTCTCAGGTATTCCGCTTGCGATACCTTCAGGTCAGCCTCCGACAGTCGTCTTATTTTCTTTTGGCGATATGTGTCTGTTTGTGTACAGCAATCATAGTTCACCAGGAGTCAGTGTGTGCGACATTTGGCAGTGGGTTGAGCAGCGCTTGTGTCGTAGACGTTGGAGACCAGAAGACCAGTCTCTGCTGTGTAGAGGACGGAGTTTCCCATCGGAACTCCAGGTGAGGATATTTGTTGGGACGTCATTTATCTAATCATAAATATGGGCCTAGGCTGAAGAAAGGTTGGGAAGCACAACTGCAGGAGCTAGAAAATAAAAATCTAAAGTTATCTAAATAATTTACAAAAATACTGGCATACCTAGAACAAAGAAAAGGAATAGAGTGAGATTCTTCAACGTGACCTTATTATTATTATTATTTTTAATTAATACTTAATAATGGGTAACACATTTTGGTTTGCAATTTTGTCATCTATAATTTCTAGATCCTTCATACTCTCTATTATAACCTTCACAGGTTGTCTTTGGCGTATGGTGGTGCAGATGTGACCCGCATTTTATTCTGGCTCCTGCAGAGGGCAGGATTTCCCTACAGAGACTGTCAGTTGTCCAACAGATTGGACTGTCAGCTACTACAACATATAAAGGAGACACTCTGCCATTTGGACCAGGTATGTGAGCCAAATATTACAGAACTTTAGGTGTTTGTCTTTTAAATTGAGTACCGTCACTGTCCAATGGTGTCATTGGCTTTATAATAATATGCGAGTTACATTTAATGCACTGTTTTTTAAGAAGTACAGTGTAGGTCGCCATTGTTGAGTATGTCACAATGTGTAGCTTCTTGTATGCAAACCAATTAAAAATATTTTCTCCGGTTCCGTTAAGGACATATCTGGACTTCGAGATCATGAATTCCAAACCCGTTTCCCAGATGCCCCAGCTTTTCTCTTCCAGGTTCGCTTAGGCGATGAAAAATTACAGGTACTCAAATCACTCATTTTACTTATCTATTATTTATTAGTTATTGTTTGTGCCTTCTTGTTTTTATTTTGTGTTGTCTACTTGTATGTTTATCGTGTACTGTGTCTCGTCACCGTGGGATGGAGGAAACGGAATTTCGGTTTCTTTGTGTGTCTGGTCATATGAAGGGATTGACAATAAAGTGACTTTGAACTTTGATAACAACTCCATTTTGTGTTGGCTCCCACATGACCTTATTACTCATTCCCTTGCATAAAATAGGCGCCCATGGGACTGTTCTACCCCAGCACGTTTGGTATCGTCGGTCAGAAGATGACATCGCTACAGTTTCGTTCTCAAGGTGACTCAGAAGACCCTCATGATGAACTTTATTTATTGGCCACGCACAGCAAACAAGACCAGGTAAAAAAAAATGCTGTATATTGTTCTGTACTGGAAATGCACACATCGTTTCTGCTGTTCCTCATCTTTTTTTTCTTATCTTTCTCCAACAGTCTTCCAAGAATGCTTCGGACCGCAAGGTGCTCTCAAGACAAGGCGGCGCTTTGGATGGCGACGCGAGTGGTCAAGGAGGCATTGGTGAGTTGTCAGAACTGCCCAGGAGCAGCGGCGGCAGTGGAGGAATGCAGGCTGAGACGGATGTTGGAGCCGCCCAAGGAGAGTGCCTGATGGGAGTGGGGGAGGCGGAGGAGGCCCTCTCCACACATCTCTCCAGGAAGACTGCAATCATGAACCAGTTTGAGGGCAAAGCTCTCGGCCTGGATAAAGCCATACTGCATAGCATCGACTGTTGTGGTAATAAAAACACGCAATGAAGAAAGCATTCATTGAAGAAAGTTTGTAGAAGTAAAGTGCAGTCTTGTCCTTTGAAAGCCTCGGACGAGACCAAGCGAAAGATGTACAGCTCCATCCTGGTGGTGGGTGGAGGCCTCATGTTTCATGGCGCTCAGGAGTTTCTACTTCACCGCATCATCAACAAGATGCCACCGTCCTTCAGAAGGCTTGTGGACAATGTGGAAGTCATCACAAGGCCAAAAGTAAGTGGCACATTAGTCATAATTTTCTTCTCTCCGTGTGTTTATTTTGCTTCCTCAATTTCATTTGATTTTATGCAGGGATTTTGTCAGATAATGAGTAATATGCAAGTACAAGCTTATTGGTTTAACTTAAAGAATGTAGAAATTTCCATGTGGCGAAAAGATATCCACTTCTCTCCTACTGCACTGTTTGTTGACATGCAGGATATGGACCCTAGACTGATATCATGGAAGGGGGGAGCTGTGCTGGCTTGTCTGGACACAACACAAGAAATGTGGATCCACCAGAGAGAGTGGCAGCGGTTTGGTGTTCGAATGTTACGTGAGCGGGCTGCTTTTGTCTGGTGAAAGTCATCGAAACAGACTGGTGGAAATCTAAGGACAAGACCCAAAAATATTTCAGACAAAATTAAAGTAAGTGCCGTTGTACATTATCAGTCAGGCATTCGGACTATTTATCAAGTGCCTCCTTTTGAATAATGTGGGGAAAAATGATAACTGGAATCCTAACTACAATCATTTAATTGACGTCGGAAAACCAATAGAGGTCTTGCTTTGATATTGATGAAGGGTCTTTGAATTTTGAGTTGGATTTTGTGCAGAAAACTCCTAAAAGCTTCATAGGTGTCACTAACCTTATTGAGATCTACTTTCATGTCGCCATGAAGTCACCACTCAAGTTTGTCACCTCGTGACTGCAACATTCTTTTTCTAACTGCATAGTGTAATTCTCAAACTAGAATAAAAATATGGCAATACTGTATTACAGTAACTCATTCCTTGGATAAATCACACATATTCAACTTGTTTTCAAAGATAATTGATTTTAATGAAGTTTATCATATTTAATATCTAACATCATGTGTCATTAACTTCAATAGAGCACAAAAAGCAAAGAATATTGCAAATAATATCATGAAAACAACTTCAGTGAGAGAAATAAGAAAAATAATACAGTGGGGATGGGGGGGTGCGATCGATGAGCTGCCAAATCAGCCAATATGGTTCCTATTTAAAGGAATTCCCAAAAAGGCGTCAAAAAACTACGTAGGCAGTGGCGGCTCAAGAAGTGGGGCTTCACCACTGTGACTGCCAGTCTATACAGTAGCTGGGCCCACGCCTACACACACAGTGTAGGCGTTTACCTGCACAAAAGAAAACAAGGTCATTCCAACATTAATGCAACATTATATATTCATATTATTCAAGAATGCAAAATATGTACCTGCAAGCGCTTGCACCTTTACTAAACTCATGCTTGTACGAGTGGTAGTTTATCAAAACGGAACCTTATGGGCTATGTAAAGACATTTATTACTAGAGATACAGCACTTGTGTTGGGCCTTAGTGGGTAGGCTATATGTGATGTTGTGGCCAGTGTGTTTGTGTTTGTGTGTAATTTCACCTTCCTCATCCTCCTCCCCCCATTGGAGGAGGAGTGGGCCCACCACCAACGTTTATTCTTCCAAACCGCCTTCGGCCCCCAGGGGGACCTGGAGGACTGTACGAGACAGACAAATGCCAAATGAGGCTTAACTCTTAATTTTGTAATAAAATTTAAAAAAAGACATTAAACGGCAATCATACAGTGAATCCCCGCTATCCACAGGATGTGGGTCAAAGTGTGAAAATCCGCCGCACCGCAAATGCTTTATACTCTACTGGAGATGCCACAAGATCAAATGCAAAATGACAAAAGAAATAGACTAATTTTGTCTAAATATGGCTCTTAACTCCTTCAGAACCAAGGTGCCATCAAATGGTGCCAAAGCAATACTCATACTGCTTAGAACTGAGCACAAAAACAACGCATAGGTGACTTTTTCAGCGGTTAAAAAAATCCACCAATAGGCAAAGGCTGAACTGCAAATACGTAGGGATTCACTGCAATAGAACCACTACTACTGAACCTTACATACCCTCTGCCATCAGAAAACCGTGATGAGCTACTATGTCCATCTTTTGTCAGGTCTGGGTCAATTATTGTTTTAAAACTGGTGGGGAGAAGAAAAAAAAAAAAAGTCAACTGTTTTTGTACTAGAACAAAAGCAAATATACAATTTATAAATTATTTTAGAGACTATGAAATGCAAATGGTTTCATTCTAAGTAATGGACTCTTTACGGATGGGTTACATCAACAGTATAGCAATATGGATACTAATTATTTATGAAAGGGCTCATAAATTGACTTACAACAGGCCAAAAAACTCCACAGCTCCCCAGAAGAGGTCAACCACTAAAGACAGTCGCCATGGTGACTGGCTCCGGCTGTCCAGAACTTGACCTGGCAAAAAGAGGGTCCAGGTGATGTTGAATAAGAATATAGTGTGATACACTACAGAGTGTTATTCCCCATGTCCGGACACACAGGCAATGTGGAGTGATTCAATTGAGGTCTCGTGAATCTTCCAAAAAACAAATGTTGGAACTCATGTTGGAGATGTTAATATTCTAATTGAATACATGTTGAAAATGTGCATCTTGACATAAATCCAATTCGATCAACGCCCGAATGAGGCGACTCAAACCAATGGCCGAAACGATGGACATAAAACACAGAGAAAATATACACTGGCTGGCAAATTAATGTTAAAAACCACGAAATATTTGTTGTTGTTTTTGAGAAGCAGGGGAAGTTAGCAAACACGCTGGTTAGCGGCTATAAACGCTAACTGTCAAACTTCCGACTCGCCCCCATACATTAAACGGTAAAACACTTTTCAATTAAAGTCCCAAGGCATACTATGGGATAGAGACATTATGTATAGGGTAAAATCGTTAAAAGATATAAAACACTCACCGTTCGACACGTACACCATTTTCAGGGAACTAACAACATACGTACTTTCGTTGCCACATGACGTTCACTTCCGGGTTCATATGTGACGCGGTACCGCGACAATTACTACAATCTCAACACAAATCCTCAGAAATGTTCTGCGGAAAAATGTTCGTTTTTTGTTTTGTTTTTTTGCTTTGTAGGATTTGAACCCAAAATAAATAAATCGTTTTTGTGTGTGCAGTAAGCAATTGGTCAGTGTCAAATTTAAGTTAGGGTTTCAAAGTAGGCTTTCAAACAAAGGTTAGGGTTTTAAAAATAGGGTTTGAAACCAGGGTTGGTTGGGTTATTGGGGTTAGGTTATGGTTAGGGATTAGATTTAGGGTTGGGGTTTGGAGCTACTTTTCTTTTCAGTTTTTTACTTGTTAAAAAGGTTTAAATGATCCAATCAATTTTAGTTCCGCTTCACGATTGTGCCCCACTTGCTGATTCTTGACAAAAAAACTACAATTTTATCTTTATGTTTGAAGCCTGAAATGTTGAAAGGTTCAAGGGGGCCGAATACTTCCGCAAGGCACTGTACATGGGCCCTCAAATAACATCTATTGTTCAAAATTGCAGGATAAATACCTTGTTACCTGATACTGTTTACCTACACCTAATACACCTAAGTGTCCTTGATCATTATGAGGTTCTTTATGTGCTGTGAATTGCAGTTGAGACATACTTAAAGATGCATTTGAGGTGCGTAATCAACATCCTTGCTGTTATACTTGTATAACAGAAGCACCATGTTGCAAAATTGACCTTTATTTCAACACTTCCAAAACAATATAAAGACAAGCAAAATCTTAAATTACACTGGAGAATTTCACAATGTTCGCCCCCATTATTTAAACAGTAATTATTTTACAATGCTTCTCCATAAGCTATCCAAGTATCTTTCCATCCAGGGCAAAGTGTAAACATAAAAACAGAAAATAGATTATAAACAAATATTTACTCGTGCCGTAGGAATGTTTGTGTGCACTGCAACACTGGAGCATCATTGATGAAGCCTTGCATAAAGTTTTGTGTCTGTGCCAAAAATGGACTCAGTGGCTCACTTTCAACAATAACAAAGAGCAGGAGGGCGACTACAACAAACACCACAAATTGGATATGGATGGGAATCATTCGGTGCTCAATTTCGCTTCTCTCCTTAGTGGTGGGGCTGATTGGCGGGCTTGGGGAGCTCAGCTTTTTGGGCCGCCTGGCTGCACCCTTGATTGGTCTTCGACAGGTAGCGGTAGAACAAAAGGGATGTAAGCGTGAAGTTCAAAGGGATAAAATCTTTCTTAAGATACAATTGTTGACATGCACTTCTGCCAAAAAGTCAGACACATTGGACTTTCAAGTTCAGGATGATCCAAAAATGAACCAAACTTTCCAGTTGATTTGTTTCTCTAAACTTTTTAATGGAAGTCTAACTGTTCAATGTTTTATGAGTTCTTGAAAACTTGCTGCTCTTACTTCTTAATTCAAGCACTAAGGCTGCAGTGTCCAATTGTGTTAGAATTTACCTGAACCTTTTATTTGTAGCCTCAATGTTAGGGAGCAGGTCCTTCTTGGGTCCCTGTAGAAGCAGAAGATCGAATTACTTACAAAAATAAGTTGAGCTGGAGACACTGTTAAGGAAAGGAGCAAAACAAGCTACAAAATACAAGATTTGTATAATATAAAAATCATGCTACATTAATAATCCAATCAAACAAATGAGAAGCAAACATTAACCAAAAGTGTGTTCTTGTAACCATCGTATAGATGCCTGCAAATAGGATGGGTGCACCTTCGTTTCTTGGTTAGGACAAGATTCTTTGGGTACGAAGTACTGAGATGAACTGGTTTCCGCCACAACGATGTCCGACTAAAAGAAAAATGTATACGAGGATTACATATTCCACTTCAAACTGAATCCAAGGTTTGTGGACGTCGCTCTCCTGCAACTCCCTGTTGACCTCTCCATCTGTTGTTTTGTTTGATTGTAGTGAAAATCATTGTGTGACCACTCTAAACACCTCCCCAAAGGCAAATACCTCTTCATCATTTTCAGTGGTGAAGTTCTCTGAGGAACACTTGGGATCTTGGATTGATTGTTCCGAGACCTGCCAGATTAAAACGCTATTACAACGTTTCAGTGACACTACAAGTCTATTTTAACAACAACCATTTCACATTTTAATCACACAACTAAATGTAAACTACATACAACAGATTCAGTGGCGTAGCCAAGCCGGGGCGGCGCCCCGGTTAGGACTCCCTGCGCCTCGGTTGAAGAGAAAAAAAATAAATAAATTCGAGCTTTTTCGATTCTTCCTTTTCATGCCGTTTTTTTCTTTCGGTCTTGCGCGAATGTGCTTGCACTATTCTATGTGCGCGATGTTATCCATTCACCGTTTGCCTCCCAGACCCGGATATTGTTTTAGCGATCAGCGAACGGTGTGGGTGATGTTCGATTTTTTTTCCTGTGGGCGCGCGCCCCTACTGGAAAAATTCCTGGCTACGCCACTGAACAGATTTTTAAAAGTGAAAAAAAATGCATTTTGTTTTGTGACTCATACCAATACCATGCCACCAAACAGAACATTTCAATTCTGGTAAAAATAAATAAATACCTGTGATCCTAATCCCGAGTTTTGATCTAAAGATGACGCTCCACTTGTGTCTTCAGGAACCACAAAAGGGCCGTCACTTTGTGTTGATTTTGAAACTTTTTCCAAAGTCGGCTTGTGACAAAGATCAACGTTGCTTGAGCAACAAGCTGCATCGTGCTACAGCACAAACAAGATAAACATAAAATATAAAAGAAAATAATGTTTTTTGCATTGAGTTACCAGTCTAGATGAGGTTAAAAAGCACTGCTGGTAAATATCCTCAGAGAGGATGTCCACCTGTGGAGAAAGAAAGTAGTTAGCATCATGAAACACTTTATGCAATCTCATTACAACTGTAGGATTTGAACACATTCTATAAAAGATTTGGGATATTTAGAAGAAAATCTAGCATAGTCTCAAACACCTGGGTAATGGCCATGTGTCCCAATACTTTTGTCTACATGATGAATGTCAAACTATCTCCCACCTGAGTGTATTCTTCGATCAGTTCTTCCAGGCTTGATCCTTCAGAACGTATCAGAAAAACCTCATGAAGGATGGTCATCAAGTGTTTTGATAAAATGGAAAACATGAAGTGGTCATTCAGTACCCGAGTCACTGTCATCACTGCTTTCATCTTCCCACTCGTGGTGATGAACTTTCTCCTCTCCGTTCAAAGTGCCCCATTTAGCCTGCAGCCTCCTCAGCTTCCTCTCATACACGGCCCTGGTGGAGCCTCACAGATACACAAACATTCTTACTGAAGATAAGGTCTGAGTTATTCCTTATTAGGATACAGATAATGGATGGATGGAAGATTCATGTATTATCTTTCACCAAGAAGTATATCTTCAAGTGTTAGTCAACCTTACCCACTATTGGCCCAATTGTGACCCCGTACGCAAGTAATGCCGCCTTAAGGTCGTCATCCGTCAGCATACTCAGGTTACGTTTCTGTCCATTGTTTGGCTTCTCTTCCTGCGAAGGACAATGTTTTAGAACCACTGCAACATTCATAGAAATGATCCGAGTTTACGAAGTTGCTGTTTGAAAAAAAATAAACCAAAACTACATTTTGCAACCGCAATGTAGTTAACCAGATCAGCTAACAAGTTTGGTTTTATTTCTTTAACTAGTATTTTATGATACAGATGAATGGCGCTCTCACCATGGTGGCCCGGCCACCAAGTTGGACTGGATCTTGGACAGCATGCACTAAACTTAGCCTGGCATGTTCTCCAGGATGCCCTTCTGTGGCATGCTGGGCTTGCGGCGATTTGATGACATCGCCTTGAAAGCTTTGTGACATGGAGATTATGACCTAAGAGTACATGTCATTTGCCGTGCACCACTTTATCCAACCAACCAATGACAAAAATACATCCAAAATCCCCATGACTGAAAGACCAATTCCAAATGTTGGCTCTTTACAATAACAGGAGCAACTAATTAAGATAAAGGTTCTGTTTAATTAGTTTTATTTCTCTTGTTTATGGTCATTTCGTCTTATTTGTTAGGGTCGTAAGGTTTTTGAGGCAATGTTAATATGTATAGTTAGAAAAGGCCTAAAATTCACTGGTTGTTTATTGTTTATTTGCATTCATTGAATTTTCTAACTAGCTTAAATTAAGCATGGTATGGGCATTCACATGAATCCATTTAAAACTGCTTGTTTTTTTATTTTTAAATATATATTGTCTATTTTCTAGTTTTTAATGTTAAACTTTTCATAGGTATTTTCTGTGTACCTGGTTTTACAAATAATATGCACAATAGTAAATGTTGGAATTTGTTTTGTCTGAGGTTTTTCACCTACTACTAATTACTAAGATCACCTGCTAACAAAGGTTTTGACAAGTTGTAAAAAAAAAAAAAAAAAAAAAAAGCATAAATAGTATTCCAATTCAAAATTTCAACTAGGCAACATTGTTACACACACCTCAACCCAGTCAGTAAACAATTTATCTGTGCAATGAAGACAAAAAAGTAAATTCTCACTGCCACATAGTGTTCATTCTCCTTGCTCGAGAAAGCAAGGCAAGTCGTTTATGATCACTCACCTTCTTCACCTTAGAAGGAAAAACAGGTCGCCTCAGCAACACTGGCATGTCAACTGAAAGCAGTCTGGGGTGGATAAAATTAAACCAAAGTCAGCAACTCTTCTTGACCTCTTACTCATTTGATAACAGCTGTGAAAGGTGGCTTGATTGGCAGCCGCCTTAAAATGCAGGCCGTTAACATGGCAACAAGTGCCAAAGTTAGAATTTAATAAATTATGAAATATGGACATAATACCCCCAAAGTTAAATTTGACCAATGTGAAAATTGAGAATAGGCTTTTGGGAGAAATTCAAGGGCAAAAGTTGATCAATTGCTTGGTGTGGTCTAGGTCTCATGACATCAAAATGAACAGCATGAATAAAGATATATGGCATACAACACGTCTTAGTGAAGATTTTCATTTAATATCACATTCAACACATAAATGCAACTTGAAAACATTGCTTCCAAATCATGTGAAAACTGCAATCGTGAAACATTTTTTCCACTCGTTTAAAATTGAACTAAAATAAGGTGAAATATAGCTTAAAAAAATAGAAAAAACACAATTTGAATGCACCTTATGAGAATTTATTTCCACGTGAACATAAATCCCTCTGAAGTTTTGTTTCATATCTAAACACGGGCTACGTTTTTGCCAAAACTTTGCAAGCAGTATTGAGTTCAGTGTTAGTCATAGCAGCAACCTCATGCTGACCAAAAAAAAAAAAAAAACTCAAAATACATTTTCACAGTCACTACTGACTAAATATTGAATACAAAAACTGAGTTGTACCAAAATAAGAAGGCAATACAAATATTGGCAGTGTCACACATGTTAGACTATGTATGATGAAACGTCCAAAAGCAGTTCTTTTACTCCTTCTGTTCCACACCAGACTCCTTTTTTTTCTTGTTGTCATCACATTTGAGTAAGCTGACCTCTGTGCCCAATGGTAAATTGCCGGTGGTGCCTTCTCCCTCACCAGAAGCTTTCTCCACTGTTCTCTTTTTGCTCTGGCTTTTGACTTTTGGACTCTTCCGGACCAGTGGGGTGTGTCCGTAATTGTTGTACACGCTCATCACTTTGATGACCGTCCGACTGGACACGTCGCACAGTTTGGCCGTGTCACGCACCGACATGCCTCCCAGTTGAGAGCCAACTATTTGGCCTCGTTGAAAGTCTGTCAACTCACTCATATCTGGATCCAGCTGTAAATCGGGTGGATTTTCTTCACCGGAGTGTGAGGTCAGACTTGGCTTTGGGTGCCTGGATGGAATAACAAAACGTGCAAAGCTTTATACAATGTTTACCTCAAATTGAATACCTAAAAAAGGCTCAGCCTCAACATAGGGCGCTAAGAGACAAAGATAGTGATGCTTTGACTTAAGAGCAGCCTAACTTTTTAAGAATTACGAGCAATCACTTAGTCCTGTTTCGTGTAATTGAAGTGAAGTGAGGAAAAAAAACTAGCGTGACAATTGTAGATAGAAATAAACACTTGCATGGGGAAGATGTCGACAATGAACTGCATGCTATAGCTATTAGGCGTCTTCCAAATGAAGATACAAATCTTGTCTGTCTTTCAACATACGTGCACAAATTGGATATTCCTGTCAATCCAAGTATGACGTCACCATAATATAACGATTGGATACGTATAGATGCATGCTGCTTATGACACCAACTAAGGCTCTGGTAACACTGACATCTTTGTAGTTATTTACATGCAATTTGGACGTCTGCACAAACAGGTTGATTGTGTTTAATCAGTGTATACACAGCCGTATCAGACATGTGTCACATGGAATTAACAGACAGAACTAAGTGTAAAACTACATCAATTGAAAGATATTACTTTATCAGTGGTTCCATTCTCTCTGGAGATTAACGTGCTCTTTTATTACAGTAAGCATGAAGGTGGACGTTCAAATCAACACGGATCGGGCATGACTTAAGTACAGAAATATGTTTAGCATGAAACTTCCGAGCAACATCCGAACGTCAGTGATTGGTGCGTCATTTTTAAAGCAGTATTTTGAGGTTAAACGAGAACGCTGAACGGCAACGTTAGCTACCGGCAAAATCCGAATGCTAAAGGCAAAAGAATGATAAATCGGCTCATATTTCATAATAGACAAACTAAACAAAATCGCTCAAAGATTTTGGGGTGTCATACCTACCGCAAGAAATGGTCGATGGTGTCCGTTTCAGCGGCGTAGATGGAAAAAAAGATGTAAACAAAACAAGCGTAGACGTAGCGTGCAATTTTAGACTGCCACTACTTGCCTCTGTAGCAGTATGATTTCCGGCTACCACTTAAAAAATAAAGGCATTCGGTACACTACATGTTCTGAAGTCTTATCATGCTCTCCATATTCAGCGTTAATTTTGTTGTACTTACGCCATCGTTTTCTCTTTTCGTCACCGTTACAACACAAACAACTGCTGCAGCTCGCAGTCCTGCAACTGAACAGAGAACGCCATCTCCTAGACCACTAGAGGGCAGCAGAGGCATTTGACGAACTGCAACTCAACAAATGTTGCGTGCACAGCGATCAGTCCATGCTGTACTCTCACCTCTCGCCCAATATCAGCTGGAACCCTACCTAATGAGGACAAGCGCTATGGAAAAGGAATGGATATTTGCACAACGTCTGGTTGCCTTTTCTGGGTGTGAAAAGCCCTCTGTTTCTTCAGGCGTGTCTTCATGCAGTGATAATATACAAGTCTGTATTTTGATACAGACCTTTTTGACCTCCAGTCTCCCAGACCTCCCTTTGGACTTATGAATAAAAAGAAACAAAGCTTGAGCTCTCAGTGCTGTGGATCTTTGATGCAATCTTGTAAGTGAACTGATGGTCCTAGGCTGGCCATGACGCTCAAACCAAAGGTGAAAGATCAGAAATGTTAGACAAAACATGGCTACTTGTTAGTGCTGCACCAGGCAGGAGGTGCGGGTTAAAGTTTATTCACAAGATAGTCCCAGGAAGAGAGTGACAGATTTTTGTCACCTTGAAGACCACAAAAATGTCTTCATTGTCTCTGCACAACCATGTACAGACTAAATTATTTTCAATACCAAAATGTATTTTCGGAATGAGAGCAGTACCAATTTCCAATTGTTGTTGTGGTTATGAAGCATTTCTACTGTTGTTTTCATATTTCCCATTGCTATTGCAGGGTTACATGTAAATCCTTCAAAACTTTATCTCATCTCTGTGCCAGACCAGTCTCGCACCACAAAAATGGCCGAGCAGAGCCAATTTGAACACCCAACACATGTGACTCGTTGCCTTTTGATCATGTAGCCGGCTGGATAGATGTAAGATATACTACATAAAACATATTGTGTGGTATTTGATGGTATGTCTGTGACAGGTCAACTACGTTTGAAGTTGTTTGTGTGAAAACAAAACACAGGAGATACAGTTATCTCATCAATATTTTAGTCATGCACCAACCTTTCTGGCAGTTATTACAGTTGATTGTTGTTACGTGAGGACTGGAAGAGCAAGGCGGGGCCAAATGCAAATGTCTGCCTGTTGGAGCTATTTGTGTTTATCACATGCGACGTGTCGATTTGTGGCTGGATGCTTTGAGATGTTTGACCAACTTTGTGGCTTTGTGTGCAATTTAAAATGAGAAGAATTGGACTAGAGGTCAGGCATGTTCATGCATTATTATGGATTATTATTATTATTATGAAGCGTTACCAATGAGAAAAATGTTTTGCTTAAAGTCAATTAAGGCTTTCATAGACAAATGCAATTCAACGTGCATTAAAAAAGACCAACAGAGCAGATTAACAAGATGTAAAATGAAGGTTTCGAAAATGCATTTAAACAATTATAATGGTTAAAAGAAGAGCCAAATTATAACTGCACTATATGAAGGCTGTAAAAATGACATTATGGATAAATTTACAATTTAGAATAAAAAGGACATGCATCTTGGGAAAATTATGAAAATCTTCAGACTATTTTGTAGCATAACAGCTCGATGTCGTTTCATTGTGCCGGTGTACTTTTACTTGTCATGCAAACATACACACATTTGGCATAGTGCAGGCACTTACACACATGCAAACAGCCATCCATCATTTTGACACACACACACACACACACACACACACACACACACACACACACACACACACACACACACACACACACACACACACACACACACACACACACACACACACACACACACACACACACACACACACACACACACACACACACACACACACACACACACACACACACACACACACACACACACACACACACACACCACAATCATGTTTTCCCCCCCCACTTAGACAATCTTCTCACGAGAGTGTATAATGCAGGAGTGACAAACTCATTTTTGACGCCGGCCGCATTGTAGTCATAGCTTCTTTCGGAGGGCCATTATGACTGTACCCAATCCAAGTAAATGTATGAGCACCTCATATTATATACAGTAAAAGCTACAAAACAAACTGACAAATAACTCGTTTTCAAATCAGACGAATAAAAACTGGTCAAATATTTTTTAAAAAAAGAAGATATTATTAAAAGTGAAGACAATTTGCAATTGTAGTAACGACACGAATTTGATGCACAATTTGTCTACGCCCGCCACGTGGCGGGCCGTATCTGGCCCCCGGGCCTTGCGTTTGATCTGTGGTAGAATGGAAGAGTCCATTAGTGTTAAGTAGGGGGGGGGGGGGGGGGTAGTCTATATTTTACAGCCTCGCTTGTTCCAAAAACAGAACAGCGCTGTCCCAATGAGAGCTTTTAACGATATCATCACTACACTTGATGATATAGAGCTTTGTGACTTGGTCATTTCAAAAGTAGCTCGGAAGCTGAAAAAACTTGGGCAGCCCTGGGAAAAAGAAAGTTGTTACGGAAGCATGAAGGAAGGTGTGGTTCATTTCGTCAACAGATCCTATTTGTGACAAAGTTATTTTGGTCCAGCCTAGTATTTTATTTGACGATTTTATTTCATCTAATTGTATTCGTTTTATTCATATAGTTCATTTTAATCAGTAATTAACTGTGAATACTAGGTTGGTTCGATCGTGTATGAGCAGGTGTGTGTAATCAAATGCCTGGCTGTCTCCATTTTAAGCATTGAAACGCATGAGGTAAGAACAAATAAGTTTACTACCAACAATTGTAATAATATAGAGAGTGTAACAATAAACAACTTTATTAAATGATATAATAAACTATTGTCGTACTAATATTGGTTGTATTGTAGTAATTGTTCACGTTCGCGCGTATTTTAGCGCTAACTTAGCGTTCGGGGCAAAACGACGTAGTTTTAGCTTGTAGCATAACCTACCATACTTAGCGATTTTCTTTCTAAACCGCTTTACAAATGTATGGAAATGGTGTGTACTGTTAGAATAATTTGTCGACTTACCCCTAAATATGGTAAAACTTAAAGGTACGTATGTCTCGTGAGAAATGTGTTTATCTCGTCTATTTGAAATTATGATATGCAGTATTGCTTCGTTTTCAATTCGTTGATATTCATACTGTATTTTGGTGTCTTTGACTGCCCAAAAGTGTTGATAACCAGCTGGAATGTTAATATTGCCGTATTGTGGCCGAGTTTGAGAGTTTAAACGTTTTAGAGAAGTAATGTTAAGTCTAATTTCATATTATTATGTTGTTGTATACTTCTGTTTTAATACTACAGATCATGTTTTAATTACGGCTATATTCTTTCATACTTTCATACTTCCTTAATTACGGATATATACTTAAATACTTCCTTTCTTTTTACTTTTACTTTTAACTAATGCTAACAAACCTAAATCAATGTTGAAGTCGTTATAACTCCAATATAATACCAATATTTGAACACAAACTTTACAGTAACACGTGTAGGCAAAAACTATAACAATACTTACGGGCATATATTATGTTTAATAATAAATGATTGAAGATTAGTGGCTCAGCTCTTTGTATTTTACTGAAGCATGAAATCTTTATGTACAAACTGTTTTTCTGTAATTCTTTACATTCTTTTCAATTATGCTATTACTTTAGGTTTTTATAAAGTAAAAAACAAACAAAATAAACTATTATTCTTTTGTCATTGTTTTTTTAGGGGGGCTGCGCCAATTACATTTGCCTTCATTTCAATGGTGTACTGTAAATTCCATGTGTGTTCATTTGGAGTTCCGAAATCAGAATACTTGAGGAGAACAGCAAACAAGTAAGTCATTATCACTCATTTACAGAGGTCACACTTTACGACAATATTTTAGCATCTCCCGGATGTTTTAGGGTTACTTTGCAGCAACACTTGTAGGCAGAGAATATAACAATACTCACGAGCATAGTATATTATGTATACTAAAAACTGATTGAAGCATGAAATGATGATGTACAAATTGTTTTTCTGTAATTCTTATCATTCTTTTCAATTATGCTATTACTGTTGAATTTTATAAAGTAAAAAACAAACCAAATAAACTATTCTTCTTTTGTCATTGTTTTTTTTTTTAAGGGGGCTGCGCCAATTGCATTTGCCTTCATTTTAATGGTGTACTGTAAGTTCCATGTGTGTTCATTTGGAGTTTCTAAAATTACGTCAGGCATTATGATCTGATTACTTGAGGAGAACAGAAAACAAGTAAGTCATTATCACTCATTTACAAAGGTCACACTTTATGACAAGTATTTTAGCATCTCCCGGATGTTTTAGTTTTGTCTAAGCTTAATTGTATAACATACAATGCTAACAAACCTAGATCAATGTTGGAGTCGTTTCAGCTCCAATATTTGAACACAAACTTTGCAGCAACACTTGTAGGCAGAAAATATAGCAATACTAATGGGCATATGTATCATGTGTACTAAAAACTGATTGAAGGTTAGTGGCTCAACTCTTTGTATTATACGGAAGCATGAAATCATGATGTACAAACTGTTTTTATGTAATTCTTTACATTCTTTTCAATTATGCTATTACCTTAGGTTTTTATAAAGTAAAAAAAAACAAAGAAAAAACGTTTTTCTTTTGTCATTGTTTTTTTTTTTTTAGGGGGCTGCGTCAATTGCATTTGCCTTCATTTCATTGGTGTACTGTAAATTCCATGTTTGGAGTTTCGAAAATTATGTCAGCCATTATGATCTGAATACTTGAGGAGAACAGCAAACAAGTACCGTATTTTCCGCCCTATAAGGCGCACCTAAAAACCTAAAATTTTCTCAAAAACCAACAGTGCGCCTTATAGTCCGGTGCGCCTTATATATGGACCAAATTCCTAAATTCAAACTGGCCCGAAGTATTGTGTCATGAAATCAACCATAAGTGGCCCGCTGAAGACTATGAATCATGACTCAAAAAGACTATGGATCATTATTTTATAGGGGTGTAACGATACATCGATACACATCGATTAATCGATATAATGCTCTACAATTTATTGGCATCGATGCTAAAGGTAAACATCGATTTATATCGCCGTGTTTGACCTCGGACATTAGACGCGACTTTATTTTGAAATCCAGTTCATTGTTGCTCGCTTCCTCTTTCCGGAAGCAGGGAGCAGTGCGCGGCGTTGTTGTGTTGTGAGCAGAGCAGGCACGTGAAAGGAGGGGGAGTCGACAACTAGTACGCGGCTCCTGGGCTGGTGCTATGGCTAGTGTCCAAAAAGACGAGGAAATTTGCTCCTCTTTAGGCTTCAAGTCATTCGTTTGGAAGCACTTTGGATTCCAAAGAAAAGATGGCTCAACGGACAAGACACGTGCAGTTTGTAAATCCTGCCATGCGGGGATCAAATATTCAGGGAGCACAAATCTCGCCGCACATTTAAAGAAAAAACACGACATCAAAGTTCAGTGTTAAAGTAAGCAATTTGTATACTACAATACTCTTGTAATTTCCTAAATAAAGAGTTTGCAGTACCTTGTTGATTTTGCGTATGAATTGTTATAAATCAGGATATTGTTCTATATTTTTTATTAAAAAAAAAAAATCGATCGTAGAGCACTATATCGCGATGTATCGTGAATGAATCGCAGCAGGCTTTAAGATATCGGCAAATATCGTATCGCAGTTCTTTATATCGATATTATATCGTATCGTGACAAAACCCGCGATTTACACCCCTATTATTTTATGATTATAAAGTAATTTGTTCCGTCTGAAGTTGAAATAAAAAAGATAAAATGGAGAATGATTTGATTTGGATTAAAAATCTGACATGATGCATTAATGGTGCGCCTTATAGTCCGGTGCGCCTTATATAAGGATAAAGTTTTAAAATGGGCCATTCATTGAAGGTGCGCCTTATAGTCCGGTGCGCCTTATAGGCCGGAAAATACGCTAAGTCATTATCACTCATTTACAAGGGGCACACTTTATGACAAGAATTTTAGCATCTCCCAGATGTTTTAGTTTTGTCTGAGCTTAATGCTAACATACAATGCTAACAAACCTAGATCAATGCTGCAGTCGTTATAGTTCCAATATTTGAACACAAACTTTGGAGCAACACTTGTAGGCAGAAAATATAGCAATACTCATGGGCATATATTATGTGTACTAAAAACTGATTGAAGGTTAGTGGCTCAACTCTTTGTATTATACTGAAGCATAAAATCATGATGTACAAACTGTTTTCTCTGTAATTCTTTACATTCTTTTCAATTATGGTATTACTGTAGGTTTTTATAAAGTAAAAAACAAACAAAAAAATGTTTTTTTTGTCATTGTTCTTTTTAGGGGGCTGCGCCAATTGCATTTGCCTTCATTTCACTAGTGTGCTGTAAATTCCATGTGTGTTCATTTGGAGTTCCGAAAATTACGTCAGCCATTATGATCTGAATACTTGAGAACAGCAAACAAGTAAGTCATTATCACTTGTTTAGAGGTCACACTTACCGACAGATATTTTAGCATCTCCCGATGTTTTAGTTTTGTCTGAGCTTCATGCTAACATACAATGGCTAGATTAACTGTTGCAGTCGTTATAAGACCAATTTTTGAACACAAACTTTTGCAGCAACACATAACACATAACATAAGCAGAAAATATAACAATACTCACGCGCATATATTATGTATTAGTGGCTCAACTATTTTGGTGGCTGAAAACTACCCAATACAGATTTGCGACACAGTATGTGTAGAAAAGGTGATGAATCGCAAAGGGTTGGTTAGCTTGATGCTAACGCATTATGGAAAACACCATCGGACAGACTAACACAACTAGTCTGTCATGTGGGCTGCATCTGGTTGAAACCGCCTGCCTGCCCTCTCACTGCCCTGCCCTGCCCTCTCTCACTGCCCTGCCCTGGCCTCTCACTGCCTTGGCCTGGCCTCTCACTGGCCTGGCCTGGCCTCCTCTCACTGGCCTGGCCGTGGCCTCTACACTGGCCTGGCTTGGCCCTCTCACTGGCCTGGCCTGGCCTGGCCTCTCACTGGCCTGGCCTGGCCTGGCCTGGCCTCTCACTGGCCTGGCCTGGCCTGGCCTCTCACTGGCCTGGCCCTGGCCTGGCCTCTCACTGGCCTGGCCTGGCCTGGCCTCATCACTGGACCTGGCCTGGCCTGGCCTGGCCTCTCACTGGCTCTGGCCTGGCCTCATCACTGGCCTGGGCCTGGCCTGCGCTGGCCTCTCACTGGCCTGGCCTGGCCTCTCACTGGCCTGGCCTGAGCCTGGCCTCTGCCTGGCCTCTCACTGGCCTGGCCTCTCACTGAGCCTGGCCTCGCTCACTGGCCTGGCCTCTCACTGGCCTGGCCTGGCTCTTCTCACTGGCCTGGCCTGGCTCTCTCACTGGCCTGGCTCTGGCCTCTCACTGGCCGCTGGCCTGGCCTGGCCTCTCACTGGCCTGGCCTGGCCTGGCTTCTTACTGGCCTGCCCTGGCCTGGCTTCTCACTGGCCTGGCCTGGCCTGGCCTGGCCTCTCACTGGCCCTGGCCTCACGCCTCTCACTGGCCTCTCACTGGCCTGTGCCTGGGTAAATCTATGACTGCCATGACCTGGATGATGCCATCATTCCTTGCCTGCCTAGCACCCGTCTCTCTCTTTTATTTTTCTCATGTTGTCTTCCCGTCCACTGGCTCCCCACAAAAACAGCGCATACATTTCAAGATCCTTGTCACCACATACAAGAGCCCTAAAACAACCTTGTCCCCTCCCCCCCACCTGGCTGAACTCCTGCACCGCTATACCCCCACCCGCTGACTCCGCTCTGCTTACACAGCCTTGCTCAAATAGCGGATGCACCTTGGATGCGCCTTGGAGTGACGCTGGCGACCGCTCTTAGCCCATGCGCCTTGAATGTGCCTTGAATGCTCCTTGAATGTACTGAACGACACCGGGACCGCCTTGGATGCGCCTCGGATGCGCCTCTGATGGGCTAGGACGACGCTGGAACACCCTTGGTTGTGCTTAAACGACCGCCTTGCATGCGCCTTGCATGCGCCTGGATGCTGGGATTGCCCTGTTTGCGCCTGATCGACGCCTGGACCGCCTTGGATGTGCCTTAAATGCGCTTTGGATGCGTCTGGACAACGCTGAAACCGCCTTGGATGCGCCTGGATGAGACTGGGACAGCCTTGATTGCGCATGGAAATCCCCGGGACCGCCTTTGATGCGCCTGGACAACACTGGGACCGCCTTGGATGCGCTTGTACGCGCTTGTAGGCGCTTGGACGATGTCGGGACCGCCTTGGATGCGCCTGGACGACACCGGGACCGCCTTGAATGCGCCTGGTTGACGCCAGGACTGCCTTGGATGCGTCTGGACGACTCCGGGACCACCTTGTATGCGCCTGGACGACGCCGGGACTGCCTTGGATGCGACTTGGATGCGAATAGACGATGCCAGGACCACCTTGGATGGGCCTGGATGATGCCTGGATCACCTTAGATGCACCTTGGATGCGACTGGACGATGCTGGGACCGCCTTAGATGCTTCTTGGATGCGCTAGGGATGCGCCTGGACGACACTGGGACAGCCTTGGATGTGCCATGGACGCGCCTGGACGACGCCGGGACCGCTTTGGATGCACCTGGACGACGCCGGGACTGTCTTGGATTTGGCTGGACGATGCCGGGACCACCTTGCTTGCGCCCCGACGATGCCAGGACTGCTTTAAGTGCGCCTTGGCGCCGCCTAAACAAAACCTGGATGATGGCGGGACCGCCTTGGATGCGCTTTGGATGCGTCTGGACAACGCTGAAACCGCCTTGCATGCGCCTGGATGAGACTGGGACAGCCTTTAATGCGCATGGAAAACCCCGGGACCGCCTTTGATGCGCCCGGATAACGCTGGGACCGCCTTGGATGCGCTTGTACGCGCTTGGACGCGCTTGGACGATGTCGGGACTGCCTTGGATGCGCCTGGACGACGCCGGGACCGCCTTGAATGCGCCTGCACAATGCCGAGACTGCCTTCAATGCGCCTGAATGACGCTCTGGACAATGCCGGGACCGCCTTGGATGCGCCTGAACAAGGCCTGGACAACCTCGGGCGACTGAAGAAGGCCCGGACGGCCTTGTATATGCCTGGACGACGACGGGACAGCCTTGCATGCGCCTTGGATGTGCCTTGCATGCGGCTAGCATGGGCCCTGTGTGCCTTGCGTGCGCCTTGCGTGCGCCTTGCGTGCGCTTGGATGCTGGGATGGCCTTGTTTGTGCCTGTGCGACGCCTGGACTGCCTTGGACGTGCCTTGTATGCATCTTGGATGCACCTTGAATACGCCTGGACGATGCCCTGACCGCCTTGAATGTGCCTTGAATGCGCCTTGGATGCGCTTGGATGACGCCTGGACTGCCTTGGCTGTGCCTGGACAACGCTGAACTTCCTTCAATGCGCCTGGAAAACGGCACGACCGCCTTGGGTGCGCGTGGATGGCGCTGGAACTTTCTTGGATGTGCTTGGACCTCCTTGGATGCGCCTTAAATGCGCTTGGACGATGCCGGGACCTTCTTTGCTGCTCCTCGGATGCGTCTGGATGACGCCGGGACCGTCTTGGATGCGCTCGTACGACACGGGACTTCCTTAGATGCTCTGGGACTGCCTTGGATGTGCCTGGACGATGTCAGGGCCGCCTTGAATGCGCCTTGGATTTGTCTGGGCAATGCTGGGACTGCTTTGGATGGGCCTGGATGACGCCGGGACCGCCTTGGGCTTCTGGACGATGCTGGGCCTTCCTTGGATGCACCTCGGATGTTCTTTGGTGTCGCCTTGGATGCGCCTTGAATGCGCTTTGGCTGTGCCTTGACGAAACAGGGACGGCTCTGGGTGCGCCTGGACGAGGCCGGGACCGCCTTAGTTGCGCCTGGACAATGGCGTGACCTCTGCGTCGTCACCTTAGCGTGGTGGAGGGTGTTGTGTGTCCCAATGATCCTCGGAGCCATGTCTGGCGATTCAAGCCCCTGTTAGGGTCACCCATGGCAAAAGGGTCCTAGGTGAGGGGCCACTCAAAGCATCTCTCAAAAAAACCCTTAAGATGAAAAATGTACCTGGACTCAGATTTCCCTCGCCGGGACGCGGGTCTCCAGGCCCCCCCACTAGAGCCAGGCCTGGAGGTGGGGCTCGAAGGCGAGCGTCTGGTGGCCGGGCCTTCATCCCTGGGGCCCGGCTGGGCACAGCCCAAAAAGGAAACGTGGGTCCCCCTTCCCATCAGCTCACCATCTGTGGAAGGGGCCAAAGGGGCCGGGTGCAAGGCAGGGACCTTGGCTGTCTGATCCCCGGCTGCAGAAGCCGGCTCTTGGGGCGTGGAATGTCACCTCTGGCTGGAATGGAGCTCGAGCTGGTATGCGAGGAAAAAAAGTTTTGACTACACATAGTTGGACTTGCTTCCACACATAGTTTGAATTCGGGTGCAAGCCCTCTCGAGAGGGTCTGGACTCTCTTCCGCACGGTCGCGCACGGTGAGAGGCGTCGAGCAAGGGTGGGTAAACCTATTGCCCCACCAGCTGGGCGCCTGCACAATGCGGTTCACCCCGGTGAATGAGAGGGTAGCCTCCCTCCGCCTTCGGGTGGGGGAATGGGTCCTGACTGGTGTTTGGGTCTATGCACCAAACAGCACGTCAGAGTACCCACCCTTTTTCTGAATTCCTTGGAAGAAGTGCTGGAGAGTGCTCCTTCTGGGGACTCCATTATTCTACTGGGTGACTTCAATGCTCACGTGGGCAATGACAGTGAGACCTGGAAGGGTGTGATTGGGACGAATGGCCCCCCGAATTTGAACCTGAGTGGTGTTCTATTATTGGACTTCTGTGGTCAACATGGATTGTCAATTGTGAACACCATGTTCAAACATAAGGGTGTCCATGTGTGCACTTAGCACCGGACACCCTAGGCTGCAGATCGATAATTGACTTTGTAGTCATGTCATCAGATTTGCGGCCGCATGTTTTGGACACTCGGGTGAAGAGAGCGGCGGAGCTGTCAACTGATCACACCTAGTGGTGGGTTGGCTCCGATGGTGGGTAAAGATGCCCGTCCGACCTGGCAAGTCCAAATGTACTGTGAGGGTCTGCAGGGAACGTCTGGCAGAATCCCCTGTCAAGCTGAAGAAGGAGTCCTATCGGGCCGTTTTGGCCTGCGGGACTCCGGAGGCAGCCTACAGGTACTGGATGGCTTCGACGGTTGCTGAAGTAAAATATCCGGGCGTGGGAGGAGTTTGGCAAGGCCATGGAGAACAACTTCCGGACAGCTTCGAGGACATTCTCGTCCACTATCCGGCGTCTCAGGAAGGGGAAGCAGTGCGGCGTCAACACTGTTTACAGTGGAGATGGCGTGCTGCTGCCCTCGACTCGGGATGTCGTTAGTTGGTGGGGAGAATACTTTGAAGTCTTCTTCAATTCCACTGACATGGCTTCCATTGTGGAAGTAGGGCCTGGAGACTTTGAGACGGACTCCCCAATTTCTGAGGTCGAAGTAACTGAGGTAGTTGAAAAACTCCTCGGTGGCAAAGCCCCGGGGTGGATGCGATATGCCCAGAGTTTTTAAAGGCTCTGGATGTTGCGGGGCTGTCATGGCTGACACGCCTTTGCAACTTTGCGTGGACATCAGGCACGGTGCCTCTGGATTGGAAGACTCGGTTGGTGATTCTCTTCTAAGAAGGGGAACTGGAGGGTGTGTTCCAATTACAGGGGAACCACACTCCTCAGCCTCCCTGGTAAGCTCTATTCAGAGGTGCTGGAGAGGGTTCGTCTGGAGGTCGAACTTCGAATTCAGGAGAAGATATATGGCTTTCGTTCTGGCTGTGGAACAGTGGTACAGCTCTACACCCTCGGCAGAATCCTCAAGGAGGCATGGGAGTTTGCTCAACCAATCCACATGTGTTTTATGGACTTGAAGAAGGCTCAGGAAGTTCTTTGTAGGGTGCTTCGGGAGTATGGGGTGCCAAGCCAACTGATAAGGGCGGTTCAGTCCCTGTATCACCGATGCCAGAGTTTGGTCCGCATTTCCGGCGGTAAGTCGGATTTGTTCCCAGTGAGGGTCGGACTCTGCCAAGGCTGTCCTCTGTCACAGATTCTGTTCATAACTTTTATGGACAGAATTTCTAGGCGCAGCCGAGCCGTTGAGGGTGTCCGGTTTTGGGAACTCAGCATTGCTTCTCTGTTTTTTGCAGACAATTTGGTGCTGTTTGCTTCTTGAAGCAGTTATCGCCAGCTCTCACTGGAGCCAAGTGTGAAGCAGTTGGGATGAGAATCAGCACTTCCAAATTCTAATCCGTGGTCATTGGTCGGAAAAGGGTGGAATGCCCTCTCCGGATCAGAGATGAAATTCTGCCCCAAGTGGAGGAGTTGAAGTAACTTGGGTTCTTGCTAACTAAAGCTGCTGCCTCCGCAACCCGACCCTGAATAACCTTAAATAGCCTTGGATGCGCCTGAATGAGGTAAGGGCCGGCCTGGATGTTTCAGGACCAGCTTGGATGCACCTGGACGACGCCAGGATTGCCTTGGATGCGCCTTGCATGCACCTGGACGACGGCGTGACCACCTTGTATGCGCCAAGGATGTGTCTTAGATGCGCCTGGATGACGCCAGGACCGCCTTGGATGCGCCTGGATGACGCCGGGACTGCCTAGGATGCGCCCTGGATGCGCCCCGGATGTGCCTTGGATGGGCTTGGACAATGCTAGAACCACCTTGGATGCGCCTGGACGACGCCAAGACCGCCTTGGATGACGCCTGGACGACGCCTGAATGATGCCTGGACGACACCGGGACCGCCTTGGATGCACCTTGGATGAACGCACCTTGGATGCATGCGCCTTGGATGCGCATTGGGTGCACCTGGACGACGCCAGGACTGCCTTGGATGCGCCTTGGATGTGCCTGGGCAACGCCGGGACCGCCTTGAATGCACCTGGACGATGGCGGGACCGCCTTGGATGCGACTGGACGACGGCGGGACTGCCTTGGATGGGCCTTGGGTGCCCGTTGGATGTGGTTTTGATGTTCTTTGACGACGCCAGGACGGCCTTGGATGCGCTTGGACGCTGGGACTGCCTTGTTTCTGCCTGGACGACGCCGGGACTCCCATGCACCTTGGATGCGCCTTGGATTCGCCTTCGATGCACCTGGACGACGCCGGGACCGCTTTGGATGCGCCTGGACGACGCCGGGACTACCTTGCATGCGCCTTGGATGCGCCTGGACCGCCTTGAATGCGCCTGGACAACGCCTCAACGACGATGGAATGCGCCTAGGATGCGCCTTGGATGCATCTTCAATGCGCCTTGGATGCGCCTTGGATGTTTTTAGATGACGCCAGGACCGTCTTGGATGAGCCTGGACGACGCCGGGACCGCCTTGGATGCGCATGGATGACTGCGGGACCGGTTTGGATGCGTCTTGGATGCACCTGGACGACGCTGGGACCACCTTGGATGCGCTAGGATGACGCTGGAACCCCCTTGGTTGTGCCTGGACAACTGCCTTGGATGCGCCTTGCATGCCCCTGGATGCTGGTATCATCTTGGTTGCGCCTGGACGACGCCTGGACGACCGCCTTGGATGCGCTAGGAAGACGCTGGAACCCTCTTGGTTGTGCCTGGACGACTGCCTTGGATGCGCCGTGCATGCGCCTGGTTGCTGGTATCATCTTGTTTGCGTCTGGACGAAGCTTGGGTGCTCCTTGGATGCTCCTTGGATGCTCATGGACAACCATGCATGCGCCTTGGATGTGTGTGGACAACGCTGGGACCGCCATGGATGCGCCTGGTTGACCCCAGGACTGCCTTGGATGCGTCTGGATGACTCCGGGACGGCCTTGTATGCGCCTGGACAACGCCGTGGCTGCCTTGGATGCACCTTGGATGTGCCTTGGATGTGCATGAACGACGCCAGGATCACCTCGGATGCGCCTGGATGTGCTTTGGTGTCGCCTTGTGTGCGCCTTGAATGCGCTTTGGATGTGCCCTGATGACACAGGTACTGCTCTGGGTGCGCCTGGACGACCCCGGGACCGCCTTTGATGTGCCTGGACAACACTGGGACCGTCTTGGATGCACTTGGACGCGCTTGGACGATGTCGGGACCGCCTGGAATGCACCTGCACAATGCCGAGACCGTCTTCAATGCGCCTGAATAACGCTGGTACCACCTTGAATGTTGGACGACGCAGGGACCGCCTTGGATGCGCCTGGACAATGCCGGGACCACCTTGGATGCGCCTGAACGACGCCTGGACAACCTTGGGCGACTGAAGGAGGCCCGGACTGCCTTGTATATGCCTGGACGACGACGGGACAGCTTTGCATGCGCCTTGGATGTGCCTTGCATGCGACTAGCATGGGCCCTGCATGCGCCTAGCGTGCGCTTTGCATGCGCCTTGCGTGCGCCTTACATGTGCCTTGCGTGCGCCTGGATGCTGGGATCGCCTTGTTTGTGTCTGTGCGACGCCTGGACAGCCTTGGACGTGCCTTGGATGCATCTTGGATGCACCTTGAATACGCCTGGACGATGCCCTGACCGCCTTGAATGCGCCTTGAATGTGCCTTGAATGCGCCTTGGATAGGCTTGGATGAAGCCTGGACTGCCTTGGATGTGCCTGGACAACGCTGAACTTCCTTCAATGCGCCTGGAAAACGGCACGACCGCCTTGGGTGCGCGTGGATGGCGCTGGAACTTTCTTGGATGTGCTTGGACCTCCTTGGATGCGCCTTAAATGCGCTTGGACGATGCCGGGACCTTCTTTGCTGCTCCTCGGATGCGTCTGGATGACGCCGGGACCGTCTTGGATGCGCTCGTACGACACGGGACTTCCTTAGATGCTCTGGGACTGCCTTGGATGTGCCTGGACGATGTCAGGGCCGCCTTGAATGCGCCTTGGATTTGTCTGGGCAATGCTGGGACTGCTTTGGATGGGCCTGGATGACGCCGGGACCGCCTTGGGCTTCTGGACGATGCTGGGCCTTCCTTGGATGCACCTCGGATGTTCTTTGGTGTCGCCTTGGATGCGCCTTGAATGCGCTTTGGCTGTGCCTTGACGAAACAGGGACGGCTCTGGGTGCGCCTGGACGAGGCCGGGACCGCCTTAGTTGCGCCTGGACAATGGCGTGACCTCTGCGTCGTCACCTTAGCGTGGTGGAGGGTGTTGTGTGTCCCAATGATCCTCGGAGCCATGTCTGGCGATTCAAGCCCCTGTTAGGGTCACCCATGGCAAAAGGGTCCTAGGTGAGGGGCCACTCAAAGCATCTCTCAAAAAAACCCTTAAGATGAAAAATGTACCTGGACTCAGATTTCCCTCGCCGGGACGCGGGTCTCCAGGCCCCCCCACTAGAGCCAGGCCTGGAGGTGGGGCTCGAAGGCGAGCGTCTGGTGGCCGGGCCTTCATCCCTGGGGCCCGGCTGGGCACAGCCCAAAAAGGAAACGTGGGTCCCCCTTCCCATCAGCTCACCATCTGTGGAAGGGGCCAAAGGGGCCGGGTGCAAGGCAGGGACCTTGGCTGTCTGATCCCCGGCTGCAGAAGCCGGCTCTTGGGGCGTGGAATGTCACCTCTGGCTGGAATGGAGCTCGAGCTGGTATGCGAGGAAAAAAAGTTTTGACTACACATAGTTGGACTTGCTTCCACACATAGTTTGAATTCGGGTGCAAGCCCTCTCGAGAGGGTCTGGACTCTCTTCCGCACGGTCGCGCACGGTGAGAGGCGTCGAGCAAGGGTGGGTAAACCTATTGCCCCACCAGCTGGGCGCCTGCACAATGCGGTTCACCCCGGTGAATGAGAGGGTAGCCTCCCTCCGCCTTCGGGTGGGGGAATGGGTCCTGACTGGTGTTTGGGTCTATGCACCAAACAGCACCTCAGAGTACCCACCCTTTTTCTGAATTCCTTGGAAGAAGTGCTGGAGAGTGCTCCTTCTGGGGACTCCATTATTCTACTGGGTGACTTCAATGCTCACGTGGGCAATGACAGTGAGACCTGGAAGGGTGTGATTGGGACGAATGGCCCCCCGAATTTGAACCTGAGTGGTGTTCTATTATTGGACTTCTGTGGTCAACATGGATTGTCAATTGTGAACACCATGTTCAAACATAAGGGTGTCCATGTGTGCACTTAGCACCGGACACCCTAGGCTGCAGATCGATAATTGACTTTGTAGTCATGTCATCAGATTTGCGGCCGCATGTTTTGGACACTCGGGTGAAGAGAGCGGCGGAGCTGTCAACTGATCACACCTAGTGGTGGGTTGGCTCCGATGGTGGGTAAAGATGCCCGTCCGACCTGGCAAGTCCAAATGTACTGTGAGGGTCTGCAGGGAACGTCTGGCAGAATCCCCTGTCAAGCTGAAGAAGGAGTCCTATCGGGCCGTTTTGGCCTGCGGGACTCCGGAGGCAGCCTACAGGTACTGGATGGCTTCGACGGTTGCTGAAGTAAAATATCCGGGCGTGGGAGGAGTTTGGCAAGGCCATGGAGAACAACTTCCGGACAGCTTCGAGGACATTCTCGTCCACTATCCGGCGTCTCAGGAAGGGGAAGCAGTGCGGCGTCAACACTGTTTACAGTGGAGATGGCGTGCTGCTGCCCTCGACTCGGGATGTCGTTAGTTGGTGGGGAGAATACTTTGAAGTCTTCTTCAATTCCACTGACATGGCTTCCATTGTGGAAGTAGGGCCTGGAGACTTTGAGACGGACTCCCCAATTTCTGAGGTCGAAGTAACTGAGGTAGTTGAAAAACTCCTCGGTGGCAAAGCCCCGGGGGTGGATGCGATATGCCCAGAGTTTTTAAAGGCTCTGGATGTTGCGGGGCTGTCATGGCTGACACGCCTTTGCAACTTTGCGTGGACATCAGGCACGGTGCCTCTGGATTGGAAGACTCGGTTGTGATTCTCTTCTAAGAAGGGGAACTGGAGGGTGTGTTCCAATTACAGGGGAACCACACTCCTCAGCCTCCCTGGTAAGCTCTATTCAGAGGTGCTGGAGAGGGTTCGTCTGGAGGTCGAACTTCGAATTCAGGAGAAGATATATGGCTTTCGTTCTGGCTGTGGAACAGTGGTACAGCTCTACACCCTCGGCAGAATCCTCAAGGAGGCATGGGAGTTTGCTCAACCAATCCACATGTGTTTTATGGACTTGAAGAAGGCTCAGGAAGTTCTTTGTAGGGTGCCTCGGGAGTATGGGGTGCCAAGCCAACTGATAAGGGCGGTTCAGTCCCTGTATCACCGATGCCAGAGTTTGGTCCGCATTTCCGGCGGTAAGTCGGATTTGTTCCCAGTGAGGGTCGGACTCTGCCAAGGCTGTCCTCTGTCACAGATTCTGTTCATAACTTTTATGGACAGAATTTCTAGGCGCAGCCGAGCCGTTGAGGGTGTCCGGTTTTGGGAACTCAGCATTGCTTCTCTGCTTTTTGCAGACAATTTGGTGCTGTTTGCTTCTTGAAGCAGTTATCGCCAGCTCTCACTGGAGCCAAGTGTGAAGCAGTTGGGATGAGAATCAGCACTTCCAAATTCTAATCCGTGGTCATTGGTCGGAAAAGGGTGGAATGCCCTCTCCGGATCAGAGATGAAATTCTGCCCCAAGTGGAGGAGTTGAAGTAACTTGGGTTCTTGCTAACTAAAGCTGCTGCCTCCGCAACCCGACCCTGAATAACCTTAAATAGCCTTGGATGCGCCTGAATGAGGTAAGGGCCGGCCTGGATGTTTCAGGACCAGCTTGGATGCACCTGGACGACGCCAGGATTGCCTTGGATGCGCCTTGCATGCACCTGGACGACGGCGTGACCACCTTGTATGCGCCAAGGATGTGTCTTAGATGCGCCTGGATGACGCCAGGACCGCCTTGGATGCGCCTGGATGACGCCGGGACTGCCTAGGATGCGCCCTGGATGCGCCCCGGATGTGCCTTGGATGGGCTTGGACAATGCTAGAACCACCTTGGATGCGCCTGGACGACGCCAAGACCGCCTTGGATGACGCCTGGACGACGCCTGAATGATGCCTGGACGACACCAGGACCGCCTTGGATGCACCTTGGATGAACGCACCTTGGATGCATGCGCCTTGGATGCGCATTGGGTGCACCTGGACGACGCCAGGACTGCCTTGGATGCGCCTTGGATGTGCCTGGGCAACGCCGGGACCGCCTTGAATGCACCTGGACGATGGCGGGACCGCCTTGGATGCGACTGGACGACGGCGGGACTGCCTTGGATGGGCCTTGGGTGCCCGTTGGATGTGGTTTTGATGTTCTTTGACGACGCCAGGACGGCCTTGGATGCGCTTGGACGCTGGGACTGCCTTGTTTCTGCCTGGACGACGCCGGGACTCCCATGCACCTTGGATGCGCCTTGGATTCGCCTTCGATGCACCTGGACGACGCCGGGACCGCTTTGGATGCGCCTGGACGACGCCGGGACTACCTTGCATGCGCCTTGGATGCGCCTGGACCGCCTTGAATGCGCCTGGACAACGCCTCAACGACGATGGAATGCGCCTAGGATGCGCCTTGGATGCATCTTCAATGCGCCTTGGATGCGCCTTGGATGTTTTTAGATGACGCCAGGACCGTCTTGGATGAGCCTGGACGACGCCGGGACCGCCTTGGATGCGCATGGATGACTGCGGGACCGGTTTGGATGCGTCTTGGATGCACCTGGACGACGCTGGGACCACCTTGGATGCGCTAGGATGACGCTGGAACCCCCTTGGTTGTGCCTGGACAACTGCCTTGGATGCGCCTTGCATGCCCCTGGATGCTGGTATCATCTTGGTTGCGCCTGGACGACGCCTGGACGACCGCCTTGGATGCGCTAGGAAGACGCTGGAACCCTCTTGGTTGTGCCTGGACGACTGCCTTGGATGCGCCGTGCATGCGCCTGGTTGCTGGTATCATCTTGTTTGCGTCTGGACGAAGCTTGGGTGCTCCTTGGATGCTCCTTGGATGCTCATGGACAACCATGCATGCGCCTTGGATGTGTGTGGACAACGCTGGGACCGCCATGGATGCGCCTGGTTGACCCCAGGACTGCCTTGGATGCGTCTGGATGACTCCGGGACGGCCTTGTATGCGCCTGGACAACGCCGTGGCTGCCTTGGATGCACCTTGGATGTGCCTTGGATGTGCATGAACGACGCCAGGATCACCTCGGATGCGCCTGGATGTGCTTTGGTGTCGCCTTGTGTGCGCCTTGAATGCGCTTTGGATGTGCCCTGATGACACAGGTACTGCTCTGGGTGCGCCTGGACGACCCCGGGACCGCCTTTGATGTGCCTGGACAACACTGGGACCGTCTTGGATGCACTTGGACGCGCTTGGACGATGTCGGGACCGCCTGGAATGCACCTGCACAATGCCGAGACCGTCTTCAATGCGCCTGAATAACGCTGGTACCACCTTGAATGTTGGACGACGCAGGGACCGCCTTGGATGCGCCTGGACAATGCCGGGACCACCTTGGATGCGCCTGAACGACGCCTGGACAACCTTGGGCGACTGAAGGAGGCCCGGACTGCCTTGTATATGCCTGGACGACGACGGGACAGCTTTGCATGCGCCTTGGATGTGCCTTGCATGCGACTAGCATGGGCCCTGCATGCGCCTAGCGTGCGCTTTGCATGCGCCTTGCGTGCGCCTTACATGTGCCTTGCGTGCGCCTGGATGCTGGGATCGCCTTGTTTGTGTCTGTGCGACGCCTGGACAGCCTTGGACGTGCCTTGGATGCATCTTGGATGCACCTTGAATACGCCTGGACGATGCCCTGACCGCCTTGAATGCGCCTTGAATGTGCCTTGAATGCGCCTTGGATAGGCTTGGATGAAGCCTGGACTGCCTTGGATGTGCCTGGACAACGCTGAACTTCCTTCAATGCGCCTGGAAAACGGCACGACCGCCTTGGGTGCGCGTGGATGGCGCTGGAACTTTCTTGGATGTGCTTGGACCTCCTTGGATGCGCCTTAAATGCGCTTGGACGATGCCGGGACCTTCTTTGCTGCTCCTCGGATGCGTCTGGATGACGCCGGGACCGTCTTGGATGCGCTCGTACGACACGGGACTTCCTTAGATGCTCTGGGACTGCCTTGGATGTGCCTGGACGATGTCAGGGCCGCCTTGAATGCGCCTTGGATTTGTCTGGGCAATGCTGGGACTGCTTTGGATGGGCCTGGATGACGCCGGGACCGCCTTGGGCTTCTGGACGATGCTGGGCCTTCCTTGGATGCACCTCGGATGTTCTTTGGTGTTGCCTTGGATGCGCCTTGAATGCGCTTTGGCTGTGCCTTGACGAAACAGGGACGGCTCTGGGTGCGCCTGGACGAGGCCGGGACCGCCTTAGTTGCGCCTGGACAATGGCGTGACCTCTGCGTCGTCACCTTAGCGTGGTGGAGGGTGTTGTGTGTCCCAATGATCCTCGGAGCCATGTCTGGCGATTCAAGCCCCTGTTAGGGTCACCCATGGCAAAAGGGTCCTAGGTGAGGGGCCACTCAAAGCATCTCTCAAAAAAACCCTTAAGATGAAAAATGTACCTGGACTCAGATTTCCCTCGCCGGGACGCGGGTCTCCAGGCCCCCCCACTAGAGCCAGGCCTGGAGGTGGGGCTCGAAGGCGAGCGTCTGGTGGCCGGGCCTTCATCCCTGGGGCCCGGCTGGGCACAGCCCAAAAAGGAAACGTGGGTCCCCCTTCCCATCAGCTCACCATCTGTGGAAGGGGCCAAAGGGGCCGGGTGCAAGGCAGGGACCTTGGCTGTCTGATCCCCGGCTGCAGAAGCCGGCTCTTGGGGCGTGGAATGTCACCTCTGGCTGGAATGGAGCTCGAGCTGGTATGCGAGGAAAAAAAGTTTTGACTACACATAGTTGGACTTGCTTCCACACATAGTTTGAATTCGGGTGCAAGCCCTCTCGAGAGGGTCTGGACTCTCTTCCGCACGGTCGCGCACGGTGAGAGGCGTCGAGCAAGGGTGGGTAAACCTATTGCCCCACCAGCTGGGCGCCTGCACAATGCGGTTCACCCCGGTGAATGAGAGGGTAGCCTCCCTCCGCCTTCGGGTGGGGGAATGGGTCCTGACTGGTGTTTGGGTCTATGCACCAAACAGCACGTCAGAGTACCCACCCTTTTTCTGAATTCCTTGGAAGAAGTGCTGGAGAGTGCTCCTTCTGGGGACTCCATTATTCTACTGGGTGACTTCAATGCTCACGTGGGCAATGACAGTGAGACCTGGAAGGGTGTGATTGGGACGAATGGCCCCCCGAATTTGAACCTGAGTGGTGTTCTATTATTGGACTTCTGTGGTCAACATGGATTGTCAATTGTGAACACCATGTTCAAACATAAGGGTGTCCATGTGTGCACTTAGCACCGGACACCCTAGGCTGCAGATCGATAATTGACTTTGTAGTCATGTCATCAGATTTGCGGCCGCATGTTTTGGACACTCGGGTGAAGAGAGCGGCGGAGCTGTCAACTGATCACACCTAGTGGTGGGTTGGCTCCGATGGTGGGTAAAGATGCCCGTCCGACCTGGCAAGTCCAAATGTACTGTGAGGGTCTGCAGGGAACGTCTGGCAGAATCCCCTGTCAAGCTGAAGAAGGAGTCCTATCGGGCCGTTTTGGCCTGCGGGACTCCGGAGGCAGCCTACAGGTACTGGATGGCTTCGACGGTTGCTGAAGTAAAATATCCGGGCGTGGGAGGAGTTTGGCAAGGCCATGGAGAACAACTTCCGGACAGCTTCGAGGACATTCTCGTCCACTATCCGGCGTCTCAGGAAGGGGAAGCAGTGCGGCGTCAACACTGTTTACAGTGGAGATGGCGTGCTGCTGCCCTCGACTCGGGATGTCGTTAGTTGGTGGGGAGAATACTTTGAAGTCTTCTTCAATTCCACTGACATGGCTTCCATTGTGGAAGTAGGGCCTGGAGACTTTGAGACGGACTCCCCAATTTCTGAGGTCGAAGTAACTGAGGTAGTTGAAAAACTCCTCGGTGGCAAAGCCCCGGGGTGGATGCGATATGCCCAGAGTTTTTAAAGGCTCTGGATGTTGCGGGGCTGTCATGGCTGACACGCCTTTGCAACTTTGCGTGGACATCAGGCACGGTGCCTCTGGATTGGAAGACTCGGTTGGTGATTCTCTTCTAAGAAGGGGAACTGGAGGGTGTGTTCCAATTACAGGGGAACCACACTCCTCAGCCTCCCTGGTAAGCTCTATTCAGAGGTGCTGGAGAGGGTTCGTCTGGAGGTCGAACTTCGAATTCAGGAGAAGATATATGGCTTTCGTTCTGGCTGTGGAACAGTGGTACAGCTCTACACCCTCGGCAGAATCCTCAAGGAGGCATGGGAGTTTGCTCAACCAATCCACATGTGTTTTATGGACTTGAAGAAGGCTCAGGAAGTTCTTTGTAGGGTGCTTCGGGAGTATGGGGTGCCAAGCCAACTGATAAGGGCGGTTCAGTCCCTGTATCACCGATGCCAGAGTTTGGTCCGCATTTCCGGCGGTAAGTCGGATTTGTTCCCAGTGAGGGTCGGACTCTGCCAAGGCTGTCCTCTGTCACAGATTCTGTTCATAACTTTTATGGACAGAATTTCTAGGCGCAGCCGAGCCGTTGAGGGTGTCCGGTTTTGGGAACTCAGCATTGCTTCTCTGCTTTTTGCAGACAATTTGGTGCTGTTTGCTTCTTGAAGCAGTTATCGCCAGCTCTCACTGGAGCCAAGTGTGAAGCAGTTGGGATGAGAATCAGCACTTCCAAATTCTAATCCGTGGTCATTGGTCGGAAAAGGGTGGAATGCCCTCTCCGGATCAGAGATGAAATTCTGCCCCAAGTGGAGGAGTTGAAGTAACTTGGGTTCTTGCTAACTAAAGCTGCTGCCTCCGCAACCCGACCCTGAATAACCTTAAATAGCCTTGGATGCGCCTGAATGAGGTAAGGGCCGGCCTGGATGTTTCAGGACCAGCTTGGATGCACCTGGACGACGCCAGGATTGCCTTGGATGCGCCTTGCATGCACCTGGACGACGGCGTGACCACCTTGTATGCGCCAAGGATGTGTCTTAGATGCGCCTGGATGACGCCAGGACCGCCTTGGATGCGCCTGGATGACGCCGGGACTGCCTAGGATGCGCCCTGGATGCGCCCCGGATGTGCCTTGGATGGGCTTGGACAATGCTAGAACCACCTTGGATGCGCCTGGACGACGCCAAGACCGCCTTGGATGACGCCTGGACGACGCCTGAATGATGCCTGGACGACACCGGGACCGCCTTGGATGCACCTTGGATGAACGCACCTTGGATGCATGCGCCTTGGATGCGCATTGGGTGCACCTGGACGACGCCAGGACTGCCTTGGATGCGCCTTGGATGTGCCTGGGCAACGCCGGGACCGCCTTGAATGCACCTGGACGATGGCGGGACCGCCTTGGATGCGACTGGACGACGGCGGGACTGCCTTGGATGGGCCTTGGGTGCCCGTTGGATGTGGTTTTGATGTTCTTTGACGACGCCAGGACGGCCTTGGATGCGCTTGGACGCTGGGACTGCCTTGTTTCTGCCTGGACGACGCCGGGACTCCCATGCACCTTGGATGCGCCTTGGATTCGCCTTCGATGCACCTGGACGACGCCGGGACCGCTTTGGATGCGCCTGGACGACGCCGGGACTACCTTGCATGCGCCTTGGATGCGCCTGGACCGCCTTGAATGCGCCTGGACAACGCCTCAACGACGATGGAATGCGCCTAGGATGCGCCTTGGATGCATCTTCAATGCGCCTTGGATGCGCCTTGGATGTTTTTAGATGACGCCAGGACCGTCTTGGATGAGCCTGGACGACGCCGGGACCGCCTTGGATGCGCATGGATGACTGCGGGACCGGTTTGGATGCGTCTTGGATGCACCTGGACGACGCTGGGACCACCTTGGATGCGCTAGGATGACGCTGGAACCCCCTTGGTTGTGCCTGGACAACTGCCTTGGATGCGCCTTGCATGCCCCTGGATGCTGGTATCATCTTGGTTGCGCCTGGACGACGCCTGGACGACCGCCTTGGATGCGCTAGGAAGACGCTGGAACCCTCTTGGTTGTGCCTGGACGACTGCCTTGGATGCGCCGTGCATGCGCCTGGTTGCTGGTATCATCTTGTTTGCGTCTGGACGAAGCTTGGGTGCTCCTTGGATGCTCCTTGGATGCTCATGGACAACCATGCATGCGCCTTGGATGTGTGTGGACAACGCTGGGACCGCCATGGATGCGCCTGGTTGACCCCAGGACTGCCTTGGATGCGTCTGGATGACTCCGGGACGGCCTTGTATGCGCCTGGACAACGCCGTGGCTGCCTTGGATGCACCTTGGATGTGCCTTGGATGTGCATGAACGACGCCAGGATCACCTCGGATGCGCCTGGATGTGCTTTGGTGTCGCCTTGTGTGCGCCTTGAATGCGCTTTGGATGTGCCCTGATGACACAGGTACTGCTCTGGGTGCGCCTGGACGACCCCGGGACCGCCTTTGATGTGCCTGGACAACACTGGGACCGTCTTGGATGCACTTGGACGCGCTTGGACGATGTCGGGACCGCCTGGAATGCACCTGCACAATGCCGAGACCGTCTTCAATGCGCCTGAATAACGCTGGTACCACCTTGAATGTTGGACGACGCAGGGACCGCCTTGGATGCGCCTGGACAATGCCGGGACCACCTTGGATGCGCCTGAACGACGCCTGGACAACCTTGGGCGACTGAAGGAGGCCCGGACTGCCTTGTATATGCCTGGACGACGACGGGACAGCTTTGCATGCGCCTTGGATGTGCCTTGCATGCGACTAGCATGGGCCCTGCATGCGCCTAGCGTGCGCTTTGCATGCGCCTTGCGTGCGCCTTACATGTGCCTTGCGTGCGCCTGGATGCTGGGATCGCCTTGTTTGTGTCTGTGCGACGCCTGGACAGCCTTGGACGTGCCTTGGATGCATCTTGGATGCACCTTGAATACGCCTGGACGATGCCCTGACCGCCTTGAATGCGCCTTGAATGTGCCTTGAATGCGCCTTGGATAGGCTTGGATGAAGCCTGGACTGCCTTGGATGTGCCTGGACAACGCTGAACTTCCTTCAATGCGCCTGGAAAACGGCACGACCGCCTTGGGTGCGCGTGGATGGCGCTGGAACTTTCTTGGATGTGCTTGGACCTCCTTGGATGCGCCTTAAATGCGCTTGGACGATGCCGGGACCTTCTTTGCTGCTCCTCGGATGCGTCTGGATGACGCCGGGACCGTCTTGGATGCGCTCGTACGACACGGGACTTCCTTAGATGCTCTGGGACTGCCTTGGATGTGCCTGGACGATGTCAGGGCCGCCTTGAATGCGCCTTGGATTTGTCTGGGCAATGCTGGGACTGCTTTGGATGGGCCTGGATGACGCCGGGACCGCCTTGGGCTTCTGGACGATGCTGGGCCTTCCTTGGATGCACCTCGGATGTTCTTTGGTGTCGCCTTGGATGCGCCTTGAATGCGCTTTGGCTGTGCCTTGACGAAACAGGGACGGCTCTGGGTGCGCCTGGACGAGGCCGGGACCGCCTTAGTTGCGCCTGGACAATGGCGTGACCTCTGCGTCGTCACCTTAGCGTGGTGGAGGGTGTTGTGTGTCCCAATGATCCTCGGAGCCATGTCTGGCGATTCAAGCCCCTGTTAGGGTCACCCATGGCAAAAGGGTCCTAGGTGAGGGGCCACTCAAAGCATCTCTCAAAAAAACCCTTAAGATGAAAAATGTACCTGGACTCAGATTTCCCTCGCCGGGACGCGGGTCTCCAGGCCCCCCCACTAGAGCCAGGCCTGGAGGTGGGGCTCGAAGGCGAGCGTCTGGTGGCCGGGCCTTCATCCCTGGGGCCCGGCTGGGCACAGCCCAAAAAGGAAACGTGGGTCCCCCTTCCCATCAGCTCACCATCTGTGGAAGGGGCCAAAGGGGCCGGGTGCAAGGCAGGGACCTTGGCTGTCTGATCCCCGGCTGCAGAAGCCGGCTCTTGGGGCGTGGAATGTCACCTCTGGCTGGAATGGAGCTCGAGCTGGTATGCGAGGAAAAAAAGTTTTGACTACACATAGTTGGACTTGCTTCCACACATAGTTTGAATTCGGGTGCAAGCCCTCTCGAGAGGGTCTGGACTCTCTTCCGCACGGTCGCGCACGGTGAGAGGCGTCGAGCAAGGGTGGGTAAACCTATTGCCCCACCAGCTGGGCGCCTGCACAATGCGGTTCACCCCGGTGAATGAGAGGGTAGCCTCCCTCCGCCTTCGGGTGGGGGAATGGGTCCTGACTGGTGTTTGGGTCTATGCACCAAACAGCACCTCAGAGTACCCACCCTTTTTCTGAATTCCTTGGAAGAAGTGCTGGAGAGTGCTCCTTCTGGGGACTCCATTATTCTACTGGGTGACTTCAATGCTCACGTGGGCAATGACAGTGAGACCTGGAAGGGTGTGATTGGGACGAATGGCCCCCCGAATTTGAACCTGAGTGGTGTTCTATTATTGGACTTCTGTGGTCAACATGGATTGTCAATTGTGAACACCATGTTCAAACATAAGGGTGTCCATGTGTGCACTTAGCACCGGACACCCTAGGCTGCAGATCGATAATTGACTTTGTAGTCATGTCATCAGATTTGCGGCCGCATGTTTTGGACACTCGGGTGAAGAGAGCGGCGGAGCTGTCAACTGATCACACCTAGTGGTGGGTTGGCTCCGATGGTGGGTAAAGATGCCCGTCCGACCTGGCAAGTCCAAATGTACTGTGAGGGTCTGCAGGGAACGTCTGGCAGAATCCCCTGTCAAGCTGAAGAAGGAGTCCTATCGGGCCGTTTTGGCCTGCGGGACTCCGGAGGCAGCCTACAGGTACTGGATGGCTTCGACGGTTGCTGAAGTAAAATATCCGGGCGTGGGAGGAGTTTGGCAAGGCCATGGAGAACAACTTCCGGACAGCTTCGAGGACATTCTCGTCCACTATCCGGCGTCTCAGGAAGGGGAAGCAGTGCGGCGTCAACACTGTTTACAGTGGAGATGGCGTGCTGCTGCCCTCGACTCGGGATGTCGTTAGTTGGTGGGGAGAATACTTTGAAGTCTTCTTCAATTCCACTGACATGGCTTCCATTGTGGAAGTAGGGCCTGGAGACTTTGAGACGGACTCCCCAATTTCTGAGGTCGAAGTAACTGAGGTAGTTGAAAAACTCCTCGGTGGCAAAGCCCCGGGGGTGGATGCGATATGCCCAGAGTTTTTAAAGGCTCTGGATGTTGCGGGGCTGTCATGGCTGACACGCCTTTGCAACTTTGCGTGGACATCAGGCACGGTGCCTCTGGATTGGAAGACTCGGTTGGTGATTCTCTTCTAAGAAGGGGAACTGGAGGGTGTGTTCCAATTACAGGGGAACCACACTCCTCAGCCTCCCTGGTAAGCTCTATTCAGAGGTGCTGGAGAGGGTTCGTCTGGAGGTCGAACTTCGAATTCAGGAGAAGATATATGGCTTTCGTTCTGGCTGTGGAACAGTGGTACAGCTCTACACCCTCGGCAGAATCCTCAAGGAGGCATGGGAGTTTGCTCAACCAATCCACATGTGTTTTATGGACTTGAAGAAGGCTCAGGAAGTTCTTTGTAGGGTGCTTCGGGAGTATGGGGTGCCAAGCCAACTGATAAGGGCGGTTCAGTCCCTGTATCACCGATGCCAGAGTTTGGTCCGCATTTCCGGCGGTAAGTCGGATTTGTTCCCAGTGAGGGTCGGACTCTGCCAAGGCTGTCCTCTGTCACAGATTCTGTTCATAACTTTTATGGACAGAATTTCTAGGCGCAGCCGAGCCGTTGAGGGTGTCCGGTTTTGGGAACTCAGCATTGCTTCTCTGCTTTTTGCAGACAATTTGGTGCTGTTTGCTTCTTGAAGCAGTTATCGCCAGCTCTCACTGGAGCCAAGTGTGAAGCAGTTGGGATGAGAATCAGCACTTCCAAATTCTAATCCGTGGTCATTGGTCGGAAAAGGGTGGAATGCCCTCTCCGGATCAGAGATGAAATCCTGCCCCAAGTGGAGGAGTTGAAGTAACTTGGGTTCTTGCTAACTAAAGCTGCTGCCTCCGCAACCCGACCCTGAATAACCTTAAATAGCCTTGGATGCGCATGAATGAGGTAAGGACCGGCCTGGATGTTCCAGGACCAGCTTGGATGCACCTGGACGACGCCAGGATTGCCTTGGATGCGCCTTGCATGCACCTGGACGACGGCGTGACCACCTTGTATGCGCCAAGGATGTGTCTTAGATGCGCCTGGATGACGCCAGGACCGCCTTGGATGCGCCTGGATGACGCCGGGACTGCCTAGGATGCGCCCTGGATGCGCCCTGGATGTGCCTTGGATGGGCTTGGACAATGCTAGTACCACCTTGGATGCGCCTGGACGACGCCAAGACCGCCTTGGATGACGCCTGGACGACGCCTGAATGATGCCTGGACGACACCAGGACCGCCTTGGATGCACCTTGGATGAACGCACCTTGGATGCATGCGCCTTGGATGCGCATTGGGTGAACCTGGACGACGCCAGGACTGCCTTGGATGCGCCTTGGATGTGCCTGGGCAACGCCGGGACCGCCTTGAATGCACCTGGACGATGGCGGGACCGCCTTGGATGCGACTGGACGACGGCGGGACTGCCTTGGATGGGCCTTGGGTGCCCGTTGGATGTGGTTTTGATGTTCTTTGACGACGCCAGGACGGCCTTGGATGCGCTTGGACGCTGGGACTGCCTTGTTTCTGCCTGGACGACGCCGGGACTCCCATGCACCTTGGATGCGCCTTGGATTCGCCTTCGATGCACCTGGACGACGCCGGGACCGCTTTGGATGCGCCTGGACGACGCCGGGACTACCTTGCATGCGCCTTGGATGCGCCTGGACCGCCTTGAATGCGCCTGGACAACGCCTCAACGACGATGGAATGCGCCTAGGATGCGCCTTGGATGCATCTTCATTGCGCCTTGGATGCGCCTTGGATGTTTTTAGATGACGCCAGGACCGTCTTGGATGAGCCTGGACGACGCCGGGACCGCCTTGGATGCGCATGGATGACTGCGGGACCGGTTTGGATGCGTCTTGGATGCACCTGGACGACGCTGGGACCACCTTGGATGCGCTAGGATGACGCTGGAACCCCCTTGGTTGTGCCTGGACAACTGCCTTGGATGCGCCTTGCATGCCCCTGGATGCTGGTATCATCTTGGTTGCGCCTGGACGACGCCTGGACGACCGCCTTGGATGCGCTAGGAAGACGCTGGAACCCTCTTGGTTGTGCCTGGACGACTGCCTTGGATGCGCCGTGCATGCGCCTGGTTGCTGGTATCATCTTGTTTGCGTCTGGACGAAGCTTGGGTGCTCCTTGGATGCTCCTTGGATGCTCATGGACAACCATGCATGCGCCTTGGATGTGTGTGGACAACGCTGGGACCGCCATGGATGCGCCTGGTTGACCCCAGGACTGCCTTGGATGCGTCTGGATGACTCCGGGACGGCCTTGTATGCGCCTGGACAACGCCGTGGCTGCCTTGGATGCACCTTGGATGTGCCTTGGATGTGCATGAACGACGCCAGGATCACCTCGGATGCGCCTGGATGTGCTTTGGTGTCGCCTTGTGTGCGCCTTGAATGCGCTTTGGATGTGCCCTGATGACACAGGTACTGCTCTGGGTGCGCCTGGACGACCCCGGGACCGCCTTTGATGTGCCTGGACAACACTGGGACCGTCTTGGATGCACTTGGACGCGCTTGGACGATGTCGGGACCGCCTGGAATGCGCCTGCACAATGCTGAGACCGTCTTCAATGCGCCTGAATAACGCTGGTACCACCTTGAATGTTGGACGACGCAGGGACCGCCTTGGATGCGCCTGGACAATGCCGGGACCACCTTGGATGCGCCTGAACGACGCCTGGACAACCTTGGGCGACTGAAGGAGGCCCGGACTGCCTTGTATATGCCTGGACGACGACGGGACAGCTTTGCATGCGCCTTGGATGTGCCTTGCATGCGCCTTGCGTGCGCCTTGCATGTGCCTTGCGTGCGCCTAGATGCTGGGATCGCCTTGTTTGTGTCTGTGCGACGCCTGGACAGCCTTGGACGTGCCTTGGATGCATCTTGGATGCACCTTGAATACGCCTGGACGATGCCCTGACCGCCTTGAATGCGCCTTGAATGTGCCTTGAATGCGCCTTGGATAGGCTTGGATGACGCCTGGACTGCCTTGGATGTGCCTGGACAACGCTGAACTTCCTTCAATGCGCCTGGAAAACGGCACGACCGCCTTGGGTGCGCGTGGATGGCGCTGGAACTTTCTTGGATGTGCTTGGACCTCCTTGGATGCGCCTTAAATGCGCTTGGACGATGCCGGGACCTTCTTTGCTGCTCCTCGGATGCGTCTGGATGACGCCGGGACAGTCTTGGATGCGCTCGTACGACACAGGACTTCCTTAGATGCTCTGGGACTGCCTTGGATGTGCCTGGACGATGTCAGGACCACCTTGAATGCGCCTGGATGACGCTGGGACCACCTTGGGGGCCTGGACGACGCTTTGGATACAACTGGCCGGCGGAGGGGCCTTGAATGCGCTTTGGCTGTGCCTTGACGAAACAGGGACGGCTCTGGGTGCGCCTGGACGAGGCCGGGACCGCCTTAGTTGCGCCTGGACAATGGCGTGACCTCTGCGTCGTCACCTTAGCGTGGTGGAGGGTGTTGTGTGTCCCAATGATCCTCGGAGCCATGTCTGGCGGTTCAAGCCCCTGTTAGGGTCACCCATGGCAAAAGGGTCCTAGGTGAGGGGCCACTCAAAGCATCTCTCAAAAAACCCCTTAAGATGAAAAATGTACCTGGACTCAGATTTCCCTCGCCGGGACGCGGGTCTCCAGGCCCCCCCACTAGAGCCAGGCCTGGAGGTGGGGCTCGAAGGCGAGCGTCTGGTGGCCGGGCCTTCATCCCTGGGGCCCGGCTGGGCACAGCCCAAAAAGGAAACGTGGGTCCCCCTTCCCATCAGCTCACCATCTGTGGAAGGGGCCAAAGGGGCCAGGTGCAAGGCAGGGACCTTGGCTGTCTGATCCCCGGCTGCAGAAGCCGGCTCTTGGGGCGTGGAATGTCACCTCTGGCTGGAATGGAGCTCGAGCTGGTATGCGAGGAAAAAAAGTTTTGACTACACATAGTTGGACTTGCCTCCACACATAGTTTGAATTCGGGTGCAAGCCCTCTCGAGAGGGTCTGGACTCTCTTCCGCACGGTCGCGCACGGTGAGAGGCGTCGAGCAAGGGTGGGTAAACCTATTGCCCCACCAGCTGGGCGCCTGCACAATGCGGTTCACCCCGGTGAATGAGAGGGTAGCCTCCCTCCGCCTTCGGGTGGGGGAATGGGTCCTGACTGGTGTTTGGGTCTATGCACCAAACAGCACCTCAGAGTACCCACCCTTTTTTTGAATCCCTTGGAAGAAGTGCTGGAGAGTGCTCCTTCTGGGGACTCCATTATTCTACTGGGTGACTTCAATGCTCACGTGGGCAATGACAGTGAGACCTGGAAGGGTGTGATTGGGACGAATGGCCCCCCGAATTTGAACCTGAGTGGTGTTCTATTATTGGACTTCTGTGGTCAACATGGATTGTCAATTGTGAACACCATGTTCAAACATAAGGGTGTCCATGTGTGCACTTAGCACCGGACACCCTAGGCTGCAGATCGATAATTGACTTTGTAGTCATGTCATCAGATTTGCGGCCGCATGTTTTGGACACTCGGGTGAAGAGAGCGGCGGAGCTGTCAACTGATCACACCTAGTGGTGGGTTGGCTCCGATGGTGGGTAAAGATGCCCGTCCGACCTGGCAAGTCCAAATGTACTGTGAGGGTCTGCAGGGAACGTCTGGCAGAATCCCCTGTCAAGCTGAAGAAGGAGTCCTATCGGGCCGTTTTGGCCTGCGGGACTCCGGAGGCAGCCTACAGGTACTGGATGGCTTCGACGGTTGCTGAAGTAAAATATCCGGGCGTGGGAGGAGTTTGGCAAGGCCATGGAGAACAACTTCCGGACAGCTTCGAGGACATTCTCGTCCACTATCCGGCGTCTCAGGAAGGGGAAGCAGTGCGGCGTCAACACTGTTTACAGTGGAGATGGCGTGCTGCTGCCCTCGACTCGGGATGTCGTTAGTTGGTGGGGAGAATACTTTGAAGTCTTCTTCAATTCCACTGACATGGCTTCCATTGTGGAAGTAGGGCCTGGAGACTTTGAGACGGACTCCCCAATTTCTGAGGTCGAAGTAACTGAGGTAGTTGAAAAACTCCTCGGTGGCAAAGCCCCGGGGGTGGATGCGATATGCCCAGAGTTTTTAAAGGCTCTGGATGTTGCGGGGCTGTCATGGCTGACACGCCTTTGCAACTTTGCGTGGACATCAGGCACGGTGCCTCTGGATTGGAAGACTCGGTTGGTGATTCTCTTCTAAGAAGGGGAACTGGAGGGTGTGTTCCAATTACAGGGGAACCACACTCCTCAGCCTCCCTGGTAAGCTCTATTCCGAGGTGCTGGAGAGGGTTCGTCTGGAGGTCGAACTTCGAATTCAGGAGAAGATATATGGCTTTCGTTCTGGCTGTGGAACAGTGGTACAGCTCTACACCCTCGGCAGAATCCTCAAGGGGGCATGGGAGTTTGCTCAACCAATCCACATGTGTTTTATGGACTTGAAGAAGGCTCAGGAAGTTCTTTGTAGGGTGCTTCGGGAGTATGGGGTGCCAAGCCAACTGATAAGGGCAGTTCAGTCCCTGTATCACCGATGCCAGAGTTTGGTCCGCATTTCCGGCGGTAAGTCGGATTTGTTCCCAGTGAGGGTCTGACTCTGCCAAGGCTGTCCTCTGTCACAGATTCTGTTCATAACTTTTATGGACAGAATTTCTAGGCGCAGCCGAGCCGTTGAGGGTGTCCGGTTTTGGGAACTCAGCATTGCTTCTCTGCTTTTTGCAGACAATTTGGTGCTGTTTGCTTCTTGAAGCAGTTATCGCCAGCTCTCACTGGAGCCAAGTGTGAAGCAGTTGGGATGAGAATCAGCACTTCCAAATTCTAATCCGTGGTCATTGGTCGGAAAAGGGTGGAATGCCCTCTCCGGATCAGAGATGAAATCCTGCCCCAAGTGGAGGAGTTGAAGTAACTTGGGTTCTTGCTAACTAAAGCTGCTGCCTCCGCAACCCGACCCTGAATAACCTTAAATAGCCTTGGATGCGCCTGAATGAGGTAAGGACCGGCCTGGATGTTCCAGGACCAGCTTGGATGCACCTGGACGACGCCAGGATTGCCTTGGATGCGCCTTGCATGCACCTGGACGACGGCGTGACCACCTTGTATGCGCCAAGGATGTGTCTTAGATGCGCCTGGATGACGCCAGGACCGCCTTGGATGCGCCTGGATGACGCCGGGACTGCCTAGGATGCGCCCTGGATGCGCCCCGGATATGCCTTGGATGGGCTTGGACAATGCTAGAACCACCTTGGATGCGCCTGGACGACGCCAAGACCGCCTTGGATGACGCCTGGACGACGCCTGAATGATGCCTGGACGACACCGGGACCGCCTTGGATGCACCTTGGATGAACGCACCTTGGATGCATGCGCCTTGGATGCGCATTGGGTGCACCTGGACGACGCCAGGACTGCCTTGGATGCGCCTTGGATGTGCCTGGGCAACGCCGGGACCGCCTTGAATGCACCTGGACGATGGCGGGACCGCCTTGGATGCGACTGGACGACGGCGGGACTGCCTTGGATGGGCCTTGGGTGCCCGTTGGATGTGGTTTTGATGTTCTTTGACGACGCCAGGACGGCCTTGGATGCGCTTGGACGCTGGGACTGCCTTGTTTCTGCCTGGACGACGCCGGGACTCCCATGCACCTTGGATGCGCCTTGGATTCGCCTTCGATGCACCTGGACGACGCCGGGACCGCTTTGGATGCGCCTGGACGACGCCGGGACTACCTTGCATGCGCCTTGGATGCGCCTGGACCGCCTTGAATGCGCCTGGACAACGCCTCAACGACGATGGAATGCGCCTAGGATGCGCCTTGGATGCATCTTCAATGCGCCTTGGATGCGCCTTGGATGTTTTTAGATGACGACAGGACCGTCTTGGATGAGCCTGGACGACGCCGGGACCGCCTTGGATGCGCATGGATGACTGCGGGACCGGTTTGGATGCGTCTTGGATGCACCTGGACGACGCTGGGACCACCTTGGATGCGCTAGGATGACGCTGGAACCCCCTTGGTTGTGCCTGGACAACTGCCTTGGATGCGCCTTGCATGCCCCTGGATGCTGGTATCATCTTGGTTGCGCCTGGACGACGCCTGGACGACCGCCTTGGATGCGCTAGGAAGACGCTGGAACCCTCTTGGTTGTGCCTGGACGACTGCCTTGGATGCGCCGTGCATGCGCCTGGTTGCTGGTATCATCTTGTTTGCGTCTGGACGAAGCTTGGGTGCTCCTTGGATGCTCCTTGGATGCTCATGGACAACCATGCATGCGCCTTGGATGTGTGTGGACAACGCTGGGACCGCCATGGATGCGCCTGGTTGACCCCAGGACTGCCTTGGATGCGTCTGGATGACTCCGGGACGGCCTTGTATGCGCCTGGACAACGCCGTGGCTGCCTTGGATGCACCTTGGATGTGCCTTGGATGTGCATGAACGACGCCAGGATCACCTCGGATGCGCCTGGATGTGCTTTGGTGTCGCCTTGTGTGCGCCTTGAATGCGCTTTGGATGTGCCCTGATGACACAGGTACTGCTCTGGGTGCGCCTGGACGACCCCGGGACCGCCTTTGATGTGCCTGGACAACACTGGGACCGTCTTGGATGCACTTGGACGCGCTTGGACGATGTCGGGACCGCCTGGAATGCGCCTGCACAATGCTGAGACCGTCTTCAATGCGCCTGAATAACGCTGGTACCACCTTGAATGTTGGACGACGCAGGGACCGCCTTGGATGCGCCTGGACAATGCCGGGACCACCTTGGATGCGCCTGAACGACGCCTGGACAACCTTGGGCAACTGAAGGAGGCCCGGACTGCCTTGTATATGCCTGGACGACGACGGGACAGCTTTGCATGCGCCTTGGATGTGCCTTGCATGCGACTAGCATGGGCCCTGCATGCGCCTAGCGTGCGCTTTGCATGCGCCTTGCGTGCGCCTTACATGTGCCTTGCGTGCGCCTGGATGCTGGGATCGCCTTGTTTGTGTCTGTGCGACGCCTGGACAGCCTTGGACGTGCCTTGGATGCATCTTGGATGCACCTTGAATACGCCTGGACGATGCCCTGACCGCCTTGAATGCGCCTTGAATGTGCCTTGAATGCGCCTTGGATAGGCTTGGATGAAGCCTGGACTGCCTTGGATGTGCCTGGACAACGCTGAACTTCCTTCAATGCGCCTGGAAAACGGCACGACCGCCTTGGGTGCGCGTGGATGGCGCTGGAACTTTCTTGGATGTGCTTGGACCTCCTTGGATGCGCCTTAAATGCGCTTGGACGATGCCGGGACCTTCTTTGCTGCTCCTCGGATGCGTCTGGATGACGCCGGGACCGTCTTGGATGCGCTCGTACGACACGGGACTTCCTTAGATGCTCTGGGACTGCCTTGGATGTGCCTGGACGATGTCAGGACCACCTTGGATGCGCCTGGATGACGCTGGGACCACCTTGGGTGCCTGGACGACGCTTTGGATACAACTGGCCGGCGGAGGGGCCGCCTTGAATGCGCCTTGGATTTGCCTGGGCAATGCTGGGACTGCTTTGGATGGGCCTGGATGACGCCGGGACCGCCTTGGGCTTCTGGACGATGCTGGGCCTTCCTTGGATGCACCTCGGATGTGCTTTGGTGTCGCCTTGGATGCGCCTTGAATGCGCTTTGGCTGTGCCTTGACGAAACAGGGACGGCTCTGGGTGCGCCTGGACGAGGCCGGGACCGCCTTAGTTGCGCCTGGACAAAGGCGTGACCTCTGAGTCGTCACCTTAGCGTGGTGGAGGGTGTTGTTTGTCCCAATGATCCTCGGAGCCATGTCTGGCGATTCAAGCCCCTGGTAGGATCACCTATGGCAAAAGGGTCCTAGGTGAGGGGCCACTCAAAGCAGCCCAAAAAGGAAACGTGGGTCCCCCTTCCCATCAGCTCACCATCTGTGGAAGGGGCCAAAGGGGCCGGGTGCAAGGCAGGGACCTTGGCCGTCTGATCCCCGGCTGCAGAAGCCGGCTCTTGGGGCGTGGAATGTCACCTCTGGCTGGAATGGAGCTCGAGCTGGTGTGCGAGGAAAAAAAGTTTTGACTACACATAGTCGGACTTGCCTCCACACATAGTTTGAATTCGGGTGCAAGCCCTCTCGAGAGGGTCTGGACTCTCTTCCGCACTGTCGCGCACGGTGAGAGCCGTCGAGCAAGGGTGGGTAAACTTATTGCCCCCCCAGCTGGGCGCCTGCACATTGGGGTTCACCCCGGTGAATGAGAGGGTAGCCTCCCTCCGCCTTCGGGTGGGGGAATGGGTCCTGACTGGTGTTTGGGTCTATGCACCAAACAGCACCTCAGAGTACCCACCCTTTTTCTGAATTCCTTGGAAGAAGTGCTGGAGAGTGCTCCTTCTGGGGACTCCATTATTCTACTGGGTGACTTCAATGCTCACGTGGGCAATGACAGTGAGACCTGGAAGGGTGTGATTGGGAGGTATGGCCCCACCGAATTTGAACCTGAGTGGTGTTCTATTATTGGACTTCTGTGGTCAACATGGATTGTCAATTGTGAACACCATGTTCAAACATAAGGGTGTCCATGTGTGCACTTGGCACAGGACACCCTAGGCTGCAGATCGATAATTGACTTTGTAGTCATGTCATCAGATTTGCGGCCGCATGTTTTGGACACTCGGGTGAAGAGAGCGGCGGAGCTGTCAACTGATCACACCTAGTGGTGGGTTGGCTCCGATGGTGGGTAAAGATGCCCGTCCGACCTGGCAAGTCCAAATGTACTGTGAGGGTCTGCAGGGAACGTCTAGCAGAATCCCCTGTCAAGCTGAAGAAGGAGTCCATCGCCGGGACCGCCTTGGATGCGCCTGGTTGACGGCAGGACTGCCTTGGATGCGTCTGGACAACTCCGGGACCACCTTGTATGCGCCTGGACAACGCCGGGACTTCCTTGGATGCGACTTGGATGCGACTTGGATGCGAATGGACGATGCCAGGACCACCTTGGATGGCCCTGGATGATGCTTGGATCACCTTAGTAGAGGCACCTTGGATGCGCCTGGACGATGCCGGGACCGCCTTAGATGCTTCTTGGATGCGCGAGGGATGCGCCTGGACGACACTGGGACTGCCTTGGATGTGCCATGGACGTGCCTGGACGACGCCGGGACCGCTTTGGATGCACCTGGACGACGCCGGGACTGTCTTGGATTTGGCTGGACGATGCCAGGACCACCTTGCTTGCGCCCCGGCGATGCCAGGACCTTTTTAAGTGCGCCTTGGCGGCGCCTAAACAAAACCTGGATGATGCCGGGACTGCCTTGGATGCGCTTTGGATGCGTCTGGACAACGCTGAAACCGCCTTGGATGCGCCTAGATGAGACTGGGACAGCCTTGAATGCGCATGGAAAACCCCGGGACCGCCTTTGATGCGCCTGGACAACGCTGGGACCGCCTTGGATGCTCTTGTACGCGCTTGGACGATGTCGGGACCGCCTTGGATGCGCCTGGACGACGCCGGGACCGCCTTGAATGCGCCTGCACAATGGCGAGACTGCCTTCAATGGGCCTGTATGACGCTGGTACCGCCTTGAATGTTGGACGACGCCGGGACCGCCTTGGATGCGCCTGGACAATGCCGGGACCGCCTTGGATGCGCCTGAACAAGGCCTGGACAACCTTGGGCGACTGAAAGAGGCCCGGACTGCCTTGTATATGCCTGGACGACGACGGGACAGCCTTGCATGCGCCTTGGATGTGCCTTGCATGCGACTAGCATGGGCCCTGCATGCGCCTAGCATGCGCCTTGCATGTGCCTTGCGTGTGCCTTGCGTGCGCCTGGATGCTGGGATCGCCTTGTTTGTGCCTGTGCGATGCCTGGACTGCCTTGGACGTGCCTTGGATGCATCTTGGATGCACCCTGAATACGCCTGGACGATGCCCTGACCGCCTTGAATGCGCCTTGAATGTTCCTTGAATGCGCCTTGGATGCGCTTGGATGACGCATAGACTGCCTTGAATGTGCCTGGACAACGCTGAACTTCCTTCAATGCGCCTTGAAAACGTCACGACCGCCTTGGGTGCGCGTGGATGCGCTGGAACTTTCTTGGATGTGCTTGGACCTCCTTGGATGCGCCTTGGATTTGCCTGGGCAATGCTGGGACTGCTTTGGATAGGCCTGGATGACGCTGGGACTGCCTTGGGCTTCTGGACAATGCTGGGACTTCCTTGGATGCACCTCGGATGTGCTTTGGTGTCGCCTTGGATGCGCCTTGAATGCGCTTTGGCTGTGCCTTGACGAAACAGGGACGGCTCTGGGTGCGCCTGGACGAGGCCGGGACCGCCTTAGTTGCGCCTGGACAAAGGCGTGACCTCTGAGTCGTCACCTTAGCGTGGTGGAGGGTGTTGTTTGTCCCAATGATCCTCGGAGCCATGTCTGGCGATTCAAGCCCCTGGTAGGATCACCTATGGCAAAAGGGTCCTAGGTGAGGGGCCACTCAAAGCATCTCTCAAAAAAACCCTTAAGATGAAAAATGTAGCTGGACTCAGATTTCCCTCGCCGGGACGCGGGTGTCCAGGCCCCCCCACTAGAGCCAGGCCTGGAGGTGGGGCTCGAAGGCGAGCGTCTGGTGGCCGGGCCTTCGTCCCTGGGGCCCGGCTGGGCACAGCCCAAAAAGGAAACGTGGGTCCCCCTTCCCATCAGCTCACCATCTGTGGGAGGGGCCAAAGGGGTCGGGTGCAAAGTACGCTGGGCGGGGGCCTAAGAGAGGGACCTTGGCTGTCTGATCCCCGGCTGCAGAAGCCGGCTCTTGGGGCGTGGAATGTCACCTCTGGCTGGAATGGAGCTCGAGCTGGTGTGCGAGGAATCAAAGTTTAGACTACACATAGTCGGACTTGCCTCCACACATAGTTTGAATTCGGGTGCAAGCCCTCTCGAGAGGGTCTGGACTCTCTTCCGCACGGTCGCGCACGGTGAGAGGCGTCGAGCAAGGGTGGGTAAACTTATTGCCCCCCAGCTGGGCGCCTGCACATTGGGGTTCACCCCGGTGAATGAGAGGGTAGCCTCCCTCCGCCTTCGGGTGGGGGAATGGGTCCTGACTGGTGTTTGGGTCTATGCACCAAACAGCACCTCAGAGTACCCACCCTTTTTCTGAATTCCTTGGAAGAAGTGCTGGAGAGTGCTCCTTCTGGGGACTCCATTATTCTACTGGGTGACTTCAATGCTCACGTGGGCAATGACAGTGAGACCTGGAAGGGTGTGATTGGGAGGTATGGCCCCACCGAATTTGAACCTGAGTGGTGTTCTATTATTGGACTTCTGTGGTCAACATGGATTGTCAATTGTGAACACCATGTTCAAACATAAGGGTGTCCATGTGTGCACTTGGCACAGGACACCCTAGGCTGCAGATCGATAATTGACTTTGTAGTCATGTCATCAGATTTGCGGCCGCATGTTTTGGACACTCGGGTGAAGAGAGCGGCGGAGCTGTCAACTGATCACACCTAGTGGTGGGTTGGCTCCGATGGTGGGTAAAGATGCCCGTCCGACCTGGCAAGTCCAAATGTACTGTGAGGGTCTGAAGGGAACGTCTAGCAGAATCCCCTGTCAAGCTGAAGGAGTCCATCGCCGGGACCGCCTTGGATGCGCCTGGTTGACGGCAGGACTGCCTTGGATGCGTCTGGACAACTCCGGGACCACCTTATATGCGCCTGGACAACGCCGGGACTGCCTTGGATGCGACTTGGATGCGAATGGACGATGCTAGGACCACCTTGGATGGGCCTGGATGATGCCTGGATCACCTTAGTAGAGGCACCTTGGATGCGCCTGGACGATGCCGGGACCGCCTTAGATGCTTCTTGGATGCGCTAGGGATGCGCCTGGACGACACTGGGACCGCCTTGGATGTGCCATGGACGCGCCTGGATGACGCCGGGACCGCTTTGGATGCACCTGAACGACGCCGGGACTGTCTTGGATTTGGCTGGACGATGCCAGGACCACCTTGCTTGCTCCCCGGCGATGCCAGGACCTTTTTAAGTGCGCCTTGGCGGCGCCTAAACAAAACCAGGATGATGCCGGGACCGCCTTGGATGCGCTTTGGATGCGTCTGGACAACGCTGAAACCGCCTTGGATGCGCCTAGATGAGACTGGGACAGCCTTGAATGCGCATGGAAAACCCCGGGATCGCCTTTGATGCGCCTGGACAACGCTGGGACCGCATTGGATGCGCTTGTACGCGCTTGGACGATGTCGGGACCGCCTTGGATGCGCCTGGACGACGCCGGGACCGCCTTGAATGGGCCTGCACAATGGCGAGACTGCCTTCAATGGGCCTGTATGACGCTGGTACCGCCTTGAATGTTGGACGACGCCGGGACCGCCTTGGATGCGCCCGGACAATGCCGGGACTGCCTTGGATGCGCCTGAACAAGGCCTGGACAACCTTGGGCGACTGAAAGCGGCCCAGACTGCCTTGTATATGCCTGGACGACGACGGGACAGCCTTGCATGCGCCTTGGATGTGCCTTGCATGCGACTAGCATGAGCCCTGCATGCGCCTAGCATGCGCCTTGCGTGCGCCTTGCGTTTCTGCGTGTGCCTTGCGTGCGCCTGGATGCTGGGATTGCCTTGTTTGTGTCTGTGCGACGCCTGGACTGCCTTGGACGTGCCTTGGATGCATATTGGATGCACCTTGAATACGCCTGGACGATGCCCTGACCGCCTTGAATGCGCCTTGAATGTGCCTTGAATGCGCCTTGGATGCGCTTGGATGACGCATAGACTGCCTTGGATGTGCCTGGACGACGCTGAACTTCCTTCAATGCGCCTGGAAAACGGCACGACCGCCTTGGGTGCGCGTGGATGGCGCTGGAACTTATTGGATGTGCTTGGACCTCCTTGGATGCGCCTTGGATTTGCCTGAGCAATGCTGGGACGGCTTTGGATGGGCCTGGATGACGCCAAGACCGCCTTGGATGACGCCTGGACGACGCCTGAATGATGCCTGGACGACACCAGGACCGCCTTGGATGCACCTTGGATGAACGCACCTTGGATGCATGCGCCTTGGATGCGCATTGGGTGAACCTGGACGACGCCAGGACTGCCTTGGATGCGCCTTGGATGTGCCTGGGCAACGCCGGGACCGCCTTGAATGCACCTGGACGATGGCGGGACCGCCTTGGATGCGACTGGACGACGGCGGGACTGCCTTGGATGGGCCTTGGGTGCCCGTTGGATGTGGTTTTGATGTTCCTTGACGACGCCAGGACGGCCTTGGATGCGCTTGGACGCTGGGACTGCCTTGTTTCTGCCTGGACGACGCCGGGACTCCCATGCACTTTGGATGCGCCTTGGATTCGCCTTCGATGCACCTGGACGACGCCGGGACCGCTTTGGATGCGCCTGGACGACGCCGGGACTACCTTGCATGCGCCTTGGATGCGCCTGGACCGCCTTGAATGCGCCTGGACAACGCCTCAACGACGATGGAATGCGCCTAGGATGCGCCTTGGATGCATCTTCAATGCGCCTTGGATGCGCCTTGGATGTTTTTAGATGACGCCAGGACCGTCTTGGATGAGCCTGGACGACGCCGGGACCGCCTTGGATGCGCATGGATGACTGCGGGACCGGTTTGGATGCGTCTTGGATGCACCTGGACGACGCTGGGACCACCTTGGATGCGCTAGGACGACGCTGGAACCCCCTTGGTTGTGCCTGGACAACTGCCTTGGATGCGCCTTGCATGCCCCTGGATGCTGGTATCATCTTGGTTGCGCCTGGACGACGCCTGGACGACCGCCTTGGATGCGCTAGGAAGACGCTGGAACCCTCTTGGTTGTGCCTGGACGACTGCCTTGGATGCGCCGTGCATGCGCCTGGTTGCTGGTATCATCTTGTTTGCGTCTGGACGAAGCTTGGGTGCTCCTTGGATGCTCCTTGGATGCTCATGGACAACCATGCATGCGCCTTGGATGTGTGTGGACAACGCTGGGACCGCCATGGATGCGCCTGGTTGACCCCAGGACTGCCTTGGATGCGTCTGGATGACTCCGGGACGGCCTTGTATGCGCCTGGACAACGCCGTGGCTGCCTTGGATGCACCTTGGATGTGCCTTGGATGTGCATGAACGACGCCAGGATCACCTCGGCTGCGCCTGGATGTGCTTTGGTGTCGCCTTGTGTGCGCCTTGAATGCGCTTTGGATGTGCCCTGATGACACAGGTACTGCTCTGGGTGCGCCTGGACGACCCCGGGACCGCCTTTGATGTGCCTGGACAACGCTGGGACCGTCTTGGATGCACTTGGACGCGCTTGGACGATGTCGGGACCGCCTGGAATGCGCCTGCACAATGCCGAGACCGTCTTCAATGCCCCTGAATAACGCTGGTACCACCTTGAATGTTGGACGACGCAGGGACCGCCTTGGATGCGCCTAGACAATGCCGGGACCACCTTGGATGCGCCTGAACGACGCCTGGACAACCTTGGGCGACTGAAGGAGGCCCGGACTGCCTTGTATATGCCTGGACGACGACGGGACAGCTTTGCATGCGCCTTGGATGTGCCTTGCATGCGCCTTGCGTGCGCCTTGCATGTGCCTTGCGTGCGCCTAGATGCTGGGATCGCCTTGTTTGTGTCTGTGCGACGCCTGGACAGCCTTGGACGTGCCTTGGATGCATCTTGGATGCACCTTGAATACGCCTGGACGATGCCCTGACCGCCTTGAATGCGCCTTGAATGTTCCTTGAATGCGCCTTGGATAGGCTTGGATGACGCCTGGACTGCCTTGGATGTGCCTGGACAACGCTGAACTTCCTTCAATGCGCCTGGAAAACGGCACGACCGCCTTGGGTGCGCGTGGATGGCGCTGGAACTTTCTTGGATGTGCTTGGACCTCCTTGGATGCGCCTTAAATGCGCTTGGACGATGCCGGGACCTTCTTTGCTGCTCCTCGGATGCGTCTGGATGACGCCGGGACCGTCTTGGATGCGCTCGTACGACACAGGACTTCCTTAGATGCTCTGGGACTGCCTTGGATGTGCCTGGACGATGTCAGGACCACCTTGAATGCGCCTGGATGACGCTGGGACCACCTTGGGGGCCTGGACGACGCTTTGGATACAACTGGCCGGCGGAGGGGCCGCCTTGAATGCGCCTTGGATTTGCCTGGGCAATGCTGGGACTGCTTTGGATGGGCCTGGATGACGCCGGGACCGCCTTGGGCTTCTGGACGATGCTGGGCCTTCCTTGGATGCACCTCGGATGTTCTTTGGTGTCGCCTTGGATGCGCCTTGAATGCGCTTTGGCTGTGCCTTGACGAAACAGGGACGGCTCTGGGTGCGCCTGGACGAGGCCGGGACCGCCTTAGTTGCGCCTGGACAATGGCGTGACCTCTGCGTCGTCACCTTAGCGTGGTGGAGGGTGTTGTGTGTCCCAATGATCCTCGGAGCCATGTCTGGCGATTCAAGCCCCTGTTAGGGTCACCCATGGCAAAAGGGTCCTAGGTGAGGGGCCACTCAAAGCATCTCTCAAAAAACCCCTTAAGATGAAAAATGTACCTGGACTCAGATTTCCCTCGCCGGGACGCGGGTCTCCAGGCCCCCCCACTAGAGCCAGGCCTGGAGGTGGGGCTCGAAGGCGAGCGTCTGGTGGCCGGGCCTTCGTCCCTGGGGCCCGGCTGGGCACAGCCCAAAAAGGAAACGTGGGTCCCCCTTCCCATCAGCTCACCATCTGTGGAAGGGGCCAAAGGGGCCGGGTGCAAGGCAGGGACCTTGGCCGTCTGATCCCCGGCTGCAGAAGCCGGCTCTTGGGGCGTGGAATGTCACCTCTGGCTGGAATGGAGCTCGAGCTGGTGTGCGTGGAATAAAAGTTTAGACTACACATAGTCGGACTTGCCTCCACGCATAGTTTGAATTCGGGTGCAAGCCCTCTCGAGAGGGTCTGGACTCTCTTCCGCACGGTCGCGCACGGTGAGAGGCGTCGAGCAAGGGTGGGTAAACTTATTGCCCCCCAGCTGGGCGCCTGCACATTGGGGTTCACCCCGGTGAATGAGAGGGTAGCCTCCCTCCGCCTTCGGGTGGGGGAATGGGTCCTGACTGGTGTTTGGGTCTATGCACCAAACAGCACCTCAGAGTACCCACCCTTTTTCTGAATTCCTTGGAAGAAGTGCTGGAGAGTGCTCCTTCTGGGGACTCCATTATTCTACTGGGTGACTTCAATGCTCACGTGGGCAATGACAGTGAGACCTGGAAGGGTGTGATTGGGAGGTATGGCCCCACCGAATTTGAACCTGAGTGGTGTTCTATTATTGGACTTCTGTGGTCAACATGGATTGTCAATTGTGAACACCATGTTCAAACATAAGGGTGTCCATGTGTGCACTTGGCACAGGACACCCTAGGCCGCAGATCGATAATTGACTTTGTAGTCATGTCATCAGATTTGCGGCCGCATGTTTTGGACACTCGGGTGAAGAGAGGGGCGGAGCTGTCAACTGATCACCACCTAGTGGTGGGTTGGCTCCGATGGTGGGTAAAGATGCCCGTCCGACCTGGCAAGCCCAAATGTACTGTGAGGGTCTCCAGGGAACGTCTGGGAGAATCCCCTGTCAAGCTGAGGAAGGAGTCGTACCGAGACGTTTTGGCCTGCGGGACTCTGGAGGCAGTCGACGGTTGCTGAAGTAAAATCCCCGGGCGTGGGAGGAGTTTGGCAAGGCCATGGAGAAACACTTCCTGACAGCTTTGAGGAAATTCTCGTCCACTATCCGGCGTCTCAGGAAGGGGAAGCAGTGCGGCGTCAACACCGCCTTGGATGCGCCTAGATGAGCTTAGGACCGCCCTGGATGTTCCAGGACCAGCTTGGATGTACCTGGACCATATCGGGACCGCTTTGAATGCCCCTGGATTAAAGTCCCAATGATCGTCACACACACACCTGGGTGTGGTGAAATTTGTCCTCTGCATTTAACCCATCCCCGTGTGATTTTAATCCATCCCCTGGGGGAGAGGGGAGCAGTGAGCAGCAGCGGTGCCGCGCTCGGGAATCAGTTGGTGATCTAACCCCCCAATTCCAACCCTTAATGCTGAGTGCCAAGCAGGGAGGCAATGGGTCCCATTTTTTATAGTCTTTGGTATGACCCGGCCAGGGTTTGAACCCACAACCTTCCGGACACTCTACCACTATGCCACTGAGCCAGAATGGTCGCTGGTCCCTGCTATGTGTACAAATCCTATTCAAAATGCATTTTTTTTACAACAAACTTGAGAGCCTCCCCTTCATTTTCAGTGGGAACAGTGTTGTCGGTCTCCTTTTTTTGCTAGTGCGTAATAGTCTGGAGTAAAATTCGTTGTGGCAATTCTTAGGAGAGATCCGAGGTGTTGGTCCGTTTACCTCGATCTGTGACGGGTTGATGTTGATGTGGCTGAACGTCACGTCGCGTACGTTGAGCAAAATTGGCCACTCTTTTTTAACATTCGGCACTCACTTCTTTTCTTCGGGCCACTCATTTTAATGGAAGGATTCCAGGGGCAGGTTTGTGGGTAGCTTTAGCTTAAAACTGTATCTGAAAGCTCAGCGCGCGAATTACAAGAACGCTGTCATAACAGCATAGAGCGCGAGTGCCCCATGTCCGTACTACTGAGTACGTACACGCACTTGTGAGTGTGCACCGAGCTTTCTGACACGGCTTCCGGTAGTAAATGCGCAGGCGAGCGCTTCCCCATCTACTGGGGAAACGCAGTCATTGCAGGCAATATGACCCAAAAAATTTTTTAATAATACAATTTATTCTGGGTTGGCGGGCCGGATTAAACGGTCCCGTGGGCCGGATGTGGCCCGCGGGCCGTAGTTTGCCCACCCCTGCGCTAGGACCACCTTTGATGCGCCTGGACGACGCCGGGTTCGCTTGAATGCGCCTGGACGAAGCAAGCACGGTCTCAGATTTGCCTGGACGACACTGGGACCGCCTTGGATGCTCCTTGGATGCACGCGCCTTGGATGCATGCGCCTTGGATGCATGCGCCTTGGATGCATGCGCCTTGGATTAGAGATGCACCGATCCGATATCTGGATCGGATATCGGCCCCGATATCAACAAAATAGATGGATCGGGTATCGGAAAATACAGCCGATCTGTGAGCCGATACTTTCCTTAATTTATTGGGACGCGGGCTACGTCATACGTCAGCAGCACGTGTGCCGCATGCCACGAGAGTTTTCTAAACAAACGCAAACATGGAGCGAACGTTCGCTTCTCTTCCCCGGGTTGCTAAGCGGACGTCAAACCCTGCGCGTTCGCTTCTCTTCGGGTTGCTAATGGGACGTCAAAGGCTGCGCGTTCGCTTCTCTCCCGAATGGGGGGGGGGGGGGGCGGTCGGCTAATCGGATGTCAAACGCTGCGTGTTCGCTTCTATTCCGGGGGGGTGTTAATGGGACGTCAAACGATTTGTGTGGCGGGCTCCATCTGTAATGTTTCTCTATACCCTGAGAAATAACTTGACAAGACGACCAGGTTTTAGGGAAGCAGTGAGTCAATCATGTATTGATGTTCGTTTTTTTTTAGCCGCAGTCTCTCCTAGCTACAACATGCCATCCGCCCGCCATACCTGTAGCTCCACCCCCCAGTACGGGTAACCACACAGTCCAAATACATTACACCATCTAGTGTGGAAACTGAGAAGCTGAGCTCAAGCTTCTTGTGCGGGCCATATTCAATTATGTTTTCAGAATTTGCTGCGGGCCAATAAAAACTGGACCGTTAGTTTGGACACCCCTAATTTAGAGCAAAGAACTGTGTAGTCTGCCTGATGCCATTGCCTTTGGTATTTTCTGTTCCACATGTAGAGTTATGTATAGCTTGTTAAGTCAACCATAATATCGGATCGGTATCGGGTATCGACCGATACGCAAAGCAACGGCATCGGTATCGGTATCGGAACTGAAAAAGTCGGATCGGTGCATCTCTACCTTGGATGCATGCGCCTTGGATGCATGCGCCTTGGATGCGCATTGGGTGCGTCTGGACGACGCCATGACTCCCTTGGATGCGCCTGGACGACGCCGGGACAGCCTCGCGTGCTCCTTGACGACGCTGGGACTGCCTTGCTTGCGCCTAGACGACATAGGGACCGCCTTGGATGCGTTTTGGATGAACCTTGGATGTGCCTTGGATGAGACTGGAGAAAGCCGGAGACTGCCCTGGATGCGCCTTGATTGCTTTGGATGTGACTGGATGAAGCCAGGACTGCCTGGACGAAGCAAGGACTGCCTTGGATGCGCCTGGACAAAGCCAGGACCGCATTGGATGTGCTATGACGAAGCCAGGGCCACCTTAGATGCACCTGGACAAAGGCAGGACCGCCTTGGATGTGCCTGGATGAAGCCAGGACTGCCTGGACGAAGCAAGGACTGCCTTGGATGCGCTTCGACAAAGCCAGGACCGCATTGGATGCGCCATGACAAAGCCAGGACCGCCTTGGATGTGCCTAGACGAAGCCAGGACCCCCTTGGATGTACTTGTACAAAGCTAGGACTGCCTTGGATACGCCTGGACAAACCCGCGATTGCCTTGGATGCGCCTGGATGACGCCACGACCGCCTTGGGTGTGCCTGGACGATGCCACAACTGTATTAGATGCGCCTGGACAACGCCGGGACCGCCTACGATGCGCCTTGCACGCGCCTGGACGAAGCCGGGACCGCCTTTGATGCGCCTAGATCACGCCAGCATCGCCTTGCATGCGCCTGGACTGCCCTGGATGCGCCTGGATGAAGCCAGGACTGCCTGGAGGAAGCCAGGACTGCCTTGAATGCGCCTGGACAAAGCCGGGACTGCCTTGAATGCGCCTGAACGACGCCTGGACACCCTCGGTTGCGCCTGGACGACGCCAGGACTGCCTCGGATGCGCCTGGTCGACATTTGGACTGCCTCGTATGCGCCTGGACGACGCCGGGACCGCCTCGAACGCGCCTGGACGACAACAAGAAAGCCTCGGATGTGCCTAGTCAACGCTGGGAATGCCTTGGTTGCACCTGGAAAACGCTGGTACGGCCTTGGGTGCGTCTGGACGAAGTCAAGACTGCCTCAGATGCACCTGGATGAAGCCAGGACCGCCTCGTATGCGCTTGGATGAAGCCAGGACTGCCTCGGATGCGCCTGGATGAAGCCAGAACTGCCTCGGATGCGCCTGAACGAAGCCAGCTCTGCCTCGGATGCGCCTGGACGAAGCTAAGTCCGCTTTGGATGGACACATTTATCAAACCATCTGTGTCACTCCAAATCATTAATTTTTCAAATAACTATAACATAAATAACATGTTTATCAAACCATTTGCGGTTCAGAGATTAATGTACAGTGCAATTCTTTCACCAGAAACGTTTAGAGCGCTTAAACATTCATTCTTGTAAAGATAAGGGTTTTGCATAGTGGTAATAAATGTGGGCTATAGAATGTTTCATAGGATTGATTCTGGGTATTGAGTTAGTGTGGGTCCAATATTCAGGTCACTGCTGCTATAGAAGCATCTGACAAATTGGCAAGTGAAGTGAAAAACAAATTAAGCGACATATGTCACCTGGGACACAGCAAGTGTGTGTGAATATTATTGTAATGTGCTTTTTGATGCAGACACTGTACTCAAACGGATTTCAGTAATGGAATGATACTTGAATGATCGAATGGCACCTATCAGCGGGTACTTTTGCCCAATCATAAGAAAACTGCTCCACTTCTCTCAGGTTTGAAGGGAGCCCTCTCCTGCCTGTTTCATCTCCTTCCACAGATATTTATTAGGATTTGGTTTCATAGGAGGCCACTTCAGAATAGTCCAGTTTTGTTCTCATCCAGCCTCAAGTGTTCTTCACTATGTGTTTTGGAGCATTATTCTGTCGGAGACCCTATGACCTGCAGCTGAGACCAAGCTCCCTGATGGCGCCCACTGGCCCTCTTGAATTATCTGGCGTAGTCGCGACAAGTGCATGACTGAAATGGGGTGGAATTTCATCTTGGTGACACTGGAAGCAGACCTCTTACCTGCTGGGCTTTTATAGGACAGCCTTCCTCTTCTGACATGATTCCACGCATGAATGTCTGTAGGAATGTCAAGTCCATGAGTCCTGTGAAATTATTTTTGTCTCAATACTCATATGTTGTCCATCATTCCGTGACTCACAAGCGCATGCAAAGACAGAGCATTCCACTTTGTCGAGGATAATAGTGGTCCTATCTTGCTGATGACTGCCAGACTCAGACTCATCTTTCACTGCAGGAGATGATTTTGGGGGATTGTAAAGGGTTATTTGTGGGTATGAGGGTGGGGAGGGCCAAGATGAATGACATGAGAGAAAACGAGATCGTTGAAAGAAACAAAAGACAGACAAGGGACAATAGTGCAAAGGCAGTTTAAAAACCATGAAATGGCGTCTTCACAGGATGATGCGCCGTTCTTAAAGTTGATTTGATTTGACAAGTTGAAAGAAAAACAATCAAAATAGAGCATGGAAAATTGAGCATGACATTGATCGAACTCATTTCTTTTTTATTTATCTTTTTTTGCTCATTTTATTCAGCACCAGTACTACACTACTTTATTGGGGTGATTCCCCCAAACAGATCTTAATCTTCATTCTTAATCTGTACCAAAAGTGCTTGTGTACACCCCAGAATTTTTTTTATGAGGGTCATAGAAACCTGTATACAGACATCACTTCCGAAGATTTTCTTCTGTTCCTGTAAGCGTAGATCCCCTTGTCACACCTCCCCATTGCAGATCAACTTTGGCTGTTGATAGATTTAAACTAGGAGTGAAAACATGACGGGAACAGTTCCGCTTGAAGGGCGATTTTACCCTATTTAATCCCTGCTCGTCCATCATTCTTAATCCGTTAAACCCTTGACTCACCTTTGTGTCAAGGTATTTGGTGTAAAATGTCACAATACACTACATTTCACAGTGAGTCCTGAGCTTTGACTTCCTGATAATCTTAGTGTTGTCAGCCACTTGTCTGTGAAGTTGTCCAGTTTGCTGGTTTAGCTGTTCGGAAACTAAGTCACTTGAATCTTAAGGAAAGTCAAGTGTGCTGACAGTGAACAGGGGGTTGGGTTACTCATATGTGGAAGATAAATTAGCCCACAACTCTTAACATTAATTTATCCTTGTCAACCATAAATCTTCCCTCCAACAAGTCCAAATTTATTTGAAGCAATTCACAATTGACACGGATCTTTCTACTAACATAACAAAAACACCAAACTTTTAATAAAGTGCAAAGACACAATCAGTCAGAAATGCTTTCAGATTATTGGAGCAATTTGTGTTGCCTGACTGCCTTAGTACACACAGTGGCAGGCTTGGAAAAGAAATTGAACAAATCTATCATACGCTTTTTGGCAGCTGCAAATCAAAAGTAGGCGTCAAGTCATAACCTTTAAGTGTAAAAAAAATGTATGTATGTATATAATACTAAAAATCCATTGTAAAATTCGCAATAGAAATAATGGCTAAACAATCATAAATGAGGAAACCGGGCTTTGACATACAGATATGTTATCACCTCGTCAGGAAGCAGACTAGCTTCTACCCAACAACTTTCTTTACATTTGTCTTCTACGTGAGCTGTGGCCGCCCAGCTCCAACTATTATCAGACATTCACATTTTTTTTTGTATTGACTACTTAAAGTCAAAGTCAGCTTTATTGTCAATCTCTCCACATGTCACAACACACAAAGAGACCGAAATTACGTTTTCTCTATCCCACGGTGACGAGACACATAACACGATAGACATACATGTACGCGACACAATATAAAAACAAGAAGGCAAAAATTCTAACAATCAATAGTAAGAGTGATGAATAAATAATAAATAAACAGATAACACAATAAATAACGGAGCCAGCAAGCATAGCGCAAAAGTAAACCTCATGGATTCAAGTAATATTCTTCCATCGTCATTCAGTTGACCTAAGCCCCTATGTGGTAAGACGTCCACGTCCATATGCTAAGAATTATTTTTGGCAAACCTCTGTGAAAACAGAGCATGCATTCGAACCTTGCAAAAAAAGGAGTCCTATGACTAGCCTTGATGGGAAGAACCGCGACCTAAACTGGCACTAGCAGACATAGAAATACATTTTTCACTGTTTGGAGGAAATGGACTATATTTTTCCTGACCACAAAGCAGTGTTTCCAGCATTATCAAGAAACCAGCAGCCGGGGTGCCAGATTTTGACATGGCCGCAATAAATTGGACTTTAGTGTCAGCCCACCAGGTTTGATCCTCATCTTGGCCTACATAGATCGCTGATTCTCATCAGCCTTGCTCCGAAATTCCTGAATCATTTAATCCAGATTTTTCTTCTGGATGACTAAAGATGACCTTAAGCACATCATTGCTTTTAAAAGACAAGGTCCGGTGATTTGCTATAATTGCGTGAATGGTTGTGTATCGTTCTGGAAATGGACTAGACAAAAAATGAAATATGTTTCCATCTGTAAGGAAATTCTATACAACTCCAAATCAATTGTTGGATCTGCATTGTCCCTCCTCTGCCAGCCTGCTCTCATTTGTGGTTGCTAGTTGTCATCATTGTTGCTTGTTGCCTCTATTGGAAACTCTTGAGGAAAATCTTTGGATGTGTGGAGATGCTTAGATCATAAGCAAACAATTCGAATATTGTCCTTGTCCGATGACAGTATCCCATGACCATATAACTTTTAGTAATTATTTATTGATTTACGTTTTGTGCTCCCTTTGATTTGACAAGGGCTTGAGCATCAATCATGTATTTTCCCCAGACATGTACACTTTTGTAGACCTCTTAAATGCACATTTTTAGAATCCCAGTCGGCATGGATTCTTCTGCTTTGTCATGAACTGCACGGTGTGGCTGTCAAAGTCATTATTATGCACTCTCTTACGTAACAATCATTGCAACAGTGCGCTGATTGGTCATGATGATCCAAGGTGTTCTAAATAACCAACTTGATCTATGCGATCTATGCTTTACCTAGTTCACAACTACACTGTGACTGATTGTCTCTTCAACAAATACTAGTAGAAGAGCTTGCTCATTTGCTTTGCTGATTGATTACTATTAAGAAACTGAAATTCTGAGCATTTTGTCAGCTTTAAATTAAAACCAGCTCATTAATAAATTATCAAAATAATTATTGCTTAGTTGTTGAGAAACAATTAATTGTTACAGATTACATTTCTGTGACCACATCTGTCCAATAACTCATTTGTATTGTATTTTCAGTTGTCTTGCACTTGGCGACAATGCAAATGTGAGACGGCTGTTACCAAACAGCAACATGTCCGATTCAATTGATGATTATTATTTTTTCTATTATTAACCACTTTATGGAATTCAAAACAGTTTTTAAAGCCCTGAAGGTAAGATGGGGAAAAAGAAATATGAGGGAGCATGCACTATAACTGTAATGTGGGTCCAGTGAGCTTCACGGCTCATAAAAAACAGTGGACAGGTGCTGACCATGTGCACATCGTGACAGGAAAGGCAGTGAGGACACCGCACACACTGAATGGACATTCACGCAGGCGTGTGTTTTTGGATGAAACACAGCACGGGTCAGCAGGGGTCGTGTACGTCTTTTATTGCCTGTGTTTGTGTTTTGCTTGAACACGAGGACTTTGCCAATGGTGATATGTGGTAGAGGGAGATTGAAGAGGTTCGACATTCCTACGTTTCTACAGGGAGTCTTTTCACTTATTTTCCTTCCATGCCTCGTGCTTTTATTCTGAAACATACACAGGCACACAGATGTGTTTTGACATGATGAGGCGTGAGTGATACTAACTAAACCATCCACGTGCGCTTCTGCAATCCGCAATTCAAATGGAAGTGAAAGCGTAATTTTAGAAATAACGCTTTAAAAATAACATTAGCATCAGTCAAGGAGAGTACACAAACTACCAGGACCACAGGGAAATTCTGGAATTGGTTCCTGCCAACTGAAAGCCCCTAATGATCACTTCAGAAACACTTTCAACTAAATTGCTTACAGTTTTGCTTTCCAAATAAAAAAACAAAGCTTGTGTTACTCTTGTAATAGACACAAATCAAGGGGAAATAACACAAAATGTCTTTCAGTGTTTACTTTGTGGCCTCTGATTGCATTGGCGACTTCCACTGTGTCGAGTCGACACAATGTCACGCTGTAATTGTAGCGAATGCAACTCTTGCCAAATAAACTCTTCGGAGTGGGAACCGCTAAGTAAGAAATATTGCCCATGCATATTGTGGATTAGCGGGGTTTAAAACAGTCTTGATTTATTTCATCCCCCTCTGCGCTGTCCGTCTGACTCTGTCAGAATGTAATGTAATGTTAGCTGCTCGCTTGTCACACATGATTTAATTCCCTTTGTGCTTGGACCATTTTTTTTAGACAGAAAGGAAGTCTTGTAAATGGGGGGGACATAAAAAGGTGAGTGAATGCAGCTGTAGCGACCAAAACACATCCAGTGCACACCCGTACAAATTTCAAGAACATAAAAATTGAATGGAAAATTTGTAGGTTGCAGCACAGTGGCACACTGGTTAGCAAGTACAGTTCAGAGGTTGTGGGTTAGATTCCAGCTTTGGCCTTTTTGTGTGGATTTTGCATGTTCTCCCCAAGCCTCCATAGGTTTTCTACCATTACTCGGCTTTCCTTCCATATTCCAAAAACATGCACTGGAGGTTGATTGACCACTTGTAGGTGTGAGTTTCAAATGGTTGTACTTTACACCACCATACAACAATAAACATAAGTACAAACAAATAAACTTAAACTAAAAAAAGATTCATTCCATCCATTATTTTTTTGCAGTTGTCTCAACTGACTTCTAATTTGAAGGCGTGTACTTAAAACATGTATGCGAACAGTATACGTAGCAATATCCCAACGTTTCTAAGGCCCATTCACCCATAGGCACTTATCACACACTTTTACTGAAAGACCCTTTTGTGTGCCCCTCTCAAAAGTGATTGCATGTGCATCCTTTCATGTGTGTGCATGTGTGAGCCGCTAATGAATTACAACCGTGAAGGATTGACCTGAAAGAAAGATGGGGCAAGAGAGGGAGCAAAGGGAACTGCGAGAGCCCAACACTGAATGTGAACATTCAAAACGATGAAAGAACCAAGGCTGAGGGCCTCTTCCTTTTTTTGAGGCTCCTGAAATAATTCTTGACCAAAACATGGAGTAGGCTGGAAAAACTCCCTTGATTAAACATTTAGTTCTGGGTCCACATCAAAAGTCTGCTGTGAACAACAACCCAGTTTGATCCTTTCAGTTCATTCCGTTTCTGATTCATTCACTGCACGCATTGATCAGCTGCTGCTAATTGACAACACATTCCGAGCATTCGTACGCATGTGGTCCTGTTTGGATTTGAGAAAATTGTATGTGTATGTGAGTAATTTACGTTTTAAGTTTTATATTGACATCATGGTTTGGACAGATGCCACAACGATTTTGAAGTTTATTGGAATTTGCCACCCACATGCAAACTTAATAACCAATTCTTAAAGATAAGCTAAGAAAATGATGTGCCCTTGTTGATGTTGTAGTACCAAGACTTACCTGTCAGAAGCAGCATGGTGCAATAAAGCATTCCGACTGCTGGAAAATACAGACAAGAAGAAACAGTAGTAGCAGTATACTAGAAGAAAAAGGTTCTTCTCAACATCAATAGCACTTCCTAAATGACTTTAGTTTTTGTTTTACGTCACAATCAAAAAGTACTCGGCTCAGCAAAACTCAGACCACACACATAAGGATTCGCAATTATAAATATTGACATGTTTAACATTTATGACTTTGAATGTTTTGCTAGCAGAAGAAAAAACCTTTTTTTCACACTCCATAACATAGGATAATTGGTTGGGATCATCTTTCAGAAACATCGGAGAGTTGAGCCTTTTCCTGACTTTCATTGCAAGGGAGGGAATATTTTCAAACTGTAAATATGTGTGCAAAATAGTGCTCAATTTTTTCCCCAACAGCACCTTAAACAGAATGTTTCAAAGTATCATGCCAAGTCAGCATGTCACAATTGATGTTAAAAAAATAAAGATATATATAATTTTTTAAAACTGCCCCACCACAATGTTGTCACGTGTGAGGCAGACCACCATGACGTGTGGTCAGTGTGATCAGATCTCAGTGGGCCTTAAGTGTGTTAACACCTGTAAGATCCAATAATACCTTGGTGTAAACAGGTTGAAATGTTGAAATGAAAAACAGCAGTGCTTTTCAAAATATGTCACTGATCTTTAACCTAAAGGTGTCGCAAAAACTGCTTGTATGTTGTCCTTTAGCATCTCGTCTTACGTGAATGTTTTGGCTTAGTTAAACCACTTTGGCAGCCGTGTGTGTTGTGCCTGATTTACACTGTCAGACACAACACAGTTCACCAGAAAGCTTTAAGCGTTTTGTGAAGGAAACGCGACTCTCTCACTAATATTTCCATCCAGACCTAGCTTAGCCTCACCAAATGGATTCAGTCGTGCCTTAGCCCTACCCTTCAGCCTGCACAGACAAAGTAAATTACACCTGATGGCAGCATGTATCAAATGTAAGTATGATATTTTTCTTGTATTGTCTTGTTTGTTCTGGGTTTTCTTAGGAAACGTGACAGTATTATGCCATGGGAGGATCCAGGTCTGTTGTTACATTGTCTTGTTTTGTCGTACCACTTATTACTTTTGACCTGCATCCAACTATTTTAGGAAAGTGGATGGTGAAGTGTCGAAGGTTTTGTTGCACTCTAGGACCACACACACACATTCCTCTACAAAACTGAAAATATTTGGGTTTGACAACATAAGATGAATGTGAGACGAGGGATCAACATTCTGGCTTCCTGAAGATACTGTCCCTATTTATCATGTGCGCTAAAGTATAGCCACATAAGACTCACAGGTATGTTTTCTTGGCCAAATGTGTCCTATTACAGAATATTCCATCCATCTTTCCTCCATGGCATTTAACTTGTTGCAGGTGGGCTGAAGACTTGATGCAGATCCCATAGTGACAACAGTTGAGAAAAATCTTAAAACTGTCAGTGACATTATAGCTACAACCTCCAAGAAGCAAGAATGAAGGTACTGAAATTGTTTGTTTTTTTATGAACCAAACCACCTATGCTACACTCGAAGATGCAAATCATTCATTAGCCAGAGGAAAGAGAAAGCCGGCCCAAAAAGTATAGAAAGATTCTCTCGCAAAATTCTTTATGAGACTGATGAAACAAAGATGAACCTTTCCCAAAGTACGCAAAGACTACATTTGAAGAAATGAAGAATGTGCTCATGATGCCAAACGTACAAGCTCATCTGTGAAATTCGATTTGCATGGCTTCTTCATTAATCTTCACCGATGCAAAACATGACGGCAGCTGCAAAATAACTCCAGAAGTCGATACAAACCTTTTGTCTGCCATTTTAAAGACTTATGCAATCAAGCTGATTGGGAAATCCTTCATCAGGGTAGAAAATAGTTTAAATCAATCAATGTCAAAAGTAACACACAAGCTCCTGAAAACTTTTAGAAAATAGTGCAGGGTAGTGTTAGTCAGGAAATGAATTGCTAAAAAATGAGTCGTGTGTGTGCGCGCAAGAGGTCCCATTGTCATTTAATCCATCCATTCCCTGGTTGCTCCGGTCCTCTCTGACTCCGACTGACCATTCCAATCGCACATTCCTCCACCTTCCCAGGATCCCTGGGGCCAAGAGGGGGCATAGCTACAGGCTGTTACCATAGCTCTGTTGGAATAGGGTGAGGGTCACACAGGCCCACCCTCTTCGGCACTTCAGTGATTTTTATCAGAACTGTTAAGAAAGATTTGCTAAATACGTAGAGGATATGTTTGATTGCCAATTTGTTATTGATCGGTTACAGAATCTATTTCCAAAAAGCACATTTGTGCGTATGAGAAACTGTCAGCTTTCTATTAAGGTGCAGTATTTGCAGGGCTCGAAGCTTATTTTTTGCCCAAGTTGCCCTCGGGCAAGTTGGAGAAAATTTTACTTGCCCGAAACAAAATTTTACTTGCCCGAATTTTTTTGGAGTGGATTTTTACTTGCCCGACACATTTTTGCAATAAAAAAGACAACACTATAAGTTTTGCCTTCATATGCCTTCGTATCCGCCAACCGGAAACAAGCTCTGCTGGTGCGCAGGCGCAGAAGAGCCAGGGACGAGTGAGGGAGCATGCATTTAATTACGAAGCGCTTTGCCGTTATCAATGTATTGCAGACTTACACGAGAAACTAACCGCTCCCTAGAAAACAAAATGTCGGACCAGAAGCGGCAGAAGTTGCGAGAAATTATGCACAAAATCGTGTTTTTACAGCTTGAAAACATGGTATTATGGCAGGGCAAGTGAGGAAAAATTTCTACTTGCCCCTCTGCCATCGCTACTTGCCCCGGGCAATCGGGCAATCGTTAGTTTCGAGCCCTGATTTGGTGCTGAGTGACAGTCAGGAACAAGAGTTTTCAGCTTTGGTGGACGTCTGGACTCAATCGGGAAGCATTTTTGTCCGTTTTTGTAGTTTGCATGATTAAAAAGACTCGTAAAACTCAAACAATACAATGCAGAGAACATGATTTGCTGCCCCATATATTTCCCCTCCTACCATTAATGTAAAATTCCACAATTTTAGAGTGCCAACCATGCCAACCATGCATGTGTTACAAGCATCTTCATCACAGGAGGTGATGTGTTGTGCCATTCTCATGTTCTTAAACTACTCACACATTCGTCACTCTGCTTGTTTACAACTGTGAGCTTATCACACAGTGAACATGTGTTTCTCTGTAGCACTCCTCCTCTCATGTCACACACACACTATGAACATACAACCGGGACATTTTATTTATGATCCACCATTGGCATGGTCTATGTCCCTTTGCACACAAATGCACATTCTGACTTGCTGAGGGACAAAGTGCAGACGGTCGGGACATGGAAGACAGGTCACGGTGTTGTTGAATGTATTATGATTCCCGTCAGTACAAATATACACATAAATCCACACAAATACACACATGGACATAATAATGCATGTGTGGAAAGGCTTGAAATTTTTCATGATCGACCACACACACATCTATTGTGTTTAAAATCTAGGCCCCTATTATAAATCATCATAAAGGGCGGCGGAGGGGATGGGGGGGGTTGGTTGTAGGTTCATACGAGCCCACAAAAGAGTTGGGGCCCTTAAAAAGTCTTTGCATTTTTCCTGCCTCATTGATGCTCATCATTGTAAGAGAAACTATTGAACATTAATTGCAACAACAGCGTATCCACCATGTAAGGAGATCCAATATGAGAGATGTCACAAAACAAAACAGCAGAGATGAAAGAATAGTGACATGTAAAGATGTTTTGTGGAGTGCAGTAAGGGTAGTTAAAGAAGCAGTCATTCTGAACAAGACATTGTAGAGAGGTTATGGAAAGTCCCATCTGGTACTATCTGTGTTCTCCTTCCATCTTTAAAGTTTCCTTTTATTGCCATTTTCTTTGCCGGCTGCTTAAAAAGCAGGCGTCTTTGAGTCTTCTCCTCACTGCTGATGTTTAGACTTTTTGTGTTTTATGTAGCTGCCAGAAGACTGCCTGTGAGGCAAAGTGCTCCACTCTAAAAGCTGTGGTCATTTTTTGAAGCAGGACCTTCCAGCACTCCCTCTAATTTGATTAGAGACAATTTGTGTTGCCCTTTGAAGGGATTATAGCAAACCGTTGCACGAGATAGCCGTTTTTTTGGCACAGAAAAAAATGCTCCACAGCAATGATACAAGCTTTTCCATTTTCATTCATCAGCACAGCAGCTTTCAGCCTATAAGGAAATGTGTCATTTGGCATGATGGCTAATAAAAAAGTTGTATACCTCATCAACCGGATTGCGATGAGAACATCTTGTCCCCATGTCATTTGAAAAAGTGTTTTTTGGCTGACACCTTAGAATTAGCTTTTGTCATCAGGGAGGAATTTTGAGTCCAAACCTTATTGAAATCAGGCAACACCCATTGTTAGATGGAAATAGCAAACAACACTGCAATCTCCAAATTCAAACAATTATGCAATAACTTGTCATTGAGCATAAACTCAGCATATTGTGCAAGATTTGTATTTAATTATTTTGGGACACAACCACAGAGTAATGGTAATGATGGCAAAAACCAAATGTGTGATATTCAATGTAGTTACAAATAAATCTCTAAATTCACTTGACGGGTTCTTTACACCTACGTAATGCGTTGTCAAAGGGTGAGCACTTATATTTAGAGTTACAATTTCTATGGTTTATTCTTTTTTTCAGATGTTTATTCATTGCCTTATGATAACCCTTTAATCCTGTAAGAGATAAAAATATTTTGAAATGTAGAATTTGACTAGCATCCCACAATGCCTTGCCTTCAACCTACCGTACTTATTAAGGAAAGCAAATCTTCAAAATGTAGGTGTGCTGTCAAAATGCTGAACTGCAGGTAGCATCTCCCATGGGAAGGAAGGCACATTATCACTTTATTTACATAAACTTGCTGTGACTTCACGCAGTTTCACCACAGTTGTATACATTACTTTATTTACTGTCAAGTGCTGACTGCACAATTTATACCCATCATAATGAACCACATGCTACTGTCATAACACTTCACTTGCCAGTCTACACACGCACACACAAAAACACGCACAAGCACATGCACACACTCAGAGTTGGTGTTGATTACATCTAAACAGCCAACTCGGTGAGGTTCGCTAGCAGCCTGCAGGTAAAGTCAGAGGAGTAATTGCTTCCATATTGTGTGAATATATGTCTGTGTGTTTGCCAACCTCCAACACAAACCTGGTCATAAGTGAAACAACATTTGCTTAACACAGTACGAATGGAGGCTATAAAAGTCACGGTTAACTCTCATCTATATCTATCCATCTATCCTGGCAACCCGTTCATGGTGTCCCCCGCCTACTGCCTAAACTCAGCTGGTATAGGCTCCAGCACACCCGTGACCCTTGTGAGAAGTGGCTCGGAAAATGGATGGATTCATCCGCACGTCTGTCCGTCCGTCACCCATCTGTTAGGGCTGCCGCACAGTGAAAGTTCACGCGATCAAACAAAATCTACTTCAATTGTACCCTAACCTTATAAAACGCTCCACATGTTGAACCTCACCAGGCCGTAAATTTGGATTCCAGCACCATCACTTAGGGACTCATATTTGACCCGACCCTGACTTGAAACTGACCCCCTGTTCTTCTGCTAAGCCGTAACCTTCAGGCCCGTGGACACACACGTGTCAAAACAACATTTATCACCTCTGGGTTTTCCCTTCAGTATTGCTCCTCTCTGTCCCCACCAACAAAACCCACCAATGTGTGCAAATGTGGATGCAAAATCAAGTGACTTAGGGAACAGGTGTGTATTCGTTAAAAAAAAAAAAGAAACTTAGTAGTTAGGTTTTTACTCTGGTTCTACGTTCCAATACACTAAATCACATTGTGAACTAATGCAACACAGTCATCTAAGATCTAAATTAGATTTGACTGGACTAAATCCCCTGGAAGCAAATGTTCACGTGTCTGAACATGACTTTTCTACCTCTTTGTGGTCATTAATCAGCTATGGTGATCTTTGATTCAGCATGCAAGAAGTAAAATCCCACTAAGCCTTTTCAAAACCCTCCCTGAGGACTGACCGACACACTTTGGGAAACATTATTCCGTTTTGTCTCGTTCCTCTTGCACAGGAACATATCTGCCAGCAGAGTTTTGGTTTATATAACTCCTAAGTACCAGCGTTGAAATGCATTATTTCGTTAGGGCTGCTCTGTAGGGGACAACAAGCCAGTTGAAAAAATTATCTTTTTTTCTTCCAGCGCATATTTTGCTTTGTGAGACATTTTGTTGAAGCTAGTTAGTTATTTTTGATATCATACGCATAATAATCAAATCAAGCTGTTTTAATATTGTACTCCTCAGGCCCACCTGTGTGGAGTTTGCAATTTTTTTTGTTTCTCTGTGTACTCTGACCTCCCGTATTCCAAATGCAATCACAATAGGTCGACTGTATTAAATTTCTTTTTTTTTTTTTTTTCAAACACCCATTGAAGTTATCAAGTACACATCATTGACAAAGCACTAACTTGCCTTTTATTTGGACGATTCTGCCTCAACACTTTACATTTGCGCATTAATATCTGGGACTGACTCGCAAAAAAACTGTTTAAAGTCTACAAACGTTACGTTCTTATAAACAGTGTCGTCTTCCAAACAGTTGACTATGCCAGACCTTGTGTAAGACTGACTCTTTGTCAAAGCTTGTGAAAGTAGTGTTTAGATTTTCCCCTTTATAGTCCATCCATGGGAATTCTGACTGAAGCAACTGGCTCCCTGCTGAGTGGTCCCGATCAGAGCTCTGATCCAACTATAGTTTGGGTATGTGGCTCAATCGGTACTGACAAAGCCTGTTCTCACGAGAATGTAAGAGGATTTTGAAAAGTCAAAACAAAACACACAAATAGATAGAAAACATTTATTTATGCATTTATTTACTTATTTATTTAATAAAAAACATCAAATGTTTTATTCCTACATTGAAATCGTAGCCATATATCTTTTTCAAATTGAAACACATTTTATTACTTTGTGTCTATGTTCGTGAAATACGTATTTAATTTAGTCATGATTTCTTCTTTTTTTGATAAGTGCATTCCTACCAACCTCACTTAAAATTTGAAATGATATTTTTCTGGGTACAATTCCCTGCAGAATTCTGGTGAGAAAATGTTGAAAATCCCCTGTGGGAGTTTTGCGTCAGCTCTTGGCAACAAATTGATTCTCAACACATAACTGCTTCGTATGCTCTTTTGGCAGATATTTGCTGCTCAGCAGGGGGGGAGAGATGCGTTTAAAACACACACATTGAACAAAGTTCCAAAAAGATCTCAACTCTGTTAGTGATGAAAGGGTGGGTGAGGGGTGCAGCCCAAAAGACGTGACCAAGCGTGAGTATGTGCCTGTGCCTGTGTGGATGTAGATCGTAATGTGTTGCGACAGTAGTGTAGGGTTGAGTGATGGGGGTTTAATCTCCGGTGTCACACTGCTAGATTTGGTGCGGATGCTCCATATGGGTGAGGTCGGCTATAGTGAGCCCCCCCTCACACAAACACACACAATCCTTAACTAATACACAATTGTTTTCTTTTCACCATTTCTGAGGCTTTGTGTCCCCAAATGAGACTGTGTAACCAGCTAATGACCCCACAATTGTGGAATTCAATATTCACACACATATCCAAAAAGTGACCACAGTTTATGACGTCCACTTGTGGCTTCATATTAAAATCAACATGTTTAAACCATCACGCCATGAAGTCATCCGAGTATGTGGCCACACACCCATGCACGGACGCTTGCGCATGAGAAAAAGTAATGCACACAGCCATTGGCAAACTGAGGACCACACATGGCCTTGTCATCAGCAAAGCAGTCAGAATAAAGTCTGAAACATGGGCTGCCTGGTAGAAGAGTTTTGGAGAAAAGAAAATGTAGGGGATGAGTGACTTGACCTAGCCCAACAATGTTTTTATTTTGGAATATTAAAGTCCCCCTTCAAAAGAAACTTGAAATAAAGTTATTCAGTTTATTAAAATAGCAATCTGATAAGAAGAAAGTGTCGTGCCCAAACATTCAGTTCTGTTTATTGTTTGAAGTCAATATAATGGGAGACATGCAGACAACATTACACACCTGTTAGCCACATGTTCCAAAACATTTGCTCATGAAAAATGGATAAGGGTCATATAAAAGGTGCTATCAGATCCAGATGTAAGTACGTGGAAATAAAACCTGAAATGATGATCTCTTCTTTCAAATCATCTTTTGATGTGAAGCCCAAACGCAAACCCATTTCAGTCTCCAGCAAAAATATAAAGCACTTGGCATCAGTGTTCAAATACTTTTGTAGGAATATGTGTAGGTCTGTCCAGCAGTAAAAGCGCTTGGTGTGCTTAAGCAGAATGTTCTCCTCTACAAATATTGCCCTTGCGTGTGTACTTCAGCATTTTCTTCTGTTTTTGCAACAAGGATGTTAACAGTGTTGCTGTTACAAAAACGCAAGGAAAAATCTTTCCTGTTTTTACTGGTTTGCTGTAAAGTGGGGCATAGCTGATAGTGGGGGAATTGAGAGGAAGAAGAATAAAAGAAGAAATGAATGAGCAGGAGGCTGTTTTGGGAGGCCCCATATTGGGATTGTCATGATTTAACTCTTTGGATATCGCAAGCCCCCCCCTTTATATGAGCTTTTCTTCTGTGTCTAGTTGTACTCAAATCTTTCGTCACTCGTCTTTTATTTATTGTACCAGGATGTTTTCCTCAGTTGTTCTTATCTGATTAATGACTTAAGAAATCCATCTGTCAACCTCATGAGGATTTTTTTTTTAATCTTTAAGGAAGTAGTTTGATTTTACTCCAAAGACCACCAACAGGCAGACAATTAGGAGGGGCACCTTAAGGATAATCCTTAAGCAAAATGGACAGATTCTTGCTCGCAAATCCCAAAACGCATGGCAAGCTTTTGGGTAATGTGAATTTTTCAAGGTGGAGAAGTAATCTTTTCAAATGATAAAAGCACTTTTTCTTTCTTAAGGGGTTTAAACTGATAATCCTTTTAAAAGTGGACCAGCACTTAGGCATTCCCTCTTTATTTTGAGGGTTTAGGAGCTAATGTAATCTAGTGGATAGTCTGAACAACAGGCATTTGAGGGTCTTTGGGGGCTGTGGAAGGCATTAGGTGGGCGTCTTGGCAGAGGATGTGAAGCCCTTTGTCAAGAAAAAGTCAAAGGGGAAAAGATGGAGCATACATCAAAAACCTACTCAAGCTTCCAATTTTAGGGCCATTTTGCCGATCAGGCGCCTGAAAAAAGTGTGTTTTAGAAAAATGGTGACACAAGGAAATATTAGTTTTACTGTTGCTTGGATTTATGTGTTCGGAATATCAGACATAATGAAAAAAATATATAATACCCAGTCTAAAAAAACTGCCTACCTTTCTGTCCAGTTATCAGTGCTTTTCGATTGAGTGATTAAACAAGGGCAAAAAAAACAAAAGTCAATAAGGCCATTGTTTCACAAAAAAATACATATGAATCTTCAGTGACGAAACCAAAATGGATATCAAAAATGTTTTGCGGTTGCAAAGACAAAATTCTCAGTAAAAACACAAACGAAAGGATCCTAACGGCAAAGTAGAACTAGAACAATAAAACAATAATGGACAATAATATATAGGAGATAACAGTGTCAATGAGAAGGAAAGCCCTTGGATTTAGGAAAAATGTGAAGAAATGATTCAAGTTAAACAAAGCAAGAACACCACAGAAACAACATTCGCGCAAACCACACAGGATATTAAGTTCGTGGTCAGCAGGTGAGACTGACACAAACGCACGCATGCACACACATAAACGCTGACCTTAAGAAAAGCAATCTCCCAGCAGAAGCCCGTGTGGGTTTAACCTTTGACCCCATGACATCTCGTCTTAGTTACCACGCTGTTAACTTAACCGCTGAAATAGCGTCTCGTGATCTTTGTGGTCAACTTGCAACCAGCCACTAATTATTTGTGGTTAAACCAAGTGAAAGGAAATACTGATGTGAATATAGCTCACATTTGATTTAATAACATTTTCTTCTAAACTGTAGTGACGTGAAAGTATTTTTTCTCCCAATGACCGCTTGACATTACATTGGTATTTTTTGTGAAACTCATCTGTACCTTGCTAAGAGACGATTTCAAGCACAAAAACGTGTTATTTTTATTTTTGCTTCCCCACACTCAACTGAATTGTATTTGGCGTTTACGTTTTCTAATGTGATCAAGTTAAAATAGCTATTCAAGTATTTATGATTGTTACTGCCCTTTTAGGGTATGTGGAAAGCGGTCTAAAATTATTTTTGTATTATTTCGGATGGGAGAAGGAAGCTAAAGGTCCTCTGAGGTGAAGCAGAGTGGTTTCAGCAAACTTCTCTAGAGACCAAACCCCTGACCTCCATCACTGCCCCCACCTCTTTTATTTTTTTTCTTTCTTTGTGTGTGTATGAACGAGTTAGATAGCGTGAGACCCCACAACACGGATCCCCATCTTTGTTCATTGGATTCGTCTGAATGACGACGCATGTTGTCAGCGCAAGGCGGAACTTTGACGGCGTCTGTGTTTTTGTGGGGAGCTTAGTGACCAAGGCTAATCTGCAAGTCCCCAGGGAGTCTGAGGGACCCACCAGTAGAGTGACTTTGTGGAATTAAGTCACACAATAGGGTGTGTGTCTTTGTGTGTGTTCATGTATGTGGGTGTGTTTGACCTATGTCTGCGGAGCAGTTTGCTTTTTCGACTGCGCCACTGAGACGAGTAGTACATGGGAGAAGATGGATGGATGGATGGATGGATGGATGGATGGATGGATGGATGGAGGGATGGATGGATGGAGGGATGGATGGAGGGATGGATGGAGGGATGGATGGAGGGATGGAATTTAATTTGGAAGCCCTATAAAGTGAGTTAAAAAATCATGGTCATCTAACTGTGAACAATGCAAAGTCCAACTGTCCAACTCTCAACAGTCATTTTTGTGTAATTTTGCTGACAAAGAAATATGGATCATTGAAATCATATCCTCACTGGTGACGGTGACCTGAGGTGACAAGCATTTATTTTAGGATTTAACGTTTGAAAACAAAGAGTCAGTGATTATAAAGTGATATTGAAATCATCGACACTTTCACATCAGCCATTTTATGACCAGAACACAAGTGCGTATGTATGTGTATGTGTGTGTGTGTGTGTGTGTGTGTGTGTGCAGAGGTTGGAGACTTTTAGGGCTCCCTCAGGCCTGCTAGTGGGGAGCCAGCGGTTATATGCGTCGATGTATGTGTGCAAGTATGTTTGATTGTGAGGAGTCATTTACAGCAGAGTGAAGAAGGAAATTAGCCCGAGGTCTAAGAAAGGCCTTTGTGTACGTGAACTTGTGTGGAATGGTGGAAATGTGTGTGTGCCTGTGTATGTGAGTGAGAACTATGTTTATTTAGTGAGGCCATTACGTGCCTTATTTCTCCGGTTATTTTTCTTATGTACTCAAACTGTCTGCCTCAACCTTTTAAAGTATTATTGGTCCGAATGATTTTTAAACAACAAATGGCAGCATGTGGAGGAGTTTTGTTTAAAGACTAAATGCGCTCCTCTAAACCCACTCTAAAAGCTTCAAAATCAAACTAACTCAATTTCAAAAAACAAAAGTTATAACTAAATAAAAAGTAGCTAAATGGAAAACCTAAGTATATTGCAATCCAGGAGCGCAGTGGCTTAGATGTCAGTTACACTTACATACAGGAGTAGTCACATCTTTTTGTTGACAATAAGTGAACGAAACATTCCATCCTCTTTTTTCCCCCCCTTACGTCCTGTCTTCAGTCTTTCAAAAAGGACAAAAAGCAGAGATCAGGTCTGGGTTTAATGATCAAAAGAAAGAACAAATATGTATTCTCTGATATTATTTGTCTTTCGACTTCAAACAAAATCCAGAGCTAGTTTTAATTACATTTCTGCTGCAACCTTTTGGCAGGAAATTCTGTTTTAAATCAGCCACAAAAATTTTTACTTCACATTTTATCACCCATGATTGGACCCGTGATCAAAGAGTATCGACAAAACGTACTCATCTTTTATATTATGCTTTTGATGTATGAGAGTTTCTCACTTTATTAGAATAGAATAAATAGCACAGAAGATGAAACTAGCCATGTGATAAAGTGTTATTTTGCTGGCTAACGCTGAAATACAGAATTGGCATTAAAAGATGGAGCACGTTTGAGGCTGAGCCCATTTGAAGCCCCATAAACGAAATGTGCTTTAACGATTGTTTTGACAAAACGAGTGCCGCTCTTATATTTAACGATCCAGTAACCCATCTAAACATAAACAGCTGAATTAATGAGCAAGTTTGCACATAAACATAAGAACGTTTTTTTTCCCTACTGCACTGCACCAGATGAGGAAACGAGCAGCTCCTTCATCTTCCCTCTACAGAACCCCCCAATAGTACTGTAAGAACTCAGTAGAATCTGATAAGACAAGTGATGAGGAGCTCATAGTTGGGTCAATATACTCACTAATACACCTAATATTTTGGCTGGCCATATGGTAGTCGACTTTAAAGTAAAAACTGTAAATGAAAATTTGTTTGAAAATATATGTGTACAGCCCACATTGTCAAAATTATCCACTTCTCACAGACCTTCAGAAATGTGAGCGAATGATAATGGTGCGCACATCTAAAACTTGTGTGTCAGGAAAACGTTCCGTTTTGAAGTAAGTCCGCACTTTCCCACACCTTCAGACTAGCCTACCAAAATATTAAGTGTGAAAAGATACCTCCTTATAAATTCCACTCTGGAAACAAAAGTTTAAAATATAACATGCTCAAAGTCAAGATAAAACTTAACATTTGCAGTGGAAAGGTGGAATATGGTTTCTTCACAGCTACTCTTCTGGGACAACTTTCCAAGATTTTGGCATGTCTTTGTGGAATTCTTTTTCATTCATCCTCCAGAACATGTTGGAGTGAATCAGAATGTCCACTGACTCTGTCTCATTCTCTGTTCGTGATTATCTCAAAGCTGTTTGATGGGCTTGTTCTTCCACACCAAATTTATTCAGTATGCCTTTAGTCATTTCGCATCATTAACAAGGTTACAACAACAACAAAATCTCAAAGCTAGTCCATTCATTTATAAGTGAGCATGAGGGTAGCAGCCTCCTTGGCATCAATCTAATGGTCTCCTATCTTGTACACTACTCTACATGATGTTATCTTTCACGGTCCAGTCTCTTTTTCGACGCCATGCTTTTATCCAATTCGAGGCACACGTCTTAATGCTCGGCTGACCCTCAGTTAAACGCCACAACCCCCACCGCTAAAGCCACCTTGTTGACACGCACAGTAAGAGTGCTGCAGTGCATGCTGAGTGGAGTCGGGTTTTTATCACTGTTGGGTTCTGCATGAAAGATCACCAATTCACAAAGAGCCAAAAAGTAGTTTGAGAGTAAAAGCACTCATTCAGTTTCTTTGCTTTCAATTGAATTTTCTGGATGACTCAAGGTTCTGCATTAGAGTGATGGAGTGATGTTCCCTTGAATGTGTTGAAAGCACAATGGAAAAACACTGACGCAGTTGTTTGGAAACGTCAATGACACATCGACCTGTTGTGGTAAAATGGCACAGTGCCAAAAGATATTACAACCAAACATGATGATTTGACTGTTAATTTTATTTAGGTCATGCAGTGTCTTTTTCTTAGTCTTTGTTTTGGTGCTGTGAACCTTGTTAATTTGGACTTCCGTTTATTTTGAATTTTGGATGTTTGCCGTTTTGTTCTTTTGAAAATAAACTATTATTATCTTCCCTGCATTTGGTGTTCCAACCCTTCCATATGCCTCTCTGCCATCCGGTGCCAATTATGAAAATAATTAGATATACGTGTGTCGCACCAGCAGACTTTGACACACAGATGGTTTAAAAAAAAAGAAATACATCCCCATAATGAGAATTTAAACCACACATGATTTACAATCTGTGTCCAGTCTCATTTCCCTTTTTCAAATCCTCCAGCTCACACTAAGTTTTGCTCGGATTTTCTCTCCCTTGTGAATTCTCAAGAAGCACACGAACAAACTTTACAGCACTTATTAAAGCACCTGAGAAAAGCAGGTCACAAGGTTTATGGTTGGAAGTCAAGTGGGACAGAGCACAGAGAAGGTCAACGGACCAGAGGTGGAGTAAAAAAAGAGAGAGCAAAAAATAGAGCGAGAAGAAGCAGAAATGAAAATCGTGTGAGTTATACAGACAGACGCTGTATTTTATATACAAACCATTGTGTACATTTACGTTATTGTAGGCCCTACAATTTAGGGCACAATATGAAGACTTTTTTTGCACTCAGCTTCAGCCTCTCTCTACACTCTGACGATGATGATGGATGTCTTTAAGGATGGTGCTAATCAGATAATAAACATTTGGGACCATGATCTACAAGTTGAGAGGTGATAGCCTGTGTGTGTGTTTGAGGGTCCAAGGGATCGGTAACCTCCAGGTCAGACTATTGACCTCAGCATGTTGTAGGAACCAGGCGACCGTCATCACGTTGTCCTCCTTGAGTGGACACACACGACCAGACTTTTTGTTTGCTTTCTATCTCATTATTATTATTTGAATGTCTCCTCTTGCTTTGGTAGACGGTAAACAGGACAGGTCTGGCAGGAAGACTAGAACAACGGTCAGGAAATGTCCTAGAAGCACATAAACCCACATGCACACACATTTATGTTGTTTTTAATCAAAACAACCAAACTCCATTCGTACTTTTTTGTCAAATTTCAGCATGTCATATTTCAGGTCACAAACTGATGCTTGCCTGTAGGAAAGAAACACGACCACAAATACACCAAGAAAGTTTTGTTTTTTGAATCTGCATTAGTCACATGAAAGTGCCATTAAAATGGTAGCAGATACCTAAAAGCGTCCGCGCTTGTGAAAGGTAACCTGACCATCCAAACACAGGGGGTCATTATGTGGGGGTCCACCACAGATAAATAGATAATATCCTCATGCTGGCGAGTGAAACATAAAGACTCCGTTATTTCGTGATCCAACACACACAAACACATCCACACAAGCTTCATGTGGGCCTCTTGTGGGTGTCTGGGCCCCGAGCCTCAATTAAGAGTGATTACACGCTGACCTTAACGGTGAACTCCCACACGTGGGACTCCCGCCCGGCCTGATTAAACTGCGACCTCGCCACTGACCACTCGACGCTAAACACTACCAGACCAGGTCGGAACTCAGCTGAACTCACCACATGGGGATCTGTATCATTTCGAAAAGACTCACTAAGCGGGCAAACTGCATAAGGAAGTCATTTTGAAGTGCTTTGTTCGCCATAAATGACACATACTGCTGAAAGAGATCCGTACAATATCACTTTGACCTCTTAAATACCCCTGTAAAAGTTTCTCTACTGTAAAATGAAATCTTTAAAGCTATTTAGTGACTCAAATCATTAAATTCTATTTCATTTAGCTTTTTGAACCATCTGACATTATCTCAGCCAAGGTGGATGTATTTGTCAGCCACTTAGTACTCCAGGGTGTATCCCTAAATCAGGGGTGTCAAACTCATTTTTTTGGAGGGCCGCATTGTAGTCTAAGCTTCTTTCGGAGGGCCATTATAACTGTCAACCCAAATAAATGTATGAGCACCTCATATTATATACAGTAAAAGCTACAAAACAAACTGACAAATAACTTGTTTTCAAATCAGACGAGTAAAAACTGGTCAAATATTTTTTTTAAAAGGTATTATTAAAAGTGAAGACAATTTGCAATTCCAGTAATGACACACGAATTTGATGCACAATTTGTCCTTGCGGGCCACATAAAATGATGTGGCGGGCTGTATCTGGTCCCCCGGCCTTGAGTTTGACACGTGCCCTAAATAATCTATTATGATTTGGGGCAAATCCAGTTATTTTTATACAAAATAATGAAAGAAATGTATATTTTGTCAAGTGCACCCTAACTTCATATAAACGGTGTGCAGCCAAACAGGAAGTGTATGCACCGTGTATTGTCTTCCCTTTCCAAGCTTTTCCTGACATTGGTCAAAAGTTCAACGCTTCTGAAGTGTTCAGTAATGAACTGCAATTTACAGTAGCAAAATTAATGAGAGCAACCTCTGAACTTTGATGACCCTTTTCACATTGTTAAGTGCTCTAAGTAGTTAAGTGGACACAATTCAATTCCGAAACTAATGGACGTATGTAGCGAGAGTGGACTGGATACTATTTTATGTTCAGTTTGGTATATGCTGTATTTTAGCTTTGGCCCAAAGACAGCTGGGGTAGGGGGGAAAGTGGTATTAAAACTAAATCAAATAGGTTTGTCAGTTCTGTATCATATGTGTAGCACGAAGCAACCCTTCTTGATAAAAAGTGACAAGTCAAACACACGAGAAGGTCCAGGCCCTTAACATGACCTTGTTGTCTGAGCCTGCACAGACTATACACCATGAGTGAGTTTCTATGGTGGACTTGATGGTCTGTTGGGGCTTGCCATGAAAGATTACTTAACACATTTTAAAAACTTTCTCCAAAGCGATGCTTTTAGTTTTTTGTTTTTCTTTAACTAATTCTTCTATCCAAGACACTTTGTTCTGAATCAATGTCACCTCCATTAGGCCAAGGAAGATTAAACATGTATGAAGCCTAAAGAAGTAAAGAATCACACCAGCTGTCTCCTCGGGCCTTCAAAGTGCTCTCCATGTATCCTCTCTGCTCCTCCTCCCGCATTGGGATTCGATGTATGCCATTCCCAGTCTGCACTTAAGGACCTCACTCTGAATGGTCAAAGTGACAGAATGACAAGTTGGTGGGAAGGGGTCTTGTGTTTGATTTCCACAGATGATTGAAAGAGTGTTATCCTTCTCTGGAGGGTCAGACAGAAGAATTCAGACAATCAAGCGCAACTCTCCAACAAAGGGGAATTCAGAGAATGCTTGTTCACGTCAAAGTCAATTAAATTGTGTGATTTTAGCGGGGTAAGACGTTATAATATCTTTTCAGGGATCTAAAGACTAAGGATCATGCTTGGACTGTACAAGCTGGACATGAAACAAGCCAAACAAACCAAACAAAAAAGATCTCCATTAACTCAGAATATGTTTTTCTCATTATCACCATTCACATCAAGGCCATGCTCAGTATTTATTTTTTCATGCATTGCTCTTTAGTGACTGAAAAACCTTTTTGAAATATTCGAGAATAGGGTGGACATTACAAAGACAATTTCATGTAGGCCCCGTCGTATCGCAACAATGACTGACAATGTGTTCAATCACAGGACAGATGCTGAACTGTGTAAAGACGGGACTTAAGTCATAATACAAACTATACAGAGAGAGAGAGACCTAGACAATGTATTGATCCAGAGGGAAATTAAATAATGGTGAAATAGGGTAGAATGCTGTTTTTTGTCAGTCCCTCTAAAGTGGAGGTGTCCAGGGAAATAAAATGACATATGGAACAACTTGTCTGGGCTTCCTTGATACGGCACCTCATTCTTGCAACATTCACACGCATGTTTCTGCAGGAAATTGTAATTCTTACTTTCCTTCAGCAATTTCCTCTGATGACTTATGGGAGCAATCTAGCCAAAGGAGTGGCGTGGCTGCTGTTTGCAGTTTCATTAAGTCATCCTATAGGCTGCTTGTGGCCTCTGATTGCATTCCCATGTCATGTTGTCTTTCTGTTTATGTTGTGAAGTGCTGTCCAATCAGGAAGCACAGAAACGAAGAGCACTTCATCTGCAGCTATCACAGCTGATGTCTGACACCGTCAGTGCTGATTGCCTAGAATCGTTATGCCATTCAAAATTTTATTCGGAGTTCTGCGTGCATATCTGCCCATTAGTCATCTTCCACATCCCAGGCTGTTTGTTGTAAAATACTATGCACATGTACTAAAAAAAAGCAACCAGAAACCTAATATTTTGAATATTTTTCGTTTGTTTTTAATCAGTCTGTTTTAGAAATTCCCCCTGGGAATATGAAGTTAATCCTGAAACATGATGACTTCTTACTTCCATCTTCTTCAACTTCAGTTTCTTCTTGTTTCTTGTAGCACCACATGTTTTTTTAATCTTGTAACATTTAATTTTTTTGTGTGGTTTTATTTTCAGTAACCCTGATTCTTCTTTGATTGTAATAAACAAAACCAAAGGAAATCGAACAACACATTGTTTATCTCATCAGCCAGTCTGTACTTGAAATTTAAGAACAATCCCAGTGAAATTTGACCAGACTTCCCACATTAAACACCAGGATGTCATTTGTCCACAGCCATAACCACAGTTCCACAAGTTAGGAAGGGACAATGGGATTAAAACAGATGGAATATATTTGCTGTTTCCTAAAGAGACTATGTCGTGAAATGTCACTGAGCATGGGGATAATACGTTCCTCATGGAGAACCTGTTAAGAAGTGTCAGTGGGAGGTCTTTCAAATGAGCCTTCTACGATGCTCCGAGAGCCATGAGTCTTCTCAAGCATCCAACATTCAGACTAATACTTTGACACTCCACTCATCTTCCACCTTCCCAAGCAGCATGAAGCGCAGGGGAGCCTCTTTGCAGCTTCAAAACAACTGTTTCCAAGACTCATGGTTGTGGTAACACTGACACCTTGAATGGCTCCCCCTCACCCTGCCACGACCTCTGTGTTCACTTGGGCTTGAGTGTGAATAGATGCATAAGAGAGTGGGGGTGTTGCAGACGAACCCCACAACTTCATTAAACTACCGAACACGTCCCACTGTGTGAGAGAGAGATATGGGTGTGTTGTCATTGTCTGCATTGACTAAGAATGGAATTCTGAAAAATGGATTTAAATTAAAATGCATTTCAGGCAGCGCAGCTATATTCTGGTTAGAATGTGTGCCTCACGGTTTGGAGGTTTTTGGTTCAAGTCTCGACCTCTGACCTTACTGTGTGGAGTTTGCATGTTCTCTCTGGCTTCCTCTCGCACTCCAAAAACATGCTTGTTAGGTACATTGAAGACTAGATTGCTCATAATATTTTCTCAATATTTCCCCTGTTATTGGCTAGAAAAAGGTTCAGTTCGCACAGGACCAAACCCAGGAAACAGGTGAGCCGTGATTGGCCATTGCCTAAGGTCTGTTAGTCTGCAGCAATTAAGATTAAAGATTAAAATCCCAATGATCGTCCCACACACATCTGGGTGTGGTGAAATTTGTCCTCTGCATTTAACCCATCCCGTGTGATTTTAATCCATCCCCTGGGGGAGAGGGGAGCAGTGAGCAGCAGCGGTGCCGCGCTCGGGAATCATTTGGTGATCTAACCCCCCAACTCTAACCCTTAATGCTGAGTGCCAAGCAGGGAGGCAATGGGTCCCATTTTAATAGTCTTTGGTATGACCCGGCCGGGGTTTGAACCCACAACCTTGCAGTCTCAGGGCAGACACTACCACTAGGCCACTGAGCCTATTCAATTGGCAAAATGGCATCTTCTTGACATGGATAAAAATGGCTGTAATTTTTTTTCAGCTCAATTCATACTTCACAGAATGGAATGTTGTGTTGAGACTAGTTGAGGCTCATCTGATGGCTGACTGATGTAGTAGAAGGGGAGCACAGAGCCAGAATTGTAACCATAGTACAGTAAGTCAACTGCAAAGGTCAATGAGTGGTAAACCAAGTACAATTCAGTACAAATAAGAATTCACCCATATCCATCCAAAATATCTGACATACACATGTATTTTGAATCAAGTAGGCTTATTTTGGCCTTTGCAAGTGCACTAACATCAGGTGTCAAAGCGTGAATAGTAAGTGGGAAGTGTTTTTCAGCTCAATCGTCAGAGGAAAAAAATAGCAACAACATATACTATGCAGTTATGCAGAGACAGAGAGAGAGAGCATGCGAGAGAAAGAGCAAGCAAGAGAGAGAGAGAGAGAGCGAGAGAGCAAAAGGGGGTAGGCAGAAAGGCGTGTTGCTTCTTTCCTGGCTCCAGACATACTTGTCCTCTCTTCTGGTGCACATGTGCTGGAAGCAGTGAGGAAGTGCAGAGCAGTCCTGACCCAAGTGAGTCAGTCAGTCATCAGTGCGCTCACAACCAGCATCTGTCTATCCATTATTTTGGGACGCATGTAGACTCTTTGGGATAAGAGGAACATTCCTAGCTTTACGTTCTTGGAATATTCAGTCTGATGCTAGAGAAGGCAGGTTGAAATTGTATCTAGAAGAATGGCAGGATTTACCCCCTTTTTCTTTCTGTTGGCGTTCCTTGCCACTTGCGTCTCATCCAGCAGCAAGTCAAATGTGCCCCGCCTCAGACTCTCCTATAAAGGTACATCTTTCCATCTATTAGTCCTATCTACAGTATCAATGTGTCGGGTTACTTGTGTATTGAGAATTTAAATCTTTATTGTTATTGCTCAGTGTCTAACCACATTGTGGATTGCAAGTTAATTTTTTTGCTTGCATGTGATTGGACATTGTAATTAATGCTCATCAGGTCAATGGGTTTACTAAAAATAATGTATGTTTGTTTATATATTTATTGACAACAAGCGACTGGCAAAACATTTAGATGCTCTTCCACCAGATGGCAGAAGGTACAATCAACGTGTACAGTATTCACTTTTTGCGACACTTTTTTCCCCCTAATGTACAGTAAAAAATGCGTAAACTTTTAATGTGCACTTTTTGGCTTCTGTTTTTGAGAGCTTCCTGTAGTGGTGCTTTTATTGTACAGGTTAGAGGGGGGCGGCGTGCTTGTGTGATGAGTGCCAGCGGCGATTTGGGGAAAGTTTGCTCTTCTGTGGGATTGTGTCATTATTAGAATTTATTCACAGCGGTGAGAAAATACCAGCCGAGGATGTTGGCTAATTTATGAAGTGTGATGGGGGATTGTAAAATGACTATAAACTTCCACACTTGCGACTGTTTTCTTGTTGTCTTGATGGATGCTCACTGCTGAAAATCAAGCACTGGAGTGTTCTGTGTCAGAGGTAGGGCCCGACTGATATGGAATTTTTTATAGGCCAATGCGTTTCCGGTGTATGGTGGGGTAAAATTCTAAAAGTTCTGTGTGAATGCCGCAGAACAAACTGTTGTGTGCAAAGAAATTATAATGAACGCTGCATTTGCATTTATTCTGCTGTTGTTGGAAATAGAAATCAAGCATTTGTACATTTGCCAAAAGCCATTGTGAATGCTGAGGCCCAGTGCTCTTCTGTGCCAGCATACTTGGTGTGAATGCCAGGAATCAAGTATTGTCACTATGCAGTTCTGACCCTAATTAGGTTGTGGTCTGAAGCCTCAAAATGAACAATGTTGTGACAAAATAGCAGCAGCATTTATTTTGTGACATTTTTTCATAGTCAGGTTAGTTTTACATTTTACAGTGTAAACTTATCTAAAACCAAAATACTGTACTTTGACATCATAAAGCTTGGACAGGTTTGGTGTGGAAGAACAGCAATTGAAGTGGAGCCAGCAGGCCCCCTCTCAGGTGCAACATCTGCTGACCTCTAGGATGGACAAGAATTCTCGCACATTCCACATTTTGTTCACTGTTCACTTCCTGAAGGTGGAATCGCCAGCTGTCCATGTATTGTATGTATCAAGCACTTCTTCTTGCATCTAATCTAAACCGGCTTTTGGCCATGACTCATTTAGCTGTCTGATGATAAGCTTGCAAAAGTTGGTGCGTGTGCGCGCTTGAATTTGTTTTCAAGGGTTGTTGACAAATCTAGCTCATTGTTTGCGTCCAGTAAAAACGGAGTGGGTGTGTGTAGTCTTCATTTGTGATAGATTGTATCACACAGGATTTCCTTCAGTGCCGTGCCATGATTTCAGGAGAACACTCACGTCGTCTTCCTTTCGGAGGGACGTAGCGACAGCACTCAAGGGGAAACAACAAGGCAGTGGAGTTTTTGGTATAACTTGTGCTAGCGCAGCTAACTGTAGACACCTGCAGTATGAGAATTTATGCCTAGCATGTATTGTTTCAAATATGCTAGGTTATGACTATTGGCACAGTTTATGAACACATTTTTTAGATATGAGCATTTGGAGATGGCCTTGAACTCAATTCCCTTCCCAACAAGCAGCAGTTTGGCAGATAGTGAACAATTTGTCAAACCGTTCTTCAAGTCGTTTATTGGCACGCCCAGTTGAAGTTCACCGTATGAGTAAACCAAGAGAATTACATGTTGTGTGTTCAAACTTTGTATTGAATTTACTTTAGGAAATTCTACTAGCTTGATACAAAATGAATTGAAGGGGTAATGAATCAAATTGACTGCTTGCGGTGTTGCGTTCAAATGAGAGTTTTTACCAGCTTTCCATTCTTTAAATTCAAATTCTGGATTTTGAATAGATGAATAGATGTGAAGCTGTTTTGAAGGTATCTTGAAGGTGAAAACTTGTGTTTTAACATACTTGACAGACTCAGGAAGAGGGGAAACAAGTAATGACCAAGGTTTTGAATATTTTTTTTCGACCTTCAAGTAGCCAATAAAATTATTTTACTTCATTGTAGAAATTGGTCCATTTTTTTCTTGCATCCTGCAAAAAGGAAAGAACTTCTGCCTATAGCGTTGTTGCTGGAGAAATGCTTCCTGAGCTCTTGACCTATAACACCACAGGTTACACACCTTTAATAATTTCCGCCTTGACTTGACTTCACATGGGCCGTCCAAGACGTCTTTCTTGCTTTTCACCTCAGGGAGTGGAGTCTGTCCCTCACCCTCCTACCCCCACAACCCCACCCACCCCACCCTTTGCTCATGACTACCAGGAAAAGCCCTCAGGCTGTTGTATTCCCAGGAGGATTAGGAAGTAATTTTGCGACAGGAAAAGGTGTCATTATCTAATTTTAATCAATCAGGATACGAGGGGGGGGGGGGGGGTCGAAACAGGAAGAAAGTATTTTTTACCTCTGAAAACCTGCACTCTTTGTACTTCTTCCTTCTAATCAAGACCCAAGAAGACATTAAGACATTTACATTCACATGGAAGTCACTTCTAGCACCTAAATCTCCACAGGGGCAGGATGGACTCGATTTAGGTATTTTCGCAAACCGGTGCCAGCCGGTTGTTCTACTTTACCTCATCCAAGTGGTTCCTCCCTTTCCCTCATCCAAGTGGTTCCTCCCTTTCCCTCTACATGCAGCGCACAGGTGGTGTGCTGAATGTCCTTGACGTGTTGGAAGAAGACACTGATCTGCTTGAGTACTGCGGCAGGTCGAGGCATGCAAATTACATTTTGCAAGCAGACCTCCATGGCCGGATGATATCAAATTGGCGCAGAGGGAGGGCCTGTCACAGGAAATGTCCTCACTGTGCCGGAACATCCGTGTAAACGCTCAAGCGCAACTGGGTTCTCTGAAACAAAAGCGTGATGTGAATGTGAGTCATTCGCTGCACACCTTATTTACTCAACATGTTTCATTGTCATACAAGTGTTAAAAAGAAGTTGCCGCCTGCTTGCACTCCTCGGAGGAGCTCTGGCAAAGAGCCACAGTAGTTTCCCATCATGCTTTTTTCTGTCCAATATTTGTCTTTCCTCTCTAGACAAACCTGCCAAATTCTTTTATTCACTCTTCCTGTGTCTTCTTGTAGGCAAACGCAGACACCGAACACATACACACTGGCCGACCTGAGGTACACACACACAGTCGTCCTATACAATATTCACTTTGTTTTCAGCCAAAGCGGGGGGTAACTTGAAAACACAAGGAGCTCTCACCATTTGCCTCTTTTTTTTTTTAGCCGATTACATTAGTTCTCAGAGTCAAGGGTTCTGTTAGTTTTGTCTAGCCGCCTGTGAATGAATTAGCGTGTTTGCTCCATTGGCATCGGCGACAAACCAATACAAAGACGAGTGTTGGTTGTTCTTGGAGCCAGCGGGATAATCTGAGAGCCTGCCGGAACCGACAAGAATGTGGCAGCCATTCCTGTGCTTGAGCACCTTTTTTTGTTTTTCACTTTCACTATTCTTTTTCATCACTCAGTCATTTTTTTCTCTTCTCCGCAGTCATGTTGTGTTACAGCGCGATGACAGCAATTTTTCTGTCGTTTTCTTCTCCACAAGCTGATTTTTTAAGTACTCCCAGACCTCTGATTGAAAACTCAAGAAACCCAAAAAAAAGGTGCCAAATTTTCCAATAAACAATAGGTTTTCAAGTGAAACTATATGCAGTTGAACCAGACGAAACTTGAATATTTTGGCATCCTAAGAATAACAATAAACTGTCAAAAAGTAAATTCAACAATGATTTATAAAATATTTAAAATTATGAGGTGAAGTCACAGTGCAACCTCAAAGTTCCTTATGGTCAACTCTGGGAACCCTTGTTTGGAAATGTTCACTGCATTAATTTTCCGTCATAGGAGTGAAAACAAAAAAGATGTGTTCACTGACTTTTAAGGATAAATGAAAAATATTGAATCCACTCTCTGGATCTTCTTGAAAATGTCAGTTACCTTTTCAAAGGCACTGAAAGAATGAAAGAAGAAAGGTGCACTTGGAAAAATAAAAATAGAACAATACATATAAACCCATGTTGCCAGCACATACTAAAAAACAACTACACACCTAATCTATACATAAAAATCCACATACCTCACACTCTTGATTCTTTTTACCAAAGAACAATTGATAAACTATGAAAATAAAATATTTGGAAACACTTGCAATCATGGGTAAGCCAAAATCATTGACAGTACTGTAGTCCCCCCCCACTGCAAGTGGTTTGGAGTGATTGCAACATTACCGATGGGGTGCCTCCAGCTCTGAGAGGCCATTTGTCCAAACTTTCTGCACTTGACACACCCTGAACACAACATTTCAGCTCTGCACTGATTTATTGTTTCTTTATTTGGGTTGGATGTGCAACTTTGACTCAGCGACTCGTCATGGTTCTCTTAGGCCACTGTGTGTCCAAATGTTTTTCTTTTTTTAACACCACTCAACCGTGCACTACAGTTATTAGTGTGTCAGTCATTGAGAACGTTGTTGCACCATCTGCAAATGTGAGCTCCAATACATATGTTCAGTTTTAGAAACAGTTTTTGATATGAAAACAAAAGGTTTCAGGCCCAAATGGATGCCATCTAGGAAAAGGCTGCAAAAGGACAAGATAGAAAAAGAGAATTGTTTCCAAGAAGTGGCGTCAAGCAGGGCGGTGAGAATGAAAATGGAGAAGGACAGATGTAATGATAATGACGAGTACCGAGGGTGATGAGCTAAGAGCCTTGCCTGTGTTTGGCTTGGCCCGGCAGACTAATCAGAAGCCTCCTGAGATGACAGAGAGGAGAGAAGTGTTGTTATGTATGCGTGTGTGTGTTTTACTGTCCTAACAATTAATAAGGAAAACAGCATTAGTGAAATGTTTTCTTTTCTTTTAACTAAACGTCCAATATTTAATACAAAATAATGACTCAATTCCATCGATCTTTGATTCATTCGCCACTATGGACAACCTTGCTGACCCTAACACGAATTGCTTGGGAATGTGAAACTGCAGCATAGAACAGCATAAATAGTAAAATGACAACATTCATTCACTTTCTGCCTAAAATTTCTGCCCCAAAGTGGTTTTCCAATTTTCCATATAGAGTCGAAAAACAGAGAACTATATAAATCAAAATCAAATTGGAACCGTTGCTGCTTACTTTACGGCATGTCTCACCATGTTGATACATTGAGGTCAAAGAGGTTTCAGCAGTGAGAAATGGTGACAGGTTGCCAGGAAATCCCAGGATTTACTCTGTCATGATTTGACGATCAAGTCTGTGATTTATTTCAATAGTGTTTTTGAAAGGAAAGACAATTTCCCCTTTTTCATTTCTTTTGGTCATAAATAATTTTAAGGGCTTCATTTTATTAAGTCAAGCTTAAACTACTCACTAAAGCACCACCATTCAGTCATTTGTCAGTAAAATCAGACCTTCAAAAATCAGTTTTATGAATGCACTGTCCTCTTGAGAGTAGGAGAAGGTCCAATATAGGTTGAACTGCCTGTGCAGATTTACATCCAATGTTTGCCCAATCACATTAAAATAATGCTTAGTAACTTCTATTAGCATTTAGCATGTACATTGATAGAGCTGACTTGATGATCTTCTGACAGTCTTCATTATCATCATCAAAACATCTGATTAGAGGCATAATATTATTGCGACTTCAACAGCTCAACAAATGATTGCATTTTTCTTCCTGGTCAATAATTTATACGTTCTTTGCTGATGATGGGACAACCACAAAAACAAGAGGTGGGATGTTAATATGATACCAGGTAGCATAAACATGGAGCGGAATGTGTCAGATTCCAAAAATTCTTAACGTTCTGCAACAATAGACAGCCAAGCTAAAGTAAACCTGGAAAGACACTCTCAATGAACGCTTTGTTCGTCGATGCGTAGTTGTGCATATGTGTGTGTGTGTGTGTATGTAGGTGTGTGTGTGCATGTGTGTGTGTGTAAATCAAATGTAAAAGAGCAAATAATTGGAAGCAACCTCAAGTTTGCTTTGCAAAAATGACAACAGTGACTTAAAAAAGACTGTTGACGTGTGTAAGTGATTCTGGCATGCATTTTATATTTTACTGGCATACGCATTCTAATACAATTCAGATGTGCTCCCTTTAGCCTATACCCACAGGTATGTGTGTGTGTGCATTTCAGTCTGCAGCTTCACACAGTGTAGGATCCGACCAGTGGCCAATTTGTACATGAGACATGTCAGCACGAAATCTGGAAGTGAACCACTTCACTCCCTCTGCAAAATCCGTCAACTCCCCCCCAAAAGTGCACATATTCAGTGCATCTGCTTTTTATCACTTGATGGAAACCTATAGCCAGGGAATTAATCTAGTTTCCATGAGATATCACTCCAAACCAGTAGAAATCTTTTCCTTATGTCTAATCAAAGTTAATGACATTGGAATAAACACAAGTACAATGAAAGAATGCAGACTGCCACTGAGCTTTAAACATTGATCACCGTGTGTGTGTTTATTTCAGTTCAAAATCGTGATTACGCATAATAACTATAATAATAATATTAATGAGCGTAACCCTATATTTAAGGCCCGAGGCTGGTTTTAAGATCGACGAGATAATCTGAATGTGAACCTGCCAGTGACAAAATGTGGGTTTTCACAGTATGCAAAGGAATCCTGACCATTATCCTCTACCCACCAGCCAAAAAGGAAAAGAAGGCAAAAGCAAACCCAAATGAGCCTTTTATGGGGAAAATGTGGGCACTTTTTTTGCATAATGTGTTTGGAAAGTAGTTTGGAATGCATTTATTTTCATGTAAAATTCTCTGATTGCCCTGCAGCAAAGTAGTAACAGCAAGAACTGCTTTTTAATTGCACTACTGCAATGCAAATGCGGAATAATTGAGTTTCTACTACTGAAGCTCCCAGTACATCAGAGCACTTGAATGTCTTAAAATAAACATCTTAGCGATACTGGTCTCTGTAGTCCGTGCAAATGTAATATCTGCATGATTTTGAAGTGGTCGTTCGTTACAAGGTCAAATTGATACACACTGCTGCTGCTTTCAAGGCTATCTGGTTGCAGCATGATGCCAGTTCTGCCACGAGGAAAAAAGAACAAAGGGACCAACTCATGCATGTGGAATCGAGTCACCAGATACTCTCATCTGCACATCTATCATTGAAAACCAGTGGATACAAAGGATGTCTTTAATTCCCATTTTAAAATATGAAGCAAATGTGGACAATAAAAGACATTCTTATTACACTCCATGAAGGTCTTTGTCATATTTCAAGTATTTGAAACCAAACCTCCTGGTCATTGAGAAGCGGTTGAATGAGAATGCAAAAAAAAAAGACTCTTCGTCTTTCTTGCAGTTGACACAACCCAGCGCACACAAGCCGTAAGGCTGACGACTGTAAACAAATCCTTGAATAAACGTGCTTATCTTTGAAGTTTGCGATACCATCGGAGGGCTTTGACACGTTCGCAGAAACCAGGCATCTTTAGTGTGTCACTTTCGGTCTGTCAAGGTGGCCTGTGGGGAACCGAGACACATTGAAGACAGATGTAAAGTTTTCCCTTATTTCCCTTGCTTGGAAACAACCTGTGTACCAGCCTAAGAATATCCGATGAATAACTATGTGAGTGGCAAAGGTAAAAGTGACAATGAGGCAGATGGACAGACACTTGGGATGAAACCCAAGACATACTGGAGAAGGGAAGCCGCTTTGAGTGGGGAAAACTAAAACCAGAAAGGAAGTTGAAGATGGATGGACACAAGGCAGCGATTTCCAATGGAGAGCTGAGGTTAAATGGATGGACAGACAGACGGACTAACGGATGGACAGATGGATGGACAGATTGATAGGCACAGGAAAGTGAGGAAAGGGAGAAGTGAGACTTGTTTTTACAGTGAGGTGTTGAGCCGTTAAGATGGATAACTAGCTACAGATGTTCAGTTTGAGTGTGTGTGTGTGTGTGTCTGTCTGTCTGTCTGTCAATGTGTCTGTGTGTCACTGTCTATACATGCGTATGTGCTGTTTATGTCCTTTGTAAATTAGATGGATGTGAACTTGACCGGGCTCCATTTCTGTAACTGAGTTACAGTCCGTTCGGTGATCGTACTGCTTGTTATTATAAAATCCTAAAGCTTGATTTCCCCCAGTGGTCACACCAAGAATTTTTTATGTACATCATCAAAAAATATCTGCAAATCTTACAGTGGTGCAGAATGACATTACATCATGGAGGATAGACCTATACAGGCTATTTATTTGGATTTGTTTATTTTGGGAATCTCAGCTACATTTGCCATAATGTGATGGGTAAATGATTCACAAAATTAGCATTTTATTTATTGTAATTATTTTTCATTTCCATTTTCGCGGACCGCCTGCAATAATGTGAAAGTCATATGTTGGTATGTGCAATCTGTGTTGTGCTGACATGTCTGACAAGTTAGTCGGTGCCGCATATCCTCCCATCATGAAGGCCTGTCACCCCAAAGTTAGACTTTTTCCACATGCTAGCCTCGGAATGAGCAGAGAGTGATAAGCCTGACAGGTGATAGAGTGTAAGTTGCTGTGTTTGTGTGCAAGTGTGGGGACCAGATGACTTCTTCTTTTAGCATGTTTAAGTGTGTCGTCTCACAGATACCGTACACAGATTAAAGTTAGGATGTCATGCTAACTGCAAACCTTTTTGGTTGGACACAAGGAATCTTCAATCACAATGCTTATTTCTCATCACAAATTGCAATACTGTATAAAAAATAATGTGAATTAACACAGGTGAATTTACTAGTATAAAACTGCGACACCACAAATGGTGAACGCAAGTGGCCTAAAAAAGGATCTGAAACACCAAGGCCGAGTGATGCGGTAATTATGTTTAGTAAAGAAGTCGGTCCGTTCCATTCCAGTCCTGTAGATGGCAGTAGTGTGGGTTCAACTGCCACACATAGCATATATTATCACTGCAGCGCCATTTGGCAAAAGTTTCAAAATAGTTCAACTTTTACGAAGTATAATCAACATAGTCAAGTATTTTGTCTGGAATGGAAATACAACCATCACTATAAACAAAAAAAATGTAATGACATAGTTTCTTGTCAGTCAAAAACTTGAATATTAACAAAAAAAAACCTTTGTGGTCTATGTTCACTCAGTTATGAAAACCCATCTTCAAAACTGTCATGAAAAAGACAAACCTTTTGATAGATCTTTCAAACCAGATAGCTGCAGACTTATTAGCAGGGAAAATGTTAAAGTTGTCACTCACAGCAATGGACAAATTCAGATCTGATATAGATGAAGATAAAAGACCAAAATAAATATCAAAGAATACCGAAGATGGCAACATCATGTTGAGAAGTTCCTGTCCTCCTCATATTTGTTCTGCTTGCTGCTGTCAGTTTGAGCACATCCATCATTAACTTCAACATTCTCTGGCTTGTGCCTTCATCTTCCTGTTGTTCTTCCTTCTCGTTATTTTCAGACTCAAAGCCTCCCTTCTCGCTCTGACCTTATCTTTCCCTTCGCTTTATCCCCCACGTCTCGGGTTGTTCGACGCCTGTTTTCTTCTGCCAGCCGTTCCGATGTTTTATGCTCTCATCATCAGTGAGCTTTATGAAGGCTTCGGTATGCACTGGAGAGTGCTGCGATTCCTCCATCATGGCTTTTGGTTCTTGCAATGTTATTAAGTATTTATTAACTACCCAAGTTTCCGCATGTAATGAGGTCGATGGCGTGTTTTTGTATATGTGGTGTGTGTGTGTTTATGGGTGTGTGCTTGTGGAAAAAGGAGCAGGATGCCAATTGAAAAGGCAATAAGACAGAAAGTTCATCTATTTTTATCGTGCTTGGCCTTATGAGGGGTTCATGTAAGCTGGAGTCTATCGCATCTTCAGGGAAGAGGTGAGGTACACCCTGGACTGGTCCGCCTTTCAATCACAAGAAATGTATAGACAACATGCAGCCATTCATACCAATAGGTCTTAAAGTAGTTCCCTGTCAGTTCTGCGATTGACAGGTGGTCGATCTGTGGTGTTCCCTGCCTTTCATCTTGAGCCAGCTCACTCTTGGCTTTTAGTGAGCCAATGCCTAATAGGTGGCAAAGGGAATGGATGGAGATTTTGTTTTTTTTTGTCCACAAAGCTCCACTGATAGACAAGGTGTCAAAGAGGACATTTGGCCCCTACGCTTCAATCAGTCACTGCTCGACTGAATGGCGAGGGAACACCGTTTCAATGAGGGTTGTGTGTACGTATCATCCAAGCGACGAGAGATCGATGGAAAGCTGATCGGTCCAAAGACTCTGAGGGTTTTGAATTCCGATGACAGCTTTTTTTCTCCAAGCGTCTTAACACATACTGTCTCTATGAGAGTGCCAATTGAAATGTTTTCTTTACAAAGGCCGTCGTCCTCATCATTTTAAATTTTGGACACATGCTTAAATGGATTTGTAAAAAACAATGACTCAATTATCAGTCAAATTGGGCTATTCTCAAACATTGTTGCATTGTGTGTGTGTCTGCGTGTGCGTGTGCGTGTGCGAGGAGACGCCCGTGTCTTGTTGAACTTGAGTTCAACTTGCTCATTGCCACTCCTGCTGAAATTTTGCAGCAACCTCTTGGATTTGAAAGCTGCTGCTGCCAGATTGGCTAAGGAGTAACCAGGTGCATAAGCTCCCTCCTGCACCCCCTTAAATAGATAAGGGTGTGTGTGGGAGCTTTGAATCTTTATTATTTGTCTTGCGCATATGTTTTTGTTCCTTTCCTGTTACCCAGCATGATTTAGTATTATTGGATGTAAACTGCAAGTATGATGTTTTGACCCTGCTGTGGGAGTTATGTATCCTAGTCTTGGTTCAGTGGCTTTCACTTTTGTGGAGGGTAGGATTTACCGAGGGGCTTTATCAGGCAAAGAACCATATTTGGTAAATTCAGTTTTTTTTTTAAATAGACCCTAGGTGCCTTCCTATAAAGCAAAATAAGAGCAAGTTCTACAAGCCAATCATTACAAAGAGAAATGACACCAATACAGCTTTTATAAGAACATGTAATACTATACAGTATAATAAAATGGCTTTATATTATGATGCTATATCAAGAAATCTTGAAATGTTCTATAGTAATTTTGCAGCGATGTAGAATTACAAGATAATGTCTTTTACGTGGCTCTTTAACGGATATGCAATAAAAACGAACGGACATTACAGTATATTAATAATGATGTCATCGGTGAGTCTTAAGCTTCCCTCAATCATAAAAAAAAAAAAAAAGTCCCGAAAACCACTGTGTTGTTCTCCATCCAGCCATGTTTTGCTAATTTGAAAACGCCATGTAAAAAGTACACCATTTCCAACAAGGCAAAGCTATCTTGAATGTTTCGGAATGATCAGTAGACTTCAGCAACGGTAGTAAACTTGGATCACAGACACAGTCCTCATTTGGTGACTGAAACATAACGTCGACATGTTCATGCCCAGAGGAATTCTGTTCATAAATGTAATGAAAACTAAAAAACAAAAAAGAATTCCATGTGAATCTGACTTGGGCTTGTACTGAGTTAAGACCAGATGTGCCCCGGCTTGTATAAATGCGTGCAAAAAGTTCAAACACTAGAATGTGCTTTTGTTTTGAGTGCAAAGATGAGAAAATAAAACAAAACATTGCAAAGAAATTAGTGACACAGTTTGTGGTGCGAATGGCCTGAATGATTTCTTTGAGATTTGATAAACATTTACAAATACACAGGCTTGTATAAAGTCCCTGAAAGGGATACTTGTGTAAACAAGTAAACAAAACAAAAAAAAATGGCTGAAGAAAAAGTCACCTTGTAGACTATTACTTGAGTAAAAGGCTTCAGTGATCTGACATTAACCGAACTTGTGTATCAAAAGTAATTTTCTGATATTAAACCTTCTAAAGTATTTGAAGTACTTTGAAAAAGTGCACATTTAGAATTTTGATGATGTTTTAGTTTTGTTAAATCTGACTATTTCTATTGCTTTTACTTCAGTGGTGTGCATTAAAAATCTGCAAGTTGACTAATGAGCGACGTTAATTAGCACATCTGCCATCTGTTCTTTACTCCAAGATCTAAACGTTGTTTTTTCCTTTCCCCATGCAGATCTACTGTCCACCAACAGATCATCCATCTTCAGTGGGCATCATGGCCAACTCTCTCTCTCAAGTGTCTATCTGGATGAGTACCGTGACCGTCTCTTCCTGGGAGGCAAAGACGTCATGTACTCTCTCCTGCTGGGACCAGCCAAGAGCGAGTCCAAGGAGGTAACAGGAACAAATTACTCCATGATAAACTAAAAACACTCGTAAACCACATTATGACTTTGTTTTTAATACTGAATCATTGTCCCTTGGAGTCTTCTTTATTAGGCAACAAACCAAATGTGGTAACATAAACAAGAATCAAACTAGACGCCATATGCCTTGTTTGAAGAAATGTAATCATGAATGATTACAGCAGTCACTATTGGAATTTTTTAGACTATATTATTGTTTTGGATGTTTTGGATTATCCATTGGATCATTTTAATTTTAATAATGCCTTCAAACACATTTTACAAAGATTATGGAAATAGTTGATTAATTTGAGAATCAACTAGTTGAGAATCAATAAATCTTTACAAGGATAATGTTACGAATAGAATTTATGGCCATGACGTGATGTGTCATCCAAAATGTTTCAGAAAAAGCTTGTCACATTCAATAACATCATGCTGCAGTAAATTAATAAAACTATAGACAAGAATTTGCACGCACATAAAGATCCCTGATTAAAAAGGTAACCTCTGACCTCTCAGCTTTAATGCAATTCACTGTAAAGATGAATAACAAGTGCTTGATTATCTTGTCAATTTATACATGATTCATGTTTTTTAAAGTTCAAATCTTTGCAGTTTTGAAGCATGAGTGTGTCATAACAAATTTACTATGAAAATAAAATCATTATATCGTAAAAAGAAAACAGATAAAATGATTAAAAATGAGCGGCTGGGTTTTGTTTGCTGGACCCCATTCCTGTCCCAATTTTGGCATCTCTCCACGATGCTTGGCCTTCTCCAAGGTGGAATCAATTAAGTGACTAAAAAGATGTTTGATTTCGAAACTTAACTGCTTGAACATTTATCATGGGAACAATTGCTGAGTTTATATGTCACCGCAAGGGCACAGTTGGGGGGAGATAGCAAATCTAATTCCAATAGCCCAACATAGACCGGCGTGTCCTCAACAATTCTTAGCCAATACATTGAGAGCAAGATCTCAATCTGCAAACATGTGTCAGCGAGATGCACTTGTGAAACAAGATATATTGCACATCTTTGTTTCATTTGGTCGAGAGGGTCACGTATTGTTATCAGTCGTGAAAAAGTTAAAAACAGTGATTCCACCAGTGTTTAACTTCACATGGAGTTTCATATCTCAGCAGGACTGAATGAATTGAACTTAAACGTTTAACTTTCTGCAGCTTTTTTCACTTAACTTCCAGTTGGCTGTACACTAAAAATCTGAACGAGTCGGTCAACGAGGAAGAGGAAGTATTCCTGTATTTACTTCTGTTGGCCAGCGCAAGAAGGGACATTTTAACAAAAAGAGACAGAAAATGGGACCACTGCAGTCAAGTGGAGACTGTGGCTGATAAGCGTCTAAAGCACAGAAGTCAAACTCCAGTCCATTTTTTTTTTTTTTTTTTTTGCACTAATTGATTTCTTGCACACTGGTTTATTTTGTTAAATTCCGGTTTGTTTAAGTATCTGGCACAAGAACAAAGCGTGTGGCTCTTAATGGTTTTGGCTCACAGGGATGCTTTGCTTGCCAGATATCGGACAAGGTTGAAAAGAGTGAAAGGATGTGTTTGTGACTGTCCTGCACTTTGCATCTGTTTTAAGCTCTCCACAGATTAAACACAAGGTCAGTGATCAAAGGACGACAACTTTTGACTGTTGTCTGAGGGTGGATTCAAAGTTAAAGAGACATTGTGGTGACATTTCGAGAGTTAAACAGGAAGGAATTTGGATGACTAGTGGAGGTCAGCCATGGTTCTCGCAGGGTGGAGATTTTGGACAACTGGCTTGATATTGCAGTGCAGCAACAAGCCAAGGATACCTCGCCAAAGCGGAAATACCCCAAGTCAAGTTTATAGACTCACTCCAAATTCGAATGCCATGATTTTATTTCTATTTCTAAAAAAATCAGATAATTGCATGACCCACTTTTGGTCACAAATAGGACATGCCAACAAATACAGTCGGTTTAGAAATTATTTAGAAAAGTGAATAATTACAGTAGGATGCTGGCAGAGCTCCAATTTATTCAACTCAAGAATGAAATGATCCTGAAGCAATAATAGAATGACACATAATGAGCAATGCAACTTATGAATAAAAAATGGTTTTCTCGCATTTTATATCGTACTAGTAAGCTCAATCGACTAAGTATTACAGTAGCCAGGCAGATTGTATTGTTGAGCAATAGTGGTAGCTGGTAATGTGCACTTTCTTCACTGACACACACACTGAAACTGCACTTTTATATGTGACATCTGACCTAATAATGATCCCAGTGTGGTATTTAAAAAACGTATTTGCCTCCCAAACAAATCCATGCGGGTGCACTCGCACTGCCCGTACACGCATGAAACACAATCGTCTTTGCCGTGCACTGTTTGTTTTCCTCCCTACTTCCTTATGCGTCTGTTCGACAAAAACAAAGCCGGTTACAAAAGCTCTGGTGGTTTGCGAGAAACTGCAGGATTTCACAGCTCACTGAAAGTCAATATTGAGTCAGCTTTCATCTGCAGGGAAATCTGAAATGTCTTTTATCATCGTCAGAAAGCATTATGGGGACCAGTCAAAGCATTTCGTGTCCAAATGTTACATGATGCTTTCAAAGTCACATTGTTGTGGCTTTGGGTTTTCCCTAATTAAGCACTGTTTGGAAATAAATAAATAAAAGTTCTAAAGCTTCACATGTGCAGGATTATTAGAGCTCCAATTATAGTAGAACTGTGTGAAGTAGAACATTCACACAGATGATGTGCTTCATGTTCAGTGTAAGCGTGAGTAAATATGTCACAATCAAAACAAGCATGAGGCACCATATCGTTCTGTTGTCATTTATCGTTCAGCAAAAATCGATTTTGAAAAAACCTCGAGAAAAAAATCATTTGTGTGCATTTGCAGAGTGTTTTCTGAACTAATTACAGAGATCACGGAGCATGTTTCATCTCCTTTTGCATGGAACTAAGCAGTCATTCTGGTTGCTGCTGTCCAAAATTGGGAACCTCTTTGTATTTTGAATAAAGTGATGTAGCCAGCTAGCTTTCACACATAGTCATCTTGAAATGATTTTTTTGGGGGGGGAAATTTGGTTATATAGTATGTTATTTCTGGACACAACGTATGCGAAATTATTCAAAAGCTTGCCCAAAACAGAATGAGATTCTCTGGTTTATGTGGTGTTCCATTTCATTATTGTTGGTATTCTACAATCTGTATGCAAAATGTCTTCTCCAAGTTTCTGAGTTTCAATTCAGCAGAACCACCACTTTGGCAACATATAATTAATACTTGCTTTCAAAATAGGGCTCCAATATACCAAATCCCTGCATGGTACTGTATATACTCTATGCCACAAAACTGAAGACATGAAGGAATAGAAAAATATCTATTTATTCTTTTCTAGTCTTATGGACATTGATACTCTGGTATTTGTATTTTATGTCCAAAGTCAACTTAACCAATAAAAACCTCTGTCTTTGCCTCTCCCAGATCTATTGGCCTCCATTACCTGGCGACCGAGAAGACTGCATTCAAAGAGGGAAAGAGCCACAGGTAAGTCATTAACTGCGTACATGTTGGAAGCTAATGATGTAGACATTTGCCATGAGGCTTTGGAAAGAAACACTCTCTGCTCAGTGGCAAATAAATCGATTAATTAATTGAGTAGGTTTATCACAATTAATTACCAATACATTTTATTTTTTTAACGCCGCTTTCAACAGACCTACACACACTCAAAAAGACACATATGAGCGTCATAAGAACACTGAGACTTTTCGGGTCCCACTTTGCACTCACTACATGACATCCACCAGCCACCTCCATCTGGAACATGTTTGAAGTGTGTGTTTTGCATGTGCGTGTGTGTTTCTGTGTTTGCAAGTGACTGTGGACATGTGCGTTGTGTTTGAAGTGGCAGGCGTGTCTTGTGTGTCGCACGTCAGTTTTATTTGGTATTTCCTCTGAGCGTTTGCTCACTGTGTGGAAGCTCCTGTAATGGCTTTCATGATTGGAAGAAGCAATATATTAGTACTTGGCCTGGTAAAGTTGTGGTATTTATTCAGAATATTTTATAATTCTGCCCTTTTGAAAACATTTATTTTTAACCCTGAGGGGGTATATTTTCAAGCCTTGCTATGGGGAAAATCTTTCCAAATTTGAGCAAATTGGATGTCGAGTCGCTTCCAAAAATAGAGGTTCCGCTGTCTGAACCTTTAGCACAAATTCCTACTAAATTCTCAAGAGAACATACTGTGTGTCAAAGACGTCCATACATGTTGTTATGTGAGATGTTTGACTGCACAGATGGCTTCTCGCATCCCCTTATGTCTCCTTGTTTTCTTTTTTCCGAGTTTTTTTTTTTTTTTGTCGAAGCAGATGGATGACTGCCTCTTTTCACCGAAGCAAAAGACAGCAAGTACCCTAAGTGGTCTCTGACACACCTTCAATCTCATTTGTTTGCCATCTGCATGTGTTGAACACAACTTGACTTTGACGAAAAGGGAAACGGGTGGGTAAGGTTAGAGGTCTTCACATTGTTTCTCTGGGAGAAACGCATACCTCACTGACATATAGACATTGTTTAGTTTCGATCATTCTGTTGAGAAAAACAAAAACATGACTTTGACAGCACATGGCGAAAAGACAAATAAAGTAAAGGAATGGGGGTGGTCTGTGTTATCGTCAATGGACAAGGAACTCCGTCAGCAGCCTTTTATAGACAATCGTCCGCTCCATAAACACTTTAATATTCTCCCACTTAAGAGTCACAGCCTCTTGACCTTCATATTCATCAATTACAGCTGAAACAAACAAGTGTCATCAACGGGGTAATGACTGAGGACAATGTTTGGTTATCCAACCACGCCTAGCCTTTGACCACCTGTAGGCACAAATGCTGGCCTGGCAGCTTTGACCTTTTACCTTATGTGTACGACAATAAACCTTTTATTCAAAACCTTGTCCAAAAGTAGATGGGTAGTCATCCTAATTAAGGCTATAATCAGTGACTATTGTTACATATAGCGTCATAGTATCACAACACATGATAGAGTTTAAAGTTTTGAGTTAAAAACTCTTCCACTTCATTTGGTGTCATTACTAAAATGGTTTCACTGGAGGAGGATTTGAAGCAGAGATTGCAGCTGGCAAGTTCATGCAGCTCTGTGGAAGTGCTTCCATATTTGTCTTTGATCGTATTCATCCATTACAACCGTTTGACTGTCATGTGGTGCGTGTGTGCTCTTGACTTATGTCAGTCTGTAGTAGGGGAAAACCACAGACCTGGGACTTCAAATGATATGTGCTTATATTAAGTTAAGTTGGTCTTGACAGCCCTCCTGCTAACTGCTAACAGCTGTTAGCAACAATACTCAGCCAGGAACACTCAATTTCAACAGTTGGAATTCTTTTAATATATCCATGCATTGTATGAAGCGCTCGCTCTGATTTCTCAGTTGTTGTTGTTTTTTTTTATTATTATAGGTGTTTATGTTTTGTAGGTTTATATGTTTATGCATAAGGAATAAAAAATGTTGTCTGTCAATAAACCTTTAGAAACCTGAAATTGGTCTACTACAATCATGTGGACCAACAAACGTACACTAATTGCTTTTGTTACCGGTTCAACCTAGATGACGTGTGCTCTTATGAGTGCCATTGTAATTAGTGCATAATTCTTAAAGTCAGCTGAAAAAAAACAATCCACAAATGATGTGTAACTTGTGGCATCCAGATCATGTTTCTGAAATCTAAAGAGCACATTTTTCCATAAATACCGTTTCTTTCTTCCATATGGGACACACATGTCCCCATTACCTCTGACTTCAGTTTTATTTCTCAATTACTACATCATTTTGGAAGAAGCTCTGGATCTGTCGTCTAGTGTCAAATAAAGTTGTACTGGAAAAATACTTGCAGAACACATGGTTTAGTAAACCTTCTTTAATTATGTAAAAACAATAACAAAATAATATCCTCAGATTGTGAAAGCTTTCAAGCTATTGCTGCAATGTAAAAAATACTGAGGAAAAAGAAATCTTTTAAACTTTCTTTATGGCCTCAATAAAACTCACCCAGATATAGAAAACCGCAATACCCGCAGTGTATAGAGCTCAGGCATATTTCTTTATTGTCAACATTTCATTTCACTGTGGGCCACACAGAGCTCAGTTCCTTTTGTAGGATTAGTTTTGTCTATGTCTCTAAAGGATCTTGTTTAAGGAGAGAACAGAAGCTTAGCCATCTCTCTTGATTTAACCCTTCCACTGGACTGGTGAATAAATCACAATTACAAATGGTAACTGATCGGCAAAGTAGAATTGCTTAAGACCTAATGAGGGGAAAAAAATTCTTGCAAGTACAAAATTTGCCATCGACTCAAATTAAAATAAAAATAGTTGCAGGAAAAAAATAGCCACTCCTACTCTAGGGCTCCCCCCTCATTGTAAAGTTTAATTTTCAAAACTTGTTGACAGCTCCGATCTGCCTTATAAAATCACGCCTTGATAAAAGAAGACAGTTAAGAGTTGCACTCTTAAATCATTTGAGTAAAAAATAACTCAATTTGGGTTGAGAGAGAGTTGCCACTGATGTTTAAAATTCTAAAATCTAAAAGTGGTTTAAAATGCCAGAGTGTCTCCTGGGCTAAAATCCACGGCTGAGTGGAGTTTTTCACATTCCATCTAATAAAACGTCTTCATTGGGCCTCCTTACCAACATGTGGGATCAATAAGAATTGTCATGAAATAACGTTCCCTTGGTGACCCTGAAATTCATTTTATCTCCATTTGAAGGACATCTACCATTTCACTCTATGTTTTGATGGATGCAATATTATACTGTACGTAAGCAATGTGTGTGAGTGAGAAAGCAGATTTCAGCACCAGAAATACAGAAACTCTCAGTTGTGTTTCTATATTTTGCAGACGGAGTGTGCCAACTTTGTGCGCCTCCTGCAGCCATACAACCGCACTCACCTCTTGGCCTGCGGCACTGGAGCATTTCATCCCATGTGCAGTTTCATTTATGTGGGCCACAGAGGAGAGGTAAGAAATGTGTGACATCTAAACCGTCTACTGTATCCACAACATCACACGAAGCCTATTATTGCTGGAATGAATAGTGAGCTACCAAAAGGATAATCGATGAAGGTAAGCTTTTGTAGATGAATAATAAATGTCAAGTTAACTTCAATTTGTGTACTTAGTAGGCCAATATTAATGTAATATAATATTACTGCCAAATGCTTTTTCCCATTGGAAATAAAATCTGTTAAAAGATCTTCCTGTCGGCAAAAACCTTAACACTGTGCAGACAATGTTGTAACTGTTTAAGTGTAAAAATAAGTTAAACATTGTAAAAAATAAAACCAATAAAACTAGCGAACGAATGATAACGTGTATGGTAATGCTGGAGTCTTATTGTTTGCAAGATCATCTTTTCATGTTGCTCTCTTCCCCTTAAATGAAGCAAAAACAAACTGCCAAAGGTAATACTTTGTTTGCCAAACTGAGCTCTCTTGCTCACTCTTGATGGTGATTTGAACTTCAAAGCAAATGTTAAAGTTTTGAGAAGAGCACCAGTTTTTCCGTTCCTTTCTGTATATGTATTTTGGCTAATAATCCAGCTTGATGCAAATCTGGGCAGCGCCTCCCTCTCAAAGTCAAACTAAAGACAAAATTGGATGAATGAGAGCACTTAAGACAGTTGTAGACCTATATGACAGCCCAATGTGACCCAGCGGGAGGCAGAGTGGAAAGTGGCTAAAGATCCACAAAGAGGAAAAGAAAAAACATTGCGGTGGGAAAGTGCCCAACTTTTAGTTGTGTGTGTATCGAGTGGAACGTGTGGATTTAGTTGTTACCCTCAATGTGTGTGTTCTGCCTGGCGCCGTGTATTTGGCATCACTCTCAATATGTCATCGCCACTGCATCCAAGCACTATGTCACCTCCGGGAGCCATTCAAATCCTCCGCCTCCTCCACTTTCAATAAAGTCAAATCTACTGTTAACTGTTGCCAAACCTATGCTCAGACGCTGACACACAGAGTGCCATGTTGGGCCAGCCCCGCATTAGCTTCTAACATCACTAACTTGGCCACGCCCCTTCGAGGCACTTGATATTAAGGATATGCCCAATGTAGTTGAAATCAATTTGTCCTTTCAACTCTTTGGAAACTGTGAAGGAATTCCAAATTTACTATTGATTTTTTTAAGCTTGTGTTTGGCAAAAATTGCCCACAAATGTGCAAAAGGCGTGCACACAATTTTTGTTTGCTCTGAAGCACGCTTGAAATGAGCAGTGAAGCTCAGCATCAGGTAGTCGGTCCAAACACACCCTCCCATGGGGAGTGGCTGCGTTTATTTAACCAGTCGTTAACTGGCGTAGAATACACACCAGATTGTTTGCCTGACCTCAGGGCTAGTAGCAGTCCAACTGGACTCTGGGTGGGATGAACTTTAGCCCCCGAGTCGTTTCATCTCTGTACGGGTCAGACTTACATGTGCTGATTGTGTCTTTCTCATGGCATCGTTCTCTTTGCAGTGGCCCAAGGTCGCACTCGTTCGACGTTGAAACACTGTTATGATGTTAGCTAGTCAGCTAGATTCGAGTGAGAGATTTTGGGCTAGTTTAACCATAACTGCATTGTAGTTCTTTGTAGGTATGTTTATTGCTTTTCAAAGATAATAATTAGAGCAATAAACCTGTGTCTGAAGTCCTGAAGATAGACGATAGTGATACGTTGTCCCGAGCAATGTCATTTATGTGAAAATAAACATTTCCTGGAAAATAAAACGGAGATAAGAGAACATGCATGGACATTCTAAATAATGTTTTGTGTATACTGTATCTTGTGTATTGTAAATATCCATAGTCTACGTTGACTCTGTCTTGATTTTGTCAGGTCAAAAATCTACCTCATTGTTTCCCTTTCAAATTTTTTAAACATTGCTTTTGAAAAAAAGTCTGTAGTCTGTCTTTCATTCCAAAAGACGGCAATGTTTTTACAAGCATTGAAAGATTAAATTAGAAAAGAGCTTCCAGCGCTTTTGCAAAGAGTGTAAGTTAAGAAGGCAGACAGTGCGCCATTGTTTGACTGGGCAGTCAAACACATCCCAACGTCACTGTCGTGATGCATACAATCCAAATGTTTGACTTTTACAGAAATCATTTTTTTCAATCAGGTGTAGTGGATTTGACATAGTTTCCCTTCACGGCAACAGATGACTACCTCCATAATGTGCGGAAAGTGTGTGTGTGTGTGTGTGTGTCAGCAATCACTTTTTAAAATGATACTGGTGGTCCCTGATATGCTGTGCTTGGCAAAGAAGAAAATAGCACTGCTTTTTAGCTCGTCAGCACTCGACTGTGTTTGTCTTGGCGGTGTTTGCCCAAACGGAATCAGCTGCACCATTTCTCTGCATGACAGTACTATGAAATGCCCCCCCGACACACACACCACTAATAATTTTGTGAGGAACCTGAGAATAGATTTTGTGAGGAAAGAAATTGGAGTTGGGGTTTTTAAGTCACCCCGTGCTTGTGTGGGTTTTCTCTGTGTGCGCCAAATTCCTCTCACTTGTCAAAAACCATGCAAGTTAATTGAGGGTGGAGCTAAAACACAGTTGAATGCTTGATGGATAGAGTGTGGAAAGGGGAATGGAAAGACCCCAAATGTTTGTTGTCTTTCATTAGCACCCTTTGTTTACTTTCTGATCTTTTGTTGAACTCATTCATTCACACGTTCCACTGCGTTGCGACGCAGTGATGTCACGTTATTTACATAGTTGCCGCAGCTGCCACCATCCCGCCTCCACAATTTGCGCTGTAAACACAAGCCAGATCACGATTTGTTCTTCAAAATCGTACCGTGATGGACTAAATTGGTAGAAATGTGGCTATATGACACATTCCAGAAAACTGAAGTAAGCACCACCGACTTAGGAAACGTGATTTGTAATGCTGCTACAAGAGGGCAAATTTAGTGGACTCAAACTTTGCCAAGACGACATCATCTGTTGTCACCCAACAATGGTGCAGCCGACAGTGAATGTGGCGTGAATCTGAGGGCTGTTCCCCGTATAAACTAAATGTGTTTGAATGGGTAAATTTCCCATTATTCTTATAAAGCAGACTTGAATGTCATCATGCGCCCTGTGATTACTCTTCAGGGTGGAAGACTCACCCTTCCCTTCACAATAGTCCATTGTCTGTTCAATAAACGGAGGGCGAGACACTCACAGTTCATTTGGAGGACACCTCAATTAATAACGTGGCCTTGTATCAAACATGAGGGCTGCTCCTATATCCTTTCACCATCCTTCTTGGGGGACATGAATGCATTGGACTCAAAATAAGTGACGCACAGGCAGCGCAGACAACAATGTCGATGACAGTTTGGAATTTGACCAAATCTATTGAGGAAGACGTGCTACCAAAGATGCACAAAACATAAGGGGTCTAACCTTCAGCATGCATTAGCATCAAAGGATTGTTTTGCTTTGTGGCTATTTTGGGGGGTAAGAAAACCATGAGGCAAGAAGGACAGGATGTTTTATGATATGAAGTAAACAGAAAGATTCCAGCTTTACCATACACATGGCAAAGTCACAAGCTTTGACGCTTTAACAGTGGTTAAGAGTAATTTACATGCCTGTGAAGAATATTTGAATTTAAATACAACTAACTGCATCTTGTCATTATCTCTCATCACTGAGGTTTTGTAATGTGACGGTCTGACCGGTAAAATTGATTTGTGTTTGTTATTTCCATTCATACAAAATGTTTTCAAATTGTGAAATCAATTTATATTCTGGAATACATTGCGTTTGACCTTCAAGGTTTTACTGTACCTACTTTCCAAATTCTTCCCCCAAAAAATCTAGGCAACGTCAAGTAGCATTGTTGTCATGTAAAACCAATTACACTCTACTTCTAACTGCAAATCCCCAAAAATGTGAGCAGTTTGATGCTTTGTATGACATTTTACTGTGGAATGACTTCTTGTGCATCTAAAGAAAGTGTAGCATCTTAAATGATGAATATTTTAGAAATATACAGTTTGTTCAGTCACGGTTAAGTTATAATGCTAGAAACTTAATAGACAACAAACCTAATGGACATATTTAGTAGATAAAAAAAAAAAAACATATTGACAGAATATTAATGGTCCTGACGCAATCGTCTTTTACATACATTATCAACTGTTTTTTTTGGTTGGGGCTGTATTTATTTTCTTCTATGACCTTGTTCACAAAAGTTGAGCTCAGGGCGGATCTTCATTGGGAAATGGGTGGGAAACTTATCTGAACTCTGGCTGCTCCACGGATCCCACACTTCCTTATTTCTCAGACGGCATCTTCATTCTCAGACAGAAAGAAAAGAGTTCAGAGAAGGGGCAGAAAGACCCAAAAGAGTGGATACAAATAAAAGTCTGTTTGTGTGCACATTGGAACACAAAGGAAAAGGAATATATTCTTCTCAAGAGGTTAAGTCTGATCAACGGCTTTGTTTCCATGGACAACAATAAGCTAGCCATTGAGTTTTGCTAAATAAAACCTACTGTACATTATACATATGTGTAGTGCATAATGCGTCATGATATAAGTACAAATCAGAACTGACCAATTCAACTTTGTGTTTGTATCTCCCGCAGCATGTCTTCACCATGGACCCTAAAAATGTGGAGAATGGACGAGGCAGGGTCCCACATGACCCCAGCCTTCCTTTTGCTAGCACGTTCAGTGGTATGTTCATGTTCTTTCTTACAAATGACCAATACAGGCGGACCATTGTACTATATACGTAGTAGTACTGATAGAAGGCCCATCAGTCCGTCACCGATAGACTCTCGTTTTGCTGTCAAATGATGACTCACAGAAAACTTAGATAAACCGACGGACGCAGCTCTAACAGAAGCAGGTTTTAGTCCGTCACCGAAATTGTCGCTAACCGGGTCAGTACTGAATGACCTTCTCAGTTTGTCAGTGTTTCGCTGTTGACTGACGGAAACAAAGGTCACGTGTGTTTGTTTGTGGGAAGAGGGGCTCTTTGTCCTACAAAATAACACATTTAAAAAACATGATGGGAAAGCCTGCCCTGATCCTAAAGTTATCGTCAGTCCGCTAAGTAGTATTATACAGGAAGTGATGTGAATAGGTTTCTTAAATAGTAGCACCAAAAGGAAGTGCAGTGTTAGCGTTCTCATATTTGATGATGAATGAGTAAGAAAATAACCATTTATTTGTTAGAACCTTTGGAGAATGAGGTCCATTGTTTCACAAAGATGTAGTTTTTTTTAGTACGAGTGGTGGAGGAAAGCTTACTCAGCACTTAAGTGCATTGGACATGCTCTTGCAGTCTGGGATCCTTTTACATTTGTGAGTATGGTGAGTCTGTCTTCTCTTTGAGCTGCATGTGGGCGAAGACAGGGTAAACGCATTTCCAGGTTGTCTGAGATTTAATAGGGCAATGTTGTCTGTAGTTATATGCTTGATTATATAAAATTGGATTGCCCTATATTACTGTAGTCGAGATTCTGCTTTGTAAATTAAGCCCAGGTAGTGGATTTCTCTGGAGGGTAATCCCTCGATGTTGTTTTTTTCCTCAGCCCCAGTATGATTCTCCAATCACTAGCCTTTGACCCATATGTCTTTTAAAAATCCAAGCATCAACCTGTTGGCCTCTGGCGGGCCAACTTCCAATCCTTGGTAGTCTGTTTGCATTTAGCTGACAAATTCATAGTGTACTTTTTCTTGAGCTGAGCTTTCCTAAGAACATGGGTCCAATTTTAAAGTTTTGAAAATGATCTCTTTACAGTGCAAGAGAAGCCTTACACCTTTGCCTCTGTAATCATTCCCTAATCTTTTTAAATACAATTTCAAAAACAAAGAAAGGCTCCTGACAAGATTGCAATTCCGGCGAATCTACAGTTTTATGTCAGATTTGAAATATTGTAGGCTACCAATGTACCTTAAACCTTGGTAGGCTTTCATTTTGGCCATTTTTCCTCAAAAGTTTTTAAATAGAATTTGTTAAGGAAAGAATTTGTAATTGACTGTAGAGCAATCTGAAGGAGTTTCTAAGGCCATTTTGTTTTCACTTCTGGATTCTCATTTTCTGGTGATGTGATGACCCATAAACAGAGCTGTTTCTCACGCTGTGTTGCTAAACGCTTCCAATCCTCTGGACATGACTGCTTAAGATATTTTCTGTATTTTATTTCTTTTCCCCCCAAGGGTTGTGTAAAGTGAGTCTGGCTCTAGGTCTCAGTAGAGGATGCACTCCAAAAAGTATGCTATAGGGCGGGATTTTGAGTATCGGATCTGCTGAGTTTCCTTTTTCCTTCCATGGCTCTATATCATAAGCCTGGACCACAATGTTTAGTGTCACCAACAATTTCCTTATTGCAGTAGACTTCTTCCTCTCGACTGACTTTTTGCTTTGGTTTCACGTGCTCCCCTCCTTCCCCCTCTGTGTAGGTGGGGAGTTATTTACAGGACTGACAGCGGATTTCTTAGGAAGAGACTCTGTGATCTTCAGAAGCATGGGAGGTCGCTCCACCATGAGGACCGAGACTGACCATAAAATCCTTCATGGTAATGTTTTATCAGTCTGTTTTATTGCAGCAAGGCAAAACTCAGGCTTCCAACAAGACTTAAAAATTCATCAAATTGGGTACTGGTGTTAAACCCGAGGCCCGGGGGGCAGATTTGGCCTTCCTGTTCATTTTACGTGGGCCGCCAAGTGAAATCATAACCGTCCACTTCATGATTCTAAAACAAAAGAATGCACATTTTCTTTACCTTTATTATCCTTGAGGTGTTGCCAGCATTATTCCAATACTTATCAAAAGAACAGAAAAATAATTGAACATAAAACGTTTTTTTACTGACTTCTGATTTCAAAACATATTATTCATCAGTTTAGTGTGATAATATGAGGCTTATATTTTTGGGGGGTTCACGCGAACACAGTCATATTGGCCATTCAAAGAAAACCTGAACTATATTGTGCCCTCCGACAAAAATGTATGACATCGCTGACTGTGAAATAAATGAGTAAACGTGTCCAATTATAATGAACAATCGGATTATACGGCATTTGATAGACATTTTAGTTTTCATTTTGTTTAATTTCTCAGCTATATGGATTATAAATGATTAATGGAAAAAAGTTTGATCATTCAATATATGAAAGAAGAATCCAAAATCCTGCAAGCCATCCACAAACAAACAATTGGACAAAATATTGCAATAAATGCAGGACACACTATACAAATATTAGTTATTTCCTTCATTGTTAAATGAATATTTCATTTGTTGGTGGACAAATTTACTTGAAACTAAATTGGAGCAAGAAAAAATAGGTCGTTTTTACATAACCTCCTTTGTAAAGGCTAACAGGGTTTATTACTTGTAATTTTAGTAGTCCTATTTATTTTCACAAATCTCAAAGAAAGATAGTAGTGATGGTGCATCCCTAAAATGTACACCCCCACTTTCATGGTTGTCATATTAACAACTATCTTCTTGTTTTTAACCCTTTCTAAAGACCCCAAGTTTGTGGCAGCGCACCTCATTCCAGACAACGACGACAGAGACGATGACAAAGTGTATTTTTTCTTCACCGAGAAGGCCACCGAAGCCGGAGACAGAGAGGAGGCCATTCACACGCGTGTTGGACGAGTGTGTGCGGTGAGTACTTTGACTACAAAACACACATGAAGTATAGTCACTGTTGGTAGAGTGCTTCAGTTGCCTGAGGAGTGCTTTGACTGATTGACAGACAGTCCAAGGCAACAGGGAATAGCAGTATGGAAGTATGAAACACTTTTCTCACTTTTTATTTCTGTGTTGCCTTGTACAAAACTGACCCGATTTTTTTTTTTTAATGGGAATTTGTTTTTGTCTACTCTTTCCCACATAAATTTTTCGAAATCGACCATCTGCCTTGTGGAATCAGGGTAAAGTAAAGAAGACCCGGTGGTCAGGTGTATGAAGCCGGATACATCGAGCCCTTAGGAACTAAACATCTGCAAAGGAAGTGATTTTTGAATTATAAACTCCAAGCCAAGATCTCTCTTTTTTTTTTCCTGGTCGATCCCTTATGGGCCTCAAATTTCAAATGTTAGCCAAAACCTCCCTTGTGATATATCGTGTAGTTTCACGCTCATGCAAGAGCACAGCCATAGAAACAGACACACGATGATCAAGAGAACTCTAGAGAGAACCCCAAACCCGCTTGTGAGCTTTCAGATGTTGACATTTCCCTAAAGGAATATAAAAACCTTTAAAATATTTACAACAAAATGAAGCCGTTCTCCTTCCAAAGTACACACAGCTGTGACGTTTCACATCCACAATCTCAATACGCTCTGCGTGATCTTTTACATTCTTTCAAGCTACGTGCAGCGCACACAAATATATCGGTATGCAAACCAGAATAAACGAAAATATACTCACACAGTGACCACAATACCTTGGAGACTGGGCAAGAAGAAAGACGTAACCCTTTGAGTCCTTAGAAATGCTCTAAAAGACTTTAAATTGGATTTAAAAGCATTGACACTGCAGCATAGGAGCTAAATTCTGATACACCGTGTCTGCTTTGAACTCAAAGTCTCAGTCCCACCCTCGATTGATTTATCAGTGGTAAAGCATCTTCTGCTCCTTTGGCAGCCATTGCTTTTTATGCCGACTTAGATCCAAGGAAATGACCATGTACCTGCAGCGTGGTGATCATCACATGCCTGCACTCTTCTTGATATTAAACGAGTGGAAAACTCTAGCCCACCGTTGTAATGACAGTAATAACTTGCTCTCTGAGCTAGACTAGTTGAGTCTTGTCAGGGTTCATGTCAGGGTTCATGAAGTCTTTTCTCCCCCCTGTAAAACTGTTGGAGCTTCACAACTTCAATTGTGTTTTAACATTTCATATCTTTTGTGTCTGTTTTGTTTTTCATGGCAGAATGACGTTGGAGGTCAGAGGGTGCTGGTGAATAAGTGGAGCACCTTTATTAAAGCCAGACTGGTTTGCTCTGTCCCGGGACCTCATGGCATCGATACGCATTTCAACCAACTGGGTGAGACAAACCTAACCTAACAATTGAGCGACCGACAAACTGAACGACCTAATTGAATCCATTCTTAACTTTGTACCTTTCTTTCAACTCAAACAGAGGATGTTTTCTTGCTAAGGACCAAGGATGAGAGGAACCCAGATATTTATGCAATCTTTAGCACTATCAGGTACATTACGTTTACTAAAACATTTCAAGTTTTCCACGCTAAGCGTAAACAGTTTTCTCTGACTCAGTTTCTCCGCCTCTCCTCGCCAGTAATGTATTCCAGGGTTTTGCTGTGTGCGTTTATCGCATGGCTGACATCAGAGAGGCCTTTAACGGACCATTTGCTCATAAAGAAGGTCCAGATTACCAGTGGGGTGCCTACGAAGGCCGTGTCCCTTATCCCAGACCGGGCGTGGTAAGTAGCTCAAGTCACATTGTTTTGAATAAAAGTGCTAACAAAACATGCCAAATTTGCTTCTTTCGAGATGATAGAAGAATTGAAATGGCTCAGTTTTGTTTGACCCACTTGACCACCTGCATGTCCCACCTTCACTAAGGAATGTAAATACAAGAAGCGATTAGTGTTGGAAGAATGGTTGTGTAATTAGGTATTGAATAATTGCTGCAATAATCAATTTCCTTCTGCAAATTTACTGGAATTGTTACTCTCAACACATTTAGCAATTGACATGTTACGTTTAGCTCTTGTGTAAGCATATCAGTTGTACATACGAGAGCCACTGTAGTGAAGTGAGAAGTGCTGACTGGGTGTCGGGTGGTTATGCAACAGTGCAAATGAGGTGTAGAAAAGTTTGATATTGGTAAAGTAAACTTATATTGGTGCAGCTGTGATCACGTTGTACACTCCAGATGCTGTCAACCACATCATTGTAATTTCAACTCCAACACATAAACATACCTACTCGTAATCACATGGCACATGTTCCACCTCATTTGCCAAGTGAGTTGGAACTGGTTCTACATTGAAGGACTATGAATTATAAAACACAGCTGCAGATACCCCAGTGGATTCACTTTTCAGATTAACAAAGTGTTGAAGGACTAAAGAGTTGAAGAGGGGAAGCTCAGTTTGTACACAAAAATCCTGTGAAATTGCACCAGAGCCACATTTGACAATTTGGCATTTAGTCAATCAAGCAAAGCAGGCTATTGTCATCGTACAGAAAATCAGATTTTTCAGTGTTACAGTGGGGTTGCTTCTTTTGAATTTGTCAAACTAAAATAGTATCCATTTTTAGTGAGAGCATGATGGCTTCACAGCTACAAGGTCCTTTATTTGAATCCCCTCCCTTTCTTGTGTCCCACATTCCAAAAACATGCATGACTGCTTTACTGTAGATTGTCCACAGGTGCAAGGCCAAAAGATTTTTCTCGATAGGTATCTGGATTCAGTGTGTATCTCACCCCTTAGCCAAAATTTTCTGGATCAGCTCACCAGCAGCAAGCAGTAGACAATTAGTGAATTAATAATTGAAGATAATATTGTCTCAGACAATATAAAAACGAGGTCAAATGTTTGAAAACAAGGGGGTTATAGTGAAGTAGAGTTACAAATCTTTAATATAAAGTTTAAAAAAAATCCACGAAATTTTAAACTATGAATGAGAAGTACATTCTGACATCAGTTAATTGGTGCCATTTTCTGATCGAGGTAAATGAATAAAAATAAGATTAATATTTATTAAAAGTGCTCTAGAATTATTAGCCATGATAGAAAAAAGCTGTTCAGTTTGACATAATTGGAGAATAATGAAGTTTAACGCTAACCTTCTGTTGAATCAAAGTTGTCTGTGCACCACAGCGTGTTCACTGAAATACTCTAATGCATCCAAGATAAACAGGTTAATCAAAGTTTTCTGGAATGAATACAAACCGAATGTGGGCCGTCTGTTTTTCATTGCTGCTGGCTTTTGACGGCTGAATAAGATATGATGGACGTGCCACAGCCTCAAGCCACAAAAAAAAATCAAATGGAGGAGAAGAGTACGTTTTAGAGCCTTGCCAAGGAATAAGCCAATGGAATGTCAGCAATGACGGCTGTTAAAAAAGGCCCTTATTTTTTTGCTGACAAACTGTCTTTTGTTTGCACACATGGAGACTTCACACAATCATTTATCCATTTATTTTCAATCTTGGGTCAAGACTACTCGCACTTATCGGTGCTGACTTAAGGAAAAAGGAAGACTACTGTTGAACTTGGACTGGCCGCCAGTCAATCACAGGACATCAGGGCCAGACAAACGCTCACATTCATTGTCCGTATTGAATAAAGAATGCTGTTAGATCAGGCGAGTATTAAATTACATAGCGATTCCAACTGGTTTGAGTCTTCTATAAGATTTTGTACACACCCAAGCTTTTGTGCCAGGCGCACACGGATGAGCGCCGTTGGCACGGAGGCATGGAAATACTTTTATCTAACAGAAAGAAATCTAAAACAGACCACCGACTCAAAATCAATAAACCACAATGTAAGGTTTGTTAGAGTCATTGTGCCTTTTCATATGTCTGTTCAGTGTCCCAGTAAAATCACCAACCAGCCCGGCAGGGAGTTTGGCAGCACCAAAGACTTCCCCGACTATGTGCTCCAGTTTGCCCGAAGCCATCCTCTGATGTGGCGGCCGGTACAACCCGCCTTACGCCAACCTGTGCTCGCCAAGGCAAACGTTCCTTACAGGCTCAAACACATCGTGGTGGACCGTGTTGAGGCGGAGGACGGGCAGTATGACGTTATGTTCATCAGCACGGGTAAAATGTGTTTTCCAGCTGGTCAGAAATATTTTTTGGATTGAATAAATGAAAAATGAAGCCCAAAATTTAACTGATGTGTTTGTTTCTTTTTAAGACATCGGTACGGTGTTAAAGGTCATCGCCCTTCATGGAGGAAATAGTCTGGAAGCAGAAGAGGTCACATTGGAGGAGCTTCAAGTTTTTAAAGTGTGTTTCATTTAAATTGGTCTTAGTTCTTATCGCTCTATAAAGCCAAATTGGTTCTTAATAAAATGCACTATAAGCTTTACTTACCTCACGCTGAAGTATTCATGTCATCATTGCAGGTGCCAACTTCAATTACATCAATGGACATATCAGTCAAAAGAGTAAGTTCACATCTGCGTTTCATCACATCCTCTCTTAATGTTGAATTTATTTGGAAACCTCTCAGATTGGATTTCAGAACTAATCCCGTGGTCAAATCATCCCCAACCTTGAAACCTCCCTTTCTCTGCTCATCAGCAAGCCCTCTATGTGGGCTCCCCAGCCGGCGTGGCTCTGGTGAAGCTTCATCGCTGTGAGACGTACGGCAAGGCTTGCGCTGAGTGCTGCCTGGCCAGAGACCCTTACTGCGCCTGGGATGGCTCGTCCTGCGCTCGATACGTCCCCAACAGTAAACGTCGCTTCCGAAGGCAGGACATCAGACACGGAAACCCGGTGCTGCAGTGTTTAGACCAAAATTTTAGCGGTAAATGCAACTTTGACTTTGTCAACACTTGATCTGGGCTCCCATATTCCTTCTTTAACAACATTTGCAACTATTTATGCTTGGTATCAGAGGACCTAGAAGAGATGGAGGATCGGGTGGTGTACGGCGCTGAGAACAACAGCACTTTTCTGGAATGTGTTCCTCGCTCCCCGCAAGCTTCTGTCATCTGGTTGGTTCAGCGTGATGACCGCAAGGAAGAGGTGAGATGAATTTTACAGGGTGCTGTTTACTGCCTAGCCATCGGAAAACATATGCGGTCCTCAATCATCCGAGCTATAAACCACAAACAATTGGCCATTTCCTGAATTGGCAATGTTTTGAATCTCTTTGAGGAAAGGATTTCTTCAGGATTCTGAGGGAATAAATTGGCCCACTATTGCAAATAGAGGAATCAAGATGCTGATACACCCATCTCAGCCGGGGAGGTAAATGTCAGTCCTTCTACTTAACCTCATATGATGGCAGGAAGGAAGAGGCCCAAGAGGGTAGCAAAGATTTGGGGGGCCATGTAATTTCTGGCACGCGGTTGCCTTTAAATCCGAGATGGGTGTGCAATGTCGCCACGTGCTTGACTCATTCAGCAGTGTTTTGACACGTGGGTGACAGAGAGCAATTATATTTAAAAGCACAATTCTCTTTTAATAAACAATGTCTTGTTTGAGACTATTGACCATATGCCATGAAGAGTTAAATTCACTGCAAAGGTGGTGGCACATGAGGCATTGCTTAGAACATGATATGGTCACGCCCACAGTGATCATTCAAAATGAGCGCCTCAGTCAACCGTATGAGGCATTAGCACCCCTCTCAGTTTCAAATAAACACCGGGCCGCTGACAAGGCTGCTGTATTTGTGTTGGCACTGTAGGACAAGTATTGAATACGAGCTTGAGATACATACAAGAGAGAACGATGAGGTATGAAAGAATAGAACCGCAAGAGTGAGATATGGAGGCTGGGAGAATAAAGAAAGGGAATGTTAACCGATTTATTGGTAGATTCTAGTTTGGTCTGGCATGCATTGAAATTTTATTGCACATTTTGCTCGCACCCTCTTTATCTGTTGCTTATCATCAGAAAAATGGCGTGTGATCGTATGTGAAGACCAGCCATTGATTGTCAAGAACAGGGCCTGAAAAGTGAATCAATGAGGTTACGGGAAGCAAACCCAAAATAGTGTAAGAATACATCCCGACTGATGATCTCTCTGCCATACTCAGGTCAAGATGGACGATCGAGTCATGTCCACAGAGCAGGGCCTCCTCTTTCGTCGCCTCCTCAGCCAGGATGCGGGCATCTACATCTGCCGCTCCAGAGAGCATGGCTTCACCCAGACCCTCGCCCGGCTCACCCTGGAAGTCCTCCAGGGCGACACCATAGATGAGTTGATGGTACGGGACAACACTGGCATCTCTGAGCTACTCAAAGATAGATCGACTGGAGGCTACAAGAACTGGATGCCTTGTAGCTCGTATAACAGGTTGACCCCGATCGGCCAGTCTCGTATGTGGTTCAAGGACATCATGCAGACGATCGGCCCGTCCAACCTGCCCCACGTGGAGGAGTACTGCGAAAGGATGTGGTGTAATGAGAAGCTGAGGAGGAAGCACAAGAGCATGGTGGAGAAGTATCGGCAGGCCCAGGAGAGCGCCAGGAAGGTGCGCAGCAAGAGTTCTGGTGAGCGGAACCGGACGCCGCGGGATCTTAGTGCACGGAAGGACTAATGGAGAAAACAGAAGGAGGGGAACTAAAGGAGAAAATAAAGACAATTGGGGACAGGGGGACCAGCTTAGTTGGAGCTCAGTTTGTAAGAAGGTAGGTGGTAGAGTGATAGATGCTTGTTCTGCTTATCACTCCCCAAATATAGATTGGACAAGTTGTCTGCAGGAAGGACATGGCCTCAATCTAATGTTGAGATGGAGACATGTGACAATGTTTCAAATATACAAACTTTGATGATGTCTGTAACAAAACTAAGGACTTCAAACTTAGCTCGCATCCGAAGTTAATGATGGACAAAACCCTTTTTTTCTTGTACATGGTCTTTGTTAACTGACCAACATCAGACCCATTTCAGCACTCCACATCTTCACTTTGTAGTCCGATTTGTGTTTAGGTTAACCCCCAAACACTGGCATCATTAGCTCAGCTAACTAAGACTGAAAGCTACACAGAAACGACATGTTGATGGTTCAACAGATTATGAGCACTTTGCTTTGTTTTTGCTGCTTAGCACTGAACTTGCCATTCAACGGGAGGCGCTAGAACTGGAAATCCTCCACTAATCCATTTACTAAGGCTGGAAGTAATTCACTTCAAAATGGAAACAATTTTGTCCAGCTTGTTTGGTTCAGTATGGTACGCAAGGTGGGAGGAATGTGACACAAGCTTAACACTTTGATGACAGGACAAGTATCCAAAACTAATCATATGATAAATAATAGTCTACATTGTCTTGCTTTCCATTAGTTTAAATCCATGGATTAAACAAACCTTTGAAATGTCAATTGTGGAATGATCTTAATTGTTTTCAGTCAACATTAGAGATTGTCATAATAATTCCATTTTGTTGAAAACGTTTCCGGAATGTTGATCATTAACAGAGCTATTTATATGTGTTGTTTCTCTCATGACAAGTAGACATGACATCATCAGAAATGTCGAGTGTAGCGCCCCTCACATGCTTTCATTGCGATAGTTACAACTTACGTATGTGTCAATGTGTATATATGGAAAAATGCGCCAATCTGGAAGCCCTCTCATTTTACTGTATAACTAAAAGACTCCAAGTGGAAATGGCAAAATAATAATATAAGCATGATGTATTTGAAATTTCTGTCATTTGTACAATTTTTCATTTTAAGGCGTATCATTTTTTTCACCAACGTACAAGCACGTTTGGCACGCGAATGTTTATTTTTCTTGTCTAGGGGATGGTGAGGCTCACTATTAGACTCCAATTAAGGTGTTTTCTCTGCAAATATTAGTCCGTTGGGGGGGAAAAAAGGCTCCTTGAGAGGAGGATGGTGAAAGATAAAATGTGGTGTTATGAAACGAGCATAACTGCAAAAATATGTTTCAGTTAAAAATGTGGCATAATTGTGTGGCAGTTGTTAAATTCTATCCCTTGCACCTAAAGCAACAGCCCAACATTACTGATGGTTTATTTGTTTTTTCCCCCTCCTTTGATTAGTCTTTAGCTAGTAGAGCTTTTGAAGTTTGTTATTTTTAAAAGAACAGAATAGTGTTGTTTTTTTAACCCTAGCAACCTTTCAAAAATATCTATCTTCATCAATTGAAAAAAATGACTGTCCTCGAAAATGCATTTGCAGGCTTGTGCATTACAGTGCAACAGGTGGTGCTGAAGGGTAGTCAGGCCTTTTAGCAAATCAAAAGCCTGGAAAAGGTCCAAATGGTGAAGAGAGAAAATGTGCAATTAAGTGTGTGAACATACACACTTGACTATACATAGTGTTAACAAAACAAAGCATAAACAAAAACAAGCCTTTGTGGTCAAATTCACTTTTCACAATTATTTGTGGTCATGTAGAAATTGATACAGTGTATATAATAGAATAGAACTAACACAAATTTCTGTCCCTAATTATTTGGTGTTACAAGATAGAAGCATGCTCGAGCCGTCTGTAATTTGTGAACACATGCTTGAGAATTGTTAAATGCATATTGTTGTGAGAACTGCTAGCGTGCATTTAGTCAGCACAGTATTTGTGTATGTTTAAAGAGTTACTGTACGCTGTCAGATGTGGTATTAGTGGGGGGGAAAAGTTGAGATCATCTACGATTCTGTTAAAAAAATTACACAAAAATAAAATACAATTTACTGCGTTTTTAGCCCATTTTCTCTTAATGGCTTGCTAACTGTCCAACATGAGCATTAATTTGTTGAATCAAAAACAAACGGTGATGATTTTATATGAGTGAATCAACTATAGTGAGCTTTTACTGTTTTGTATGTAAGTGCTATTTGAGGGTTTACTTGCTTTTTTAAGCATGTCGTACTTATATGCTATCTATGATTTTCTGTTCACTTATTAGGTGGGACTGGCTCAATAAACTTTATTTGAAATGTTTGGACAAAAGGAACTGTGTACCTTAGTAGCGTACGCACACTGTTTGTTAATGTTCCAAATGTTTACCTTAAAGCCACAATGTTGTTGGACACTGTTGAATGACAATAAAGATTTGAATTCTTATTACTTGCATTGGAATCACCAAATAGAAAAACCCAAATTGCAGACATATTTCAATGTAGCACCGTACTTATTGTTTTTGCAACACCATTTGTACAGTAAAAATCAACCTTTTCACACCGCACGCCTTGATGGACTTTTCTTTGTGCACTGGGGCACTGACATAATGCTGCAACCAAAAAATCCATTCTACTCGATTGTTCCCACCAAGCTGGAAGCAGAAAATCTTCGAAAATGTCTTGATGATACAAAGAGTTAAGATACAGGGACAACTTGGGGCTTTTGTCCAACTCCTGACTGATTAATGATATGATTAAGCGCTACGTCCCAAGGCTGCTCTCTTAACAGTGAATTACTACAAACTGGACTGAACCGTTTCTATAGATATCTTCAGATAAGGCTTTCCTGACTGGACTGCCCATGTAAGGCTGGGTTCCACTGTTCTATGGTTTTAATCGCTACAAACTCAAGGCTGTGGGAGGAAATCAATTAAGCAGTGCAGCGTTTTATGTTTGACTGTCTAAGATTCAGGAATGCCAAGCCAACCCTCAGGGAGCAGGTCACAGATTAACAGGCTCCACATTGACTAATGATGATTAATCTACCAATGGGGGAAAGCTGAGCAAAGGGGAGACTCTTAAGAGACATTTTACTTCATTGGAAGGCGCCTATTTATCAGGGACTATTTTTCTTGAGGTCAAATGGATCAGTTTCGCTACAGTCTTGTCAATGATCTGGGATAAAGCTACATCTGTAAAATAGTCTTGATAAAATAAAATATGCAGTATCATAACCTGGGAGCACATTGCTAAGGTCATATTTTAACTCACACTTCCCAGCCAGCCATTTTGGTCCACATCAGGCCACCAAAGCAAACACCCTATTGAGTTGCCCGTGACTAGAAATTCTTTCCAGGATAATAATTCAAATGTAACTAATGTGGAGTCAAATGGTCATTGTGTGATTGTACAGGGCCATTTTAGGAGGCCCAGGCCTCCATAGTCCTGGAGCACTCTAACCTTTCCCAGGGAGAATCCACACACATTTACCTCTCATGTCCACAGTCCACCACTGGCACCAAGCACCTTGTGGTCACAACTATGATTAACAAGTTAGCATAATGGTCATGTAAGTGGAACCCTAACCCTAGTTTGAAACCATAGAGAAAAAACATAAACATAGTTTAGAACCCAAACCAGAGTTTGAAATAATAGTTTAACCCGAAATTTAAACCCTGCTTTTAAAACTAGGGTTATGGTTTCAAACTAGGGTTAGGGTTTCAAACTAGGGTTTTTGAAACCCTAAAAAAATACTACTACTACTACTACTACTACTACTACTACTACTACTACTACTACTACTACTACTACTACTACTACTACTACTACTACTACTAATAATAATAATAATAATAATTATTATTATTAAGTAATTATTATTATTATTATTATTATTATTATTATTATATAATTATAATAATAATATGAAGAAGAATAAGTAGAAGAAGAAGACTAAAACCCATATTCCATAACTCTTAGTGACAATAATTATTTTATAAATTAAAAAAGAAGAAGACTTCATAAATGTTCATATTTGACTTTTAGGTGTGTGTGAAAATACTGGAGCGCTCCTGATCCAGCACACAATGGCCACTGGAGGGCAGTGTGGGACAACATATGGTAGACGGTTCCCTCGCGCCTTGGTTATGCTACATGAACGTCATAGTTGCAAAGGTCGAGGTCCGACAGAAGAAATGAGAAGTGCCACCTACAGCGTACCAAGGTTGGGAGATGCCAAAGTAAGATACACTGATTTCAAATATGATTTGCAACTTTTTTTAATTAATCACAATCAACATATGCAACAACATTTGAAAAACAGAGGCCACAAAGTACCGCTTAGAATAAAAATAAAAAATAAAATTATAGTCACACTCATAAATATAATAATAATAACGTTAATGTATATAATGTACTATCGCCCACAACTATGAGTTGTCATCTTGGGAGTCATATTCCATTTGAGAATAATAAAAAAAATAATTAAGATCAAATTAAAGTGAGGTTCCCGATGTTGTTACTAAGGTCATACACTATCTTGACAAAACATATTGAGACACAACAACAATTCCTTGTGAATATTAATGCTAATTGTTCCCATTTTGGAAAATTGTATGATTCCGTCTTAATGGAAGACTGTCATGCATGGATCCGTTTGGTGTGAAGGAGCAAGCTCATCTTTCTCCGGGATCTGATAGCAGTGACTTTGGACTTCATCAACAGAAGGAGTGGGAGTTTGAATTTCTACAAAAAAAAAACCAACTCCATATTTTCTCAATTTTCCCCTCCTAGATGTAACAACCACGTGTACCTTTGCCCAGGTAGCATACGCTTAATGAGGAGTAGAAGGGCCACATCAAAAAGGGCAAATCCTAATGAAGTAAAGTAATGAGTAAACTACAAATATGGTAGACATATAGCAGCAATATGATGAGGACTGTTGATGTGGGGGAGTAATCACTGGAATAATCGTAAATCCAAAAAGATTTGTGACAACTTTACGCCACGAGTAGTCAGAAATACGCAAAGTGGCACAAGGGGCTGGACCAGATAATCGAACCAAGTAATACCTCTCAAATGCGAGGCAGACTTGGCAGTTTTATTCACCCTAGTGTGGCCCTTATACTCCTCATACTCTTTTAGAAGTAAAATAAACAACAAACTTGGACATTGTTCAAAAGCCAGTGATTTTCCCGCTCGTTTCAAACTCTGTAGTGGTTTCACATCATTAACAACTGGACACATGTGACAGATGTTTTTCATTTTGTGCCAGTGTGTCCCTTGCTACTGCGCCTACCCCAATCTAATAATGTCTTTATGCAGTGTGACAAAACAAAAGGAAAAGCTGAAGAAGTCTCGTGAGACCATCACATGAAGTAGTCCATCTTTCCGCATGCACTTGTGTGTTTCCAGTTGTAGAAGTATATTCCAGTTGTGTCTCCGAAATCTGTCATGTCCACCGTCGCTCTACACCGCTTGTCATGTCTTTAGGGGTGAAGAAAGATGTACGTTCATCCCGAAGGCTTCCGGGATCCTTTAGTGGCACAGAGTTCACTAATAGATTCTAACAACATGTAGTTTGTCCCGAGGTCATAGGCCAACAATGTGGCCCGCTGTCCGTCATAGTAAAAGTACTGAGAAACGAGTGTACATTGATTTATACAGTAGCTATCAAATGGGTGTGGTTTACACTCAACTACAATAATGGCACATCGTGATGGCATCGTGCAGGATGAATGAACACATGCAAGGAACTCCACAGATAAATATACAGAATGAAGGAGGCGGTGTGTGTGTGTGTGCGTGTTGTGTGTGCATTCATGTGTATGTGTGTGTCTGCATGTGTAAACTCCTCCAAAAGCTGTCTCAGTCCCTTTCTAAACTTCTACTTGAATCAGTTCTTCCAAGCACACTTGTTCTTCTTGTTGGTGTTACTCCCCCGCGCTCCGTGGCGCCCGAGGGATCTGCTTTGCATCGTGGGTTCGGCGGTTCCTCCCCTTCCTCAGCTCCTGGAGATGCTTCCACTTCTTATTAGTGGGCCGGACGGACGGGCCAGGTGGTATGGAGTCCCTCCCTGAACCGGAACCCTTTTTCTCCATTATAGCACCGGCAGGATTCCGGCGGGCCCAAACCTGCTCGCAAATCTGGTCCACTGTGCTCAGGTTTGGATGGTCCACCAGCTGCATAAAGTCCCGATACCAAAGCTTCGGGTTGGCCACTAGGGGCCCACCCCCGCTGCGAGGCTCCGCTCGGGAAGGGGCCTCGGAGGGCAGGTTAGACGACGAGGACTGGATGACATCTAAAGTGATGCCCAAGAGGGTTTGGGTGAAGCCGTGTTCCATTGCGTGACACTGGTAAACACCCATGTCCCTCCTCAGGACACGGCGAATAAGGAGGCCTCTCTCTGTCTGCAAGATACGATCATCCAGACGCACCTAGAAATGGGATGAGGGACAAAGTCAAATAGGTCTCATGAATTCGTTCATTCACTATTCCTTGCACATGTATTATTTTTTGCTATAAACAAAAGACTTGATCTGAATCATCAACCTTTTTGAGACTTCTACCTGGAAGTGGCTTGTTGCTTTTTGTCAGATTGGACATAATGTGTTTTTTTTTCCCTCTTAGGAGCAAGTCCAGCAAAGGCCCAATTGTTGGATGTGTTTAAAAAGAAAAAACCCTGAGCGATTACCCTATGGTTCATGTAATCGCAATTGTTCACCTGTTCAATGTAGTGACCGGATAATATAACAGCTCAAATACCTTCTTCTATTTCACTATCTTGTACTAGGAAGATGTGGAACTAGTTAGAAATAACAATTAAAAGCACACCGAACAATGGAGTCAACAGTCAGGAGTTTCTCACCATCTGTATGTTGACTCAATGAAGTTTGACATTCTTACCTCTTCTCGTGGCTTGTCTCGTTGTCTCTGAAAAGTCCAGGTGACTCGGGCCTGAAGAGATTTGGGGATGCATTCCAAGAAGGTGCTGCTTCCTTCGACTCCGTATAGCTTCTTCTCGGCGATGTGGTGATGATGGTGATCTGCGGCGAAAGGGGAAAGACAAAACAGTATTTGATTACCTGTGATGGAGACTGAGTTGTTCTGATCAAGTTAGGTTTGTTACCTCCTGAGCAAAGAGTGTTGGGATCACCATTCCTCACATCCTGGCGCCGGAATCGCCTGGTAAAATAAAATCATTTCATTGAATGAAAAACGAATATTCAAAACACGTATGTCACTGGCGTGTGTTGTTTTTTATGAATTAAAAAAGGACCTTTTAGTGTTGGGAAGGTAGCGGGTGCATGATGTCCCATCCCAGGCGCAGTAAGGGTCTCGGGCCAGGCAGCACTCCGCACAGGCTTTCCCGTACACGCTGCAACGGTGGAGGGGCACCTGGGCGATGCCCGTGTTGGAGCCCACGTACAGTTGTTGCTGCCGTGATGGAGCAAAAAGACGGCTTAGACACAACGCAGGTTTGAGGGGTTCTTGTTCGACACCACTGGACTTACCCGTTTGGAGGAGATCTGCATGTCGATGATAGACGATGCATCCTGAGGAGAAGAGGAAATTGGGAAATCTGTGGAAGTACTTACAAAATATGGCACAAGTAACGAGAGGACAGTTTATATGTGATTGATTTTTTCTCCCTACTTTGAAGACTTCCAGCTCTTCCAACAGAAGTTCTTCCATGTTTTTCCAACTTTCCTTGGGCACATTGATGACTTTGAGTACTGTTCCTTTGTCTAAACAATAAAACATGAAAAAACAAATTTAGTTAACATGCAATTTAGATGTGAGCAGATTCACACAGTTTTCCCCTATATGATCCAATGACAAATTTATATTTTTTTACCCAAATTGGGTATCCAGATTTATTATCTATTGCTGATAAACATATTTTGATGAAGTAAACAAAGAACAATCAAATTGTTGCTCTTTTGTACTTCACATCGCACATCCTAAGATTGACTCAAGCATGAAAGTATAAATTCAGTGTTGTTCCGGTGTGATGCTGAGGTGTGAGCGAAATCATTTTACCTGTGCCAATAAACATGACGTCATACTGTCCATCAGCAGCGTTGACTCGGTCCACAGTGACCTGTGTGAAGCTGTAGTCCACATTGGTTCTGACGAAAACCGGCCGTCTGGTCATGGGGTACACCGGGTTGTACATCAGAGGGTGGTGACGGGCAAACTGAATCACGTCGTCTGGGAAACCCTTGGTGGACTCAAAACTGCCAAAAGTCTTGCTGGGACACTATTGGAAAAAAAGGAGGGGGGTTAATCATATGAGATTAGACTATAAGGCATTCATTGTTGTGTGTTTAATAAAAAAAATTTAAAAAAGAGAGATAGGGAGAGGGGGGCTGGGAGAAAGAGAAGGAGAGAGAGAGAAAGAAAGAAAGAGAGAAAAGCAAGCCAGTCGTGCTACTATGTTCTCCGAAGCAAGAAATTTGCTGACTCATCATCATCCACTCTGCCATGTCAATTTCATTTAGAAAGAACAGCAATATGGAGAAAATGTTGGAGGCGTGAAATGGGCTTTCGATAGTTTGCTCCATCTGACCGTCCCTCATTCCCTCCCCCCATCTGTCTGTCCGTCCATCCATTTCGTCCTTATTCTGTTCAGGGTTACTATATGTGAGCTGGAGCCTATCCCATTTGGTGCAAAAGGCAGACAAAGCCTGGCCCGGTCTGATCACAGAAGGCCATTCACTCTCACATTCACACAATCTTTGAGTGGGAAATTTAATGAACCACACTGCTTGCACCAAAGTCAGGCAACACATTGTACTATCAGTGACTCCAATTGCAAACTATAAATACTTGATTGTACAACACAATGTATTGCTTATAAGAGGAGAGGTTTGCACTGTAAGTCAAATGCAATTATACTTTGGAGGCCATTCAATGAAGATTGCTCAAGTGTGGGAGAAAGCTGAGAGGCTGCAGAAAAAATCCTGCTGACACTGCAGGCCTAACAACACAAAAGCAATATAACCACTGTGGAATTAAATCAAGTAGTCTAAACGCTGCAAAGTGTTTGGATTAACATCTCGCATTCAGGGCCTTACTAATTGGCTTGGGGCTTCTTTTCTCTTCATTGGTCCAAAAATAATGATTTATTACCTAAGTTGCTTATTGAAAATGTCACAAGGACTTAGCAAAGGTCATTTGCAGATATTGATCAGGTTCCAAAGAAGAAGAACAAGTATGTTGCAGTGAGTGAGACGTGAGTGATCTTTTGACATACCATTCCTGGCCGGGGGTAAGGCACTTTTCCCTGGAAGGGGACCCATTGGTAGTTGGGCCCCTCTTTGTGAGCAAACGGCCCCAGGAAGGCCCTCCGGATATCATTCATGGAGTAAAGACACACAGCTGAGCCTTTAAATACACTGCTGCTGGGGGACAGGGAGAGGTGGGTTAGATGCATCAGCGCGCACACACACACACACACACACGCACACACACGCACGCACACACACACGCGCACACACACACACAAATAACATCCATCACTGGAGTCTGACCTGGAAGTGGAGAAGACTGTGTAGATCAGAGGATTCTTTCTGTCCCTGGTTTGCAGCAGGAATACATCGCCTGAGGATGGACACACGCTTATTCAAAGGTGCTTCCGGGGGGTCAAGGGTTAAGAGAAAGATACACACCCTGTGGCTGTGTCTACCTAACTTCCATAGATATCTGAGTAAGATCTCTGCCCCAAGACATCCATCCATCTATCTATTTATCTATCCATATCAAATCCATATGGTCTCAAAGTGAGAATGCTTTGCGCCACCTGGCACACCTGTCTAGCTGGAGGTGAACAACATGACGGTAACCCCAGTGACATCAGATATCGTTTCAAAGCAATATTGACCAACAGTCTTTAGGGCAACAGGTGCTGAAAGAAAATGTTAACAAGCCGGCTGCAGTTCCTAAAAGAAAAAAAAAAAAAGAATACTCATGCCATTTTGAATTTTTCCATGGTCTTAAAATTGTCCTAACGGTAAAATAGTCATTTAACGTGAAGTAAAGATCTGGCTTAAGGCGGTGCCTTCTCCTTTTATGGCAATGAAAAAAAAAAACAAAGAAGCACAAAGAAAGATCACATTTGAACCCAAAAATATTGCTGGAGAGATAAGTCTGCTACTGATAATGATCAAGTCCAATAGACTAGTCAAAGACTTTGGATAAGGGATGAAAAGTGGTGTGATTTCTACACTGACTTACATTCTTCAAGAAAAAAATAACTTGTTTTTTGGGGGGTGTTGTTTCTGCAATGGTTTGGCATGCATTCTTGTTTGTGAATGTGTAAATGGGTTGCAAATGATTAGCTGGAAAATGATTCAATTTGAATAAAATGCCGTACTCCATTTTTCATCCGCAGCAAAATTTCCCGTGTCTAAATTCCCAAACTTGTTTGTTGGACTGGAGTTCTTCTCCAAGAAAATCAACTTAACATGCTTTGCTTTGCTTTGTGTAACATAGCACCAAAGGCTTCCCACTAAGATGGAAACAGAATTGTCCAAATGAGAAATTATGCTACAGGGCAAGCTAAGTCCATTAAGTAATTGGCTGTATTATACAATATATACAGCTACATGGTCGAGGGAAAACCTCACAAGCTGACTTGTAAAGAGAAGTGCCCCAAAGCTTTTATCCTAGCTTGAAACAGAGCACACTTTATCACATAACCTGAAAACACTGGTTGGAAGGGATGCCAACACCTGGGGGGGCAACTAGTAGTTAAATGAAGTCTTGTGTCTAAATATCCTCTGGCTCCCAATCTGAGCACAAAAGCCCAATACTGTTTTTTTTTTTTTGCTTGTTTGTTACCAAGACAAATCTGCAGCTGTTGGCTGTATACACCGTATCTCACAGAGCGCCCAAGGCTTACAAGCAAATTGTTTGAGTCACACTCACGTAGTTCGTCAAAGTAAGTATCGCTGCCGTCGGCTCCCGGTACCGAGCAGATCAGGCGGGTTTTCAGAAACGTCGTCCACTTATTCACCAAGCTTCTCTGACCGCCCATGTCATTCTGTTTCAATGAAAACACATTCAAACGTCAGATACTGAGGAAAATATCCCAACAAACTCACATCATGAAAGAATAATTTTGATCTTGTTCAAATAAAGGAAACTCTCAAATGTCCCAAATGGTACTTCATTTTTAGATCTATGGATCTTTTTAGACAATTGCATTGGACTGTGTCTTGAACACGGAACAATATTTTACCCTGCAGAGTTGTCCAATGCGGGAGTAAGTAGACTTCCCCAATCCTTGGGCCTCCACCGCCGTCTCCCGGAACAAGAAAAACACTTTGTCATCATCAGGATTTTCACTTTCCGGGACCCAAAAGGAGCCGATAAATTTGGGCTCTGGTAAACAAGAAATGAGGAACAAGGAAATGTCACTCAACGTTTATTAATGTTTTGCACGCAAAGTGGTCAAGTAAACACACCATTGAGCCAACGTGAGTCATGCTGCTCCGTGCGGATGGAGGGACGTTTCCCCAGACTTCGAAAGATGGTGAAGTCCCGCCCCATTAAATCCGTGGCCACACCTGCATACAGCTCATCACCTTGGAAACAACAAAATCGCTAATATGACCTTTTAGAAACCTCGTGTGTTTTTAGATGCATCATATTGAGGACACAGTAAAAAATCCAACAAAATTCAATATAAAGTGCAAGTGAAAAATGTCACGGTTACCAATGAGCACAGAAGCCGCATTATGGCGAGGATCATACGGACTCTTCCCTTTGCCATCTTCCATGTTGGAAGGGTTGATCTTGAAGACATGGTCCTGGCAGGGAGAACACAAGGAAACGGTCTTGAGAATTGAAAGGTCAATATCAAAATAATGAAAGAAAGAAATTACATTGCACGTTTTTAGGATTTCTTTTATACAATGCTAATACAATCTGTGGATGTAAGCTATGAATAGCGTGTATATTGTAGTATTCATTGTTGCAATTCATTCTTTTGTATGTACAAAGATAATGTTTAAATTTCTGTTTTGTGAATATTATGTTCTTCTTCTGTGCGGTTCATGATCTTATAATCCTAGTTATCAAAAAGAAAAAAAAAGTCTCTACTCTGAAGCATTGATATTAACTCGTGCTGTTGTTTTTTTTAATTCAGCACTGCGCGTCATCTGCCTCATAGTCAGGAGATCGGCCTCAAATCTTAATAATAATGTGTGAGTGGAGTTCTCCCCCATAGATTTTAAATATGTGCTCATCCTTCCTTATCTATCAAAAATATGCTTCTTGGGTTATTTTCCTTCAGTATGAAATGGCAGAAAGTTGATTAGCAACCAGTCCCTGGCTCTTGGCTGAAATCAGCTCAGCTATTTGTCTCAATGAACGGATGTTTGAATGTATTCACCTCCATCCGGTGGCCCACCTCCACAAAGGCACAAGTGGGATGGAAGGCTCCGGTTCCACAGGCGTACAGGTGGGTGCGGTTATAGTGGTGGACAATCTTCACATAGTTCACGCAGTCAGACTGAAAGACAGACACAGATGAAATTGTCATGGGCGTGACTCGTGATATTTACTTGCCCATTGTAGACAACTGGGTATTTTTATGTGTGTATGTAGTTTTTCTTCTTCCCCCAGCTAATGGCGTCTGGACACATTTGCGCATCAGGCTAAGCTTACAGTGGATGCCAAGAAATCGATTGAGAAAGATTGATTGGAGTTTTTTAACCCTTCAGTCTCAATCCGAACACTCATTAAAGATCAAGCGCACATTCGCAAATACGGGGTGTTAAAGCGTGCATTGCCCTTTGACCTTTGACCTGCTATTGAGACAGCAGTCCTAATTCATGCTCTGACCTCAGCATAGTTGTACTCTTTTGTGTCTTGACTGCCGTGTTCTTTCTTTGCTTTAACTTTCTCGCTAGCAATTAGCGACACAGTCACCCCATTTCATCCATTATCCGCTACTTCTTGCCATCTGGACAGCGTGCAATTGCCATTGATGTTTGTGCACAATGGATGGCCTGTGTTCCCAAAATGGAATTGTTTATCTTTCATAAAAAGCAACATCATATTTTGCTTTTAATAAAACAATTTTGGGGCGGAATTGCTTTTATGAGTTTAGACAAATTGAACAATAGTGAGATGGCTAAATTGCTGGTTCCTGTTTAGGCATCGGTTAACGAAAATATGAGCAATGAATGACAACTAAAGAAGACAAACGCATAAGAATGCTGTATTTTCTTTTAACGCATTTCCAAGCCATTTTTAGCAAATGGTCAGTGGTAAACGTAAAAGGACTAAGCCTCTACTTCCAGTCGATTTGCAGCAAGACAAAAGCTTGAATAGCTATAACGCTGTTTGTCTTCCTTCTCTGTTTTGACTGAGTGTGAGGCCGTTTGGCTGTGTGAGAATGGAATTCCCAGTGATCCAGGAAACATTGTTGATGCCTGAGAACGTCTGGCTGAACATACAGTGGCGGTTGTCCAGTGGACAAACTTTAGATACACAACACAGCTCAGGAATGCCTTTGATCGCATATGCCGACCAGGACGCTCTAACTGAGGACATTTTTTAGATTAATTCATCCTGGAATAGACATATAATTATTCTGTGACCTTCCACAAAATCATACGTACACCATGGAAGACAAACAATGGAATCTGTGTAAACGTCCAGATAGCTCTTAGAAGGACATTTAATACTTTCAACATTAAATGAACAATGCCTCTATATGAAACTGACAAGATATTAGGGGGTCGAAGGGATTAGGCAGGCCAGTGTCTACACTGTTGCAGTGTCGCCACTTTAGTTTTCACTTTGAGTATAATCATAATGATGAGAATAATAATAATCATCATCATCACAGTTCAGCATGCATGGATTTGTTTATTTGCGGATTTCTTTCCGCCCAATATTTTAATGTATAGTTTCTTTCTGCCCCCTACCCCTCGCCTCATTTTAACCTATCTGTCATGGAAAACAAATTTAATATTTATCAGCGGGGTTTTTTCAAATCGTGTTAATTTTTTTGTAATGATTGTTTTTTCTTTTAATTTCTTTCGCAAATGGGAGGCTATTATACGCAGAGTTTCTCTATTCTGTGGCTGGCCTTGTCCTTATCCCCTGTGAATACTGTATTTGTTTTCTACATTTCTAAGTATCATGTAAGTCAGCATGATTATTTGTATGAATCTCCACAGTGTAAAGGATTTCTCTTTTACCATGCTATTGTGCAAGTGCATGTTCTTTTATTTGGAGTTCTTTGGATTTCTGTGCATAGTATTTATTACAACCATAATGATAGTGGGATTTATTTGGAAACAGAAAAATGGTTTAGGCTACAACATATCGAGCAAAAATGCTGACTTTAAAAAAATATATATATATCTATATTTTGCAATTGTTCTTTTAAGCTTTGTTCCTGTTTCCAGTTTGGTATGCTTAAAGATTTTACAACCTACATTTTGTGGTATTATTATAGAGTCTTCTTTTATTTTTTTGGGGCCAGAATTGAGGTCTTCTCCAATATCCATCACGCTGTGTCCAACAACCACCGCAAGGCTGCATTCCATTCTTTTCTCCATCCACACAATAATGGCAGTCTCACCTTGGCCAAGCAGAAGGACGGTCAGTGGTAAATTATGATAAAGATAATGATCCAGAGTTAACCACAATGTTGAAATATTTGGTGTGTGTTTTTGACTCAGTTGTGCATACCACTCCTTTGTTCAAATTTTCAACTACCACGTAATTCAAACCACAATCAAGGCTGAACAATCCTGAACAGGACAGCCATGAACTGAAAAATTGCGGTGGTAACATTCCACTTACATAGTCTAAATGGCAGTAATGCAAATTGTCAAGCGGATGTCGGGTCCAAAATCTGACCACATGAGAGGTAGCGGGAATAATTCTTAATTTAGTCAGTTGCTATACTGAAAAAAAAACAGTTCCAATACATTAGACTGCACCACGTTTAACTTCATTTTATCCTTACACTTGAATGTTAGAAAGCACACTTGAGCTGTCCTGTCTTCACTTAGCCTCTGATCAACATCATCTAAACGGAAGTGGTTTCATTTTATTTCCATTTATTAGGGTAATTATTTATTACACGTGAGTTAATAACCGTCTTGACAAGTAGTATGTATATGTTCAAATATTACTTTAATGCCTGTAGCTCTATACAGTAACTAAAGAATTTATTATGGCAAAGGTTTGACCCTGGAAGAACTTATTTTGCCTTGGGCAAATTTGTTTGGAGAGGTTTTGTTCCAGAACAAATCTTGTACAAGATTAGCTCTGATCAATATTTTATGGATTATTTTCCATGGTCTGTACCAGGGATGGGCAAGTGGAGGATGCGGCCCACGACCACATTCTGAGTAGCTCCTTGGTTTTTTTTTTGACAAATCTAAATCATCTTCAAAAAAATTAAATACTAAAATACACAATAGACAAATACAGTAGTTGTGAAATCTTATCCTTTCAGGAAATTAACAGTAACAGCAGTGCCTTGTGAATTCAAGTTCAGCGGAAATCCTCTCAAGTTAAACAACGGACTTCACTGTGCTCCAAAGGTGCTCTTCCAGTGAAGGCACATTTAGAGAGAAGCAACAATATGAGACATTGAGTGTGAACAAAGTGACTGGGAGGGCAGACCTAAAAGGGGGGGGAGGCGCTGACCTCTTCCGAAAGAGAAAGCACGCGTTCTGGTAATTAGGGTCAACAAGGAAAGGTCAGCTCGGTTAGTTCCGAATGTGTCAGGCCTTAAGAAATGAGAGGTTGCTGTTAGATACTGATTAAAAACACACTCAAAAGCAAGAAAGACACTAAACAGGTCCGATTATGACACACACACACACACAAACTCTTGTCCAGGTGAAAGTGGAAGCCTGAAGTCGTCAATGAATGGTGCTCATTGTGTTGTCTACATCTGTGTAATCATGCTGATAGAGGCTTTGTGCAACACACGCACATACTTTTACATGCATTGAAAACAGCATAGACAGAAAGCACTCAGAAGACACTTGAACATGTCAAATGTCATCCGAGTCTGTGTGGTCTAAAGATACTCTCAATTTAGACACATAATCATCATATACGTAGATTCAACGCATGTGGTAAAGTTTAGAAATATACGTAAATGTGGATCAAAGTTACTATTGTTGGCATCCAATAAAAGGACGAGGAGGAAACAGAGTATGTTTAGAGAAAGTGTGAAGCGTAAAACCAGGGGCGTGAGTTCAATCCCTGGAACGCGTATGCTTCCATCAGTGGAAGAGATCTCCACCCCAGTTTTTTTTTTTTAGCGACTTGTGACCTACTACAACCTGGAAGCAAAGCACTCTTCTCGGTGCAACCCAGGGAAAATTCCAGAGTGAAAGAATCACTCTGGCTAAAGCAATGATCATATCTAAGCCAAATGGTAAGCTGAGCTGCAGTCTTAGCGGCATTGGCTTCACTTGTTGTTTTTCATTTCATAGTCTTCTAAACGGTCGACATATTTGCACACATGTATTATGCCCACCAATAATGACAAAATGTCACTTAGATATTGCAAATGCTGAAAACAATTGTGTTTAGACAATGTGAGCAGACTTACTGTGATATCCTTGCCAGCCCAGTTACATTCCTCCCTCCACTCAACAGGGGCAGGCCAGTGGATCTGAAACACAACAGTGGGACGCTTCATTATTTTTCCGTTGGTTTAATGGTGCCTAATCTAGTTATACAATATTTGTTCAATTTTATGCCATCCTTTAAGTATGGTTTTGAAATCATTTGTCCAACCTTGTGCTCCTGTTTGCCGATGTTATCCAGTGAGAGCGACAGCAGGAAGTTCTTTGCCCCAACAAAGAGTCGGCCCCGCTCCTCGTCCAGCAACAGAGCGCTAAAGCAGCACGATCGGTCCAGCTCAAAGCGCCTCACTCCATTGAACTGCTGCAATTCTACAAAGAAAAACGTGGGGGACCGGATTAGGATGTTACACCTTGTAACAAAATATGAAAGGCTACTTTCCTTCATCTTTGAATCCCCGAAAAACAACTTCTTCATTTTCTTTTTAAATTAATTTATCTAGTTAAGTTGGTGTGATGGTTTGACTAAAATGCCAGTTAAATGGAAGGTATTTCTAAACTTATCATTCTTTTTATTTATTTCTTTGCACTTGATTGTATTTCTTCAAAAGAAGTTGTAGAACTGCATGTTTTCTTGGGATTTACTTGGGATATTGCACTATATTTTGAGTCTTATTTATGGGCACATTTTTGTAACTCAAAACAATTGACCTGAAATAAGGCCAACAGCTTTTGATAATTTCTCCAGTAGAAGGTGGTCAAGTCATGTGGTAGATAAAACAAGATTACGATTTTATCCATTTGATTTGCATTTTAGTTTAACTGCACCTTACGGCTAAAGACAAATATAATTGCTTGTCACGTGCCGGTTTTGTAACTTTCCATCTGGCAACAACAACGTCAGAGAGGGTACGCTGAACTTGTCACCCAAAATGAAATAGGCAGGTGTTGTGGAAAGGGCTGCACAAAATGGGTGGATGAGTGAAACTTCTACGACACAGGACTTCACAACAATACTACATACACTCAAAGAGACAATCAAACAACTTCCACTTTGACACCTGTTTGCATTTTCTTACACCAAAATAACATTGTCATATCAACAAACGACACAAAAAAAGCAACACCGTTTATTTATCTGCTTTCAATTAAAATGATTTTGGCTTATATATGAGTTTATATTAGGGGAAATCAGCGTCATGTTCTTAGTTGGTAAGGGTGGGGAGCAAGCCCTTGGCGCTCAAATAGAAGATCATATGATGGATTTACTATTAGGTTGCCGCCTTGGGTGTCACATCATAATATATTACAGTGACTGTAAATGAAGACCACTTCTTCACGTCACTTGGATGATTCCTTAAAGCTTCTTGCCTTACCTTTGTATGAGAGCTTCATACGCGGCGAAGACGAAGAGGAGGAGGAAGATGACCGTGTCACAGTGCTGGAAGAGGAAGCGTGAGCGGCGGCCAATCCCAAAAGAAGGAGAGAGCTGCAGGTGACCATCATGGCCGCCATCATCATCATCATGGTCATCATTCTGGCACAGTTTCTTTGAAAGTCCGCAATGGGAATGTGAGGATAACCTTAACACAGGTCTTAAGGTCAAATATTCAACTGGAGTCCATTGGTTGAGTAACGCCTTATCGTGCCAAAGTTCCAGTCTTCTTTTGGACCTGCCGTCTTGGCATGGAAGCGTTCTCCTGGCAGATCCCCAAAGCAACAGATCTCACCTTTCACCTCCAAGAAGGGATGAAAATGTCACACACGCAACAGATCCAAATCTAAAAATAGAAAAGGAGAGGCAAGATTTAGAGATGGTCAGCAACAGATTGCCTGAATTTGCCTCACACGTACACACACGCACACACGTGACGATGACGGTGGGACAAGAAGAATTTTGCATAAGCATAACCCAGCATAACCATACTTGTTATCAAAGTCAATTTCCAACACATCCGGATGGATTTTTGCCGATTTGGCAGGCCAAGTTTGGCATTCTTTGATCGGGTGTCAGGAGGCGGCCCAATGTTTAAATTTTGTGCTTCTGCCATGTCAAGACTCGAGTCCGCTACGCTACTAGCACACCCCATTTGCTTTGATTGGCCTTGAGTGACCCTCGATTGTGACCACTCCCACAGAGGTGCAGCCCTCCGCCTCACAGATCCACCAGCCTGCGCTCATTTGCACAATTACCAAAATCGTGTATATTTATACTTATAGCTTCATTTACAAGATTTTCCCTTAACTTTAGCAGCTTTATTTTAATGCACAGCTGTTTAAAGTACATTCATATGGGGATACGAATACTTTAATGGCTTCATTATCTCGGATGTTATCGATAAATTATGTCTGAAGTTATTTTACAAAATACTGTCCTGACCTGCACTTATATTGTTTTGAGAAAAAAAATTATAATACACGTGAGTCTTGCCGCAAGGAAAAATGGACCAACTTTGATTTTTCTTACAGCAGTAGCCATTTTTCAAAATTGTACACTGTTTGATTATTTTTCACCGTGTGACCCTGAATTAGTTAAGCGATGTTGAGACTGGATGGATTATTTTTCATTTGCTGTAATGCAGCCAAAAGACATTCATTCAACAACTAAAAATTCACTTAGACTCAAAACGTGTCCAGGGTGTGAGTGATCCATTGTACATAGAGTACAGTGCAAAAATAGTAGGCCACCATTAGATTTGTTGTTTTTGCAATACTATATTCACCGTGTATGGTGTAACTATAATGTCACTCAGTCGAGCGTGAGATTCCGCTATGCCCAAACAGAGAAAAACAAAGCTAGTTGTGTTCTAGTCCATCTCTTGACTAGTCAGCAGACTACTTCCTGGTATCCGAATAATAATGGGGCGTGGAATCTTATTTTAATGCCATCTGCAACACAACTTCAGGTAGGCGCCGTTACTTTTTCCTCGACCCGTAAACCACCCCTCTTCACAGTTTTGCGTAATCTTGTTGCTGTGTGTGGCCTACCATTTTCTGTTTGACTATGTAGAAATGACTGTGAGGCTGTGAGGAATGAAAACCAACAACAAAGCTCGTGGTGGGCCTGAGACTTTTTCGCAGTACGACAACTGTAGCAAGGGATGTATTGCGCATATGCACACATATGTGCTGCTGGCACACATTTTATGAATAATGGAGCTATTGACTACAAGAAACAAGCAAAGCTCTTATAAACTTACACAACTCCCTAGTCTCTCCAACACAACAGGACAGGAACATAAAACACCCATACCTAGCGGTATACATGAGACAGACACACACACTCACATACGTGAATGGACAAAGGTGCATATGCAAGCTTTTGAAACAGCACACATTCTGGTTTCCTGTGCCACACTGCACAGCTCTCCAAGTGAACAAAAGAAGTGTTGTGTTCTTCCCGTTTTGTTTTTTTAAACCTTAAAATTTAGTCTGCTAAGTTTGCGTGGCAAAACTGTGGAAAAAAAAAAAAAAAAAGTCTGAAATTGTCTTTGCCAACACTAAAGGAAGTGACTGATTATGGTGTGCAAAATGCATTTATAAAGCCTGAATTGATATTTGCTGTGGTGACTGGGGTGTATGTGTGTGTGTGTGTGTGTGTGTGTGTGCGTGTGTGTGCGTGCGTGCGTGGGCTGACACACGCACACACTTGCCGTTTGTGTGGCGTTGCAATAACACAACATATAGTGGTACACTTGCACACCTTTCACTTCATTGTCGACTGCTATTAAAAGCTGGACAAGTCTCATTATGTGTTTGTGTGTACATTAATGTGTCCTCTCAGGACTCACGCACACATACGCACAGCTTTTCTCGATCAGCACTTAACTGTGCACACGCATTCCCTGACAATTGCACAAACTCCCAGCTAGCTCCTTAATGCATCTTAATAAAAAAGAAAAACCCATTGGGTCTGCTGACACTTTTATTCAGTTCAGCTCCAATAGACACTACCGCAGCATGCCAAGAGGGAGTGGACTAAGAGGAAATAAAGAAAGCGAGAAGTCCAGATTTCTTAGAGTGGGTGGGGGTCAGGCGTCCCATAAAAAAAAAAAAAGCCTAAATAGCGACGGGTAGACAAAGCAGGGGCGGCCTTCCGGGTGTGACAGGCTTTAGAGAGTGAGGTTAGAGAGCAAGCCAATGTACAGCACAACATAATGAATGAATGATGGCTATTAGCATTTAACCGGCAGTCCTCTGAGAATACTTAGTTGTAAAGTTGGAGACCAGAAATGAGCTACAGTTGGAGGCTGAGACGAGGTGTTTGAAGGTAAGGATGTTAGAGGGCGAAAAAGCAAATGGCATCAGGGAGTACAGAAAGCAGAGTCATCGCATACCAATTTCCAACATTGTAACTCCTTTTTATAATGATGTGAGTTTGTTGCATGATGTCTGCTTACTGCTCTTACCATGTGTCATGTTCACTACATGACAAAACGATTTTTCTCAACCATTCAGTATTCAAGGTTGTTAGCACTTAATCATAAGAAAGTAGTAACTTGTCATAGCCGTGATGCTCGTTCACCTTGTAATTCCAAGTCAACAAGATGCACAAGTATGGAATTTAGTGCAATGTTTCAAAAATATTTCCATTGGTCGCTGAGCAACAACACTCACACATGAAGAAGAATGTGACAATCGTGACATCCCGCCTGTTTCACCCCTGCAAGTTTGGAGGGGCAGATAGAGAGACGGAGCGGGAGTTGAGACAAAAGGTAACTGGGAGAAAAGGACCGATTGTTTGGCTTTATGGGAGAAAATGAGTTTCCCAGCCTGCAACGCAGCACGTCTTATAGCTCTCCTTGTATTGGACCAATGAAAAGACAAAGGGATAAGGAGAAAAGAATCAAACAAAGGGCTACTAACTGGATTCATAAGAACACGTGTCAGTTAGGGTTAGGATAGAATTATTATTATTATTATTATTATTATTATTAATATTATTATTATTAAAGGGAGAACACAATGTATTACAATGCCCACATTTCCTCCACAGCTCAACGGCAACCCTAAAAAAATTGATAGAAAGTGAATGTATGGAAGGCACTGGTTAGCACGTCTGCCTCACAGTTAGGAGGGTGCCGGTTCGATCCCACCTCGGGCCCTCCCTGTGTGGAGTTCGCATGTTCTCCCCGTGCCCGCGTGGGTTTTCTCCGGGCACTCCGATTTCTTCCCACATCCCCAAAACATGCTTGGTAGGCCGATTGAGCATTCCAAATTGCCCCTAAGTGTGAGAGCGAGTCCGGATGGTTGTTCGTCTCTGTGTGCCCTGCGGTTGGCTGGCAACCGGTTCAGGGTGTCCCCCGCCTATTGCCCGATGACCGCTGAGATAGGCTCCAGCATGCCCACGACCCCCGTGGGTACAAAGCGGTAGAGAAAATGGATGGATCTATGAATGTATGGAAGTGTGTAAACGCCACTTGGGGGCTACAGTGGCCACTAGAGGGCGTAAAAGAGTACTTTCAATCTTACTGTAAAGGCTCTCTAATTCATTCATTCGTCTCTTTGAGAAGGAAAAAACAGGTGATCCAAAGTCTTATGGGGTTAGGGCTGATTAAATTCCAAATCCAGGAATTAGCAGCAAAACTACATCAAGGCTAAAATATGCTGACAGAGTCGAGGAAGGAGAAACAAAAAAATGAGCATGTGCTAAATCCTTGGGGACAAGTACAGTTATCATCGCATCCACTCTTTCACTACGGAAAGACATTTTTATTTGCTCTAGTAATATGAATGTCTGTCCTTGAAGTTACAGGTATCATATCTAATGTTGTATCGCTTCCACCAGCCTGAAGTCATCCTTTGTTATCAGCGTCAGTAGTTCAATTTCTGATTCTAGCAAAAGTTTGAGTTGATCTGACAATTGCAAACGGCTGTTTTGTAGTCTGGGAAAGTTTCCATCACGTATTGTGCTCCAGATGGCTCTTGACCAGCAAGTAGCAGAACACACTAATGTTCTCTTCTGTGGCTCTTTCAAGAACCACCGGGCTTGCTGCCTCAGAACGTCTCACTTCTCTTCTTTCTCCCAGCTTAAATCCTCTAAAGACTTGTAGTCACTTTGTGTCGGGCTCTTGAGCTATGCTTGATGTTTGTGGCTCTCCTGACTAAATGCAGTAATGCCAAGTTGCATTAGATAATGGAGCAAATCATTTTTATCAAACAAATGTGACTGCTCTATGACTACGTACCCTTTTGGTGTGATTTAAAACTGGAAGGATATTTGGTAAATTATTGCTTCTTTGGCACGTCTTTCTTCAAACGTACGTAAATAAGTTCTGGGATACAATTTAGGTTGCGTGCTTCCAACTCAATCCGAACAGCAGAAGGCTCCATAAAGAAGTCCTGGGACATGTCTGATCCCGAAGAGCAAGCCAATCAAACGTCTTTGGGTTGAACTAAAACAGGTTTGGGATAGAAGCAGCAGACGCTCTCTCAGGTCCAACATCAGAAACCTCTGTCTTCATGACAAAATAAATCCCAAACACACACGTTAACATCTTGGATGTAAGCAACAGAAGAAGCATGGAAACTGTTATAAGTACAGCTGCAAGGGGCAGGGAGGGCCTTGGTTAAAATAGTTACAATACATCTTAATTGATGTGGCTGCCATGCTGATGGAGTGTTGCTAGTAAAAAAATAAGTAAGTGCATGACCACCATGTCTGTCATGTTAAGTCCAGAAGCATCAGTGAGTTCAGCACAGCTTCCGACTGGAACCAATCCAAACAAAATCTCAAGACCAAATCCCTTAATTGCCCTTTTTTCTGACTAAATACATAAAGGAGGACCCAGAGTCAGAATAAACTCACCTGTCCATTTGCTTGTGGAAACCAACCACCAAAAAGGTTCAGTACTTCCAAGATTGGGATCAGTGTCCACCTGAGCCTTCCGACTCCATGCTTAAAAGTAGCTCGCAAAAAAAATCCCTCCTATTTGCCACTACCATGGTGCACCTTGTCTACAAAGAGGTAACTTCTAATGGAGTCAAGCAACTCCAGCCCATAGAAAGTGGTTGGATGCACACAATTCCAAAAATTCAATTCCAATTATATAATAAAAGAAAATCCTGTGATGTGAAAAGAGGGTAAAAAAACACCAGCCAAAAAGTTCCGTTTTTGTCTCAGAAATGCTTCCAAAAAGAAAGCACAAGAAGGTACTCCCCAATTCTGCAGTCACTTTCACTGATGAGCGGCGGCACTCCGACTCCGCTTAGAAAAACACACAAAAAGTCTTCCTAACATACACACGTGAGGGGGTTGCGCGCACACACATATACACACACACAGGAGCTGAGCGCCGCTGAAGTGCTCAGAGGGAGAGCAGGCAGGAATAATGGATTTAATTCAAGAGGGGAGAGACAGGGAGGGATGGAGCGATAGAGGGAGGAGGGAAAGTTGGGATAAAAGAGGAAGGGGAGTGGAAAGGGGCGTGCGTGCGTGCGTGCGTGCGTGTGTGTGATTATCTGTCTGTGCACTACTGTATGTTTGCATTGGAAGCAGCTTTCACATTTTTCATTCTCAAATCATTACTTGGCAAAATGTGAATCAATGTCGGTAAAGCCATATTAATCCAATGGTTGAAATGCAGAGAATTCTCGGTATACTAAAAAAACAACTCGAAAAATTGTGGTTCCCAAATTGTCTTGCGATAAGGAGTGCGTCTTTATTATTGCCATGGTGACCCCGGTGGGCCAACTGGGACACCTAAGATTTTGTTTTATGCTGGCATTGGTGTTACATTACAGAAAGGTTATGACTGAAAACCACCAAATGTTTTCTACTTTGACTTAAATATTTTATAGCATTCTTATTTTTTTCAATTCATTTTTAGTTCTAGTTTATTCTTAGTTTTTTTTCCACTGGAATAATCTCCATTCACACAAAAAGGATTGTGATAGCCATGCATGGATGGATAATATCTCTAATGGTGGACATGCTCTAAATTAAACTCTGTCTTGTGATCTATTGGTGGAAAGCAATTATTTGTAACGTGGTTTTTACAAAACACCGAATGTTGAAATACATCTCTTTTTAATTCCGCTGAACATCTCTGCACGTCAAAGCATCAATGCCCATCGGGTGAATTTTAAGGCTACACCACTTGTGAGGATCATCAGACTTCACCGACTTACCACGAAACCAATGTTTTCCCCCTGATAGAAGCCGATTCCTTTTCTATTGCAAAAGTAGAGAGGCTTAAGACAAAAGTCTTTGTGAAGACCACAGCCTGTAAAGACATTAAGACGGCTTTATGACGGACAGGTCAGCAGGAGGGTGCGAGAGGCAAATAAAAATAAAACCTGCTCACAAACACACGTATTGTGCAGACAATATACACACACCACAGTGAGCCCGCACCCCCTAATGTGAGACTCATGACCTCTCATTGGGCGTCATACCCGGCCTGCTGGGCGTCCGTTTTGTGGATTTGTTTGAGGGTTGCCGGGCGAAGTTCAGCACCTGCCAATGGAATGAAGGCGAAAAATTGTGATGTAACGCACTGCCAGTGCAAGTGAGCACTGCTCAGTTACAACGTCACTGGATCAAAAGTGTATTTTTTTTTTCTTTCTTTCTCTCATTGAAAGTGTTGGCATGGGCAACTTTCCCGGCAGAATAATCATGCACACGGTCCTTTCAGTGCAGTCATTGTAATAGCGCCCTGCGATATCTTATCTAAAAATCCTCGGATTAGCAGACATTCATGCTAACTTTGCAGGTGTTTAGCCACAAAAGGGGTGTTGGGAAAAGAAGAATGTAAGAAGAAAAGAATGATATACAATGGACATCAAATTGGAAATCGTAAGACTGCTCCCACAAGATAGAGTGCTATAAAAAAATCGCAACAGAAATAAAACTTGATTTTTACGACAACATACAACTTATCCCAGTTAAGAATGTCAAGATATTACTTAATAATTGTCATTGCAATTAATGAAGGTTTAATAATCTTTGACCCAAGAATATAATTTTAACCTATGAATGGAAACAAAGACAAGTTCCAATTGGTGTCTATTATGTAGCCTCCCTTACTCTAAGGAGTTGGCGCCCTATCTTTTTTTCACGTTAAAACTGTCAGGGAAAGATTTAAGATTTGTGCATGAAAGGAATGTTTAGGCATGGGTAGAGTTACAGCCATTTTTCACTGTGTCATTCTTTGCTCGGTGGATAAAAACTGCAAGAATGCTCACAATGATGATTCCCTCTTCATGGCAATGAGTCATCAAAAGGATCATGTGCTGAATTGGTTTTGACAGCTCCATGACATCCCAACCACTCTTTCCCTCCTAGCCCGTATTTCATCTTATGCATAGGATGAAGTCATCCCTCATATGATACAAATGCCAATTAGCCCCCACTGCATGTCAAGCTATCTTATCAGCTAACAAGCTATCAACACCAGCATGTGTCATTGCTTCCTATCGGAAAATCCTTCCTTGAGCCTCACTGCTACTCTGTTCTGTTTGTGTTGATCTTTATCCAGAGTGTCCTTCTCTAAATACTCTGGTGATTAGAAATAGAATGAGTTGACTTGTGGGACAAGTCCAGTCTGACTGCTCTTTAAAATTCTCATACCTCAATTTTTCTGTCATCATCCTACACCAGATGATTGGATGGTGCGTGTCACAAACAGTTGGTTGAAACTCAGTCTGTGTATTCCATCCATCCATCCAGCCTATCAAAGCTGGGTTGAAGGTAGATTTCACCCACCACCAGTCCGTCGCAAGACATAAATAGAGCCATTCTCACTCACATTCACACCGTCACTGTGTTGAAAGTAAACCTAAATTACAAGTACCAAAGTCAATGAAAGGTACCACTGCACATAACTTCTCCACGAGTAGCACATTTTCTTTTACTAACTCATAAATCCTAAGTAGCAGTCCAAAGATATCTTGTTATAATTAGTCATCTCATCATTGACCAAGTTCCCAAGGCCAGCAATAACTTGATCTTTGACCTTAATTTCTATTATGGTCTTCACACATTATGGAATACTCCATTTGATTACAAGAATGACACAATAAATAAATACCCACGTGACAAATTTGTTTGTGCTTCTCCAGCTGTCATTTCATCTTTTGGTTTTCTGTAGAGTTTCTCATCATGTGAGTAGTGGGTGACCTGGAGCCTCACCCTGCAGCTGACTCAGGGCGAGTACACCCTTGGCTGGTCGCCAGTCAATCACAGGCCGCACAGCTACACAAACTCACACAAGCACGAGGATGTCATGATCTGCGCTCTGTGCTTTTGTTAACTTTGTTTTGATTAGATTTAGGTTTGTTTGTCTTTCCCCTTAAGGCATATATTATATAATTAATACATCACAACACAATCCACTGAAGACAAATACTTTTGGTCGCATAGGACGATTATCTTAAGCACATACTGAGTGAGTTATGTGACCATTTAAGGCGTGTACCATCCTACACCATCCCCACAAATTGTGGATTGCGTCAGTCCTTTGATTATACTGCTTATTTCACACATACGGTACAGCAAATGTTCCAGATGAGCCAAACATATTTGGGAGGATATTGCTATAATCGTTTCAGCAGCTATGGGTAATGCTGTGTAAGTGCAGCTATAGACTTACATATGCTCTAAAGTTTACCTCCCCTGGCTATACTATAGGCCATTTCCTCGCAAAGGGAGTGATTTTCTTTGTACCCAGCATCCAACTAGATTCTCAATGGAGCAGTCGTAAATGCAGTGTTGTGTCAGAGGGGCTGTCTTTGTCTTGAAATCGAGCATGCAAGCTCTCCACAGCTTTGCGTGATGTGTCCTGGCAGGTAGTCTATGACATGGTCCCCTGACCCCCTTGACATCGAGGGGATTATTGGGGCCCCAATATAGGAGGGCAGCAGGACCGAGTGTTACAGGTAGAAAGAGAGAAAAGGAGGGTCTTCTTTTCTTGGGAAACCTTGAGGGCATAGAAACCTCCTCCCTCTTTGTCTTTGATGTGGTCACACGCAAGTGACAGGGTGGAGTTGACAGGTGGGGGCAGTCTGGAGTGCAAGGGGTCCGGGCTTGGGGAGAAGAAAGGGTTGAGTATGGTGCCAGGAGGGTCGCAGATGGGACTAACACCTCTCAAGACATGCATCACACCCCAATTGATTGCAAGGGTCGACATATGACCACCACCAAGCATACAAATCCAAAAGGGTAGCCAAACAAGGTGAAATATCCATACAAAGTGAATATCATGACTTTCTTTCCATCTGTAGAATGTACATGTACACTAAGAAACACGAAAGCCAGGGGTGGCGCTACATCAGGGTTAAGGGGGCTATAGCCCCGTCAGAAATCTGTGTAGTCCCAGTTACATTTTATTTTATTCTAAAATATTTTGGAGGGGCATACAGTATACATTATTTGTGTTTTGGAGAACAGCATGTGTGAAATGATTTTGCAAGAATGAATCAAGTAAGAAATATTCTAATCCAAAACAACAAATAAAAAAATTGGAGAAAACCTCTCACGTGTGCTGCAAAGCAGGTTTTGAAGGTCACAACGTGGATTAGAACACCTTGCATGGCCACGGCTTTCATGCGCACACACGCACACACATACAAAGCAGTATTTCGCAGTGGAATGCACATTTCTGCACTAGTTCCCACCACTATTAAATCTAGCTGGCTGAACACCGGCTTATAAAGGTGTCTCTGTATGCAGGGCAAAACCGAAAATTAAACAAAATGAAGCCATTTCCAAACAAACTTGACGTTTGCATTTCGTACCACAAATGTCAGCACAGCCTGACCCTGTAATTCTGTTCTATGCTTTAATCAAACTTGAGCTATTGGTGAACTGTTCCTGCTGATACAAGAACCCAGAAAAGATCAGTGTTGTGGAGGACTAAAGAAAGGGAAATCACCTACTCAAAGATGAAGGCTTAAAAATACGAGACTGAACACTAACATTTACCGTCTAGAGGCCCACACATGCATCAGTCCTGGCGCTTCGTGCAGGTTAAATAGATGATCACACCTTGTGACAATGCTTTTATTCAGTAGACATTTTTGTTGTTGTTGCAGCTGTTTTTTAATTTTATTATTATTATCATTATTACGTTCTATCGTTCCCTGTACCATTATTACCTTCTGCATGTGCAGTATAGGAATGTCGGGTTCTGTATTTTGCAAGTTTACATACATGGTAACATGGTAAAGATCGCAATAACATTACTACACAATTCACAATCACACAATTCACAATCAAAATTCATTACTACAGTAATGAAGTCAAGAGGATATGGATGTACACTACTGTATGTACTTTTCCGAAGTGAGGGATTTGAAAGATTAAGACTCACTACCAATTGCCGCACAAACTCTTTCAGGCAGGGACGTCAAATCAGGGCAGCAGGCGGGCACCCGAGAGACAGCTGACATTGGCCCATATCAATGACAAAGTACAACAATGTGGCGCTGTCTCTTACTCGCTGTTAATAGCTGCAGATACACAGGCAGAGAATGGGCAGAGCCCACCGTTCCCCAGAAATATGACAGGTGCCCGGCCAGATAATTGACTTTAGGGTACTTGCCGATTTTTCCGGGAATTGATTTCCACATTCCCCTTGTTCTCCGTAGTGAGCATGTAACGAATCTTCATCAGCATTTTCTGAGAAATGTTTGTAAAATAGTTTTTTGTTTTGCTTGTGACATCCTTGTTTAGATATAACCAGTATGTATTATACAACCTTTTTCTTTGGTTTGCTTACAGTGTTTGTGTCAATTACTGTGTTTAATAAAATATATTATTGTTTATCTACCGTCTAGGTTTTTGTTTTGGGAGGGGTCCCTCGATGGTCCTTCTTTCTGGTGTGCATCAAACACACCATTCAACGTCTAAAACACTTAAACAGATTGTGGGAGTGGGTGGAAACTTTCAATTGTTTCAACGAGACCCCAAACATAATGAGGAAAATATTCCTAGTGTCGCCTTGCTGCACTTGAAGTGTGTGGTGCACGCATAATGTCTCTGCAGACAATTGCAAAGCCAATCCCACAAACCAGATGTCTGTACAAGTACCAGAATTGTCTTGTGAAAGCCAACATGGTTCCACTGGCTATTTAGACTGGCACAAAAAGTTCGAAAAGAAGGAGGCATAGAAGTACTTGTGATAACTCTGAATTTATCTGTTTATTTACAGTGGCGTTGCAAAGGTAACACTTTATGTATGAGAAGCACAGTGCAGGTCGAAAGGAGCCACAAACACACTATCGCATGCACAAAGAAAGCAGATGATTTGAGGTTACCACGGAAACGTGGCAACACGCCTTGTTATCACAGAGGCAACATCTGTGATTAGCTTACGGTAGCTTCCAAACACAGTGAGTGTGCACACACACAAATCAAAACTGGAACGTGAACAAAAACACCACGCAAAGTGCAGTTTGATCAGATGTCACGGGATTACTGAGGCTACTGGAAAACAGCGTTCCGCTCTCGCAGACATTAGCTCATATATTCAATAGATCGTGACATTATCACACAGCATATTGAGCGCCTCTATCAACAATATTTCTATTTTACATTTCTGTTGCTAGTGACTGCATAAATGCTGATAATGCTGATACGTATATACTGGATGTTTGTTGAAATAATTTTTGAAGAGTCTCAGGAATCCGCTTATTCAATTCTTAAATGTGCATTTGAAGAAATTTACAGATTGCATGATCAATTCATTTAATTGTTCTTTTCAGTTATGAAAATATTTACCTCCTGTTTACATTTTGTTTGGTGCAAACTAATTATGACTTTAAAATATTGATGCCAATCCTAATGCAAATGTCAAATAATTGACAAAAAAAGGGGAAATCGATACATTCAAATATAACAAAACTATAGCTAAACTCCAAGCTATTTTATTTTAGCCTTGAAATAAACTTTGCGTACAAATACAACAAACAATAATATTAGCGCCAGCACTATAACAGACATGTAAAGCTGTGTCCCTTCAATTGTTAGACCACAATTCATAGAACAACAGTGATGTGTTTATTTTAAGAATAACCTGGTAGTTTATTTGAATTATGATGGCGAATTGGGTCAAAGCAGTTTAGCCCATATATTGTACATCATGAAATAATTTTCTCCAGCACAGCCTCTGTTCCCTGGCTTCCTCCATCCATCCGCCTTGAGGTTGCAGGTTGTCGGCCAAGTGGAACAGGATTAGAACACTCTCAGTATTAGACTGTCCTAGCCAAACAAACTGTCATTTCCCTGTGTTTTGGCTTCCCTCTTCAAACCTCCCCACCCCCCTCTCGGAGTCCACGTGTCAAGGGAGGGAGGGGGCCTAAGCAGCATGAGGAGAGACAAAGGCTGGTGGATAGATTTACGAAAGGGACAGAAGCTTGACTTTTCCTATCACAAATTATTTGAGCATTAAAGAGAAAGGAGAAGGGCGAAGACAGGATATAGTCATTTACTCCCCAAAAAAGTCCATTGATATCGACCTTGTCAACGAATTATTCACAGGATGAAGCTTTGAACCTGACACCTCCAACAGAGATATCACAAACGACTGATATTTGGCACTTTGACGACTAGGTCATCTATGACTTTTATGAAAATGTATTTATCAGGATTCTTCAGGACTCCTATATATATATTAGGCTCATCCAAAATTGCTTTAAATAGCTTAAATGATGATTTTAGTATTTGAAAATATGTTATATGAAGACAAAAATCCAGCTAAAATTTAGATTATGGTATGTTTGGGAAATTGATTGAAAAGTCGACATTGTTGCTCGGATTGAAGGCAATGACGTACTCTTCTCACTCTGAAATGTATTGTGCGCTGTTATCGTGACTTTAGCTAGCAGGCTCGCTATTTTGCGTGCGAATATTTCACACATGAAACTATGCTTTGGAGTTTTGGGTCCCAGTCTGCGCCTTTAGAAGTGTCTTAAGCCCGATACTGAACGGTTCCAGATAATGCAACGTTAATAGTATTCCTTCCCCAACAACAAACAGCATGTTGGACCGTGACATGACCATTTTTTTGGCATCCAGATGGCAAATAATGAAATCAAGATGATGAGGATGGCAAAGCCACATTGGGGTGCACAGAGCATAGGAGCATAAAGTTGACAAGCGTTCACCGAGTGTTCTCATATGATTGTAACCAAGATTCATTGCACAGATATTGCGACTTCATCTTCAAACCCGTGAAACTTGAGAGCCACCGTTATTTATTATCTTCAGTGTCTATACTGCCTTTTAAAATGCAAACAGAAGCTTTCCTTTAGCCAACATGTGCTGTGTAACTGTTTCCAGGAGTAACGGAGCGCCATCTTTCATTTGGCTCTCACTTTGCTGGCACTGTTGTGTCACTACGTGAAGCACATCGCACTGTATGAAGAAGAAAAGAGGCTGGACTATTCATACTGTTAATTCTGAATTACCCAAAGCGTTTATTTGGCAAAACACACAAAGAAGGAGCAGCTTCAATAAGAGGAGTAAGACTCCCCAATCATGTAATTTATTTTCAAAGTAGACACTTTTATTGATATATATGTTTTACGATTAAATTTGGCTAACTTCATTTTACATCAGACCGGTAACATTGTTAAAAATGAGTGCAGGGCATGTCGTGTATCGTTTGCTATCATTTTTTTAATGATTTAAAAAAAAAAAAAAAAGATGACTTTTATTTGTCGACATTTCGATATTCATAAAAGAATAAATAAATTATATTTTTGATCAGTGCTGATTTCCATGACATGGTGCAATGTGATCAGGACTCCAGTTTGAACTACTTATTATCTGGCATCGAAAAAGTGAAAATAATGAAGTCAAGACCCCAGTCATCAAGCAGCAGTAGCGTGTAGTGATGGATTCTCTGAAACTATAGTCTTAGCTTCTGCAGTCTGTGGGTAATTTCCCAGTCATCATGTTGTCAGACCACAGGGCGAGATATCACCAAAGGACTACTAATGTACGGCCAATCGATTAAGATTTGTTGTTCTTCCCCATTGTGTAAATGAAACCATCAGGCTGTTAACACAGAGATACCACAGGCAGCTTTCGCAACATGGCCTCTCAAAATAGAAAAGCGAATTTGGATGGCGATGTCGGATGAATTACATTTGCATGACAAAAATGGAATATGAATATAAGGTCATTATTTCAACGGTTCACCTTTCACGGCCTCACTGCTTCACGGATTTTGTTTTCACAGTGCATTGTGTTATGGCTTCAGAAGAAAAAGACACTACAGAGCGGAGTCAGCAGTGCAGCGAAATAGGCATGAGTCACAATTTGTCCTGCTATATAGTACGTACTTCATTTTGATGATTAAAATTATTATATTATTCTAGTTATTTGTAAGAAAGTGTGTACTTCACTTTGTCAAACAAATGCTTGGGCCTGACATCAGGTTTTGTTCCTTGGTTTCAATGGTATACCTATATAATAATGGTGAAAATAAAAAGGTTCCTACTTCACGGATTTCACCTATCATGGGTTCTTTTCGGAACATAACCCGAGTCAAAAACGAGGGATTACTGTATTGCGTGCAAACTAGCGAGTCCCGTGTGGCTCTTTTGGAAGGAATAATGAAGGAACGGTGGTTGGCCACATCATGTGGAAGAAAAATGTAATTTATGGAATATGATTCAAATCGAGTAAGTATGCACGGCACATGTAAAGCTAGAGAAACCCGACATATGATCAACCGGATCAGTCAGCAGAAGCATGTGGCCACAAACTGCTTGCCTTGCCATGTGGAAGAGAAAAGTTCAAGAAATTGCTGCTTCCTTATGCCATTGTAAATATGTGGTCGCACCACACCGCTTTGAGGGGAAAAGCAAAAGGGGGAAAAGCTGTCAATTAGTTGTGTACTAGCCAAAGAGGCTGCACACAAACACACACGTGTAGAATTTGGCATCAGTCCACAAAGCACAGAGGCATGACACCATTTGGAGGAGCTAAAAAAACCAATGCTCGTTTTGCTCCATTCATTTTCATAGTACCGGGAAATTTGATTCATTGAGAGCACACCAGTACATTTTATATTGAAAGAAAATCTGAACTTTTTTCACATGACGTTCTATATTACATATAAAAATCAATGTTATTATAGTTAATGAGAACTGACTAAATAAATTAAATTGAAAGGACAATTTTGTTGCCGCTAAAAAAAACAAAATAAAATATGAGTGCTTTAAAAAAAAAAAAAAAATGCTACCTGACACTACACTTTATGTTTGTAAAACTGAATTTAATTCTCATGGTTTCCAATTAATTTCATATGTGAACTTTCAGGGTTCATTTCAAATGTTTTTAGTTCAAAATTACTTTTCGGCCGTATCAAAGAAAGATAAACTAAGAATGATCAAACCTACTCTACAAACTAGTTTGTACTTAAAGTGAATTTAAATGTTACAACTAAATAAAAACTCACTATAATGCAAACTCCCAAACTACTGCAACCCTGATAGAAATACAAAGTACAAGAAAAAAAGAAAAACTGCAAAATTTACTGGCATATTACACAGAGCTCACTTTGGCATGCCATGGATGGGCTTCCGACAAGTCAGTCTGACATCATTTGACACAAAACTCATAGTCGTGCCCTCAACCTGGACTGAACTCAGATCTGTGGGGTTGAAATGTTAAACATTTGCATTACAGTCAGGCTCTCTGGCACAGTTGTTAGCTCACATACATAATGCAATGATAACGCACTCTGTCACACTTTTTGTGCCTTCTGTAAAATGGCCTAGTTCCCATATAGACGTAGCATGGTGATGACTAACCATCTCGCTTCTGACACCAATTGTCATGGGATTGTGCAGAATATTCCCTTCAAAAAAGATTTGAACCTGGGACTATCGGGCCGAAAAAGCTCCTGCTGTACGTCCTATTAGTGTTGAGTAAATGGTAAATATACAGTATATTCCATTAATCAAGAGACACACTACTGCACAAGTGCAAACAAATAAATCTTTAATTCTTTGAACATAAGAACGCCCTTTCTCATTATTTCTTAATAATCTTTTTCATGGCCAAAATTCTGGTGGCATATATAACACCAGAGTGACACTTACAAGGGCCCATTTGACATCCCGGGGACGACCATGTAGTTCACACAATTCATTTTACAATGTGCAGAAGAGACATGAGAGCAATGACCATTCATCCTCTCTAATTAATTGCTACATTTAATGAGTCCGGTCTGCACAAAGCCACTAATTGGACATAATACACTGTGAGTGTTTCATGCTAATAGGTTCTTTGATGGTGGCAAAGATAATTAGATCATTAACTCTGTACACCCAAAGTACATGAAGCGTTTGAAAATAGAAGAAAAGATGAGTGCTTTCTGGACCACCAAGGAGTAAAACCAGAGGTGATCTTTAGGGAGGGAGGTGTCCCCCTGAGGACGGCCAGCAAATCTGAAACGCGTTGGGGTGTCATGTCCATTTTGATATGAAATGACATATTAAAGGCTTTTTAATTATATCCAGAGAGTGACTTGAATCCCAGTTGTTTTTTCTTACTTTTATTTGCAATTTGATTGTATTTCAGCATGAATCTATAATGTTAAGTGGAAGCTCTTAGACTGGCCAAGTCAGTCAGCGGACCATAACCCAATAGAGCCTGCATTTTACCTCCTGAAGGAAGGGAGAACCCCGCCCCAGAAGGAAACAAGAATGGAAAGAGACAGTAATAAAAGCCTGGGAAAGCATTTCAAATGGAGACTGCAACCATCTGGTCATACCTGCAATCCTTAACTTTTTTAATTTGTAATTCTTAATTTATGAATGTATAGAAGTCACCAGCAATATCAGATGCAATTTAACTGTCTAAAAATCACAGAAATGACAATGAATATTAGCAAGTAAAGTCCTGACACAGGACAGACACAACTGTGTTGTAAATATTTCCATATGTTCTCACGTTTACTGTAAACACGATCACAATTTCTCATTGAAAGCAAATGGCAGAGGTCACAGTCGCCCAACTGTCCCCGCAGCAACGGCGAGGAATGCTAAAAATAAATGCAAGCCTTTGTAGGCGAACAGAAGGTCAATGTTTGTGAGCGTGACCGCAAGTGTCACATTATCGGAATCAGAGATGCCTTTATGTGTCGTTAAACATATTTTTGACGCTGATTTAAAAAAAATACCTTGGGTTTTTCTTTTTCCAGCACATCAAGTTTTTGAAATATTTTCATTTTATTGTGGTTAAGATTGACCTACAAAGGTTTTCGCAATACCAACTGTACCATGTTTTGTAATTTATGGCTATGACAGTTCCGAAAAAATATCACCTGTTGCTGAGCCTAACCCTGAATTCATAAATATTATTAAATATATTATTTTCATGAAAACATAATTTGCTAGCAAAAAATATATGGGCAGACTCAGAATCCATGCAACAAATACATCTCTAAATTTACTTCTCTTAACATTTTGTGCATTTTTTTTTTACCAGTGTTATCACCACACCAGTTTGGTGGAGTGCCAGCAAAGCATCATATAAGAAGTAAAAATGATAGAGGACCTCCCTCATGGTTCCACCTCGCTGTAATGTACTTATCATTTTCTGAGTATAAAACTCTAATCCACCCATGCAAACTGAGATATGAGACCACTTAGGAGGAAGATGACAGATGGGATTTGTAACAAATCCCCTTATCCTCAGCTCACTTCATTTCCCAAAGTGTCAACATGCCTGAAGTCTTGTGAGAAAATAAGAGCCCTGACTTTAGCCGAAGCTAAAAATGTTTGTCAACAGCGCAATTAAATGGAAGCAATGTGTAAAGATGAATCAAGATACGAGAATAGAAGTCCCCGAAAAAGATCTATAATTAAGTTGCAGTCCTAATTATAAATGTTATGTCATTTCTTCATGAAAATTAAAAACCTGGTTGCCACCACTGACAAATTTGAATGGAAATTCAGTAGTACCATAAAAAACATTCAAAGAAAATTTCTATTGCATGATTTTTTTTTCTGAGAATGCTTCTTTAGCTCTTGCTTCAAGCTACGATATGAAAAACTAAAGCAAGCAGTAAACTGCAGACCTTTTTTAAACACATATTTCATATAATAGTCACATGAGATCTGTATTAAAATGAAAGGCAATGTTTGCAGCCATATCATTACATTAACAGTCATTGCATTCCAGGATTCGCCATTTACGCAGGCGCCATCTTACTACCTTAAAAGGAAGATAGTTGGGGGGATTTCAGTGCGGTTTATACTCAACAGCAAGTTGGAAAAGGGCAGGAATATGATGGCTATTAGTGTAAAAGAAGCTGATAATGCTAGATGATGGAAGATGGCTCCTTCCTCGCACAGCGGTTGTGTAATAATGTACAAAAGGGAAACTGAGATTTGTAAACTTGCTCTAATGCAGGGATCTCAAATTCGACTTATGTGGGGGTTGCTGAAGAGAGTGTCTGGGCCACATCAAGTATTCCACGAAAAGGGTTTCAACTCCTCAAAAAAGTACAACAAACGTTCTCATTTTTTACTAATTACAGTGCAGTTAAACATGAACAACATAGCTTATCTCCTCGGTACTTTGCACATGGCTCAGCATGTCTAGCTGAGTAATGATGTCTGATTTCTTGAGCGCCGCAACTTTCTCTATGCATTCCATGTTGGGTGAACATTCCATCTGCTAAACTTGAAATTGTCTGTTGTGGTCGCCAACCTTTCTCTTCACGGTGGATTTTGAAAAAGACATCCTCTTAGTGTTATTTCAGAATTATGATTTGCCAAAAGCTCATCAGCCTGATCAATGCTAGCCCATGAGTGATTTAAAAAAAAAAAAGTAGAAACACCTAGGTTAACAACATGACAAATACAGATGGGGGAGCCACAAAATATCATGCTGTGGGCCACAAAAGGCCCCCGGGCCTCAAGTTTGAGATCCTTGCTTTAATGGATAGTGTATTTTCTATGTTATCTCAGTAAATATCCATCCTTTTCCATTTCTAAACTACATATCGTGTTCAAGGTCACGGGGAAGCGAAGCCCATCCTATCTGACTTTGGGCGAAAGGGGGACCACACAACCCGAATTACACGGCACATATGGAGGACAACCATGGATGAATGGATGAGGACAGAGGGCATTGACAGCTGCTTGTGTGTATGTTAGTACAGTAGGTGTCTGGAGGGGGGGCACAGAAAGATAGAGCGATAGAGAGATAGAGCGAGAGAGAGAGCGATAGAGAGAGAGAGCGATAGAGAGAGAGCGAGAGAGAGAGAGAGAGAGAGAGAGAGAGAGAGAGAGAGAGAGAGAGAGCGAGAGAGAGAGAGAGAGAGAGAGAGAGCGTGGAAGGTATGAAGGTATGCAGAGAGCAATTCTTGTAATTGTCCAAAGTCCGCCCCACCACTCCTCAGCCGTCCATGGATCTCCATTGACACACACACACACACACACGCACACACACAGACGCACACACACAGACACATTCCAGTCATCGTCTCCACGTTGCTTTCCGGCCAATCTCTCATAGGCTCACTGACTTTGCAAGTACTCAAAGCCTGTTGATTTTAAATTGATTGAAACTGGTTGATTACAATTGATTATTAATATATACAATTATTATTCTCAAAATTATTAATGTTCCATTGTTGTCAAATTGATTGATGTAGCTCTTTCTTTTCACAATGCTTTTCACAAGACCCACACGTCTGAACTGAGTACAGTTGATTCCCATTAGGAGCTGGACAATGGCAGTTTTAATAATAATAACTTTGCCCCAATATAACACCAGGATGACTTCCAAATAAAGCAAACAAAATGTCATTGAAGTTTCAGCTTCACGTTCACTGACATATACAGCCAGTTAATGTGGAGTAGGTCCATTTTCAGGATCTCAAAATTGTTTCAACACTTAACCAGATAAAGTGAATTCTCTTATTATGGGACACTGGCTTGCAAGAAGAGGAATTTATAGTTGCCATGGTGACGCTGGGTTGCCAGTTTTATCTTCAATGCTGGTGGACCAACCAGGACACTTTTCATGCAGTGTTAGTGCAACATTGATGCTAGAAATGTCATCAGAGTTATTTATGTGCATGTGCAGTATTTGTACAAACACAACAAATGATCAGACAACGTTTATTTTTAAGACATGAACTAATTTGGTTAGAATCTAAGGACTTCTATCTGACCATGTCTTTGCGGCTTCATTTATGTCCTACTGAAAAGTGGTGCTCACGACAGTAACTTAAAGTGACAATTACATTTCAAATTGAAAGAAGAGGACCTGCATGGGAGAAAATAACAATCACTTTAGAGTCACATTAATGAACTTAATGGATGATTTTGATGTGGTCACGGAGCCAGTAAAACTCAGCTGGTTCTGATCACTCACTTTGCATTCGTGCAGGAGTGAGGAAAATGACGAATTTCTTTATGACATTCAGTTTTGAGTTTGGTCTCTTTTGCTATTCCCTTGCTCCAAGATGCCCGTGAGGTAGGATTCCTTGTGCCAACTATGTGTGTGTGCGTGTGTGCGTGTGCATGTGCGTGTGTGCGTATAGAGTTACAGACAGGCGTCTGCGTACAGCTGTGTCTGATCTGATTTAAATTGATGAAACGCCACACTGGTCGATAACAAATCCTTTGTGTAGACTCACTCTCATTAGATACTCGCTTGTAATGTTGAGCGGCACACTATATGCACAATGTACTAAGGACGTTAAAGTGAGAGGCCATTGTAAACAACACAACCCTAAAACATCCAATGCACTTCATATAGGATGTTCTAATCTAGGGTATGTGAGTTTAGAAATGTGTTGGGGTGTTAGTTACGGTCTGGTTTGAGAAACAATTGATTTATTGATGCCACAGCCATGGGCTGTCGGGAATTTCCTTTATAGGTTGCAAAGCGGGTGCAATCTGGAAGGCTTGTGGGCTATCCAGAGTAAAAAAAAGTGGTCAGAGCAGTAGCAGACAAAAGGCATGAATGAGCATCTCCATTTCCTGAGCGGGACTACTGAAAAGGAATTTATTGAGGTTGCGTGGGCAAGGGTGTGGGGGGAACATGAATTGGGCAGATGTTCTATATGACTGTCAAAGGAGAGGGATTGCTCAGAGGTCACCCCCAGGTTTCTAAGAGCGGGATGAAAGATGACAGGAAAATCAGCATATGGTGGCAGAGTGAAGAAGACACATTTATATCCACTGATGAGCAGGTCTTCACAGTTATACCATGTCAAAGTGGACAAGAAAAATAACGATCCAATGTATGGTCAGCGTTGTGAGAGCTCATCCTGTTTAAGATCTTTTGGTCGTCTTTTATGTAACGGTGTCATGTCAATATTAAAATCCCCAGCCCTGACCAGTTTTTTTATTAGTCTAAAATGTTCAGATGAAAACAGGGCCGGAGGGCAAGTCGGAAAATAGTTAAAGACCCAGAGAAATTGCTTTACACGGAACAATTTGCCAAGTTGGAGCTCAACAAAGACGAAAGCATCCGAAACGGTTATTCAAGACCACAGCCAAGCCACCATTGTGACTTCAAAGTTATTAAAGATAATCAGGCAAAACTCAAAGGGTATAAATTGGAAATTATGTTGCTATGTTTGCTATAGTGCAGACACGTATTAAGATCTGCACTGATGAAGAAGGTGCAGAAAGTGATGGACAGCCAACTCACCTCATGAATGTATCTTTATAATACACAATTTCCTCATGACAGGGTGGAAAAAAAAAGTTAGCCAGGACAAGTGATTTCCATCTGTGGCAGGATGTGAACTTCGACTTAGGATGTTACTTATTCAACACCATGAAATTTCTTATCGCTTACTGAGAAAGAGTCGGACGAAAGAACGGGCGGGCAGTGGATGGATGGATGGACGGACGGCTAACAGTGATCATATGCATATGAAAAACCAAGTATATTTTCGACTGCTGAATATTGTACAAGACATAGATGTCACGATATTTGTATACAGTGGCTGTCATACATTCCGATCATCAAATCCTCCCTCGTGATATTTCTCCCAGTGTTGTTTGCCTCGTTTGTGCTTTTCTTCCATACCCTCCAGTCTGTCTGTCACACTATGTGTATTTCAAAGGAGATTATTTGCTTGATTTAAGCACAAAACAAATAAAAAATGATGATTTTGCCTTAAAGCTAATCTCACACCAAGCATAAACCCATCTCCTGTCTGCCGCCAGTAATCAAAAGTGTTGTGTGACTATTTGGCCCCGCTTGCCATCAGCTGCTCAGACCAAGCACAAAAATGCGGTTCTGTTTTGGATTTCAGGACAAACACTTGCTTCTTCCCGCTGACTCACTCGTCTTCCTTCTCTCTACACTCCCTGGCCTCATAAACTTTGCTTTTTCTCTCCCTTCTCTTGCTCGTTCTACGTTTTCATTATTTAGCACCTGTCGAGTTTAGAACAGGAAATCTTGTCGTGCGAACGGTCTGACGCTTGAAACACAAATACAAGCTGGAATCCGGACTGAGCGGCATACTTAAGGACACTGACGCACATCCATGGTGCTGTGTAGTATACGGACACGCTGGCCACATGCGCACGGTCCTGAAATTTCAGATTGTACATTAGTTAATGTGGAAAGACATCTGGGCTGGATTACCGCTACACCTAATGACTATTTCATGTCAGGAGGAGAGCAAAGGGAGAGTGGAGCAAAAGAGGCCAGCCACTAAATACACGCAAGAATTCTTTCGTCTCTGCTGTCCTTTCTGTGTCCTTGGTTTCTGCAACTTGTCTTCGTGGCAATTTAGTTCCAAATTTCACATTTTGGTGAAAGCACATACCGACGGGCCAAATTTGAGCTTTGGGTGGATAATGCTCAAAGTCAGAAAAGACCTGATTACCGGTGGTGTGGTGCTGTATTAAGGGGGATTTTTCCTTCCTGATTTGCTCAGAAAACAGTCGAGTGGACAATTATTATTGTTGAACATGTTAAATATTTCCATCTGCCAAGCACTGAGTTCATCTTACTCTGACTGTGATTGGAATTGCTTTTTATTTTGCTTTTTTTTCATGGGGTTCCATTGTAATGCAACCATTACCATAATCCCGGGTTACCACAGAAGGTAAACAGTGTGGTGGTAAAAATATTAAAAATATGTTGATGACCACAGAACTCCAAATGAAAGTTATCATGATGCAGGAAATCCAATGAATTGAAAATGATTTCAATCAAATTCCTGCTATTAATTAAAATGGATGAAGTGGCCATTATCTGAAGCGACTTACCATTCCCAAACACGAGCAGGTAGTTTATTGCTTTTACGTTGAAATAAAGCTGCAGACATACCCCAATTATTTCAATGAAAATAATCTGTTACATCATTGGAACAGTAACCGAGTGAACTTTTGATGATCGTTATATAGCCATAAAGCAGAGATTTGATTGAATCTCAGGGTTCATCTGTGAGAGGGTCAATGGGTATAGAATAAAGTACAATCGAGATCACAATTGAGAAGGTTGTTAGCTTTATGTTCTATGCTCGACTGGCTTTAAGAGGAATCTTGCTTCCACAAGCACTCAACACCCTCCTTTCTATCCCCACTCTCCAAGATGACATGAAGACGACGTTACAGTCTCGCTCGCTGTTAAACCGCTGCAAAGCACCAAGTGTGACATGATGAGCGCGAACATATTAATGGGGAATCTTGAAACCCCACAACGTGGTTAAAATTCTTTAGTGTGTGACATGTTAACGAAAGATTCTGAAGACGTGGCAGTTTTGCAATCTGTGCAGTATTATGTCTATGGTACTGTAGAGTATGTTTCTACTGGGGTAGGGGGTGCACGATGCACAAGATTTTGCTTAATTTATTTGTGAGACGTAGTCTGGAATGTACATTTTACTTTTGAATGAATATAGTAACAGTAAACAAACTACTACTATGATTAAATGAATATACACAATACGTTGGCAGGGTCTTATGAAACTAGTAAGACTTCAGTGGCATTTGTTACACAAGTTCACATTTCATGCTCGATCAATGAAGGTTTTATGATGGAAACAGTTGGACAATGGAACAAATTCGATTATCCACCGTTTCCTATTTAGATGATGTTAAAAAGTTTATTAAATATAGTGCACATCCTGCGTTGATTAAGATTTTTATGAAAGAGATCTTATCTTTCTTTTTTGGATACAACAGCATGTGTTAAAGTGAGGGGCAACAGAGCATTACATTATTCCACTTTGTTCCCCCTGAAAACTTCCCCTTGGAGAACTGTGCCGGATGTTGGATGCAATGATGGATGATACATAAACATATGGGGTATATGAAGGCTGTTTGAATGCAGGCCCCTCACCCCCATGAGACAAGAGCCAAATTCTCTTTTCCACTTCATAGTCAGTGGTCACATGAAAAAGACTCCCAGCCCGACATTTGGCAATTAAAACCATATTGCCGTGTCTTTGTGCATCCCTTTTGTCAACACTCCTTGGTGACGTTCAGTGACTTCAATCTGAAGCCCGTCAAGGCGTTCATGATGGGCTTCAGATCGATGCCTGACAGTCGTAACCTGAGACATTATGGATTAGGAGATCATTTTTGGTCAACAGCAAAACACAGCAACTAGTTAAGTTTTAAAACGAACAGACTCGTGATATCGGTGGATTATTTGATTATTATCTTTCCATAGGACGAAACCCCAAGTGCTCCAAAACACAGTGTATCGTGAGTAGCGAGTCTACCACAAGTCAAATGTCTTTTCCACGTCCGAGCCTACGGCCCAAATTCTTTATCTGTGCATCTGAAAATGTCATCTTGCTAATGGCCGCTAAAGCTGCCGCTCATATGTACTGTACGTCACATGCTTCCTGCCCTGGAACTAAAGCCCCAAAGCTGCCTAGCATTGTGCATTTGTGTGAGTGTGTTAAACAATAGCCGAAATGCTTTAGTGCACATGCAGCCACTCACAATGTAGATACGGCATTAATGACTAATTCTCATTGTTCTTTGTCTGTATGCTGGTTCATGGGACAAAACCTCACTTGTGCATGTGAGACGCAAACACACTGACACAAAGTGAGGCACACCCATCCCAAAGTGCAGTTTGTGGAGGAGGATGCTCTCTGAAGGTGAGCCCCAAAGGATTCGCTTTATGTGTGTCTCTCCTTTCAAGTCTATAGCCGAGTGAGCATATTGCCAACTGGCTGTGGAAAACAATGAAAAGCATAATACTGAGACAGCTAGCTTTTTTGAAACAATAGTCATTTCCCATCACTGTCATGTGTGTTTGTTATTGTTGAATTAAATATTTGGGAGACACTGATTTTAAAGAAGTGTGGGGGGGCGGTTGAAAAGAAGGATGGGTGTAGCTTTTATTCAAAGGAGGGGAAGCCAAATTGGAAATGTGGCATGATCCCACCTCCCCTCTGGGACCCCTGAGTCAATTAGCTGGTAGAGCTGCCAAGAGGATGAGTAGCCCGGGGAGGGGGTCGAATGCTGGTGGGAACGATAGTGCTCTTAGTGAATGCATCAGCAAGAGAAATTTAATGTGTAATATTGAAATGTTTTCATTTCAACATAATTCTAGTTAGTGGAGTGGTCTATGGACCATCTAATGAAAATTTGCAATTTTTTTTAATTCATCAGAGGGTAGTAAAATGAGCTATACAAGCCACACTTGTATGGATGGATTGTGCTTTTCTTGTAAAAACTGATTAGGCGCGTAATATATTCGAACTATAATGTTGCTCCATGGCCGATTTGGTGCGGAACTTAACTGCATATCTTTATATAATGCTTCTCGCTTGTGGGAAATGGCAACCAGAGTCACTGATGCGCTTTTGAGCCCAACACAACAGTAAAACAGAAAATGAGCAGATCAACAGAGAGGATCTCTGCCGATAGGTCTTATGAGGCAGAAAATTCACATCAAATTAAAACCCTAGATTTGCCGAGCAAACAATCTTGAATGACTTTTTGTCCAACTCAAGTGAAAACCTCAATGAAATGAAATCCTACCCGATGTTGGTTCAGTCAGAGAGGAATTGACAGGACACCGGGCAGGCTTCACTAATGCACAAATCACCACCGGGAGCCATCAAAATGGAGCTTTACTGACATGCCATCATCATTCCAATAGCAATACAAGTGTTTTTTCTTTTTCCAACTGTCATTCCAACATCTTAGCAAAGAATTGAGAGCACGACATCAGGTGGAGATTGATTTGACAGATTTAGCACCAAAAATATAAATCTGTTTTTTCTCATCAATTCCTGCTCATTGTAGATTTAATGTTTTGAAACCTTCAGGAAGCCCATTTCCAACCCCACACATATGTGTCTATTCTATTAAAGGGGTCCACAGACAGTTATGAGTCATGAACTCTGTTTATGTTCTTCCCGGGTTGTAAAGATAAGTCAAAAGGTTCAAAGTCTATTGTTGTCAATTATACCTGCTCAAAATGTTACAATGACACGTTGAAGAAATTTATACACGTGGATAAGCTGGCTGTTGGGTAGTAGAATATACTTTTTTGGTACTCACTGTACATTAGTGTTTGTGTAGTAGTGGATACCAACATGAGTGTTTGTGTCATCTACATATATACATATATGTATGTATATTAGAGTTCATGCATGAAGTCAGCCTTTGGGGGGGCTGTTGAGAAAGGCTATAAAGCTTACAAGCTAGAAACTCAATTAACAGGATATACGTATGTACTATAGTTTCATATTGTGCTACCTAACTCACGACTTGCATCATCTTTGTCTTTGTGGTGTGGATGCAGTACTTGTGCATACGTGTGTGTGTGTGTGTGTGTGTGTGTGTGTGTGTGTGTGTGTGTGTGCAAAAAGATGGCAGGTGACTTGAGTGACAGACTAGTTGGGGGTGAGGAGGATATGGAGGCAGAGGCGCATCCCATCTTATCTGACAGGCACACTGCAGAACAGCAAAATCCCTTGCATAAGCCCCTGGAGCTCCCCTGTGGGACATGCTGTGCATGTGTGTGTGTGTGCATGCTTGCTCTGGAACAGACAGTTACTGAAAGTATACGGGTGCTTGCTTATGTGTAACATGAAGTGTGTGTGTGTGTGCACTTTTGTGACAGGGAGAGTGAGAATCTCGTTACTTTCCCCATCGCTGTGCGGAGCTCCCTAATTCCTGCTCACCTTCAACAGTACATCACTGCTCAAGGTGATCTGACAGGACAGTCCCAGCACCCTCCCCCTCCTCTATTACACACAGCAACAACACACATGGATCAGACCAGCGGTGTGTGTATAACTTTTGCTTTGCAAATGAAAATGTGTTTTTCAGTTCTGGGTTCCCAGATTTTTGTTTTGGAAAGGATTTCCGTTATTTGCTGAAGTCACTGTTTTGTTAGGCTTACTTTTCTATTAAGCGGAGCTTTAGTGCCATCTTTTGGAATCTTAGTGTGAAGGAACAATGTTCAGATGACATCTCGACTAGGAGACAATGTTCTTATATATTATTGCTTTTTAACTTTGAGATGTCTAAGCTAGTGCTCCCAATAGTTTTTTTTTTTGTTAGCCCTGACCATCATCCACTGATGGAAGTGAAAGGAAATTCCGTATTTCAGATTTCCAGCACTATTTCACCGTCATAGCCTTGCTGTCTTGAAAGTGTGTTTGAGGTTTCATTAAGCCCCTGTAGCTTTGCTACAAGTAACACATCCATCCTTCCTCTGTGAACACTAGGCTGATGGTGAAGAAAGATTGGCCAGTGTGGCCTCAGCCCAACCTTAACCTCAGGCCAATCAGCAAGTTTAAATTACTATATTTCCTTATCTTTGACAAGACTGTTAATGCCTAGGGCTGACCCTTCACCTCATTCATGGAAATACTCCTAAATTAATAGGGAAAAAAACACACTATCCATTGGAGTCGGGCTATTAAGGCATTTACGCCTTGTCATCAAATTTTACAGTTCAGAATATATGGTTTTCTGTCTGTAGACCCTCTAGCTGAGATGAGTGACGTTCGTTTTATGGATGTTTAATCAAGCTCAACATCTTTACACACAATGCGGTTTTGAGCATTTCTGCAGCCCCTCCCTTTAAACGATTACATTTTCAGCTTAGAGTTCTACACATCAATTAGATTCTTATCTACACTTGTCACCCAGAAATATGCTTGCCTCGTGTTCCTTTCTGTGACCTCAGGTTCAACTCATTTGTTATCATAATATTCCAGGTGTGTATCTTATTTACACATATCATATGACAACGGTAAAATATGACGGCCATTATGTCGCACTCGACCGTTAACCTACTTGCATACTTCATGTTCAGGCTGTAGCGTAACCAACTGCGCAACTGCGCAAAAGTTCAAACTCACCACTGTGATGTATTATTTTTGTTACCTCGCAAGTCGATAATTGGATAATTGGTATATTTGGAAATCTCAACTGATTAATAATGGCACCTCTGTTCTTCATGGGACCTTAATCCAGGATCGCTAACTAAAACAAACAAAAAAAATCAAACCCAATTACAAAGCTCTAAGAATTGTTTTACACTTTTATGCAAGCATTTCTCAAAACTTCTCAGTCACAGGTTCAGATTTGCCCAGGAGCATGGAACACAAAGTACTTCCATTGTTTTTGTTTTGTCTCTTGCATGGTCTTGTGAAGAATCACCTTCAAGGTCTGGTTTTGTAAACTCCCATGGGATACTACCTCGAGGCAGCGTTCCACTCTGCCTCTCTTTCCCCATTACACTATAATGCAGCCATCATAAAATTGCTTTGGCCACATGAAACAAAACTCACGTGTGACTCCTCTCACTTTAATTGAATTTGTGCTGATTTTCTTCTTTGGAGGAGTTCAATTGGTCAAGTGTGAGTATGATCGTGACCCAAATCACCCCGCAGTCTGAGCGGTCCCAAACCTATTCAGGCATGGTTCAGTTGTAATTACCAAGAAATTGGACCTCAGGCCTTAACCTTCTAACGGGATTCACAGTATGAGGCATCATTGCACCTGCCTAGCAATTTACACGGTGGGTATACTATTAAATTGCTACATTTTACGTCATAAACTGTATATTATAAACATAAGTGGGAAATTGCAAGCCACATCAATATACATAAGGACGTGGCCCAAATCTGACATGATGTTTTTTGCCGCGGGCATGACGGATAAGATTGTATCTTAAAAACAAAACAAAAAAAAAAAAAAGTAAAAATAACACATTTGACATTCTTTATTCACTAATAGAATCTTATTAGTACATAGGATTAAAAGAATGCATGGATGAATAAATAAATGAACCCAATGAAAGTTTGATGCAGCATGAACAGACTTTTGCTTTTTATTTGACTGAGAGAACAACTGACTCATCTGTCCCATCTGGCTGCATCGAAAAAAAAAGTCAATATTTCAAGACAGTCAGCACACTTAAATATTTCAAACAAAGGGAACTTGACACTGGATACAATCTCTCGCTCTCTCTTTCGTGCTCTCTCTCATTTATATATATATACACATACATACGTCATACACAAACACATACATGCAAGAATAGATAATAGTGGCAAAGATGTGTGTGGCCAGTTAGAGGCCTGACAGAAGAGAGTTAGGGAAGAAGGTTAATGGGTTTTCACAGCGAGTAAGGGGTTGAGATGGGGGTTAATGGCTTTTAGGGTGTGGTGGTGGATCACTGACATTCGTGAACTAAAACATACAAGTTACCTTGGCGGTCTCAGCCAGCAATCAGTAGAGGCACCTTGAACCCATACAGCAGGTTAAATAAATGTCTGCTTTGCTGCAACAATGTGAACACAAGGGCCAATACATCATGTGAGCAGGTGCACAATACGGCCTGTGCTTCAGAGGTTATGCCAGTCTTTTATTTTGCCCAACAATCTCTCACACTTCCGGCTGTACTTTGACCTTGCTTTTGTTTTCGTGGAAAATATGAATCGTTCTATATTACCTTTACCCCAATAATGCATACTATAACTCTTTGATATGACTCTAGCAAAAATTCAACATTCCAGAAAACACAAGCGTCTACGATTTGTGTGTGCCAAATTGGAAAAATCCATTGGAACTCCTCTTGGATTTGAGATCTTGATATACAGGCTATTACAAGATCCAACCACAATAACATTATAAACAACATGAAGAGATAATTGTAAAATTACACAACCTTGACTCTAACACAAAACAGATGAGGTTTGCAGCCAGATCTGTCACAATTGTCAACTAAACAAAGCTAGGTCATCAGTCTTTTTTTTGTTATGCAATGCTTTGAGGTCAGACCAGGTGAACTCAAGTGAGCTATTTTCTACATCCTTGAATGCAACATATAAAGCATTCTACACTGCAACCTTATTTGATTATTTAAATAACTGATTAATCGATCGATTAATTGTTGAATATTTGGTTGATTATTTGATGAATATGATTTTTTTTAAAAACACTTTAATTTCCATCACACAGGAGACAAATTGGTACTGCAGAAAAAATAAACTAATGCTGATTCAGTTACTGCTTGGGTCGGTAGCGTGTCGGAAAATAGAACAAAAATGCTGATCGTTGTTTTCGAAAGCGCGACATAATAAAACACTATCGCATTGTCTCTGAACAAAGTGTATAATTCCCTACCCAAATAGGAGCTTTACCCAAGTGAGTCAATCTCAATATGTACAATTGCTCTGTTGCGAATATGGGCTTGTGTGGTATGATAATGGAAGGGTTACAATCCAGGTCAAAAATGGCTTTTGGTGGGGAATGTTACAAAGACCAGCAAGACCTAGGATTACAACGCTGAATAGGTGAGTTGACAGACAAAACACACACCTGCAAGCCCTCCTACAGGGTGGGAAAACATCAACTAAGGATGGGAAAAGATGCCGATTCTTTGCTTCGCATGGAAAACAACATACACATGAAACTTTATGATGGGAGATGATCGTAAAAGGTGGAGAAGGGGATAAAGACCCAAGATGTGGATTTTGGAGCTAACCATCAGAAAGCAACAAAGGTTCAAATTGAGTTAAGGGGTTAAAAGTGGCAGAGGAGCTTAAGGCTATGATGTCACAATACCCACGCACAAATCCAGAACAAAAGTACCGCAAATCAGTGCTGACCAATGCATCTACAGTGATTCCATGAAATATGCGTTTACTTTGTTCCGTGACCAGGCTCGTAACTCAGATTTTTTTTTTAGATCATCTCTCGCGAATGAAATCTATAGGAATGTCATTACTTTTTAGCTTGTGGGTATTGTTATATTGAATGTCTATGTGTGTTGCTCCAATATTTGTATTCAAATATGGTGCTTAAACGTTTACGACACTGATGCTATTTGCTCGATCATCAATGGTGTTTTGTATTGGTTAGCAGCATTAAATAGACCTTCCTCAATCAAAGTTATTTGGTTCCTGAGTAAACATCAATTGGGAGTGAAATTTAAAAACTTGACGCTTCTGTTTTGATTTGTCAAAGTGCTGAGTTGAGCTGAGTTCACTGCCAACCTGCGGCACTCGTATCTAAAATTTATGGTTGCAAGTGCTTCTGGAGATTGCAATGTCCTGTAAGGACTTGTACTATCAAATTCAGTCCATTTTTACTCAAACTCAGGATGTGGTTGGACAGATGAATCGAAGGCCATCCAACATTTTCATTTGTTTATTCACAAGTGGTTATGGGTTTTTTTCCATGCTGACTGCAAGTGCTCCAGAAGTGTTACTCTTCTGGGTTTTTGTTTTTTCCCCCAAAATGCGACTTATACTCGAGTGTGACTTATAGTCTGAAAAAAAGCAGTAATTGTCAAGCTTAAGAATTCAAACAAATAGCAAGCCTAGCTGTGACTTTAGTTCTCTCAGCTATGAAACATCAAATAATGCATACAATTTCCAAACAACCATCACAAGTCATTCATATTTTTTTCCGATGATGTTTAATGTGACTTAGCAAAACTTTAATCAAGTTGACCTATTCCGTCAGAGCAATAGAATGGAGATATTGAACACACCTGCACACACCTTCACTATCTCTCTCTCTCTCTCTCTTACACAAACACGCACAAAACTTCCTCCATCAGTTAGTCATTACAGACGAACCTCTGCACGACAAAACATATAAGGCAGTTGATATGAAAGGGCAAAGGCCCAGCAGTAAAGGTATGTCTCACCTTTGTCACCAGAAGCTCCTCTGGCTTGTGTCGTCAGCTCGTTCTGACTGCCCCTAGCAGGTGCCAATTACTCCACGAGGAAGCAAAGGGGAACTGTATTCTGAATAGATATTTTCTAACTCACTACTATACTCCTTTCTCAGAGTCCTGCTGGGATTTTTACAGCTGCATAATATTTGCCTTTGCGTGTATGAGTGGACACAACTCCAAAGGCTCCCGGAATTCCCGGAGTCCTGTGCCGGGAGAGCAAGCGTGGTTTTGCTCCTCTCTGTCCTTCCTCTTGGAGAGAGGAGGGGGTGGGACGCCACACAGGAGCGGATCCCGGCTATTTCGCTCCTTCCTCCACCTTTTTTCTTGCTCCCACCTTTTTTCTAAAGCCCCATTCCCATTTTCCCAACTAGAATCGCACACCTTCAGGATATAAAGAGAAGATTCATTTCACTGGAAAAATGACCATACGAGGTAGCCCTCAATAGGCCTAATAACTATTTTAAAACACCAATATGCAAGCCTGGCCATTACAAACAAGCAACTCCGTTTCTGTCAAAATGGCCTTGTGCAGACAAAACTTGACTCAAATGCTTAACAAGACATGAAAGCAATTCAACGTGTGACACACACACACACAAACACGCACCTCTTCCAGCTGCACTCCACTCCACTGCCGTCGCTGTCTAGAGGTGAAGTGGCTCCTTCACTGTCCTTGTGTGGCATGTTTAACACAATGTCAATTGTCTTCAACCCCATTTGGATCTGGTACACAGCTGATACGTACAAAGATGTCTCCTTTAAAGTTTCCCAGTGGAGCCTTGTACATTGATGACTATTTCCTTGACTTGGATTTTCAGATAATTGTCTCTGGAAATGGAATTATTGTGGGCGGCACAATGCATAATTTAGTTCGAACATCTGTCTCGTAGCTCGGACAAGCATGCAAGGTTAAACGAAAACTTTAAATGTTGTTTTGTCTATGCTCCGTGATTGACTGGCGACCAGTCCCGGGTGTAACACGCCTCTTTCGAGTCCGCTGGGAAAGGATCCAACTCACCCGCCAGTGGTAACACAAAAGGACATCCTTCTTGCACTTTTATAGCCTATTTAGAAATATGCTTGCTCATAATTAATTCATCAGTTATTGATGTGCTTCTTCTATACTATCATCTGACTCACACCAAACAAATGTAGGAAGCACATTTCCCGCCATTTTATTCATTAAAGAAAATAGGGGATGTCTTTATCTCTTTGTGCTTCTCTATCTGGGGCGCCGCACGTACGTTCACTTGACCCTGCCCATCTCTCCTCTGTCATTGCTAACCTTTCCTCAAAGGAGCCTGTGGTTTTCTTTTTTTCATTTCGATTCCTCTGCGTTATCTGAAATGACTCATCCCTTGTAAATCATTTTTCAGGGCTACATTACTTTCATCCATCTTTCCTCTGCCTTTAATAGTTAAACATCAATTTACAATTTTCCTTGAGTTTTGCATCTCTGACCAAATCTCTTTTTGTGGCTTTTTTCTCTCCCTTACATTTCACCTTCTTTTAACTAGCAACACGTGCACATACGTCACTTGTGCTAAACACGTTTTTTCTTGATTTCAGCCATTATTGTGATTCTGTGCCAAACACATTGATTGGTGTCATGTTGACAAAGCACCATCATTATCGTTTTGATTCCCTCTAACGTGATTTAACATCACACCAAATCCACCCCTTGGACACATCTATCCATCGCTCCCTCCCTACTTTTACTCTGTGTTTGTTCAAGGCCTCTTTTAACGAAGCCGACCACCTCCCAGGTCTCAGCAGGCTATTGTCAATGCTGACGTCTGGCCTCTCACAGGCGCACTCTCGCACACACGCTGAACATCGATCTCACACACATGGCTCATAAACATGCACTCTGCACGTAGTTTGCTCTGTCCTTTGTCCCACCCTACAGCCGCCCACTTTTAACGTTCACATATGCAACGGCGGTCGAGTTTGCCACATCCGCCCTCCATTACGCTGCATTGTCCTTTCTTTACATCAATCAATGCAGCGTACACAGGGCAATGTGCTCATGTCAGTCAAATATTATTTGAATATGACAAGCTTGACTAGTCATCTGTATATGTCATTACTGTGTGCGTCATTCACAAAGATGCTGAAAATGAACAGTTTCACATCCCACTAAATTCTCGAGCAAGTGTGAATACTGTATACTGTCACTTTAAAAAAATGCATTTTTGGTGTAAGCGCTACACAAATGAAACAAACCTGCAAATGTAACACAATCTGGTGTCATTGTATTTATATGAATACTTACTATCACGTATAAATATTTCATGCCTTACACTAAAAAAAACGTTTGTTATGATACACTTCAAAGAGTTCACACACACACACACACACACACGCACACGCACACGCACGTACACAGACACACACCTGCACACGCACATTAATGATTCATGTCATGGGGATTTTGCTTTTGCTTCCTGCTTGACCATAGAACTGACACTGCAGCACATGTGATATTTGTGATATATGTGATATTCTGTAAACATATTAAAAAGAGCCTGTATTTACAAGTAGATTTGATTGGAGGATGATTGCACACCTCCACTTCTTCCCTACAAAAGGAAGCAAGAATGAAAAGAGTATGAAGAGAAACCCTTTTTTTTCCCCGTGGTTGGGACACGCTCTCTCTCTCTCACATACACACACACACAGCAAACAAGTGCATTTGAATCGCTGGAGTGTTTGCAAGCTGATAAGAATGCATGTGTGTTAGATTCATTAGAGTCTTAAATAATTTTACAGCCCAGCAGAGCACACAGCCGCATCAATTACAAAACCACCTTACCTTGCTCGGTTTTTAAGTGTGTGTATGCTTGCCAGCCAGAAACCTTAATAATGCATAGAGTTGGTAAGCATGTGTGGAGGTGCATGTGTGTGCATGTGCCTGACTGTGAAATCTTTGACTTTCCTAGAAGACCATGGTGTATGCCACTGGGCATCTTCCACTTAGCGAATGGATGACAAAACCAGTTATTCGAAACAAACATTTTTTTGATTCAATTCTGCAAAGGCAACTGAAGGAGCAGTTCTCTTTTATGTGGATAAAGAAACCAAGAATAATTGGTGGAAATTATCAAGGACTTAGTTGTCCCATTTCAAATCATTTAAGCATTGTTTCCATCGATGGTATCTACTCTACTCAAATCTAGTTATAAAACCTCTCTTTTATTTTTACACATCTAAAAGCCTAGTTTCCACCACTACTGGAAATGTTTACACTCTTACAGAGTTGGGTAGTGCTGCACCTGATCCAGGCAGCTAAAATCGATTCTTAATTTCTTGTTACTGCCATCTACCGGACTGGAGCAGAACAGCTCACGTGGCAAGTAATGTTTTTTCAATCAAACGGGTTTTGAGAGTGCTTTCGAGACTGTTTGGCCTTGAAGGAGGTCTGCAAACCATTCAATGCTATACTAGTTTATAGTTTTAATGCCATTAAAATAATGGTAAAGTGGGAATCTACAAAGCTCTGTCCATATACTGCACATAATTCATATCCAGGTGGTGATGAAGGTGTCAAATTTCTGCAGAATGACATTTTACCTTTACATGACGCTTTTACTTTAAAGAACAAACCAATGGAATGCTTGCTAAATGTCAAAGGTTTCAGTGACTCTCCTTGAGATAGAAGCCAGCGATCCACGAAAAGCCACCAAACTCAATGACAGAAAATGGAAACAAAAGAAGGAGCGAATGAAGTGAGAAGGACAAAGTGTTCCCTGTGCTCAGCTATGAATGCCAGACAGTTCTGGGCCACTCTCCCAGGCCTGGAGGTCAACTGGATACCAGAACCAAGCCAGTGGTCCACAGCACAGGGATGAATGATAGTGAAAGGGGGGCTACAGAATACTTTAAATTGCTTGCTCCTCTTTCCTATTTTGTCCGGAATTTTGGATATTTAAACAGGATACAAGCAGAGAAAACGTTCGGTAATAGCTAACAACTTCCAGGAGTTTATTTGAACACATGTTGTCCATGAATTTGCAAAGTTGACCTTAAATCAAATTAAAGACTTTAAATGAATCCTGCGGTTTTATGAGATCAAAAGATAAACCTGTCACTTTTTGTATTTTCTCGTGGTATTTGTGTCTTTTCTGATCTTTGTTTTGCAGATACTTTTTGTTAACAAATTGTTTTGTTATTTACACCCTTGATTCTCCTGCCTATTGAGATAATTGTTATGTATGGTTCCAAGCATGTGTTTTAATGAATGACTGCTCAGAGGCATGAGGTCTGCCACAGCGACCTTCCAGATAACACGACTACAGCAAGTTTTAAGGGAATGTGACCTCAAGGGATTGTTTGTTCCATGTGCTGACGTACAGAGACAAACACATTGCTTATCTTTCTGATATCGTATCAAAACTCCCTCTCTTTGATCTACTGGAATATAATTGTACAAAATTGGGAATTTCTATACACTCTGATCTGGAACGTGATTAGATTTTGTTTCTTACCATTCGAACCTCATTTCCATCAAATGGCACAGTTCAGTCCAGGAAATCCAAGTAAACATGGCAAGAACGGTTCTTTGTCAGAAACGACTGGAATCACTTGGGTATTTTTCTTAAGTCGTCTTGGTAAGTAGTTAACAAACAATCAGCAAATAAAACAAAACCCTCAACCTCACACTCTGTGGATCAAGTGTGCTTTTGGTTATAATCTCACCAGGAAGTGTATGAAAGGATTGTATGTGACCTTAACCTCTGCATGTTGTCAAAGGAAACATGGTTTAGATAATCTACGTGTAATGTGCACGCATTGTGAGTGCAGCATTAGGGATGCACACACATACAACTTGCATTTCCACATGCTCGAGTTTGTTATGACATGACAGGCAGATAAACCCTGAACTCACAGCCCAAATTCATTTGCACCGCTCCGTGGGAAACGAGCACAGTTTGTGCAACTGGGTGCGAGTCACATCCCAAAACACACCACAGCAATAGCAATGTTACAGTTTTGTCCAATGCCATGCAATTGTATGAAGACCAAATCCCAGCTAATATCAAAGGATTTATTCTGAGAGTCATTTTGCTTTTACTTTACATTCTATTGTCACTGCAAAAAAGATAATTGACACATTTGGTCCTGAATCTATCCAAATAATCTTTGACTTCTCTGTACACCAGTGTATTCTTTTCTCTGAAATAAAAGGATATTTATGTACTGCTGTGATTTTCGGTGTGTGTTTTCCCAGTGGTAGCCAAGGACACTTAAATGTTGATAAGTAGCAAGACACAACACCCCAGCTCCTCTCCTTCTCTACACACAAAAGAACAGTGTATCAAGATGCTTATTTGGTAACTAAGCTTACTATCTGATATCTGTCTGTTATTCTTTCCCTTTATTTTCGTCCATGCCATCATCTTTTTCTTTGTCCTGACCTTGGTGATCCTCTCTTGTTTTTCTAAGTGCCGCTACTTCTTTTGGCGACACTCTCTCATCCGTCCTCGCTCTCTTTTTCTTGTCAGTGTTCTGCCCTTGACTCTTGTCTCTCAGTTGTGTCTGCTTCTATTATCATCTGTTTTCTTTTGAAATCAGCCTGTCCTGTATTCTTAGCACAGTGCAGGAATGATGGACACTGAATGTGCACAACGCTAATGAAAGTTTGTGAACATGCCCCATGATTTAGAGGAGGAAAATAACAGTCGCCAATGGAGATGATACACAGCTACAACCACAATAGGGTAAGGACCAAAGTACTTTGAAATGGAAAAAAGAGGGGACTTGATTCAGATTTTTGTTTACGTGGGTTGTGGCAGCATGATGACAAAAGAAATGCATGGAAGCTGATACCCTCATATTGGAATCAGGTCCAAATGTCTAGAACTAAACCTCCACCCAATGGGCCACAAAAAAATATCTGGATGAATTAGCTTTCGCAATTCTGTTTTCCAATGTTGTCAAAAAAACAAGTCTACTTAATCGGATGATAAAAAATATATAAATAGAAACTCACCACAAGCAAATAAAGAGATAAACAGCATTAACGTTTTTTTTAATTGTTTTGCCTTTTAAAGTCCTAAAGGCAGAAGAATGATCGGGAAATTTTAGGTTGGGGTGTGGGGGTTGACCGACAAATGAAAATCGAAGCAACTTAGGGAGTTTTCCCCAGGGGAGAAGGGAAGAGCGAGATTTTGACAAAAAATGTGAGAAGAGGGGGAGAATATGGGTGGGAGGAAGGCATGGAAGCAAAGGTAGAATGAATGCCTGGTGGAGGAAGGGGGGTGAGTGTGCGCTAAGGGGATAAGACAGCAAAATAAAGGGGAAACAACGGGTGCCAAGAGGATCAGATGAGAGATTGAAGCGATGCAGAAGAGGCGGAGAGAAAGGCTCAACTATTGTGAGCGCTTATTGCCATTGTTAAAGACTGGGAACTTGTGCCAGATGCATCCCAAAACTTTGCCAAAACCCCCCATAGCATCCATAGAACTCCTCCCAAAGTCGGTGCACCAAATAGACAAGTGGGCGGCTTGGGGGTGGACAGAGGATGATGGAGAGGAAGGTGAGTATTCCTCAGGAGGCAAAAAAAGCTTATGTAAACGCTCACACACAAACCAGTACCGAGAAAATGTGCCAAATGCTTAAACTGCCAATGCAGTCATGTTTTCATGTCTAAACACATTCATGTTTAAGACCAATGATAAGTCAGTCAGCATGCACACATTTTCATTTTTTATTTTACGGCCTCCATCGGTAATTGTTATTCTATGAATGAAGCTACTATAAAGGTTGATTGGCTTTTAAGTGCTCATTTCCGGCGCAGACTTTTTACGAGTGGCTTTGTTAGATCTTAACCAAGCTTGCTCATTTTCACACCGACGGACCGGAGGAGGCGGGGGAAAGAGCGGAACCGCAATTTAAACGTTTAATTCTGTCGTAAAGCAAACACACCTGCAAGGGCACTGGCGAGGGAGCGAGATGGATTAGAGGGACAACAGACGGCAATGGAAGGAAGCGCAGGTGCGTGTTTTAAAAGCGTGACCTGAGAAAAGCTTCAAATTATCACCAAAAATGTGCTGATCTCTCAAGTCACCATCACAACTACATGTGTGTGTTCAAAAATGTCCTTTGTCAGTGTTATCTTTTTAGTTAAACAAGAAACTGTCATTTTGATTGCTTCCAAAGTCAGCATTTTTTTTTTATAAAAATGGAATCATCTTTAGACATCTGTGTCCGTGTCTGAGTCAAGTTGTATTATTGTAGCTACTTATGTATGTACAGTACCAGTCGTATGAGAAAATATGGAGGCTGATGGCCACTGTGTCATTGATGAGATGACTTCCTTTAGCAAACCAAATGATGTCATTTTTCATAATCCCCGAAGAGGACCTTTCATGACATTTTAGAGTCTTGCATGATGCTATGGGACGCAGTGAGATCACTGTCAGCAACAGCCACTTTTATTCACACTTTTTCTATCTTTGCTTCACTATCGTCCTCTCTCTCACGCACATAGAATCTTTGCACGGGCTTTCTCGAAAAAAAAAAAAAAATGAGGAAAAAAAACAGGGTAAAAAGGAAGTAGACGAATGTCAACAATGGCCAACAGAACTTGTATTGTCATGTCAGTGAGCTCATCTTTCCTGTGAACTCGCTTTGCACTGCTGATATCATCTTGTGGTAAACAAATGACACCAAGACGAAGTGACCTTTGAGGGAGCAGAAGCCCAACTTTTAATTATGGGGGAAGTATGTCAACAAAAGTGTCATTGACATTGTACTACAATAGAAGTAGTGACACCATTGATTCACAATGTCATTTTATTCAGCGGTTTTGGACACTTTATTAGACCACCTTTTTAATACCTGATCTAAATCATCGAACAAGCAATATAACGGTAACAAAAATACTTGCGGAAAAACACCGTATGTATACTGGTTTGTCGCTTCCCAGTCTGCTGTTCTTCATTTAATGATGCATTTCACCATTCAAGAACTTAAGTTTCCTGCTCTGCTTCTAAGCCAGAACGTGCACGTTCTTATCCATGTGGCTCATATTAAAGCCACGCCATGGTGCCACAAGAGCAATTTATTCCTAATATACGATTGCTGCGGTTGAAGAATGTCTAACTGTTTAACAAGAAGCATTAAAGGCTACACCCACTTGGGATGGGGGGGGGGGGGGGTATTGCTTAATGAGCCCCAACCAAAAGGCCACCAGTTCACAATCATGTCACACTACTGCAAGTTTTTACAACCTCAACATGCTAAATTCATCAAGTTACTCGAAGTAGGAACCCTCTTGTTCCTATTAACATGATCTTTTCTTTGACACATTGGCCCATTTCCTCCACACATTTATGTTAATCACTCACCTTCTTAAACATCTTTACTCGTGCACATTTTCATTTCAGTCCTTGCCGTTCATGCTTTGCAAAATATGCGTTCTGTTCTGAATTAAATATTTGCATTTATAGTTGTTGCAAATCTTTGGCAGTACGTTTTGTCCATATTTTGTGGCTTGATGGAGGAACTCCTGCTAAGTTTGGGAGCCTTGTCTTTAAATTGGCAAAAGGAAGGTTTCTGTTGACTTCTGGGTTTATTTTGCAGCTGTCATCATCATGTGTTGCATCCACGAAGATTCATGAACCCGTCTTCGGAGAAGCTAAGCAAGTTTCACAGATGAGCTTGGCTTCATGAGCACATGCGTTTTTTTCAAAACCTTTTCCATCACTTTGGGAATGTTTTTTTTTTCTTTTTGGCTAATCATTCCATGAAGAATTTTTGAGGTTCTTTATAGCTTTGGAATTCTTACAGTCCTCATCTTCTGCCTGCTGACGTTTTTCCTGGTCTACCAGAAACAAAAGGATTATGTCAATAGATGTTAAAACTTTTTTTTTTTTTTTTTTAAATTGCCCTTACACTGCTGTGAATTATGTCTTCAGTATGTAGGAAGGTGGCTACCCTCGAAGGCGTACAATTTGGTGGTAGCTTCTAGTGACAGAGACAAATGGGCAGCAAAAAGGAGCAGATTGGATGGGATGCTCTTGTAGAGTATGTGACAGTGTGAGATGACCTTAACTCTCCAGCTAATCCGCTGCATTGTTGTACTGTTACGCGTTTTGGCACGTTCTGTTGGTTTTGTGGGTTTTTTTCCCCCCCACAGTCAGTCACTAACTCAGCCATTTTTCATTCCCACTGAACTTTTCAGCAAGGAGCACAGCTGTGCACACCTTACCAGCCAATACCTTCCACTGCCATCACACCATGACCTTGCTATTATATGTACGGCAGAGGCGGACTGAAAAGGGTGCAAATCTCAACAAAGCCTTTGATTAACGCAATGTGCTAGGCAGGGTATACCACTTTTTAAGAACTTTCTTTAATTTTCTAGCTCTGGTATATTTGCATCCTACGCCCACCGTTTCATAGATTTGAATTGGCTTAACTTTCTGATGATGGTTGCACCTTAAAAGCAATTACATTGACACAGTCCGCTTTACTGTTATTTAAGACCCAATAATTCCATTTCCAACGACCAATCAATCACAGTGACTTGTCAGTCAGCGTGTGAACAAGCATGATGATTGTCCGTTGTTCTGCACTTGGCTCAAATACAGTAGATGGAATTTCATTAATCATTAGGGATCACAAGTTCATAAACTGATCCAAATCAGAAGTACGTTGAGGGGGCCGGTTGTTGCAATACCGTAAATACATCAAATTGATTTATCTTCCCTCTCAGTTTTTCTGTTTTGACGATAAGAAAGATAATAATCAACTGTAAATAAATAACCATTTCTATAGCACTTATTCTCATTTGGGTTGCGGGTGAGCCGGATCCTAACCCAGCTAACTTTGGGCAGAAAGTGGGGGTACACCTTGGACTGCTTGCCAGCTAGTCGAAGGGGACATACAAACATCCAAACAAGCATCCACTCGAAAAGCCCACTGAAGTTTCTTGTCATTTCTTTTTAAACATCAGAATCTCAGCCTAACCATCCTTCTCATTGCTTCCCTTGATTTCATTCTGCACTCTCTGCAGTCATATTTCCATCCTCTTGTTTGTTTTTCTGAATCTGACTCCAGCGATTAGTTTTTACAAGCGACTTGTTAAAACAGTGACAACAAAACACAGACATGATCGCACACATTTGCTTCTTCTAGCCTACTGTAAGTTCTATTCCAGTGGGAACCTGAATGACTGTTCAGTCGGGTACTACCATGGACCTCTGCCTCGGCACTCCCTTCTTTATCTTCTTGTTTGTTATTTACTAAAAATATAACAACGATTTTCAGAAATGCAACAAAAACATTCAAAATCTGTTAACCTAAGCTAAATATTTCACATACACACAAATATATAAATATATAAATATAGAGAGCTATAATAATAACTAAATATATAAATATATTATTCTATTCAATACATGACAAAGACAATATTTATAATTATATGTTTTCTATATACTAACTTTTGGATAGAATTTTAAGAGAACCTTTCCATTCTTCACTGTTAGCAGAGGAGCCATTCTCTTCTGCAATTTTCCCGTGCCATCTGATGTCTCTCAAAATACAACTTTACATATGACAACTACTACCCTTTAACTCTTACGCCCAAACAGATGTGCAGCATTAAACGTCATTGGCACATTTTTCCCCGCAATCCTTTGACACTTCCAGGGAAATCCCATTTTGTCTCACATTTTCCTTCAACCTCGAACCACTAATTCAATGTGGACTTTTTGTTCGTACCGCTTTTTTCAAACATCATGGGTGCGGTTGGTGAGAGATAAGTTATGTAATATGTTCCAAGAGGTCCAATACGCACATGATTTTACAGCAACAATGGTCAAGGCCTCCCCACTGGTCCGATACTTAAACTTGTTCTGTGGCTCCCTCAGGTTGCTCTATGACGCCACGCCTTTATTCAGATAATGATGATGGGTGGGGTGAATTTCTTCCATTTCCTAAATCCTTTAGTTTGTCCTCCACATTCACAGTCCTTGCAAAAACTTATTTTTATCCAAGCGTTTAATCCTCTCTGTCATTTAAGACAATTCAATTATGTTCTCTGCTCACTGTCACGTTCAAGGCCACGACTATTTACAGACTCACAATGAACAATTGGTTTATTAAATTAAAATGCAGTGCATGTTGGGACACTTATGCTTGATTATTTGATTCAAAAAGACTTGGGGTGTGTGGTTTACTACGTTTCCTTTTATTTTTAGAGTGTTTTCACAGACTTGAACTTGTATCGTCATGGGAAGGTGAGCATGTGAAGCTGTTCTCAGTCACATCCAACATATTATCTCGTATAGAATAAGCGTCACGTGGCAAAAAACGTCACTAAGAAAACATCCATTCTTTAAATAGTAAGGTGTTTTTTTTATCGTCTGTGTGGTCCTCCTGGCTTGTGTTGAGGAACTATTTGACCCCAGCGCTCACCTTAACATCGCACAGCTCCTACCTCCTCTTTATCACTCATTGTCTCCATACTGTGGAGCTTTCACCTCTAGTCTGCCTTTTTTTTCACTATTTGACCGTGCTTTCTGCTCTGCTTCGTTTCCTTTCCAAACAAATAGCGGTGCTTTTTCCGCTTCGTTTTGTTGACTTTCTGAAAGGAAACTTGTTTTCAGTCAGTCTGTGTGATAGACATAGATGGAGAGCAGTGAACCTTAAATGGTTCACAATGTGTCAAATTAGGAAAAGGACAGAAGACACCTGCTGCATTCATTTGGATCACTCAACAGCGGGAGAAAAAAGTCATAAAAGCCTTGAAGGGTGGGATTGCATAGCAGCTCTTTTTATGCTATTTTACAGTTTTGCATTATTTTAGCTTTTTACTTGTTTTTACACCAGTTTAAGAACATTGGAGCTATCAACTGCGGGAGGCTTCCATTATGTGTTTGACGTTTTAGTAGTATTTTGTTTACTTCAAGGATTTTGTACAAATTCTATTAATTGAAATTGTTTTGTTCATCAAACTGCTGACTTGCTTCTCTTCTTGCCTCCTCGCTGCAGCGTGCAAAGCCACCAATTATGTGCAGGGTAGGGATGGATAAAAAAATATACATAACCTGGTTGCATAACAATGTTGTCTTTGTTGAAGCACCTCGAGTTCAAGTCATGGATGACAAGGTAGGGGGCAGTTTTCAGAGAAGGTCTCATTTGAGTCTGGAATCTGGCCATTTTAATATCATGCTTCAATATGTATTTGATTATCATAATTAGATTATCCAAAAATAATTCTGAGTTCTTGTAGTAAAGAGGTCTTATGGGTTGAAATGTAGGTCAGGATCTGCTGCAGTCAGTACATTTACAAGCATTAAACATCATGAAAAGAGAAAAAGTTTAACAATGCACCATTTAACAACAAGCTTGGAGTAACTTTGAGACAACACTTAAACTTTTGAATTTATTCAGGCCACATGTGAATCCAGCCGCAATCCAGAAACACGATCCATCGGGAAGCCACTTCCAATCGGACAAGTGATAAAGAAAAACAGATCATCTTGCTCTTTATTCATCGCCGCTGCCAATCACTAATGAATTTGGGCAGAGAGCAACCCCAGAAATGTAAAAAATTCAAACAGTAGTCCTCAGATTTCCACAACAAGCGTACGGCAGCGGGCTGCTGCTTTTTGAAACTTAATAACATAATGGCACGGGAGTACGTGTAGGGAGGCTGTGTAAACACAGCAGCATCCCCGAGGATACAATTACCTTATTATTACTCATTTCGTGTTTGCAAAATCATCGTTACGCTTCGTTGAAATTCCTTTGGCACGTGTGAGTCGAGTCAGTACACCGCTTTTAAAGTGTGTGTATTGGCAAAGACTCACTAGACGTTAAGCATTTGACATCTTTGCAGTTTATATTGCTCACATTAACAGTTGTAACAGTGGAAGCGGGAAAGGTGAACGGCCTCATTTAGGAAGTCCGCCAAGACTTCCTGGAAAATCTTATATGTTCGACAAAATTTTTATGCGTGACACGATGCGAGACGGCTGAAAGGATTTAGTCTGCATGTTTTATCTTCTGTTTATTGCTTACTCTAAATGAACAAGCAGCCTCAACAAGATCAACAACGGTTAACAATTTAAACTTGAATGACATAAAAACTCAGGTGTGCAGTATTTGTGATGAATGTTATTTTTTGCTAGGTTGCTCGTACAGTTTATAAAAAAGCAAATGTTTGAGCGAGGAACGGATTTTGTTCCATCTTCTATATTTCCTGAGTGGAGTATGACATTGTGCATATTGTAAACATTCGGAGGAGGCATATAATTTGCTCATCTTCCATACCTTACTGGTTTATGAAGAGCTTTTTCCGCATGTAAATCTAGTTAAAGCCAAAATAGTCCGCACCTCTTGTGGAAATACAGATTAGTGGACAAGTAGGAACATGCTGGAGGAGGAAAAATAGGGCTCATACTGTCCTGGGTGGTGTGGTCAAAACTCATTTCATGTGGGTCAAGAGGAAAATTGTGTGGGTGGTTGGTTGGTTGGGATCGGGGCGTTCAAGATTCATGGAAAAGAGGTAAGACGGAAAAAATTGGAACCTACTTTGATTGTTTAAGAAGTTAAAGTTGAATTGTGAAAATGGGATTTCTATGAGAGGTGGATTCATCACCTTGATGTGAATGATTACCTCTCAACCACGACGCAAAGTGGTTTATTTTCCCCGTTACAGGAACGTTGTCATGCTTTGGACTCACCTGCAGTCCTCTGGGTTGATCTGCCGTTTGGCTGCAAGTTTATATACGTATATTTATATATGGTTAGGGGCCAAATGTCAAAGCTCAGGGGTCAGAGGCCATAGACAGATGAGCCAGAAAGGAAGAAATAACTAAATAAGCCTCTATCTACCCCCAGGCCACGACATGTTGCTGGAGTTTGATTGGCCTTGCTGCCCTCTACTCATCCTGTCTCGTGTCGTTTTTATTTAGTTTCAAACTCCAGCAGAAGGTAAAAGAAGAAACGAGACTGGATGCAGAAGCAGACAAAAGCAAATTGCCACACAAAGGGAGGATGTTTAAAAAGTTCACAAACTGTGGCTGAATATCACGGTTCAATAATAGAAGAGAATATTTTGAGACTATAATCATGAAGCTTTCTGTTCCCATGATGTTATCGGTCACTTCTAAATGCAGTTTTGAACGGTCTTGGACTGTTGGGACCGTGACTGTATCATCTATTGAAGTTGTTAAGAAATTGATTGGGGAATCAAAAAAGTTTGATCGGATCAAGCGATCCAAAATCCAGAGTGATGTTGACATACAATAAAAATTCTCTTGTTAAAAAAAAAAAAGAAAAAGTAAAAATCATCAATTTCTTGCCCCGTGAACTGCTAAGTTGTTTTGAGTGTGCTTGGCTTTTTACTTTGGGAATTATTATTAAATTAAGAAAAACAAAAGAAGTTCAAACAATGACTATATGAGACAAATGCTTTATTATGAGTAACTGTTTTCCAGGTATAAATGAAGAAACTGTTTAAAACTTACAGATAAGCAAGGTAAGCTATAATAATAACAATAACATTTAGAGGAATTCAATAATGTTACATGGTTTGGTCATAAGAAGGGCCTATCCAAAATCCAAAGTAGGCTTAAGTGTACTCTGGAGTGCATATAAAACATCAACAATAAAAATTCACTCGTAAAAGTGACAAGTTTCCGCTTGTAGCTAACCACAAGCAGTTTGTCAGCTAGAAAAACAGTACATTAATTTTACAGTTCTCATTTGAAGTCAGTGCAAAGTGTATGTTGCGCACAATGAGTTCTCCAGAGAAATTCTCTTCAGCGCTGCCAAGTTCAGATGTTTGGACTGTGGTTCAGCATATAATTAGAGGGAAAATCCCAAGTATAAGCGCTGAAATGCATCACCTCCCCCTTAGAAGAACAGACGGATAATAAGAACGATGTTTGAGGTAGAGGTAAACATGAAAAAGAGACTTGAATGAATTTAGGGTGAAAACGCTCACAGGTTATGCTTTCTTTGTAAAAGGGACTTTTGTTGTTATCTGAAAAAAACAAAACAAAAAAAATATATATATATATATATTATATATATATATATATTTAAAAGGACAGGACAATACCAATTAAAAGCAGACTTTTGGCAATTTCTTTTTGCACAAGACAATTCCTGCCATTTTTTGAATTTGCCCTTAGAGGAGTATAATCACTATAACAAATGCTTTTGAAATTAAATGAAAAACAAAGCACTTGGTACAGACAGAGCAGTAAATCAAAATCAATTAAAGTGTTTCCACCCCCCTAAAAAAAAACAACCATCTGTATTTTCCCTCGGCAATTCATGTGATCTGGATCTTCCTCAAAAATTGCAAATAATTGTAGTCACGAAAGATGCCAGTAATCTGGAATGTGTTTTTATTCATGAGCCCGTAGGACACTTGGGATCCTATTTTTTGATAAAGTTATATAAGGGCACAGACCACAATTTACTAAATCTGGATTTGTTTTTGTATGGTGGTCAACTTAAATTTGAAGTTGAATCAACAAAAATATCAAAAACTTGTTTGTAAAGCTTTTCCAAAGTTTCCCAAGCCAGTTCACATGATTTTTTTGTATACTTTGTGATTTACATGCTTGACTGAAAGAAAAAAAAAAAGTATCATGGACATTTCAGAATGTTTGTAACAAGCAACAACCAACTTCGCGCCTCTGGTGAGGTTTTATTTGATTTGTGACTCTTCCTTATGCATCTTTTTTTCTTTACGTCCATGTCCTTTACTGTCCTTCCTATTTCAGGCTCCTTCTACTTTGCCTCACAGTCCAATTGGTAATTAGCCATTGTGCCAGAGAGAAAGATTATTTATTGGTTACTAATCTTTCACGTCTCAACTAATCCTAATTATTTGAACGTCTACTAAACCCTCTTAAAGACCGGGAAATGTCTGGAATAGCTGCGCATATTTCAAGAGAGGTACTTACTGTAGATCCAAGACCTAATGTAACCCCCATGGTGGTTTCATACCATGCGTGTTAAAATGGACCAATGGCCCACTAGGTCACAGTCCAAAACGAGAGTGGGCTGATCCAATCAGAGACAAGGAAAATTGAACTTGCTCCCAATTTGGAAGAAAAAAAAAAAATCTGAGATTGCAAATTCTTGCGATGGAGCCTAATCAGATTCTTAAGCGCTTAGGGAGAATTAGCCCGGCGATTGTCGTTATTATGATTTCTTTGTTCAGGGGATGCCATTATCTCCAAACTGCATGAAGGAGATTATTCCTTTACTCTGCATCACAGCTCAGAACACTGGGAAACTGTTTCCTCGCCATTTCTGCTCGCTGTGGTTTGTCGAAATTGTCACACTACACACTCTGTGGGAAACCCAAGTGCATTGTCTTACTATAATGAGACGGCCTCAGTATGGCACTGTTATTGTGATAGCAATTATAGAAATAAATAAATAAAGATTTTTTTCTGACCACACAATGGAGACAAAATGAATATGAGGGAAGGAGTGAAATGAAATCTGGGGAGGTGTCTTCGTGCTTTATCTCAATGTCTCTGGAGTCCAAGGACAAAGTTGGGCTGGTCACAATTTGTCAGCGAAAGCCTTGTCCACCCTGAAATGACTTTAGCTGCAACATCCATCTCCAGCCACTTAAAGAGGAAGACGTGCACATACACATGCACACACACACTCTCACACACACACACACACATGCACGGTGAACGAGTGCCTGACAGGTGTTTCTCAGCCTGAATGTGTTGAGGCGAGCAAGAGCACAAGGACAGGTAATGACACACTTCAGCGGCTGTTTGCCTTATCATTCCGCATTCTTTTCGGACACTTTTTATTTTCCCCACACTTCCCTTCCCTTTGGTGTTGCCCGATATGTTTTCTACCCATTCTGGATGGACTCCTACTGATGGAGTACCGATCTCAGGAATCTATTCAGAAACCAGAGTTATTAAAAAGTATGTCGGCCGCAATTTTGTGACCGTTTAATGGTCAGAAATTAGAAGAGTGGATAAAAGTATCGGTGACTACTCGATTATGGAGTACTGGTCCTGGGATCGGTCTGAAAACAAGTGCTATCGAACATCCCTAATTATTACAGTTCGTATTGCACCAATAAAACACAGCCAAAACAACAGGTCTCCTCACCAGCCTGACAAATAGTTTTCCCAACCAACATTTCTTACCGATTACAATAGTAAACCCAAACAACAATCGTCCTTCACACCTGGCCCAGTGTATTGCACTTAAAAGGAAATAACACACAGAAAGGGACGTCAAGGCACTCAGGATATGGAGAAGTGTGAACAGAGAGACTGCATCATAAATCTGAAAAGACTTTTCAGCGGTACGCTGAGAGGCAAATGAAGTTCTTAACTCCCAGGTTAATCGCTCGTCTTGTGGAAAAATAGTGGCCCCTCCATCATTCAATCCCATCATTGCTCCAGGCGCCTCATTCCCGAGCTGTTCTCTTTCTGTCCATCACTCCACTGCTTCTTCCCACTGCGCCCCCCCCCCCCCCCCCCCCCCAACGTGCGGACACTATGCACCGCATGCCAGGAGGCAAGTTCAGGCAGGCTTTTCCACAGGCTTGTCAACATACTGTTGGGCCTAGTCACTATTTTCTCAACCTTGTTGTATTACATCACTCTAATATGTGCGTGTAGATGTACGACTTGAAGTAAGCAGCTGTAATGGCTTGTAACCCTTGGTAGCAACTAGCAAAGTGTTTTAAACAATATTCTGCATGCTTATACAAAATCTCCACAGCTAAACATTCATGTAACCACTTTTTACAGTGTATGTACAAGAAGTACATGAGGATGTCCACAGCAGTTGGTTGTCCAGAGTGTTTTTTTTACAGCTGACAGAGCAGTTCAGATCTGAGTGCAAGTGCCGAGTCAGGTGAACACTGCAGCAAAGTTTCAACGTGAATAAACATGAGAGAGGACCATCGCTGGAGATAGAGTCTTGGTTTGCACGGAGCAAAAACTGCATTACTGCTGCATCCGTGACATCAGTTGAATGTTAAAACAGAGCCAATAACATATGCACGCACACACGTACACACACACATAGAAGCCACTTGTTCGAGGTACTGCGCATTTCTTAATGGATTGTGTTTGACCTTAGAAGTTCCTTCTATTGTACAACTTTTCACTAGATGTCCTCCTGTGTTGAACATGATGTGTACAGAGTGTACCATGAGCAAAGAGCTGCAACAAATTAACTATTATTTTAGTTTATACAACAGACCCTCACAGTCTAAAATCTGTCCTGGATGGACAACAAGCACGGACTAAAATGAACGCCAACTCACGCATACACGCTCCTCTTGCTCTGCACTCCACCCAAGAGTGAGCACAAACCTTTTCCAAACACTCCACCATGTGGATTAAGTGTTATGGAAGCAAAACACTGACAAAGCCAAACAACACAGCTAACAGGGAATAGGACATGTGACAATTTATTTGAACTGTTAGGGTGTACCCTGACTCTCCGTTGAAGTCATCCAGCATTCGTTTCAGCGGGCCGGTCCGAGTTCTAATTTTAATATATACAAGTTGCAACTGACTTTAAGTCACAAGACCAGAGAAACTATGAAGAGTGTGAGTTATCTTTCGAAAAGATTTTTGGAACTGAGCCTCAATGGGTCCATGACAAAGCCTTAGGCTGCAAAGAAAAAAAGTTATTTTCAGATACGCAAGGAGAGATGTCAGTATGAAAGTAGCCCGCAAATTCTGCATGGGCATTGGGGACTCTGCTATCATTGCCATTTTAAAGTTTGTCTGCACCAGAACTTGAATCTCGACCCTCCAGCTCCAAAGTACAAGTCCTTACAGAAAAGCAACTGCCACTGCATTACCATCTGTGTTTCCAATTTGGTAGCTTTTTTGTTTTGTTAGGTGGCTAAAATTTTGGGGTAGGTTCCAGTGACTCATAGAACCTTTTGTGCCATTTTATGTTGTCATTGTTATGTTAATTAAGCCGCAAGCTTTTTTTGACACAAGCCGTGGGCTGGTAACAAAGTGGATCTTGTTTGTAAAGAATTGCTATGACTAGACAAACTCTGGCTCAGCCATCATTTCTGATCAGCTCTCACAGTTTCTTTCAAGTCAACTAAAATGTAAAACAGGATTTTTCATGAAATGTGAGATGGATGTAGGGACATGTCGAACATTACCCAAAAAGTAAAAGTGATGATAACAGAGACAAATCGTTGTACTAGTACGGTACTATCCATGTGTGATACATGCAATTTGTAGAGAGGGGAAAAAAAACATTGCTTATGATAGATTTATGTGTTGTGTTACATCACACCAGGCCGGAGGAGAGCGAAGGAGAAAATTTGTGTTCATGTATTTGAGTTTAGCCCAGGCATGCTTTATGAAACATACTTGGCTGCGGGTCCACGGCTAAGCTGACAAGTTTTCAATGAGTTATGGGCCCGACACACACGAGACGCTGAAAGATTTGTGTGAAGATGGTAGAGATTTAAACAACAGCGGCTTTACCATCTCATTTTCTACTGAGGCGGCAAACTAGCTTGTCAACTGTATTCCAGCACTGTGGGTTAGTTTATTGCTGATAAATTCCTGCCAACTGAAGCGTTTGGAAAAATGGTGTAACTTGTTTGTACTCAATGTCTTCTATGATTTTTTGTCATTTCTCTGACATACGCATGCAGTCATGGACGCATACAAATGGATCGTGATAAAAGTGGTAAAGATGCCAAGACAGCCGGTGTCCATCGTAACGTAAAATCTTTGAAACAAAACTGACCATTCGGTGGATAGATAAGTCAGTCGTCCGTGGACAGCACAGAACAGGCTAAGTTTTTTTTTAAGATTGAGTTTAGAATGTAAATGGAGGTTGTTAACGTGCATGGCAAAGCTACACTCTTAGGCTAAAATGCATCATGGAAATAAGGACACACAAGAACGCGACAAAGGCCAGATGGAAGCGTGCCAAATGGAGGGTATTAGTGTGTGAACCGAGATGGCTCCCACACTTCCCAAAATCCCACAATCCTCTTCATATACATGCCGGTAGGTGGTAATAGTCCAGCTTGAACATAACAGAGCTTCAACATGCCAAACGTGGGGGGTATAGAAGTCCTCACTCAAGGAGTTGCTTTTGTTTACGTTGGCATTTGAGCAACCTTATTGATTGCAGCCAATCGTGGGGCAAAATTTGCATTTTTGAGAAATACAAGATGCGTGGGACTTCTATTATTTAACTACTTATTAAATGTTGTTTCATAACTTGTTGTGACTTTTATGAGGGCACATACTCCACTCTCTTTACAGTAGAAATGCCTACGGCGTGTCAATGACAGCGACATGTGTTCTCCTGAACCAAAAACATGGTATCGGAACACCTGTAAGTGGGAACAGAACGTTCGCCTCCATCACTCATCAAACGAACGTCAACTGGTTTGCTTCACACCTTGTGACGTCACACTGCGGGGCTTTCCGGTAACATCTGCTGTTCAGGGTGAAAATGCAGTCTTTATTTAGTTAGGATTTTGTGTGAATGGCAACGTGGATACACAGAGTTACTTGTACCTTCTGCAATCTAGTTGAAACCCGTTTAATAGTTTTTTCCTGTCATTATACATCACTGGCAAAGATAGCTAAGAGCTGGATTAGTTGTCATGATCTCACGACACACTGGTTAGGACTCACTACACTGACGCAATAAAAAAAAAAAAAAAAAAAATCCCCTTTTCAAACTAAAAACAAAGTGACTGGGAAGCAAGTACCTTACTGTCCGTGCATGAGAGGAGATCGCACTGTCCAAACTTTCTTTAAAAGTCACTCAATGAAAAAGGAGATGATACAATACTGCAACCCCCACATGCCCCTAAGACATTGCAGGGCCATCCATGCACCGTGTGTACATACCAAACAAAGCTAAGCGGTGAAATGAAACAAGGCTCAAGGGCAGGAAGAGGGTCTCAAGGGGATCATGGGAAATCGTGACGGCAGCAACGTTTGACTTGAATTTTACCTAATTCTTATATACTGTACTTCCTGATGCCCCAAATCCTAATTAAACATTATTTTCAAACACACTCATGAGAATATGTGCTTGGCAGGCAGAAGGAGGAAAGTTGCAGATGTTGGAACTTTGTGGTTGACAATTTGATTAATTCGCCATTCGCCATTCGCTGCTTTTAATATCGGCTGTGCAGGAAATTAACATTTAAATGGTCGGAGGACAGCGAATTGGGACCGGAGCGGCAACATCACAACCAAAGTTCAAATTGAGCATAAACTGGGATTTTTCTTTCACTTTGATCTTAGAGCTGTGAATTTTCTGTCTGGAAATTGAGGGTGCTATGGCCATGACAACGTTGGATAGAAATAATGCGTATAATAATAATAATAATACAGCATATATGTATATGTGCTCAGGGCTCAGGTGTCACCCAATCACACAAGCTATCACTTACCCTTTTATGTGTCTGTGGCATCTTTCTGTCATAATGCATAAAAGACAGAAAAATACAGCATTTATCACACTGGAGTTCAATTTGATTGCTTTTCAATGATCACCTAGAGGCCAACTAAGGTATGCAACTCAGTGTTGCTAATTTAGTGACTTTTACAATGCCTCTAGCTTTTATTTTTCACCCAAAAAGCAACATGCTACGAATCTTCCCAGAGCCGGCAATCACTCAACAGCACTATACCCCAATATCGGTCAACGTTGCTGGCCAGATCGATGCTTGTGTACGTAGTAGCCTAAAACAAATGGTTCCTTCACCCAAGGGCATAAATAAACAATGATAGGTACCTTACTTTCAATGATGTGAGGAAAGCAACAGGGGACGGGTCAAAGGTTCACCAGGCAAGGTCAGCAAAGCACTCCGAGTTGACAAAGTCCTCCCAGTCGGCAAACGGTCCAGTCCAGTGGGCAACTGGGCAACTTTGTTTCTCCACACAGGCCTTACTTATTGCATTAGCTTGTAGTGAGCTGCCAAGCAAACTCCATGCACTAGCATTAACCTCTGTATTAGTGACTAATTGCACACATTGATGTCTTCTGCTGAGTAGTTCCCTCAACCAACAAACTTTATCCCAGTTAACATTTGCAAAAGCATTCTTGCTGAACACTTTCGCCCACTCTGATCAAATTTCCACTTTTCTGTATCCATTTGAGTGTCTCTCCCTAGTTTGCCTTATCATCTTCTTCTTTTGTATTTAATGCAGTTGGCAACCAGCTTTTATGGAGCATCACCATCACCTGACTCGTCCTCGCCGTCGCAGTCGTCCATCTTTTTTCTCTTCTCTCAACCCCCATTGTGTCTTATCATCTCGGATATGATTCACACATTTACAACAACAATTATACAACACAAATGTATTATCTTATCCCTCTTTTTGTCATGCACTATTATACAAACACATTCAAACTGAAAATGTGCATTTTATTCTAACTTTGAACACTTATGCACTTTTTGAACTTATATTCACTTGAAAATATAGTAACATTTTTAATTTGGTTCCACCAATTAGTAGTTAGCAACTGGGACTCGTGGTGCACCTTGAAACACAGAAGAATAGAGACAGCAAGAGGCGGCAGGAACATGAAATGGGGTAACTGCTACGGCACTGCCTCATGTGTCTTGCCACTGACTTGTGGCCATATGTAAAATGTCTTCCAGTGGAGAAAAATTAGGCTTTCACTCACAATATGTTGCTATTAGAACAACACTGTCACCTGCATGGCCAACTATTTATTGTTCTGTACTTTTCTTCCTCTGCAGCCACTTACAAACAGGAAGCAGCAGAACAATCCAACACCAAGCGGTCCTTTGTCCCCTCATGTCCAAAATCACACATGCGGTCTTTCCTGCCTTTGTCCGCCTCCTACATGCGGCGAGAGCGAGCGCCTCATCCCGGCTTGGGAACAATGCCTCGTCTCAGCGTCTCGGCCCACACAGCCGAATACCACGGAAGGCCGCGCTGAACGTCTCCCTCTGTCCGTCACCATTGAGTCACTTCTCCTTTCCTTCGGCTACTTCGTCAGCACTGTCTCCATCCCGGCCGTCCCACCCGTCTCCCGAAGTAGTGACATCACCCGCCCCCACGTGACGGCGACCTCATGAGGCCGCAGCTGCGGTCGAGGCCACATAACGCGTGTCGGTGACACGGCCGGTGCGTCGAGAGGGAATGTCTGGAAGATAGATTTCATTGTGTGCCGTTGACAACTTCTCTTGTTTCCAGTAAAGAAAGATCCAAGAATGCAAAGTCAGGGGAATTGCTCGAGGCCACAATCACAGTCGTGACCACAATGCTTGATCCAACAAAGTCATGGCATCATGCATTGCTTCCCATCCAGTTATTGATTTTTTTTTAAAAACGATTTTCGTCATTGGAACAATCTTCTTCATCAAGGGTTAGATGGAGCCTCTACCGGTCCCCTTTTATTTCTTTTACTACCTGGCTACGACGCACATTTGGGTCTCAACCCATCAGTTGAGAATTGTTGCATTACAACTCAGGAAACTGAACCCATTGAGTCATCCATCTCGCCATCAAGCTTCTGTTTTGTCACTTCATCTTACACTTGCTCGCAAGATGCACACTTGCGTAGACACATTTCATTTCACTCAAGCGATTCAGCATGCAGTCAGAAAGGGCTGCTATTACAAAGCAGGACAACTGGCAAGATGGCGTTATGCTGCCCTCTGCTAGGCGTTGTAGAAACTATACTTCTATGGCGTTCTAGAAAATGAGTACTTAGAGGTGGGGGGAACTTTTGAGCAGTCATGCATAATTAAGATTTAAAAAACAAAAGGCATGTAAAATTATTGATTTGGTTGAGTCATTTTATTTCATAACAGAAAACCTCTTAAACCTATGTAACAAAATAGCCTGTTGCTCCCATCACTGGGCATGATAAGGACCATGACTACGTCTATTTACACGTGTGTGTTAGAGGTACTGGTGCAGCCACAGCACTACGTTGACAAAGCACTGGGCCTGTGTGTCTACTCGGGACAGGGAGTGTCCATCTTCTGCAAACCACAATAATCTGAAAAGACAATGGCAGCAATGATGGCCACTCAACACCAAAGCATCAATGAGAATTACAGTCACACTGTGAGTGAGCGAGAGATGAGATTATAACACTTGTTCCATTTTCATTCTTAACACCGCGGCCCTTCATATTAAAAGCCTTTAAAGAACATTCAATAGACTCGGAGTGACCTGGTGCAATGTGTGTGAGCATGTGATTTGATATTCACTGTTGTACCTGACAGGTGACGCCCGACTCTTGAGCAATTTATAGAGCTCCAGACCTTGATAAGGAGACACCCGTCTGTCTTTGCCTCCCAGCATCAAAAGCACCGGAGCCTTGATCTATATAAAATAAAACACATTGTGGTTCAGGGTTCAGGACGGGGTAGAGTTCTAGGCTTACAGTTAGGGCAACATCTAAGTTTAGAGCTACCAGGTGAGGTATGGCAGTGACTCCACATCCAACCAGGAAACAATGTCTTTATCGCTACTGACCTGTGCAACATGTATGATAGGTGACTGCTCCAACATGGCAGCCAAGGCTTCTGCAGTGGGTGTCTGGTCGTATGAGTAGTGTGAGCCCACACAGGTATAACGCCTGGCGAGTGCAAGAAGGGAGGGACAGTGTAACAGCTCAACTGGTGAAAGCTGGAGAGCCAAAGTAAACAACCAGTCTCACCAGTCCACAATGTCACTGGTGCCTAGTAAGGTGGCTGCGTTGATGACGGGGTTCCTGGCAACACAAGCCCTGTAGAACTCGGGGTACTGAGCCACCAGGTGACAAGATAGGAAGCCGCCATGGGAACCCCCGATTACAGCCACACGATTGGGGTCAAGAGTCTTGTGACTCTGCAATGCTGCAAGCACAGCTCTCTAGGCAAAACACAGCAGGTAGGTGGGTACAGTAGGTAGGTTAGATTGGGTTGGTAAGCTACCTGGACGTCTTTAACATCTTGGCTTCCAATGTGACCGATGAGGGATAGAATGTTGTCCTGGCCAAAGCCTGTTGAGCCGCGGTAGTTTACTAGGAATAAAGAAGCAGAAAACATCTTAATGAATCTTTCTTACAAACAAGAGCACTAAGCGGTCTACAGTAGGTTTCAAATATTTATTAGTTAATAAGGTTCAAGCAAGAATGACTACCATATAGGCGTGAGTTGCAGGAAAAAAAATCTAATTAAACAAAATTATGATAAAAACATGCATTCATGCATACGTGATACATATGCAATTAATATGATTTTTTACATTTTTTTTTCTCCAAACAACTAAATGTATTTTTAAAAACATTCCCAAAAATACAAAATAATAAGTTATTTTCAAAAATATTTCTAAAAAGATTGTTTTGAACTGTCTCTATGGTGAACTGTATAGGCTGCGTTGCTCAGCGTGTCCCACCCATAAGCACAGCAAAGCCGAGAGAGACAAGACCAGCAGTGGTGGTGTTCCATTCCGCGGCAAACTGGGAGTTTGGCCCACCTGTGTGAGATATCATGCCTTAAACCACCAGACGTAGCTTTTTGGACAGCCTGCTGGTGATCAAAATAAATACACCTACCATGGATAAAGACCACGAGTGGTGTCTGGGCTTCATGGAGCGGACTGCATGGTTTAACCAGGACCGCTCCAAACTTTAAGCCAGCTACAGACAAAGATCAGGACAAGTATAAAACGTGAAGAAGCCCCTACCTCCATCACGCGTCAAAAAGAAAAAAAAAAAATTTGATGCATTTGTATGCATGTGTGGATCTCACGATAGTGTTTGTTGTCTTCTTCTGGTAGAGGTTCAACTTCTAGAACACTCCACAGGAAGTCAAAGGTCATGATGGGCTCTTGGAGGAGGTGCCAGGTCACAGCTTCACCTAATGAAGGGAGAAATCCAACCAGCTACACACACACACGCAAACACACACACAAAAAAAACATTATTAGCTTCAAAAACTTCAAATATATTGTGCAGGCGCACCTCATGATGTGTGCATGTGCTAACCATGCTTGGTGGTGTGTTGGGACTTGAGCAACACACGACCATCAGATCATTCTGGATGGTAAGTAGCTTCCAGCTGCCATATTTTTTGTTAACATCAGACAGGCCTAAAATAGGCGCAGCAAAGAAAAATAATTGTGAGACTAGACCCCACTTGAACCACGGAGTGTCAATTCAGCCTTGCAGTTAGGAGGGAGGACTTTTACCACTAGAGAGGCAGAAGACTTTCTTTGACCCTCTGTCCACCATGAAGAGATCCTGAAAGATGAGTTGACCGATGATGTCATGAAGTGGACAGATAGTAAACTAAAGCTAAAGGCTAAATTCCGGAGCAGAAAAGAGAGGAAAGAAAAACTAAAAACCAAGTGGAACGAGAACACAATCAAAAATTCTAAAGCTTCAATATGCACGAAATAGATTTTAAAACTTAAACAGAGCTAAAACACATAAAGACTAAACGACATTTTGGAAACTTAAACCAAAGTTAAGATGAGACACGATTGTGACGTTCCTGGGCTCAGGAAAATCCAAAAATAAGCGACATAATTGTCAAGCAGCAAGGGTTAAAGGTGAAGGGAAAAGTCTCATCTTATAGTTTGAACTTTACGGTAATGTCATTGACACATATGCATACCTTGCGGTTCTGACAGGCGCTAGTGAACACAACTTTGTGACCATCTGCAGACCAACAGCTGGAGGGCAAGGCTTCATAAATGCCAGCAAAGCCATCTGGAGCAAAATCACATTTCCAAATGTGGATTGAGAGAGTTGATACACTGTCATGTAAATATCACACAGCAATTTTTATTTCATCTGAGCATGTATGCTGAGAAATGAAACTGAGCCAAATTATGAACCCAATTAATAAATTCAATTCATACATTATGGCATATTATAAGGAATTGCTAGAATCCTGAGGGGTAAAAAAAACAATGCTACATACCACTCTGAGGCCTATGCACAACATCCAACAGAGTAGACGTTGTCCTACTGTTGAGGTCCAACTGTGAAAGATCAAGTTACTGGTAGATGGTTGAAAGGACATAAAGTATGTTCACCCCACCCACACACAAACTCAAACACATGATACAGGTACCTGCTGTAGACTGAGGCACTGACTGTGGGGCCCAAAAACCAGGCCCTGCAGGTAGATCAGTGTGGACCCATCTGGACTCAGTCTGGGACAGAACACCGATAGATTTTCCCCCGTCAAGCGCTCTGTTTTACAGATGCACATTTTGGAGAATCTGAAATGTTAGACTATATACAGTGCTTTACAAATTCTCCTCAGTGAAGCCTGGTGATCCAACTCAAATTTGGGTAGATAAAAAGGTTCATTCTGTTTGAAATGTGTCATTCCTGTTCAAAAGGTATCGGAGCTCACTATCATTGAAAGTGGGCATCAAAACATCTGCATAGTGTTTGAGAGATGGACTATTACTGAAATTTTGTGAAATACTTGCAAATCTAAAACCAATACTTTTCATGCCCAGTCCCAAAAAAAGGCATATTTACAGAGCAACTGTCAAAGAGAGCAAACCACGTTTAACACTTTGGGGATTGGCCAATGATTTGTAAAAATAACAGACCCATATGAGAACTGACCGATAGTGGACGGATTTGTAAAAGAATATGACAATTAGCAAGTTTGTAAAAGGTAGGTTTTCCGTCCGACAGTAATGATATATTTGCTAAGTGAAATTGTGACATAGTTGACTCACCACATTGACCATCCATGTCGAGCTGGAACAAAGCTGACCTGCGAGAGTCAAGACAGTGTATGGCATTTAGAGATTATGAAGTGTGCACATTCTAAACAATAATCAAATTTATAAAAAATAAAATAAAAATGCAACGTTAACGTGCAACATCTCTCCTAACCTGCGATTGGAGCAGAATTTGAGTCCCAATCTGAAGGGTTCATGGTACCAACCAATAAAAAACATTGATTGGCTTCCTGGGGCCCAGCAAGCCTAGATGAGATGAAAACAGACACACATAGTCAACACACAAAGTAGCACACAAAGTAGTACTGGTGACAGGACCCTGCACTCACCTGTCCTGGTGAGATGTCAGCAGGGACACCCGGCAACACATCCACTGATCCATTGTGCAGGTTGACCACACAAATAACTGGAGTGCTCTTGTTGGTCAGAGTCTCGCCCCAGTCCTCACGGTATACACTCCTGTCCTGTTTGTGCAAATGCAAGATGGGATTCAATATTTTATCCATGTGTGTATGCGTGTGTGTCAAATGATGATAATGATGACCCATGATGACCCCTCTTCTGTGTTCTTGGTCTTCTCAGCTACGTAGAGAAGCTTGCTCTCACACTCTGACCATGACAGGCCGCCAAACTGAGCTGTGAGCACACAACAAAATAACACACCTACAATGCCACTATCAAACTAAAACAAAAAGGACTGTACAGATAATACTTCAAGAAACATTCATCCATTTTCTCGGTCATCTGCATCTGTCTCACCATCATCGTACACGCCGCCATGTTTGTTGAGGGCAGTCAGGTTGAGGCATTTCCTGAGACCATGATGGTCCCAAATCTACAAAATTGCAAACGGTGTTAACACACTCCTGGTTCAATGAACATAATGCTCAGAGAAGTCCATGTGACCTGCTCACCTCCAGCAGCTGGTGACCACCCGTATCTCGGACCACTGCTCTCAATCCACCAATGGGCGAAAGAGCACTAAGCAATCTACAAGGGGAGAAATCCACATTCTTACTTTCTACATTAACACTTTGTGGCACATTACGTTCTATTTTTAATTATTACAGCCAACTGGCTCATTGGTCGTCTACTATCTACGCATTTCACTGCATGTCTGTGAAACGTGCACACACACAGGTTTGAAACCCAAAGCTGTTAGACAGACCTGGTAACCACCCCATTGGTGCATAATAATAATATACTATGGAATATAACAATTAAATACAGCCGAAGCGTGTGCGTGTTTGTATGCGTCTGTACTTACTCTCCAGACACAGGTATACATGGTCCTGGTGGTAGGGCTGTCCTAATCTGCTGGTCTCTGGGGGCTGAGATCAGAGTCCATTGTTGCGAGTAACAAAGTCTGGATGCTCTCACCGCATCAATCTGATTCCACCCTGAAAATGCATGCCAAGATATTAGTACACCTGATCAGGAACAACAAAATGTTGCTTCTTCCACTTTGCTGAAAGGCTTTCTACAAAATTTAGGAGCAGTGTAGATGTCATTCCAGGGGCTTATAGCAGTGACGTGACAAAAATACTGGAAGGTCCTATAGGAGAGCTGTGTGATATGGTCTTAAAACAAAACATCTGAGTTTTATCCCAAAAAATCAGATTTCTGATTGACCTCAGTTGAAGATTTGCCACTCTGAAGCACATATCTCAGATGAAAAGTGTATTTGACAATGTTCCTTTATATTTGCACTCCACAGATTACTGTACCTGTTATACCAAAAACAATGTGAAAATGATTCTACCTATGTTGTCAATTATTTAGCGCTAATATAACTCGCAACAGGGGCGGAGCTAGTACATGATGGCCAGAGGTGGCTCAATCTCATCCATCACATTCACATGGATGCTGTATTCTTACATCACTACATAATCCCAATACATTCACAGTATATTAACTGCACATCTAAATAACAAATTTGAAATTAAACTGGATGCAACCTCTTATAAGAATCTTAAAAATATATATTTTTAATATATTTGAGCAGCTTTTAATAGTCTGATTTGAGAAAGATTTTGTTTTGTAGCCTATACTATATATAATAGGAGGCGTGAAACTATGACTACAATGCGGCCCGCGACAAAAATAAGTTTGACACCCCTGCTGGGTAAAAAAAACAAGTGGCTTGCTGCTCAATTGATATTCCGCAAATTGATCACAATCCAGTTTATAGACTACTGGGGGCGCATAAATCGGAAATAAACTCATGCGTTTTTATTTGTAACCTCGGACAGTCACTCCGTCATACCCTATTGTGGATGAATGTACCTGCATTGACTGTGATAAGACGATTGTCTCCTTGCAGTTGTTCCCGCACGTCAGCAGACACAGGCGTGGCGAGACAGCTGACTTCACCGTACACCTTTGTAAAGTGTGTGGCCTGCATGGACTCCATGTGTGGGATTACAAACTTCACACTAAACAACAAATGAACAATGGTTCCCGTTAACACACGTCGAGCACATTTATGCACTGACGTATCTTTGGACACAGCAGCAGTTTGTACACACCAGCAGCAGCTCAATATATACGAGCGGATCGTACCACTCTTCTCCATTCTGAGGGGTGTAGAGCGAAGGGATGCACGGCACCACGAAGGAGTAGAAAATGAATGTGTACTGATTAGTGATATTTTATTAACAGATATACTGTTGGAATATTCAAAATGCTTTTGCCACACTAGAGATATATAAGGAGTCATTTGATCGAATGGTTTGTGAAGCCAATTGATTTGTCATATTTTTGGACATTTCTTATGGTGTTCTCCAGGGGTCAGTGTTGGGCTCCAAATTATGAGATGAAAGATTGTTATACACATAATTTCTGCCGAGTGGAATGTTTTGAGAATGAAAATTAAACAGTCAACGCTCAAGACACTCCTTTAATGATTCAAGTAACACCCACCTGCAATAAAATAGACAAAACTGCAACATAATAATAATCTGTCATCTTCCCTAAACTGTAAAAAGTATTCCTGTTATACTTTAGTACAATTTGAAGTACAAATAGCAACAACCGGATAATTAAGGGGTTTTCCCCTTTTCAAAAAATTCCTCCGAAAAGCCAATGAGGCGTATAGTTTGTCAGTGATGATTCAAACTCATAAAGCACACTAACATGATCAAGACACCCACTTTCGCTTGAGTCGCAATGTTTGGAGAGTGTGGATTTGGCAAAGTTATCCTATTAGATACATAATGTACAAACAACTACCACATTGTCATTAGCACCTTTCAAAACGGCAACATAGAATAGGCTCAAGATAAAATGCCTCAGAATTTTCCTTCCATGTAATATGCAGTGGATCTGGTACATATTCACACAACTTCAAACCACATTTTGTTACATTACATCTTCTTCCAAAATGCAAGGCCCCAATTGTCCTGGACTTGACCAGATAGCACCTAGATATTAACCTGACTAATTTCTGGAGAGATCACAAAATGGCTTTTGCCAGATTGCAGCAAGTAAGTCCTGTGCAAAAGAGGTGAGGACTTACATTATGTCCTACATATGTGTGTGTTTTTGTTTTTAAATGTTTTTTTTCAATTGTAGAGCGCTACCTGTTAAGGACCTCAAAGCGCTTCACACCAACTTCCTTATTTAGCTCCTGATGAGACAGCACCAGGAGCAACTGGGGGTTCAGTATCTTGTTCAAGTATACTTCGGCATGGTCACAACGGCCGGAGATCAAACCCCCTACCTCTGGTTTAGGAGACTACCACTGAGTTATCGGGGTGTTGCATGTGTAGAAATAACTTATAAAAGTAAGTTCTTCCATTTTAGAATAAGGTTGTAATATGAAAAAATATTAAAAGAGTTCATTACTGTGAATACTTTCAGAATGAACTGTAAATGCTTCTATTCATTTATTGACATGAATAAAGCATCATATTACCACTATTTTTCTTCTGAGTCATAAAGCATTTTGCATCCAGTCAAACCTTTGTTACATGACACTAACAGTTAACACATTAAATTATCATCTTTAAAAATGATTCCTCTGTATCATACGCAAAATATGTTTTTCACATAATGGTAGCCCGAGCTTGAGTGTGAGCCATCTAGAATCTGAAGGATGTATCCACAGGTAAAATGTTTTGAGTCCAAATTAATTCATTATGCCTCTTCGAGGCTGGCTTGAAGGCAGTCGATTGGTGTCAAGTTTTTTTTTATCTTCACATGATGTCGGCTCGTTTGTCCCGCACTTTGTTCCTCTGCTTCGTCCTGGCCTTGAAGGCAGCCGAGTTAAAAAGATGCTGGTGAAGGAAATGATGAATTAGGCTTCAGTAGAGTACAGCCAATAAGTAACAATATTACATAATCAATACAAAGATGAAAATATAATGTTAGTTCTTTCTTCCTTTATTGATTTAAATGACTGCCCTGACCACCATCTACAATTATTTTGCATAAGTACTTAAAGAAAATTTCTATTGAACAAATAACGTTTCAGTAAAAAAAAAAATAAAGTCATGCAATAACCTCAGATTGGCACGAATTATCTCATTTTCACTCATTTCCTCCACAAAAGGGGCAGTCTCAACATGGGAAAGCAGGGTGTTAGGCTGAAGATATTGAGGTGAATATGAGTGGCTAGACATTCAAATCTTTGGATGCTCAGAATTCATACAGAACATGACCCCTGAGGCCAGAAGTAAGGCCTTTACCTTCTCCAATCGTGAAATCTTGTTGGCCTTGACGGTTGCGTCAAGGATGATGGGAGGGCCAAGACCAATGATGTCTCTCAGAAGTGGGTTGAACTGCAGCCAGACAAAAGGAAACCCCCAAATCGTTTATGACAGTGTTGTTCCCAACTTCAAACATTTACTTTCACAGTCACTGGAGATAATAGATGTAAAGCGTTTCCTCACAAAATTGTGATTGGTTTTATAAAAAAAAAAAAAAAAAATCAGTTTTCTTTTAAGCGCTTGCTGACCTGCAGATGGTGCCTAACACCAGACTCGAGGATCTCTTTGAAAGCATCATAGATTCTTCGCCTCGTCCAGCTGTCGACGTACATGCTCTCTACTCCAAAACTGATCTTCTCATCTGTGAAGTCCTCGTTCTGAAGGAGACATAACAGGATCTCTTAAGCGCCACAAACCAGAGTAATATTAAATAGCTGACAAGAAGACTCAAAAAATGGGCAGAACACCAAACAAAAGCATAGACCAACAAAAAATATATATTTGTGGCGTGAGCGCACGATAGCCAAGTCATGTTAATCACGAGCAAAAATGCCATCCCACACAGCGTACAATTGTTCAAGTTGGCAGCTGGCGCCCACCTCGATGTAGTGTAGAACCTCTCTGAAGATAGAGCGCTGTTTCCTCCTGTCGTTCTTGGCGCGATGCTTGTGGCTGTCAGTTGCTAAACTCTTCAGACTTTCACACAGACTTTCACCATCCTCCACCTCAAAGTCCTGCATACAAAAAAGAAAAACTGGCTCATAACACCTTTCCAACACACTAAATTCCATATTTTGAAATGTTCGCATTATTGTAGTTTATATCAAGAGATTGTTTTAAGATCTAAACTTTATCAAAACACCATAAGACCACCCAATTAAAAATTGGATGCACAGCATTCCCTCATTTTTTGTGGGCAATACATTACATTACAGTATCAATAGGAGAATTTCTGCCCAGTCGAGATAGACTTTTTTTGTGGGGATGATACTTGTTACCTTTAGAAATGCAGTATGTACCTCATCTATCTCGCGTCCGAGCTCAACCAGCAGGGCAATGGTTTCCCCAACAGTGATCCTATAATTGACGTCACTACTTTCCAGACAAGCTTGCAGCTTGGGGAGGTGGCTGCAACAGATCATGAGTTTGTGATTTCAAAAATCAAATTATAAAAACATGCATTCAAAGATAACGCCTCGACTCACAGGTGCAGCAAGACTAAGAGTTTGGATGCTGGACACATGGTGACCAGCAAGGACCAGGCCTGCATGGCAGCACTATGGAGACCTGGGCCGCCAGGTTTGGGTGTGGGCAGCACTCCCTCTTTGTTGGGGTAGGAAGACATGAACACGCTCTCCAGGAGGGACAATGACTTGATCAAGTCCTGACAGGGTTCAAAATGAAACAATGAAAAGGGTTGGTGTGTACTTAACAAAACATGCATTCCCATCAGTTCATAAAACACAGAAGCATATTTTATTGTGTTGTCTTTTTGTGTTGTTATTTTTAGACTCATACAAGGGATGCTCAGTTTACAATAAAGCTCTTTTTCCATAACAGGAATAAAGCTGGAAAGTGCCATATTCAAACACCATGCAGTTGTAAAGTCATCATTTCTGGAAATATTTGAAAGGAAAACACTACTAGGGCATAAATATAAAACAATTGAACAATTACAGTTCACAGCAGTAAATATTGCAGTAGTGTGCTAACTGCCGATAGTTGCCATCGGTAACCTCAAAAGCAATGTATGAATCATAAGAATGGTAAACCGAGGGCTCCCTCTAATTGACTACCTGGAAATCCAGCCATTTTATACAACGGGCCAATAGGTCAACTGGAGGTACTTTTTTTTTTGTCCCAACCTTTTAAACAAAGCTGATCTCACCTCTCCATCTTCAGCGGAAGAGACATAGCAACACATCCCCAAAGCTCTGGCACACTGATGGTGACACAAGCAAAGACAAACCGATAAGTTAAACTAGACACAATTTTTTCATGGATTTGTTTCTCAAGACAGCTGGACAACACAAGAACTAAATACAAGGTCACACGTGTCTAGTTTATAATTAATCAGATAGTATTGTCATTTTAAACATATATGCATGACATTAACTTTGGAGGCTGTTGTTTACAATTAATAATGTCAAAACATACAAACAGTTGAAGAGTTTATATTTTTTGTAGGAAAAACACACTGGGACGTCTATTTGGTTTGCCTTGTTTGTTTACATTTCTTTTAGTAATTGGATTAATTTCAATTTCCTTCCAGATTCAGGGTCCACTTCAGACAAAAACAGATGCGCACAAAGAAATAAACAGTTGTATATTAAGAAAACAGGCATACTAGTGTTTCCACTTGTTTGACTGGTCGCTGATTGCACTGAATCCGATATTTGACGGTGGCACAATAATTTGTAATATCGTGATAGTAACAATAATTGTGATATTCTGATCAAGATAATTGTCAACTGAAATGTTCATCAGGTTTCGACTCTAATGTAAACCAAGTGAGCGGCTTTCCGTGTTTACTGACACTCTGGCGTGCTGCCATAGCGGCCGTGTTGTCAATCAAGATGCTGGTGAGAACGGGGCGCAGCATGTTGAAGCCCTCCATTGCCTCATCTCCTCCCCCCAACTGGATGCAGAGCAGTGCAAAGACGGTCGCCGCGGCAACTTGCTCCTCTGCGCTACCTGGCCACGTGGAGGGAACGTGGCAGAAAACATTATTAATGTCAAACTGCGTATTTGTAAAAACTCTAAGTGGTAAAATGAGAACGAGCAAGACTGACCTTTTTTAAGGCTCCTCTCCAAGCAGTCGCTGACTGTGAAGCGTCTCTCTGTGAGGAACTCGTATAACACTTTGGATGAGAAGGCCAGCCGCAACGACTCGAGGGCTGCGAGTCGAGTCTTTGTACTGAAAGAGAGCAGACAGGAAAGAGTTTTTGAGAGACATGCCGCCATTGTGGATTTTCATGACGTGAAACAGGAGCCTCACCTCTTGTCCGTGAGGTTGTCAATGCACTGTTTGAGTTTATCTTCCGTTTCTTCTTGGGCAGTTAGCTCGTCAACCTGCTCTCCTCCTTTAATGAAAAGGGAATTATTTGTTTTACCCAAGACAAAGGTACAAAAGAACTTCCCACTAATTGTGAATCAAGCCGACCTGTGACCTCTTCCAGCACGGAGGTGCTTTCACTGGCACTGCTGTAGTGGCTGAGAACATCCGACGTCAGCTCGTCGTCACTGGCTCCCGAATCCGCCTTCGCTCCATTTTTGAGACCTAACGGGCAACACAAGAATAGGAATATTAAGATCGGTTCTGAAAAAATTTGGTTGGAACGTCACTGGGAGACAAAGCATTAATATTTAGTATTTTGCACCATATTTATTTACGTTTGGATGTATTGTCACATATTTGTTCATAAGCTTGTATTTAAATCAGTAATGGAAATGGCACCTAAATTTGGAGCTACACAATCATTGTAATATTTTTAGGGTGAATGTTAGTAAATAAAGAAAGCAGACTGACAATATAAAACACAGAGGCAAGTCAACTTTGCTCAGCTGTTTTTCCCCACTATGTAACTCAGTGCGGCTTACGTGTTACGCATGCGTGCGTGTGCGCATGCATGCACAAAGCAAGCTAGCCCTCAAATTACTGCTGGATCAGGACTTTTTACTGTTTGCCTATTGGTGTGGTATTCCATGTGCACAATCCTCAATGCTATGTTGTGTGAGTGTTCATGTTGCAGGTCATCAAGGTCAGGGGAGGTAATTCAGAGGTCATTGGATTGTGTGGAGTCAAGTGCAGTGTAAACTTTTTGAGCTGTGCTGTGTCGGCATTGCCACTGCGAAACTGGGTGGGGCGATTAATACATTTTATAGCTATAATCTTTCTTCGTCACAGGAGTTACCTTTCAGTGAGGCTTTAGCCGTCAACTGTAGCTGTAGAACCTCCTGACGAAGAGATCCTGGAGATGATGTATGGGTGTAGGAATGAATGAAGTAAATATAGGATGTGTTGGTGGAAGAATATAGAAATGGAATGCGGAAGAAAAGAGTGTAAAAGAATGACCGGGAAGGAAACATAAAATGTGAGATTGTTTTTATTTTTTTAAATGTACTTTATGAGGTCTTCAGTCATTACTACAGCCAGGTCTGTCTGACATCCATTCATTTTGAAAACATCAATATAAAAATAAAAAAGCAGATAAGTCCAATGGGTATTCCAGCTTCCTCCCACATGCCAAAACCTCCACATTTGATTCTTGAAATTGTCAAAAGCTACAGGCACGAGTGTGAATACTAGAAGCTGTCTTACAGTATGGGTGAAAACTCAACATGTGCATGCCAGAGCCACACCAGTGCACAAGAAAAAATGACATCACACGTGACAGCACATGCACTCAGAACACACGTGACTAAGTTAGACTAACACGTGGGACCTTTGCACGCAGCTGTCACTCAAAAGATTGAAATAAAACCAGGTTTTTCATAGGCGTGCACAAGTATAAATAGAAGATTATTTCCAGCAGTGGGAGGTAATCAAGTACAAATAGTATATGGCAGTTATGGCGTTGTGATTTACTTACTGTACTTGTATTTTCTACATTTGAAAATATATTTCTGAAATTTCAATTTCTGAATTTGTTGAACTAAGTGAGTTACATTTTTCACCCTTGTCAGATGATGTGATGGGGGGGGTGTACATTGGCAAACTGTCAAATGCATTGAGATGGTGGGATATTATAGGGAGGAAAAAGTGTCAACAGTAAGATAAGCAAGATGCTCCCCACGTGAAGAGAATTATTTAGCCCCAAGTTTGCCAAGTTTCGTGGCATATCTGTTGTCTTATATACCAGTCTGACAATCATCATTTCAAGAATTGTAAAAAATCATAAAGTTATCAAAACAGATATTGTAAGAATCCATCTCTATCCTTGCACTTGCGTGTTTTCCTTTTCTCTAATAACTTTTGTTTTTGTTTTTATGCAAATATCTCTACTTTCTTGCCACCTCTGTTTCTAAATAAAAAATGAAGTTGACGTACAAACATTGTTTCGCACACAATTGTTGTCTAACTGGAACACTGATGACAAGGTCAGAGCAAAAACATTTTGAAGACTAATTAGAAGGAGTCATTTTGTTAAAACTAGCATAACATCAAACCCTGTGGCAATGACAACTTCCACCATAAAGTCATCTTATTAACACTGTCATGAAGTCACAACTCAGTTATTAGCTACGTGTGGGAAAGATGGATTATACTACTGCTGTGAGCACACTTACCGGCTTTTGTAGAGCCCCGTTTCCCTTTTTTACTTCGCGGCATGGCGTGCAGCAGATTTAGCCGGGCGAGGCTAACTAACGTCTGCTTTCAAACTGTCCAATTTAAAATCTTCTCTCAGCTTTACAATCGGCGTGGAGACATCTGGGGTTGTTTCCACGATGACAATTCAAAATAAAAACGATGAAATCTCCTTTGACACTATTCTTGTGACGAGTTGGCTAAAGCTGACTGGCCAAAAACCACCCAACTCGCTGACTTCCACCCGGGAATATAATCTTGCCCACAGGTGACAAACCCACTCGCCTTCACGATTGCTATCGGTGTATTATCTATGTTTGTCGCCAGGTATTCTATACGTAACACCGGGTTGGCGCAGTGAGCATTTGTCAAAGAGTTTGGGAAGGAGTTTGAAGCACGCTGCAGTTGCGAAGTCCACCATCTTCCTTTCCTCTCACAGCAGAGAGCACGCCGGCTAACGGGGTTGCCAGGTTAGCTTGGTCAAGGATGCCAGCTCCAAGTCACCGATCCCCCTTTCCGCTAATAGTTTGAGCAAAAAAGACAGCTCCTTTTTCAGTAATCGTTAATAATCATAGAGGGATTTGCATATTTATATAAAGTACTATGTAGTGATCTTGCCAGAAAAGTGAAAAATATTTTTACATGACGAGGTCGTGGCGTTAGGTACGTCGGTGAAGTCCCAACGCTGTTTTGACGTCAGACATTGGGTGGGGGCTTGAACCTAATGAGACTTGAACAATGCGTGATTAAATTGTACATACACAATATTACTATTTTGTGGCTACAAATTAGTATTTTGCCTGTATTATGGCCATAATAAAAAAAAGATCCAATTGTCATGTCGGAGGCTCCATAAATTCTGGACTGACCTTGAACTCTAATATGAAAGACTGTGAACAAAGTTGTTTGAGTTTATTTTTGAAACACAAGAATTTATAGATTAGAAAATAAATCATCTTTAATAAAAGGGAAGTGTTCACACATGAAATACAGTTTAAAATGTTACAGATTACGTTTTCAAGTAAATTGCGGACAAAAATATTCAATAATTTCATATCAGTAGTATTCTGCTTTAAACAAAACACAATAAAGGTTACGACTAACGTGTCAAGTGTAGCACTTTCAGAAACAAAAAACACGAGTAGACATTTGGTCTGGGGGAAAAAAACAACTTTGTGATCACCGGAGCATGATGAGGCTATTTTTATTTGATTGACTTGATTTCATTGATAGAATATATTAATGTAAGCTACATTGTTATTAAATTAAATAAAAAGTCAGAAGAAGAAAAACATTTGTAAGGACACTTTTTGATAAAACAGTAGTAGTGTTTAGGTTGTTATAGTAGTGGTAATTTCATTCACTAGTTGTAAACTTGTCAGAAGTAAGATGTTCTCTTTTTTATTAAAAAAAAAAAAAAGATTGAAAACAAGCAGGTATTCTGAATGAAAAATCAGATACTACCGCCATCACCACAAAGGCTGCTGATTGGTCCATCAATTATTAAAGTTTTACAAACGGTATTTAGACTTAAATTTACATCAGAACTCATCACCTCATCACTGTAGTTGGTTTGTTACTCAGTAGAATTATACAAAAATTACCAAATAAATAAAGTCTAACTTTATTTACACATCAATCTTTGTTGGTCAATACGAGATGTATTATGGTTGCTGGCCAATGAAAAGCATATTTTTTGTGATTAAAATACACATCTAACAAAATGACCTTTTGTTGTGTTGCGCAGGAAAGCTCACAAAATTTGGAGATACATGCTTTTCATTGGCCAGCTGATCTAGAAAACCGCAAAAAAAAAAACGTTCACATGTAAGGGAAGCGCTTGTAGGAATGTTGCTCTATCCTGAATAGTAATTTGTAGGGACGAAGGGCATCTTGCACACAGTGGCAGCCACTGCTTTTTTCCTGACCTCCACCTGGATTCCTGTCCCATTCTTGGCATAGGCGGTGTCCACGTAACCCATAGCGACATTCTTTTTCCGACAAGGTGAGGGGCAGCCGCTGGTCACTTCACCTAGGAAGAGAACCAAAGGCTGCAATTACACTGCATATAGAGCTTGCTTTGCTGATTTGTTAAAAAAAAAAAAAAAATGCAGACCTTCCAGTGCCAGAGGTCTCGTTATTGTTTGACAATAGACGTTTGCAATTTGCAAAGTTTTCTACTTTTTTGATGAATTGGCAGTAATAAAAAAGAATAACTTATTACCAGTAAGCATTACTTCTTTCCAACTGCATGAAAATGAGTATCCTAAATAAAAATGAAACAAAACCTGTACAATACCATATGAGAGACCTCATTAATAGATAATTTTATTTGGAGAATTAAAAATCCAAAGATATCAAAGTTCAAAAAGCCTCCTGGATTGTATTGGGTTTGACTTCCGAGGCAGCAAATTTGTTCTCTGACCTATGACTTTTCCATCTGGACTGAGTATGGGTGTGTGTTGTCTGACGGGAGGCCCCGTCGAAATCAGGCCAACTCTCTTCCTGGCAGTCTTCGCCTTGATTTGAGGAACAATGATGTCCGCACCAGGGAAGTCCTTGGCCTGACGCCGTCTCTTTCCTGCACGTCACATGGAATTCATGCTGTGAATGCGGCGGGGGACACAATTCATTCAGCATTTGATTAAAGGCTCACCTATTGTCCAAACTAGTGTGGCCTCCACGGGCGTGGTGCTCTCGTCTATGTCGTTGCCATAGAGACAGAGGCCCGCCTCCAGTCGCAGGCTGTCTCTGGCACCCAGGCCGGCCAGCTTGACCTCGCTGTGCGCCAGCAGCTTCTCGGTCAGCTCCACCACTCTAGACTGGGGAACAGAAATCTGGCAAGCACACAGGAAGACGACTTTTAACTGTTGCCATTTTGTGCAGTCTTGATGTCACGTTCTCAATAAAAGAGGAGTCAAAACACAAAGCAGCAATGGGTGCAAGTACCTCCACCCCGTCCTCTCCGGTGTATCCACACCGGGTGACCCTGCAGCCAGGAATACCAAAGACAATAGCCAGGGCAGAAGTCATGAAGGGCAGCTTGCTGAGGTCCTCCTTCAAGCCCTCCTGCAGCACCCGAGACATGGACGGACCTGAAGATATAAAACAGTCAACCAGGAATCAGGAACGACATACAAGAGGAACACTATGCGGAGACACAAAAGATGTGTCCAATAAATATCTTACCTTGAAGTGCAATCAGCGCTTCGTCAAGGAACTCCAGATCCACGTCTGAGCCTGACGCCTTGAACTCTGCAAGTCTGGACTGGAGGTAATACGCACGCAGCAAAAACACACATTTTAGTTGAGTTAAAAACGCTTTTTTTGGTGTATTTTGGGGGAAAAGTAACACCATTGAATGAAGAATTGAGTTTTTGAATCGGTCCACTCGTCACTCACCTTCATATGAGCAGAGTCTTTGTCTGCACAGCCAGCATTGGAGACCACATAGAGATAGCCCTGGTCCGTCTTTGTTACGATGAGGTCATCAATAATCCCCCCCTTATCATTAGTGAAGAGGGAAAGTGTCCCCTAGAAATAAGAGAAGACAAGACTGACATGTGAGGAACCGGTTTCAAGTCTCTTACTTGCCCATCGTTGTTCATGTAGACCTCACCTGGTTGTCTTTAAGTTCTGAAATATCTGCTACCACGAGAGACTCCATGAACTTGATCCTGTCTTTGCCATGGACTTTGGTCTAATAAAAACATTAAAAGTGATGGACGGTTAGTTGTAGGTACAAAAAAGAAAAACCAAGTTGGCGCCTCACCTGCAGCATGTGGCTGACGTCAAAGATGGCGCTGTGCTCTCTGGTGTGCATGTGAGAGCTGATGTGACTGTCTTTGTACTGCACAGGCATACTCCAGCCTGCAAAGTCCACCATCTTCCCTCCATGTGCCTTGTGGAAATCAAACAGTGGCGTCTTCTTCAAGGCGGCCTGGAGTAGCAAAAACGGACAAGGCAGTGTTGGAAGTACCAGTTACAAATCAAAGAAATAGCCAGGACCCAACCAATTCCAAATTTTTTCAAGCCGATGCCAAATTAAACTTCAACTTTGTTCCTTGGCACCAACATGTCGCAAGATGGCAGTGAAGCAATATATGTCATCATAAAACTCATCAATTCACTTCTACATGGCATCAAGATGGCAGACAATGCTGCCAAAGCAATACTTTAATTGTTTTGGCTTGTGCACAAGAACCGCAAATAGGGGGGACTGCACTGGAGTACCTGGTGAAAACCCAGCCAAATGATATGTACACGTTTGACCTTTGGAACGAGAATGAAACGTAGCGCTTATCTGTGTACAAGAATGAAGCGGTGCTTTGTGGAATGGCAGTCTGCTCTTTATTAATATTTATATTTTTTAACAAAAGTCCAAGGTCAGCAGGTCTTTAAGGAAAGCGGTTGCCCAGGCCGCAACACTATAACACTCGGGACTTAGATAAAGTGAGATAACCACCACAAATAAGAATTAATGATTAGCACTAATATGCTGTTCAAGCTGCAGGATGAATGAATGAATGACAACGACACAGCACATTTATAAAGCCTCTTGTGAACATTAAATAATGGAGACGGTGTTTACGTGCTCAGTTGCTTGTTTTTAGTTGGATTAAATTCACATGAAAGGACAAAACGGCCACAGATGTTTATTATATCTGCATGAACACACCACAGCTTTCAGCCAGTCACGAATGATGACTCATTAGCCATTGGCAGAGACAATCATTCATTAACACGCGCATTTACCCCTTTGAACGTTTTCGAGTCTTCAATGAACCTGTATTGGGGAATGCGGGATGAAGCCATGCTCAGCACGAGACCCACCATGCTGCTCCATTTGATTTTTTGTTGTTGCTGCTATATTTCATATGCATTTTACACAAGGTACTGTGGAAAATGGTGATTAAATCAACACAAAGTGAGGGGATTTTAGTGGTAATTCCTAGTTTTGTCATTGGGTGAATTGTGAAAAGTGGAAAATTCATCTCATGTGTTGGATGCATTCATGTGACAGGAGTCCCAAGATGTGCAAAAATAATTAGATGCTGCTCTGGAAGGAAAAAAAAGGGTCACTGCAAAAATGTCAATACTATTCTAACTATTTTGAATGTTTGTTCGTGTGTCGTAAATTCAATTTGTACGTAATGTATAAGAAAAGGTCTACAAGTCATATATAAAATTATCTGTACATGTGTAGAGAGGGATTTTTTTATTTCATTTTATTTATTTGAGATACATTACTGCCTATGAATAACCTACTAGTACTAACGTGATAAGAGAATAAAGTCTAGGACTAGATAAGATTTTCTGCTTCCTCCAACTCACTTTGAACATGGACACTGTGCTGAACTAAGACATCTTTAATTATTTTCTTTTTATTTTTAAGATGATAATTTCGTTTTTTTGCGAGGGTACCTAATTTGGATTTTCCCCCAACGCTATCCATTTAACTGCAGTAACGTCATTGAGGCGCCGTCCGTTACATTGAAACGTCATATGTCGGTACCGTGACTTATGACATATGTCCGAGACTTCAAAACACTCTAGGTATCATGTTTTCTGGAAAGCATTCACCATGCATCCACTCACCTCTGCACTTGAAGAAGCATCTCGTTGCTGCAGCTTTGCGGTCGCACATCGGGTCGCCCGCAGCCGGGCTTCTCTGCAAGCCCGACGCCCGACCACTGAAGGCACGACCCCGGCCGACAAGCGAGCCCACATGTCGACAAAAAGTCCCAAGGAGTGTGTCGCCCTTGATGCTCACTCGCTGGCTGCTCTTTGGAGCAGGAAAGCCGTGTCGCTTGTGATTGTTGCTCAATACTTTCTGGACCTCGCACTCATTATGTGGAATTTCTGCTTTCCTGGTCGCAACACGCGAAATGCTTTATGGGAATTGTAGTTGGTAAACTGGCTGCTTAGCTGTATGGATGGGGCTACAATTTTTCATCAGTGCCATAAATTAAGAACCATACACTTCCAAACTGGATGAATGAAATATATATATATATATTGATAAAAAAAATCTGCATATGTGCCAAATAGGCATACTTCATGCATATGCATTTATTCATTCTCATATACTGTAATATATTTCTTAATTCATGTATAAAATATCCTTACACCTAACCAAACAACAAAGGGTTTAAAGTAAACAACAAAATAACAACATATTGTGATTCTTTTTTCCAGTGCAAAGGGATGTCCAGCACAAATATTACTATTCAAAATGACTATTCACAAAACTACTGAAAAAAACAACATTAAGCGCAAGAACTCGTTAGAGAATTTTTGACAAAAAATAACTCACTAAAAAGATAATATCATTGAATTATTATGTCTGCATATCCAAAACCGCAAAAATTTATGTTAGGCCTTACTTTGTAATATCGGGCAGTATAAGACCCGTTGTAAGTAAAACTAAGCTATGTCTGCCCTCTAGTGATGAATGATGATATTACAGTTTCAAAAATAATTTAATTTGCGTGCGTGCGTGCGCGTGCGTCCCAACGACGCAGCACCCATCACCCACTCGCCTGCCTAATAATATCACCATGTGCATCCCCTGCTATTTTAGGCTAGGCAGTTTGTGAAAGGCTTCACTCTCTCTCTTTTACAAGTGTTTAGCTTCCTCGGCCACAGTCACCAGGCGTGCTGACCAGAAAGAAACTTTGCTGTAATGTCATATAGTTGGTCAAGCAGGTGACTGTGTCTTTCTTCAGGTCTCAGATCAGTCAAGGTTTAAAGCTATGAGGTCATTAAAAGTTTTGTCCTCCATGACCCACTAGGACAAGGACAGCACAAACAGAACAGGAGCGCGAGGCCTTTGTTTATGCTGGAGCCAGATAGGTAAGAAGAGATTGTGTGTATTGTTCTTTGTGTGACAAAATTTGGGGGGAAATTTTCATATGGTTTAGAAAACAAGGTTTTGAGCAGGAAGACAAGTCTGTGGGCAAAGAATCAATCTATCACAGCATCGCCTTCAAGAAAATATTTAAAATTCTGTTCCTTGACCTAATTTTCTTCTATGGAAATATTTGGGAGTGCCTGCCTACCTACAAGAAAATTAACAATAACAATCTAAGTATTTTGTTAGCTGCCTCTTAATATATATTTTTCCTCCCACAAATTATTCTTATTGTCAAGTGACAGTCAACACCTTGGGGGCTCATTTTTCTCTTCTCAAGAACAAATGGTTGGTTGCTGCCACAACGAAGCTCCATCTTCAGTTGCCTAGCAACAAATGCCCCCCTGAAAAATGCTGATTTCAGTGGGACCCGGAAAAGTTGGTTGAATATTAGCTAACTGTTAGGTTTAATATTGTCATGGCACACTCAACAGTTTCTTTGGAATTTTGATTTCAGAATAGGTGAAATGTCAAGGACTTCTTCACAAACGACTCTGCAGACCTACAGGGTCAACGACAAAGACCTCACTGAGATTGAACTCCATTCTGTGGACTCCATCAATGACCTTCATCGGACTCATCCGGAACACAACCACAAAGGTAGATACAGAGAGACACTGTGAGCACTGTCACACAAAATTCAGTTATTAAGGTTCTAAAAAATAAAACCAATAATAAAAGCAAAACAATATCTTTTCAAGAGGTGAAGTGAAAAGAACTGGGAAAATGTGGTTGCATAAGTGTGCATACCCTCTAACTGTGCAGAATTAACCAAGCACATTTAAACTCATGATGACCGGAAGTCACTGCCATTGACGGCTATAGACGTCAAATATCTGTTTTAACTGGGCTGGCAGTGAATGGGTTAAGGTGCATCTGATTGACCACAATTAATTTTCCCCTGTTCTGTTACTCTTTTCACGTTTATTTTCACTTTATAGCAGAATCTAGGAAAAAAATGATTCCATCCCTCTAAATCACAGAAACCTGGCATTTGAAGATTTTCACCCAAAACATTGCACAAACCACACACACATCTATACATTCCCATACACGCTGACACATGCCGGGATGAGCTAGTAAGTGAGTTGATTACAGGAACGAAGCCGCCCCGCCCCGCTTACACGCCTTCCGTGAATGGGACGCTGCAAGCACACCACATGAGATGTGTCAGCGCAGGACCAGGATGGCAGGACTCGTTGGCTCCAAGCTCGTGGCGAGCCTACGCTATAGCTTGTGTTGTCATCACACTGCTTCTGCTCACACTTGCACTCATTTTCTACTTCCTGGGTGAGAAAGCATCTTTCTCGTTTGAATGACCAAAGGCAGGCATCTTTTTTTTCATATTTTGCTTTTGACATAATTGAATTGTCTCCCCCCCATCCCTCTGTCAGTACAACAAGGCAACGCAGTACAGAGGCTGACTGAAGCCTTGAAGGAGAAAGAAGCTGCAGCCACACAACTATCCGTGCTGATCCAACAACTACAAGTGCTCACACTCAACCTGACAGCCACAAGGGGGCGGACATGAGTGACAATGTGTGTAAGGGAAAGGATTAGAAAAGGACACCCTCTGAACTTTTGACATGCAAACACATTCAGATATTTTATAGATTAGTTTAATCGAGAGCTTCTTTTGCAATAAAAATAGACATAAAATAGATTTTTTTTAAAATCAGTCAGGTCCACTTTTCTCCTTTTAACAGGTATGTCATTTTGTTAATAGCACATACAATAACATCCTCAAACTGTGGTAAAAATATTGAAACTCATAAAGAGGGCCAATACATTGATATATATTTTTGTTATTCAATATATTCATACATAAACAAAATCCTTCCCACTGGTCATCTTTTTGTTTTGATAGCTTAAGACATTAAGAGCACACGGGATAGAGTTGCTATCCCGACGTCTCAACGTGATACAGTACATGGACATTTCTGAACAAATCACGTGGAATACTCGAAATTGGAGTCACACAAACATTACCGCAGTAATGGCGACTCTGCTGGTGGCTCAGGCAGCTAAAGTCAAATTGGGAACGACCGGAACCTCACGAGCAGCTGCCGTACTTCTGCACTTGGTCTCGGATGACGTCCCGCACCAAAGTGGCGTTTTCCTGCAGCTCGTCAAGCTCCGTCCGCTGCTCTTGCATCCGCTGCTCATTGCTCTTGAACTTCTTCTCCAGCTCTGCAAAGCCAACACGGCAGTGGACGGTGAACTTTGGAAGCCGTGCTTAAGTAGAGTAAATAAAACAACTAAGTGAAAAAGTGCCTGCTTATCAATACTGTCGCTGTTGGACAGAACTGTCCAAACTTGGTTGATTTCATGCATATTTGTTCAGATGCTTTATTTACACAACTGCAGGGAGATGTTTAGAAGAAATAAAAGAAACCTCAGCGAGCTACAGTACAGTATATTTACTGATTGGAAGACTCGTCATAGTAAAGGCCAGAACAGCAACTAAGCGGCATCATTTGCTGCTGACTTGTATGCCTCACAGTATTGTACTCACGCTTGAGCTGCTCCATGCTCTTGTTAGCTTTATTGAGAAGCTTTTCTGCCTCTTTTTTGAGCTCCTCAGCCTTCCGGTTGATGGCGTCCAATCCTTGAGAGCCGCTGCCGAGAGAGTCAACCTTCTTCCGCAGCTCATTGTAGCGCAGATTTGTGTCGTTGAGGCTCTGAAGCCAAATTTTGTTTGAACATCATCAAAATTTATGTATTACTAAGCACTTGTAAAACAATATTCTGATAATTGGGTAAGCAAAAGTTTTTTTTTTTTTGTCATTCTAAGCCACACCACGGTGCAAAGTGTCTAGAATCGAAAACATACAAATGGATTCCCGATGGCCATTCCTACCTCCAGAAGCGACTCCGCTTGGAGCGTGGCGTTGCCGGCCAAAGCTTTGGCATCCTTCGCCATGTCCCTGTTGTGCTCAGTTTTGTTTCTCAGTGCTTCGATGTCTGTGGAGAGGTTGCTTAGACGCATCATGATCTCCATTTGCTTGGCTTCCAATTGTGTTAATCTGTCAACCACCTGCAGGGAAATGCCACACAAATATTTTTAGGATATGAACATCTCACTACGTTGGTGATACAATGCGCTGGACCTCAGAAGTGGCGTTTTTGGTGCCGTTCAGGTTGTTCAAAGTCTCTTTCAGGGCGCTTCTTGCTTTTTCGATGGCTTTCTCAGACTGATCCAAGGCTGTCTTTGTAGCATTGGCTGCATCTTTCACTACCTCAGCTCTACTCCTGCAAAATGTCACAAAGGTTTTGCGCCATTAGTTTATGTGTGTCATTGTTGTTTCAGTAACCACGGGCAGAGCTGGGGGGTGGCCGTGGAGGCACTGCACCCCCCCCCCCAAAAAAACATCCCAAAGGTACCAGACCAAATAGTTGACTGGCTATTTACGTCTTAATTCATTTTATTATTATTATTATTATATTTTATAGAAATGTTTCACTTCTGCAAGTTCTTATACTCGAATAAATAGTGGTTTTGCCATTATATCTCTGGTATGCTCTATAGTGGAACAGGGACATATGTATCTTCAATCTTTTTTCTCTTGTACAAAAATGTCTGCCACTCATTAGTGTCCTCCATTAAAGTGAAGTCGTGGCCTTACTTGGCATCTTTAGCTTTTTCCAAAAGCTGCTTGGCTTGACTGATGTGCTGGGAGGTATTGCCGAGGATGCTATCGATGTTGGTCAGGTTATAAAGGCTGGTCTTGATTTGCATGATTATTGTGTCCACTGTGGTCTTGTTGACTGGCAGCTGAATGGACAAGACCTGCATGGCCACCTTCTCGATGCTCTCTGGATTTGCTCCATCCTCTAGTAAGTACAAGCAGAGGAACGTACAAGAAGAACCAAAGATGAGCACCTTGCCTTCCTTTAATTCTGACAGTCTAATATGGACAATCTAATGACGTCTTGACCAAATCATGTGAAAGCTTCTTTAGTCCAGTCAGATTTTTCTCGTTATTGTTTCAAATCCTTAAAGTCTAGTTTCTGTCAAAATAAATTACACATTTACAATATTTTCTAAAAATATGAATACTTCCCTGCACATCTTTTTTTTTTTTTACCGAAAATATGATACTACTTTTAATAAACTACCAAACATACACAAAACCAAAAAAGTATTAAACATAAATATAATCAACATACCGGTGAGGAAATCTTTTATCTTCTTGATAAGCTCTTTGAGCTCCCTATTTGATTTTTCAAAGTGGTCTTTGTTCTTCTGGGCTCTCGCCAGGGTGTTCATGGCTTGATTCTTCACATCCTGGCTCAAAGACGCGATATCCTGGAGCTGTACAGAGCCGTAAACATGAAAAAAAAAAAACTGGGACTCGGGGTATGACATGACATTTGTTACCTTCTTGGCCATGTTATCCAGCTCCTCATTAGCAGCTTCCAGATCGGTGGTGGCATTCTTGGCGAGACTTAGCGCAGATACGGAAGCGCTCACCGTCCCATTGCATCTGTCCCCTCCGCATATATGGCTGCCCTCATCGTCACGGCAACCAGCACCACCGCATGGGTTGTCTTCGCAGCTGCCGTTGATGCTAGCAGTGCCGGGGCCCCCGCACAGCTGTAGGACAATGTTTTCCAAAATAAAATGCATTCATTCATCTTCTACAAATAGCAATAAATGAATAATCTTCCTACCTTGTTACTGAGTTGGCGGGTCTTGTGGTCCAGCTCATGGGCTTTCTGCTGCAGTTCCTCCATAGATTGATTCTGGGCTGCCATGGCACGGAGGAACTTTTCTTCATTAGCATTCATCAGCTCTTCAGTGTTGGAGCGAGATTTTTTGGACTGTTCCACTGGACTAAGGGGACCAGAAACTGACGCGTTGCATTTGTACTCCGCCTCTGATGATTCCTGATAATATTTCTTCACTCTTTTGAACTGCTCTATGATGACACATGAGAGGTATCAAATTTGTATCAAATGCAAGTTGCGTTGACAAATGACCATTCTGCATAGAAAAATGTGCTTCTGGTCAGTTGGTGTGAATTAGTTACCTTCAAATCCTGAGATGAGGTAGTTGTCTATATGGTTCCGTTTCGCAGCAACCGTGGCGTTAATGTCCATCAATTGTCCCTCCATGTCAGTCAGCGTCTGTCTCAGTGCATCGTCATCCTCTGCTGTTGTGTTGAGCTCTCGAACGATACCCATAAGACGCCCGTCGGTCAACGCGATCTCCGCCCTGAAACATGCATACCATTGACCCTATTTGAATAAATACCAAGGGTCGCCAATCCTGGTCCTCAGGGTCCTGCATGTTTAATATGTGCACACCTGATCCATATGGTATCATGTAGTGTAATGGCTTTATTGTTTTAGGTTAAATAAGCGGATTACTTTTGTTTTATACTTTGAACTTTGAAGTCTCGACCATCTAACCAACTCCAGTCTTTAGCCAAAGTTTTTACATTATGGACAGAGTACCGTGCTCACCTTAGGTCATCGATGCTTTGTCCAAGCAGTTGGTGGATTTTTTCGCTGTCATTATTGCCAATCAGATCCTGAACCTGCTTCAGTTTCTCCTCCAGCTCTCTGATTCGAGCGTCGCCGATTCCAGGTGTGACACCACTCTTCAGGATCTTGTCAGCAGTGTGCCGGATGTAATCTAGGTCACGCTTGAGCTGACACACCACGTCATCCCACAACTGGAAACAGGCATGACACTGCACGCACTCGGGGAAAACGCCGGTGAAGCCGCGGGCACATTCGTCGCAGTGTTTCCCGGTTGCGCCCTCCTTGCACTGGCATTCTCCGCTGGTCCGGTCACACTGTGCTACTTCCGAGCCCTGAGGATGGCAGTTACACTCTGAAGTGGGGAACAAGAAAATCAGACCCATTTAGGCAAAGCAAGGAAAGGCTGTATTTACAAAATAATTCCAATTCTTTCTTGATCGTAATACAGTGAAGCTCCACTATTTATTGGGGAGAGAGACTCAGCATGGTGAAAATACACAAATAATTGAACCTGGAAAAGGCCTTATAATACAACAGAAGAATTCAAATCGATTGAACTCACTTTGTGGCATTTAAATAAAATAAATGTCAGGGAATCCAGGCACACTGTAAAAGAAAAATAGACTACACAGACTACACTATTATTGGCTACATTGGGAGAGTAGAAAAAATATACGTTCTGTTTTCTGTGCACAAAGTGCACTCAAGGACCGCCAATATGACAAGACAACCCAAACGCAAATTAAATGCAAAACTAACATTAAAGTACGACTTTTTTTTGCTTTGGCCTGAGCACAAAAACATACTAGGCGAGATTTGAAGCAAATCACAGAATATATTCTCCCCCATAAAATCTGTGAATGTGAGAATTCACCAATGTCCATAACATTGAATCACAGAGTAACACTAAAACGCATTTACAATCAACTCAAATTTACCTTGGTCATATTCTCCATATCAAATTGCCTTCTGTGTGAATATGTTAATAATGAAAGCTGAGTGAAAAATGGATCTCATGGAGTCCCGCAAGGGTGTGGTCTGAAACCATGTGTAGGCTGCAGCATTATTACCAATAAACTAACATTAAAAAAAAAAAGGTCGCTGTATTATACGAGCTATAGCTAGTATACAGTGAAAAACCAAACTGGCCTTACTGATGACTTTTTTGTATCAACGAATTAGTTACCTTGACACTGTATCTGTGGGTCTCCCCAGTGGAGCTGCTCACACTCTGTGCACTGTTTCCCTCCGAAGCCCGGGTGGCAGTGGCACTGACCACTGAACTGTCAAGGACAAAGACCTGGCTTTCACAACTAAACTTGCATTCAACATTTTCAGTTTTTTTGAGTCATGCATACTCACCATATTGCATTCAGCTCCCATGGAATGTTGCAGGTTACAGTTACAGGGCTCACAGCCTTGGTCCTGACCGTAGTTCCAGTGGTTAGGAGTGCATTGGTCACAGTTATGGCCGGTGATGTTTGCCTTGCATAAGCAAGCGCCTGTCTGACGATCGCAGTCACAGTGTCCGTCGCTGCAAGTCGACTGGACAGTACCAGCAGTCGCGCAGGTACAGCCTAAGATAAGATATATCATGTTCAGGAGATAGAATCCGGTGACCCTGACTCTCGAAAGTCAAACATCATAGAATTCTGGATTGCTCTTGTGGTGGTGTTGAACTTCTTTGTACACTTTTGTGCCAATGGAATGTGTGAGACGTAGCTTTACCACTCTTAAGACCAAAAGATGATGAAATATGCAAGGCAACCTAAATACATATATAACCACTTACAAGGCAGTGCATACAAACCCCATTAATAAAGTATTTTCAAAAAACTCACGTCTACAGTCATGGGCCAAAGCAGTGCCATAGTAACCCTGTTGACATTGGGCACAAGCTGGACCATCTGTGTGGTACAGGCACTTGAGGCATTGACCTGTCCTAGAGTCACATGACTCCGGGTCCTGAGTGTCAATGTTGCCGCTGCACTCGCATGGAAGGCACTGGCCGCCAGTTTGCTCTGGGTTGCCGTAGTAACCGGGGGCGCACCGGTCACACCGAGGCCCTGGGTTGGAAAAGAAGAAATGGGAGATTTTAGCTAGCTTTTTTTGGCTGATGTATCTGTTGTAGTGTGATATCTCACCAGCATAGCCTTGTCTGCAGTTACACATTATGAGGTTCGAAGAGTGGTCAGCTTGGCAGGAGTGGCCGTTAAAGTGATCCGAACCGGGATTACCCGGGCAAGAGCAGGGGCGACAGTGGTCCCCTGAGCCGAGCAATGCGTTTCCAAAGAATCCATCCTGACACCTGAGCACAACCGGTGCAGCGAGTTATTTACCATCGCCGGGACAACCACGGCAACATCGGTGATATTTTGCTTACTGTTCACAGTGAAGACCGGCTGTGTAGTCTCGGCATTCTTTACACTCGCCAGTTTGGGAATCGCAACTGTCTGCATGGCCGTTACACTGACAGGGCGTGCAGCTCGGGAAGCTCCACTGGCCGGGTTGGCAATCAGAGCACCGGCGGCCAGATGCTCCCTCCCGGCACTGGCACTGGCCGGTCACGGGGTCACATTGGTGGCTCAGAGAACCCTCTGAATGACAGTCACAAGCTGAAAAAGAAAAAAGTAGTAAACATTCTTTACTTGACCGTATATCATGACTGGAACTGCCACTGGAGAATCATGAGTTTCTGAATGCAGCCTATGTTATAAAGCAATCGGCAGCTCATGATTGAATCGTTTCCTTTGCAATCTGTGCTGAATGAGGTCGTCCATGTTTGTGACTCACCAGTACAACCATTGACTCCAAAGCCATAGGTTCCCGGTGTACACTGGTCACATCGTCGACCCATCACGTTGGGCTTACAGCGGCACTGTCCTCCGACCCTATCACATTCACTCGAAAGGGACCCTTGAAGATCACACTGACAGGCTGGATCACATACAAGAGACACAAACCATCATTACGTGAAAAGCAAAGACAAATAAGCTTCTTGCTTCAATACTAACGCAGTGCTCCATCATGAACGATAGCCGAAATACTGCAGATGAGCTTGGAGCACACGTCGGCCAAGGTGGGCGTTGGCGTTATCATAAAGGAATCCAGACACATGTAGTGAATCATCTCCTCACGTCGCACCTCTCCCTCAATCTCATTGCCTTGGAAACCAGGAAGCTCGGTATAATCAGGGATCAGAACCAACTGTCGGAGCGCAACAAAGAAAGCAAAATATCAATATATTATATCTATATCTACATCTATATATGTATATATTTATATATGTATACATACATGCATATTATATATCCACATGAGTGTTTCTTTACATTTATGTTTGCATATCCCACCACTCAATCAGTACTAGTAGCAATAACTAGTACTAGTAGAATAACAAAGCAATAAAACTAATGAGATGGAGGCTGGGGTTGCTGTCTTTCCTCACCGAATCAATAAGAATGAAGGCCGTGAGATGTCTGTGGGTCACTCCGTGGCGCTGGAAGCGGATGGCAACCACATAACGATTATTTGGCTCAAAACAGAACGGCCTTGGCATCTGGATGTATCTGGAAGACAAAGATATGCAGTATGTTGCGCTCCCTGAGCAACTTTCCTTCTTCGGGGAAGACTTCGGGGAAGTGTGTGGGAAATTTTGCACATTTGTGACCTATCCAACGGCTTATTTGCAAACAACCTCACTTGGCCCATTGGATTGCATGCTCTCTTCACAGACATGAACCTTCTTCCTGTTTCTTTGTGTTTTTGAAGTCACTGTGCTAATTAGTGCTGGCTGTCGGACCAACCACAGCGGACAACGGAAGGAATACTTTGGTTTACTGCAATGTTTAGATCCAGGCGTAAGCTGGCCTTTTCAGTTCCGTTCAATTCCAGATGAATAACGTTTCTCAAAGGCCATTTAGAACTTGGAAACTACTCAAGTTGGGCTTCTCATTTATATTTTACCCCTGTTATATTTATTATCAATCAATATTGCTTAAGTTGAATGTGGATATAGTATTTTCCCCAAACAGTGGGCTCTGCCTTAATAAACCGCTCCAATCATTTAGTACATTGTCTACTTTGGTCACATATTCTCTGCCTGTACAATTCTCTATTTTGTCTTCAACAGTTCCCCCTTTTTTTCTTGAAGCTTCATCAAACAAAGCTGTTCCCACCCTGTAATATCACACTGGCTGACTCTTATTGCAAAGCGTTAGCTATGTTTGCCCTGCTTTCAGCGAATAGAACACAGGATACACTGAGGTAAGACGGTATCTGACTCACACAGTGCTGCAGGCCAGGGCAGGTTGAAGTGACAACAATGTCATGATGCAATTGTTTCTGTCATTTGTTCTTAAAGTATACAGCATATCCCAAATGTACAGAACTGCATTGTAGTCATGCTTCCAGCTAGATTGATTATCTGTTTGATTTGTTTTTCTATTAGAGATTATTTAAATCATGATAAAGCATCATTCAACAACAGCTACATGACTAAATTAGTCTTGCCAGATCGAGTTTTTAGGGCGTAATTGGTCAAGAGTAAAATTAGAAGTGTCTGAATGCAGCTCCTTTTCATGGTCAGCAGTCCGGCTGGTAAAAATCCAATCATCCCCGAAAAAGGTCCATGACTGAAGCTACTGAGTGTTTTGATACCTGCTGCGATGTGGCAAAGTGACTGTGTAGAGCTGCTCGGTTGGTAGAAGGTTTCCACAGCGGAGACTGGAAGGCAGGTTCACAGATGTTATACTGACAATGGCCTCCCAGTCCTCTGTGGACTAAACACACATACAGCACACATACATGTAAAAGAAAGGGCTTTTAGTCAAAAGGAGTTGCTGAGTTTTAAGAGGAAAGTGTGATGCACAAACCTCAGGTTCATAACGGATCATGATGTTGTACTCCATGGCATAGGGAATGTTGTCGATATGAAACACCAGGCCAGCACTATCTTTGACCCGAGCAAAACCAGGCCCGGTCCAAGTCACTGTGTGACTTACGGTGACTTCTCTGTAAACGGTCCTCACATCCGGCTTAGAAAGAAAGAAAAATGCCTTCTTGAGAATGTTTTCACGTTTAAGGGTATTGTCAATGTATTAGAATAATAGATTTTATTATATTTTTCAATATAGAACTATGACAAAAGACTACATTGTGGTGGACTTGGATACTGAACACGTTAAGAATAGTTTTCTTTTTTTTAAATGTTTTCCTCTCTGAAATATACGTTTGATTGCTATGCCAAGGCTATTATACCAACTTCATACTTGCAACCTGATGTCTAAATAGAGCAGTTATTGGCGCTAGGGGCTCTCTTTCCAAACGTAACAATGAATGACAACCACACTGCATTTCTCATCCTTGGGCGTGAACGAAAGATGATATCATACTGTCTGCTGAAGCTGTCGGATCCGCCTCAGTGCTGCGCGGTGTTGCTGCGGGTTGGCGATACGCCGGTGACGCCTGTGTCTTCTCAGCTGGTTGTTGAGGTGCTGAACGCAGTCTGTCTCTGCCTGGGGTCGAACTTTGCCCTAGGAGAGGAGGGGAGAAGTTGAAGTCTAAAAAGGCAACTTAAAATGAAAAATTCTCATCAAATTATGGAAGCGCTATGTAAAACCTAAGGTCATTCAAATCTGAATTTGAAGGATACACAAAACCTTAACTACTGTCATGCACCACAAGATACCGAAAGCAAGTAAATCCCACCCACGCTCACAATTAGACGCCGCTTTGCGCTTGACTCCAAAATAGAACCCCTCTGGTATCGGCCAACAACCAAATGTTTTGAAAACAGGAAGTGCAATCCTTCATCAATGGAATGAGACAGTTCACCACATAAGACTACTAATTATCAGCATTAGTCCACAGTTCTAGGAAGTGATCACAGCTATGCTCTCTCTGTCTCCGTTTGCTCAGAACACACGATGATTACCGCCAAGCATCCGCCAGAAGATAAGGCCCGTGAGGCACTTCCCCTCATATTTTGTGTCCTGCATGGCTGCCTCTTTGACAATTTAAAGTCAGCACTTGCCTTTTGCCACATTCCTGGAAATGTTGTGAGACTGTGGATGAAAAGGGTCTGTCTGAGCTTGCCCGTGGTTGAACTTGGAAGTGGAAAGAGTGGAGTGGGTAAATTGATGAGTAGAGAGGAAACAGACTGTCTGGATGGGAGAGCATGGCGGGTTACAGGTAGATGGAAAGAGAAGAGGATAGAATCTTGTAGAACGGGTGACGGCTGATATAAAAAATCTCTGAAATCAAATTAATTTGACCAAAGGTTTGAGGATAAGATGCTCCTTTAAAGTTGCACAAGAACATTTTACTACCATCGGGGATGAAGCAACTGTCAAGATGAGTGTAGTATCAACGCACAAATCGGATTTACCCATCATCAAAACGCACAGATTGCAAATAGTCTATGTAGTCTATAGAGTCTACCCAAACAACTAAAACACACAGAAAAAAACAGCTGTTAATGCCATGTACTGAAAAAAACGTGGACATTCTAATATGGTCTAAATATTCCACATTAGTGGTGAATAACAAATAAATAAGCAAAATAATTGGAGATGCAATCAAAAGAGTAATTTGCCCAGGCCAAATAATTGACCTCACATTTTCTCACTGCCCGAGCTACGATATTTACGTGCATTTTGGCTGTACATGCACATTGACTTGTCATTGGGCAGTTGGGCCTGTATTGTGAATCAAGCCAAAGACACCTTTGCTGGAGTGAAAACAAATGTTTATCTATTGTAGTCATAACATCATGCAGGACGTTTCCTCTGAGCCATACAGTGATGCTATCAAATTTTAAGACAGTCAGATTTGAAAGTCTCAAGTAAGTTGGTGGTCTATAGTACAGTTTGCAGAAGCCCTATAAGTGATCATAGAGACTTGCAATGGGCTTGAGTGAATGTCGATGTTAAAAAAAAAAGAATCTCACAGGTAACGCAGCGTCAATGGGCGAATGTCCAGCAGCCCCTTCGGCCTCATATTTGTAGAAGTCCAACGGCGCGCAGAAAAAGCCAGGCTCCACCTCAGAGCACTGTCGACCAATCAGATGGCTCCTGCAGTCGCACTGTCCATTCTCCATCATACACCTTCAACAAACAATAGATAATAATACCAACACACACAATTCAAACATTCTCAATAAATCCTCATTCTTGAGACGTAGACTTTGGATACCTGTTGTTGATGGCTCCACCAAAGTCACAATCACATTGTCTGCAACCAGCCAGGTCATTACTGAGACCCCAGTATTCAGGCTACAAAGACAGATAACAAAAAACACCGACACTTTTAATGTACATTACAAAATATGAAGAAAAAAGCAAGACATTGAATACAGTTGGATTTTAAAAGTGAATGACAGGTACTAACCAAACACTGGTTGCAGTAGCGACCAGTGACATATCTTTTACAAGAGCAGTCGCCGCTGATCTGATCGCATGGGGCTCCCATCATAATGATGCCGCGAGGATCACAGTTGCAAGCTGGTGGCAAGAAAAAGATGCAGTCATGAAGAGGTTTAATTAAAAAATAAATGTTAATCACACCAATTCCAACATCTTGGCAGTCAAAAGAAAGTGAGCGGGAAAAAAAAAGATGTATACTCACGTTGGCAACCCAGAGGGTCGTTTTGGCTGAGTCCAAAATAGCCCTCCTTGCAGTCGTCACAGCGCAAGCCTTTGACGTTGTCTTTGCAGCGGCACTGTCCAGTGATCATGCCCATGTCTGGGTCGGTGTGACTGTCGCACACGCCTCCCTCCATTGATCCCACCGGATCACAGTCACAGGCTGGTGGTCACACAAAGAATGATAAGTAAAAACGCATCCCTTTTAAACACTTTTAAAAAACCTTCAAGCATCTGTTTGTTTTGAAAGAACACGTATCTTGTCCTTAATATATGAATGTAATATTTGACTCACCAACACAAACCTGGGGGTCTCTAATATCTCTATTTGGGTCTTGATAGTAGAAAGGTTTGCACATCTCACAGTTGCGTCCCATGGTGTTGTGCAAACAGACATCACATACTCCTCCGCTGATGTTGCCCGTGGCCAAATATACCGCCACGTCAAAGTGACACTGGTTTGAGTGGCCATTGCAGTTACACTCTGTAGAATATAGAAGAAGAAAAAACACGTTGTTACCTAGAGACTCAGAATTGTGACTTTAGGTTCTGCAGCAACCTTACCAAATAATCAGAAATAATTGGTTAAAAAACAGTAATTGGGGGAAAAATGATTTTAATACACTAACACAAATAAAATGGTATCAGATGACTCGATTAATCAATGGAATAATTGATACAACAATCGATTCTAAATAATATTTGATAATGACAGCCATAATGCAGTTATATTTGATAGATTTAAATCAAAGTGACGCGGTAATAAGTTAAAGAACTCAACATTGAGTATGAGTGCAAAAATATCAAATTAATCTTGATCTTCTTGAAACAACATCGACACAGCCCAGGTGTCATGTCCTCTACAAGATACTGCAAAAAGTGTATCCTCCACGTATATTTCCTCTGTTAAACAACTTTTTCTTTGTTGTGTGCACCTACCTCTACAGGTATGCGGGTTTTCGGCCTCAGCCGGCCTCCATGGCAGATCGTGGTAGAAATCTTGGCAACGTTCACAGTTGAGCCCCTCTGTGTTGTGTTTGCAAACACACCGCCCGTGGATCTGGCAAGATTTGATTCATTTTATTTTGTGTAAACCTGCTGTCTAGCAACCAAACAATCACCACAGTGTATCCCACTGTGCATTTTACAATTCTTATCTATTCATGTACCATAAAAATTGTTAAGCAAAGTCATCAGGTTTGTATGGTGTCAGCTGACATGAAACTGTTAACTGTCTTTTAAATGACACTGAATTGATGACAAAAACTTTAGAGATGCTATTTTGGGGCCATGTTGAGTTGTTAAACATTGTTACAAACATACAAAATTTTAATCTAGTAAAACTTATCTGAATTCCGCATACAATGAGCTAATTGAAAAACAAAAAGAATTGCAATCCCACCATTCCGTTGGCTCGGATATCAACCCCTGGCACTGGGGCGCACTCCGAGGCGTGTCCGTAACAGAAGCAGCTCCCTCTGACAACCAGCTCGTAGATAGCGTAGTAATATTTTTGAAGGACGTCAGAACGTCGGTCTAAAAGGTCGTCCCCCAGAGTGTTCAACTTTGTGAAGTTAATGCGCAGGTTGGTGATTCGCAGGAGCTCTAGTCAAGATAAAGATGAAACATTCTTTGATACTATGTTTACACGCATGTTTAATGTTTTTTATTAAGCTACCTTGAATGTCCAAGCTGTAGGGGTCTTTCACATGAATGGCAGGATCCAACACTTTATAAATGACCTTGGATGGGAAGAAAAATAGGTCAAGAGAGAATTCAATTCATTTAGGAGCGAAGAAAAGCTCCTATTCTGAATAAATGCTTCTATCTTGATGTTTTCGCTACCCATGTACGATAAACTGATTCTGTTAAGTCTGAATTGTAAATGTGCTACATTTAGCTTCTCATCCATCTGCTTTGTCTGATTTTCCTGAATAATGACCACGATCAGATGAGTGCAACATCCTACCTCCCCATTGGTGGAGGGCTCAATGTCAGAGTAGCGTTCTTCGCAGATGACGTCGTTAATGTGGTGCAGGCCATTTGAGGAGATACCAGGAAAGGTCCTGGTGCAGTTGGAGGCAAAGTAGCGGTAGGGACGCCACGTTCGACCGAAATCAGCAGAACGCTCAATGATCATAGCTGCGGGACGGAAGGTCTGCCAAAGAAAACAGGAAAGATTTTAAATTTGTCTGCACGCTTCTGATTTGTCGTCCAGTTCGATTGAGACAGCAATCATGTGTACCTTGAACTTCATAATTAAATGCGTGAAGTGGAATTCGGCCTCCAGGTTAAGTCGAATGCTGACAATTTCCTCTCCTGTGGAAGAAAAAACTGTTAGGACATCACTGTTGGGCAAACTTTGAAATATTCTCTCAGGCAAGGGCTTACAGGAAGTACAACATTTAAGAACATCATTTAAGATACACCCCAAGTGACATCACTAAAACACACACCATTAGCAGACTGCCACCACGTGTTGTCACCGTTGCTGTCCATGAGGTAAATCACGTTCTCGATGCGGTGGCTGTTTCTGTGTCGGTTCGGGTCATACGGATGCCGGGAGTTACACTCGAAACATTTGTCCGACTCCTGTTGAGGTAGGAAAAATGCATTTGCGCTCTTAGTTAATGTTTTTCTCTGCCGTCATCTACAGACGTGTGAATGAAAGAAAATATTGAGTGTCAGGAAAGATGTACTGTATGGATGGAAGAATACAATTAAGATATAATTAGGTCAAATATGTTTGTCCCAGTAGCTGTCCCATTCATTTATTTCCAACAGCAGTATTGGATTGTCCAAGAATGCAGCAGTGTAATTCTGTCTTAATACAAGTATGTATCAATAGAAGAGGAATGGAAAGGCCATGGGAAAAACACAACAATGTGGAGTCTGAACAAAGATGTGTGTGGCAGAGGTTCACAACAAATAGAGGTGCTAGGCAGGAGGGTGCAGGTGAATGATGTTGGCATGCAAGTGGAAAAGGTTCTCAGCAGTTGGAGACAAAGAGTGGGCCTGCAGAGAGCAAGGGGGCATGGTGAGGTAGGTAGGCTGCAAAGGGGTGCCTCTGGGAAGGGGGGGCCATGAAGAGGGGAGCTGAGTAGATGAGGCTGACACGGAGAAGCACTGGAATCCAGACTCGAGGGTCTTAATTAGGTTGCTGTCAGAAATGATTATGACTAGTTAAGATGCTAAGGTTTTGGCCATTTCCTTGCATGAATAATGTGCCTTGTGTCCAATGACAATTGATTTTGCAAGACATGCTTCAAATGGCAACATTGGGATACCAAGGTAGCAGCATTGTAAAAAGAAAAAAAGGAAAGAAAATTGGATGGCATTTTAACCAAGTGTGGACAGAAATCTGATGTTTTGAATATATTTAGTATGACATTCTTGTGTCCTGTGACCAGTTCCATTGAAATAAACACGACCAATCGTTCTTAACGCGAAGGAGGAGCCGTCATATTTTTACGACAACAAATAATCTAAAAGTTTCGAAACTGTAGCAAAAATTACAACAAAGAAGCTTACATGGGGCGTAAAGTGTTAAAGAACTAATTAGTCTCAGTTTCATGGTCCATGTTGTATCTGGCAATGCTTTGGAATGAATGAGCTGCCTCCAATCATGTGCTCTTGGTAGTAGTACTGAGAAAGTAATTGAATTTGAATAAGAGTAAGCTGTGTGGCTTTAAATCTCTCTCGCTTCATTTGCGCTCTCACTCTTTCTCTCTCACTCTTGCTCTTTTACTCTTGCTCTCTACTCCAAGCCCTTATTCATACCCAATTAGTGAAGGTTGATCAGCTTTCTGTCGCAACAAAACATTGATGTAAGTCTAATATTAATTTGAAATGCTTTCCAGAAAAGGTGCCATTAAGTTTTCCATTGATCAGCTCACAATATGGGAGAAAACCAACTCACACATTTGGAGAACATGCACGGTGGGGCTGGGATTCGAAATCCCGAAGGTCGGAACTGTGACGCAAACTTGCTAACTGCGCTGCCCTCTACCTGGCCTGTCCTAACCTTAAATGCTCCTTGTCTTTGAGGCCCCTTTAAAAGGTCATCAACTCAACTGGATTAATAGCAGAATCTCTTCTCAGATACAACAATGTAATCTGACCTTATTGAGAAAAGGAAATCATTCATGTCAAAATCACATTAGTGAAGACCTCTCTTGGACATTTTAACACAGACACTTAAGTTAGTTCCTGACAAAGGTCTACACCTGGATTCGTGGTGTGACAGGTTGTCATCATATCCTGACCCCGAGAGTCACAAAGGGCATCTGGAATCAGGGTCTCACGTCAATCTTGTTCACCTGGAGGCATCGAGGTGCAAGTATGTACTTGCGTAGCAAACAGATGTATGTATACAACGCGCCCATGATGAAACACGTCAAGCGTGGTTTAAAGAAAAAAAAAAAACAGAACTAAAGCTGCACGCCGAATGGGCTAGAGTAGACTCATCAATCGATTTTTATGATCGAGGGATCTCGTAGGGAAATACGTGTCACTTGAAACACGGAAATCATAAAAACTGCAATGAACTGAAACGTTTACCAAGAGGTGAAAGCGAGCAAAGAAGCATAGTTTGTTTTTATACACGGTATGTGTAACACATACTGAAAGGTTGAGCAGGTGAGTGAAAGCCCCGTTTATGGGGGGAAAAAAAACAAAGATGGACAAGTGGAGATGACAAGGAACAAAAGAGAGAACCAACATAGCTTTGACAACACAGGTGGTAAAAGACAAGGAAGTAAAAGACATGTGGGGGAAAATTTAAGTGTGACCTGGAGATGGCTGACAATGCAGTAATGCTCTGGACCGTCCAGGCCACAAGTGGAGGTGGCACTCAGGTTCACAGCACGCCCAATCAAGAGGTTTCCCGTGGCAGGATAGCAACTCCCGTCCGTGCAGCCATGTGGGCTTGATGGCAGGTCTTGTCCAGACACACATGAGGCTGGAGATAGAGGAACATGAGTGAAGTCAGATCTGATTTATGTTTCATACAAGGTGCAGAATCGATTCTATATTCCATAGTGACAGCCTTCTACAGTTGTGTACATTCATTTTTGCACATTGTACATATGCATCATCCGCAAAACCATATTGCTTATCACGTTCAAGGTTGATGAGAAGGTAAAGGAAAGGAAACAAAATAACAAACGGGTCTGCTGACAGGTAGACCAATGAGTTTCAGTCATTTGGGCCTGGCAGTGAAAATGCATTCTTAGTGTGGCGAAAACTCTGGCCAGGAAATTACAATTTTTGAATATTGTTTTCCTGGGTTGATAAAGTATGGACAATGTCTCTAATTTTGGACACAGTCTGATACTCGAATGTAATTGCTTTAACGGACTTCAGCATGAAACAACTCTTCTGCTCCATGTAACTAGCTGTGCAGCACTGAATCGCAGGTCTCACCGACAACAGGGAGTCCATTTGGTAACTAATGGCAAAACAAAATGGTGGATGTGACCCGGTTCCAGAATTACTTGTATGAACAACAAATAAGAAGACATCTGAGTGAGGTGACAGTGATGTATGGGGTCTTTTCAACTTGTTGATCTATGAGGAAGAAAAAAAAACACAACAGACCTGCAACATGCTGAGGCTTGCTCGCAAAGATTGGAAAAGTTCAAAGTGCATCCCAATAAATAACATTATCATTAGCAGATGAAAACTGCACGTAACATTAAATTTTGAATAAATCACTCAACTTTGCTTCTGCATTAGCAAACTCATTTTAAATGAATGCAGCTACTTCGCTCAAGGTGGTCAGACATTTTTTTCAGCTGGTCCCACATCTCTTTGCAGATTCTGTCGAGACCCTTTAACAGGTCGTAGCTTCAGATCAGCCTGTTGCATTTTGGACAGGATTAACGTCTGGGGACAGCGAGCCACTCCGTGACCTTAATGTGATTCCTCTTGAGCCATTCTTTTGTTGCATAGCCCGTATGTTTTGGGTCAAATTCACGCTGAAAGATCCGTTGACAACCGCTCTTCAGTTCTTTAAATAGCCCCATCCATCGGCACCTTTCTACAAATTGTGCTCAAGCCTAATTATTTACCCTTAAAATAAATCTCATGGGTTTTTTTTTGTTCTGGTTTCTGATTTTTTTTTTCCCCATTGGTTAACACATCCCTGTGGAACGACAGACATTATTTATTTATGTATTTATTTATTCATTCAGGCAAATTGATGCACGTCAAACTTCGCCTGTGACAGGCTAAGAAAATCACATTAATGAAGCTATTCTTTGTTGTAAGTACATCCATATTTCTTTTCTTTCTTATTTTCTTTAATGTTATAAGGATACTACATACATTTTATAGATACATAAATGATACTATTTATCATTGCGGCTGCAAATTGGGGAGGACGAAATGTTTTCTTTTACCTTGGCGGGCGTAACAGAAAATAATTGTGAAGCACTGTTGTACACACAATCCTTTATCATTTACAAGGTAATCCCAAATATTCTGAAATGTTTAACATCACATGAAAGTGTTAGACACCCTTTGACCAGGAATAATTATAATTTAGACTGAAAAGATTGACATTTTTTAGCCACTATCCCTTTGCCAAAACTCCGAACAAGGCCACCCCAATTGCCAAAGAAGTCAAAAGAAGGACCAAAGCAAGCCTGTTGGAACAACAAGGTCATTGACAGCTGGTTTACAAGTGTGTTATTAGAGTGTAGGATGAGGCAATGAAACGCACACACACGTACACAAAGAAGAAGAATGACAGGTAAACGCACCCCTAGGCATCCAATTTCCCTCCGGTATACGATGCACTACGGCAGGAATGCAGGACAGGATGGAAAATGTTACTTATTAACGGAAACATTCCAGGTGTCGACGTGGCTGTGAATGACTGCCAATGCACCTCTTTGCAACACTTTCTTTGCAACTCAAGCAGAGCAAGGAAGCTGCCAGGAATGTACACACCTTATCCATCAATATATTCAATACCGGTAATTTCTTACAGACCTCAATCCATAATTTCTATTATTTTTGAAAAGGTTTAATGGAGACTAAGTTTAAGGCCACTTGCACATTGGGCAACATTCAGGAGCGTAAAGGCTCAGTGTTATCATATGACAATAAAAGCAATACGAGACAAGGACAGGTATTGTACCTCATTGGTCCATATCAATCATCTACACAAGGATCGCTGAAGTTAAGTACTGCTGATATCGTACAATTCAGAAATACGGAAAATTTTCCACCTAAAATTTGTCTGTCAGGCATGACGCGATGCGTGACGTTATGATACCGCACGAGGGTTCGCTAACTGCTGCCACCGCTACCACTGGATTGCCAGTAGCTCAATTTGAAGTCGCCAAACCCAGAAGACTGAAAAACATTTCGATATAGTCGACTAAAACTTAGGATCTCAAAACATGAATAAAAAAATCCTGTTATTCTAATTTGCATCATCATTTGATATTTTTCCTCCGCAGATTAAAAGGATAGTTGACAGCAAACAACTTCTAAACCTCACCATTTTTTGAAAACTGACAAATTGTGATAAAGAATGAAGGACAGATTCTTCTTTAAAGCACTTTTAATTCTAAGAAACAAATGTGAATTAAAAAAAAAGGCATTTGTACTCACCTAGCATGAAGATCATCAGATACAAAGCCATGATGGTCATCAGCACCATTGGACACGCAAAGAACAAAATAAGTAATCTGGATCTGACAACAAACAGACAGAAAGAGAGATACACATTTAATCCTGTGGTAAGAATATCAATGTAATTTCAAGTGTTAGGTGCTCCTTGAGAACTCTACCAAAATGTTATTTATTTACCAAACAAACTCATTTTGATCAACACCGTCTTTTAAATAAATGTAAAGAAAACTTCTGGGTGTTGTGTTTTGAACTCCTAACATCAGTTCAGGTGCAGACGAACTTTGACCTGCAATTAGTCTTGAACCGGGAACCAAGGTCAAGTTCTTACAGGCTGAGCTACGACTGGCCCATGCTTAACAACCCAATATCCATTTTACTGCTCTGTGAAGTACTATGATACAACCCGGTACAATCTACTTGTTTATTTGCACTGATCCAATTAGCCAGTTCAACACAGCCAGTTCTCATAAATGTTGTCAAGTTTCTGTATTGTACCCTTCCAGGTGCAATGCTCCAGTTTCATCTGGCACAGTGAACAAGCAACCTTATTGTTGCTATTTTAGGTCAGATATCTTTCAAGGTCTTTCAAAAAAAATAAAAATGAAGATTAGTTTGTTGTTAAATTGCTGGAGTGCTCAAAAGGAAACAAACTTTGGCCAGCTGGAGCAAGACATAATTGTGAGCATGGCTCTTTTCTCTCTCTGGTTTCTGAACATGCATGAAAATATTTTCACATTGTTATTCATCTGAAATCAGCCAAGAGTAGCCAACAGTGGGCAATTATGCTCATTGCTGTGCTGAAGCTGCATGAAAGTGTCGTGCATCTTGCGAGCAAAGGGCCTCTTGTATGCACAGGCTCTGCAAACACAGGGGCGTCCACATTGAATGGGGCAGAATATGTGTGCGCACGTGTGGAAACACAAAATGACAGGCGAGAACAAGCATGTTGCACGTCTCACATCATGAACTCCAAATGTGGTGATAGAAATGCCACAGGGGGAAAAAATGACACTATAGGGCGTTACTAAGATGTAACTTTGCTGTCATATAAATTACTCGATACATGTCCAAATGACTTTTAAAAACTCATTCATAAATCTAGCAGATCATACCATAACTTGATATGCCACAACTACACTCCCTCGTGGCTGTGAGCAATATAGCGATGAAATTAGAGCAATCTGACTGGATGCCGGTGACAAGGCGTTACTCATTTTCTGTCCACTTTTTTCACCTTCAAAGTCAAGCCCAAGAATTAGTGATGTGTTATGGCAGTAAAATATAAACCAACATTAGCTTGTCTCTCAGCATTGGTGACAAATCAGATCACTCAATGAAATTACACAACTGCCATCTGCACTACTGATCTGCACACTTGTTACAATTTAACCAAATACACATCTAGTAACAGTTTAGCCCAAGTGGAGCAACAGTGGTGATGCTTCACCTCCAACCTTTACTCCCAGCACAAGTGCATTAAAAAAAAAAAGAGTCATCATGAGAGTTCCCAAGTGATTCATACTCACGTTTGGTCTCCTCACAATTTAGAACCATTCACTCAAATTCTCCGCCATGTACAGCCTGGTGTGTGTGTTTACGCATGCATGCACATGTGATGCAGCAGAAAGTGTAAAACAAACTTGAGGGTGCTACCGGCGCCGGCGGCGGTGTAAAAACAGAGGGAAAAGCCCGGGGCCAATCGGAGTTCCCGAGAGTTGGTTTCTCTCCGCCCTCCACCTCGCCCTCCCTGGTTTTCTCCGGCCGGCTGCCTCGTCACTGGGGCACTGGGGTGAATGGACAGCTATTATTATTCTAATTGCACTGTCACTCTGCGGGCCACTGGTTGAAAGAGGGGAACGGTCTCCAGGCTGTTGGAATGCACCACCCCTTTCTTCTGGACTCGCAGGGAGAGTGAAGAGGCAAGGGAGGTAGAGAGCAGGCCAGAGAGGCCAGAGAGAGAGCACGAGAGGGAGAATGACAAGCGACGAGTGCTATGGACAAAGGGGCAGTTTAGATAATGTTCATATGTACAGTGGAATTTTTCAAGTGTACACTTATTTTTCATCTTATAATTTTTTTTTACCAGTCCACATAAAAAGCATTTCCAGGCTGTCAAATATATGATGCAACAGGTGTCACCGTTGTCAAACTACTTTATCGAGTCGAATCAGAGTCCCACTGAATCAAATTGCTTCACTTTAAAATGAACCATCCGGGTATCGACTCTGTGTATTATTTTTTTTGTGGAGGGATGCACATCACTGAGTATTAGAGGTGTAACAAATAACGACTCGAACGGAAAATCAGTTTGGATATGACGAACTGAAACAAATTGTTACATTTTTAAAATAGTTGAATCCTTGAATCGTATCACTCACCATGTATCAAGATACTAATCAAATTGTCTCTTATGAGAGTTGTTCCAGATATACTAACTTGTTTTGATGTTTCTTTGAATTTAATTAACTTGGATAGTTTTATATAGCTTTTGCATGTTGTTGCATACATGACAAATTGAATCGTAATCCCACTGACATGAACAAAATTGAATCATTACATTTTTTAAAAATCATTACATCCTTGAATCATATTGTACCTCAAGTATCGAGAGATGTATCTACTGGATATGCATCAAAATTTAATAGTACTATTCAGTAACCAATTGTTAAGACTTAATTCCGTGGCTCGTGTGCCACCTGACAAATCCGTTTCTAAAAATCCACTTGCTTGTATGGTCGTGGCCTTTGCATAAGTGCACCGCACAGCTAAAGTCTCTTCATTACAATGTCAAGAAGAGCTGAAGTTAACACACCTTGGAACCTATCCAGGTACTTTGAAGGTCAAAAGACTTTGGAAGGGGGGGCCGAGAAGAGACAACACAAAGTGACGAGCGTAGGAGGAAGTGTAACGGTGTCTGCGTGTGTGGGTAATGTGCATGCATGTGTGTGATTGGGGCCAGCCAACAAAACAACAAGTGCACAAGAGAACAAAGCGGCTTTCACATTCACAGCGCTCTGCTCATGTGACCTTTGGCCTCTGGAGATGGTGAGGCAGCAGGAGCAGAAAGTGGAACAAGTTCAAGAAGGGTTCTCGCTTCAGTGAAATGCTCAAAAATTCAACGCTTGACAATTATCAGAGTACATTACATAAAGTTAGATTATTGTGACTGTATTCAAATATAATGAGAGTTTTTTTTTACAAATCCATATGGGAACACAGTTTCTACGGTAAAATTTGGTTTTTTTTGTTAGAGTATGGGTGAGTTCACCTCTTGACCTTTTTTACAACAATGGTACCCCATTTTAGGATTTTTTTTTTTTTTTTAAGTAACGGACTTCAGCTTGGTCAAATTTGTGTTGCAAGATAAAATTTTAATGAGTTACTATTCAGTAACTTTTCAGACTTTCAAGTAAGCCGCCCGTGGAATGAAATGGACAAAAAAGAAAAAGCAGAGCCGGCAAATCTTTGAGTCATGTACTGAACGAGACATAGTAACAAACATATAAATACAATCATTTTCACATTGTTTAGCGCATAACAAGAAAATATCAAAATACATTTATGTGCAAGTTGAAATCAACATTTGGATTCTAACAATTCCATCAGTATCAACTGCACCTGGCTCACCTACAAACTGAGCCTGCCAAACGCCCAACACTTGCATCAAAATGAGATAAGGAGAGGGCAGAGGAAAGTTCATGGCGCCTCTACAAAGTCTATGCAGAGGCGAGACAAAGCCAAGGAATCTCGGAACTCCAGCCCAAACAATCCAAGGCTCCCGTACAATAAAAACATGATAAGCCTTCCTCTGTGCGCTTGTGCCTGTGTGAACTTGTGTACACATCAAATCAAGAACTAAGCATTGCAGCTGGCAGCAAAGCAATGGTAAAGATGTCCTAAAAGAATTTCAAATAGTAAAGGCGCCGTAAAAAAAAAAAGGAAATGGAACCAGATCAAAGTGATGAGCTCATGGCGGAAGTTCAGGTTACTTATGAAGCAATGTCAATTGAGTCTCTGTGTGGGCACTCAGAAATAACATAAGATTTGAAAACATGAGGCATAAAACAAAAATTAACCGTTATCTAATTGCCTTCACCAAGACAACTGACTCACACGCCAGTCACTCATTTTATTGGGACTCCGACATCTGACAATATGCAAGAACTCAGCTGCCTCCAAGTGTTCTAGTTAAAAAATAACCCAGTACAGGGTGTGTCAGGTCATATCTATAGCTGAGCAGGTGACCCACACAAAGAGCATTGAACCGTAAAATGATCTCACTGTGAAACTCTGAATACCTCACAGTATATCACGGCAAAACATGAGGGACGGGCTTTTATGTCGCAACATGCATGTCAGAGAGATCTGTTTGCTCTCTCTTGCAGTTACAGTCTCTATAGTTATTCTTTTATATTGTTAACTCTGCCGAGTGTGGTTTTCAAGAAGAAAAAAGTTCATATCAGTTAGTTAGTTAGTTAGTTAGTTAGTTAGTTAGTTAGTTAGTTAGTTAGTTAGTTAGTTAGTTAGTTCCTGTAGACTACTAGACTGCATTTCACATTTAACAAAGGTTGGTGTGTTAGTTAGTTAGTTAGTTAGTTAGTTAGTTAGTTAGTTAGTCAGTTAGTTAGTTAGTTAGTTAGTTAGTTAGTTAGTTAGTTAGTTAGTTAGTTAGTTAGTTAGTTAGTTAGTTAGTTAGTTAGTTAGTTAGTTGAAACTAAGTTCCTGTAGACTACTAGACTGCTTTTCACATTTAACAAAGGTTGATGTGAGTTTTGGTAGCGCTTCTTCGAACGACACTTTATTGCTAGGTCACATGGTATGTTTTTCATTTTGTTACAAAAACCTGGTAAGACGAGAGGAAATTTGCTATCCCCAGTAGTAGTCAGTAGTTTTTAGGAGGTATCCAGGTATTAGTGGCACTGCAACATTTAGACAAAATCACTGTCACCATTTCTCACTGTCTTTGTTTAAGGCAACACAGAGAAAAACTGAAAGGAAATCAATAAATGAGGGAATTTCCTAGACATACAGAAATCTATTTTTATTACCTATTTTATTATCTATGTTCAGGCGCCTAAGAATACTACAGACACTGTAATTAGTTTGCCCTCATTAAGTTGTCAGCTGTCTGGATACAGGATTTCCAGACTGGATGAAAGGAGAAAAATATGCAAGAGGAGGCAGACATGAAAAAGAAAGAAATGAAACTGATTTATATCAGGAGGTATGATGAGGAGGTATGATTATGAGCCTGTCAGCTTCTACACACAAGATCCCAAGAGACGCATATGGAACACACACAAAATTGGATTAAGCCAAATAAACAGTGATACACTACCTTTTGGCTATAAGCCTTAAAAGAAATACTTGTGCTACATAATTTGTCCAAAATAAACAGCTGGATACCAAGTATACAGGAAGGTACTACAACAACATTTTAATGGGATGTGGGACGCTCTCCCTGAATGTTCTGAACTACTGCACCCATGCTACTGCTGCGCTGAGCAGAAAAATGCTGCTGGGATATGTATGGAGCTCACATTGTTCTTCTTTGGAATGCAAATATGTGAAGTTATATCAACATTAAATCAAGTAGTGCCCCCCCCATGTTGCCTTACGAGTATTTTGCTTCAGCAATAATTAACTACACGCAATGGACAGCGGTCCTAATGATTAATAAATTGATAATCATGCCCATCCCAAGTTGTTTCTGACAGTCCCTAACAGGCAGGCAGCTACTCTTTATACGTAGTCACTTTTTCTCAAATATACTAGTGCTTTATAATCACCATTTCTTTCTCTTTTTTTTAGTTTTAACCAACATATTATATATTTAAAAATATACCACCTGAGTGGTCCAGATTGAGCCATGAAAACAAACTCGCTAATCATTCTCTCCTACTCGACAAGTGGAAGTGGAGCTACTCGTGGATGCTCTTAACCCTGCAGGTTAAAGTTGATCTCAGCAGCAGGGTGCAGGGCCAGGTCCTTGAGCTGATTAAAGCTAGACTAAGCCTCCAAGGCCCCTGGGAACATGCACCTCCAAACACACACATAAACACCCAAAAAAGAAGAAAAAGGAGAGAATACTTTGGTACGAGAATAAGAGCAAAGCATTTTCAGAATAAAGTTGAAATATATTAATAAAAATCATGCAATAAAAATGTCATTAACTTTAGAGAATAAAAATGCAATCTTACAGGAAATAAGGATAAAAATGTATGTTTGACTGAAAAAGTCAAATTTTAGAAAAATAAATAAAACAAGTCATTTTTAAGATCCTTGCTCATTTTCCCAACATCTTTTCTTCTTATCAGTATTACAAATGCTATTCTTTGGATTTCGTCAGTGTAACTACGATATCCGTCAATGCAGAAAAGATGAAAAAATTAACGTGTTGAATTAAGGAGAACATATTGAATTAGAACAACAATTGGAACAACTAGTGTAAGAAAGTACTGGTGTATATTTGACTCTCATTCTTTTCAGTTCAAGGAGAAAATCTGAGCCTGTCTCTCCATTAATCTGTGCCGCTCGTAATCTGGCAGGAATGTGTGTAAAAAAAAAAGAACTGCCTTACAGCCACGAATCAATGAAAGCACAGCCTCATAGGACATGAGGGCTGTCTTTTTATATGTATAGTCTAGTTTTGTTTACAAATTAAAGGAACAGATCTTACTGTGATACACATACACAAAAATACGAATTAAAATCACAATAACTATAAGAACTGTGGCGAACATTAAATGAACACATGTAATCACGTAATCTTTCCGATGCTCTTTGCATTGTAAAATAAGATAATATTTTCTTGCCCCACTGTGGGTGTGTACATGAGCAGTTTCAACTGGATCATATAAGCCAACCCATGCATTTTCTATAGTACTTGTCCATTTGAGGGTCATGGGTGAGCTGGAACGTATCCCAGATGACACCCGAGATTGGTCACCAGTCAATTGCAAGACACAAGGCACTAACAATCATTCCCATTCATATTTATAAGGACTATGGACAATTTTGACTCTTCAAAGAACTTTTTGGGGAAGCCCAAGATGAGCACCTGGAGAAAAGAAGAACATGCAAACTCCACACAGAAATTGTAATGTATTTACAATCGTGCGTTACAAAGAATGCGTTACAAAGAATAAACATGCTTGGTCCTCACTGTTGATTCAAGTGCGGGACTTGAGAATAATATGTTACTTTATGACAGAAGTTTTGACTGAAGCATTCATTTGAGCACTCACCTGCTCTTGGCGTTGCCACGCACGCTTTGCTCCTGGCTCTTCTCTCTTCAATCCCACACTTCCTCTGCGGGAGCTCGTTGTCCAGACTGCAGCGATGTAGGACGAGGATCGGGGCTGAGAGACAGCCCGACTTTGGCCGGCTGCAGTGTGCCGTCCGTCCGCCGGGAGGGAGAGAGAGAGAGAGAGGCACAGGTTGGCCCCCTTGGAAGTGTTGAACTCCACCCAACGCTCAGAGGCCGCGCCCACTGCTTCAGGTAAATATTACTCATACTGTCGCTCTGTTTCTGAAATGTTTGAGAGAAAAGGGAAGCCCACCACTTCTCTTGTCTTCACAAGTCAAAATGCAGGTTTATACGCATGCATCAGGTGTATATTTAACATGAAACTAGGATGACAAAATAGATTGGTTTAAAAAGAGAACAAAGAAAATTGATTTCGGTGAAGATGACTTGAAGTAGACTCACTTTTTGTTTTTCTGTGCGCCAGTCATGCAGTGGGCCAGATTTGGCCCTGGGGCCTTCAGTTTGACACCTGTGATTTAGAATCTTCAATAAACCAAACATGCATGTCTCAGGAATGTGAGTGGCAGCCGGAGCACCCGGAGCTAAGCCACGCAATCATGAGGAGAACAGGCAAAGCCTCAACTGGTGGACTGTGCACTGAGCGGAAAGGATCACTGACATCATCTCCCCATCTGTACGCTCAGCATTAGGAAGCCTTGATCCAGATCTAAACTCACAGATGAACTTGTCCTCTAAATGCTTTCGAGTCCATGCGAGTGAGGTGGCGTCAAGCGGACAGAGTTCCATGAGATTGGTAACCCAATAAAAAAACAATAAAAAAAAACACTGATCAATCTGTTGATGGTGTGGCTTCAAATCAAATCATGAGGTGGGTGTTTTGAACGTGAAGTTGGGCTATCTGTACCATTGTACAATTATTCCCCATATTACATCCAGATTGAATGCTGATATTTAAACAACTGGCTCACAAAACTCCTTCAGTTTTCTTATATGAACTTGTCACCAATAAATATAATCTAAAAAAAGACCATCAAATATCACCTTAAGCGAGATGCACACAGACTGATTTTTTTACGTTTACATATTTGAACTGATCGTGCGAGACGCCACACATTTGAGAGGGGGGGGGGGGGACAGATGATGCTTCAAGTGGTCCAAATTGTTCCAATTCAAAATGTATTGTGGTTGTAGTTTGCAGAGGTGTAAAACTGCTCTGCATCAAACCAATATCTCTTTTTAAGGCAATTAAATAAATATAAAATTATATCAAACACAACTACAAATATTTCTACCACGACTACTACCACTATGACGTCGTACCGTATTGGCCCGAATATAAGACGACCCTGATTATAAGATAACCCCCTCTTTTTCAAGACTCAAGTTTGAAAAAAACTGAACACCAAATGTAATTTTTATACAGAAAATAATTACAGTCCATCTGAAACAAATGATTATAACAATATATTTGAGAGAAATCATGCAAAAACTATATCACATCTTAATATCTGAACGTTTAAATATGTAAACTGAGGTGCAATCCCATTTGTAAATGAATGGCTTGTTTTTTTAAATGTGAAAAAAACCTACTGTTTCTCCATTTTCTGTTATCTCTTCTCTTATTTTCTTCTCTTTTCTTTCTTACCGCTATTTTTTATTTTTCTTATTCGTGTTACCGCTATTTTTAATTTTATTCTTCGTGACAGGGGTTCGCTTGGGCCTGGGGAGTTAAGTTCAATATTCTTTAGCGTTGTGAATGGGTATAATGTCTAAACCCTGAATGTAAGACGACCCCCACTTTTTCAGTCTTATTTCAACGCAAAAAAACACCGTCTTATATTTGGGCCATTACGGTATTCCTTTACACTCTGCCGCTGTCGAGATACTGTGTGGCTCCATGCTGCCCCTCAGTGGTCAGTCTTGCTACTGTGACAGACCTTGAGCTGTGTCGTGTTTGTCCACGTTGTATAAAAACTAAAAACACACACGTATTAATTTCCCACTTATCAGGTGTGCAATCTGTTATGTTTTAAAAAAATGGGTTAACTTGTTGAATTCTGTGCATGTGCCATTGTCTTGAAACAGCTCTGTCGACAGACAGTGAGGTAAGCATGCCTCCCACCGCATTTAGAATGTGTTTTTACAGAGGCCTCAGCTGCTCCTCAAGAGGGGGGCGGGCAATGTCCTGAAATAGAAAGGACCAGTGGAAGGTATTATGAATCATTAAAGATTATCAAAATCAGCATGGACAAAAGCTTATTATAAATCACTCATTTGATTTTCTCTGTGAAGCAATTACATGTTCTCGTTCATTTTTAACAGCAGTTTCCTCTCAGCCAGACGGGAAAGTGAAAGGAGGAGAACGTTGACAGACAGCTGTTGCTGTCAGTCAGCCAATCCATGAGGGGAGGGCCCATAAATTGTAAAGCATGGAAGGTGCTCTGGGTGATGACTGAGAAGAGGAGACTCAAAACAGATGGTTAGAGGAGGGCCAGGAGAGACGCTCATAAAACAAGATGTGCTGTCTTCATAGAGGAGAGAAGATGGGTATGGCTGCCAAGGAACATGGATGTAGACATGATGATTACGTGTGCACCCAAAAATAATGTGTTGAACCTATTTGGTTGAAGCATGCCAGGGAATGCATCGAAAAAGCCTTGGCCAACCAGTAACATTAAAGTTTACATGAACAAATCTGTTAGAGTCATCCAAACAAACAGGTTTAATAATATTAGTATTAAAGTACTGCAATTAAAGTAACAGTGTTGCAAATATTTGCTAATATCAGCATTTTTGAGCACATGCTTGCTGCATTAGCTGCTGTGCCGAATTAACTCAAACGAACAGATTTTTTGTGTATATTCGACATTGAAAAGTTTTGTCGATGCATCGGTCATTTTTATGCAGACTAATCATTTTCAATTTCATTTTGTAGCACAACACAGATTAGAAATATTGAATTAATTATACATGAACTTTTTTGTCGTTGATGTTAAAGGAATTTTGGAGTTTTCATTTATATTTTCAGTCAACTGGTTCCCTGCAATTAAAGAAATGCATATAACAATCCAATAATGTATTTATTTATTTACTGTTGGGGGGTGCGTGGCAGCACATTACTGCCGGGGGCGGAGACTGATGAATGGAACTTGAGAGGATTCTACTTGTAGAAGGAGAATCCAGGGTATGGGGGGGAAAACTCATAAAGATTATAAAAGCATTTTACACGTGGAGGCAGCACTTCACCTTGACTACATCATTCAAGTTGCTTCAGATTCTTATCAGAAACTATCACTGTTATCTTATACTAAACTGTGCATCCAACACTACTCTAAAACTGTTTGTTTACAAGCCAGTGTCTATTATATTGTTCAAAACATTTCCCTTTTCAACCCAGACGTCAGTACACAGTAACACGTTAGGTAACACACTCCAGCATACACTTAAGCCTTGTCACTGATTGACAGGCTAACTATAGGATGCATGCCTGCTGTTCTATTTGTCTACTTGTTGAAAGAAGAGGAAGCCAGACGGAAAGAGAGCCGGAGGTGCTGTGCATCTGTTTGAAGAGCTGCGCTCCATCTTGAGATACATTTGTCATAAAGTGCAAGGTCAAACCCGAAGCTGTGAGATGGACCTCCGGGTCGAGGGAGAAGAGCGGGTTTGAGAATCTGAGCATGAAGGGTGGGAGGCGTTAATCTAAGTATGAGGTCAGGGTTCCATCGGCAGTCAAGTGCCCAGTTGATCCTCTGCCAAAATAACCTCCAGTTGACTGATGCATGCACCATCTTTCCTTTTTTTTTAATCGCGTCGTAGAGATGATCCCTTGTCTAAATATGGGGGATTGGATTGGACACATGGGGATGTCCATCAAGAGGATGTAAGCGGGCACCCACAAATTTGATTGGCTGCCTCCGGCCCAATCCTGGTCATTTTCAGCCAAAGTTTCACGGGATGCGAGGGTACTTATGTAAGTGACGGCAACAGCGTGACTCTTCTATCCCACCCGTGTAGCAGGGGAGACATCATTTCATCAGCCAGTTAACAGATTTTTGAGGGGTGCTCATTTGCACAACAAGCCAGTCGCCATGGTAAGAACCTGACATTTTTTCTTGTTGCAGTGGAGGATTTTGTCTTTTTCCTGGAGAGGATACAGGAAAGATGTGCCAAGATGGAGATAACCTTCTGACCCAGTGGACCCACTCAGAGCGACAACTTCTGGTGTTTTCTTTGGGGGAATTCTAGATCAGTTTCTCAACTTCTGCTCCCCTGTTTGAGTTTTCATCTGCTTTTGCATCTTGCTCTACGGCAGCTAAACCCGATATGATGGATATTTAGATTCAAGCCAGCTTAACTAAAGATAGCACCACGCACACAGCTGAGTAAATTGAGACAGACATACCCGCCTTTTCCGAGCGTCCTAATTTAGGATGTTCACCTTGAGAAAAATCCCTCTCAAATCCTCCCTCAAGTCTCGTCTTAAAATTAGCTGAGCCTCAAGGATTTGTTTGCGTGGCCATATGTTAAGATATTGACAAGGATCTGTCAAGAGCCAGCGAGGCCATTGTAGACCACCAGTTCATTGTCCTGGTGATAAATGTGCAAAATGGCTTTTTAATCATTTTTGTGTTTTTCCATAGAATTTGAACATATTTACCGTAGAGTGTCCCAAAAATGTCAACAAAATTGTGCAAAAGTTGAAATGGAAAATTGGCTGTATGATTTTTATCCCACTCTCATTAGAATTAAAGGCATCAAATAAAAGCATAAAGTTTTAAAATGCATATGTGTACTGAGTACAGTAAAGTTCGGAAATTTCTGAGGCTACCTGTAGCGTAGACGATGATGGAGTTAATTTGCACATTTTACAATATCCCAGTAATGTCACATTCTCATCAATTCTTAGCTTCTCTTTAACTCATCAAAATGGTGTTTTTCAATTCTTTAATGAGCTCCAAATTGCACATGCAATAAATGTAGTTTGGCAGCTAGCTAAGATGCAAACTTCAAGCTGTTTATTCATCACAAATACAAACATCATCACCCTTTTCTCTGGATGAATATTGTACACGTTTATGGTAACAGTAAACAGTATTTAAAATACTTATTTGGCTAACGCAACACTAACCTGAAACTGTACATGTGGGTAAAAGAACAAAACAATCTAAATAAGAAATAATAGAATTAATGTTTTTTTTTTTTAATTGCAATAATCTGAATACCACCCTCTGATTGGACATGCAAGGCTGCTATTGTTAGCACACACATTGTTTGCATAACTGTCCCGTGCTGTCATAAATCCATTGTTTAAATGTGTTGATAGATGAGGAAGACAATGGTGTTTCTGCCACAACTGGTAGTGCCCTGTGACTAGTCACATGGCCAGCAAATAAAATAGATTGGACCTTATGCCTCCGTCACCAAATGACAAAAATAGCCTCTTTCAATAGTATCGTTCTGAATATGCCAATTTATGTTAGCCGTGATGTGGTAAAAAAAAAAGTAGGTTTTACTCAGCCACCACAGTATTTAATAACACCCTATATGTGCAATATATATATGTTTGCGGTCAATATGTTGTGAGTTATTTCTCTTTGTACTTACTCCTTTGCCTCTTCCTTAAAAGCCTACTGACGCTCAAAGCGATGCCCGCTCCTTCCTCACTGAGGAGATGATTGCAGGTAAGTGTGAGCTGTGGATGCAATCTTCAAAACCGAGATATCTCCTTAGCCCCTTTTTGACGCCATTCTGTTGCGCGTCTAGAGTTCAAGGCCGCCTTTGACATGTTTGACACGGATGGCGGTGGTGATATCAGCACCAAGGAGTTGGGCACCGTGATGAGGATGTTGGGACAAAACCCATCGAGGGAGGAGCTGGACGCCATCATTGAGGAAGTAGATGAGGATGGTGAGGAACTGGAATGTGATGCTTTGAATTGCTCTCATCTAGCTGTGTCAGTATAGAGTGACAATCAGAACAATGAAATGCTTTTCTTCCATGTGGCAGAAATTACAGACATGTAGGGTCATATCACAGAATAATAGTTTATCCTCAATTTAACAGGCACATTTGTGATATTATGATTGTATCAGTAGATATATTTTAGTGACAATTTCATTGGTGGTATGCTGTGAGATTCTTTAATGTAAAAAAAATATACTGGAGGGATCACATCAGAGCGATTCGACGCTAAGTACAAGAGCATCACAATAAATTCGATGGTAAAGAATGTTGATCAATGGTATTGCTATTTTTTTAAAATAATATATCTGAGATGATGTGCAGCCGAGACATTCACCTGTGAACTTCGCTTCATGTTTTCCTCTCCCCAGGCAGCGGTACCATTGACTTTGAGGAGTTCTTGGTCATGATGGTGCAACAGCTCAAGGAGGACCAGACAGGGAAGAGTGAAGAGGAGCTCTCTGAATGCTTCCGTATTTTCGACAAGTACGACATCCAGCCATTTATCAGTTTGCTGCAGTGAGGAAATGGCCATAGCAGTTAACTCTTGCAATTGATCAAATGAGAAAATAGATTGAAATTATTGAAGTTTCGCAGATTGATATATTTTGCGAGTGGAATTTGTCTTACACTGACCACCAACCAGGATGGAAAAATGCTGATGTTGTAATCCAGGTAGCTGACCCTTGTGGTGCAAATTTTAATCTGATTGGTTAAACAAACGGACCCATTGCTAATAGAGTTTTAATTACTTCATCCAGCCATGATTCCGAAGACCCTAAAGAGGTTCGATTGAAGGGATATTTTTCATCACCAGGAACGGAGATGGATACATCGACCGAGAGGAGTTTGGAGACATTCTGCGCATGACCGGAGAGCCTGTCACAGAAGAAGACGTTGATGAAATGTTTGGCGAATCTGACAATAACAAGGACGGAAAGATTGATTTTGACGGTAAGTTAAATACATTGGAAATACTTTGTAAAGCCCAATGGTACATTGGATATCACCAACTGACATTGTCCTTCCACTGCGAGGAAACAAACGAGAATTGATGATGGCCAGATGTTGTAAACATTACTGCCATGTAGCTTTGGAGTCTGAAGTGCATTCGTATCTCCAATGTTTTCTCTAAAAAAAAAATCATCCGACAATGGCTCGTATCTTGGACTTTCGATAATGCAATATGCGTGGTGTTCCTCAGGGTTCAATTTTAGGCCTTTTATTATTTCATCTCACACTCTTTTACATCATAATATTAAGAAATAACTCATGCTTTTTTCCCCTCTTTCTCTCTCTCCAGAGTTTTTGAAGATGATGGAGAATGTCCAGTAAAGACCACATTCCCTGGTGACCCTCCTTCATCAAAATCACTTCACTGTTTTTAATTGGCATCATTTTGTTTAGGGGTTAAATACCTTCAACCATGCTGCTCTCATATGAAGCCCTAAGGTCTGGCGAGAATGTCTAAAAATATCCGTCCACCCCTTGTAAGACGAAGACACTTTCTTCAGCTGTCCCTTCCTTGGCAGCTGTTGCTCCTCCTGACATGCTACACCATGTATTCCCTTCAAACCACCAAACTCCTCCTCCATAACCCTATCCTGTGTTGTCCTATGAAATAAATCAACCTTTTACTCTTTGGTTGTGAAATCATGCTTAATATAAGTAATTCAATTCATTCAAACTAGGCTGAAGTACAAAATGTGACCTTTATTTCAGGATGGGTGAACATAATACTGTCAGAAGGGCCAGGGTCAGGTATACATATATATATATATATATGGTCAAAAAATCAGTAAACTAAAACTTTAGTTGTTTGGGTTTCTCATTTCTGTAGCTGACCTACAAAATGGGTACGGTACAGGAGTGAGTTTCATTCTGAATGGCAGCAGGATAGGAGTGGGAGTCGCTTTTACTGTGATGGGTTATCATAATATGGGACTGGGACAGCACAAGATTTTTTTTTTTGCAGTGGGATGGCATGAGAGTGATAACCAACTCACCCTTAAATCTGTCAAATTGCCATTCATTCCTATTCAGCTCGCAGCCACTAGGTGGCATTTTGCATGTATTGTGTGTGGTATGTTATGATATGCTGAGCAATACTGTATGAACACTAATAATAATAATAATGATAAAATAAATAGAATAATAATAATAATAATAGGGCGGTATGGTGGAGCACTGGTTAACATGTAGGCCTCAAAGTTTGGAAGGTGCGGGGTCTTCCAGTTTTCTCCCACATCCCAAAAACATGCTTAGTAGACCGATTGAGCATGCCCATAGGTGTGAGTGCGAGTGGGGATGTTTTTTTTATCTCTCTGTACCCTGCGATTAGCTGGCAACCAGTTCAGGATGTCCCCTACCTACTGCCCGATGACGGCTGGGATAGGCTCCAGAACGCCCGTGACCCCCGTGAGGACAAGCGGTACAAATAATGGATGGATATTATAATATAGTAATACAATATAATAATAATATTAGTGGATTTTTGCACATAGTTGCAGTCAATGAAATAAAACGACCACCCTTTGAAATTCTTTGCAAGTCTTCCTTTGGAGTATTTCGTACCATTTACTCACCTCTTGTGGCCACCCCTCAGGTCCTGCCCACCTTATAAGGACCACCAGACTTGGTGTGTGAGCCTTTGTACCCCCTTCCCTCCTTGCTATTCAGGGTGCAGTTGAAGTTGAGTAGGCAGAGGGCGGGGGGGTGTTTGGTCAAGGGATTTGGAAACATAAACATCAGAAAAAGCCATGACCGTCCGTTTCCTTGTCCTCGTCACACTATAATATTTACAGGGCCTCATTGCGAACCTTTTTTTTTTTTTACAACAGAGAGAAAAGATCTAAAATGTTGAGTTACTTTAGTCAAACATATTTTTCGGGCGAATGTCAACAATTGTCTTGGTCACAATAAAGGCCTTGTGTCTTTGGTCATTACTTTGCATTTTCCGCTCATTATCCATCCACCCGGCGCTCTGAAGTTGGTGTTTTAAACCACTTCCACCTCAAGGCACATTCACTTTCAAATTGTGATTGGCTTGCCTTGGTTCCCCATGAACCCTAAAAGATCAGGAGACTATATCTGGTGACCTGTTAGAACCGAGGGGCGGGACCTGGCCGTCCGGTTTAAAGTGTGTCTGAAGCTTCACTTGATGTCTAGTCTCTCTGTTGGGGTGCACGCAGATTGACCACTCCTTTGGAGCTTTTTTTTCCTTGGATATCTAGGGGGGGAAAGCTAATCCACAATCATGGTAAGAGACACAGTTCTAAAATGGACCTGTTGAGCAGCCAGGAGGGCATGGCGCTCATAACTATTGGCTTAATTTAAAGTAATAGGCATGTATGAAATACTGTTGATAGAGAATACTTCCTACTTGAAAAGTCAAAAGATTATTTTTGTTTTTGTTTCAATCACCTTGTTTTTAATGAAAAGATCATAAGTATTTTAATGTTTTGGTCTACTAGTGTAATTCACTTTTTACATTTTTTCCCAAATATTTCTGTCGCATTTGACTTGTATTTCAAACATAGCTCCTTGACCTTTGAACCAATTCTTACCTCTTTTTTTGAAACGTTAAAGCTTATTAGACTGCATCATCAAATTTATTTTTAGTACTTCATAAAGTAATTAGATTACACAGATTATCATATTAAAGACAACTTGTTGACCCAGTTTGAATTATGATAAGGGTTTTGAAAGTGAGTATGAAAGTTAGGGGTGGGCGGCTGGAATGACGCGGGGTAGGCTGCAGCTGCTCAGGTGTAGATTCCGCTTAAGTGACAAATTCCCAAGGATTGGATGTCTTCGGGCCATATACAGCCACGGCTAATGTGTTGAGCCTGAAATAGCTGGAGTGATTTATTGCAAGCTCAACAACAAGCCTTTTTAAGACATTGCCGCTGACTCCTGTAACACAATGCTATGCGAAAAATGCAATTTGAAAAACAAAAATCGAAAATATTTTAGATACAGTATGTGAACATTTAAACAATGACAACAGCAAAAAAATGGGCTGACTGATGAAATTGTCAACATTTGCTTGCAGACTGATGCGCAGCAAGAGGCCCGCTCCTACCTGAGCGAAGAAATGTTGGCTGGTAAGTACAATACGCAGCATAATTCAGCATAATAAACTGCTGGCCACTTCACAAAGTAAGGCCACCATTTCCTACTGAGCAGACATTTGTACCCACAAGGACCGGCAGGAACCGGAAGATAAGGATTAACACTGCAAAGATTATCAATCCATTGGAAGAACATCCCTCATGTGTAGTCAAGAAAAAATATATATATACGCAGATACCCTATGTCCCTTAGACTTCTATGGCGTGAAGTTTGAATGCAATGTAACAAAGTCTTGCATAGTCTGCTGCACGCAATGATTTTTATTAACAAATACCAATGATAGATCAATATTCAAATCAATAAATCAGTTCCAGTATAAATCACACAAGATGTGATCTGACGGGGCGTTTCAAAATTGGATAGTAATTTGGGCTGATTTTAGACAAAAAAAAAAAACGCACAGAAAGCCCTCAAAAGTAACAAGTATTTTTTCCTCTGGTAGATAGCAAATCACGGGATTTTTACAAGAACACATTCCAAGATGGGTAGGTACAAGTATTTAATTTTAAATGGGACTCTCTCCTTTTCCTCTCTAGAGTTCAAGGCCGCCTTCGACATGTTTGACACCGACGGTGGCGGTGACATCAGCACCAAGGAGTTGGGTACTGTGATGAGGATGTTGGGACAAAACCCAACAAGAGAGGAGCTGGATGAGATCATCGAGGAGGTGGATGAGGACGGTGAGCATTTAGTACATTATCAGCAGTAAAGTAATATTTGTTGCAATCATTCGGAGATTTATTCCTAGCGTTGAAAGTTTTACAATCTGACATCACCGGTCCATAATGGCGTGGCTTCATTTCTCATAGGCAGCGGTACTATCGACTTCGAGGAGTTCTTGGTCATGATGGTGAGACTGCTCAAGGAGGACCAGGCCGGCAAGAGCGAGGAAGAGTTGGCGGAGTGCTTCCGTGTTTTCGACAAGTACGAGTACACTGGGACAAGGCTGCTTCTGATACTAATATCATCTATGAACGAATCATGTGTCTTCGCACAGGAACGCCGATGGCTACATCGACAGAGATGAGTTCTCCCTGATCATCCGCAGCACCGGCGAGCCCATCACAGAGGAAGAGATTGATGAGCTGATGAAAGATGGGGACAAAAACTCTGACGGCATGCTGGACTTTGACGGTAGGCGCCTACCGATGACTCAAGTCACAGTTAGTAGACCTCCACATGGAGGTGCTGTTCTGGCACTCATTGACTTCCATGCTGTCTTGTGCTCACCAGAATTCCTCAAGATGATGGAGAATGTGCAGTAAAAGCAGACATACTCATGGACATTCCTCCTCACCCCTGTGAATCCCGCCCTCTATGCAGTCAGATTTCATCTGACCCCCTTATGATCAATTCACTTCCCATCCTCAGTCACCCTAAACAGAAAGATTTTGCACCATGAAGAGAAGAGGGGGCAGGTCTTTCGTAGTTGGACAAGCTACACTCTTTATGCATCATGGATGCTGCTAAAGGAAAACCGCGGATGATCCCATTCACAGACCCCTGGTCGGGATGACCCCCCTGCCCCACCGCCTCTTCTTCAAGCTCTACTCTCGATAGAACAGCAACCGATTACTTAGACCAATTCATTTGGTTACGTGCTTGAGTGGCAACAAGAATAAATGAACTAACAACTCACTTGTAGTCTGTCATATTAACAGTCTGTAAAATGTTGTTTGGGGAAGAACAATAAAATGTTGTTTCTTCTTTTTGTCCACTTTGTTTAAAAATCACACCTTTATTGATGCAAATGTAAGAAATCAATTTTGACTGAAATCCTAACAGGAACTTAGAGAAGCACCAAATCTCTTTTCCAAGTAGAAATGCACAAAGTGCTTCTCACTGCTCTTCTTCCAAAAGAAAACTATAACTCAACAAGAATAAAATTTACTCACTGAACTGTGTGGCTGTCAAATAAATAATAAGTGTTGTACACAAAGCATATGTTTATTTAAAATGGTTACAGGGTCCAAAAGATTGACTTAAAAATGAAAAGTTCACAAAAAGGTAACATAAGGTGTGGACACATCAGTATATGATGAATATACTGTCCAAAAATATCCAGGTTAACGCTCATGGATGTTTTGTTTATCAGTTGTGAACATGAAGGTGAATGCTTGTTTGTGTCCTGTTATTGGCTGGGAATTATTCCAGGGTGTATAAAGATGGAAGGAGGGATGATCAAATAACAGTGAATGTGGAATTGCATTCACATTCCATGTTATTTGATCATCCCTTTGACAAGGTGTTTATGAGCCATAGTTTGCCTCGTCGAAAGCTTTGCGAGCCCTCTTGAGCTCCTCATTCATGGTCAGCAGGTCTTTGACTCTGGCAAACTTTCTGGGATCCTTTCGAATGAGGAAAACGATGTCCTCCACCTGGACGCGACCCTGGCGCCCGATGGACATGGCTTTGTGGGTCATTTCTGTGATGAACTCAATCACCAGGTCTTCAAGGATATCCACAGACTCGGTGTACGGGTTCTGGTCGTCCCCGAAGCCGTACATCATGCACCTCAGCTCCTTGGAGAAGAGCCTCTTTCGACGGCCGTGGCACACATCCACACCGCTGCAGCTCTCGTCCAACTCTTCGTCAAAGCCGGTCTCGTCCTCCTCGTCTGCCATTCTGCTACAAATATAAATAGCTTTTAGTTATTTTTAGAACATACATTATTGTTCAGGGTGCCCCGTGCATTTCTATACATTGGGAAGACAATAACGATAATAACCATTTTTATTTATACGATGTGTTGAAATCAATAAAGAAAATGGTTCACTTCCTTCACCCCATATCCCAGCACTTTGCAAGTTCGTTGAATTTATCTGGTGACGATTAACATTAGTCCCAAAATGTACACTTTGCCCATTAACCCTGTTCCAGTTTGCGATTCATTTGGATTTGTTCCCGAGCCCAGTCCACGATATGTTTCAATTTGTTGTTCTTGGTAAACGCATGTTTAAAGGATTTGAAAATTTAAACATATATAACGTTACAATGAATAATCGTGGAAACGCTGTATTTAATCCAAGAAATCCTTACTTCAAAATTCTGCGTAGAATCAAAACAGTCTTTCTTCAATTTTACTTCCGGTTTGGTGTCGTTGACAGGAAGTGAGCCTTTATCAGAAATTGGAAGCTTTTTTGAAACACTGCCACCTTGTGGAACATCTCTTCCCACTACGCCCACTACGCGCGACGTGTACTTTTAGTTAGTGATAACCAAAACGAAATTATTTGTAACTTTATGATTTAGACTTAATAGCACCGATTAATGGCACATATTTCTAATTTTCTTTCAACGCAAGTGGACCGAAATCACTTCTAAGGACCATTCAGGGTCTGTATTTGTGTGAGTGTGTGCGTCGAACGAATGACAGCTGGCAAAAGAGTAGCTCTCAATTATTGGGTTGAGGCTCAAAACGGTGAAAATAAATGCAATTCCTAGCTGCTAAGGTTTATATTAATCACCAGAGTTCCCAACTAACCTTAACTGACAGTTGGAGACGTGTGGCGAATTCATCGTAATCGCGAAAATGGACCTTGTCGTTGGTTGTGACAATCAACCGCCTCAGCATTTCACAACTTGATTTCATCGATAACAGTGGTTACCCATAGCTTTTGAGACGCTAACGTTAGCTGTACTTAGAAAGTCAAGCTAGGCATTGAACGCTTTTCAACTCGCCGGAAATCAGTGTCCTTTTTTAGCTACATTAAGTGTTTCTTGTTTTTGTCACTACAGGTGTTTAAAAAGTTGGATAACGGTCACGCTGCAGATGACACTAGAAGCGTGTGTATGGCGGGCCCGGTCCAGTTCCTCTGCAGGACGCTCCGGACTGTGGGACTGGTTCTCTTCTACTATGTCTTCTCTATTGGCATCACCTTCTATAACAAATGGCTCATGAAGGTAAGTCGGTGTAGTTTTATTTGAGATAAAGTGGGCACTGTCTGTTGTAGAGGTTCATTACTAGGTCGCACCGAGTGACAAAATGTCAGTGGTGATATGAATCGGTTTTGATTTTAAAAAGTGCATCTAATAGTTCCACTAAAATATATCGAGATACCTAACTATACGTCTTTTCTTGGTGAAATTCATCTTTGAAGGAAATACATATCAAATTGTCCTTTATTGGAGAGATACACACCCTTGATTAAGGTTATAGTTAGTTTTCTGGATGCTGGAAGAGATTGATTGCATTCTGTAAGTCAAGGTACCAGTCGATACTCGTCTAGAACGATGACTCAACAGATTTGCAGAAACAAGACGTTCCAAATCAATGTCTTATTTTAAGAGGATTGTTTGATGTTGTCCGCTCCAAGAATGATCTGTGGAGAATATGTTGCATCTTGTAGCAGCCAGCTTCTAGCGTTCAGCAGCAAGTTGAGAGCACTAAAGAGCGAACCAGAGGTCTTGGGAGACACTGGATGTCAGAGAGAGGGCACAGCAGCAAAGTGAGACATGAAGATCGTGAGAATGAGATACAGGCAGAGAGAGAGACACACACAGAAAGAGAACACGCAGGTACCGCATTTGCATCCAGAAGTGCTGGACCATCAGATTTTTCAAAAACATTTGTCTACTTTTTCTTTGTGATTGTTTGTTTTTATATTCATGATAGACAAGTTAGTCTGTCTACCGTGCAAACAGTAATTGATACATTTAAATATCAGTGTTTTCAGGCAAATATTTACTGTAACTGACTACTACTGCATTAGTGTTGGTTGTCCATTATAGAAATAGAACTCAGTCTCAAAGCAATATTATTTTCGGTAGTAACCTCTCTCTCGCGCTGAGGTTTGTGGGTGAGAGGTACTGTTGATGAACATCTATTGCAGATATTTTGATTGCTTCGTTGAATGGGGGAAGTCAGCCCTAAAATAATATTTCCTATAATATGTTGCATGTTCCCCCACTAATCTTAACACGGCATTCTGATTAATATTGCGATTCTAGGATATAAATTGAGGAGCAACGTTACAACTGTGGGATATCAGTCCAGGAGCGTGGAGCGTGCAAGATAGTGTTTCAGAAAATGTAGACCAGGCAGCTAGACTCTGCCCTTTGACCCAGCCTAGTTGATCTTGCCATGGGCGGACAAACTCAATGTGTTGGGTGATTATTATGATGGTGTAAATTAGCCCTACTGTTATGTAACAGTGCGCTGACACATTTTCAGAAATTGACAAATAAAAGGGTTTAGTTGGTTATTTAATGGCATTTGTAATGGGTGGGCCAGGCTCTCCAGAGACTCACATATTGGTGTATAATCTCACAAAAAGTCAATTATGTCCTACTAGGAACACCCATTTTAGCCTCATGACAATTTCTGTGTAACCTCCTCCAGGGCTTCCACTATCCACTTTTCATGACTTTAGTCCACCTGGCCCTCAACTTCTGCCTGTCGGCCCTGACCCGACAGGTCATGCAGTGTTGGACAGGGAAGACTCGAGTTATTCTGAGCTGGACGGATTACCTCCGCAAAGTGGCTCCCACAGGTGAGACTGGTTGGGTTTGCATATTTTCACAGAGGAAAATATTAATAGCTGGACCTCGAGTTTTGAAAACAGAAAGAAAATAAGTCTCCTGATTTGCCACTTTACTTTAATAACAAGTGAGAAAAGAAATAAATAAAGAAATAAATAACATAATTATAATTTGATTAAAAAGTCATTTATTAGTTGTCTTAGCAGTGTTCTTCCTGTTCTTCCTCTTTTCGCCAGCCTTGGCGACCACACTGGACATCGGACTGTCCAATTGGAGTTTCCTCTTCATCACCATTAGCTTGTAAGTTAACAACGTTAATGCGTACTTATATAGTCTGTCAAATTGTCCTCTTGCTCAATGAGTTCTGTTTGTTTTTCAAGGTACACCATGACCAAGTCTTCTGCAGTGCTCTTTATTCTCTTTTTCTCGTTGGTCTTTAAACTGGAGGAGCCGGTGAGAATGCATGTACCAAATGAGACAGAATATGCTTTCAGAAAAATAAAATAAAAGCAGTTCCCAGGTTTTGCAATAACATGTCTGTTACAGGCTTTCGATAAAGAATTACAGCATACTCTTTAGCCGTTTCTCAAATCAATAATGCAGAGTATGGTCTTGTTGTTTTGAAGTCTTTTTCTTTCATTTCCTGGGCTCTGTTTCCACCAGAACCCATTCCTGATTGTCGTGGTCCTGCTGATCTCCTGCGGCTTGTTCATGTTTACGTTCCAATCGACCCAGTTCAACATGGAGGGCTTCCTCATGGTGCTGCTGGCGTCTTTCATCGGGGGGATCCGCTGGACCCTCACTCAGGTGCTCACGCAGAAAGCGGAGCTGGGTCAGTGATGAATTGTTGTCCATTGAATAATCGCAAGTGCTGCGCTATTGTTGTGGTGGTTACCTGAAGGCACCTTTGACCAATTTTGCCCCATCAGCTTAAACTGGAGCCTTTCGATTCCTATATGATGCTCATCGACCTCAACAGTTCTTCCTGCTGGGCAAATGGAAAGGGAAACTCCTCATTGAAGTTTTTCCCATTTCTTCTTCCCGTAGGCCTCCAGAACCCAGTCGATGCCATGTATCACCTCCAGCCTCTCATGTTTCTTGGCCTCTTTCCTCTCTTCCTGTATAATGAAGGTGAGATAAAACCTTGGCTGTGGCTTGCTCTTCAAAGACAAATGCCAACCAATTGTACGTATACATGGTGTTTGTTTGTAGGCTTGAGCATTAGCACTTCTGACAAGTTATTCCGGGGGACTGAGCTCTTGCCGCTCTTGCACTTGGTCTTCTTACTAAGCATCGGTGGAGTTCTGGCTTTTGGTCTCGGCTTTTCAGAGTTCCTGCTCGTCTCCCGAACATCCAGCCTGACGTTATCCATATCAGGGATCTTTAAGGTAAGCTTTGCAGTTGTTATAACATTAAAAGGAATGCAATTGGACACTTAGACAAGCAGTGTAATCTAGTTTCTGTCTCGTACTATTTTCCTGCAGGAGATATGCACTTTGGTTCTGGCAGCATCGGTGATGGGAGACAAAATGAGTGTCCTCAACTGGCTGGGCTTCGCCGTGTGTCTGTCTGGGATCGCTTTGCATGTCGGACTCAAAGTCCACTATTCCAAAAGTGAGTCCGGGTACATCTCTGCTGACTTTTGACAGCTATTGCAATGTGATGAATGAAAATTCCAAACATCAAGGTTATTGAAAGGTCATAATTGTGACTAAAAAAAGTTCCTGATCCTGCAACTTCACCAGCTCGGGTAGCCACTGAACTCCATGCCAGGATTTCTTTCAAGAAACATTGTAACAATATGTTATATTAATATGGTAGTCAGTGGTTAGCTAGCTATCTGGGGGTTAGCACCCTCTGTTTCAGTGAGACCAAAAAAGGCACGAAAATGAAGGAAGCCCAATAACATGTTAATCCTTCGAGTGGCTGAAATGAGGCCTATTGACCCCTATTTGTTCTTTTCTCCTTCAGACAAGAATCAGTCCTTACGACAGCTGAACAGTAAGAGCCCAGAGCTTGAGTTGCCTTTGCTGCGACATAATGATGATGAAGACTCCGCTGCTGAAAATGAAGACGAAATTACCCTCCACTGATATCATCAAATAGCCCGATGTCAGCCAGGTTTTTTTTTTCGCCTTCCTAAAACTGTTCCATGTACAGCCTACTGCCAAGGGGGAAAGGTAACAATCGTGTTGGTTCGTTTAATTTATAATCATTCCGTCATTATGGCTTATTAATGACTTGACCCAGAGAAGGAAGCATGTGAATCTGCTTTATGTAGCTTTTCTATTTCAGTGTCCACATCATATTTCAGTGTCCACATCATATGATTGAATTGTGAGAGAATGAGTCTGAAATTGTTCACAATGCCAAAGTAACATTTGGAGTATTGCTATAGAAAGCATAAAGGCTCGTAATTGTCATATTAAATTTCTTGTAACCCATTAAAGTTGTCAACCAACTTAAAAATACAGTAACAGTCCTTAGAGTACTGTAAAGGGGTTTATGGCCTCTTCTCAAATTATTTTCTTTTGCTTTTTTTGGATCAATAAACAAATGTAATATAAACCAAGTAGACGTAAACACAAAATGGAGTTTTTAAAAGGTTGGTGAAAAAATATTCAAATCTGTGTTTTATCTTTACGTGGCTTATTTTTATGTTATACGTACATTTGTTTGCTGTTCTTAAACATCGTACATTCCCCTAATCCTGATGTGTTTTAAGTGAAGTGCACCTATATGGAAAAAGTCTCACTCCTTTGACATCAACCTTTTGTAGGGAAAAAGGTGCTTGGAAACACATTTCCACAAATTAATTCATTTTAAATGGCAAATTATCAGATACCACTTTGGCTTAAATTTCAGATCCTAATTCAACCCAAATGTGCCTTATTTACCTCACACTTTTCAATTAAGATAAGTTTAATAGAAATGTACAATCCGGTCTTTGGTATACATGGAAAATGTTTATTATTATTAAATATTTTTTGTGGGATCCTGAAGATTGTGTCGCTTTTTGGGGAGAACATGCAAACTCCACATAAGGAGGGCCGGAGCTAGAATCAAACCCACAACCTCCTAACTGTGAGGCGGACGTACACATCAGTGTCGCCGAGCCGATTTATGGGAAGATTCAGATTATAAAAAACCCAATATTGATCATTCATGCGGGATTTTAGTTTTGGATATTATTTACCAGTGTAAAATGTTGACCATAGTTTTGAGGATTCAATGTTAATGGTTGAACAAATGTCATTTTGGGGGACTTTATTATATTTACTAGTTTTGAGGTACAAGATTTTGTTCAGACAAGATTTTGGTGCCCAACTACAAATAGGTGTTTGATCACGTGCTTATGTTGTTGCTTTATGAATTTCAATCCACGGAATTGCATTAAGATGTGGGTTTTTACTGGCACATCCAATATGGCGGACGCGCCGGTGTATCGGTGCAACATAGATAAACCCCTCAAAGCGGTATCTTAAGTCCCTGTGATGTCTATGATGCCACGCCCATGAAGGAGAGGCCACGGTGCCTGGCTAAGTTTTGGAATCACGTTACGTTACTCCACACGCACACACGCACAAGCCGGTACCGGAGAATTAGGTGCATAATTACAGTGCTTGCAAGACTTTGTAGTTCGTTGTCATTAACATCAGACATTTGGACACAATATACTGTAAAATGTGGACGACTGATTAGCCTTGACCCGAGGCAGCACTGTCATCAGGCAGGTAAGTGCTCACCTTGCTCCTCCCGCCTCTCCACACGGCAAAACCCCTTGGTTGTTGTTTAGGGTTCTTTTTTGACTCGTAATGGTGAGAAAGTTTATCTTCTCAACTATTTCTGATGTTGTTGTTTTTATCCTTCTTCATTACGAAGCAGGTGCGTTCGAATCTTTGCTAGCCGAAATTAAAACGCTATCTTTGTGTGAAGAATTTTACAACTAATATGCTGAATATATATATAATATATATATAGAGAGAGTGTGTTATTTTTACAAATGAGTGGTTTTTATTTTCCTAAATATGCTAATTGTCGTCACGATGTATTAGAATAATTGGGAAGTATTATTATGCTGATATATTTTAACTCTCTGACAGTGTTCACATTTGCAAATAACCACTTCTACATCTTTCCTAGAAAATCACAATGTCCCGCCCAGTGATAAGCTGTTTTTCGAACAGATCGTGGGTTCCTTTACTCTTCTGTAGTACTTAACCTCATTTGAGGGCATCATTTGAGAACCAAGCTACAGTTAATGTCATTATTATTGCTTTACACTTCCAGAAACCATAAAAAGGGGTTCAAAATGGAGCATTACATAACGATGCTACTTTTTGTGTGTCTGACAGGTCGCCAGACACTTAGTCAGACAGGTACACACAGCGAGTGTAGTTCACAGCAACAGTCAGGCAAGCACAGACACATGTGAGGCATGAGAAGATGAAGAGCGTCAGATCTGCTTTATCCCGCTGTGGATTATCAGGCGAAAAATCAGCTGTTTACTGTTATGGCTATCCATCTATCCATTAAACATATGGGGAACGCAAGTGAGCCAGAGCCTATCCCAACCTCGACTTAGCATTTACATTACACTTCGAAAATAAGCACCCTCACAGACAATCTTGTTACTTTTATGAGCTCTTTTAAAGAGTAGTGTGAGTCTTAATATTACAGACCTGTGTGTGTTTGGAATTACCTTTATGAAGTCCGAGAGTCTAATGGAGCACTAGCATCAGACTCGGTCATAAAACCTTTCCCACGGGAAAGAGGATGAGTGTTATGTTACAATTGCTTTGTGTGTTTTTAGGTCTTGCGTCCCTTCACCAACCAGACAATCTTCTCAACATCATCGTCGTCATTTCACAGGATCATGTTGCATTTGTTGTTTGTCATCCTGATACTGTCATCAAAAGTCCATGGCCAAGGTAGACCATCGGCATCACCGTGTCATGCTAAATTTATAAACAACTACGATTCATATTTTTGTTTTTTGGCGCTTGCAAAGTATTGCCTGCCTCTTTTGAAAGGCTATTGTTGTTTGCTGAGCTGTGTGAGCGAGCGCTCATCTAGCTACACACTTGAGACCCAATTTGAACCCTTCAGAGATCCTTGACCCAAACCACACAGGCAAGCAAAAGGGATGTTTTCAGCGCTGGTGGGTCATGGTATCCATAGAAGCACTAAGAACACCGTTCCGTTCATGTTCAATCTTCTCCCTCTTCTTTGTCTCCACCACCCTTTCCCCTCATGCTCTATCTATAACTCAACCACGTTACGTCCAAAACAGTGACACACTGTAACTCTGTGACGGTACCCTGACATAACCTCTGACCCTCATGGCCCGCCTTAGCATCCCTTCCTGTCTCTTGGCGGGATGGGAGGACAGGACGTGCTTTGACGGAGAACGCGGCAGCTGCAGCGGGGGTTGGACGGAGGGTGGGAAGGCAGAAATATGAAAGATGCTGCTTGTTGGGAAACCCCCTGGTGGAAATCATGCAAATGAAGCAACAAAAGATCATTTTGGGGAAGGAAGTGACATGGAAACAACAGGAGACGTGGAGAAAGTTCCTGAAAGTTCCGCTGGTTTATTTCTGTCACCACACATGTTAAACTCTGGGCAAAGTGCTCGACTAATATCTTGTTGTGGTCTTCCTCATATCTTTGCCAAGGTCGTCTTAAGCTGACGGTCCTGTCCGAAGACAGATTGCAGATGAAATGGAAAGAGAGTGAGAGTCCCGTTCAAGGCTACAAGGTCCGAGTAAGACCCATCTCAGGTGAGCCTCATTTGCAATGGGCAATGTTATGTAGGGAAATGTCCAACGCGGAGAAAACGTAAGATATGCCTTAACAAGTAACACTTGAGTTTGTCACACTTGATGTTTGGACACGATACCAACTTCAAAGTAAAGAACATTTTAATATTGCTTTTCATGTAAGCCAGATGGAGCTAGTGTCAGTCACAAGCACTGGTGGAGGTAGGGGGGAGGGGATGTAATATTGGGAGAAATCACAATATATATTTTTTTTCCAAAATGGTTCAGCTACAGATTACCATAGAAAAGTAGAACATGGATCCCGAGTTAATTATGTGATGTTTGTCAAGTTGCAATATTACTTAGGCAATGCCCTATGTGGTGTCATTCACAATGGCTGATAGAACTCCCCCTCGCCCCCATTGGACAATCTAAAAGGCATTGGACTTATACATATTCCCCTGTTTATGACTTTGGCACGCTTCCTTTTGGCCATCAACCAGATTATCCTGATTTAACCTTAGGAATGCAAGTTGATCCCTGCAGCCAGAACCAAAAAACCTGTGACAACTTGCTGCCTGACCAAAGGAGATATTTCTAGTACCATTTTTTTCATCCTCTTTTTCAAATCACATTAATTATTCTAAAGATAAAATCATCACTGGCAATTTGCACATCTTGCCGAGTGTCACCAGTAAAAAAAAAAGCAGCAATTTAAAACCTAACAAATTTGACAATGCTTTTATTGGACCTACTGTGGAGACAAATTCTGCTTTTTATCATATAAATTATAGTGTGTTTTTTTTTACCCTAGACGTGCCACAGCCGGAGCTCATGTTGACCACCACAAGAGGGCGAGCAACTGTGGCAGGATTGGACTCAAGTCAGGAGTATGCCCTCCAAGTTCTCGTACTTAATGGGACCATGGAGAAACTTCTGGCAAAGCGTCGATTCACCTGTAAGAGATGCGCCAAGGTGGTTGGCAGATATTGCAAGGGTTGAGTGACTGGTAAAAGCTCCAAATAGGTCAACGAATCAGTCTTTCATTTGCTTGTTTTATATTCATAGCAAAAAAGTCTTCAAAATGTTAGCAGCGATTACTGTAACGACCACTACTCCGTAAGCAATACATTACAGCTCATTACATCGTATTTACACATTTTGATGACATCGCTCATGTTGTACCCAGCAATGCGGATGGCATGTCAGCTCGAGAACCACGCCACTAGTTGTAGGTTACTGTGTCGAGTCGCACATGCCCAGGCAGGCCTCATCACCTCAGCATGAAAATTCGTAACAGTAGCTGTCGTGCTGGAATGAATGGTGGAAGTCTGGGAGCTTCTTTGCTCCCTACCTTTTGACTCCCTCCTTTGCTTTGTAATTATCTCAAGGCCTGCCAACGGATTCCCGTTTGAATGTTTCACCCTCAACTTTTTGACAGAGCAAACCACAGTGAGCCACTGAAGGCGCAGTTTTTATTAGCTCAATTTAAAAGTGTCTTTATTCAGACACTGTAATAACTCACAAAATGGAGTTACATTCCCAGCCTTAAGGAACCGACGTGTAAAAAGGGCTATTGTCTCAACTAGTGGACAGTCTCCGGGAGGAGGAGATGGTCCGTAATGGCCATAAGAGGAAGCTGTTGCCTGGTGGCTCTGGATCAGGAGACCTGGATGATGGAACGGAGTCTCTGCTGACTCTGTCTACTGTTCTGTATCCAGACCCCCTAACCACAACTGTTTCCACCATCAATGCAGGTAAATTATTTTGGTATATACGAAGAACACAACGCACACCATTCCTTGAATTTCATGATGGGGGTTCAACTGAATGCAGATAAGATTCAACAGAGAAGTTTCACTGGTCTTTTCGGTAGCCTGTGATCTCTGTACAGTAAACTTCATACCCTGCACTGAAATGTGCACAAATACATATTTCCCAAACTTAAGTTGACCAGTTAGCTTCTTTCTGAGGGGGCTCTAGCGCAAACCACTTTTTTTTTTTTTTACCCACAATATTTTGTGGTGAATGACCATCTTACCGCAGTTACCATTCCCTTCCTTCTCTCTGCCAGAGCCACCCACTGTAGAACCCTCTCTTGCACCCATGGATGAGCCGCAGGACAAGTCCAGCAAAGACAAAAGGAGGAGGAGGAAAGAAAAAGAGCGGGAGCGCTCCAGGGTGGAAATCAAGGATGAGCAGGGAACCGCAGTGGGCAAAGAGGAGAAAGCACACAAGACACCACTTCCAACCCAAACGGTTACAGGTAACCTCTGGTCCTCCTACAGCCACACCTAAGCTTGGCCCAAATTTGATTACCAGTTTGGTTAACATTCAAAGCAAGATTCCTCATTTGCCAAACATTGTTGTCGAACAGATAGTATCAGATCTCGCAGGATTAGAAAAAGTTACTCTCCCTCTTATGTTCACATTTGCATTTGATCATTCATTTTCTTGCAGTTAATAAAACCTAAAACATTTTTAAAACCAGAAAATGTATATCAGGTATTATTTTACCTTAGAAAATTTGCGAAAAATCTCGTCTCGTTCTTGTGGGCGAAGAGAAGAAGAAGGCAGTGTCACGTCCTTAAGATTGATTTAAAGAAGGCTGACATGATATAATGGCTCTTAAAATAAAGGGGCTTGAAAACAGAATGGGATGACAGTGTTTACACAACAGGAAAAGATAATGAAAAGCCACGTTGTTGGGCCGCAGGGCACCTGTCGTCACTTTTCAAGGAAACGTGCATTTACACGGATGTTTAAGTACACGTCATGCCGACACATGCTACGTGCATTTGGCATTTTCTATTAAGTCTAAAACTATAATGCAGCAGAAAAATAGGAACCTGTTGTCTTTTTTCAAGGTCCGTTTCCGAGGAAACCTTTCGAGTGCGGCACCGATGCTGCAGCAGACATTGTGTTTTTGGTGGACGGCTCGTGGAGTATTGGACGCACCAACTTCAGGCGGGTCAGGGACTTCTTGGAGGGACTGATGACACCCTTCCGCATCGGGCCCAACCACATTCAGATTGGTGAGGTTTGATTTCTATGAGTTTAGTGCAATGTTGTAACGACACACGTTTTGCTTTCATCACCTATCAGCGTGTATTTAATCGCTCGCCAGTTTGAAACGTGTAAAATTTGCTTCATTTGACGAGCGTCAGTTTCAGATTCAATCTCGGTTTGTCTGTTTGTTTGGATGATGTGGGAAAAAGTTAGTTCTGTCAACATGAAGTGTTCCTCATCCAGGCCTCAGCCAGTACAGTGGAGACCCACGAACAGAGTGGCAGCTGAACAATTTCACCACCAAAGAACAACTGGTTGAAGCAGTAAGGAATTTCAGATATAAAGGAGGAAACACTTTCACAGGTAGTATCTGGCTTGAATTCTTTTTATATTGTTAATTATTTCTTCAGAAAGTGTTTATTGGCGCGTTCGTCTCTAGGTCAAGCGCTGCTCCACGTCATGGAGGAGAACATGAGGGTGGAAGCGGGCGCGAGGTCGGACACACCTTTCTTCCTTGTGCTCTTGACAGATGGTAAATCGCAGGATGACGCTATTGCGGCGGCAAACCGACTCAAGAATGCGGGAGTGGAGATCATCGCTGTAGGTGAGATTTTAATGAGAGACGCTGGCGTGCTATGAATTGATGCGAAAGATATATTGTGTATGCTTGATGGAGTCGTTACATGAATTGCTGACATTTTTGTGGGAAACAGGTTGTGGAGTTTGCTTGGCTTGTAATTGAAAGCAAGGTATAACATGTCATCAAAGCAACACATTTGATGGGTTCTTTCACTCTACTGTGGCTTGTGTTTCTTTTCACATCCCACCTTTCCGTGTTGTCTGATCGACTGGCTTTCATGCAATAATTGGGAAACTTTCTGTTTCAACCATGAGTTGGTATCATACAAAAACGATGCTGCACAAACTTATTCCAGATTTGGGCCCAAAAATATACTTGAGTTTGCATTTGCCTTTAGGGGTTAAGAATGCCGATGAAGCCGAATTGAGGCAAGTGGCTTCAGAACCGGTGGATTCAAATGTCTTCAACGTCAACGACTTCCATCTGCTCAGCAAACTGGTGGCCCGATTGGTTCATATCCTGTGCGGGAGAATAGAAGATCGCGGAATCATAAAAAGTAATGTAGCACTCACAACACCGACACAATGGACCCTGTTTTCGTTTTGAACGCAAGTCTGGCACTAGACGCAGAACAAGGGGCGTGGCTAGATCGGGTTTTAGCAATTTTGTAGTCTGTCTCCCTCTGCCCCCTTGAGGACCTTGCCGCTATTGATTTACAACTCCAGTCTTGTTTGTGCATGTAATAGAAAATACTAGAAGTGGCTCGCACCTGAACAAAAATCAAGATTTGCCCGTTTTTACGTCCGAACGTACATGCTCGTATTTAAGCACTATCGTGAATACACTCGCTGCAAAAACACAGCCCTCAATGTTGGATGTTGCAGATTGTAAATGCAAATTACAGTCTCTTTGATTTGACCTTTTCAACACGCGCCATCACATCCCTTTTTCTAGAAAGTGAACCGGAACCTACATCAGACCCGACCCTCTCTTACCCGAGTCCGACTGACCTCCGCTTCTCCAACCTGGGCTCCAGAGAAGTGATGCTCCACTGGACCAACCCTGCAAAGCCCGTCCAGCAATTCAGGGTGGTCTACCATAGTGCTGAGGGTCAAAATCCTCAGGAGGTCAGAAACCTTTCATTTGATGAGAGCTCCTTCTGTCTTTATGCCAATGTCTACAGTGCTGCAACAATTTTTACGATTGCGTCTCTGACAGAGTGTAACTTTTCTCTCTGACTCCAAGGTGGTGTTGGCTGGCTCACAGTCATCTGTGCTGCTTCAAGGCCTCTCTTCACAGACACTGTATCATGTATCCATTTTTCCTGTGTATGAACAAAGCGTTGGCCTGGCACTCAGGGGAACTGTCACCACAGGTGAGACTTTTCGCCCCCTCCTTAATAAGCCTCCACACACAGTTAACTTCCATCAATGTATGATTCGTTACTGTGTTAACCTCCATCCAAGTTCTCTGAAATGATTTTAAAGAGTAAAATAGATTTTGCTTTCCAAACAAGGCCAGGCACACAACGCCAGGTCCAAATGAGTATATTTCTAAATTCGCCTTTACTCCTGCTGTCCTCACCTTCAATCCTCTCTATCTCTCTTAGTACCACTCTCTATGCCAAGCAACCTGGAGGTGACGCCTTCCTCGTACAGCACGCTGCGAGTGAGCTGGGGTGCAGCGCCGGGGGCCACCGAGTACCTGATTCTCTATTCGGCGCTCAACCACGGAGAGCCTGATGATGCCAAGGAGGTGAGAACCGGACCTCACTGTTTTTGAAATGTCATTACAAGGTAAATGGCTACAATACTGACACCACTGGGGATGAATTCTTTGTGTCTTTTATAATTGTAGTAATGTTTCAATTTGACTGTAGGAGAAGTTTGGTGCGGAACGGACAATGTTGGAGCTGGCCACGTTGCATCCTGCAACGGACTACTCAGTCACTCTTTATGCGCTCTACGATGAAGATTCCAGCGATCCAGTCACGGCTGTTGCTACCACATGTAAGGCTGCTTCCCATACCCCTTTTATTTTTTTTAACTCCTTCTACAGTATTACCCTGTCATCTTTTTGTCACATTGTCCACTACTTTTTCTATTTTCGCTCTGCCTTACAAAATCTTCTGCTCTGTGCTCTTTCATGCTTTCACTCTTCTGACTGTAAAATCTCTTCAACAAAACTCGAGTGCATTGAAAGTGAATACAGGTATGTTGGCTAATTGCGAGGAGGTTTGGTGGAACTAGCGAAACCAAAAGCATCATTTTTGTTTGCATCATCTTCTCTCTCTCCATCCTGTCCTGTTTAGTTCCTCTCCCGCCGCCCGCGAGTGTGAGCTTTCCTGTGGTGACCCACAGTATGCTGAGAGTAAGCTGGGTGCCTGGAGCTGAGGATGTCCCCGGCCATAGAATCACTTACAGCACTAACCATGGCAGTGAAGTCAAGCAGGTAACATCTTTACAATTATTATTCTTTTATTTATCTTTTTGCTGTAGTTTTAATAAACAGTGACACCTAGTTTGCATAGATGGAGTTTCCCGATTTGTGTCTTTATGCTGCACTGGCAGATATCTGATAACAAGCCAATTTTGCACCGTAGTTACGATTTCATTTTCCCAGGTGGAGGTTACCGGGCAGAGCTCTGTGCTGGTACAGAGCCTTTCCTCTCTGTCCAGTTATCTGGTATCGGTCCAGTCTCGCTACCCACAAGGCCTGTCTGCAGCCCTCACAAGTAACATCACCACATGTAAGACACTTAGACCTCTCCCCTACCGTGAAAGTCAATCCATATAGAAATTAACTTCCATGTTTCTCCTTCACAGTGAAAGTACCCGCTCCTTCAGACTTGAGGGTGACCAATTTTTCCGGTAGTGACATCACCGTACGTTGGGAGGCTGCTGCTGATGATGTGATATCTTACCTCATCAAGTGGATCTCCCTAGGTGGAGGCGACTTGAGACAGGTAGGGCGTTCTGTACAGATTGATCGGACTACTGTAAAGCAAGTTATGTGTTTGTCGTAAAGCTGAAGGTGAGTGGAGAGAGTGAAGGGGTCATCCTGGAAGGGGTGGAGGATGACAAAGAATACCAGATCTCTCTGTCTGCACTGTATGGAGATGGAGCTCAAAGTGAAGCTGTGGCTATACGCTATAGCACACGTGAGTCACTCATAGTCGCTACACATGTTACACACCAAACACATTTCCCTTCATCTCTAGCCTGTTAGTTAGTTAGCCTGTACTAGCGCAAAAGTCCAGAGCAGGTCACTCACAGACGCTTCTTCTCTGAAGGTCGGATATTTTCAAAGTCAAAGTCAGCTTTATTGTCAATCTCTCCACATGTCAAGACACACAAAGAAACCGAAATTACCCTATCTGCAGGGTAGGTGCGTTTTCTACCGCATGTCAAATTTCCGCCTTGTTTGCGGCATCTCATTGGTCTTTTAACACAGAGTGTCGCTCATGTGAAATGCCGTCAATGGGAATCCTTACGAAGAGTGGCCAGTTGCCTTCAGCTATGTTTTTTAAACGGAATCGACTCAGAAAACTCTTGGCTAACGCTTGATTATTAGGTTGTGAAAAAATGGCTATGGCAAGCAAAGGGCGGAAATGCGACTGTTATAAGCAACTTGCGATTGATCAAATTATTTATCGCGTTAAATCTACTACAAAGAGCATCACAAGAGCAACAAAAGATGGTTTAAATTATGTAAATGTTGAAGTATTGGTGATTCATTGTAAACACTCTTTCAGTGATGAATGAAGAAAGTTTAAGCTTCATTTGGTCACATCTGTCTTGACATAGTCTTACAAAAGAATATTCTGTGAGCCTGGAAAGATGAGTCAAAATGCTCTAAATTGGCTCAAGAGGTTCTTTCCTTTTTTCTTTTTTTATTTAAATAACTGGCAATGAAAGGGAACCTGCTGTCTCTTTCAATATCATTGCTTCTTTGCTTGTTGTCTCTCCCCCAAAGTGGCTGGTGGGGGTCCGTCCAGCGTGTCCGTCTCCGAGGAGACGCCGGTCAGCATGCTGGTCAGCTGGGTTCCCCCCAATGCTCATGTCTTGCAGTATCGCGTCTCTTACAGTGCACTGACGGGAGCTGAGAACCAGGACAGCTCTGTAAGCGCCACCTTGGCATCAGCGCTTTCTTTAATTGCACAGTGGACCTGAGAGGCACGTTGTTGTGTTCAGGTGTTGGTCCCGGGTGGTGAAAAGCGCGTGGTGCTGGACTCGTTAGAGCCAGACACACGATACAGCATCCTGGTCACTGCTGAATACCACAACAAAGAAGGAGGCGGTGGTTCGGCTCAGGGCAAAACCAGTAGGTCAAACACACAATCGTTTTTATAGGCCGGATATTTGTACATCAAGTCAAAATGACACTCCTTTGCTGCAGCCAGTCTACGAGTAAGCAGTGTGAGCGTTGTGCGCTCAGACCACTCCAGTATCTGTGTTTCTTGGAGACCGCTTTCAATTGTGGACGGATATCGGATTGTTATTCAATCCGTCAAAGGTGATTTTAGATGGAATTGTTTAGTTTGCTATTTTGCTTCAAAGTCTTCATAAGTGTAGTGAACCCAATTTTCTGACATGCCTCCCGAGTACAGACAAAGTGTCTATGGAGGAAAGAGTGGACGCCTTCACCAGCGCTCAGTGTTTCGCCGGACTACAAGCGGAGACGCTGTACCGCATCAGTGTGCACTCAATTCTGGGACCAGTAGAGGGTGCTGCCGTCTCCATTCTGCATCCAACAGGTCTGAGGTGATCGCACTTAACACCCAGTGTAGAGCTTCATGATACTGACACACCTTTTTTGGCCTTATCATAAGAACCTGTAGTATCAGAGGCATACATTTGAGTTGAAAACATGGAAGTCTTTCAGGTTTTACTGGAGTGCCATAAGTTATAAGTGAGATTGTCTCACACAATATCCTCAAACGTTCTCATGTTTAGTAATGCATGGCTTTCGGTAGTATGTACCCTTTTGAGTTTCCAGTGTATCATGGCATTATAAGGAAGAAAGATGTGTTGAATAGTCGTACTTGATGATTGAACATTACTGCATTTTTTTTCACAGCTCAGGCCCCAGCCAAAAGTCCTGTCAATCCTCGGCTATACCCAGTTCATAATGAAGGTGAGCATATTCTGTCAACTTGTTTACATGAATAATTATTGATGGTTTCATCTACGTTTCATGTCCATAAAATAAGTGTACATTGATCAATGGCTGCAAATATATTAAGATATGCATTAATACTGTGAAGGAAAGTAAATCGCCCTCCTTTGTCATAGTTTGTCCCGAAGTCACCATCAGAAACAGCATCGTTAAAGGTAAGACATCACTCCCATAGTGACAAACCACTCCTTGAAAAAGAATGCCAGCATTCTCACAAAGTCCCACACTTTGCTATACGACATGTGCATGTCCAGGCTTTGACATGATGGAAGCATTTGGCCTCACTCCAAAAGCCCACTCGTCTGTGGATGGAGTCGCCGCAGAGCCTTTTGTCTTCAACACACTTCCCGCCTACACTTTGTACAGAGACATCCAGCTGACACAAAGCACCAAGTGAGCCACCATCTTCCTCTTCTGTACATCTGCTGTCACTAATGTAGTAGAGCCTCCAGGGTAACCATTTGGTTGAAATTCTCTGTTAGCTAAGAAGTAGCTTCATGTGACTTTGATAGTTTTGACGCTTCCTTTTCATTCAGTGGCTCTTTCCCTCTAGGTTCATCCACCCCGTAGGCTTCTCTCCCGAGCACACCATCAGTATCGCCTTCCGCCTGCTACAGGAAACGCCCAAAGAGCCCTTTACCCTCTGGCAGCTCACAGATAATGACTACCAGCCCAAGATGGGTGTGGTGCTGGACCGTGAGTTCTTCATCTTCACGCTCCCATTTGTGGTCATTCGATCGTCTATCGCACAAGATTCCTCGAGGAACTCTGTTGTCGGCGTTACTCGGCAAAATGTCTTGAGTGACCACTGGCTTTGTTAATTTAATGAGAATGTTAATGTCTCTTTGACGAAATAGGACACATACAATTATTAGCAATGACAATTATTTAGGTTCAATAGTTTTCAGAGGAGTAGCATCCTGAGACATTGTTGTGCCTTTGAACGTGGATGGAAGGTCATTACAGAATTGGAATGACAAATAACTGAGGTTTTTTTGAATGCACACATACCAAATTTGAACGATTATGTATTGAATTTATGAAATATCGATAGTCCAACTACGCCCTGATATCATGTCTTTTTGCCCTTTCAAACTAGCTTTGAGCAAGCAGCTTGTGTACTTAAGTCTGGATTACAGAGGTGAAGTGCAAGAGTTGACCTTTGACCAGCCGCAGGTCCACAGGCTGTTCTACGGTAGTTTTCATAAGGTGAGCAAATACGACTGCGTTTGTATTTGGTCACTGCAGTTTCTCAAAATAAGTGGGTGAAAGGTCGTTCATTGTAACACAATGTTGAGTTGATTTAAATTTTGAGAAATGTATTGGATTTCTTCGTCTGTGATCGGCAGGTGCACCTGTCTGTCAGCCAAGTGGGCGTGTCCCTGTCTGTGGATTGCCAGCACGTGGGTGAAAGGCCCGCCCGCCCTCTCGGCAGTCTGCCTACGGACGGCTTCGAGATGCTGGGGAAGTTGACGAGGACCAGAGGACCCCAAAGTGGCTCCGCTGCGGTACTTTGACTTTCAATCCAGGCACAACAAACGAATCAAATCCACTCCCTCGAATGAATAAAGACATCTGTCACATGTTCAACATTTATTCTGTGTTCCTTGTCACCAGTTCCAACTGCAGTCATTTGAGATAGTGTGTAATACGACGTGGGCTACGGAGGACACCTGCTGTGACCTGCCCGGAGTGGTCAGTCATCTTTCTGTGTTTGCATCAACATAACACTCGTTGCTGAGGTGGACTGTACTTGAAACCCCCAAGCAGTCCAGTTCAATCAACCATCGAAGTTTGGTTGACTTACTGTTATCTCTTTGCCACAGAGAGACGAGGATAGTTGTCCTCCTCAGCCCTTCTCATGTACCTGCTCCTCCGACATCCCAGGAGCTCCCGGTTCCTCTGGTCCTTTGGTATGTCCTTGCCAAAAATTCAATTAAAAGCAGAGAATACGAGGTAGCCAAGTCATTGTATTATTATTTTTTTGCTCCCAGGGCAAGCCTGGTCCTCGTGGTGATAAAGGTGCTAAGGGTGAACAAGGACACAAGGTAAATGTAGTGAGGCATTTTTCATTGAAAACAAATGGAAACATCCCAGAATAACCCCGCCTATAAATTCCTCAAATAATTCCGGGATTTATGTCCCACAAATTCATATTGGTAGCTACATATACCAATGAAATACGACTATTTACAGAGACATAAGAATTTATATGCATAATGTGATCTCTGAATCATTCCTTGAAACAAAAAATGTGTTGCAGGGTGAGATGGGTCCTCCTGGAAAACCTGGACTCGAGGGAAGTCTTGGAGCAGTGGGCAGCAGAGGGCCTGAAGGAATAGCTGTGCAAGGCAAAGTAGTGAGTAACCTTTCTTGCCATAGGTACTATACCATAGTTACCTGGTACAGTGGTCTGAAAAGACAAACAAGAGCGTAACTAATGAATTGGCCAGAGGATTATATCATGCATTATTTTCAAAATAATAATAATATTTGGCCGGAGTTTTAAAAGCCAATATAATGTTCCTTTTTCGTGAAACAGTAAATGTTGTTAAGTAGGTGTAGGCAGGACGTAAAGGACATAGAATGGGTGACAGAACATTATTTTGTGTGAATCACAACCTTCTCCGTCCTCTCGTATCTCCATTAAGACACAATGTTTAAGTATTTAGATGTTCTTGATTAAAGGTAGTATTATTAGTGTTAAAATTGGTTCCCATTTCTGTTGCACTCCCTCTTAATATATTTCAAATACAACTAAGTCAAACATGACGTTTTTACATGTGAGAAAGGCGTCTTTTGTTTTTATAGAAGAAATATGATTACGCGTTTGGCTGAAAGAAAACCATCGACCATATTCCTCCTCTTAGGGTCCACCTGGAAAAAGAGGAGAAAAAGGAAATCTTGGAAGAGTTGGACTACAGGTGACATTGCACAGCTGTCTTCTGTAGATGTTAGTGTCAAGAAGCACCAAGCCATCCACTCATGGCTTGGTCTCTGTGATTTCTTTTCTGTAGGGTGTACCAGGCCCTCAAGGCCCCAAAGGGGAAATAGGCCCTCCAGGCCCCATGGTGAGATGACCGTACAAAAAATAGTAAATATTGGGTTCCTGCATGTCCTCATCTTGCTGTCTAACAGGGCATCCGAGGTTCTGAAGGCAACATGGGCCCCCCTGGCCCTACTGGATCAAGGGTAAGATGGAGTTTTATTTTGTTACGAGGATGTGTGGATACATAATGTGTGCCTATGTGTGCACCTTGGCATAGAACTAGGGTCAACAATCTTTATCAGTGTTTTCTGATTCATCTTCTCTTACCTTTGTGGCTTTTTTTTTTTTAAACTATAGGTGAGTGTTGGTTTCACCTCAAATAGAGCAAAATCCAACTCTGAAACTATCCAGAGTGTAGTTGCCCTTTTGCCCCTAGTTAGTTGGGATAGGCTTTTGCAACCTTGATAGATTTCTGACTTATTTTTCCTTGCATCCTTAATGCCTTTCTTTATATTATGAGATTTTTTTATGTCCAATGTTTTTCATTGTAGTAATGTTGCATTATTGTACAGGGTTTCCAGGGCATGCCAGGACACCCGGGACCCAGTGGAGAGAGAGGCTACACTGGACCTAACGGCGCTACGGTAGGAACAATGGAACATATGGCAAAAGCCGTCATTGGGTTCATTTATATTCATTCATATACTTTGGGGGGGGGGGGCTTACAGGGTCTTCCAGGGAGTAAAGGGGAACAAGGAGAGAAGGTAAGTTTCAATAGCCCTCTGATGATTTTAATTAAGAAATATTTGCTAGTGTAATACAGTGAGCCCCTAAAACAGAGAGAGTGTCTCGAATAATTGGAAACAGGAAACATTTGTTGCCTTTTATAAAGTTCAGAGACAGGTACGTTTGTAAGTAAAAGTCATGTAATACTGTTTTTAACATGTTTTACAGGGCGAACCTCAGTCCATGGCCATGATCTTCCAGCTCGTCACAGAGGCGTGTGAACAACTTGTTCACAGTATGAAACTCAAGTTGAATTATCAAATCCCACCATTTTTCAAAAAGAAAAAAAAAAGGCTCTGAATTTGCACAAAACCGTGTTCAAATTACCCTGTGGGTTATTTGTGTTGAGTACACATGCACAGATCCACACACAAGTGTGAATTACTGGCTTGGTGATGAAGTGCCTCCTCCGTGAGGGAAAATAGAATTCCTTTTATGGGCACGCACTTTTTTCTTTACACTCTGGGCTTCCGCAAGCGCGAGCCGCTTACCTTGCCGCAACTACATAGCTTCACTCCAGTTGTTATGGTAATGAAAGCTTTACTCCTTGGCCCTGCAACTAGCAATGAATCATTCTCATGAGGCCGGACCACTCTCAAAGCAATTTACTTTCAGCAAGACTTTCAAGAAATTTGTAAAGTAAGGTTTCATTTTTGATTTTGGGAGTGTTTTGATAAAAAGCCTGTCACTGACATGTTATAAGGGGCACCTGGTAATGGTTAGGGGGACAATTGCATTATTGTTTTTTCTCACATCCAACACGAGCATGGCTTGCTGATTTGAATTGGTGTATATTTGTCAGAGGAGGTGAGGAAGTTGGATTTGTTCATCGATGACATGAGTCGGAAGCCGGTTCCCGCAGAGGAGCCCGAGGGGCCTCCAGGGGAGCCAGGGGTACCGGGTGCCAGGGGTCCACCAGGCCCCAGGGGCAACCAGGGGAATATTGGACCCCAAGGGAGACCTGGCAAGCCTGGGTATCCTGGAGAACAAGGTCATTCTCACAAAGATATTAACTTCTTATTCTTGAGTTATTCAGAGTATATGTATGTATTTGCCTGATCAATTGTCTCCTCTACAGGAAGATCAGGGTTGCCAGGAGAAAAAGGTGATGCCGGGACTAATGTTCAAGGACCCCCGGGGGTCAGAGGCCATGCAGGTACATCTTACAATTATTGAAAAGGTGTCAAATTGCCAATAATAATAGTTTGAACTTTAAATACAGTATACATATTACAAGCTATGATCCAAAAGCAAAAAGTTTGTTCCATCCACAGGTCCCATCGGTGAGTCCAAGATTGGCACGCCAGGGCCCAAAGGAGAAAATGGAAAGTCGGGACCTTCGGGGATTCCCGGCGCTCCTGGCCAGCCGGGCGAGATCGGACCTTCCGGAGCGTGTGACAGCAGTGGAGGCTGCGACAGATTTTCTCAGCAAACGGGTTAGCATTTCTACTCCACCAACAGCAGTTGCAACCTCCATATCTGTCTTCTATACCAGTTGTCCTCTTTCGAAGCAAGGCTGAGATGGCTTACATTTATTACTACTTTTTTTCCCCTTTATGTCTATGTAGTTTACATCAAATTTCACTTGTGAGTCATGGTGACATTGTGTCTACGTCTGTGTGTGTTCCTTTCCAGAAGACAATTATTTCGGCTACCAGCCTTGAGAGAAAGTTTGAAATATCAAGTGGTGATGACGTCACAACAGTACACCTGTTTACATTGACCATGCTTCTGGAGTTCAGCGCATGCCAGTATTGCGCTCCTGAGCATCAGTCATCGGAGAAAGCCAAAAAGAAGAAGGAAGAGGAGCACTTGCCTGTGATGTCACACTGGTCTAAGGAACCAGCAAGCACGAGTGTTATTGTTTTGATAAGGATTCGAGTCTTCAGCAACCGCTTCACCAAGCTCTTTCTGCTTGGAACCCTTAGGTGCTGTTTTATAAGCCAATTTCGCACTGATACAATTTTTAATTATTTTATTAGTTATGCACTGTGTTGTAGTTTAGTCATATGTCTTACATTTCGTTTGAGTTTCCATTCTAACCTGAACTGCCTCAAAAACAATGTTACTGCATAATCCATGGTGTAAGGTTTATATAATGATCCATGGCACAGATGACTGTGAGAATTTTGTGTATGATATGTATATTGTTAAATATATTGAGTGTATACAGTTATTTGTGTTATTTGTGTTTTTTTGGGGTAAGTTTTTTGCTGATATTAAACTTTAAATCATTGTCTGCATTGTCATTTCATGCTCTTGGTTTTAGAATGCGTGCGTGCGTGCGTGCGTGCGATATTTGAACAGTAAAAAAAAAAAATCGTTATAGATAAAATATTGCACGCCAAACGTTCGACTGGGTTCAGCTTTTCGTTGGAAGCGCAAACATTTTCAAATAATAGGATTTATTGACGTTGATGATACGGTTTTCTCAGTTTTGACCGCAACTAATTATAAGTCTATATAGCTAGTAAAATTCTGAAAACTGTGCCTTTTTGGTGCATTTAATGGTAAATATAAAAATGCCTCGTTATAATTGTTGTAAATTACTTTGGAATTATTAAACCGGAAGTGATTTTGCACTTCGTCCAGCATAGAGAACTTCAGAAGCGGTGAGGTGAGCGACGCGGACGTCGCCATGACAGCCAGGAAGACTTCAAACTCAAAGCAAAACAATGGGGATAAATATTCGGTGTTATTACCCACCTATAACGAAAGAGAAAACCTCCCTTTGATTGTGTGGCTTTTGGTGAAATATTTTGATGAAAGGTGAGTTCAGGAGAACTAGCAGAGCTGCTCGGCTAGGGATTTTGTGCTAAACGACCCAGTGATGAGCTGTCACTAATTCTAGATCGACCCCTCGCTTTTTAATCAAATGTCATTAGGTTGAGAAAATTGCACAAGCACGTTGAATTTTAATGTCCCGAGTTTTGCTTGACTTTTTGCAGTATCGCATTATTTACTTTTTTTCCCTCTCAGTGGTTACAAATACGAAATTATCGTCATTGACGACGGAAGCCCCGATGGAACATTAGAGGTGGCCGAACAGCTCCAAACAATATATGGCGAAGACAAAATTGTAAGTTATTTTTTATATTTTAAATTAATTATCTGTTTTGCACATATATGTGACGCTCGGGTTATTAACATGCATACGTTTTCTTCCTGCAAAGCTTCTTCGGCCACGAGCATCAAAGTTAGGCCTGGGTGAGTACAAAATGGTTGAAGAAAAAGAAAAAAACAATAATTGTGCGTTACAGGTATTAATGGACACTTGTTTCCCTTCCCCCTCAATATAAAAAGGCACTGCTTATATCCATGGCATGAAGCACGCAACAGGAGATTTCATCTTCATAATGGATGCTGACCTCTCCCATCATGTGAGTGCAACCTACTCATTCACTGTGTCAATTAGGATGTATTAGGAAACAAAATATGAATGTTCTTTGTCTTTTTGTATTATTATTCCAGCCCAAATTCATCCCAGAATTCATTGCGTGAGTATTTCCTTCTTTTTTTGGGAGGGGGTTAGATTAATTATATTGTTAAGCTTTAACGTGTTTGTATAAACACTTCTATCATGCTAGATAAGCCGTTAAAAGTTTTTATTTATACAACAATCACATGTTGTGTCATTGTTCAGGAAACAGAAGGAAGGCGATTACGATTTGGTGTCGGGTACACGATACCGAGGCAACGGCGGTGTCTATGGATGGGACCTGCGCAGGAAACTCATCAGGTAACAAAGGTGACCCGATGGGAACATGCACAAACTTGGCCAGGCTGGCATTTCATTTTCTCGTTTCTGTCTCGCACTCAGTCGGGGTGCAAACTTTCTGACACAAGTGCTGTTGAGGCCCGGAGCTTCTGACCTCACGGGAAGCTTTAGGTAAGCTTCAGTGTGACCAAATGATTTTTGCCTTCTTTGGGTGTTCCTCAAGTGAGATCTAAAATGTTATTTTCTATAAATATGACACCATTTTCAGCCCTCTTTAAGGAAATTAGATCATCTCATGTGACAGACCTAATGTGTTTGCCCTACGTGCACATCAGATTGTATAAGAAGAAAGTCCTTGAGAGTCTGGTTGAGCGCTGCGTGTCCAAAGGTTACGTCTTTCAAATGGAAATGGTTGTCCGAGCCAGACAACTCAACTACACTGTTGGAGAGGTGAGTTATTCGCATCAAACCAGGCCTGGGAAGACTGCTCCCTATCTGGGGTCTTTCTGGAGAGGGTCACACTAAATGGAATTTGGAGAAGGGTGGGGTGAATATTTGTTGCTGGTATTCACTTGAAACTGACTAGAGCTGTCACTATTGATTTTATTTTAAATAAATGGTCATAAGGTTTGATTATTCCATCTAAGAATTGCAACAGCTCACAAGATGCAATGGATGGCTGAATGGTTAATACCGCTCCTTCTGAGTACTGAGGACACAGGTTGAGATCTCAGTCAGGCTAGCACACCCGTGAACCTTGTGAGGATAAAACGGTTCAAATAATAGATGAATGAAAAGCGTTCTGATTGATTTGGTTGCTTGGCTGCAGTATCAACTTTCCACCAATAGAGGGTGATACTCAAACATGAAACAGTCATGAAGAAGTAAGACAGATTCTGTTTTGCTCTATCTGACATGGGGTGTCTTGAATTTGAGGAGACTAATGGTTTACTCATTTGACTTCTTTTTTAGGTTCCCATCTCTTTCGTGGATCGAGTCTACGGCGAATCCAAACTGGGAGGGAATGAAATTGTGTCATTTGTGAAAGGCCTGCTCACGCTTTTTGTCACGACATGATCAATCCATATATGCCAAATGACCTGAGAGAACTGTATATTGAGAACGTGATACAATTTAAATTGGCCTGTGATATGAAAAAGATTCCTCAACCTTGTTTTATGTATTGATAACAAATTATAAGCGCCCATAAGTTAGAAGTCAATTGATTCGCTTGATACTGGAGGCCATTTCGAGTTGGACATTCTCATTGTGCTCCTCAATTGACTTTGCACAAAGTGGGTATGCTGTCCCATCATCCCCAAGGCAACATTTGACAAAAATAATGCTGGATGTCAGAACGGGTGCGCCATCAACAATTTGGATAACCCACCAAATATGTTCAATCACAATGTTTGAGATACACAAGGGTACCAGAAACTTGTTTGAGTCTAATTCTGCCGGATGTGATGCATCCCAAATGGGAGGTGGTGACTGTTTCCTTGCATTTCTTTTTAACCAATCATGTTGCAATATACTAACTGACTGTTTCACTGCACAATGTGCAGGTTGTTCATCAACTTCAGAAAATTAAAAAAATAAACCCCACAACAGAGCCAAAGGGTCAAGTCATGTTTATTTATATAGCCCTAAATCATAAGCAAGTCTCAAAGGGCTTCACATGTACAACAATTGACAATTTGGGAACCATTTGTTGTGAACAATTTAGCGTGGACAATATGTGACGCTGGGAATTGCCCAGAAGAAGAAAGAAAAATCTACCCTCGGGAAGTTTCATATTACATCGACATCAAAAGTCGAGAAAAGAACGACTCGGAATGGACACAAATTACCAAACGCAAATCCCACCCACTGATAAGCGTGTCATATTGATCGATTCATATAATTGTTTGCTTGTACTACATAATTGATATATAGGGTATATGATAAAGGGGTGAATTGATGATTGTTTAAATATCTTTTATAACAGGGATATCCGCGTAGATTTAGTCCATTTGGTGCGCATGCGTAAACCAGTAGAAGCCCCACTGAAGACGACGCCCGCTGTTGGCCAAAATGGCGCAACTGCAGTGCAGCTTGCTTCTTTAGTTTTCACTTAGCCCCACGCGATCAACGCTGTGAGCACAAATAAAACTACGGGGTCTGTGTGATTTCCTCAAACGTCACGAGGAATAAGTGCTCGCGTGGGGGAAATGTCGACTTTTAAATAACCGCGCGCGCGAGACAATTCGGATGGCGTACGCTAATCAGACAACTACGTCACGTCCGCTTTTCTATTTGCGCCATTTTGGATGGGGGCACTTTCTCGCCTGGATGTGTATTGTCTGTCAAGAGAAGAATGGGACAGGGAAGCGTATTGTTATTAACGTAGGCTCGCTTTCCACAGCTTTTTATGACATGATGAGAGATTTCTTTTTCGTTTCCTTCATCGCGTGTCCGTCCTCATCGAGCTTTACTTTGTCATATGAGGCAAGGAACTCGTGTGTTCCTGTTTGCTGAGCAGAGGAGGAGGAGGAGGAGGAGGAGGAGAGAGCCCGTGTCGGCGAGGAGACCAACGACGGGGTGACTGACTGACTGACTCAACTCTCTCCTCCTACTTTGGAACTCACCTGTAAGGATATCGGCAACCGAGCGGGAGTAGTGGAAGAGTCGCTCCACCGCTTCGGTCGTCCCCGCCGCGGTGACTCTGCCCACTCAAAACGCCAGGCGCGGATGTAAGAGCAGGTAAACTTGTCTGTCACGATGACATAGTTTGTCGTTAGCTGCTAATGTCACCCGGCTACGATGAAGAATTTGCTCAAATTTAATTAAAAAAACGAGTTCGAGACAAGGATAAAATGGGTTCTCATCAAAAGTCACAAGAAGGAAGAGCCCATTGTCGGACAAGCAATAAAAATAGCTGTCGTCTCCTATCGAGAGCCTTGTTGTTGGTTAGCTTAGCTTGCTAAGCTAGTGTAGCGCGCTGCTTGGGCACTCTTTGTCAAATAGCAGCAGCTTTCCTGTTCTGTCTCTCGAATAATATGATGGCGTGGGCATAGCACACTAAGAATCTGGTGTAAATTGCACTACGGAAGAAACGTGAAGGGTGAAATGTGTGCTCCGTTTGTTTACAACGTTTTCATTTTTTTCTTTTTTTGACTGGGGGTGTGCTGGGGCTGACACATGTCTTCCTGGTGACACTTAAATGTTTTGGATCCAAAAAAGTGAGGGACACTGTCACTGTCATCCGAATTTCACCTTTTTTTCTTCTTCCCCTGATTATTAAAGCTGAGCTGATGTCACCCAGTGTTCATCTGGGCATCCCAAACTTTAGGGGGGCATGATGTCACATACCCATTGAGTGTGCTGACTAGATAGAGACATGTTTAGTTTGGTGGACCATCAAGGTTTTTTGCAGGCCTTAATGTTTGGTATCCATTGAGGCGGTATCTCATGTTTGGTATCCATCGAGATGGTTTTCTTGTTCCATCTCTCTCTCTCTCTCTCTCTCTCTCTCTCTCTCTCTCTCTCTCTCTCTCTTTCCCTCCCTCCCACTCAGTCTTGGCTTCTCTCTCTTTCTCTCATGCTCCCTATCTCCTGTTCTTCCTCCCAGCAGCCCCGCCTCTCTCTGCCTTCCCTCACCCGTTTCCATTTTCTCCCTCTGCTTCTGCTCGGCCTCACCCTCTCTCCCCTCCCTCCCCCATTCCCTTTGAGGCATTCTCTTCGACCTCCCCGGTCCCATCCCCCCTCTGCTTCCGTCGCTCGCTCGCTCCCTCCCTCATCCTCTCAGCAACCCACCCATACTCACCCCCAGAGCCCATCCTCTACCACACCCTCCCTCCCTTTTCTCCCTCTTCTGATTACTCCTTCTCTCTCTCCCTCCCTCCACTGCAGACATATTGTAGAGGCTGCCGCTGACTCAATAGGAGGCGCCATTCTGTGTGATGGTATCGGGAGGCAGAGAGAGGAGAGGAGAGGAGGGGAGGGAAAGCAGGCAGAGGAAAAGTCAGACATTATATAATGGAGCTCCTCACTCGCGCCATCTATGTGTGATGGTAATAAATAGAATAGGCAACAAGGGGGGTTGTAAATGGAAAACACCTGGGTCTTGTTGTTTACCGGTTTGCTCTAACCTAGCAAATATAGCGAAATCTCTAAAGTTGTTCAATTGCAAATTCTGGCAATATTGTGAAGCAAAAATTCAGGTTGAATCACAAGAACTCAGGTCCTGGTTTTCAATGAAATGACAGGAAGCACTTAAAGTTGTTTTTATGGATGAGGATGCAAGTTCATGCCGGGCACAAAAAAAAAAGAAGGTTCAAAGCATGTTTGTTATCAGGAGAAATAAAGCAAATCCCAGACGGAAAAACAGCAAGCTGCAACACTTGGTTTGAATAATGTCTGAGTCATTTGCTGTTCCAAAGGCGAAGCGGAAGAAAATCAGTTAAAATTTGGAACATAAATTTTTTGGGGGATAAAATCCGTCCGAGGTTTATTTTTATGACCAGTCCTCCTTCCAAAGAACATCAGCCTCAGAGTTCTGAAGTTGGTGTTTTGAATCTCTGTGTGGCATTTGCATGTTGTCTCTGTGCTTGAATGGGTTTTCTCCGCAGGCCCGAGCCTCCTCTCAAAACATGCATGTTGGTTGTTGGCAATTCTAAATTGTCACCTCTGTGGTAGGTAGAAAATAAATGAAAGGATGGATGGAGGTAAAAGTGTATCATGCAGAATTGTGATCAGGCTTCCTCAGAGCTTTGTGACGATGTGATAGTTTGAATTTGATGTGTTGGAGGAAGGAGCCAGCTAAAGCATGCAGGACAGAGACCCTTGAGGACCGGGTTTGTCACGTTTCCCGACCATTGGAAAATTGTACCCACTTTAGTAGACGTTAACAACAATCAAGAACATGTTTAAAAACAACCTCAAGGGGGAGGCATAATAACGTTTGTGGTGCAAACAAAGTTCAGGCAAGATAAATTGTCCATAGGTGTGGTTGAGTGTGAATGGTTTGTTGTTGATTTTGTGTGTGTGTGTCAAAACAGAGTCCAACAATGTTTGTGTCTTTCTCAACCAGGCCACCAGAATGTTTCAGCTCCCCGTCAATAATCTGGGCAGTCTACGCAAAGCACGGAAAAATGTCAAGAGGGCCCTGGGAGACATCGGCTTGGAGTACTGCAAGGATCACCTAGAGGTGAGTGAGCACATGGACATTCATTTGGGCGTTTTCTTTATTTCAACTGTAAAGCACTACACCTAAGATGAAATACTGTGTAGTCTTACAAGCATCACTTCATGCTAATATTTAGGAGCACCGGTAGTTCGTATTTGGGGCGGTGTCGGCTAAATAATGAGGATCATTAAGGGGTAAAGTAGCTTGTCTTTTACGCTCTCTGCGGGAAAAGCACGTTCATCACCAGGGGGCCTAGCCCAGTTGTAGAGTGCACACAATAAGGCGACTAGGCCACTACATTGCTTTTATATCAGCTTTAATATGATGGAATAACATATCACTGATCTACTCCTGACCTTTATACATCTTATTCTCCCTTTATGACGGTCCCGTCATCCAAAGATTCAAAGTTACGACCGGTGCGCAATGAACCCGATATTGAAAAGTTGAAAGTTTTGGTTGAACTTGATTAACCCAGCGGCGGCCGCTGGTCATGCAAATGGAGGGAAGCTCAGCGCCGCCTCAGACAGTTCATACAATCGTCACGGAGAAGCCGAGTGCCTAGGCCAGCCCACTGCCCTAGAGATGCGGAATGCACGATGGGCAAGATTAAAGACCAGCATTTACCCAGCGACGGTCCAGTTTCCTGCAGCGTGACAACCCACTCTTTGAAACACTCTGCGTTGCTCACTATGTGGGCAAGGAGACGGAACTTGTCTCACTTACCTGTGATAAGTGGCTGATTCTGAATAAAAACGGACAATCTTGTAATATTTTGCAGCTCTGAAGCTCCGACTGAGGTGTCAATAAACATGTTAAAGCACGTTCAGGGAGCGTAGAATACCATACGTCAGATGCTTGCTGCAAGCAAGGCAGGGGGATTTGGGGTGCTTTCCAAACGCTGCACCAACTTGTATACCCACCGCACTGTTCGGTACATCAATCCTTTATCATCTTTTCTAATGTGTTTTATAAACAGCAGAAGCCTAAATCGAAAACATTGTTGAATACGGGCGAGAGGCGGGCTTTAACCTAGACTGGACGGACAGTGGAACACCAGCCAGTGGAAGGGCACATATAGACAAAGAAGCATTCAAAGTCCATTGAGGCTAAACGGAGGGCATACTAGACTCAAAAGCCGATAGCTCGTCACAGCTTTTACAAATAAGGCCTGTATGTACAGGGGCGTTAAAAGATGACGTTAAAGTAGTTGTCAAAACAGATTACGTAACATGTTCTAAAAGGCACGCAGATGAGAAAGCTTGACATCAAATGTTTCTTTGTGCAGGACTTTAAAGCCTATACCCCCCCAGACGTGTACATAAAGCACACTTCTTGGGAAGATGTGTGCATGTGGGAGCCATCGCATACCAAAGTCCAGGTGTGTAGCCTTTTAGTGGTCGTGTAGAAATGTCTCGTGTTATTTGTAAAATGCTCTCCCATTGTGCCTTAGGACTACAGATCCAAACCTTTTTGCTGCTCCGGCTGCCTCTTCTCATCCAAATACTTCTCAGCGTACAAGAGCCACTTCCGCAATGTCCACAGCGAAGACTTTGAGAACAACATCCTGCTTAACTGCCCTTACTGCACATACAATGGGAACAAAAAGAGCCTGGAGACGCACATCAAACTTTTCCACATGCCCAGCAACAACGCCGTGCGCCAGGGTCCCGGCGCCATGCTGGGCGGTACCAGTGGTCTCGGGATGAAGGATGGCCTCCTAAAGAGGCCGGGGGACACCCTCGAACAGGCGGTGTACTACTGCAAAAAGTGCACCTACCGGGACCCTTTGTACAATGTGGTGCGAAAGCACATCTACAGGGAACACTTCCAGCAGGTGGCTCAGCCTTACATCGCAAAACCGGGAGAGAAGACCAGCACTCCAAATGGCGGATCCGCCGCCAAAGCAGAGGGTAGCAGTGCCAATAGCGCTCCAACTCATCAGATCCATTGCAAGAAGTGTCTGTTCGTTCCAAGGACCTATGAGACGCTCGTGCAGCATGTCATCGAGGACCACGAGAGGATCGGCTACCAGGTGACTGCCATGATTGGACACACCAGCGTGATCGTCCCCCGCCCCAAACCCATCCTACTGATGCCCCCGAAAACTCACGGGGACAAGACCATTATCGGGATGGGCCCGAAGGGGGCCGTCATGGCCACCACTAGGCCGTCGGCTTCTCAGCAGATGGTCCGAGTTGCCGGTGTCTCAAAGCTGAGCTTTGGTTCTCAGACTCTCCTAACAGGCCATAAACACGAGCCAGTAGGTTTAAAGGCGGGGAGCAACCAGCCCTTCAGTTTTGCTGGCCAACAGCCCAAGGCCACTCTCCCGGGAAACGCCCAGGTTTCTCTGCAGCCCCACTCGGCCAAACATCACTTTTCGGCAGGCGGCCTGCGGAGCCCGGTGATGGTCAGCGGCGCGTCCTCCCTCAAGTCCAACCCCCTGGGCTCACGAGTCCAGGCGGCTGCCACCACCTTCGCATCAATCACAGCCAAGAAAAGCGGCTCCTCGGTCCTGAGCACGTCTTACACCCAGAAGTGGAAAATCTGTACCATTTGCAACGAGCTCTTCCCAGAGAACGTGTACAGTTCTCACTTTGAGAAGGAGCACAAAGCCGAGAAGGTTCCCGCCGTGGCCAACTACATCATGAAGATTCACAACTTCACCAGCAAGTGTCTCTACTGCAACCGCTATCTCCCCAGTGACACCTTGTTAAACCACATGCTCATACATGGCCTGTCCTGCCCGCACTGCCGCGCCACTTTCAACGACGTGGAGAAGATGGTGGCGCACATGCGTCAGTCGCACCCCAACGAGTCGGTGGGCCCTCGCACCGACTCCCCCTTGACTTTCGATCTCACCCTGCAACAGGGCAACCCAAAGAACGTTCAGTTGATTGTGACGACCTACAATATGAAAGATGCCCCAGAGGAGTCTGTGGCTTTTCATGCCCACAACACGGCCGTGTCGCCTTCCCTGTCCACCTCCCTGCTGTCGGCCAAGAGGTTATTGTCTCAGCACCCGCCTAAAATGCACTTGAGTGTACCCGAGAGTGCGTCCGTCAAGAATGTGCCACAAACGTCTGTACCGTACAAGAGGGACGTAGGGAAGACCCTCTGTCCGCTTTGCTTCTCCATCCTCAAGGGCCCCATCTCGGAGTCGCTGGCCCACCACTTGAGAGACAAGCACCAGGTCATTCAAACTGTCCATCCGGTGGAGAAGAAACTGACCTACAAGTGTATTCACTGCCTTGGTGTGTACACCAGTAACATGACTGCCTCCACCATCACCTTACACTTGGTGCACTGTCGTGGCGTAGGCAAGTCACACAACGGCCAGGAGAAGTCCGCTCACGTCTCTCGAATCGGTCAGGGCAGCGCCGTGAAACGTATCGCTTTTGAGAGCGCCGACATTAGTCCGCCAAAAAAGAAGAGGCGGGGACCGCCTGGGGAGAGAGCACACCCGAGAGATATGAACGGTTCGTTTACCGAAAACCCGGATGAGCCCGTTGCCCTCGCGCTAGACCCGGAAGGATTAGAAAGTGATTCGTACGAATCAAGGAAGGCATTCCTCACGCGCTACTTCAATCGGGCGCCGTACGCCACACAGCGAGAGGTGGAGAAGCTGGCGGCCGGTCTGTGGCTGTGGAAGTCGGACATCTCCAGCCACTTTGTCAACACGCGCAGGAAATGCACACGGGAATGCCAAAGTCACAACCCTGCCGTCTTGCTCGGATTCAGCATGCACGAGCTTAGCAAAGTGAACCACGAGTTGGCATTGGACAGGGTGGGCGGCGCGAGCTGGAGCCAAACGGACCGAAGGCGCACGTCCAGGACACGCTTGGGCCTCTCAGAACGAGCCCGCCAAAGGCACAAGGAGTCAGTCGCCGCCAACGTCAAGGGTTTTACCCCGCAACCGAACACTACAGGAGACCAAACCGAGACAATCAACAGCATACTGCTGCAAAAAAAAAACAAGGACCCGACCGAGCCGATCGCCATCGACTCGGACAGTGACGAGGAAGTCCGAGGCGAGTCGTCCCAAGTGTTCTGTCAACCTCCGGGCACCAAGGAGAGAGCGGCACTCACTATGGAGGCCAACGTTACAACGCAAGACGCATTCGATGACGAGGATGACGACGACGACGATGATGACGACGACGACGATGACGACGCGAATGAAGAGGTCCACTTTGAGAACGGTTTCGGGCCCACCGATGCAGCCCAAGGAAGAGATTCGCTGCCCATCATTATTCCCAAATTCGTACCCTCGTCTGCTAGGCGGGGCGGCGACGGAGCACAGCTGGGTAAGCAGCAGCAGGTCTGACTACTAACAAGGCGTCGGTTTGAAGACCTGCAGCCCCGCACCAACAAATCTGCCTCACCTGGACCCAAGGAACACACGAAGGAACTCCAAACAAGCCATCCGATGACTTTTCTGTTGACCCGACGGCACCAGACAATGAGCGGGGGTCAAGGAATACACCCTGAGCAAGCTAGGAATATCAAATATTTTGGCTTTCATCAAAAAAAGGCTTTAGTGTGTATTTAGCCACTCGATTTGTAAACGTGACCAGAAAATCCTTCTTTTTTCTTTCCCCCAACCCACCTCGTGTTTCCAAGAAGTTGTAAATTTGTACAGTCTTTCACATGGATGTCCATGCATCTCCTCTTGGATATTTGCTATGTCTGAGGTAGACATCAGTATGCTTCATGATTGGTGTTGCTTTGGTGGATGGTCTTTTCTTCTATGTTAATTTTATTTTTTAACTAAAAGTATTATTTTCTTTTGCAAAATAAGATATGAATAAATAATTCTGTAAAATCAGTCTTTTTTTTTTGCACTCATTTGAGCAGATTAGTGTTTTTGCAGCTTTGCGCATTAGCCACGACTGCAATCTACTTGCTGTTTTTTAGCGTTACTTGTTATCTTTGCTCCTTTCCCCACACACACAACTGATGACTGGATGGTAACCATCACGTTTTTAAAATATATATTTACCTCATGTTTCTTTAATTCAAGTGTGTTTGTTTTACACAAGTTTATTTTCCTCTTGCGCATTTAAGAATAAAGTCTTGTGAATATTTCTCACAGAAATGTTGGCCAAACCAGCTTGATTTAATTTGAATGGATGGGTGAATGTTTTCTCGTGCTTATCTAGACAGCATTTATTTCTTAAACAGAGACTGTGCTTTTATAGTGTGTTGTGCTCAATGACCAACACAGCACACCACACACAATTATATTTTTGATGCACAATAACAAATCACCTCAAAGCCACATCCTGTCATGTCAAGGCTGACCTGTGAGAGTCAAGATGCTGTCACAGGGCATCCAGACTTGAAAAGAGAAAAGGACATTTCTGTGTCTGGCAGCAGCATAGACTTCAGGTTACTTCCTCATCCATATTTTGGAAGCGGTATAGCCGGAGTATCCGGGCCGCTGCTTTACAAAACATTAGACAAAAACAACACTGCCAAGTCTTAAAGGGGTGGAGCAGGGATGAGGTTGAGATGACTTTAATTGGAGGTGGAGGTTATTTGATCCCATCCTTTGCTGTCCCACACTCTAGTGACTGGTCGTGAGGAAGACAAAATGGAGGGGAAGAGAGGTCTCCTTGGCTGGCTAGTTCGTGTTGCTATGCTGTAAGGAGCGACAGGAGGAGAAGGAGACAGACGAGCGAGGGGGGGAGGGAAAGGAGGCCTCATCTGCAGTGCTGTGTGCAGAAGGAGCACTTAGCAGGCCTTTCATGGGGGGGAGGGGATTGGGGGACGAGATGGGGGAGTCACAGGAAGGTGAGAAGAGGGAGGGGTGAGGCAGAGGAGGGGTTGATAGAGAATGGACGAGGATGAGCGCTATGGAGTGGTTGTGGGAGTCTGGCGCCCCCTATTGATGGAAACCAATGATTGGGATATTCTGTGTGTACGTGTACACCCTCTTTGACCCACAGATGCCCCCCCGGCACCCACTCACATGTAGGAAAGGGTCATGTGGGCATCATGCGCAGGAGTAGACAAGAGGCCCCTTCTACAGTGAGGGCTAATGGTTATGTGAAAGGTGAGTGGGCAGAGAACCAAACGGACCTAAGGCCACTGCTTGTGCCTATTTTTCTGCTGCCGACAAACACGCATACAAATTTACGCACCGGATCACGAGTTGGAATCCATCACCCCCATCCCACAAGGAGCAATGAATAATAACAATGATCTGATCAAACTTTCTCCATCATAGAAAACTTTATTAATTGCACAAGCAAAAACTTTAACAGCATTTTAACTTTTAAGTGTGCCGTTTTGTCCACTAGATGTCACTGACTGTACAGCTATGCAGGCACACGGGGAAAGCTCTTACTTTGAAGTCAGTAACCAAACGACTTTTATTTTGAAGCGCCACAGTTCCAAGGAGGGAGAGAGAGCACAATCTGACTGCCACTGAGCGACAGCGCAGTACAGTAGCCCCTACCAGCGTACCGGTGTCCGGCGGTGGGCCAGCCAGTATGTCGGGGAACAAGTTGAGGAGCTCCTGGGCTACTCGACGGTAGCCAGTCATCGTTTATCTTCGACGGACTACACAAACGCTGACGCCGGCTGGGATTTATACCTCCCCCGCCACCTACTGGAAGGGTATCGGACGGATTCAGCTCTTTGAGTCCTGAGCGGAGGTCCGCGGCGAAACATGAACAAGAACCACCGAGTGCCGAGCAACCGTTCTCTGAGTGCCGTGGAGGTGAAGAGTAAGGTGATGATCACAATTTGTGTGTTTTTTGGATTTCTTTTAGTCGCTGCTGCAATGACATAGTCCACTCGAGGCTAATTTAGCTCAGCTAAAGTGCTCGGTATCAAGTCACACAAATGAGCAAGTGTTGGCTCATATAAAAGTTTACCCGAGGTTGTGGCTAACTTGCTAGCATAAAATGGTGGGAATTCACCGTCGATCGGACGTGCCGCCCGCGTTAACTTTTTGAAAGCGCTCACTTCGGAGAGTAATATCACCTGTCACTGCTTTCTCGATCACCCTTCCCCCTCCAAATATTGACTCAGCCCAAATCGAGTTTACATTAAGGCGACTTGACTTAAGTAAGGGGGTGTTATTTTCAAGCCGTCGGTGACTCGGGAAACGAGCTCGCTCAGCGATGTGTTTCCACAGGTGTCTTTGGGCCGCAGGCTTCTGGCACGTTCCTTCTGAGCCAGGCGTCACCTTGGCCAGGGAGGGCGGGCTTCTCGTCTTCCGAGGCAGGATTTGGGAAAACACAACGGGGTATAGAATTAAGTGGTTTCACCTAAATAAGTTAAAATTTGTTCGAAAAGACTTAATTGAACTTTAAAAAAGTCATTCTAATTAATAATCGTTAAGTGGCTCGTCGACTTCAAGCGCAGGTAGGACGTCCAGATAAATGGAATAACCTCATAAGAATGTACTTACTCATAGCTATAAGCACGCCCAAAATACTTTGAGGCAATGAAAAAATCAAATAAGACAAAAATAGTAAGTTACTCATCGCTTTTAATTGAACGCGTCACCGCTTTTAACCGAAGGACAGGTAAGACAAAAAGTTACATCATTTCCCAAAAATCACGATTGGCACTGGGCACTTACAAAATGTAAAACAGAAATGTAAAATATATAAACCAAAGAGTAATGAGATAATTACATACTATATACAATAGACAAATAAATGTAAAATATTTTAAATTATTTTGATTGCAAAATAATCAAATATTTTAAGTCATTGCTTCACCAAATTATTTGATCAAATAAATACTAAATTGTTAAATGTATGTATACATTTGTGTATCATTTTCTGGTTTACCACCACAAATGCTCTTGTGATGAAAGATTACCAATCCTCTGTTTTGATTGATGCTGTCAGGGAAGTAAAAAAAAAAAAGTTTAGCATGATAGATACATGTTTTTGTCTCATTTAACAGATATGCAGTTTGCTCTTTTCTCTTGCGTATAGCAAAGGCAGCAGAGAAAAGGCTATCTTTAATTCCACTGCAGGCTAACAGTCACCACAACACTTAGTAGTACTCATCAACACCTCCAACGGGACTCTGCGGTCACTGGCAGCCAATCTGATGTTTTTGAGCGTATCGTCTTCACATCACCGCATGACAACCATTCTGTTGACCTGCTTAATTAGGATGAGTGTGGTAATCCAGCTACATTTCTGTAAATGTTAAAAAGTCAATTTAAAGGCGTTGATGATGTTTGTGTAGTTAGTGTGGATATTTGTTTGCCCTTGTGTGATGTCACTGTAGTGCTAGTGTGTATTTTAATATGCTAGCTAATACTATATTGATGAACCTCAAAGATGGTTTGTTTGTGTTGACCAAATGAATTCGGTCATGTTTGATTTCTTAACGCCCCTGTTGAGGCTGACTTTGCTTTTGGAATATGAAAACAACAAAAAAGAAAACAATATACCAAAGTCTAATGTGACATGTTGCATGACTGCAGTTGACTCTGCAAAGTATATTCAAAAAAATAAAGGGGAAAATTCATGTGTTCCGAATGTTGCCCGGGTTGACTGTAGTCACATTTTAAAGCTCGTGTTTTCCTTTTGCCCCCCTTTTCTGCCGCATCATAGTTTGGTGCAGAGTTTCGCCGGTTCTCTCTGGATCGCTCGAAGCCCGGCCGCTTTGATGAGTTCTACGGCCTCCTGCAACACGTGCATCGCATCCCCAATGTGGACTTGCTGGTGGGTTACGCCGACATGCACGGCGACCTGTTGCCCATCAACAATGACGACAACTACCACAAGGCCATCTCCACGGCCAGCCCCCTCCTCAGACTCTTCCTGCAGAGGAAAGGTAAGAAGAATGCACGGCAAAAAGAGAAACAAGTTCCACCTGTTCATCCTGGATGCAATTTCCTGTTCAAATGCAGACTTGAGGCTTGAACTGAAGCTTGCTTTAGAATTGCTTGAGACGTTCTTTTGTCACAAACCAAATCTGCTTTAGTTGCTCGTTTGACTGTGCACACTATTGCCGGAAGGTGGAAGACAAGACACATCATAGTCCTACTTTCCGCTGCCTTGGGTGGCTCGCGTCAGGAAGGGCATCTGACAACTCTGTCTAAAGAATCACTATATTGTCCAATTATCACAGAACCATGGGAAACCCCGCCTGCCCAATTATATGTAGTTTGATTTGAAAGTGGAACCACGCAAATGGCAAGGCCAGCCGTGGCAACCCTTGTAGCTGTGTGGTGGAATGGAGTTTTAAAGTAGTCACGGTAATTAGCTTTCTTTGTCGCTCAGCTATTTTAATGAGTCGAGGAAGTGGTAGTAGGATTTATTGCGCAATTGTGCTTACGTCCAGCGTCTATAGTGCCTCTCGCTCAAAGTCAGCTGGGATAGGCTCCAGCTCAAACACGGTGACACCAATAAGGATAAGAGCTATAGATAATGATTGGCTGGATGAGTCACTCATTGGAGGCCTGTTCACGGAGGAGTTAGTTTTGTGAAGTTGTCCGTATGGCGTGGTTAAGCTGTGCCACTGTGCCGTATGACCCTGTAGAAGCTAAGCCACTTTGTCATGAAGGAGATTAGTTGGGGTCAGTGTGCTGCGCTGCATGGGACCGTGTTTCAATTACACGCTCCAGACACGAGCACCACGCTGGGGCCCTGCTGCTGCAGCTCACACACATGACATTTAAATTAGCTCATTAACTTTTGTTGTTCATATCCAAACACAATCCATTCCATTCCAGGAGACTGTTTAACCTTCGTGTCGTTTGGATTTTATTCACCGATCAAAATAAAACAATAATGCCAGTGTACACGTTTGTTAGCTCTCATGTGACGTCACTTCAGTTTGTGCATGTGGGAAAAGAGAACCACAGTCGCCAGTGCCATTGATTGAATACGGAGAGAACCGTTAGACACAAACACAATGGGCATAGTCACGCAGAAGGGGCTGTCGCCCGGCCGCAGCTCACACTCAGACACTCGTGCATCCTAGCGCAAGTAACACGGCACCACAACAGGCCGCGCCCTTTGTCCCAGTGTGACACAATAAAGGAATATCTTATCATAAAAGCACATACATATCTTTGTAATGTTTGTTTTTAAAGTGTGTTTTCCAAAAGGCATTTCAAGCATGTGGGAGGGTTACTTGGGTCTGAATTAGAACCTGAACCCACTCAAGCCACTCCAGTCGCCTGGCCAAGGCCACACAGAACATGCAGACTGTTTTGCTTGTAGGTGACTTTCTGCTTTGACTACGTTAGACAAGCAAAGTGGAGATTTTTAGTTTGAAGTTCATAAGCAGGTTTTAAACACTACTTAGACTTTGAACCCTTGTGGGTGCTATGAGTGGATAGGATGTAAAAGGCTCTATTATTGCATAAGAGCGGACCTTTGTCAAGCCTGCACTGTAGGCCATGTTTGACGCCAGTGGTGCAACTAAACGCAAGCTAGCATCGCTTCTTTGCAAAGTAGCTTTTTTTGGATCTGTGCCTTGAGGGCTAAATTTAGAAACGTTCTTTTTTCAGTGTTTTGCTCTTCTGCTGGTGTGCAGATGTTTGGACGAATGGACTGAGGGGTGTGCGCTCTTGTGTCTGGGTCTGCTGCTGTTTCAATAATGCCGCCATTGTTTTTTTTTTGTTTTTTTTTTCTTTCTTCTAACTGCGCCGTGATCTGGTCTACTTGTTTTGATGGGTGTCCTTTTGCAAGTAGCTGCGTGTTGGATATAAAAAAAAAAAGAAGCTTTCAGCTCTCTGATACCTCTCTGGCAAAATTGCTCACCAGCCAAGCCCTACACTTGAGAACAATGAGTCAGTGACTATTGTGCCAGCCACGAGGTGCCCACTGTTTACCTGTTGTCATGGCAGCAGAGGAGAAAGGCACGTTTACGGATGGATTTAAAGTGCCCAAGTGGTTTTTCAATGTTTGGAGGAGCTGCAAAGCATGTTGGGAACTGCACCTGTCAACATTAGGCTCTGACAACAAAAGGTGTAGTCCTCCCAACATTACGCTTTGTGTAATATATATTCAATTTGGGCAGCGTGTGTGTGTATGACACACAGCTCGAATGAAACCGGTTTTACATAATTAGGTGTTACATAAATCTGAATTCTTCTCCTTAATCCATTCATCCCCTAAATTGTGAAACGTAGGCATTCACAACCAGAGATTATATTGAACCGATATGTGGTCTTAAATTTAAATTCATGGCTGTCGTGTCACAACCGAATCGTTTTAGAATTGAGTTGATCATTAATGTAAATGTACCGTAATACCTGACCTATTCTGCTTGCTCCTGATACATCAATTACGGAATTAATGGTGTCTATTTCTTCGTCGTTCATGACCCAATGTCACTCGAAGATATGTCCAAAGTATTGTCTTGTCTTGCTCCGTCGTCCAGAATGATCCGTTCCATTTTCCAAGGTGTGATCCTTATGGTGGTTGCTCACTTTTCATTCTCTCTCAGGGCGTGTGTTTGTTTGCTGGTTCATGTAGTTTCAGTCGTTGAATGGTAGCGGGAAAGGTATCGGGAGGCACCGGAATGTTTGCTTATCCTAGCTGTGCTAATCACTAACCAATGAGTCATTCGGTCAAGGTGAGAGGGCATACGCAGTACAGTGGAGATAAAATTGAAATGTTCCTGCGAAAACGGCACATGATGGCAGGAAATGAGTGAGCAAATATATAAATAACAATTGTTGCAAAAGTCATTTTCCATTTTGGCCTTCGCATGAAAGGTTTTCAAGTGGGGGTGGATATAATTATGTGAACCCCGCCTAGTCATGGCTCACTATTCATGAATTCACCTTTTAATTTTGGGGTTTTGTTCCTGTGGAACTTATTTTTAACGATTTATTGAAAACTATTCATTTGTGTCTTGTGCTCTTTCTGAAACCTGATGAAAAATTATCACAGATTGTCTTCTATTTACAATCAAAACTAGCGATAGAGATAGGCACTTTTTGGGGGGGGTGGGTGGGGGGCACCAATTACTTGCTGCACTGCATTGGTGTAAATGCGCAAATATTTCTGCTGACATGCTACATGTAATAAGCAAGGCAATAGTAGAGTCACAGCCCCCCCAGGAAGGAATGTGCGGAGGAGGAGGAAGACATTTTAGGCTCTAATAGGAGGGATGGCCAAGAGGATAGAAAGGAAAGGAGAGTCAACATTATTAAAGAAGGTGTTGATGTATGAGGCATTGTTTCATCAAGGCAAGTAATTAGAGTGGGCAAAGGAAAGCAAGTGCATTCTAAGTGTGATTAGAAATCAACCAGAGAGAAATAGGATGGGGGGAGGACAGCAAGAATAGTATTAGTAAGGGAGGAATGTAGAGTGAGGCCCAAGCTAGGGAGGGTGGGAGAGAGAGGAGAGAGCAGAAAAAGGGAGAAGGATGAGGGGGTGCATTTTGGATGGAATGTGGCCAGTCTCAGATCAGCTCTGTTGGCCAGATTAGACAGGACAGCAGGTCAGACTGGACCCTCGCTGCAGAGCCAAAGGGGGTGCTCGCTGAGAGGGAGGGGGTGAGTGGTTGAGAAAGAAAGCACAGACCAAATATTTTACCCCCCTGAAACCTGGCTCCAGTTGGAGCGGAGCGATGGAGGAGTGTGGCTGGGACAGAAGGATGGAGGCGAGGGGGCGCTCTTTTTTTTGGGCCTGTCAGAAATGCTCCGCTTAGAGCTGATAAAGAATTGATGAAGGCAAGAAAACAGAAAGTGGGTGAGGTGAATGAAACCTGGTAAACAACCGACATGCAAAGGGAAAAATGGAATGTGGTATAAGCAATGTCCTGTTTAAATGAACCATTAAGATTTGACCTCAAAATTCATCTCAATAAAAGTTTACTTGCATCCCTAATTCAAAGCTGAAGTAACAATTTGTTGACCAGTGTAATAATTGTTGCCACACCAAACAGTATTGACTGACAGTATTCTTCCAAGCTAACTGTTAGCTAACACTGTTTTGCACCTTTGCTTCCCTTTTGTCTTAAAACCTTCTGCATTTACCAAATTAGCAAGTTGTTCCTTCTAAGTGTCATCATGTAAAGGTGACTAATGACCAACTTGCCACCATTTACACCACATTTCAGTCAGCAAATGAGGTGATGTGAAAAGCTCTAATTATAGCACGTAACCAGCCAAGAGTGATGATGGCTGTGATTGATAATTCATGAGTGGGGCTAAATGAGAAGCTGCCTTATGATCAGCACCACTGAAGCTTCTGGCTGGTCTTGACCCTCAATCAGGTCATAGCCGCTCTTTGTGGTTTTCATTTTGCTCCCATTTGGCCTAAGCGCTCCTCCTCTGATCGCCATCTTTCCACTTCTCTCTCCAGCCTTATCGGCAACATTTAAGGTGCCTTTTATCTGGGCTACGTGGGCGAGGTATACTCGTCCGCACCAGGAATAGCAAACCCATGGGAATGTTCTCCTTTCTCAACGTTTATCACCTCTGCACGCTTGATTCCCATCCCCCGGTCAGCATTTGTTATTTTCGTGCCCCCGTGTCTCTCACGTCTTGTGTTTTGCATTCGTCCTGCTCTTTCTCATCTGCACAAGCTCAAACTGGCAGACACGCACATGTACGTGCGCGCGCGCACACACGAGCGGTGTAACACTCTGTGTCAGGAACACCTCGGCACAGACTGTAGCGAGCGTTCAGGCCTGTCATCAACAAACCCAACTGTTTCCAGAACTCCACAACCTTCAACGTCTTGTCTTTTGTGTTTTTCCTTACTCAGAGTCTTGCCATGACTCATGTTTGGATACGTTGGCTAACTTTCACGCACAAATGAACTTGTATTGCATTCTTTTTCTCATATGCTAGTGTCTATGTCCTCTCTTGTTCCTCCAGTTCTAGCCCACTTCGTCCAAACTGTTCATTTTGGCACAGTTATGTAATTCTTTTGTGGAAAGTCATGAAAGGGCCAAACGTGACTGAAATACCGACGGAAACATTTAAAAAAAAATAAAATGGCAACTGGTAAAATAAAAAATAAAAATCATGTCTGATTTTGCAGATCCAATTAATGATGTCATTGATTTTCTTTTGCAAATTACGCCAGATCACAGATTTTGCATCAAAAGGCAAAATATCAATTTATCCGATCCCGCCAGTCAGATCAGTGTACATAAAGTCCTTCTACCAGATCGCCTTGCTGTGATGTGACGCTAATTATGTAGCTTGCTATTGCCATTTGGCCTGCACACCCTATGCAGCCTTGAACCAGAAATGAGTTTATATCAAAGAATATAGCTGTTACTCCTTTGGCATGTTAATCCATCCTTTTACACGAGTTGCATAAACAACGGTAATATTTTGTAACACTAGGGTCAAAAGCCCAAGTTCTATTTAGTTCAGTACACCATTATTTCATTTCCATGGTGAGGGACCCCAGAATAGTACCGCATTAGCATCAGTAGCTCGAAGTTTCATTGTGCTGCATTCACATCGTTTAAAATCACCTTTTATGTAAGCTACAGTTGAGGCATGATTGCACGCAGAGCGTGAGAGTAGACCCAGAGTGGCTTCCTCTCCTAAGGCAAATTTGCTTCATGACATCCCTTTGTGATAGAAAGGCAGGCATGTCCTTTTAATTCCGAGCAGAGTCAGCGGATTGACCAAGGTCGACTACGTGCGACGTCGGCAGCTCGTCATTTTCTCCTCCGGGGATTTAACTTCCCTTGCTCATCGCTGCCTCCATTCAACTGTGTGTGTGCGGGAGTCCAAGCTGCCACTGCATAGTCCGAATACCTGACCTGTGGGCAACCATGACGAGCGTGCCGCTGAAGTCGGGCTGGGTGGCTACTGGTACCGGGGTCAATGAGCCCGGCCTGTCATGCACTGATGAGAGGCTTTGCAATTCTTGGTTCAACATCCGCTTTCATTTTCAATTACACAGGTGCTGACTGATGTCAAAGTTGTTCTTAACTTGATAGCTTTGCTGTCATCGTCTTGGACACATTCTACTGGAGTCTGTAGTCTTGCTTCAAACCTCCCTCCCTCCAGTGGCAGAATTTAAGATCAGAAAACCAGTGAGCTCACACTTCTGGTGGACCTCTTGTGTTTAAATGAGTGTCTTGGAATCACAATTTATTCCGGTGTAAACAATAAATATACGCAACCCTATTCCCCTCTTAACACTAGTGAGGTGATTACTTTTTCACTATTTGCGTCAACGTTAGATCTAAACGAGTAATTTACATTAATTAATACAATCGACCCTCAGAATGAACCCGACACCGGTCTCATCAACCGATATAGCAAATGATTGATTGCTCCAATTCTACTGTACTGAGCAGGATAATGGCGCAGGTTTGCTGTCAAGATACTATTTTAAGAATGTAGTTGAGGGCGGTGTTTCATTTTTAATACATTCCAAAAAAGTTAAAAACCCGAGAAGTAAAAATGGAACAAAGTGATTTAATAGTTTGATCTTTGTTTAAAAATAACACCGAGCATAATTTGTACAAATGAGGAATAGATGTTGCCCCTAGGGGCTCTGAAGACAATTACACCGAATACTCAAGATCTGTTTTGAAGAGCGGCATTGACTGTACAGTGGAACCTCGTAAAAGAATCCGTTTGTTCCGTGATGCGCATCGACGGCACTATTAATCGGCCACCTGAATGATCATCAAGATGACTTGTTGGGCGTTGACAGAAACGAGTGGAATTTATACAGCTGTTAATATTTAGCCGTTGTTTTACTAGTTGAGAGTGAAATTCCTCCCTTTTCCTACCCTTTTGCCTGGTGACCATTCCGGGTTAAAGTCTATAAAAGCTTGTCAATGACAACCCATAGAGCCGTCTCGGGTGTTGCTCTGTAATGTGTGTGGGCCACTTGCAATAATATCCAAGAAGTACTTTGGACTACTTCATCTCCATCCCATTCAAAATGTTTGTCTCAAGGTCACATCCCCTTCAAGGTCACATAGGAACTTGGGTCAGTCCTTGCTGACTTTAGACCAAAGGTGGATTGATTTCCAGAATCATAGAGAACTGAGTGGGGGACTGAACCCATGCTGCCTAATTGATCAGATTGCAAATTGTTGACTATGAATTATATGATGCCGGTCCTGAGACAAGCTAGTCAGTGAGGGCCATAGTGATGATGAAGGACGAAGCTGTGGAGATTTGGACAATGTGCAGTCCACATTAAACGTAAGATCAGAGTTTATTATTCATTGTCTTGAAATTATATAACGGGCCAATACTCCAATCCGTTATGATACTTTTAGAAGGAAGTGTACATTTTCTTTGGATACTCTAACGTTGTCTCGTATTCCCAAAATATGCTATCCAGGTTGACTCAATGGGTTTTCAGTGGGAGTGAATAATTGGTCTCTGAATGTCCTCTTCAGTTGCAATGTAGTATACCAGCCTTTCATAACCATTGTTTATTCTCTGTCCACCATTTCTGTTGTTTGTTATGCAGAGGAAGCGGATTATACAACCTTCGGTACCGATTCGCTGACAAGAAAGAAAAACACGGTCCTCTCGGCAGTTCTTCTCCGACCCGATGCCAACAGGAAAAAGCCGCCAGTTATCATCAGCCTCCCGAGAGATTTCCGCCCCGTCTCGTCCATCATAGACGTGGACATCCTGCCCGAGACGCACAGACGCGTGCGGCTGTACAAGCACGGCCAGGAAAAGCCTCTGGGCTTCTACATCCGCGACGGCTCCAGCGTGCGGGTCACGCCGCAGGGCCTGGAGAAAGTCCCTGCCATTTTTATCTCCCGAATGGTTCCCGGCGGCCTGGCAGAAAGCACCGGTCTTCTGGCAGTCAACGATGAGGTCCTGGAGGTGAACGGCATCGAGGTAGCCGGCAAGTCTCTGGACCAAGTGACGGATATGATGATCGCAAACAGTCACAACCTCATCATCACCGTCAAGCCGGCCAATCAGCGGAACAACATCGTCCGGGGCGGGGGCGCGGCGTCCGGCAGCTCGGGGCGGTCCTCGGACAGCGGGGCCAGCTACTACGGCTACTCTTCATCGTCCGGGCCTGCCGTCAGCTCGTCCGGCCCCTCGCACATCATCCAGAATTTCCCCGTCAACGAGCTGGAGAGCGACGAGGATGACGAGGACCTCGTTATCGAGGCAGGGGGCGACGCCGAGCCAGTCAACCGCACGCTATCCAATTACAGCATGCCCACGCTGCCTCTCTACGAGCCACACCTCAACCTCCGAGCGTCCGCTTCGCCGCCACTACCCTTCGCCCTGAATGGCGCGGCACTGGCCCACGGGAGCAGCGGCTCACTAAGCAAGGCCGGATCCTCCGCACCGTCACCTGACAGAGCCACGAGGAGGCGGAGTCTCGAAGAGGATGGGACTGTAATAACACTGTAAATCCGCCAAACAGGCACTACATTTGAGTACTTCCATACACTCAGTACGTTTACAAGACGTTAGCTAAATCCTTTTTTTTTTTAGTCTGGCTCAAACATAAACACGTTATACCAGCTGAAAAAAAAAAAACCTCACTTTGACAGCAGACTTCCTTGACACCAATTCATATTTCGACAGGGCTTTGGCGATATTTTCAGGCATTTCAGAAAAATTGAGTGAACCACCAATATATCTGGGATAACTGTATTTACAGCATGTAAACAAGCAAATCAAACCAGGTCAGACTAAGACAATGTGCACATGCTTTGACTGCAAGTCAGATAAGCAGCTGGCAGACCAAGAAGAACATCTGGCTTCATGCATCCATCCCACTTACCAAAAACACGAATAACAAACATGTCACTTGTAACATACGGCAAGTGTAGAGCATGCGTGAACCAAGCGTGCACAGTTGGAACAAATCACTGTTCACCAGCCAACGTGTTGATCAATTTTATGATTATTACAGAGAAAGACCGCATCTAGGTGCACAGGAGGCAGCCACAACCTGTTAAAGAACAATGCAAGTAATCTGCTGGAGCAAACGGCATGTAAACGTACTGAGCGACACTTTGAGAGGGAGCCACGGGCCAGCCATTGATGCCGCCGACTTTGACGGAGAAGCACAATGACTTGTAAATATTCAATCTGGACACAAAGGCTATTTAAATGTTTGTACGTCCTAACATTTACATGTAAAACGCCACACCCTTGACTGCAGTGCTCACTTATGGCACTACGGAGGCTGTGGGCGCAACACACAGACACATGCGCGCACGCACGCACACACACACACACACACACACACACACACACACACACACACACACACACACACGAAATGACTAAAAGTGTTACTCATAGAAAAAGCTCCCTCCAAATCCAGGTACCTACTGCACCTCCCTCCAAGCCTCCTGAAGCACTTTTTTTATACTCAAGCTTCCTCTAGGGGACAGAAGTGAGCCCCGTCGTGCCCTTGTGTCTTATGAATAGATGAGCGTTTCCCCAGCAACACGCTCGTGACACAAACAAGGCTCCCTCCCCTCGCACGACAATCGTCTGCAAGAACGTTGCAGCAAAGTCACCAAAGCTGCCTTCTGCAAAAATAATAACAGTAATAATAATAATAACAATGATGATCATGTTTTTATTCAAGCACAAAATAAGTCTGGCCTCTTAGCCTCGGATCAAGAAGTCCTGATTTTAATAAGTCAGCTACCGGCCTGTTAAAAATCAGGCCTGCATTTATCTACTTTGTATTCAGTTCAATGAATTTAATATATTTGTGGCATTTTCAACAAAGCCCCCCAAGGATCAAGAATTTTTCCAATGTATTTTTTGCCATGCTGAAATGGGCTCCTTTTGAGAGCGGTTCTAATGATACCATGAGCAAGCCTCCATCCCGAGTTGCTTACTGTGCAGTGTGGAAAACAGCAGAGATTCGATTATCAATTTTTGTGGCACCTGTTTGTATACAATTCAGTCTTCCATATTATGTCCTTTTTAAGCCTTTCGTGGGTGGACAGTCTTCATATTTTTTTCATATTTATCCTCTTCTGGCAGCATCACAAAAGTAAAAGATGCAATAAGGCCAAAGAAAAACCACTTGTAGCTACTACCTTGAAAATGCTCAGAGATTAAGTGTTGCACGGCCACTCATGAAAGTTGGACCGCCACAAGCCCCCCCCCCCCCCCCAGAACTTTCCGGAACCATTTGGAATAGTTATGGTCCACTGTATTTGCTCCTGAATATTCAATGACAAGGAAAAGAACCACCTCCCACTGCATGCGTGTTAAACAAATGTTTTTTTCTCTTTTTTTTCTTTTGTTGATCCTCCCCCACATACTTCCTGGACCTCGACTCTGTACAGTAAATGTATCTGGGTCAAGTCCACAGTTAACTGGTATGTGTCCTCACCAGTGTTTCAATTCTCTTTTAAAGTCCTGAGACGTTAAAAGCATTCCATAATGGATAGTTGGACCCGATTGAAACATTTGATTGCACCACTGTGACACACAACCTTGTCTTTTGAGGCTCTTTTGACCCTAGCTAACAAAAGTAAAATAGATATTGTACTATTTTAAAGAGGTAAAAACTGTATCCTTGACAAATGCACTGGTCAACAGCAAATTTGAATCGGAGATGGCTTTATGTGTGTCTAAATGTGGTTTTGACGCTGATTTTTTTTTTTCTAGCACATCATGTTTTTGAGATATTTGCATTTCTTGTTTTGACCTATAAAAGCTTTGCACTGGATCTTACTGTATTTCAGCAAAATAATAATTCCACCTGTCGCTGAACCTCCCCCTTAATTCTTCACCACCACTAAATTTATGATTTTATTTCATGTTATTGTTATGAAAACCTGATGTGCTACTGAAAAAAAAGAACAAACTCAGAATTAAAGAGTTGATTTAGAAAAGTTCACGTGCATCTCTGATTAGGAAGGCGTAAAAAAAAATGGTTGACTAATGATGTGTGCAATTTGACAGCCTCCACATGTACGATGAAATGAGAGCAATTTTGGGCTCGTTTTTTTTTTTTTTTCTCTCTCTGAGGCAGCAGTTAATACGTCTTGCCTGTTTCCAAACCTTTATTGTATCAAGGTACATATTTTTCTTCAAAACATCTCAAGCCACACACCAATTCCCAAAAAGTGGGTAACCATTTTATTATGCACGTCGTTGGCATACATAGACAAACAGAGGCACATTATTTGGATCAAATAATCTTCTGTCCAATTCCGTTGGATTGGGGAATATCCTGCGGTACACCCAATTAAGTGTGAACATGAGTGTGTTTATACGTGTCCTGTGATCAACTGGCAAACATTCCAGGGTTTAGTCCCCAAAGAAAGCTGGGATAGACTGGAGCTCACCTGCGACCTCGATGAGGAAAAGCTCATAAGATATGTTTCTCCTGCTTACACACGTCCACACAAATTTTAGTTTTACATCATTCTTCTTACGATTGCAATCGAATGAGCCTGTTTAGCCGATGATGATGTCTGACCGGAAACATTTTTTAATGTTTGGTCTCTTGTGGCACCTGCTACCATCTGTCACTCCAGCAGTAACAAAGCAAAAGAAAATCAATTTTGAATTATTGTATTTAACTGGACCACAGGACACCGGGATTGTAACTGCAGAGACACTGTTATTTATTCTCTAATCATGTCTATTTCTGGAGTACTTTCATTCTTTGAACACTTTGTATGACTTTTTAAAGTAACCAAGAATTTTTCTTTTGTGCATTCTTGATATTTTTGTTTGAGAAAATCTCATGGTAGATATATTTGACCGATGGAGATAATTTTCTGTAGCTGACTGTTGTTTTTGCTGAAACAACTGTTTTTTTTTGGTTTTTGGGGGACACACTATTTTTTTCATACTGTGAATTCTTATTTTAAACATTTTGATATTTGAGCCCCCCTCCTCTCTCTCTGTGTCTCTCAATTTTTATTTTTGTAAAGAAGTGATTGAGCAATGGCATTCGTTTCCCAGATAAATGCTATGGTATATATAGATTTGTAATGAAGATTGTCAGTATTTTCATAATAATGCTTTAAATTATGTACATTTTTATCCCATAGTGACCACATTTTAAGACTCTTCTGGAGCTGTACGAATAAATAGATGTACGCCTGTAATTATTGATTTGAGGAGCTGAATAAAAATAAAGAGGTATATGTAGTAGTTTGCTGTCAACCTCATGCATGCATTCACCGGTCGTGGAGGTTACATTAAATGTTTGCTTTCTGGCGCCATCTGCTGGAAATGAAATGAGTTTTTAAACCATTCGTTTTCTCAAAGTGACTTTTTTTTGTTTTGTTTTCCACGTTTTATAGTTCTTAATTCTGTTCAACAAGGAATGTTATTATGATATTGTATTTTAAAATATTAATGTAACAATCCCTGAATCAACCATTGAAGATGCTTACTCTTTAGCAGCACACTCTTTCTCTTTTATGTGGTTATTTTTATTTGCTTCAAACCCCATTTTTAAAAGTGCATCTTCTACACATGTTGAGAAATGTAATATGAAGAAAATTAACTATATTAAAAGCCTGTATTTTTTTCACATATTTTATGCATATTTCAAATGGCATTTTTGTCAAAGATCAAGTTGGGAAGTGCACAATCCAATGTAGTATCACTGATGAAAAATTGTGGCCCCTTAATTTCGAGTTCACTACATATTTTGAACTATACTCGGGCGCACCATTAATTACGTTATCGTTGTCGCATAAATACAATGTAGAGGAATCCCGTCACCTGGTGGCTCTTAGATCAATAAATCACGAAGAAAAAGAAAGAAACACGAATACTCGTCCCCGATCTTAAACACCAAACACGCGTATATGACGTCTACTACGCGGATATGACGTCAGTCGAGCCGACAACGCGGATATGATAGATCACGTGATGTGACAGGTCGCAGTTATGGCGGCGCTGGGCTGACGAGTTGTAAAAAAAAAAAAAACGCAGATCGCCCTCCCAGGAAAAGGCTTCGATAGCTTCCCTTGTCACCTGCTTTCGTGCAGGGACCTGGCCAAAATGACGGCCTGAGACAAGCTCATCAGCGAGACTCCAGCAATGCAGCAGCAGCACCACCACCAACACCAGCAGCAGCAACATCTACAGGCAGAAAATAGTAAAACCAAAAGTATGTTTCTGTCTCGGGCGCTGGAGAAGATCCTCTCAGATCGCGAGGTGAAGAAGAGTCAACACAGCCAGCTGCGCAAAGCCTGTCAGGTGGCGCTGGGTGAGTGAGCGTCTCACTTGCTAATAGTAATTCTTGTTTCTTTTAGTTGGGGAGCCATGTTTTCCCCCTTCTATCTTCTTCCTCTCCCACGTTAGCTAGCTTTAGCAAGTGAGTGGCGCCTGCTGACGTGTTCAAGTGTCATTTTGTTTGTCTCCTCGCCTCGTTTTGATCAATGCAAAGGGGCTTTAGTGTTCTCTCCGCTGTCATCGCGGACATTTGCACGGCAGCAGCGCTGTGGTTAGCCGGTTAGGCTAGTTTTGCTAAACAGACCAATCACTATGTTGTACTAGCATTCATTGCCAGCCAGCCCAGTAAAACACATACAGTACAGTCAGGATTCCGTCAATCCTTTCCAGTCCACAATGTCCCCACACGTAGCGCTGTATTGTTAAATGTATAATATAAAAACATCATAGGATGTTAAAGAAGAAGAAATGTAGTTTCACACAATTCCACTATTCACGTGAATAGAGCTGCTACTAACGATAATTTTAAGAAGGGATGAAAACGTCAAACACACCACTCAATTTTTTAAACTAAATTTTGTAATCGGGAATTCAATCAAACTTGAGGAGATGATTTTAGGCACTGATTCTGAATCTGTAATTGTTTTTCATCTAGCTAGCACATCAAGTTTCATAATTGATCAATTTACTCAACCACCAATTAATATAGTACTGTCATATAATGTAATATGATTTAACGTGTTGAATATTATTTATGAATGAAGGTATAGCACGCCTGATATCTCTCACTGCAAAGGCAGCGTACAGATGTAATATGTTGTACCTTGTCAATTTGCGCTTGATATCAAGTCTTTTTTTTTTGTCTGATTTTTCATTTCTTTGCTCAGATGAAATCAAGGCAGAGCTCGAGAAACAAAAGTAAGTAAACTCAAAACATTCAAATGTGTGTTATTTATACCTCAATGAACGTTGGCATACCGAGCGATCCGAGTTCAAACCATAAATGCATATAATCCTAATTAATACAATTTGGAATGCTTACAAACATCTTTAAACATTGCTGTGGCCGTAAAACTACACTTGTGCACACACTTTTGACAATTCTGATGATGATCATAAAGAATTCATGTGGTGCAGTCTGACCAACATTTGATTTACATTGATGTTCCTGATGCTCCTTTGGCTGCCTGTGCTGGCGGGGAATTGCCGTTTTGACACCCACTTTCTTGTCCCCCTCCCATAGGGATGGCACGGTGGTCCCACCCAAAGTCAACTACATTGAGGCGGACCAATACGTGCTGCCATTTGAGTTGGCTTGTCAGTCCAAGTCCCCCCGGATAGTTAGCACCTCTTTGGACTGTCTGCAGGTTAACAAACACACACACTCACGTGCATACGCACGAAGTAGCTCACACCACATCTAGCTCCAAAAATGTGCATGTAAACATTCTGATTGGATCAGATGTTTAAAAATGTTCTTTTGTGTCTTCCTGGCAGAAACTAATAGCTTATGGACACATCACGGGCAATGCGCCTGATGGCAGAACCCCGGGGAAAAGGTTGATTGACCGCTTGGTGGAGACCATCTGCAACTGCTTCCAGGGCCCACAGACTGACGAGGGAGTCCAGCTACAGATCATTAAAGTATGTTCAGTTGAATCCTATCTTCACCGGGCAGTACTCTTTAATTAAGTTTTGTGGGATGCATCATTGCTTCATCTGCACTTTTCAATACCAAGCGTTCATGAGTCAACATGTATATGGATATTCCAAAAGATATGGGCAAAGTTTTGTGCTTAAATTTTCTCTAAATGAGCAAATGGGGCACAAATGAGTTGTAATTCTGTTGCCTCCCAAAACAGCAGCATATAAATAGAAGACTATCAGAAGACCAAGGCTGTGCATACTATTTCCTATGTAGTGCACTATTTGTAGGGGCGTTTGAATGTCACGGGAGCATAAATGTCGGCCACCCAAAATTACCCTCTATGAACTTGGAAAAGTAGTGACCATCGACGTTTACTCAAAACTTGAACCATTTGGCTATGGAAGTAGTGTCCATCTGCCAATGAATAAATAAACACCTTCGGACACTATTTGTGGAAATACGATCCCGGTTTTAGTGTGTTCGACTCAGCCCACCTCTGCGGCTTGCTGAAGCCATTGTGTACACACTGTCAGGTTAGGCGGGACAGGGTACTCAATCTCCTGACAATCCAACACTTATGCATATGATTAAAGATTTGTTTGAAACATCTTGCTTGTCAGTCCGGTTTTTTTTTAAGCGCTAAATCCAAGACACAAGCAGCTAAAAACTAACACAATAAAGTGGCCACATTTAATAGAAAGTGAAATATGTGGTTTCAGAGGTGCTTGCATCAAAATATAGATTCTTAACATTGAAACAAATTGCTATGACGCTGATTTGAAAATATTTTCATATGGAAGAATGAACTTGTCTGTCTTCTCTCCACCATCAGCGTGTTTTCTTATGTTGAACTCCATCCAGGCCCTTCTGACAGCAGTGACCTCCCCACACATCGAAATCCACGAAGGCACAATCCTCCTCACTGTCAGGACCTGCTACAATATCTACCTGGCCAGCCGCAACCTCATCAACCAGACCACCGCCAAGGCCACGCTCACTCAGATGCTCAACGTCATTTTCACGCGCATGGAGAACCAAGCTGTTAGTTCGCTTTACAACTCACATAGCCTTGACAAATAAATCGGATGAGTAGCACAGCCCCGGTGGCGCCAAAGATCATTACCGAGCCACCCGGCAAGCTGAAAGAGATCAAGATGGCCGCCATATTCTTGGATCAATATGGTTCACATTTTGTGTCTTACACCCTTCAGGCTTTGGAAGCCCAAGAGCAAGAGAAAGAGCGTCTTCGGCTGCCGCAAGACAACCCCTCTCCGGTCCCTTGTACCCAGAGATCTGGCTCGCCCCGGTCCGACCGCACTCCCACTCCAGAGCCACATAGCTCCCCATCACCGGCAGCCAGTACTCCAGATCTCAACGCCATCAACTCAACACCGCCACCTCCACCCGACCTGGACCTAGATACACCAACTGTTAATGGAGAGTCGGAGAGAAGTAATGTTCCACAGAATGGAGCCACAGAAGGTCCACGTGGCAGTTCAAAATCTCATCTTTTTTCCTTGCAGATTCAGTTTTTGAAGATGAATGCACCGAAGCACCTCAGGGCGAAGTAGTTCAGGCAGATGGAGAGGATCCAGTAACACAGACTGAAGGGGATGAAGGAGAACAATCGCATCACACTGGTCAGAATTACTTTTTCCTTCTTTTATTTTTGGGGGGAATATTTCAGCTTTGCAATTGTCAATACCACTCTTGACCTCGCCTTCTACCAGATGACCCCGTTACCCAGCCCGCCTCTGAGCAGACGCAGGTAGCTCTCCCTAAAGCCGACGGCGAAGCCCTACAGATGAACGGCATCATTGAAGACCGCTCGTCTGTTTCTTCAGTGGATATGCTGGTGAGCCATACAGACATGTTTTGCCTTGCTTACATTATTAGAAACTTCATCCGCAATAATAATGACAAATGTTAAGTGTTTTGTTTTTGTTTTTCTGACAGTGTTTTGTTTTTGTTTTTATAATCACATCTCATGAGATTGTGCACTAATAAATTTGCAAACTCGTTCTTTGTGTGCACAGGATGCTGAAGCGCTGCAGGGATCCAACAGCCCCTCGCGTTTCTCTCATATCCTGCAGAAGGATGCTTTCCTGGTGTTTCGCTCACTGTGCAAACTTTCAATGAAGCCACTTGCTGAAGGACCTCCGGATCCAAAGTGCGTAAGAAGCACGCAAACAAGACCCTTCTACTTGTTCAATTGCACACTCAACTTATTTACTGTCAAAAACAGAAGTACACCTGCATTATCGTCGCACCACACCCTTTTGTTGAGGCTGTCAATCTCATGTCCATAAAATCTATCTCCTTGGCCAAAAAGTAAATACAAGGAGTGCCTCATTTTCCATTCTTTGTTAACACACTTTGTTCAAACGGCTGCATTCAAATGCATAATATTTTTTGCACTTTTACTTGTCACTAATTTGTGGAGACCAAAAGGTGTAACGTGTATTGAAAATAGAAATGTGTTTCACAAATTCACCAAGTGCCTTGTTTCTCTCTCGCTCTCTTCTCTCCCTCTCTATACATCTTATAGTGCCTTTGGATCTCTGGTTACTGTAACTTTAACTCTAGGCTACTGTTGTGGACAGGCCAAAGTAAACTGAGCCCAGAATTTTATAGAGATAATCATGCTCTATTGGTTTAAACGGTGGAATATTCCTAATAGCAAACCCTTCATATGTTGGCATTGGGTTGGACTTGAATCCTATTCATATTTTGGGTTTTTATCACTCAAGATTCCATCATAGTCCCGTTCACCCATTTTCATGACCTCTTTCTATTCAAAAACCAGTTTCTGAACTTATGGTAACATTTTGCGTGTTCCTTACATATGCTGTAGGCTGGTCACCTCGTATTGCTGACGCCAATGAATGCAGTTACCGACATTAACGCGTCTTATTTTGTCCAGGTCGCATGAGCTGCGCTCCAAGATTGTGTCGCTGCAGCTGCTGCTCTCAGTGCTGCAGGGCGCGGGGCCGTTGTTCCGCACCCACGAGATGTTCGTCAACGCCATCAAGCAGTATCTTTGCGTGGCGCTCTCCAAAAATGGCGTCTCCTCCGTGCCCGAGGTCTTCGAGCTGTCGCTGGCTATCTTCCTCACATTGCTGTCCCACTTTAAGGTCCACCTGAAGATGCAGATTGAGGTATGTGGCGCCTCCAAAACTGTCGTTTTGTTTTCCCCCCCCAAACTCTTTCTAACATATTGTTCCTCAGGTGTTTTTTAGGGAGATTTTTCTGACCATTTTGGAGACGTCGACGAGTTCGTTTGAGCACAAGTGGATGGTTATTCAGACACTGACACGCATTTGCGCAGGTATGTGTCTTAAGCAGGGGTGGGCAAAATATGGCACACAGGCGACTCCCTTTTGTTGACAATGATGTATTTTGCCATTTGGTGATGCATCTTTTTCCTCTCCAGATGCTCAATGTGTTGTTGACATTTACGTGAACTACGACTGTGATCTCAATGCCTCCAATATCTTTGAACGCCTGGTCAACGATCTGTCCAAAATAGCTATGGGCAGGAGTGGTCAGGAGCTGGGTATGACCCCTCTGCAGGTACATACTTCTGCTTGGCTCCTCTAATGCACAGCAAGAGGAAGAAAATGAATTGTTATCTAGAAACATCAATATTTAGTTAATGTAATGTATTGGTGAATTGGAACTTTGTACAGTACAGTGGCTGCAGAGAAGAGCAGACAGCAGTCCTTTAGTTGTACAAATACAATAAAATACTTACTAGTTTTCATCTTCTTCAATGTCGTTTTTAATAATACCTGTCCCTGTTTGAGGTGCGGTGCCAATTGAAGTTTTTAGTGGATGGTGTCTTATTTGAGTGGAGTCCTCTATATACAAAAAGGCATGTGAAATGAGGACTAAGTGAGTGTCGTTGTGTTCTTCAACAGGAGCTCAGCCTGCGTAAGAAGGGCCTGGAATGCCTGGTGTCTATCCTCAAATGTATGGTTGAGTGGAGCAAGGATATGTACGTCAACCCAAACCTACAGGCCAACCTCGGTAAGCTCTCTCTTCATTCAGTTTCCCCTCACATTTTACAAACCTAGATCTGGTTTTGTTTGTTTCGCAGGCCAGGATCCTCCATCGGAAAGCGAAATGTCAGAGTTGAAGCTTCCGGAGCAGCTGGCAGGACGTCGCGACAGCGTCAGCTCCTTGGACTCCACGGTCTCGGCCGGTGTGTCGCTGTCTCAGCTGGACCACCCGGAGCAGTATGAAGTCATGAAACAGCAGAAGGACATAATCGAGCATGGCATTGAACTGTGAGCCTCTTGAAAGATACCGTTGATGTTCACAAAATGCGATCGATTGATTGCCTTTGTTCCCTCCCCTTTCTCCCAGCTTTAACAAAAAGCCAAAACGGGGTATCCAGTATCTGCAGGATCAGGGCATGTTGGGCTCCACAGCTGAGAACATTGCACAGTTCCTTCACCAGGAGGACAGACTGGACACAGTAAGCTACATGGGGATTTAAGATATAAACCGCATTCAATACAATCCCGACGCTAACTGCCGTGCGTCTGCACGTACATAGACCCAAGTGGGCGAGTTCCTGGGTGAGAACATAAAGCTGAATAAAGAGGTGATGTACTGCTACGTTGACCAGCTGGACTTCTGTGGGCGGGACTTTGTCTCGGCCCTCAGAGCCTTTTTGGAAGGATTCAGGCTGCCAGGGGAAGCCCAAAAGATTGATAGGCTCATGGAGAAGTTCGCTGCCCGATACCTCGAGTGCAACCAGGGGTGGGTCCGCTTCAATGCGCGAGAATAATGTTCTGATCTTTCTCACTAATCCTGTCATGATTTGGCTAACTGGTGTTTTTTTGTTTGTTTTTTTGCAGACAAACATTATTTGCCAGTGCAGACACAGCTTATGTACTGGCTTACTCCATCATTATGCTCACCACAGACCTGCATAGTCCTCAGGTAAAAATGAGGGTCATTCGATACATTTGAGTATGTAGTGTGCTGTGAGGCTTCACACTTGACGGATCACTGTTGCTCGTGTAGGTGAAGAACAAGATGACGAAAGAGCAGTACATCAAGATGAACCGCGGCATTAACGACAGTAAGGATCTTCCCGAAGAGTATTTATCCTCTATTTATGACGAGATTGCCGGAAAGAAGATAGCCATGAAGGAGAGCAGAGAGTTCTCAATTACTCCCAAGTCCACCAAGCAGAGTGAGTCTCATTTCTGGATGAGTGTGTCACATATGTGCTCATGATCCATTTTGGCAAAAGGCTTTTCTTTCACCTGAGGTGTAGCCAGTGAAAAACAGCGTCGCCTGTTGTACAATATGGAGATGGAGCAGATGGCCAAGACCGCTAAAGCTCTGATGGAGGCAGTCAGCCATGCGCAGGCCCCTTTTTTTAGCGCTACACACCTGGAACACGTCCGGCCCATGTTTAAGGTCCGTGAAACTGGTCTACTCTAGTCCTCTTTGTCGGAATACTTTTATGCTAAAATCTGTTGATAGGCTATATGGCATTGTTGTAACAAGGGAATACCAAAAAAGATAATGGTGGCTCCATCCTGTACAATTTTGAAACTAGTTTGCACAATTCTGACGATATTTGACGTGACTGTATACGAGCTGTTCTTTTCAGCTGGCCTGGACCCCTTTGCTGGCAGCATTCAGCGTGGGCCTTCAGGACTGTGATGACCCAGAGGTCGCGTCACTGTGTCTGGAGGGCATCCGATGCGCCATCAGAATCGCCTGCATCTTCAGCATGCAGGTAAAAATGGCTTAAGAAGTCCTGGATTTGAGTCTGTCATTTTCCACTTTGGTGGTCACCAACCTCCTTGTCTGCATGCAGCTGGAACGAGATGCCTACGTCCAGGCCCTGGCCAGGTTCACGCTGCTGACGGCCAGCTCCAGCATCACTGAGATGAAGCAGAAGAACATTGACACCATCAAGACTCTGATCACTGTGGCACACACGGATGGAAACTACCTGGGCAACTCCTGGCATGAGGTCAGTCAATCGGAGTGGTGTTGATTCTTTTTGAGTATGATATTATTCCCATCACAAATGTAACGGAAACAATTCTCGTAATAGATCCTGAGGTGTATTAGTCAACTGGAACTTGCTCAGTTGATTGGCACCGGGGTGAAGACGCGCTACATATCAGGGGTGGTTCGAGAGAAAGAGACCAGCATCAAGGGCTTACCCTCGGGCACAGAGGAATTCATGCCCCTTGGACTCGGTAGGTAACACTGAATTCCACAGGGGATAAGCCAAAGCGCAAATATTGTTTGGAATGATTTCAGTCATTTGCACGATTGTTTATTTGGGGGAGGGAAAAAAATCCATTAACATTGCAGATTTATTTTCAAACCCTATCACCCAGCCCTACAGACACAGGACATTGTTGTGTATTTTTCTAGAATTGAACAGAAATGAGCCGAAACGCAGGCCGTGTCACACATTTTACAGATGTAACTCGTTGGTTTTCATGGTGGTATGCTCAATGAGTTGCAGGTCATCTGGTTGGAAATCAGGACAAGCGTCAGATGGCTCACCTCCAGGAGTCAGTGGGAGAGACCAGCTCTCAGAGTGTTGTCGTAGCGGTGGACAGGTGAATCATAACACATCACGTGTGTAGAGCTGATAATTCATTCCCGTACACTTGCATTCTTCTGTGGTATCTACAGGATCTTCACGGGTTCTACCAGACTGGATGGAAACGCGATTGGTGAGTGAACAGCTCCTTCCCCGTTGGCTCTCCTTGAGCGACCGCTCGCACAGCTGAAAAAGTGGCTCACCAGCTATTCGACTATCTCATCTTCCTGCAGTGGACTTTGTGAGGTGGCTGTGCGCCGTGTCCATGGACGAGCTGGCCTCAGCACATCAGCCTAGAATGTTCAGTTTGCAGAAGATAGTGGAGATCTCCTACTACAACATGAACCGAATCAGGCTGCAGTGGTCTCGAATCTGGCAGGTCATAGGAGACCATTTTAATAAGGTCAGTGGGACCTTCATAGTTCATATGAAAACGGATGCAGTTTATTTTTGGGGAACAAGCTATCAACCACGGCACCTCCAGACTTGGCAACGGTCTTACTCCTAAACAGTTAAAGCAATGCCTGTAGATAGATTCCACAAAGTAATCACAGCCTTGGTAAAAGCAGCATCCCCTTTTTGCGTCTTCCATAGGTTGGCTGTAATCCCAATGAAGATGTAGCGATATTTGCAGTGGACTCACTCAGGCAGCTCTCGATGAAGTTCTTGGAAAAAGGAGAGCTCGCGAATTTCCGTTTCCAAAAAGATTTTCTCAGGCCTTTTGAGCACATCATGAAGAAAAACAGGTAGAGAACATTGTAATATGATGGCCTCGCATATCATCTTTGTTGATTTCGGGCCTTATCCATCCCAACACACCCACAGGTCTCCCACTATCAGAGACATGGTGATCAGATGTGTGGCACAGATGGTCAACTCCCAGGCCGCCAACATCCGTTCGGGCTGGAAGAACATCTTCTCGGTATTTCACCAGGCAGCCTCCGACCGTGACGAGTCCATCGTGGACCTTGCGTTCCAGACCAGTGGCCATATCGTCAGTGAGTTAACCACTGATTCCCAAACAGCGTGACGCGGCACATCCGTGTTCTGTGTGAGATGTAATCAGGTGTGCCGTAGAAAATTGTGCAATTCCACTTGATTGGTCCAAAATTGATTTCTACTAGGAAATATGTATGTTGTTCGGCCATCTATGCCAGTGACGTACTGTAGAATGATAGGCAGAAGGTACAATTGTCATTCATAATTTCAGGAGGATGTGTGACTGTGACTTCTTTTCCTTCCATCCTAATCCACTCTTCCGTCCATCAGTGAATACATTCCGGGAACATTTTGCGGCTGCGATCGATTCCTTCCAAGACGCGGTGAAGTGCCTGTCCGAGTTTGTGTGCAACGCAGCTTTCCCCGACACCAGCATGGAGGCCATCCGACTCATCCGCCACTGCGCCAAATATGTCTCAGAGAGGCCACAGGTTGGTGCAACTTGGCTTCCCTCCACTAATTTCTACATCACATGTCCTGGCCTCCTTGTCCTGCAGGCTCTTAGGGAGTACACCAGCGATGACATGAACGTGGCCCCCGGGGATCGGGTTTGGGTTCGCGGCTGGTTTCCCATCCTGTTTGAGCTGTCTTGCATCATCAATCGCTGCAAGTTGGATGTGCGCACCAGGTATGAGCTAATGAGTCCTGCTTAGAGTTTCTGTTCATATCCTGTGTGTTTTACCAATGCACAAAACGTCATTCCAGCCTTTGCTGCAATACGGTAGGAGGTGGCCTCCTTCCTGTGGTTCCGTTTTGAACTTTGAAGCATTGTTTGCTCTTGACAGAGGTCTTACAGTCATGTTCGAGATCATGAAGAGTTATGGCCACACCTTCGAGAAACATTGGTGGCACGACCTCTTCCGAATTGTCTTCCGCATCTTTGACAACATGAAGCTCCCGGAGCAGCAGACCGAGGTAAGGTGTTTCTGGTTTGGGATTCTTGAGAAGATGGAAGAATCTTAATTAGCTATAATTCATTCGGTGTTAAGGTGTGGCTCTCATTTGTGGCTTCGCTCTGTGTGTACAGAAAACAGAGTGGATGACGACAACGTGCAACCATGCGCTGTACGCCATCTGTGACGTGTTTACACAGTTTTACGAGCCTCTCAGCGAGGTCCTGCTGGCGGACATTTTCACGCAACTCCAGTGGTGTGTTCGGCAAGGTGAGTGTTGTATTATCACAACCTGCTGAATATGCAATTTTTACTACATTGCGTCTCTCCCCTTTTCTTTCCTTCAGACAATGAGCAGCTGGCTCGTTCGGGAACCAACTGCCTGGAGAACCTGGTGATTCTCAACGGGGAGAAGTTCAGTCCCGAAGTGTGGAACATCACCTGCTCATGCATGCTGGAGATCTTTCAAAACACCAGCCCTCAAGTGTACGCAAGCTGGCCATGAAATTTCTCTTCCATAAAATGCAAATGTCTTTGCTCAATGCATCTTGATCTTCCTTCATCAGCTTGTTGACATGGCGACCTGCTGGACAGGAGGATGACGCTGCTGACGGCAAGCACTTGGTGAGGACAAACAAAGCACAAAATATCAGGTCTTTTAATGGCAAATAATTTGTTTATAATATACTGTCTATATTTTGCAATGGACTTTGAAGAAAAAATAGTATAATGACTAATTGGAAATGATTTTGTCAACGCATGGCATGATTCACGTACTCTTGGGGAAGAGGGCGTTCCGTGATCACAGCACTGATTTAAAGTGTATTTCAGGATGTGGACTTTGACACCCAGTCCCAGAGCAGCTATGATCGAGCTCTTTCGGAAAGAGCACACAGCCAAATGTCCAGTGATGACACCTGGAAGGGCAAGTCCAATGCTCGTGAGTAGAACACATACTGAAGTTACTAAACTTTTTTGCTCCTGTTATTTGTTTGTTTAACAATATTCTCAGTGGACAATGTTTTTTCCCCCACCCTCAGATGTCTGTGGTGCTTTTCTGTCCTTGCAGGAGTTTCAGACCACAAGTTGTTTGCAGGTCTGCTCATCAAATGTGTGGTGCAGTTGGAGCTCATCCAGACCATTGACAACATTGTCTTCTACCCGTCGACCAGCAAGAAAGAGGACGCCGAGAACATGGCTGCTGCACAGGTAGCAAAAATAGCAAGAAGAAATGTGGCATCAGTGGATTTGCTAGCCTTTGAGTCGCACACTAACTGAGGTCGTCGCTCTATTAGCGAGACGCTCTGGAAGAAGCGGTGACCGACGTTGGCGGTTCGGATTGTGATCAGGGGATGTACAGTCGTATGACCTCCGCTCACCTCTTCAAGCTGCTAGACTGTCTGCTGGAGTCGCACACCTTTGCCAAGGACTTCAACGCCAACAACGAGCAAAGGACGGCCCTCTGGAGGGCAGGTACAGCAAAGCTCTCATTCAGCCGCATACGGAATAAGGTCAATTTTTATTTCTAGTATTGTGTTGCTCGCCACAATTGGAGGACCAAGATCCTGGACATGCGAGGCCAGCCAGGGGTGTTAATAATTTTGTCTTTATATGCATACCCGATGGAGATGTCTAATGTGATGTTGACAGGCTTCAAAGGAAAGTCCAAGCCCAACTTGTTGAAGCAGGAAACTAGCAGCCTCGCCTGCAGCCTGAGGATTCTCTTCCGAATGTACTCGGACCCCCAGCTGCGTGACGCGTGGCCTGACATCCAAACCCGACTGCTACTGTGAGTGCAACACGCAGGACCGCTTTTCAGTTTACAATGTATTTTTATGTTTAGTCCTGAAAGAACAGCATTAACATAATACCCACATTAACCCAAGTCATGAACGAGAGGCAGGGCTCGAAGCTTATTTTTTGCCCAAGTTGCCCTCGGGCAAGTTGGAGAAAATTTTACTTGCCCGAAACAAAATTTTACTTGCCCGAATTTTTTTGGAGTGGATTTCTACTTGCCCGACACATTTTTGCAATAAAAAAGACAACACTATAAGTTTTGCCTTCATATGCCTTCGTATCCGCCAACCGGAAACAAGCTCTGCTGGTGCGCAGGCGCAGAAGAGCCAGGGACGAGTGAGGGAGCATGCATTTAATTACGAAGCGCTTTGCCGTTATCAATGTATTGCAGACTTACACGAGAAACTAACCGCTCCCTAGAAAACAAAATGTCGGACCAGAAGCGGCAGAAGTTGCGAGAAATTATGCACAAAATCGTGTTTTTACAGCTTGAAAACATGGTATTATGGCAGGGCAAGTTCGGGCAAGTGAGGAAAAAATTCTACTTGCCCCTCTGCCATCGCTACTTGCCCCGGGCAATCGGGCAATCGTTAGTTTCGAGCCCTGGAGAAGGCAAGCTATCTTGGGAAAAAAGAAAAAACAAAACCTTTCCAGAACGGAACATCCAATTCGAATTATTCTCAATGTTCCAGCTGTTTTATAAGAATATAGTTCTATTCTTGGAAATTTTTTCATCTCGATAAAATCAACATTGCAAATCTATGAAAATTCTAACTTTATTCATGGGAAATTATAAGACTGTTAAAATAAATAAAACAAAAAATTAATAAAATAAAATACTACACTTCATTTTTAATAAAATGACTTAATTCTTGAAACTTTACTACTTCTGCAATAAGATGACTATTTTTAAAACAAAACTTATCACAAATAATTGTCAATAAAAATGGACTATAACTTATTTCTGAAAAGTGTGACTTTGCATATTCCAAATGACAGAAACTTTTTTGTTCTTAACATTGGCACTTGTCACTTAGTATGTTGCGGGAGTGTGAGTGTTCTCAAATGACATCTTGTGAAGCTTGTGGCTCCCGATCTGGTGTTAAAGTGATGATAAACAACAACCAACTGTTTCATTTGCATAAACTGCAGCTCTGCTCTTACCTCATGTTGGCCTAAATGTGTTGTTGTTTTTATGGAGGGGCAGAGCACCTGGTTTGTTGTATTTGTGCAAACAAGTTGTGCCGTACTGGTGTTGTCACCCAGGCTGCTGACTCCCAAGAAATATTTTGACTGATGATGCTGCAGCCGTGCCGTGATCTATATTACTACTTCAGTTGCTGCAATAGCTGTAATAGTGCTGTAATGTGACGCCCAACTCTGAAACTAATGACTGTTATTCATCAGACTTATTGATAATACTGTTGCTGCTGCATTGCCAGGGTGTGCAGTGAAGCTCTGGCCTACTTCATCGGTCTCACGTCGGAGAGTCACAGAGAGGCTTGGAACAGTCTGCTCATGCTGCTCCTCACCAGGACACTCAGGCTGCCTGATGAGAAGGTACAAACACACTCAGAGCCACACACACTGTCACCTAATTCTAAAATCAAAGTGTCTAATTGGTGCGCATGTTTCTCCTGCCCCAGTTCAAGCCGCACGCCTCGTGCTACTTCTCGCACCTGTGCGAGATGATGCAGTTTGACCTGATTCCCGAGCTGCGCGCCGTTCTGCGCCGCTTCTTCCTGCGCATCGGTGCCGTCTTCCACATCGCCGCTCCGGGGCCACGGCAGAGAGATGGCCCCTGAGAAGACCCCCCCCCTCCCAATTCCCTTCACCCTTCATTTGTCCCACCGAAGAAGCTGACTGTGACCAGCAGTCTGCCGACTCCTCATTCATCTCATACTGGTCATGGTGCCATTACACCAAGGGGTGTAAATGGTCAAGACAAAACTTGACTAAACGGCTTGGCTCAAGGAACTTGAAGGACCTTCCACCTGCTCTCTCTTTTGGCCACCTGTGCCTGTCGGGAAAAGACCATTTGTGAGTCAGCCGCCCTGCTACATCACACTTTCTGCTGTCACACTGCAGCATTGGCTTGTTTACAACTGTGTTGCGTCCCAAGCCTGCTAATGCATTCCTTGAGTGCGGTGGCCCGCATTTCTTCCCATCTTTGCTTCTGCCATCGCATCGACTGGACCCGATAAGGCGGTCGCTCCTCTTCTTTTTGCACATGTCGCTCTCACCTTTTGTCGTACAATGCAGTGTTTAAAGATAAAGGACGTTTGTAATTATTTAAAGTGCATTTGAATATTTTTGGGAGAATCATTCCTTCCCCCCCTGTCACAATGGATGTCTAATTTTCTTCCCTAAAGACTAGGGAATCTATAAATATATATAAATATATACAGTAAATGCAAAAATGCAGACTGTCACGTTTGCAGTGTAAGATTCAATGTATGATATACGCTGGAGATGAAAATGCAATGATGGTTCTATTATGTTGTGATGTTATCTTTGAGCGTTGAAGTTATCAATAAACTGAAATTCTGATCAGTTTAACATTGAAACCAATCACTTCAGTACAATGGTTCACCTCAGATGTTATGTTCACACATCATGTTGCTGCTGTCAGGTAGAAAACCTGTCTGTCCAACTGTCCAAACTCACATTGGTCTGCACTAACATCATCTGTTATGTGTGGATTTTTAAACACTTTAGTGTTGACGCTTGAATGCTTAAATAAGTTTTGCAAAACTCTCCCTTCCCCTTAATTCGGTGGGAGACTTGCAACATTGTCACCTCAAGATTGAAAGTGGATGTTTTTTTTAGACAATAATGAGTGAAATAGGGAGGTTAAATAGATTTCATTGAATCAGATATTTAAAACTGGTCAGCCACTAAGGTAAGTGCAAGCAGATTATTTCTGTATATTAAACTGCTTAGTCATCTCAGTTTTATTCATTGCATCACTCATGGATCAAAGACCTTTGAGAAAAGAAAGAAAGATCTAACCACAGTTTGCCTTTATGACAAACTAAAGGCATTTTGTTGCGCGCCCCTTGTGAGCACTGACTTTGATGTGTGGCCATATATCAAACCAATAATAAAATAGAATAAACCTAATATGTTAGGCAAATGGCAAATTATTGTTTGATCTGCAATTTGACCACTACATTTCCTGGTTCAATTAAAATTGGCGTTTGAAAATTCCTCTATTATACAATGCACATGTTGGAAAACGACAAACTCAGTTAACCAAAATGCATCTTCAATTCATCTTGACATTTCCCACGAAGCCTAGAAAGAAAAAAAAAACGTTTTGTGAGCAGTGTATTTTAATTTCCTGAACCTGATGTTTGAAATATGAATATTTACAACGTATTATTTTCAAGAAAAATGTGGAATGCTAATAAAAGCATTGATGACACTCAATGTGCCGTTCAAACATTTCTTCTTCTATGGATGGCAAAATGCATACCATCGTCTGTCCATCAAAGCGTAGGTGATGACGTCAAAGTTACGCGTCAAAGAGATCAAAGATTTGTGCGGTGACGCCACAGTGCAACACTTCAGTTAAGTCTGATTAATGTCCAGCTGCACGCATCGCCTTCAGTCTGCTGTCATCTGGGCCTGCAACCACCAAACACCTCAATAGTGGTAAGTAAACATAATTTGGATGTTTTGCTAACATGTTGGCCTATGTTCAATTTACAAATAACACGTTGACCATTTTTTTTTTGTCTGTGCACGCGCGCGCGTGTCTGCTTGTGGGTTGCTTAAGCTGTTTGTTTAGCTTATTAAAATAGTTCTCAATCGTGGTGGTAAGTACTTTCAAAAGTGAATATATTTTTCGTCATATTGTCTCGTTTTGAGTGTACCCAATGTAGCGGAGGCTTTTAAGATGAGGTTACCGGACCTACGAGGGTCCATCAAGCGTACGTTGAGGGTCTGCAATATTGCTAATCAATAATGTTGAATGACGTTTAAAATTGCATGTCTACATATGGAAAACAGCACGGCAATAAACAAACTTAATAAAGCAATTTCTTTTGTACCTAGGCCGTAGGTGAATTAATAGCGCTAAATAATATTTTGTAGGAGGTCAATATTGTTAGTTCACTAAAGCACTAACAAGCATCACTAATGGAATGTGAAAGACTCATACTCACTTCCAGAGTACAGATCAGTTGTATTTAACTTACAAAGTAAATATACAAGTTGTAAAAAAAAAAAAAAAAAAAGACAACACACAGGGAGACTGTAGCAACTGAAAAAATCAAGTTGGCTGACATTTTTAGACGGAAGTCCCTTCCTGGTTGTGGCATCTTGGTATTCAGATTTTGATTGCCCAATTAAAAACAAATTAGACTAATTCATGAATAACTTATAGTAACTAATTCTGGTATTGTTTCCCTAATTATATTTCCTCATATTTGTAAGTTAGCTATTGAAACACTACTGCTTCATGCTTCCGTAGCAAAAGTCCATTCTCATATTCAGAATGGCGCGCGTGAGAGACTGTAGTTTAATTCAGCAGTAAACTCAATTTTCCTTGGAAGTGTCTTGTTTCCTCAGCTTTGCCCCGCCTCAGCAATGCGCATCAATACATCTCCCCTGGTATTGCTTTCCAGGGTAGAGAAATTTCCCCCTCTCGATGGGGGCGGGTGCAAGGCGAAGTGACCACTGGGGGGCGCGCTGCGTCTTTGTGAGTGGCTTGGTGGGCGGTACCCAACTAACCACTAGCTTCTTCTAGCTATCGATCGTCGGCGTTTAGCTCGACGGTTTTGCAATGACTGGATTGTTTCTTTCGGGTGAATACTGCAAGCCGAGGCGACCAGAAATGGTTCTTTGGAAACCGCCGTACAAGTAAGAACCGTCCTTGTTTGTTTTCGTAAAATAGACACTACGTTTGATCAGCAGTTGTGGTTTTTGAAAAACGGCGGAGACAGGCTACGTTTCGTTGCTCTTGCTAGCAGAGGACGGAGGTCGATAGAATTGGAAGAGTCCCCCACTAATATTTCATCTGAGTAGTTTTTCCCTCTGAATTAAAACGATGTTCTTTTTCATATTAAAACAATGGATATAACTGAATGAGCATTTGCTCTCATTTCCGCTTGAATGCGATTGCAACTCAATGACAGCTACATACGTGCAGCTCATTTAGAGCTGGCAGAGCGATGTGTCCCTTATCGTTCCAATGTGTTAAAGTACAAATGGCTGGACTCACGTCCGGGCGGTGTCTTATAAGGAGTTTTTATAAACTGCATGCATTTTTACTCAGCGATTATGACAGGAGAGCTCGCGCTGCCTTCACAATCCCACACAACTCATTTCCCCCAATCGGAAATGCCAGACGTCTTCCGGTCTCTTTTGTTTTTCAAACAGTACTGCCTTTTTTTAGCATTACGTGAACATCATAGCCGCCTGGCAGATTAAACAATTCTAAAGGTTTTTTTGTTAGATTGTAATTACGACAGGCGTGGCGCCCTTATTGGTATAGAACTGGAGAAACAGTAATTGAACTGCGTCTTTCATGATAATAGGGAAATTCTCCACAGGCTCCTGAAAGCGTCTTGTTACGTAATCTAGCAAGTGGGCGTGTTCGTGGATGGGGGGGTTAGGGTGATTACGAGTAGTGTACACGCGCTCTCCGCCACACAAAAGTGGGCTTTACCGTTTAAATTCTCGAACACTCTGATAGTTTGGCAGACGGGAACGAGCAGGGACGAAGTCGTCGTCTTTTTAACAAACGTGCAGGTAAGACTCCATCTTTCCTCCCCCGTACACTTGGCGTCCACGCGTGTGTGTAGTATTGTCTTAGTTTAGCTTTTGGATGCCAATCAAATAGATGCTAATGAGGAGGTTTGGACTATTGCCTTGCTGGGATCTCCCTTTCGTGATAAAAGAGAAAGCTGAGCCAAGACGGCATTTGTCTGTTCGGAGAGGGACGAATTGTGTCGTCCAGGTGCCACATTCGCGTGGTACAAGTTAGCACGCGTGCTGCCCTTGTGTTTACGTGTGGTACGTGGCTAGCCCAGCCACGTGGTCCGTGGAGCTTGAGAACATGTGGCCACTGTAAACACGGCCAGGTCCGTCAGCCTGCTCCAGGCTCGCTTTCAAAATGTCATAAACAACAGCAACGTGTTAACTCTAGTTTACAATTTTAAGTAGAACTGAACTGGGGAAGTATTTTTTCCCCCTACTTTCGCCTGCTTTTGTGCTTGTTCCATCGGGGATGTATTCGTTGGTTTCACCTCCTCAAAGCTCAAGCTGTGTTAAATGTGGCCTTTCACAACAATAACGAGAAGTTAGTAAAACGTCTGTACATTTATTTAAAAAAAAAAAAAGAGTTAATAGTTTATTTTTGTTGTTGCTGCTGTACCGAGTAAGGTTGTCTAACCGCACTGCGTTTTCCCCACATAAATCTTTCTTCCCCAATTTCCCCAAAATTTCTCCCACTCTTTGCGTTTATTAAAAATAAATGGGAGACAATATGCCAAACACCTTTCGCGCCACCACCCTTTTTTGACCAGAGTTATTTGATTATTTCGTTTTGACTAGGGTTTTTTAAATGTTTGATTATTATGGTAAATGTTTGGTAATTATTAGTTTGGAATGAAAACGGATTGTTTTATTTGAGCTTTCATATTTTGTTTTTTACCTATGTATGGAGTATTTGTCGATTGCTGCATTAAAAAAAAAAATCACCAAGCTTTGTGTAATAAACTAAAATTCTCAAATGATTTTGACCTTTCTTCTGTCCAAAACCAAAGTAAATTCTATTGAAAAGAACCCCTAAAGCTCATGTATAATATTGACAAATTCAAAAGCAAAGAACAGTTTTGCTTTAAGTAATTAACATATTTTTTATAGATATCAAGAAAAGGACATCGTCTTGGAAATGTCTCTTTGTCAAAAGACAATCCTTAATAAATATATTTTTTTAATGTTAGACTTTAATTGGATGAGTGGAAAACGAGGTGACAGACTATCTTGCATGGCTGGTCTGGTCAGTACGGCTGCTGTCCAAGAGCGAGGCTACACTCCCTCCAGCTCTCGTATGCTTGTCTGATGTAAAGTTGTGCCGGTGACAAATACAATCCGTTTCATTGCTCAAGTTGATTAACCACTCAGCTCCTAATTGAACGTTGTTTATCACCGAGTGTAAGTCTCAAGTGATGTCTTTGGTATTTACCAATTGGTATTTCCAATGAAAGGTGTACATAATATGATGAACGTCATAGCTCCGATTAGACTGTCGGTACTATGCTGTGACAACTGCAGCCACAACACTGAACCTTTCAAATGTAAAATAAAATACATTGTTGATGCTGCAAAGGCATGAGTTTTAATGTCTTTTCTAGGGTGGCATGACACAAAGCATTTGACGCTTACCTGTCTTGGTTTACTTCCACCTCTCTGTTGTTGGCCTGCTTGTTGCATGGTAGCTGGCAGAAGGTCTTTGGGGGTTTGCTCATGATCCTCCCTTCTTTGTGCCCACAGCCACTGCGACAGTGACGGCACAAAATGAAGGAAGCCCCACCCCCCCCCCCCTCCTCTCTCTTTGTTGCAAAAACCCACCTTAATTAACTGACCTGCCATATTGACAAGACGCTAATCCAGCATTCACCACCCAACTGGTACAAGCGGTTGAAGGTGTGATGCTCATCTGTGGTCCACCAAGTGCCATTTTGGTTTTGAGACGGCGCCAGCAAAGAGACGAGACGGCCGCGAGCGAGCGTTGACGCATCGTGTTAATGATGTTATGAATCAAAGCTAATAAGCCACCGCCAAAATCGATAACATCGGCGCTCGCGCTTTGTGTCTGGGAAATATGCTTTTCATTTTCATTCTGCCTGACGTGCAGATGAGAGCAAGTCAAAAGCGAAAGGTGGGAGTTTATGTGAGCAGTTGACAGAGCCTCGAGACTCACTCACCTAAACCTCACCTTCAGTGCCCCACCACTCCCTTTGTCTTCCGCATCCCCCTCTCTCTCGCTCTCTCACACACACAGGCACACGAGCGTCTCATTAATTGAACTACCATCTGCTCCATATGTACCATCCCAATTAGAGGGATTGAACTTTCACCCCACCTGTCTAAATCTGAGAGGTGGAACTATACGAACACACTGGCACGCACACACTCGGTGTAAACTGTCCAGACTTTGAGCCTTTTTTTGTTGTCTTTCCACAGGGTCTGAACTGGATTGTCAGCCTTGTGTAGTGTTTTTGGTCTCCGCCCCCTCAAGTGTCCTCTGGACCTCGGCTGGCCATGGTGGTCTGAAGAAAGGGGAGGTGCTGCGTGCGTGCGTCTTGACTCGAAGGGACCCGGAACGAAGAGAAGCACTTTCCCAAGCCCGATTCCAATATGTCTCAAAACCGAGAACTTGTTGAGTTTTACGTTAGCTATAAACTCTCCTTGAGAAACTACCCCCTCAACCTCGTTGGACTCACACAGGAATTGAACAGGACTGACGGCGGCGCGGAAGCCTCAGGCGAGGAGCAGCGCATGCAGACGCCCGCCAACGGGACTACCAATGGCACCAGTCCCCCAGCGTCGCCGCCACGACAGACGGCGAGCCTAAACGCGGTGAAGGAGGCCCTGCGGGACTCGGCCAATGAGTTTGAGGTGCGCTACTCCCACGCCTTCAGCGACCTGGACCAACAGCTACACATCACGCCGGCCACGGCCTACCAAAGCTTTGAGAACGTTGTGAATGAGGTATTCCGGGACGACATCAACTGGGGCCGCATCGTGGGGCTCTTTGCGTTTGGCGGCGCGCTGTGCGTCGAGTGCATGGAGAAGGAGATGAGCCCTCTGGTGGGCAGGATCATCGAGTGGATGACGGTATACCTAGATAACCACCTTCAGCCCTGGATTGAGAGCCAAGGAGGCTGGGTGAGTCTCAAATGCATGCACCTCACTGAGTTGTTCACTTAGGCTCGTTGCGGTTAGGCATTGTAAAAGTCAGACTTGCTTCTTTTCACAGCACAATACCGCTTTGGTTCTGCTTTGATTCGCCCCGTTGGGCTCTTGGAGCTCAGGTTCAGAAGTTGTACTTTGCACTAACTAGCAGATGCCAGTGGAAAATCTCAAGACTGTGGCCTAACGTTTTTAAGTTGGCTCTGGAATTTTTTGTGTGTTTGGAGTTGGCTATGGAATGTGTTTGTGTGTTTGGATTCTTTCAACACCGAAGGAGTGGTTCGTTGCTGATTGTTTATGATGTGATTTTGACATGACGTATTGGTAAGGTATCGTCAGATGGTCATGGGAGACTTGAGACTAGATAGAACGCTGTCAACAGAGGCGCAGATTGTGCACTAACAATGGTCAAATCACAGCTTGCTCAGCTGCTGGCTAATTGATCAACAACTAGACGCTCGATGAGCTCAATGAACACAGGAGGATATCGGCCTTTGGAGCCGCCGTGCCGTCCGCCCGCCGTGCCTGGGGGCTGAGTTGTATCATCTCAGGGTGGGGAAGATTCCAGGCCATCACAGATAGTTCTTTGTTTCACAGCGGTCACTCGATTGGTTCTTGGCCATCCTCTCTCTCTCTCTCGCTTTTTTTTTTTTTCTTCCCCTCCTCTCTTTCCTGTTCTCCTCCCTTGCCCCGGCCTCTCTTCTAGCAAGCGCTTGTCCGTGGCAGCTGGGGTTGGCTAGAGCCTGGCCGTCCCAGTACAGTCTGACCCGTGTGTGCGCGTGCGCGCACTGCAGGACCGTTAAGGTCAGCTTTTTCCTTTGTGCCAGCCATTTGATGGTATGAAGGAGAACGGCAGCCACGGGGAGGGGTTGTTTATGTCCACTCTGGTGTTCTGTATAGCGGCAGGTCAAAGGCCGACGCTATGGCAACCGCCATCCCAGCGGTTGCTGCGTTGTGCACCTAGGAGGAAAGCTCACTGGGCAGGCCGCACGCAGCTTTTGTCTCTTTGCACGGCCAGATGCCCATTTTAAAAGGGGATGTAACGTACAACGATAGAAGCAGGCATTTAATGTTTCTCCATGTGTTCAATTTGAATGGTGGCCAATCGAGTGTACAATTGGCGAGCCTTGAATGTTGACCATCGTACATTTTTGGAGGCTGGATGTCCAGTTTCAGCGCTTTGAATAAGAGTGCTGCTCACCTCACATATTGCTGCTGCTCATGTTGAGATGGCGTCTTTCTGGAATACACTCTGCAAAATACTTAACTAAATCCTTGTATGCTTACGAAATAGAACGAAAACCACATATCACCTTAACACAATGAATGGCCTGTCAGTCTTTCAGAAAACATAAAAAAAAACTGAACCAAATATTGCTAATATTTACAATTTCATTTCAGGGGTGGACTTGTTTACCTAAAGATGTTGCAGAGTTAAGAGGTGGAATTTGTTTACCTAAAGATGTTGCAGATCTAAGATATTTAAGGCAATTTATTGCTCATGAAAATGTGACCAAGGCCATTATTTTAAGAATGTGACGATATACAAGCACACCCTTGTCACACTTGCGCGGCGTCATCAAGTGTTTGCGTGTCTACGTAACGTGGACCGGGAGAAGTAAGTAAGTAAGTGAATGAATGTTGTCCTGAAAGTTAAATGGCTCAGCGTCTATGCTTTCACTTCTCCTGCCGATGGATAACACTTCCCAGCGCGCATGGTGCCACTTCCTCCGAAGCCCCAAGCCAGCCCTCCCCTCCCTCGGTTGGCTTTTTATTGCACTGTGCAGAGAGCATATAAGTGTGACCCTTCTTGCTTATTTATGAGCACACTCCAGCCGCCAGGGCAGTCCCGACAGCACAGATGGAAACTTGAGTGTTTTACCAGCACAGTATCGTAGCATCATCCCCCCCCTGTTCATATTTGAATTAGTCTCCTCATCAAACAGCCTGTCTCACTTCTTTTTTTTTTTTTGTGGTCTCGACGGCTCAAATTCAAAACACCCCAGATTCCCCGAAAGGCACCCGTTGCAAAACCCACGCAAGACGCTTTCTCGCTCGCTTCTCTATTTTTTGTAGCTCTTGCAACTTGCCTTTCTTTCCCCTTGGCACATCCTCGCAGGGATATGCCACCGGCAGATGTTGGATTGTCGCCGTGAGGCAGGTGTGCCCTCCTCAATGTTAGCTGATGAAATGTTTGTCTGCTAGTCTGCACCACCTAGTTCCTCAGTCGCTTTCAAATGAAGCATTACGGTATGCAGTAAAATGAAGGAGAGATAAAAGTGGGGAAACAAGAACCAGTTGACAGATAATGGGCGACCTTCCAGTCATCTTAGAAGTTTTGACACCCACTTGTAGGCGGCTCCATTTTCAACAAGTCAAGATTTGAGTAGGACAGGGAGTTCCCTGCATAATTTGTCACATCACAAAACAAACACAATAACACACTAGATGAATCAGTCTGCTTTCATGAACGACTAGAGAATTTACACAATACTTGTAAGAGCCTGAAATCAGAAAATTTGTTAAAAACGGCTCTAAAAATTGCTTGATTATTAAATGTGGGCAATTAATTTGATAATCGATTTGTTATTGATTAATTTTGACACTTCCACCTGTATCTCCTAAAATGCTACTTAAGCTCGCGGTTGAAATGTTCTAAAAATGTGACACACCATTTACATCACTGTTAAAATGTTTGTCCAGCTTTTTATTCACTTGGCATTTCAACACTGGAGTTAGAGAATAACACACTCTAACCCTAACCCATAGACCCAGCTAACAATAATAATGAAAACAAAAAAAAAATTCTTAAGGTGTCCTATCTCAATATGACCTTGTCCAAATGACCTGTTGAAATCAACTGGGGGGGGGGGGGGGGGGGGGGATAGTGCTGTAAGACTCTTAACAACTGCACGACCTTGTATGGCGTATCCAGGAGTGTTTAGAAAACAGCTGCTTCTCAAGGAGTCTTCATTTTAGATTGAAACATCCCATCGTAGAAAGAATGTGTCTCGTTCCAAGTTACTGTAGCAATGCAAATATTTCTAGACTATCTTAAATAACAATAGAATGTAGCCAATAAAACTTAATAAGGCTTCAGGAACCGCGTAGGCATCGTGACAATTGTTTGCAATATAGACTATAAATTACAATTTCAGTTCCTCATTGTGAGGAAAATGATTCTGACAACTTGTCATCCAACCTAAGTGTTCAGATAGAATGTGGCAGGGGTCACAGGTTCTGCAGTGTAGAGCAAACCTTGCTGTCATTAATACCACCAGCCAGGCTAGCAAACGATCCCGCCGGAGCTTATTTTGGAGGCCGTGCTGAGCGAGCTGCTGAGATAGTGCCATATTAGCGGTTCCTGATGGGAGATAAATATTCTCGGCCAGAGCCGCGACCGAGCAAAGTGCCCGAGTAAAAGGCCATATATTGCCAGATAATAGACAGACAGGGGAGGAAGCGGCAGTGCCATCGACCCTAATAACACTGTTACCGGCCGAGGAGGCGATTGCAGTGATTACTCAGTGGAGACCGAGCTGCCTCAGGGTCGAGCTACAGCCTTATTACCAATTAGGGAAGAATAATATCTTAACTCGCTTTTGAGGGAAACAATGTCTTCCCCCTCCTCTGGCAGACATAAAAGTCTCTCTGTTCTGAAAAAGCTCGATGGCAGCTGGGTGGAGCTAATGCTTGGGGAAGAAACCTGTAAAAGAAGAAAAGTACTTAAAGGCCATTAGTCCAGTTGTTACATGCCACTAAATATGTAAAAAGCTTAGGTTGCCATCAAATTGCCTCTTTTCTTACCACCAAATTGAATTAGCATTTAAAAGGAAGACCAACACATAGCTTTTTTTGTGGTACAAAACCATGGAAAAGCATCTCAAACTTCCCTCTTTGTCCATTAACATCATGATTTAGTTGTCATGTTGGTGCCATATTATTGATAGATTTGTATATTGATGGTCTTTCTTTTTGAAGTGGCTCATTAATTCATGTCTTATTCCCATTTTGGAATTCCCCATTCTATTTCCATCGAACGTTGCATTGCGCAGTGTGGTTTTGCCTTCAGGTCACCATTGTGAAGGGAACAGACTAGAAGATGGCCAGATGGACACAACCATGCAGTTCCTCCTTTCGCTAAATGGGACTCTAAATCTTACCACCTTAAAAAGCTTTGTTATTATCTGTGCCCCCCAGCATCCCCCCCTCTCATGTAATTAACATAGAGGTGGTTAGATCCACAGTCATCTGTCAGACTGGCTGCCCTAGAAGAGAGGGAAATCTCACCCTCGGGACGCATCCAGCCCGCCTCTTCCTCCGCTCCTCGTCCTTTATCTTCTATACGTCTCTTGCATCTCTTTGCCGGGCTTCCGATCGATTTTTGTCCCTTATTTTTTAGTCTGCGCCTCCCTCGCCACCCCGCCACTCACCTCTCTCGCTCAATACGTCCTTTCCCCATCAATCTTTGTGCCCCTCATGTCCGCGTCCACATCGGCCTGTCAGTCCCCATTGAGATTGTGGCTAAATGAAAGAGAATTTCTTGATCCCCCCTACCCCATATATTTGCCAATTCAGAGCACGTGTACCTTTGCTAATAAACATTGTATGTGTGTGGTTGCGTTAAAAGGACACTGTTTACCGTATCAGGTAGTCTTGCACACAGCTCTTATCTCATGTCAATTTATTTTATATTGTATTTATATTGTGACATGTTGCGGGGGGGGGGGGGAGGGGACAGCGCCACGCTGGACCAATGACTATTTTAAACAAAGGACCTGAAGCCAGCCACACGCACGTGCAAAAAAGTGTTTGCTCGAGTTGTGCACATAACTGGTCATGTATTTAGGTTTTTTTTTTTTAATTTAATCATTCCTAAGGTTGAACCAACTGCAATTTTGCTAACTTCTGACTGCTGGGTTAAAAATTGGACCAACCCAGGTTTTTTCCCCTATTTTTAACCCAAATAGTGTTGTGTTTAACCCAGTGTTATTAGGGGTTTATACATGTAACACACACAAAGACAAAGCTCCAGCAAAACATCACTTCGCATCCAAATTTGATCACTGGAAGGCACTTTAGCTCATTTTTGGGGGCGGCTCTGTACTGATCTGAATGTGCTCATATATATGCGTATCTATTGTTTCCATATGCAGTACGCATGTGTATGTGTCTCTGGATGTGGGCGCCCCCCCTTTTTTTCTTTTTTTTTTTTTTCTTTTCTCATAAACATCCATGATACACAGCTTGGCAGTCTGTGTTTCTTTGTACTCAGTGGTGTGTCACAGTCCCAAGCTGACAATGACAACGAACAGATTGTACCATCTGAGTCTCCCGCTGCTCTGCAATGAAAACATCAGGAATGTCATTTGCGAGTTTTGGTATGCAAGAAGGTGCGCCCGTTGGTCCCTCTTTGTTTTGATTTGTTTAGCCACCTTTAGATGAAACTGTACGGCAAATCACCTTCCCAACCATATGTAAGTAGATGATTATGTGGCAACAAAGATTATTTCGTAATGAAAATCTAATGACAGCTCTATTAGAATGGTGTATACATAGATGCGAGTGGATTTAGTTTATTTGTAGAGGCAAGTTTATTTTTGTATGATTAGCAACAATGTACAGTAGATTTACTTAAAATGGCATCTTTGTGTAGTGGTTCGGTCAGGAATCTGATTAAAATATTTTCCCATTGTGTAGTGTATTAAATATTATATAAACCTATATTTTTATTAAACACAGCATCATCACCAGAGGGATTCATGTTGTACTCTTTTAATTTAATTTTTATCATAATAATCCCAAGTAAACAGTAGTCTGAGGAAAAAATGGCACTTTATTGCAAAATTGTATTATTCAATAAATAGTGAGAGCTACAGTTAATTGTTTTCCTAAGTAAAAAAAAAAAAAAAAGATTTTGAATTTCTTATCTTGATGAAACACAAAAGATAGTTATGGCCTAAATCCAATTTGTACAATTTGTAAGTGCAACTATGCCTATAAACAAAAACTTGTGTGTAAATGAGCAGTCAGATTTTGCTGACATTATGGTGCTGACAATTTTGCACGATGATTCTATACGTTGCTGTCATCCTTGTGAGACGGGCCATATGCGCTCACTTATGCTTATGTGTGCAGCGCAGACATCCAGATGTATAACAGATTAGCAGCGTCTTCACTGTCTAGACTGGCAGCGCTGTCACAAAAGTGTTGCCAGTCCAGCGGCGTGAAGACTTCCCCTATCAGCGAATCCCACACACATACGTACATATCCACCCCCCATGAAAGACACGAAGAAGCCGCCTGTGGCCAAAGATGAGCCACAATGGCCAATATGATGTGCCGGTGACTCAGCTCGACGAGGTTGTAGCTAGTCGGTGACACCATGGTGCACTGTGGCTTTGTGAAGCCAAGGCAAGAATCGTTTTGGTGTGCTGCTCCACTCATCTCAGGCTTAGTGGTAAAATCAGGTCATGAGCAAACAGCCCCCCCAGCCCCCACTCATCATCTTGCCTCCATTTTTACCTCCCTGCTCTACCCCTACGGGTAGCCAGCCCCCTTTCTCATTTCACCCAAATTAAAAAAGCCAACCCTATTGTCTTTTTTTCTTTCTCCACGCACCCCTCTCATTTCAATGCACTCTCTTCCTCTGTCGTATCTGTGATCAGATTATATGGCATATCGCGGGATTAGTGTGGCTTGTGGCGTGTATAAAGATGGAGAGCAGGGGGCATGTTGATGAGGCTTTCATGCAAATGCTCACTGCCCGACTTATGAGGACTAAATGATGATAAAGAGCATCGAGGCCACGGTACCCGTGCGCATCCCAAACACGTTTCAGCCTTGGGGCGCGCTAAGCAATAACGATATTGTCAGCGCCTAAGCAATAAGAGTGCAGATAATAAAACAATTTGTCCACAACATGAAGATGAAATCCTGCTCCACAAATCATGCTCCTTTTCAAGTCTCTCCCCTCATCACTTTGTGGCACACCTTCTTCGTCCTTTCTGAGTTTCCATCCCAGGTTTTCACTCCTCTTGAATTAATTTAAGACTAATCAGGAAGCATGGACATGGCCAGGGCATTAAATGTAGATTAATTTAAGATTAAAAGGCTCAAGCATCAATCAGTTGGAGTGCACGTAATGAATGTCTTAATAGTTCTAAATTAAAAAAACGACAACATGCATATACATTTTAGAATGCAATGGAAAGCTTAATTTGCCATCCTCCCACATATCACTAGTAGAATTTCAACTAAATAGTAGAATTTCTATTGAACAAAAAAGCTAAAACTTAAATGGGTATCAGGTAGTGTGGAAACCTGTGCCCAACCATTATTTTATTTTTTTTACCTTTATATATTCTAACCATTCCCGACGGGTGTAAACACAACCTAAAGTCATGTTTTTTCTGGGGAGGAAAAAAACTTTGCAAAAGAAATCTCATACTCGATATATTATACAATCTCATACTCAAGTAATGATGGTTCTGTAAATTCCTATGTACGTGTTGGGTGAAGGTTCAGGGTTCTCCTGGGGAGATTTTATGTACTGTACTGTCACTCTTGACACATGCTCGTGTACGCACGCACACACACCTGACTTTCCAGTGTATGTTTGCTGTGTAAATTTTGTGTGCGTGTTGACAGAATGGGGTTTTGTGGAAAGAGATCCCCCCGAGTGGGAACAGATTGGTGTCTGAGCCTTCGTGTCCTGACTCATTAATCTTGTCTTTAATTCATGGCCTCACTGTCAGTGCAACACACACAAGCTCAGCAAGCCTTGGTACCAAGGTCCTAAAACGGAGGAAAGCGTACTTTGAGCCTCGTTGGCACAAGTAAAAGCATTGTTACTACAAGGAGGGAGGTTTAATATTTTAATATCCTCATTTGTTCTTGCTTCTTCGCCACTTATTGGAAACAATCCATCACACAAACACACGCCTCTTATCACTGATCTTGGGCATCAGTGCCAAGAATGTGAAATTAAAAGAACAAAGTGGTTTAATGAATGATAGAGCAACCGAGCTGCAGGAATTGTTTACTAGGAAGTCTTGCTAACTGGCAAAGGATTTCATGGAGAGTGTTGGTTGCTTCACTTTTCCCACATCTGTAACTGGAAGAAAAAAAAAATCCTACACGTGAGTCCGTAATGGCATAATGACAAGATATGACTTGTAAACAAGAGTATTGATTGATTTGGCAGCGATTGTAGATTTAAGTATTTTTCAATGTGGTGCCACAGTCTTGGCACGCTAAACTTTGGGCCGCGTCATCCAAATCCTGTTTTAGCAATTTTGCATGTGTTCTTAGCGTCTTTGTCCTCCACAGAAGAACCACCGCCCTCGTCAGTCAGACTTGTAGAGCGTCAGCCATTGTCCCGACATTGCTGGATCGATCCACCTTTCCTTCCTTAAGTTACTGGAACTGGAAAAAAGATGTCTTGACATTCATACCAGATCATTTTGTCTCCTTGTGGTTTGAGTCCTTTATATATGCCTTTGGGCAACTCTTGGCTTGCCGCTTTGTGCTTTTTATTTCTTCATTACTGTGTCTTGGTCATCATTCTCATTTTGGATGCACCGTGAACACTGTGGGTGATGTTTCTGAGCCGCTTGCTGACGTCATCCCGCCTTCTTTGCTTCTCATGCCAGGGAATCGGCTTATCGCTTGATTTACCCGATTGAACTGGGCTGTAAGTTTTTGTGCTCACAAATCCCTTCCTGCCCTGGTCATGTGAGATTGCTGGCAGATTTCCTTGCTTCTCAAAGGTCAAAGCGATCGTGATGAAGATGGAAAAGGGGAGGAATCATGCCGAGGGGGCATTTTTCCTGGAAGAGAAAGTTTTGTTCTGACTTGGCACCGATTTGACCTCCAGATCCAAAGCAATTCAACAAAATTTTTTTTAGTTTTTTAGTTAATTTTTAGTTTAACTAAAGATTATTTTTCAAAATTTGACTAACGTGTTATTTTGTCGATCTAATGCACGGCGTAGATTCAAACAAATGTTTTGATTTACATTCCTTTTTTATGCTGAGGAAAACTTTGTGAGGTTGTTGTAGTAAATGCTAAGAAGACTGCAAGTCAAAGTGTGTAGTAAGTTAGCAAGTTAACAAATCTAATTGAAGTAGGATGACACAGTGATTGGCTGATGTGTTTAGGGATTGTGCAAGCAGCAGGGTCACGTTACCTCACCGGAGCACTCTGTCACTGTAAATAAAGAGTATTTTGTCAGTCACATTACATCAGTGCAAGTTTGCTCCGTAAACAAAAACACAAGAGGAAGGACGTCCTACCACGCATGTACATGTGTTGCAACCAAATGAAAGGTTGCTTAGCGACATTCCTCAAATAGTCACTGGCTCTTTTGGGGTCTTAATGGGTATTGAAGTTGAGTCCTCTGAGTTTCAAGACCAATGCGTTGTTTGTCCAAACCTGTACTACTGGTGGGTCGGGACGCAAAGTGGTCGGAAAAATGTGCAGGGATTCCTCAGGGTACAACTTTACAGACGGACAGCAATGCCCGGAATGGCCATGTGACTTACTGATGTAACAAGTAGGCTACAGTTCAATTGGTCACAGGAAGTTAAGCAGGCAAGAGATGACAACTCCCACATGACCGATTCATTCACTGAACAGAAACTTCGATAAGAACTTTACAAGTAAGGCATCCGGAATATAAAGGCTCGTTCAGGAGGGGTGTGTTTGTGTGATCACTGAAAACTGACTCAGGTTCATCAGCACAGAAGAATGCTGCTCTTTGAGTCATGTATTTATTTATTTATTTTTATATCAAGTGAGTTCCCACACAGTCCTAAACTTTCCATTGTAGCTTCTTGTGTGACCTTGTGTCCATTTGAAAGTCTCTGGCACGCTCTTCACACCATTATACAAAAATGCTTGTGCGCGCAAGAATAGCTTTGACAGCATTGTGTTGAAGGTGAATACTTAACGCTTGGTCATTCTGAACCGCCTGGAACTCTCTGCTGCACTCCAGCATCGAATAAGCATTGTTTGGTCCAAAAGTTCATCAGACTAATGTAGTTTGAAGCAGACTGATGGGAATTGGTTGGAAAAGCGTGGGGACTTGACAATGGGCAATCAGAACAGAAAATTGAAGCCTAAAGGCCATGTTGCGATGTCGGGACAAAAATGTGTCTATTCGGTATTGATTACCTTTTTTTTTTTTTTTTCCATGGCCCATAAAAAAAAAAATTCATGGTTTCAGTGTCAAGCAAAAGACATTTAACGGCTTCGTTTCGGATGACCTTATTTGGAAACTATGGTACTTGTAACACAGAATGTAGGCCGCTTGGGGAGATACCCCAAGCTATTTAGCAACGTGTATTTCTAGTTTTTATTTTCATGCCCAGTTAATCATCGCAGTTATTGACAATTTGATGGATAGGGACCGTTGATCATTCTTCTCACCTACTGCTGGCGATCAAAATTCCCTTTGTTTTTGTTTTTTGCTGTCGGCAGGGAAAAAAAGTCACCCGTGTGTTGGACTTGTTATGGCGCAACACAGGCGCAACCAACCAGACCGAGGTGATGAATAAGAAGCTCCTGCTAATGATCGTTAAAACGTTTCTTTCTCCACATGCTGCAGTGTTTGGACCATTTGTCAGCCACACTAATCAGCTGCTTTCTCGTTGCTGTGGCAACCAACCGCATGATCTCTCAAACCCCCTTTTCCCACTCAACTTGTTTCTTGCTTGAGCTAATCTCTGGGCCCTCCAGGCTTCCTCCCCTACCACCCATAACCCCCCACCCCCCCAAATTCAGAACAAGTGAAAAGCTTCAAAATGTTACGAGGCTTCCCACGTGGGAGTGGATAAAGAAAAAGGTGCGTTTGTGTGAAATGAAAGAAAATGGTGGCTTTAAAAAGGGGGGGGGGGGCTGATGGAATACATTCCTTCCTACTACATAATAAAAGAGTGGCCCTTGGGATCCTTGAATTACAATGACTATCTAATCCAATGGGTGGAAAACAGGCGGTAACAACTTGTTTAAATGGAGCTGATGCAAATGGTAGAGTATGCATCTGGATGGAGTGGTGCACAATTTTAGTATTTTGAGTCGCTGATACCCATGCATGTGCATGTTTTACGCAAGAATACCTCAACATGTGCAATCGCACATGAATGCTTAGTATGCAAATGAATGAATAGCGAAAGATATAACAAAGAGGAAATGTGAGAAATTGAATTTGGCACTGTTCAACCTTCAAATAACATTGCTAGTGTTTTTCATCACACGTGTTTCCCCTGATCGTAGCGCCTAAGTTTAAGTGGACCTCTCCGGTATGTCTGTCTGAAGGGCAACATTTTGCTCGTGTAATGACCCTTTCGGTCCGTTAAGATGATTTAAGATCATTTACGCAACACTCACAATGTCATCAAAGCAGCACATTTACATTTTGCATCGCAATCAGCATAATCAAACGTTTACTAGCTAAATTTGCTCTTCATCTGGTTGTCCGCCCTTGTCGTATGAAATATTCGTATTTTTTTCAATATAAGAATTGAGGCTGAATAAGTACATGATCTAATGTCGCTATGGCGACAAGAAATGCAACAAGCCTTTGAATTTGTTAACTATTCACAACTATTGTTGAGGGCTTATGTGTTAATTTAAGCTCATCAGCAGCATGCCCCTCAGGGTTTGCATCTTTTGTTACTCCCAAGTGATCGATACAGCTTGTGCACTATTGACATGCCCTGGCTTGTCCCTCGTATAGGTGTCAGTCACTCTCATCACAAGGTGCTTGGCCATTCCACCCACATTGCTCACATTGCTTCTGACTGATTACACAAGAGTTGCATAGCCTTTGTTCAGGCCGCCCATTTCTCGTTAGAAACAATGAAGTCAACTATTGAAAGCAAGCATGACTCATGATTCCAGAATTTGTCAATCCCTGGTGACAGCTTTGGTCTGCTTGATTAAGTGTGTCCTGTCATCCTGCCCCCACCCCATTTGTGTCAGAAGTCATGGCGGTGTGGCGGTGGGTTCACTCAGGGTTTATGTTTGTCTGGAGGGTTGCTCTTAATCTCGGTATGCACCACAATCGAGGCTTGAGGAAGGCAAGGCGACATAGAAAGAAGAAAGAAGTCTTTTTCTCGGCCGGTTCCCCGCATTCCGAATTCAAGTTAACAGTCTCAAGGCCCACGCTTGGAAGGTTGGAATGCATGGCCGTCACCACCTTCTGCCATGTCCTCACATTTCTTTTTGATACGGCAGGACCTCCAAAGTCAAAAGGATTTGATTAATTTCAAAACAAATACTACTTAGTTCAACTTTGTCCATCTTGTGTGTCCACGTGTTAATGCCAAGAGCAAGAGGCGAGGTACGTTTGTTGCCTTAAATCAGTGCTTCTCAATTATTTTCTGTTACGCCCCCCCCTAGCAAGAAGAAAACTATTCGCGCCCCCCCCCCTCCCCACCGTGACTATCCTAACTTGTCTTGTAAGTCGTAAAATGTTGCACTGTCGCAAACGTGACAGAAGTAACAATGAGAGCGCCACTGCCCCCTGCTGTAGTAAACGCGCAATTACACTTTATTCTAGTACTGCCAAAAAAAAAAAGCCTGTTCCCCAGGGTCACACGCGCCCCCCCAGGAATAGCACCGCGCCCCCCTTGGGGGGCGCGCCCCACTATTTGAGAAGCACTGCCTTAAATGAACCTTGTATGCAGTTAAAGTTAGTAAACATTGACAGAAGATGAATGGACATAACCACTTGGGTTACACCCACAGCGGCGAACATCAGTGCAAGAGCTCATTTTCTTTAGAAATTCAGTGCTCACTTTTTTTATTTAGTCATTGAGATGATACTTTGGAGGGGTGAACAAATACTGCATCATGTCATCCGAATATTGCTCATGCTCAAGGGAGAATACAGCTGCTTTTGTCATTTATCATGAAAGTAAGCACGTGTTAAAATCCAAAGTCAAAACCATTTTGTCTGATTAGAAGTCACGTTGAACTGCGTAATATAGGCCCAAAAGTAAAAAGGTGCATTTATTTATCTTTTTCGGCAGTCATGTCAAGCACGATTGATGCCAGAAGAGAACGGTCATATTGTTTTTTTCTGTTCACCACAGTGGTCTCTTTTCCTTGTACAATGAACACGTATCAACACAAAAGACTTGGATAATGGTAAAGATATTAAAAAGTTGCATGACAATTGCTTTTTATGCACTCGGGTTTTACGTGCGCAAACGCACATAGGATTGAGGTCATTGCGCCGTCTTATCTTCCACCAGCATGTCGACACCCAGCAAAATTCTTAGAAAACTTTGCAAGATTTGTTGGTTCAGAAGTTCCTGTCAGTGCAACGACATTACACGATGCACTCCTACGCACTCTTGAGTTTTTTCATCCTGTGATGCTATTGAGTTTGAAGTTGGAGTGAACATTTACGGAACTCAAGGACCCCATGAAAATGCTTTGTAAATGAGTCTGAATATTGAAATCGTATTATCTGATTGAGTGAAGGTGTCTCACTGATTCAATCAACAGGCCGATTAGTCTTATTGAACTTCTTCTGTAGTCATATCTTGTTTCCAGAAACAGCCATCAACACCTCCGCAACAGTTTCACTTTTCTGCCTCATCTGTCTGCAGTTTCCCGTACAAGGCCAGAATGTTCCACTTGTTTGGTTCGCCCCTCCACGCAGAATTAGTCATGGCTCATTTTTGTCTGACTAATTGAGAATGACTGGCAAGTTTTTGAAGGCACTTAGGACAACATGGGCATCATCAGCACTGAGTCAGTTTGCTGTCCATTGTGAACCTGACAGACGCCACCTAATGGTGAAAGTTATTGGTTTTTATTTCCAGGAAATGATTTCAGTGGGTGGTGGCGGCGATGTGGGCCCTGAGCTGCAAAAGAATGTCAACATCTCACAAGAATCTCCTACAGCATTACTGGAATGAGGGCAAAAGGGACTAGTAGCAAATCCTAAGGTTCCTCCCTTGTATCTAAAAGGTGGTGTTAACTTGTTTACCATACACAGTCATGACCAAGGTGGTTGTTGAAACTTTTCACTTTATTTAACCGGTGCTCAATATGTGTTGCTATGGTGACGTAGACTCTCTACACAGCTGTTGGTGGATGTATGAAGCCTACAGTTGGACAGCTTGATAGAAATTCTAAAGGAGGTGGTGGACTTGACGCATCAATACATTTTATTTGTCAGTAGGTGGCACCTCTAAATGTCTTCAGGGCAGGACAGTTATCACATCTGACTCGGGCCCATCGAATTGCTCGACTATTGAAAAATGATCGGCTTACGGAGTCTATTGAGGCATGACTTCTCAAGGCGTCATTGTGTGTTTACTTGATATCTGAGATGTAAGATACGTTTTACCTGGATGTAAATACATTTGGTGAGGTTTTTAATATGCAAATGATGGTGCAGAATCCACGTTTGTTTCCGGTTCTTAAACATGATACAAGTGTGCCCCCTGCTGGTTGCTGTCGGGTTTTCAGAGGTAATGCAAATGCGGAGTTACTGTAAAAAAGCAATACATAAACATTTGTGCTCACGGCGCACGCTTAATTTTGAAAGATTAGGCACATCATTTTTTAGACAAACCATAAACAAGTTACCAATTTCAACACTTAATGTTGAATGCACATTTTACTACAGATTATTTTACATTTTATTTACGATAAATATATGAAATTAAGTTTATAAAATAAAAAGATTAAATCGAGCCAATTCAGTAAAGAGAATCGTGCGCCGTATATTGAATTAAACTCTTGACGGACTACAGAATAAGAAGTGGGCTGGATTGAGCTCATGGCTGTTTTTTTTTAGATTTGTGCAATTTTACCTGATCATCCAAACAACTGTTAGCCTTAAATGATGTTCCCCATGTTTGTTTTCCAGGAGCGTTTTGCTGAAATCTTTGGCCACGACGCGGCAGCGGAGATACGCCGCTCCCAGGAGAGCTTCAAGAAGTGGCTGCTGGCTGGGATGACCTTGGTGACCGGTGTGGTGGTGGGCTCGCTCCTCGCCCAGAAGCGCCTGTGATGCCCTCATCTTACACACTTAGACGCATACACATAAATACACGACACAAGTTGAAGGTTCTGTTTGCCATCCCCTATTGGACTGAGAATTGACCTTGTTGTTTTTGGACTGCTGTGAGAAGCAAGTGGAAGGGGAGAGTCTTTGTGTTCACATCACCCTTCCCACCCCTGCCATTAACCTCAGCATAAACACGTAGACATGTTATTTGCAGGAAATTTCTTCCTTTTTATGGCCCCTGTTTGGTTTTCTCTCCGTAATCGCGCACACATATTATTCATTCTATCTATACTACCCATTTTGATCCTCCGAGGAGGCTAAGGGTTGACCGACCACCAGAGTATGTGAACTAGCCTGACAAACGTTACAGTGCACACTACCCACAAAAATGTTGAGCTTTTGGGCTTTCAGGTGCAGTTTCAGAATGAACCAGAATTACCTGTACCACAAGGTCAAATGAAAATTTACCTATAAAGGTGTATGCCTTTTAGGGTTATCCTGATATTGCACCTGAAAGCCTTGTGTAGCTTTTTGCAAGTAGTCTATATAAATCTCCAAAAAAGCTGTTCCAAAACTTCCGAAAGCATCCAAGCCACAAATTATCATAATATATAGTAATGAACATTTGTTTGCATCATTATCTATTTTTATTTTTTTTTTTGTAATTTTTGTTTTTTGAGGGCGGGTCCACGCAAGTTCCCGAAACTCGATCTAAATTGTCAGCATGTTGTCGGCCTTGGCTACTCCTTTGGCCTGGTGTCGACGCCATTCCTGACGCTGGCAAGACATCACAAGCTCGAGCATGGCTGTGCCATATGGAAAGCGAAGGGCAGGATGTGGTTATCGGAACAGTAAAGAAAATTAATAATAAACAACAAAGTGCTGCATTCCTCTCTGATACTGTCTCGCATGGTAGTTTGTAATGTGTGGTGCTTTTTGTTTATGAGAAGACATTTTAGCTGTTGAATGCGGCTGTATAAAACAAAAGTGAGCTTACGTTTTGCTCATGTGCTTTTAGTTGTATTTGGATTTTTAAGACAATTGAACCCCAGCACTCCCAGCTGATTTATTGCTCAATTTTGAGTGGTGTTTTAATTTTTTTTTTCCCCGAATGTTTACGTTCAGCCAGCCAGAGCACAGTCTGCCGTGTTTGTGTGTGTGTGTGTGTGTGTGTGTGTGTGTGCGCGTGCGTTCGTGTGTGTGCGTGTGTTGGGGGGGCACGTTGTCCTCGTTTACTAGACAGTAGCTGACAAATGCAGCAAACGTAGCAGCTCACACCGCAGATAGGACATTTCTCAGCATGACCATGTTAGATATTTGGATGTAAAGTTGTAATGTTGATAGCACTGATCATTTAACACCCCCTGTTAAACATTTTCAATATGAGCAGTTAATAAAAGTTTATGATGCATTCATGTCTGCTTGTCTCATGGTTTGCACTTTACATCCTGTTTGGAAATCGGCAAAAGTCAAGATACTTATCGCCATAATACAACAATCTCCTTCAATTCTTTATAAGGTTGAGGAGCCTAATTGAATTTTGGAGATATGGAACCAGTCACCTTGATGATTGCTCCTTTCGCCTCGTCACCACCGTCCCCCTTTGCTTGCGCATATTGCCCACCTGCCGTCATTGCACCGGTCAGACGGAAGGGCCGGCCGGCCGAAGCGTCTTTGAAGCGTCGAGCTCAGATGAAAAGTTTGCAAAAGAGGAATATTGAAGCTGTAGTTGAATGTTCATCACAGTTACAAATGATTGCACTTTTACGCAAGAATACATGACCCAAGAAGGTTCACCAAGTGCCTCATGTTTCATACATATCACGCGCATTTGTTCGATGGCTGAAGATACGATAAATCTATCCATCTACCTGTTGCCAGTCAGACATCAGGATAAGTCCACATAACAGTGACATAACCCAAAAATACTTTCCAAGTAAAAGTCTATCGAGTCTCATTTATGACAACATTTTCAATGCTCACAAACTACTGTAACTGCTGGACGGAGATCAATCTTTATTGTCATTGTGCAAGTTACACCATGCAGAATCAGTGTCCTGCTGCATCTTCATTTCCACTGGCCCTTCTCATAGTCCCACTTGGCGGAAAGACCTTCGACTGGGTTCATCCTCATGTCTAACATCCTCTGGATTTGTTTGGCCTGCCACTCGCTGTCAAAGGTCCGGGGACGCGGAGGGTATACTGGAGACATTCAAATATCAGGAAATCAGTCCGTCATGTATCTCAGAACAGGTAACTTCACGCAAGTTCCTTCTTATCTGCTCAGTCTCTGACCCCACTCCATTACAATTTACAGTCGAGTTTATTTTCACTTATGATGCTGTCCACCATCCATACCAAAATGCCCAAACAATGTGTGTATAGACGAAGTGCGGTATCTAAAAATGATCATCTGTTGTCAGCTTATCGTCCGTCACATGTGAAAGTAAAAGCGTGTCCGTGAACCACGTGACACCATTCTCTTCTCTTATTGGCTACAACAATGTAAACACGAAAACGCCTTCGCGGACGGACCGACTCGTGTCTTGTGCTTTTCAACACAACGTGGAAGGAGATAATAATATCTGTCCTTTAATAGTGGTACGGACAATTACCTTCCCACAGAACAGTATAAAAAGTAGAGAATTTGCGGCAATAATGATTCGTTCTCTGAAATATATTGACACTATAAAGACACGACGACACGCGTAACTGCAGAAGTGTGGCTCATTGACACGTGATCAGCTAAATAGTTATAAAAAGCTCCATAACTTTTAACACTGTTGGTATTTTTAGTGTGCACATTATGTGACTACATCTGAAGGCGTAAAATTGAGTGCAAGACAAACACGGCACCTAAAGACGAATTTAAAAAAAATAAAAGGAATGACGTGCAACGAGCGCCCCGAACTCACCGTAGATGGACTGCCACAGGACAACCAGCCCGGTGAGGCCCAGAAAGATGAAGACCCCGCCCATGACAGTCTTCCACTCAGACGTGGTCTGCTTCATTTCTGGGTAAGTCTGACGAAACATCAGGCGGTAGACTGCCACGTGTTTGGACAAGATCATGGACGTTTTAGTGACTCTTTTATTGCAAACATTGTGTCCGTGTTAAGAGCTTACGGGCTATCTTCTCCTCTTTGGTCAATTGGTTCCAGGGCCCTTTCTCCTTCTGCTTTAGGCTCTTGTCAGCAGCACTCAGCTCATCCTTGTAGGCTTTGTCCGGCAACGGGGTGTCCACACGGTCACAGTACATTGGCTTGGACATGTCCGCTGCCTGGCTTACATCACCTGAGACAAACAATGCAAGGGGTTGATTCTCATTGCACAAAACGATCCCTGCATGACAAGTCATTTTGTTTATGTTGATATCTGCTATTTCATGCAGTTTGCCTTTTTATGACAGAAAGCAAGAAAAATGTATTTTTGTTTCATTCACCCCAATCTAAGCACTAGCTCGTATTTTCAGTCATGGATGGTGCACTTCAGACTTGTTATTATTGTTAACAAGTTCTAAAAGTGCCCCTGAGGAATATGTGTTTGAGCTGTTTCTTCTTAGGTATTCATGACCATCTTAATAGTTCTTCCCACCTCCTCCAAGGAGACTCAAATATGATACTGTACCGTGACCGTGCCTCGCCACGGTGGCGCTGCTCGGGGTCACGAGTGCCACCAAGCGCCTGCCTAGGAACCCTGTTCCTACACGCCCCGCAGTCAAGGCGAGCATCTGTAAACAGAGTGCATAAAATCTGCATTAACAAATTGGAAGAACTTGAGCATAATAAATTCACCACGAGAGCACAAAACGTATACACGTGAGCAAAATAATATTTCACTTTTACCTTGTGATTGCCTATTATTATACATTTTAGTTGCATTTTTTATGTTGTAAAAGTATATACATATCTTATCAGGGCCTGAGTAGCTATTCTGCAAGGTCCCTATTGTAATGTTATAAGTATTATTTTAATTTGTACTGTTTTCTTGAATATTGTGTTATTTATTATGTGAAAATGTGATGTTACTGTTTTTTTTTTAACGTTCTAATTTTATTAATTCAATGTATTATTATTATTATTATTATTATTATTATATTCCTCATTTGTGGCACATGGTTGCTCAAATTTTGTCTCTATCAATGATTTATTTTTTATTCTTCTCAAGTTACCGGATTTTTCGGACTATAAGACGTGTTTTTTCATAGTTTGGGTGGGGGGCGACTTATACTCAGGAGCGACTTGTATGTGAAATTATTCACAAATTTTTACTTGATCATTAACACATTACTTACTTACTAGTGTAGTTGATCACTTCACATGTTATTTTCACTTTGAACCGCATGAGGGCGCACTATGGCTGTGGAATAATAGAACCTCTCCCATTTGACTTTGGGTGAGAGTAGGAGAAAACTGGTAGTCAGCCAATTACAGGCCACATAGAGACAAACAATCATTCATACTCGCATTCATACTTGTTGTCAATTTAGAGTCCTTAAATAACTTAAAATTCATGCATGCATGAGTTGTGCTTAATGAATTTTGTCAAAAGACAAAATGTGTCATCTCAAGTTGAATGGGAGTGAAAGACATGAGCTTGTTAAAAGTGAACTTTTGCTTTGGTTTTGCAAAGTTAACTGACTGCACTTATTTATTTGTAAACATAGCAGCTGCATTAAGGTTTCTTTTGTGTCTTAATTCACTGTTGCAAACAAGTCTTCATTCCTAACAAAGGTTGCTGGCAACGCTCACTGAAAGTGAAAATGGCGGAAACTGGCAAGTGGTCAAATTTCGAGTGCAAGCTGACCTTCTAAAAGCAATAAAAGGCATGCCTGCAAATAACCGAGCTTCTTTGTCCCATTTTACGCAAGGCACATCGTTAGTACATGAATGAATATTCTGCACAGATCCGATATGTGCACTGGGCAATGATTGCCTCTTCGGAGAACCCTGATACAGATTAATTCCTTGCATTGTTTACCGTCTCTGCTGCACGTACACCACTCTCTCCACTGGACTTCCAGAGTGGCGCAGTTGAGAAAGAGAGGATGTTTACTTTTTTTTCTCTCCATTTTGTTTTCTCAGAGTATTCCGATTGTAATCATGGATACTCACCATGGTGGTGGTAGTGCAAATCCTACGAGGGGGAATAAAAGTTTCTTGTTTTGCTCCTGTCTTGTGTCTGCTTGGATATCAGGGACAAATGACAGTGAAGCAGCTAGTGGGCGGGTCCCAAGCACAGGGCAAAGTTGCACAGGGTGTTAGAAGACATCTATAAATATATTCATATTGGAAGAATTATGCCTCTGAACAATGTGGAAAGATGTTTACTGCATGCAGCAGGATGTAAAAAATGCAGAAATGTTGTCTTTTTCCCTTTTTTTCTCGCACTTCTCACTTTGTGCCGCAGGGAGGTTATTTAAGGGCACGAGGAGTTCGTTCACTGCCATTTTTTTTTTTTATGAGGATAATTTTTCCGGTATTTATATATATTACGTGGGAGGTCATGGTATATGGAAAAAAAAATACGTTCAACGGCTGATTGTGCCACACTGCTTGAGGATATTTTATTTTATTTTATTTTGACCGAGGTCTGGCCAAGAGCCCAGATGCAAAATGCCCATGAGGGGGGGTGGCTAGTTAGCCAACAGCAGCACAGAGAAAGCAAAAAGTGGAGGAGACTCACTCGGGTCAGGCAAGGACGGCTTCTTGTACGTTACTGCAACTGTTAGCTGTGACCCAAAACCAGGCAGATCTTTTTATACTTAATCTGTAACTCAACTCAACTATTATGTTTACTAAATGCATTGTCTTTGTGTCGAAGACCAAAGACTTTTCTGCCAGTTACAGTCCTTTGCTTCACTTTTTTTCCCAAAGAAATGAACATCTTCTATTGACTTCAGGTCAGTCTGTTGACTTAGCCATTGACGAATATTTCATTCACATGCCTTCAAAAGGTCTTGAGTTGCTTTCACTTTAGATTTTGTGTCATCCATCTGTCCTATCGATTTCCTAGCATTAGACTGAAGACGAGCGAGTTTAATATTATATTATTTTTAATTTATTCTGTCAACTGATAAACCCCAGTGAGTCTGTTCTGCTTGTTTATAGAGGAGCCCAAGGTCAAAAGAGCCATATGTCAGGAGTTTGGTGAAAAAAAATTGTGGCTGCCTTTCCTCTCAGCTGGAAATGGCAGCTGCCACGCTGTGAAGAAACTCAAGTAGAATTGGGCCTACGTCAGTCCAAACTAATTGCAGAAATACCCTGCAATGGCGATCAAAACAAAAGAGGATTCAAAATCACCCGGAGCAGGAAAAATCTTGGCTATCGAGAGGTCAACTCTGCTGCTAACTTTGCAAGGTTCTCGAGCCTGTGTGCAAAGCTCTTGGTCCTGTCACTTGACCCACACTTCTACAGTGAGAACTGTCAGAAACGGAATCCCTTCAGTCAAAAAGCTGCATGGGATCTCCATGTTGAAAGAGCAGAAGAAACCTGACTGCTCTACGGGCAGCTTCATGCACTGTCCACTAGCTGGCAGTGAGACTGGTCACCATTGCATTGTGGAAAATACACAAAATTAACTTTGTGACTTTTTTCGTGTCAATTGCCAAATACTTTTGAGGCCATAAAAATGGTTGGTGATTTATGATTAGTATGTACCATATTTTAGTGAAACTTCTCAAATTTAACAAGACATTTTACACATTTGGGGCCACTGATTTTGGTTGAGCAGAAATGCAAAGTAGTATTTGTCCAAATACTGCTGGTCCGAAACGTAAAACCAGATTTGCTCTTCCTGGTCAAAAGATAACAGTACAAAGGTGAATGTTGTACTGTTTGACAGGGTGTGTGTCATATTTGAACACCAATCAGCCCATTAAAAAAACGCTCCGACTGCCCTTGCATCCCACGTTAGTCCACTAGCTGGCAGTATCACACAGTATTTTGAGGTCCTAGATATAATACCTAATATATAAGTGAATTGACAAAAATGGCATGAAAACACATTGATTCTATTATGGGTCATTTTGGGGAATTTTGGGTTTACTCTCTTAATGTCTGCCAACTTCATTAACTGATCCAATCCTGCTCCACTGGTTCAGGTCCGGTTTTGGTAGAAACATGAAACAAACAAAAAAATGGCTGTCATTTGTCACATATTCCAATATGCCACCTCAAAGGGAATGAAATTGGTTAAAGGCTGAGTTAAACGTGTTTTACCTGTGTGCATATGTGGTGAAGACACATGTCATCTTAGACGGCAGCTGCGAGGAGATGCACGCGTCCGTTGCTCATTTATGCAAATGAGCTGAAAAGCGTGACGCTGCAAATAGTCCTAAATCCGCTCCCTTTCTATGACACCCCCTGTGGGGCTTCACCCCACAGTAACCTCCTTCTGTCCCATTAGAATTGGAGATATTGCTCCATCTCTCTTGGGGAAACGTTGGCCAGACGCTCTTTCGCTTCGCTTCTCTTCTTTGTTCATCTTTCTTTTTTGTGGTAGAGGGGGATGCTGAAATGGTCATCCTAGGAAATCAATTTTCTCTGGCGCTTGACCTCATTAGAGGCGCAGGTGAGCTGCGGCCTATCCCAACGGATTTTGGGTAAGAGGTGGGCAACACCCTGGACTTGTTTGTCCATCAGACTGAGCGCACTTATTTTTAGACAAACAAGCAAATGTGCTTCCCTCTTTACTCACCGTGCTGAATTCATTTCTCTTTGATTTGATTTGCAGCACTCTAACTTCAGAGCAGCGGCGCGGTGGTCGAGTGGTTGGCTCTGGCCTTTCTTTCCGTGTGACGTTTGCATGTTCTCCCTGTGCTGGCATGCTCATTTCTGGCCCTGGAGCCAGAATTAGAAATGGCGCACACCAGTCAAGGCCAGTATGCAAGTTTGAATGATAGTGGGGCGGACAGTGGGGTCTGCTGCCCTTAGCACTCCGGTTATGCTTCTTTGAGCCTTATCTGGTCGGGCGTTTTTCATAGGAGTGGCCAATTAATCGATTTTAGAAATTTTATTTCATTTGTCCTGACAATTATTTCCCAATCTTTTTTTTTCTTTTCAATTTTGTACATTTCAAAGTGCATCTTTGCTAATGTGCATTGCATCTGCTAACAAACACGGCTGTGAACAAAGGAGCTGGTTTTTAAAAGCAGGCTCGGTTTGGCAAACGTAGCAATTTAATTACTATATTAAGTGACTTCTCCAACCCTTCTATGACTTTTTCCAAAAGGCAATTAGTATGTTTAATTGAAGCAAAGACACAAATCCTGCAGAATCATGTTCACTGAGTCAATAACTCTGACCAATGCTGGAAAATATTGACCTTCCAAGCCGCAAAATAATTTTCTGAGGTTGCCTTGCCTCTAACTTAACATGAGGAAAGACTGTAAGCATACTTGGGAAGGCGATGTGGTGTTACAAACACATGCATCAGCTAACTGGTGCTTCATTTTATAGTCTTAAATAATTGAGCATTTAAAAATGGTAATTAGTCATTTTTATCTCCATCCATTATTTACTGGAAATTTTATTCGAATAGTGTTAATTGTCATCACATTTTCTATAATGGAAAAATATATCAAATGAAGAAATATAGTTTTCCGTAGGAAGGGGCGGGTAGTAATGTCATAAAGCCCTAGTTTGTCACCCCCCAAAAATGGAATATAGGTCACAAGAAGTGACTTGTGTCGACCTCACAAGGTTCACATGTACTTTCTGTTGATTGTGCACTTTTGCTTGTGTGTGTTAGTTCAATAGTCTTGCCGCCTTGAGGCTTTGTGCGTAACTGGGTCATCCTCCCATCACTTCCACGCTAACGACAGACCCCCGCCGGCCTCCCCCTCCCTTATTCGCCTCTCTTCCTAATCGGTCCTCATCCTCCGCCACATTCGACTCTGCTGCTTTTGTCTCATGTCGGCCCCCCCTCTTTTTTTTGGCATCGACTCATTGACACAGTTGCATGACTACGAATGAAATGGACAGGCAAAAGGCAGCGCCAAGCGTTAGCTGCGCATGCATAATCCTCAATAATATGTATCCCACATGGTGAGGTGGTCTTTTTCCTGCTGTGCATCTTTCACTCTCCTACCTCCTAATTGGCTTAGAGTGGCAGCCGCTCCGGGCGACCAAAATCCACCGTTTGCTTTGCTTTTGAAACGTATCACCCAGGTTGACCTGGATATGATTGGCGGTGTCATTCTTCCAGTGGCTGTGCAATGATTGCATCAGTTGAATAAGCAACAGCGTTTAATGCAAACATGCAGACCTCGGCTTTGTCAGATTATTTTTGCTGATTTTATTTTTTGTTTCTTCCTTGATGCATCCTCCAAACATCTGCCCAACCTATTGCCCATTTGACTACACAGCCATAAAACACTGCTGGGTCAACAGGCACCCGATTTGATCAATTTTGCGACATCCAAGGCCAAACCTGGTTGATTGCTTGTGCATTGTTCCACTTCCATCCAGTCTTAAGCCGGGCTTTGGCGTTGAGAATGCCATCATCACATAAGTCTTTGAAGCCCACAGGCGAGCCTCACTTTCTCCTGTTTATAGCCGTGGCCAGTGGGTTAGGTTGATGTTATGGTTCATTGTCTCCATTTGCAAATGTGGAATTGATTGCACTCTGCCACTCAACATAACTGGTTGTCTTTGCTGAGTTGTAGGGTTGCTGTGACCCAATCTCCAGTATATTTTATTAAACAGGACTATTGAACATACAGATCTGTAACAACAAGTCAAAAAGTTAAACTTGGGTTGAGCTGCTTCATTCTTATCACTTTTGGCAGAGGCACCGGGTCATTGATGCCACCCATTTTAAAAATTAGGTTAATTAGGGTGTGGCTGGAAGAAAACCTTAATGTGTAAGGACCCTGCCATTGTGCCCTCAGATAATCCATCATGGAGCCGAGGCCTTGGTGACATGTTGAGGAAGCCTCCCAGCTTTCGGAGCATACACCACAGCCACCTCTTGCTACCATGGCAATCAATCAATACAAGTAAGCTAATAATGACCCTGGCGAGAAGATCATGAGGTGGGAGAAGGCAGGACACAATAACTCATCAAAGCATTGATATGCATTTCGTTCCTGCTTGGACATCCTATAGCTATATTGTTTTGCTTTCATAAAATAGGTCACATACTGATGAAGTTGTTTAAGTCGCGCACTCATACCTAACATTTTCCTCCAGTTTATTTCAAACACAAGGAACCCGAGGCCGAGATAGATCAATCCGACATCGTCCAAATCTGTCTTTCGGCAAGTCGTGCTGGAAAAAATAATGAAAATATACCGCAAAAGACTAACAGCGATGCTTACTTTCTGCACCTGCGTGAGATGTAATATCCATCCATACACCACCAAACGCTAGGTTTTCTTCGGAGAAGTCTTGCCAGGCCTCTACTGCAACGGTGCTGCTTCTTCTGAGGCCAATTTCAGCAAGTGAAATGCACGCTCAATTGAATCCAGGGCAGGTGTTTGACTTGGCCATTGCATAACATAAAACTCATGTGGTTCCTTTAACAGTATGCTAGGTCATTGTCCATCAATACTGTCAAGCACCCTCCACTGAGTTTTTTAAGCATTTGGCTGAATATGATCAGACCGCATTGCCTGACATGTTGTTGAATTTATCCTGGTTTTTTAAATCATCAATAAATACAAGCGAACCTGTTCCGCTGGCAGCCACACACCATGACATTGATTTTTTAACGGTCGAAAGGAAAGATGGCCAAATGGTGTTATTATGACTTATCTCCGCCCTCCATGTTTAGCTTAGAAGGAGGGTCATAGTTGTTATCTCCCTTGGGCTCTGACCCCAAGTCTGCTGTTAAACCCCCCAAAACTTTACATTATACATCTGTGCTTAAGCCCCGTTAATGAATGTGTGGACAGGGACCCACTCCCACCACGGTTAGTGTGATAAAAACCACCAGAGACCTGCCTGCCGTGTGACATCATGTAAGGAAGCCAGAGTGGCGGTGATGGAGGGCCATGTCTATCCCCTTTTTTCCTCTCGTGGGACCCTCGCTGGCCCTGGTGGAGGTGCTGAAGGACAGCTGCTTGTCTGGATGTGACGTGTGGTGAGGTGAGGGGCAGTCGTTGAAAGGCGTGGATGACATGCAGATCGGTGGGGGGTTGATCTTGATTACGAGTTTTTGGTAACCTTTGACACACATTTGCATCGTCAGCAGTATTCAAATGAGCCATTACAGCTGTGCACTGATATTAAGGATAGTCAATATCTCCAACATAGCAGTCGCAATTTTGGTTTCATGAGGAAATGAAAATGTGTCCAAATGATTGATAGTGTCCAATGTTGTTGTTTGACCTAGTCCATCATATTTTAATTGAATTTAGCTCCACATCCATCAAGGTGTTTCATGAGCAAGCTCGCTTCTTTTTTGTGTTGATAACGTAAGCTCTTACTGCTTTGCCGTCATCCTAAATGGGCCTCTTTAAGCCAGTTGGCCTGGGCCCAGCACCCAAGGGAGAGCCCCTCCCATCCACCCCCCCAAGGGAACCTGCTGCCAAGCGGCTGTAAATCACCATCTGTCTCCAATGTGTGATCACCTGACCTGAACTTGTCAACCTTGACCTTTAGCCGTCCACCCACACATGCGCAGGCCTGTTAGCTACACGCGCACGCCCACTAAATAATAGACTTCTTTTGAACTGGAATTAAATGACTTCATGAAAAGAGAGATACATGTGTTTATTTGTAAAAGGGATATTAAAGAAAACAATTGCAATTCCATACACAAGTAAAATACAATTCTATACTTATATTTTTGACAGATTCTTCCTTACTTTCCTTTCCTTTTTTGCGCTCACCTGTAGTGGGATCAGAAGCAATTCGATCTTGAGACGCTCACAGAGCTGAAGTCTCATAAGATTTGCTGACCTCCCGCATGTTGCGAATTTGAACTTTTTTTCTTTTGAGGCATACGCGTATTCCAAGAACATTTTGATCAAATGACTCTGCGTGTTGTGTCAAAGTTTATGCTTGCCATGAGCCGAGATCACAGAAAGCCTGATTGTAGTCATTTAGCTACAACAGCAATAAATGCAGGCATGTTTTTCCAATTTTGTCACATTCCACAGAGTGGAGGAATTGTAGTTGTACGCTCCTATTATAAGATCCCCAAAGAACGCTGCGGTTGACTCTGCTGGAAGTCTCGTCTGCTGCCTGGGCCATTGACTGTCCGCAAGTCACATTTAAAATGAGCTGCCAAAGTGAACCAGGCTTATCCTGCTCTTGTATGTTTCTCTGACTGACTTGTCTGTCATTTAGACTCGAAATGTTGCACACTTTTGCCAAGGAGAGTTGTTAAGTAATGTGTATTCGAACAAGAACCGCGTATGAAAACAATTCAGTAAGGAAAAAAAAACACTATGTTTGTGTTGTGCAATCGTCAGTGTGCGCTCTGACAGGAAGTCGGCAGTAGATGTGGCCACACAATCACTCACTATCATGATGTTATTGGCGACTCCAATTTAAGTCCAAAACTGACCCTATCTCACACAGGATGTGATGAAAATGGCGTGCCCTCCTGGGCAGCCTGAACAATTTCTTTCCGTCACAAATCCAGTCTACCCAAAAGAGTCCTTAACTGGAAGCACTCTGGAAACAATGTGGAGCCATAAACAAAAGGCTGTTGTCGGTTGATGAACTCTTATGAACACTCATCATAAAATGGCAGGTCGTTGTGGAGTTACGTAACAGGGCGAGCAAGCAGCAGTTTTTATTACAGCACTTGCTTACTGTTCAAAGAGCTGAGCACGACTTGGTAACGCACGTTTCAAAAGTGAAATAATTCTGTTCCAAGCCCAGGAAGACAGGGGGGGCTGTTATGCAACTGGAATAATGAGGACCCGCTCGCTGCCTCAGCACATCTTTATGATCCAGGCTATTTATGGAAGACTGTATAAATGCTTAAGATATTACCTGCGTGCACCAACTCTTACACATGTCGTGCCTGCAAATATTCTTTAGTATTATTCAATAAATGCATTTGTGCAAATAAAGCCCCCCAAACAGAGGCCTCCAGTTGAGTAATCCCTCTATTTGTGGAAATAAGGTACGCTAAAAGGGTACTGGAATGAGAAGTTTATTTGTACACATAATTTGACAAGTGACTCCTCACTCTAGATTCACTTGTTTATTATTTTCACCACAGTGGCCTCCCGCTTGCAAAAGACCAGTGCGGAGCCTGAACTTAGGCTGTAAATCTTGTGAAATGAAGGATGAATTTATTCATCATCATGTGTTGTAACTGATCTTTTGCCAGTCTGCCAGTCTCATGAAGGCAAGTGGAGCAAGCAGATTGCTGCGCTGCGCACTTCCACATGATCACAGTTGAACGAAAAACAAGAGTGACTGTGCCAGTCAGTCACGCAAAACAACTTCATCCTTGAATTTTTCCGCCGAGCACACACTATTAGGAAAAAAAAGGAGAAAAGGCAACCAGACGATGTTACCAAACGATTTATGACTACAACAGTTTTCCTCTGTGCTTTTCAAAAGTTGAACATAGAGACAGAAGGATGGTCAAACATTCCGCTTTTAGAGACAGTCATCGGATCGGGGAAAAACTTCCACCTTGTGAAAGTTTGGAAGGCATTTTAGGCTCATGACAGCTGTTGTGTTGACGAATAGCTTAACCTCGCTGTTTTTTCAAAATAGCCCATAAACAAAACCTCAATTCAAAGCAAAATGAAGTCAAATTGTCACATTATAGCGATGCTCTTTGCATTTTGATGCTATCTTTGACAATATCCATCTAAAGACAACATACGTAAATACCTGGCCCACTCACTACTTTGTAGTGCGCTAAGCGCACCTATTGCATCACCTATTATCAACACCTATCCAGACGTTCAGGCACCATTGCTTAACACGTAAATGAGGACATGTTGAGCAAAAACACATGCATTTGTTCTCATGGGAAGAAAGAGGCTAATAAGCGCTGCATCCTCTCTGTGTGGGGAAAGAAGCTGAGGTCACGCCGAAATAGTTAATTAAAACAGCTTGTTGCCAAAACATGAGCTCATCATTCTCCAGCTTGTTTTGCCATTTGCCAAGTCCGAGCCTCTAACACTGGCCCCCTCATGCAAAGGCTGAAAACTTAAGGAAAGCTGAGAATGTCTTCATTTTTTTGGACTAACTGCAGTGGAGATGTTATTTGTCTTCCCTTTTTGTTTTGTTTTTTAAACAGGCTGAATTCATCCATCCATTTTCTCGACTGCTTTTTCTCATTAAGGTCATGGATAAGCTGCCACTTGTCCCAGCTGAATTTGTACAAGGAGCGGAGCACATCCTGGTCTGGTTGCCAGCCAATCGCAGGGCTCGTAGAAATAAACAAAGCAATCACACTCACATTCATTTCTATGGACAATTTAGAGTCTTCATTATCCTAAAATGCTTGTTTCGGAATGTGTGTTCCGTGGAAGCCCACACGTGTGCAAGGAGAGCATGCAAAGTGCACACAGGAAGGCCGGATTTGTACCCTGAGCCTCACAACTGAGAGTGATGTGCTAACTTTAAGTCACCAACCGTAATGCCTGGCTAAATTAAAATAAATCCCATTTTTCATGTTTTTCATTATTTATTAACTCAGGGTTCAGGGAAATTAGCAAAATCTGCAGTGCATGACGTATACAGTTTGTTTGGCGTTTTAGGAAATCAACAACAAACTATAATTGTATTCACCAATAATTTACGTACTTGAAAAGATGACGGTAAAGACTGCAGATGTGTAGAAAAAGCCTGCAGTGATTCAGAGCAGCTGATCAATTACCATACAAAAAGTATACAACATCTGTCTGTTTGTGTCGTGATTATTAAACACGGCAACATCAAGTTTGTCAAATGGTAAGATCAGCACCGAACCTGTAAAATATTCTTCGACTTCTTGTCAAACTAAATAACTTTTTGTTTAGCCTGTGCACACAGTATAAACAAAGCTACAAGGCTGCAAATATCTATGTTAGGATTGTTTTGTGTTCTACGGCGTCTTTGTGCCGTGTTGGTGACTCACACATCCTAGTCATCCTGAAGTCCAGTTGCTGCCCTCTGCTCCTCCCAAAAGACTGTTTCAAAAAGTCAAAAGTTCTATTAACATTGCTCACAGTGTTGCATAAAAGTGGAAGTCCAACTCAGCATCACATGGTCTCTGGTTAAAAGGTCACCGAAAGCCTCGCTGGCTGGTTGTTGATAGACACACAAGCCACAACATAAGGTACAATTGCTGCCTTTACGAAGATTGTTATGTTTATCTTTGATTGACATCGACAGAAAGATAGTAGCTGTTTATGGTTGTACAGTGCTGCCTTGAGATTTTTTTTTTTAGATACGAGTCGCCTAGCTGCTAAGTCATTACCTAAGCAAAAGACAAATTTTCTCAGACACATTTTCTGAAATAGGCAAACATCTATTCCTTGGTTGTGCTATTTCATGCTTGATGCCTGAGTAAGCACTCTAAGATTCGTATACAGATGTTCATTTTCCGAGTGTTTCCTTAAAATGCTGCGCTCTCGTACAATTTTGCATGCATTGTGAGCCATTTATCGGCAAAGCGTTGTTATTCTGATCGTTGAAGTGCAGTTTTCCTCCCCCACTTGAAAACCCACTCTTGATCCAGCTGCTGTCTGAGAACAAAGCATGCTTAGGAGGATGCGACAACTGCTCACCTTGGGCAACGCCACCTTGTAATTTGCACTCGTAATCATTTCCAGGCCGAAAAGGAGTTTACATGTCAGCGTGGACACTTTTTATACGCTGGGAAAGAGAAAGAAAACAACCAGTCGGACACGGACAGGATCTTACATTACTCTCGGAGTTTTAATGGAAACAACACGCCACTTAATAACAGTTTTTGTCCAGGCACGTGTTACATGCTGACTGCCTACTGTAATTCATTCCCATCTGTTTTGTAACTTAACAATATAAATTGCCCTTACTCGGTTTACCTCATTGAGTGAGAGGAAATCAAGGAAGAACATGTGTTCATCTGGAAAGAAGTTCACTCAGGTTCATTCCGGATGGATTTTTTTCCCCCAAAATTACGCTCAGTTTATGTTTACACAAGAACGACCTTGGAAAATAAGTGTGTACTAGTAGTGCTGAGTACATGCTGTGTGGACCGCAGTTTTTGCGTTGATGCTGCGTTTCCATGTGCATGTTGCGCATTCACCCACTTAGAAGACTGCACAATAAATTTTTCATTGCAATCGCAATTTTGGTTGCTGCAAATAAATGTAACCCATCAAGTTATTTTTCAACGAGTAGTCAGCCAACCACCAGGGGGGCGATCACATTGCTAAGGTATCAAAATAATAACTCTTGCCCTCTTGAATATGCCGAACAATGTTTGTGGGTGCCAACCGTCATTCAGTCGTTCAGTCCTGTCTTTTTAATTCTCAGTAGGCCTTTTTTCCCCTCAACCCTCCCAGCACGAGATACACTCTGACCTTTGCCATCAAAGCATGAAGCTGTTTTTAGGACACTATTTAGCAACATGCCTGCGCTTTGACTGTTATTGACCCGACCCTACTCCAAACTGGACCCACTGACCCACTGACCAGAAAGCGCAAATACATTGATCCCCCCCCCCCCATACTCACTATATCGCAATGTGTTTGTTTTCATCGTAAGCACGTGAATGTAGTATGTTAGGAGGGCTTAGGCTATATGGCTTGAATAAAAATGAACACGACTTCTGTTTTCAGAGTTTACATGTGAGTTTTTAGAAACTATGAGCCTCATTTTCCTATGTTTGTACCTTGAGAATCCAAAAGAGCATTGACAACCAACTCACCACTGCGCACAAATTTTTTCCCCTCATTTTCAGTTAAAAATGCTTTCATACCCTGAGCCCTGTGGGGAAAAATAGTCATTCCAAATTCCAAACTAATAAGCGTATACAGAGCCGTGTTTGTGCTGCCTTCTCGCTGAATAGTTTACTTATCTGCCGCATGTGTCACAGGAGCGGCCGGGGGGCTTCAAAACAAGTCATGTGGTGCCCTCAAGAACTCTTAATGTTTAAACAAGCCAAGATTATTTACTTGCCCCACATTGAAGTATGGGAATGTCAAGATGCTCATTTCTAACAATTGTGGAGAAAATAGAAAATAGATTCAACGTGAAACAGGCTTGTGTGTACAATATCAACGTCGTTATCTTCCAAATCGAATTGGCATATTTAAGCATTGGATGTTTGATCTTGTCACCATTGGGTGACCAAGATGAGGCCTGTCTGGGCATGAGGGAAATATGAGAGGTAACATGAGGGTTGTTGCACTCGTGGAATGTGTGTATGTGTGTGTGTGTGCCAAGTATGGTACAAGAGCGTGATGTTCTCGATCTGCAGTGACCTCATCCTCCTTGTTTAGTGGCCGTCTCCAGATGAAGGCTAAGAGAATCTAATTGGATCCTGGAGTGTTTGGCCTAAGCAGTGAGCACTCTGTGTAACCTTTTTAATCCACCTGCCGCTTCCTTTTGTGGCTTCCAGCCAAGGTGAGCGCTCTCGTGATGGTACGTTCCCACCGCCGCAGAGGCTGGCCAGAGCGCTCATGAGCTCTCTTTATGTTGAGAGGGTTGTTCCCAGGCACTGAGATCGTGTAGCATGCAAATGAGGTGAGAGTGTTGGGATAAAAAGTGAGAATCCGGCCAACATAAACAGAAGAAGAGTTAGAGTGGCAGGGTGGTCAACACTTTAGGAATGAGATAGTTACTTGTGTTAAAACCTTTTGACTTTGATAACCAGATTTCCGATAGACGGTTAGAATCAAAGGAATAAGATATTGTAAATCCATCAGATTATGTTTCAGGAAGCCATGTTGATCTTTTGAGTTCACACTATGCATTATAAGGTGGCCGAAAAGGCAGGCTGTTGTTAATAGTGTGCCATTTTTATTATATGGAGTGGATCAAAAGATCACTTTCAAGTTCTGGCACTGGTTGTAACAGGCTTAGTTATAAAAGCCCAAATTGATTTTGAACACATATTTTAAAAAAAAAGGAGAAAATGTTGGACAGCTACTTACTGACTGAATCCTTCTTATTCAAGATTGTGCGGTGGCTGCATGATATGCTGATTGCTGCTACGCCCCCGCTGAAGGAAAGAAGAAAAAAGATATCAAATCTGTGGAGGATTAGATGCGATATTCTGGCGACGTGCATGCTCTGAAGAGAGTCTCATGTTGCTACATAATTGATAGCACATAAGAACAAAAGGGCTTTATATGCGCTTTGTGTCTCTTTGCTAAACTATTGCGCTCCACATCAGCACATGCCATTCTAAAAAAATATATATAAATTTTTTGGTAGTTTATTTGTGGTTTTCAGCTTGTCATCGCAATAAGTGACACACAATAAGATTTGTTTCTTATAATTTTTATGGCAGATGTCTTTCCAGAAATGAGCCACCATTTTTTTGGTACATTATAAAATGTTTGGTTTTGGGGCATATCGTTGATCTGTTTGGCTATGCTCTTGTCGTTTACCCCAATGATATTTTGTAGCCATGAAGTATTGACTTGCTATGGAATTGCCTCTCCACTAAAGTAGCTATCAATATGTTTTGCTCCACAAAGTAAAAGAAGAGTGGCGGCAAGGAATTTTTGGAAGGAATACTCAGTTATTCCCTTTAGAAGCTGGTGTCAGAATCTGTTGACCCAGCTGAAATATTTACTGGGCGGTCCACGTCCACTGGTTTATTTTTTACCCTGGAGCTGCCAGTCTGCGGAATCCGAGTGGAAGTCCGCTCCCTTCCACAGCCTCCCGAAGATGACGCACCAATTCCCGCGTGTGTTTGCCTTTTAGGCCGCGTGTGTGTGTGTATGCGTGTGTGTGCGTGCGTGTGTGTCGGCATCGAAGCATGTCGTGTGTGTGTTTAGTGTGTTCACTGTGCATCACTGGAAGGCTGGCCTAGTGCACCCCACCCTGGTGCACCCTTTCAAATAAGTTCACGTTTGTACAGCGAGAGCCAACACGTGCTACAAATAAATGACGTATGGCGATGCAAACAAGTGCCTTTATGGATGATTTCCCTTTTGGCTTCACATGATCATCCAACCCTTTTCAAGCTGGTGTTCCTCCAACCATGGTTTGGAATGACAGGATATCCTACTTTATACTGTGGATGTTATCACCTTTCCCTTTAACTGGCTCGCTTACTGACATGCACTTTTCATTCCTGTTAAATAATCTCTTCACTTGTTATTTGGAAGTACCATGAATGATGCAGCATCTTTGAACTCAATGCACCTCAGTACATGAATCGCTCACCTATTATTGTGTGCAAACGTTTATAGCGATAAACAAGTGGATGAATCTCATTATATTTTTGGGTATCACAGAGCATGTCTGAGTCCCGTTTTGTTTGCAAGTCATCAATTAACCACCAGGATCGAAATAACATTAGGCCACAGCAAATGTCAGAGTTTAAAAGGCAAGTAACCTCACCATAACGTCATATGATTTTGGCCTTTTTGAATTCTCTGTAAATCCCTCTGCTTCCGCTGTCATTTTGATTCACCGCAAGTCGATTGTGTATAGGTTATTGATCGGCACATTTTCCTGACATGAGGCGCGCACTGACACGGACGGTATAGCCAGTCTGCTGGCATGGTATGAGTGCACTCCATTTGACTGTTTCATTCTTACTATCACCATTATGACATTCCTGGTTAGTGCCAATGTGTGAGGCATGAATGCCAAGAAAAAGAGTAGGCAGGATGACCTATGACAAATTCTTGAAAGCTCCCGTGACTGAGCAAACAAAAGTTTCCTGTCCACTCTCTCAACTGCTTTTCCTGGTTTTCGACAAGAGTGGGTGGAGCCTGCCTGCCTGCCTGCCTGCCTGCCTGTGTAGGAGGAAAAGAGAATCTCATCCTTAAGAAGCAGAAGGACAAGCAGGTTGGCGCTCACACCACCTGCACGGCCACCGCGCTTGCTTGGAGCGGCGTCCTTTTCATCAGCTGCCTGCGACTCTTTGGGAAGCCAAAGTAGCTTTCGGGCGTCTTCCCCGAGAGTTTGGAACTTTGTGGCTGAACCGTTGACATCCTGTAAGTAAACATTAGCTTGTGTCCTGTTTGGAAACTGGCTGGTGTGTACATATGGGTTGTGGGTGTGTACACTTAAACAAGGACGAGGGTCCACTGTTTTGGTTGGTCGGGTGTCACGTGAGTAAAAAAAAAAAATCCTTAATCCTGCAGTAAAAGAGGCAGCTGTTCCTGTGTTGGACAGCCAGTCTAAAAATATGATTGAAACATCTCTGCTCTATTTTAATTCCCTCTCAGCTGTGACACTTGAACACGGTGAGCTGCTTAAAAGGCATCTGATGTTTCAAATACCACCTGAGGCTGTTGGTAAAGTAAACAGTAACAGATTCTTTTAAGACTTCTACTCAGGCTCCAACAAGTTGGAGAAAAATATTTAATATAATCAAATTGGTTACAAAACGACTGCATATGGTTTCTTGGTCAGAGCAGCCCTCGTAACGACAATGTGGTTGCCATAAAGATGAGTTTTGACAGCCCTGCTTTACAGCTTGAGAAGAATGTACGCTTTGTGCCAAGAAATGACAGCAGTATAATAGATGGCATCAAAATTTGCTCAGCATTGATCACAAATATCAAATAAGCCAATAAAGAAGGCAAACAAAAAAAAGAGAACAAATACTTCCCTTTAACTCCTGTGGTTAGCTACCACACTGGTAGTGCCGTGTGTTGACTAGTTTGTATTCTCGACGTAAAGTTGAAACAAGTATTTCAGTGTCACTCAACCTCCTGCTACACAACAAATGATCATCGATGTCTTCATTGTATATTCATTGATTTTAAAATGAGTTATGGTATGCATATTTATTAGTGTTTGTCCAGATTATGTTTGAAGAGTACAATTTCGGGTTTAATCCAGAGAAACGGGTTTTTACGATTTTTCTCTGTGCAGCCATTTTGTAATATTACCCCTGCAAGAGGGGTTACTATACAAAACAAAAACATGTTCATTCACCTTATGATGATTAACCTTTTGCCATCGTGATGATGTGGATTTCCCCATGTACAACTTTTACAACATCAGGCAGTGACACTGAGCTGAATAAGAGCAGCGGTGAGTCAATTGAAAGCTACAGATATGTACATGGGGTGAGGGGGGGGTTTAACTGAGGCAACACAGATTTGTGACAGGGCTATATCCCCCCCTCCGGTTTGGCCAATATGTGCCTAAGTCTGATGCTACCTTTGCTGTCCTCTTCTACCACCTGCTCCCCGACACTGAAAAATAGGGGTGCTGGGAGGCAGGCATGCAAGAAAAATGAGATCAGACCTGCAACCCCTGGGTGGAATTCAATTGTGCGCGAGGCCACAGACGGCGGTCGTGTGGAGACGAGGGGGTTAAGAGAACAGTGGTGAATGGAGGAGATGGGGCGGGCATCAGGGGAACCATCTAAAGTTGTAATAACGGACTGCTCATGGTTCACCGCCCGCTCTTGCAGTTGACTAAATCCTTGTGCAAAACAGTTGCATAACTGTGTATTCCAGACACTGCACAGTCATGCATGTAGCTGATGTTCTCCACCCAGCCACGCACGGAGGGAGTTGATATCTTCAAAAGACTCTTGCTTTCCAGTTGGCCTTTCTGTCTTCATCAGCTGCACCGGCAGATCCCTAAATCAGCCCTAAAAGGGAGTGGTTGATAACCTTTTGAACTCTCCCGTCAAGCTCTTGATTGACTTGAAACGGTGCTGTTATACTGCGCTAGTGTTGCATTCTTATAAGCTAATCAAAGTATCTCCTGATTTTCTAATACGTGTAGATTGTGAGTCAGTCAGTGGTGTTGTCGCAAACTCTAACGTAATGTAACTTTGTATGCGTCACAGGAAAAGTTCAGCATCCGTTCAAACAAGCAGAAAAGCCACTGCCTCTTTAAAAGGAGAGTTGTGGTTTTATGATGTGCTTGCTCTATTGCTAAGGCAGGGTGTGTTGCAATACTAATGTCGCCTTGCTACAAATCGTTTAAGTCTAGCTCAGGGCAGTCCTCGATTTACGATGGTCCCAACACACGACATTGGAAGTGATTTTCATACAAAATATTTACGCTTGTGATTCTAACATTTCAAGGTTACTTCTGGTGCGAAATAAACTACCTTAGGATAGAACATCCTGTGCTGCAATACATGTTCGTCTCAGTGTTCAATGGTGAAGCTCTTTTTAAATATTCATTTATTATTTGTTTTGTTAGTTTTATTTTAAGTTAGGTTAGGTACGATAAGGACCAATCCCGAAGGAAGTTTTGAATTTTTCTGACATCTTAGGTGGGAAAAAAATTCCCCTAGAAGCATTTCTTCCCACAATTTCCCCTCTTGTCGCAAGTTCTGAAAGTTCTGTTGGTCTGTTCACAATCTGCGAGCAATGTCCAGTAGGATCACGGCCGCTGTGATACGACGGACGAGACGTCCTGCGTCACAGAACACACACGTGCACGTGAATGCACTTTGCTCATGTCTGGCAATGTTTGTTTGACATGGCTGGATGGTGTTTCACTTTTTCAACTCTTCTTCTTTCGCTGTGTAGCTACACTTGAAGGAGAAAAGTATGTGAACCCTTTGGAATTTCTCACATTTCTGTATAAATTGGTTGTCAAATGTAGTCTGATCTTTATCTAAATGACAACTGTAAATTATCTTGATAAACATTTTTTTTCATTCATGATAACAAGTTGTCCAAGCCCTGAGATAGCAAAGCCCACCCATACAATGAAGCTCCCCCCTCCCTCCATCCACCATGCTTTACAGTTTGGATAAGATTCACATGTTGCTTTGCTGTGCCATTTGTGTGTTCCTCCCAAACAATTCAACTTTGGTTTGGTCTATTCAGTTTATTTTATCAGTAGTGCATCCAAGTGTTCTTTAGCAAACTTCAAACGTGCAGCAATGCTTTTCTTAGACAGCAACGGCTTTCTCTGGGGTGGTCTCCCATGAACCCCATCCTTATTTAATGTTTTACGTATGGTGAATTTGTCAACAAAGATTTCTGTTCACTCCGGGGTTCTTTTGTTATTACATTGAGGATTCTGCACTGCGCTCTCAAAGTCAATTTTACGAGACGATCGTTCGCAGTGGAGTTCATTCCCCCCCCCCCCTTTGTAGACAATTTGCTTAACCTTGAACTAATGAACATCAAATGATACTTTTGTAACCTCTTCCATTTTCATACAAGTTTCTATTTTATGTCCCTGAGATACTGTGGCATGACCTCAAGAGAGCTATTCCCAGCAGACATCCCAAGAATCTGGCTGAACTGTAAGAGGAATGGCCCAAAATTCATCCTGATCGTTACACACATTTGATGTAACAATTACGGGAAACGTTTTGGTTGAGGTTTCTACTAAATAAGTTGAGACTAGTTATTAAATCCAAGACTTCACCCCCCAAGTGACAGTTTTTCCCCAATAAAAATGACGAAAACATGATTGCATTAGTTACAGCAGACTGTTTATTTTGATAACCAAACTATTTGTTATGACCAACGTATGCAGAAATTTAAGAAATCCCTAAGTGTTTTCATGTTTCCTTCCACTGTACTTCTTCAGCCGCACTGAAAGTAGTGAGAAAATATAAAGTGGAAAATTGCTTCCAGCCCAAAGGTTTGCCTTTAATTATTCCTATGCGAGCTGTGCTGCTCATGGATTCCCCTCTGCTGAAGCTTTCTCTTCACACTATGTACATGTCTGGTCATCATAAATCATATTCTTACACATTAATATTATGGTCAGAAAGAACAGCGTGGTTCATCTTCATTGTATGACGATGCAATCACGCAAGTTTCCTTAATTGAATTTCATTCCTCAGTTGTAGACTGCGGTGGGTTCTTGAGTTGCGTTTGTCTTCTTTGGAGGCATCCTCAAGCGGAGGGTTGGTTTTGTTTTCTTGGCTCTTCATAGCTCAAACACTGGGACCTTTGTACCTCCAGAAATCTCATTCAGGAAGTTGGGTTGATTACTTTGAAGAATTACAGTATTCGCCTCAGCTTTACACGCTTGCATGTGCTGTGTATGAGATGGTCACATGAAGAGTGAGGTTCCAATATGTCTAGCCTGACAAGTCTTGCTGGAGCCATCTTGTGTGTGCCCCCAACCCCCCCACCTCGCCCCTGGCCATATAGTCAACAGACGGCCCCTATTCAAATGATTTAAAGGGGGAATACGTTGCACCTTCATTCATTTCCAGCTGCCCAACCCAAAACGATGAGCCAATGAATGACAATAGCTGCTTTTCTCACTACAATGTGACAATATTTGTTGGCTTCTCTGGGTAAGATGTTCTATGCGTGTGTGTATTTTGTGTTTTTACTGGCCCTTTTTTTTTTTTTTACCCTCATCAGAGCCATAAATTTGTTTTTTGTGCGCAAGATGAGTTGTTTTGTGTTCACTGCAGCATTACAGCATTCAGTTGAACCGTGTTTCTTGGATATTTAAAAAAAAAATCTATCAAATTTGAAATACTCTTGAAATGCTGAAGAAAGAGACCCTGAATACAAGCAGTCGGCTGGTATCATTTCTTTACAAAGGGACGTCACTATCTACTGCCATTTCCTGCATATTCATTTCACACGTACATGTTAATTGGGATTGTTTTAATGCTGCTTATCTGCGAACCACTTTTACTCACTACTTGGCTAGCCAGGTCTTTATTGGCAGCCTGAATTGATTTGTTTACAATACCACATGTTGTAGACAAGCATTGACGAGGACTGTTGATGACAAAGCAACGTAGGCTCTGTATTGACACTGAATTACTACGTCTGGTAAATGTGTACCATTCCTACAACGTAAGAAACGTCTTTCTTTGGAGCATCAAAAGATGCTAAAATGGGCTGGATAGTTTTTTTAAGGTTAATGACAAGGTTGCAGCTGACTAAACCTTAGGTGTCTAAGGTTTCAATGATGGCACATTTGTTTGGTTTAGTCCCTCTCCAGAGTGAATTTCTATGGACTGAATCATACCCTAATAATATGTAGAGTTCTCATCTCAAGTTTAACATGACCATGTAAGGTACAGGACTAGTGAAGGTTTCCTTTTCCTGAATTCTTTGTAGAATTTTAGCAGCCCAACTTACCCGGAGGAATTGATACCGAATGTTAACATTCAACAAACAGGTGTCAAAGATAATTCTGTATGTTACCACTTGACTCGCCAGACTTGAAGCTTCACTTAGAGTTGAACTTCCAAAGTTACATCATCTCAATGTTGTAAAGTTCTGAATTTGACTGAAACATCTGTGACTCTTAAAGTTGCGCAAACTGTACCGTCATCTCTAGCAGTACTCATACGAGAAAGACTCAAGAGTTAAGAAATTAGGTTCCAGGTCAATATGTAATTCGGAAGAGAAAACTGCAATCATCACAAAGGCGGCAACATAAAGCCAAAAGACAGAGACAGCTTTGTTCATCGCCTCCTTGTCAGATCTCTACCGGAATTTTCTATTTCGCTGCTGTTTGCTGTCAAGCTATCTCACTATCAGCCATGGCCAACGCTAGCTACTCCTCGACCGTGGCGCCTTAGAAGGACCAGGCATTTTCATTACAGAAAGGTGAACAAGGGCTTGATTCATGTTACATAATAAACTCGGTCTGATCTACTGATCTCCTCCTCCTGAACAGATGGAGTGTGGATTTAAAAGCAAGGTGTGTGCACGTAAGCCCTTTGAATGGCCCAACTGCAATTCTGTCAACTCCTTGGTGTGCCCATCAATTACATGCGTATTTGTTAGTAGCTGAATGGTGGCACACTTGTGACTCCTGCTTCTTAAGGAATAGTTGAGAATATTCAATTTCAAGATCAAATCTTCCTTGGCTTCATGCAAATTGGTCCGTGTGCGTCTGCTGTCAAGCTTGCTGTTGCTCTTTCTGGTGCTGCTGATCTGGATCTGGATCTGAGCTGATGAAGTGAGAGGTAGGGGAGAAAACAGTCACGTGCCGAGCAAGACCGCTATAAAAAGACTAATTAAAACATGTGCCGATTGATATTGTGGAAGTGAGAGAAAGGGGGAAGTCAAGAGGATGATGTAACCCAGAGTTGCGTGATGTGGTGTTGGAACGACTTTTATGGAAAAATACATTTTAACAGAAGCAGGCAGAAACTTTCACCACTGGTAATAGTCGCTCGCTAAAAAGTAAAAATAAAAAAATTGTGACACAATCCTCTGTTGTGAGGACAAGAGGCCAAGAAAGGGAGTTACTGTACACACAATTTTAATGCAAGTCGTAAAAAGCTTTTTGCAGCTGTTATGGCCGTTGGACCCCCCCCACCCCCCCCCCCTACACACACACACACACACACACACACACACACGCACACACACACACACACGCACATGCACGCACACTTACTTTCTCTCTTTCAAAGAATTTTCATTTGAATGAAATCCCTCCCTCAGTACACTGTTGTTCTCACATGGGGCGAGGGGTCTGATTGGTCAGGATGCCTTACGAGGTAAACCAATGAATGCGTAGTTCTGCCCCTAACTCCACCCCCTGAGGGACGCTGAGGTCCAAGGCCCGGCATGTGATTGGAGGGCTGTAGGAACCAGACGTGGTATTAAGTGCCGTCCTGTCTGCTCCACTTCAGTACTGAGGAGAGTCCCGACTGGCTGCCAGAGTGTGTGAGTGTGTGAAAGAGAGAGAGAGAGAGTGAGTGTGTGTGTGCGTGCATGCCAGGATGAGACTTCCATAGGCATTTGATTTGGACTTATTTTCACACTCCGCAGGACTGGAGTTTGCTTCAGATCACATCTGGACACGTTGACTTGGGGATGTTGTTGTTTGCCGGCTGATCCGCCTCAGCTGATCTCTGCTTGAAGAGTCTGACCAGTGACCCTGATAGACGGCTTAAACCCCCCCCCCCCCCATTTGGGTCACCGCCGAACCTGACAGCGGTGTCCTTGCCGGACCCGATGTGGAATTTGACCCCGACTGACCCCGACCTCGGAGAAGCCATACACTGAGGCCGGACTGGGGGAAAGAAGGGTAAACGAGAACGAGGAGTGAGAATATCAGCATAGAGAGTGGTAAGCATGTTAAAGGGGCTTGGAGGGGGGAAGGGGAGCGTTGCGAGACAAGACAAAAGTACAAAAGAGTGATTTTCAAGCTGAGGGAGAACATGTAGGAGCTTCATTGTCCATTAAAGTCTCACTTTTGTTTAATGACCCCTTGTGTTTGTTGTAACAAGAATTGGTAATCATCAAGTCACACCAAAGCCTAACTTTTTTTTTTTTTACCTGATGTACACATGCTTTCAATCTCAAGGGCAGAATTTGGTTCTGTTTTTCGTAAAAAGCAGAAAGTAGTACATGGTAAAATTGGGCGGCAAGAGTGCTTAGCATGTGTGCTTCACAGTTGTGAGGTTCAGGATCAAATATCAGCCAGTGTGTGGAGTTTGCATGTTCTCTGCCTGGGTTTACTCCAAGTACTCTGTCCGGGTTCCTCCTACACATTCCCAAACTTGCTGTTGGGGTTGCATGTTCGACTAGGCTTGAGAGTGTGAATGTTTACTTGTCAATATGTGCCCCTGGGCTGGCAACCAGTATACAATGTGGCCCACTCCTGACTCCAAAACTTAAGGCTGTAGCGCACCTGATGACAAGCGCTGTTGAAAAGGGATGCTTGGTATTGCCACTATTTACATCTGTTGTTGCTGACCACAGCAAGGAGGCAAATGAGGGCTAGAAAACAGAGCGCTTCAGCAAAGTTCAAGCTGTCCAGCAACAGAGTAGGCACAGTACCGTAGAATGAGTATAATATGTAATACATTTTGAAAAGAAGCTTTTTAATGTGGGTAATACAGTGAGACCTTCTCGTGATGCTCAACAATTTCACGACTACAGCTTGTGACTACAGTCAAATCTTCTTGCTGTTTCTCAGCTTCGCCAGTATGCCAGTGGAGACCCTGCGGCCCTCTGACGGTCGCCTGGCCGGGGCCCCCTTCACCTCCGCCATGCCCTTCAGGATCCTCACCAAGGGGCCCGACTACTTTCGGCGCCAGGCTGAGCCGGCTACCCGCAAGCTGAGCGCCGTGGAGCGTCTGGAGGCGGACAAGGCCAAGTACGTTAAAAGCCAGCAGGTGGCGCTGACGCGGCAGGCGCCGGTCAAGCCGCCAATCATCCGCAAGCCCCTTGTCCCCCCGGCTATGATTCTGCAGTGCCATATGGGCACTCCCCCTGCCCGGAAAAGTCCACGCTGCCCCACTAGCATGGACAGCGGTGGCGTGAGGGAAAGACCGGGAGGGAGACGAGGACCGCCTCTCAATTTGGATATTTTAAACAATCTCATCAACGACGTATGTGACAGCCCACTGCCCTCCTCGCAGTCGTCGTCGTCCACCTCCCCCTCATCCTCGTCCCCTTCCTCGGGCACCAAGAGCATCGGCAGCAGCTTGTCAGCGGAGCACGATAAGAACAGCCGACTCCTGAACGGTCTGAAACCGCGGAGCGCCGCCGCCAACTCGACCACCTCGTCCTCCACGTCTTCCCCGCTCAACCCCAGCCATCGACCTCCCCCTGTCCCGGCACGGGCGCCCCGCATCCTCGTCCCATCGGCCTACGTCCCTCCAAATACGGTCACGGTACGCAGGGTAGACGTTCGACCACATGCAGAAATGAGGAAACCCCAGAGGCCCACATTCAGGCCCCGACAAATTGCCCAAGGTCAAGTCACGCACACCCAGGTCTCCCCGCCACCTCCGCCAGCACCCAAGAACCCACCTCAATCAAAAGCCACCACGCCGTCACCCCCTTCTTACCTGCCGCCCAGTCCCATGCTGGTCCGTGCAGGTATGATGCCGCCTGCCTCGCCCGCTTTCACCCGCCTGTCCAACGCCAGCTCCAAGGGCTCCGCCCGCAAGCACCCGTCACTGCACCGCTCCAAGTCCGACCTGAGCGACCGCTATTCCCGGGCCACAGCTGACCTAGAGCGCTTTTTCAACTACTGCGGGTTGGATCCCGACGAGGTGGAGGGCCTGGGCGGAGTGGAGCGCTTCACAAGGGCCAACTCAGACATTGTGTCCATCTCCAAGCTCCGCAGCGTCAGCACGCCCAGCTCAGACTGCGGGGACGAGGCCGACAGAGGCCGGGAGGACTGCGAGGACGATGAGAACGGGCCCGTCGGAGGCAACGAGCGCGTCCCCTACGGCATCTCCGTCATCGAGAGGAACGCTCGAGTCATTAAGTGGCTCTACGGCATCCGACAGGCACGAGACACTAACAGTGCTGTTTCGAACGTGTAGACTAAAACCCCACTTTTTGTTGTATTTATACGAAGAAGGGAAGTCAGTCGTTTCATCGTTTGTGGCCTTAAGTCTGACATTTTCATGTCCTTCCAACGGAGACTTAGTTTTACATTTGAAGACTTTTGAGGAAGTTGTAACAGGCCCTTCCTTTTTCACTTGAACAATGTTACGTTGTATCTGTGTGTTAGCAATAATAGACTGACAAGGGTGGTTCCTCATACAAAGCAACGGTACTGGCTCTGTGTCAATCTGCGTCTGAGCGTCGCAGAGAACCTCGCTAATGCTGTGAAAGTCACAAAAAAAAAAGCTTCCATCAACAACATATTGTATTTTTCAAAGTCACCTTTGGCTGCAAGACTGTTCTTCTACTCGTTTTCGTTGGCATGCAAGTGTATTTCTGTACATTTGGCACTTTTTGTCACAAAGCACGCATGTGCTGTGTACTTCGTTGCACCGACACTCATGTTTCAAGTCAGTAAACATCAAGATACTAGCAGCTTTCATTTGTGAGTGTGTGTGTGTCCGCTCATTTTTTGGGATTAGGCTGCGGGATGAATCGTGTTTACCTCGCATGTCCCACCACAAAGCTGCTAAAATGAATAACAAGTAGCATGAAAAGAAACAACAGATTTTCATTTTCGCACTCAAAACGGTTTGATCAGGGATGGGCTACAGAACATTTTATGAACAGAACGCTTTTTATGCGGCGTGACATGCAATTGAAAAACAAACAAAACCTCAGAGGAACTGTTGTAAAAAAGCCCTGCATCATTTAAGCCACAAATGTTGATAATACTGTCACATACAAGAAACAAATCCCCCTTTTTTTTTTTTCCATAATCCCTCAGAGGACTTGAACTCACCCATGTTAACGTTTTACTAAAGAATTCAGTCATGGATTTAAAAGAAGTGTCTCAGGAAATGTTTGGCTTACTAACACAAATGGACCAATATTTATTTGGAGAATCTATTTTAATGTAGTCAACACTTGAATTCAATCTGAAGTGCAATCTATTCAAAGTCCCCCCCCCCCGCAATTATGTTGGATGAAATGAAGACACACCCACGCACGCGTACAAATACACCGTGTGTGTGAACATGATAAAAATCTCAGTGTGAATACATCTACATAATCTTACTGCAAAGGTTTTTTGTTCTTTTCCCAGGACATTCCTCCTTTAAGATGTCACGTGTCACGGGTTTGACAGTAGCTTCGAAATACGGATGCACAAAGAGATCCGAAAGGCTTTAAAATGGTGTCTTTGAATTTATGATTAAAACACAGCTCAAGATAATTCTTGTTGTCTGTTGACTTTTTAACTTGTTTTTTTTTCCCCATGATAATTCTGTTTCTGGGTTTGAATCTTAGTTTTGGTCTCCCTGTAGGAATTTGCATGTTCTTCCGTGCTTACGAGAGTTGGCTCCCGGGACGCTTTGAGGCTCCTCATTTACAGTCGATTGCCAAATTGTTAAAGACAAAATTGTTATGATCACCATAATTATCTTTGTTTGTGTGTTTTACCTCCACTATTGAGGACCAAGCAGGTTTTCACTTTTGTTTACAAAATACAACAACAAATTATTCTTGCCAAAATGTTTTGGTTGTTGGGTCATGGGCTCCGGAAGAACAGTACACATTTTGGTGCACGTGCGTGTACAAGCTCTGTTTTCACACACGCTTCCCAATACATGGAATTGGCCTCCCCCCATCTTAAGCGGTCTACCGAATAGCTTGTGGAAAGTCACACTGGCTTTCCACCATGACATCATGGCACACACATGATCCCAACGTGTGGTTTTGATCTACAGCTTTCATGACATGCTATGTCTGATCATGCGGCTGCTGTGGAGCGCCGTGATTCCATCTGCAGTCTCACTTTGGGCATTGGGACAGTGTTTTTTTTTTCTCACCTTATTATTACCTCCTCCAAGGGGGTAATCTTTTTGTCCATGTGTGGCAGGAGGGTAGCAATTCAAATCTTGAACAATATTTTTCATCAAAATGGAAGGCAATTTAGAGTCACCAACGTATCATGCGTTTTTGTAAATGTTTGATCTTCAAAATTTCCTCGGAAGAAGAAAAATTGGCAAACATACTAACATTTGTGACCTTGAACAAACCCTGACTAAATCTGACAACGCGTTCCAATTCAGTTTTGGATGAATAACTGCGTAACAACCCCCAGAGTGTTGGAAAGATTAGGAGCATCAGCGTGGAGTTCAACCCTTCAGCTGAGTGTGGCCGTTTAACGTGCCTAATTTTCAGATAGGCGGTGGAGGTGGTACCCCATTCGTGGACTTCAGGCGAATCGTTTTTGGAGATTTTCAGCAGTTGAAATGGGCCTAAGTAGAGATGTCCACTTGCATTTGGAGGCTGTTTGATCCCCGTATTATTATTCTTTTACTTTTGAAAGCGACGTCTGTATAATGATTTCCAATGGGGAAATTGTGAGAGCTTCCTTCCGTGACGTCATCAACCAAGACATGGAGGGGAAGGGTGTGGGGCCCTATTCATTAAAAGTGGGCATTTTGTATAGGCATTAGTTGTTGCATTATTTCTCCAAAATGAATGGATAAAATGAAACATCTTTTTTAATTTTCCTGATCGGAAGATACATAAACTGGGCTAGTAAATGAAAAATGGACTATCATCGCTTTTGTGTCCTTTTAATCACTAAAAGAAACATCCATTATCAAATTAAATCAAAACTTACAAGAAGACATCTGTTCTATCTTCTCTCTTCTCACATTTGTGTTTTTGAAAGGCCTGAGTCAACGGTGAAGGACAAGATTATTTCCATGAGGCGACATCGCTATCCACTGAGGCTCCCAATCAGGAACAGTCTGAGATACTAAGGCAGATTGTTTATGTTGGAGCCATTTGGAATCGCTCGTTCATAATGGCATGGGCTTATCCCCATGTTTTCACACCGCGACAGCGTCATAGTTACATAACCGGGAGCGGACTCCTCTGACCCGGCGGCTTTTCGGTAAGATGGAACACATGTCCCAGGACGTCTCTGCCTGCTGTGCTCTCTGTGGACAATGCACGCAAACAAGCATCAACGTCAGCGCCGTGCACCCGCACTTGATCTCTGGCTGAGCGACCATATGGTCATATTTACTGTGCGATCAACTGAGTCCTGGCATGCAGTCAGAATGCACAAATGCTCACTCACACGTTGCCTGTGTGTGCTTTAGCCAACATTGTTGTTTGCAGCCTCTGCTGTGGGTTGGCCTGTTGAATCATTTTTAAGCTTCAAATGCTTCAAGCTTTAATTAATTTACAGTTTGGCCAAGCTACCTCAATAGTTTAGGGTAAGCTGGACATGCAGGAAATTCACACATGTTATGTATGACCCAACACTAACAATTTTGGTCAAAAGTGACTGACACCTGTGATTTAAAGAGGCCCTGGCATGTTTTTGATCATGAATGTGCATGCCCCAGAGTGATCAAAGTCTGGTTTGTGATGTCACCAACCCTGCTTTTTGCGGTTTTCCATGTGTCAATATTTCTTAAAGTGTAGACGTCAAAGACCAAAATTCACTCATTCAATGCGAGGCTAACAGTAGACCTTCTTGGTGGAGCCACTAATTCTACAAGGCGAAATCGGGGATTTGGACAGGGTTCCGACTCTATATTTGGTATACGCCACACGATAAACTTGTTCTTGACACAAATGGCTGTTTTGTTTGCTGCAGAGTTTCTTCTTGGTCTACTGGAATTTTCTTGTCTTCAGGAGAGAATCAATACAGCATGTTGTTGTTTTTTTTGTTTCTGCGCAAACTACCATGTGTCAATGATCATAATTAGAGTGTTTGGATCAACTTTCGATTGGTGTTGTCAGTCGAGCTAATGTGGGTTCATCCATCTTAAAACTTGCCAGTTTCAGTAAACATAGTGAGAGGGGTCTGATTTTGCAATTAAGTACTGTCCCTAGAATAGCAATAAAGTATGTCAGAGCTTCATATTGACATTGTGCATGTGATAAGCTGATTAAAGCCCTAAGCCGGATGGCATCTCGGTGTTTTTTTGTTTTTTTTTAACCTAGTATCTGTGTACGTATCTCATGGGAAAGCCAAAGCGGGTTGTCTGTGTTAGCTTAGCACATTGTTGCAGTGCATCGCTCGGGCTCCCCTGGTCTGTTGATCCTTCTCGCCATTGTCCTCCTCATGTTTGTTCATCTCAATCATAGCTGCACCGGCCTCTCAATTTTCCTTTTAAGCTTTGTTGTCAGTATGCATAATTACAGGCATTCCCTGTGAAATGGTGAAAGCCGCATGTGTTTTGATTTGTTCGCTCAGTAGCAATGATTATTCCCATGCTTGACAGTATGACAAAGCCTGCAAAAACAATGTCAACTCTGCAGACTTCGCTTGTGTCTTTTTTTTTCCAGGCAACCCAAGTATTTCTGCTGGAACCAAAACATTTTCCGTCCTTGCTTCAGCACAATTTTGCTGACAAGTCAACTTTGCGGTTGAGACCATCCAGGACGCTGGATGGATTTGTGTGTTTGAAAAGATCATCTTCTGCATTTTCCCCCCTTTTCCCCCTCCATGTGTTGAACAGCAGCATGTATTTCCAAAGTACGGGCATATTTGTCTGGCTAAAATTAGTGAGGTAAAGGGATGTTTTTATTATTAAACTCCGAACATCAGGGTGGACTTGTGGTGTCTCACTTTTGTGACGTTTGCAGGTCCAATCTCAGCTTCAGATTTCTGGGTTTTCTTCATGTACATCGGCTTCCTCTCGCATTCCTCTGGCTTTTTTTTAACTGTGCACCCCAACTCAAATGTGATTGGTTTTGCCCGAGTTGTTGATTGTTCAACCAAAGCATTCATCTTTGCAATGCCATCTTTAGCATATCTGCAATTGCTATGGTGAATTCATAAAGATTATTTTGAAACCAGCTGAAAAAAGAATCCATCATGCACAATGTGATGTTTGTTATAGTGGGGGTGTTGCAGCTGACAGATGACGTTTGAGTCTGATTTGGCGTGAAAGCGTAACGTGGGGTTGTTAAGAAGAGTGTGACGGCCACAAGCGCGTGTCCAATTTGCGTCTCTTGTGATTTGAACGAAATCAAACACTTGTGATTAGATGGCAATCAAAAACTAGTTCTTGAGACTAATTTGATCCCTGCAAAACAATTGTTTTGTCGTTTTCGAGTGATAGTCTGCATGGTCTATTGGCAGGTTTTTATCATTGACAGTGGATGGCTGTTCCACATGAGAGCATTCCACTACATTTAAGTGATTTATGTGAGAAAATATCAGTAATAGTGTCTGGGGTAATCTAAATTAAGTATGTTTATCATCGGCCTTGTTTATATTGAAAATGTGTGTGCATGCGTGTGTTTGAGTCGGAGTACAGCTGGCACACAGCGATACAACAGCTGTCTTTTTAGCTGTGGGAAAATATCCGGAGGAGGCAACCACATCAAGTTGATTGCGACATCATGGAACATTGTAAGAAAATGATATGATTATGATTAGCTTACAATAGTCCACACATGCTTTGGTCGAGAGAACGATGACATTTTGTGGACTCGGTTTGAGTGTTTTATGGTTTGATTTTGGCTGAACAAAGCAAAAAATAGAAATCTCATATGGCTTTGCACTTCACACATTGGCAGGTCTTGCACAACTGCCAGGTGGGCTGCAAAACTTAGCAGATGAGACAAGTTAAGTGTTGAAATCTTCCTGAAGCAAAGTACATCTGCAAAACATTGTCCTTTCATGGTGAGCCAGGGGGACATAATAATGAAGATAGGAAGAATCTTGCCTGGGGTCAAAATGTCACCATCATAACATTTTTATTCACTGTACAGGCAATGTTTTAAATGAGACGTTATCCTGTTTCTCACATTTTCAACAGTTCTCAGGTGTCTTAAAGTCCTTGTAAAGTCATAAATATCTTTGTTATTTAATTTTGAAAAAATGAACAAAGTAAGAAAGAACAGTATGGTCAGTAAAATTAGGTTTCGAGATTGTGAATTACTTCTCAAACGCTCTGTGCATGTCTGCCAAATGTTCTGAAACCCTGCCCTCCTCAACTGCCAACTGTCAAATACCACTACGTCTAAAATCGTTCTAATGCCTGCATGGATATCATGTTGGAGGAACAAAAATATACTGTAATCGCTTAAAGTCTGCGGTGGCTAGAATATATTTCAGCAGGTCAAAACAGAACTCTTTCATAGCGTAACCAGAGGCCCTGGCCACAAGGTAGCTCGCAAGCTAGCAGGATGTCGTAAAGCTCGTTAGTCATTGGCTAACAGGCACGGTGTTCTAGAACTAGCTCACGATTGCATCGGCGTGAACACAGAAGCAACCTCACTTTGTATGCACGGTTTTGTAAACAATAGCCACCTTTTTAGTTTCCTATTTTCAGCTGCTTCTCTGATATGCTTTGCTTTTCCTGATCTGAAAAGGAGCTCTCGGGAGTGAAAAGATGATTAGAATTGGCTACAAATACAGCACGTAGCCCACTTTAGGCTGCAGATCAAAAGCTGCCTGCACAAAGCTGAGGCAGCTCAGTGTTTCAGCTCAGCAGCGCTACGTCACTAATGTGCTGGAGCCACACGACACACTTGTGAGGAGGACACTCTGATGCTGGGAATGAAAGTGGCATCATTCAATCAAATATACATGTTTAATGTTTGTGTCAGTGACAGGAAGTGTCTGGTCGTCTCCTTTTGTCTGACAGCGCAATTTCTCTTAGGATCAGCGAGATTTTAAGACGATTTTCTTTTAATACATCGCCTTCTTTTCATCACTCAGCAACAACACAGCACACAGCTGGAGGCACGCAACGCAACACAAGTGCAGCCATATGATAGCTGCCACAGTCTTCATGTGAAATATTGTGAAGAATTCCATCCATCCTCATTTTGTAATTTCTTATGTTTGTCATATCATTCCAAGTGCACAAAAACTTATTAGGCCTACTCGTGATATAGTGCAGGGCAATCTACAACCCAGTCTAAATCCAACTAACACGTCTGCCATCTAGTGATGATTGGTGATATCGCAACTTCAAACTTCAACTGACTCTTGTGTATTTGCAGTTTGGCGAATTTGCGTGTGCTGTGAGGAGCATGAGTGGCGGTGTTGGTGGTGGGAGGGCAATTTGTGGGGAATTGAGGCTGGGGAAGTAACAGTTGCAAAGACCAACAGTTTTTGACCCGAGTAAGGACTAGCGCTACAGAAAATGGAAGCAGGAGCAGTGGAAGTGGAACACTTGAAGATGTTAACAACGAAGTGATAAAACAATGTGTTTTTAAGAAAAGTGCGACGTTCCTGTTAGTATTTATCTCGTGCTGAGATTCCGTAATGGTTGTGTCATGCCGTACCGCTCGTTTCATCTTCAAAAGGAAATGAGTCTCAGTGGCTCAGAGGCAAGGCTGTAAACTAGGTCGCCGCCACGAGACAAGTGCATTTGCAAGACGAGAAAGAAAGTTTACATGTGGGGCGGTTGGGGGGGGGGGGGGGGGCAACGTTGTGCATTATTAAGGTGGAATGGATTGAGCCTGAAACCCTGCTTGGATTTGTTGTGTCTGAAGCCGGGACACGTATACTGGTTTGTAAGACCTTGAAAAGGGAAGCCAAGTCATTTTTTTATCCGTTTGAATGACTTTGATGGGAAAGGAGGGAAAATGGCTGACTTATTGCTACGTGTAAAGTGACAAATGTGAGTTGTTACCCTTCATGAACATTTTCCTCTGCAGCTTATTTTCACTGATACTCTTCTGTGAGTTTATACATGTGCAAAGATAGCCAAAGAAAGCACAAAAAGCTCTTTGAAATTGTCTCCCTGGCAGACGAGCATGATCAGCTGATTCCAAGTGTCGTTGCTCTGCCTTTGCTTGACTTTTGTATCAGATTTTGCTGGAAATGTTTTGATCAGACTCAAATGAATGGATGTATTTTAGTAACGCCACAGGGGAACTTAAAATCACATGTACTAGGGAAAAGCCTGACAATTTTAAGGTACAATGTCTAGAGCCGGCTACACACATACTTGTTTTTAAAGTGTGACAGGACCAACACGTGACGAGTAAAATATTGGCAAGTTTGTGCTAACTTAGTAACATCTAGTGTGATGTGTGTGTTTGACATACACAGGTGCCTATTGACTTTATGTGGGTGTGCGTGTGAGTAGTAAATCACTGTCATTCAAAACTAGTGCACCATTATTTCACCAGACTGCATGTCCAACTTATGAAATATGTAAACCCGCTCTGTAAGTACTTTGCCCGTTATGCCTGGCCCCTTTTTGCGTGTGTGGAACAGTTGGAAAATAAATTCTAAATAAATGATACAGAGGACTTGGCTTTTTGAGTGCTTGCAAAAGCCCGTTGGATTAGACATGTACATTCTTGACGCACCTTCACTCCGGTAACTATATTGTTGTGGGCCCAAAAATCCTCACAAATCCAGCCATCCATCAATTTTCTTTAGCACTTGGTCACAAGCAAGTTGGAACCTGTCTCAGCTGACCGTGAGTGAGAAACGGGGTACACCATGGGCTGGCCCCCAACCAATTGCTTCTTTTAATATCTATTCACATGCACGCCTATTGACACTTGACCCCAAAATGCAGAACTGTGAGATTCCCAACATAAATCCAACAGATGAAATCACACACAGCTATTCACATGAAAGGAGCAAGTCAGTGCAGCCGCCATTTCCCGTACCTGTGATGCATTCTGGCTTGGCTATCAACCTGCTATTCTACACACACAACACCACACTATGCAAAATTTGTCACCTCCATCTATTTTTCGTAATCAACAAGTTTTTTGGAGTGCTAACTGATAAATGTTCTTTGTATTGTTGTAGTATGGCTTCGGTAGTAGGCTATAGTACCCATTTGGGGATCCACTGCTTTAAATGTTATACTGCCACTACTGGCCTGGCATGCATACTGCAGTTGAAGCAACTGACTTCTGCGGCTCCAGATTGATGATCACTTCGTTTTGAACCGATGCTCCGGTTTGGCTCGGCCAGCAGTGACACGAATGCTTGTGGTCTCTCTAACGGAACAATATGCTCCCCGGCTTTGAGCAAAGAGGGATCTGAGTGGAAAAAGACACATTCTCGTGGTGGATCTTGCAGGAAACCTCAAACTGCACTGGTTAATAAAATAAGATCGGATTACAGACACACATGAACTGTCTGGGAATGGAACCCAGATCGCAAGAATGGAGTTCTTATATGACACCACTTCACCAGCAGCGTGACAGCATTTGTTTAACTGCGTCTTTGTGTTGGTTTGGGATCAATTGCTCACAAAAGCCTTCAGACCAATGACTGACAATTGCACAAAGGGAAAGGAAAGGCTGATTAAAATAAATCATTTACTGAAAGCCGAGGAGGGAGGCGGTCAGAGGGCAAACCAAACTAGAGGAAGAAGCAGGTTATACTTTTGTTTTCAAGTTTAAAGCACTTCTGCTCCTTATTGGCCATGTGAGCGATCCTCTTTTTTAGCTCAATCTGCAGTTGTCTTGTGTAGACTACCTGGATAAATAGTCTAACTAAATGAAATAATCCAAACTACCTCTAAAGGAGTTTTGTATTTGGATTTGATGGATGGATGGATGGATGGATGGATGGATGGATGGATGGATGGATGGATGGATGGATGGATGGATGGATGGATGGATGGACGGACGGACGGACGGACGGATGGACGGACGGACGGACGGACAGACTGACGGATTGACGGATTGACGGATGGATGGAATACAGACGTAATGAAATTGTCTAATGGCTTCTTTGCGTGTGCCTTCCTGCATGTTTTATGCAATGAAAACTCTTTACTGCGGTTGAACTGATGCAGCATGCTCATGTGGAGCAAAATGCACTCAGCAAATTAGGCCTGGCACTAAAGCGCTACAATTTGTTCTTGCAGGCAAAAACACGCACACTGGGTGCAATGTCCAGTGTACTTCCTGTTCCAGTGTGAGTTTCTTTCTTAGTCACTGGTCATCTTCTTATGCAAACCTCCACGGACCCTATGTTGTCTGCTATATGCCAACAGCCACAACAACGTCACAAATGTTGCATTCAGTTTGTACTTGTTGATGCAAAACTCCTTCAGATAAAATGTAAGATGTTTTGGATGCTTCACATGTGCAGACAGTGATGAGAAGATGAAGACATTTTTATCACACGCGCACACACACACGCACGCACACACATCCACACAAAAGCCCTAACCATAATTTGAAACTATACTTTGAAATCCTAACCCTAAAACCCACTTTGAAACCTTAAACATAGTTTGAAATGCTAACCCTAGTTTGAAACCTTATTTTTAAAGTCTCAACCCTAATTTGAAACCATATTTTGAAACCCTAACCCTAGTTTGAAACCCTAACCCTAGATTGAAACCCTCCTTTGGAACCCAAACCCAAGTTTGGAACCCTACTCCGAAACCCCAAAAGTAGTTTGAAATCCTAATTCTAACCCTTAAACCAAGCCCTAACTCTAACCCCTACCCCGAACCACCTAATACCAACCCAAGTTTGAAACCTTACTTTAAATCTTTAACCCTAAATTGAGACCCTACTTCAAAACCCTATACCTGGTTTGAAACCCCAACTTTAGTTTGAAACTGTACTATGAAACAAACCTAACCCTAGTTTGAAACCCTAACCCTAATTTGAAACCCTAGCCCTAATTTGAAACCCTAATGTTACCTGTAATGTTAATGAACCTTAGTTAGAAGCCCTGACCCTATTTTAAAACCCGAACCCAAATTTGGAACCTTTGTTTGAAACCCTAACACTAGTTTTACTTTGAAATCCTAAACCGAGTTGAAAATCTCACCTTGAAACACTGCCCCTACTTCAAAACAATAACCCTGATTTGAAACTCTTTTTTGAAGCCCTAAACTTTGTTTAAAAATAGTCTGAAACCAAAACTCCACTTTCAAACGTTTACCCTAGTTGGAAACCCTGCGCACATTCCACACCGCATCCATAATGAATGAAATCAGCAATATGCTTTTACCAAACAGTTAATACCAAATGTTTTTACATCATTTACTAAATTATTATTCGTAAGGGCACACTTCTATAACAATACAAGCACAGTTATGGTTCAACACTGGGGCTATATCATAGAATATTATAATTCCTTCAGTGTAAGAGTAAGATAACGATTGATTTATAGTATGTTGCAACGTTACTTTGCTACACGGCACGGTTTTGTCTGAGTAGTGAAAACAGTGTGCTATTTGTGCCCATGATGAAATTGCCAAATGGCTTCTTGGCTTGTGCCTACCTGCATATTTTATGCAATAAAAAAAAACTATTCACTGTGTTTGGAATGATGTTACTTGGTCACGTAGAGCCAAATGCACCCAGAAAACTCTGCACAATTACAGGATCTAATCCAAGCACAGGAACAAACACATGGGTGGGTGCACACACACATACGCACACACATACACTCGCACACAAACACACCCGCACGCACGCATACACGTGCACACATGAATGAGATAACACCAATGGGGCCTTCAATGAAAAATGTATGTTATTTTTTTTTGCTGTTTGCTGTCTCCACTGAATATTTCATCATCAGTCTGACTCTTTGTACATTAGCGTCATGATGTTGCCGTGGCTATGTGGGACAGGAAGCCGACCTCTGCTACTTCCGCTCTGATAACGCCGATCTGTTGAAGAGTGGGAGGAAACCACATAGGCGATGAGATTAAGGCGAGGTGTGGTTGCATGATGATTGCCAGGTGATAAAATGCCCCCCACCGCTCTCAAAGAAACAGGAGAATTGGTGAAACATGGAAGATGATGGAAGAGTTCACAGAAATGGGACCATCACATCTCCTGTATTGAGAAGACAGAGACCCAGACAGCAACAACAAATATAGATAGCATTGGACCCAAGGATGTTTTGTCTTTGAGAGGAGCCAGGAATTGTTTGCATGCACGCGTGTGTGTGAAAAAGCAGAAGTGCGAGGCCAAACCATCATCCCCCTCTAGAATACGGTGGTCACAATTTACAATAGTGGATTGACATCATTCTAATTTCCATGTGGTCAATCCTAACAGCCCCAAAACTTTATCCCGCCATTCTGGCATCCCCTAATCTTCATTTGGACACACATATTCTCAAATGCCACTAGCGGTTAGGAGACGGGACAAACATCAAGTATTGTGCTGTATGTGTGTGTACGTGCTTTTTATTTATCTTGCTGGATCCAAAAATTTGGCATTTGCTTCACCTGACCAAAACTTGCAACTTGGAACCTTTTCTACATCCCCCATTAGAAAAGTAGATCTACGTACCCAGCACCCTGTACCAGTTGTGTGTGCGTGTGTGTGTGTTTATGATTGGCGGGCCTTCAGGGAGAAAGAAAGCAGCCAAATCAGCCTCCAAAAAATCCTTTTCATGTGTGGCTGGAGCTGTGCCTTCTTTCTGTGTCCTGCTTATCTCCCTACCCGAGACGCCGGTATCGTTGTCTCGGCGGTTCTGACCGTGTAACCAACACCCAGCAGTACGTCACCAATGGCAGACGTGCCATTCTTCAAGTCATCGAGTTCAGGTTTCTAATGTTGTGACTGGCTGAGGAGGATGCCACTTTTGGCAACTCAACTGCAAATGAGGGGGACGATGTTGTTAGTAGGGGGAGGCTTCAAGCTGTTTATTACCATACTCAACTGAAGTTTATTATCAAACGAAACATAATAAGTGCACCCTTCTGAGCTTTTTCTCACCACATTGATCTTACTTTTCCATTGCTGCAATAATGCAATGCATCATAAGTGTGAAGCGTAACAAAGCCTTTTTCGTCATGATGATAGAGAATTGGAAGATGTAAAATAATGTGTGTGGGTTTTTTTTAGTCTGTTGAGCAAAATGTCAAAAGGAAAACTGGAGCTCAGCCTTGATGCTACTACATATGAATCATCTCGCCCCCTGGAGCAAGCTTTGGCGCATCCAACCGCTCACATTGGGCCAAAGGCAGAAATAATGAATTTATTTGTTACTGCGTGCGTTACCCCTGCCCCCATCTGCAAATGTACTGTACACAACAGAGGCTGCCAAATGTCAAGTGAGATGTGGGGCAGTTTCCTCAAGGGCAGATATGGTCCCGCGTCCAGCTGAGCGTGTGGTTACCACGGTGACCCTTGTCTGTCTCCATCACCACCAAGGACGGGGGTTGGGGGTCCGCAAGGCATTTAGCGCAATCTCATCTAGTATCACCCCAAACACAGAGTGCACTTGTGCTTTTTGGTGAGTGATTCATGTCACAGAGGAGTCGTTTAAAAGGTGTGAAAATGCTGTGAATGAGGTTTGGGGTCTTGTGTTGCCATAAAAAGACGCACACACACACAAACACACAAAGAGGCAGGATTGTCTTTTATCAGTGCTTGATTTGGCGATTAACAGCAGCACACATTGCCCGGGGGACTTTATTGCTCCGATGAACGCACAAGCTCACTGACTCATTGACGCGCTCCATCGTGACGGCTCGTTTTAATGGACTCATGCGGCCCGCACGCCACTCATTGTGTATGCTCATTAAACGCATGGAAGCGCATTTCGCTGGCCAAATAACATGACACTCCTTTTTACATATCGATGCAAATGATAAGGACTCTTTCCACTTACAACATTCCAGCGCTTAAAAGGATGCTTTTGTTCTTTTGATGTCTTCTTCTCCTGCCTCTATGTGACAAGAGATATTTTTAGAAATACTCTCATCTGCTTTCTTGTTGTTAGAGACGCAGAATGGAAATCATGAATGGTAAACAGAGGCTAATGAAAATTCATTATATTTTCTTTCTTTCTTCAGATTTCCGTAATATACTGTAGATGCAGAAAAGGGAAAAAAGGGACTTGCTAGTATGGTACTTTTTTTCTACTTCCCACTGCTAGTTATTTTTTTTATCTTTGTGTGGTGTATTTCAGACTGGACAGGAAAGAGGAAAATGGCACATGAACAGACAAAAGGTGTGAAAAAAAGGCTATGTTGCGATGGATTGATGGGGTGTTGGGTCAGAATGCTGGTGGCAGTAAATGTCCCTTTTGGGATGGAGCAAGGGGATGTCCAGATTTATGGTAGCCTGCAAGGAGGAAGTTAAGAGAGCAGATTGGATCCTTTTCACTCAACCGTTTTGCTGTTTTCTAGTGTCTTCAGTCAATATCACATAAAACATTTTGATGCTATGGTGACTTACACATGCTATCATTCGCTCCACTATTTAATACATTGTGCCATACGGTGAATGGTGCTACATCTTTTACTTTCAGTGTCTCTGGCAGGGTGGTTGGGGGGGCAGTGCCCCACCAGATGGTGTTTTCTTTCTTTCCAGTATGCATTATATTCACGGTATCCTTTGTTTGTGTCTGTTAGAGATAAATTTCCTAAAATAATCTCTAGGCGACCCGGATAAGATTTAAGCAACTGTATTAGAACAGGGCAGCAAAAGCAGTGCAAAGAATACTTCTCTTCTCTCACAAACAATTACATACATAGATAATTACATACAAATTTGTAGAAATTTGATTCCATACTTTTTTTAAGCAAATAACGATTTATTCCCATTTACCCAAATTTGTACTTCCCGTAAATTGAAAAGCGCCGTAGTCTATCACTGACCTATCCCAACATTAAATTCAAGTAATGAGAATCAAAATACAATTACGTCAATATTTGCACATAAACTATTCAAGGCAATAAATACAAATCAAATTAATTTAAAGTTTCAAAGCTCTATTAGAGCCTTGCTGGCTGCACCATGATTGGAAAAGAGTTTTGAACCATGTAGTGTAGTGTAAATCCAGCCATCCATAATCATTATAAATTGGAAAAAAAGCAAACATCAAACAATAAAAGAAAGTGTTGGTGCCCCACCAATTTTTCCCCCCCCTCATGTAGAAGCGTCACTGCTTTTGCCAACTGTGTGGAGTGATTGTCTGCTGCCATGGAGATGCAGCCTGCTCCATTTGGCCCAAGAGATACTTAAGTGCACAAAATACCGGTAGAGCGAGGATAAGAGAAAATAAGCCTCTTCCTCCTTTGCCTTTTCCTGTTGATAGCAGTAGTGTCTCTTCCTCACATGGTCCAGCCTAGCTGGCTAAAGTGAGGAAAAAAAATCTCGTCTATTTTTTTGCGCACAATTTTCTCTATTTGTTTCACCTAAATTAACAACAGGACTAAAAAAGTCTAAATAAAAGCAATTGGTTAAATGCAACATAAATTACATTATTATATTCAGTATCACTTTATGTAGAGAGAGAGAGAGAGAGAGAGAGAGAGAGAGAGAGAGAGAGAGAGAGAGAGAGAGAGAGAGAGAGAGAGAGAGAGAGAGAGAGAGAGAGAGAGAGAGAGAGAGAGAGAGAGAGAGAGAGAGAGAGAGAGAGAGAGAGAGAGAGAGAGAGAGAGAGAGAGAGTGAGAGAGAGAGAGAGAGACCCATTTTCATGCCCAACACAAGTCTAGCACAAAGTGCAGTCCAACTGAGGGGAGATTTCTTCTGGTATTTTTGCAGATGCACGCAATTAGAGATGGGGATTTGCGTCGTTGTGGGAGCGAACACAGCCGACTTGTTGCCCGACCAAAAGAAGTGGCTCCTCTCATTCCTTTTAAATTCAGTGTAGAAGTCGAGCATGGTCTACATGACAGAAGCATAAACTGACTCACTGGAATCCATCACCCTCTGCAAAGTATGTTGATAAGTAACTCAGAGATCTTGCGGATGATATAAAGATGGCCTGGTGATCACAGCGGACCCATTGAGACTGCCATCATGCATCCATGTGGTACTCTTAACACCCAAATGTGAGAAATGTGCCATAGTGGCTGAGGGTAAACTCGTCGAGCACTTTTCAAGGTGTTGGACACATAAAGCAATGAGGTAAGACAGCCTAGTATTGTGTGCCACTGTGTATTGTGTTTCTGACAGTTTGTAATTAGAGTTGGTCTAAGCCTGAAATTGACAGTCACCCTAAAGGCAGCAGCCATTGTGAAAAGCTTCACCTGTGCTCCTATATACTAGTGACTGATGTTCGCAAGTTCTTTCACAGAGGAATGCCAAGGCTTGGGTGTCAATACACGAAGAATGTCTCTTCAAACAATCTCATTGATCAAGAATTTCATCAATCGATTTGTACTGGGATAGGCTACGGCAGCCCTGTGACCCCCAATTTCTGACAACTGTTTTTCATAATGAGGAAGTTGTATTCAAACAATTCATTCAATTGTTTAGCAGATGAAAAACAGCTGACAAGATGACGGCTCCATAGGTAAACAGACAGACAGACAGATAGGAAGCCGTGACAGACACACAGGAAGCCATTACATCCAAAAATGTGACTTGTCTGCATGAAAATAAAAGAGTGAAGGCTAAATGTGACAAGTCAGCCAGTTGTATTCAAAGTAAAAGCATTGTTTTTTTTTCAGAAGACAGCACCAGCTACCCTCCTAAATCACTCTCTGCTGATGGCATTCCGCTCCCAAGACCGAATGGCCTGTAACTCTGTTGACCTTTAGCTCCGCTGTTAACTCAACACAAGGCCTTGACCCCCCAGGAAGCAGTGTTACTATAGGCCGAGAAGATATACGATACTGACCGACACCCGAGAAAGAGGAGGTTGAAAGTTGACAGTGATGATGTCCGATGAAGGCATGCTCCTACACTAGTTTTGCATCTTAAATGCTTGCACACTATACACAGGTCCATATCTCAATTTATTTTTATTTCAGTAGTTCAATTGAAAAAAGTCAAATATTGTCACTACACATAGTAAAATATTTAACTATCTTATGATTTTGGTTACAGGTTACAACTAACAAAAATATCTAGAAAACTCCCCGCCCCTTTCTAAATACGTTTCACTTAAAGTCAAAAACTTGTGCCCAGGGTAAAGAGAACCTAAGGTCATGACACAAATGTTATTACTCCCCAAGGCATTGTCTTAAAGCTAAGATAAAGAGCTTTATTGATTGAAAGTTCCTCTCTTTGAACTGCTTCGTTGCCTCATTGGCATGTATCTGAGTGCGATTACCTCACCATGTGTACCCTGAAGGTGGAATATCCAAAAGGAAGAAAAATATTAACTCGGCTGCTTAAAACCACTGTAATGCATTATTTTTCCCCCCTTGATGCTAATTTTCTTCTTTTCGTGCTCGGCCTTTTATGAGTCTTGTGCCATTGGATAGGATTTCTTCTGCAGCATTATAAAGAACTTCCAGCAGGAATTAACTCTCTATGATGTGTCAGAAAGGTGAGATAGAGGGATTACAAAGTGTGAGGAGATGTGGAATTAGTGAAGATTGCTGTTTAAGAAGTTTCCTAATCTGAAATGGAGATGAGATGGGATGGCATAAGATTAATGGAAGGGATTAGATGTAAACTTTAATAACATCCATGTGCTGCATTAAGGGAGTGTTCCAAAAAAATATTTTTTTTTTCATATTTGTTAAAACACAAGAGGAAATGAAGGCATTTAGCAATGGTCAGACAAACAATTTAATCAACAATCCAGGCTACTGCCCTCATTAATCACAACCTTTTGATTTAAAAAAAAAATCTTTATGATGACTCCTTGAGACGAGGGTTGTTATCCCTTCGTGGGCCCACATTACCATCTCGTGGCCAAAAGTATTGCAGCATACACAAAAACCACACTAGAAATGAGCTTCTAATAAATAAATTGTATTATTACTTAAAATGGCAATACTCCACTGTTTGGCACCCAATTATTTCTGTTTGTTTACGTGTTATTACGACGCGTGGGTTGCAACCAAATAGGAACGAACGTCTGTGTTTCGTTTCCGAGCCGGAAGCGGAAGCGGTGCTGAGCGAACAAACCAAAATGGCGAGCCAAGAGGAGTCGGTGCGGGAGTTCGTGGCTGTTACTGATGTCGATGAGGAGAGGGCCCGCTTCTTCTTGGAGTCTGCTGGTTGGAATTTGCAGGTACGGGCTTTACGCTTGAACTTCGGTTCCGATGTTCTGCAAGATATAAACAGATCAGACAACATAACTGCGACGAGTGAGTTAGCTACCTGGCTAATTTTAGCGTGTGTTGCCGGTAATTTATGCAAGTCACTGACTGACAATAGCCGCGAGTCTTTTTCTGTCATCAGCCCTGCGGCTGTTGAAAAAGCAGATGACGAGTAAAGTTGCAAAAACACTTGTTCTTAGAATGCCACCCCCATTTCGCTCCTACACGTAAAACTGTGGCTCCTGATCGTCGCGAGCCTGTTTAGCTAGTCATCGACCAAATCGTTGTTATTTTGACAGTGTTGTGAAGCAATTAAAATATCGATGACGTCAAAAAGCTGAGGCGATCGTGTAGTCATCACAACAGAGACTGTCAACGTATTTTTATTTCATTTTTCTATAAACGTATTTAATTGCTTTCTTAGAGAAGCGCTTGCCACTGGGATTGTTTGATTTTGAATCCAAGTTTCGACAACACTTGCTCGACAATTAGACAACGTTGTTTCCTTTCCGAATCTAATTAAGTCGGTGTAGCAACTTGCTGCTACAGTAAACAGAGTCAAAAGGAACTCGATCATAGGCCAATAAGAAAACAGTGCTGTCTGTGCCCAGGATACCTGATGCTGAGACCTGAGTTGAACAGGACAGAGAGAGGCGGTAGGAACAGAAACTCTCACAAATAATTGTCTCCAAAAATATCATTGAAAGTATTTTGAAGTAAGTAGGAATGTCCCGCTCAAATTTCTTTCTGCAACCAAACAAGAAACACTGGATTCCTGATGCCCAGTCTTGATCAAATGCATTAAGAAGACAAATACAAGGGGCTAATAAATGAGAATGGGTATGGTCAAAATGTTAATGTCGCCATAATGAAATACAGTTTATCCCCATTAAGGGTTTTCTCCAAATAACATTCAACGAATAACCATTTCTATTGTCTTTCCCCTATGCATATATAACACAGATTTTATTCACATATATATACGTAAATGAATTTAAATGAACCACAAATATCCAGTAGACAAATACCCTTTCAAATATGTACTATAAACCGTTTTCAAGTATTACAATAAAATGCCACAAATTAAAACAAATAAAATAATAAAGTGCATCAAATAATATTCAGTGTGTCTACCATTGAACCAGTTAAAGTACTAATGGTGAATAGGCCAACAACCTCCCGCGTCAAGTACTAATCGAACCTGGGTTCTTGCCGTCCGTTTATATTCATGACTGCTGAATTCCCAATATCACTCGAGATGCAAAAAACTGGAGTCATATCTTTGAACCAAATCCACTCACGACCCTTGAGACAGGTAGTTCTACACCTAAATTTGTTAACTGAATGAATTAACAAATTCTGAATTTCACAGCTGGCACTTGGCAGTTTCTTTGAAGACGGAACTGATGATGACATTGTGGCACTTCCCCCACCCGAAGGAGGCACCTCAATGTCCAGATCCACGGTCCCGAGGTTGTCATTTCTTCTAACAAATGTTGGCCATTTTTTAATTGGGCCATGATGTAAGGCACACCTGCACAAGCTGAGAGTTGTATCAAACATACACTACATGATCACAGTGATTGATACATTGAGAATTTTCATTGTAGATCAGAATAAGTCCTGTTCCAAATGTTAATACAAACCTGATACAGAGCAGATATGTGCCGCTGTGGGGCCAGTGTAAACATATCAGACTAGAAATCTAAATAACAGAAAAGACAAATATTGTATAATTTTTTTATCCGACCTCAGCTTGTGCGGGTGTACTTGATATAACTTTATCTAACGGTCTCTCCCACCATCATCAGCTCTCAGCACCGAGTGACGTCATTCAGAGACTTAATTCACGAAGCAGAAGAAGAGAGTGATGAGGAGGAAGGTCAAAGGTCAGTCAGTAAATCACTAAAATGTATTCAGCATGTGACTGACTGACGGACGTTATTACACTGGTGTGCGTTCTTTGCTGCATTTATGCGGGCCATGGAAAATTGCCAACCTTTCCACTCGCTCTCGGTCACAACTCCCAAGTATTGCCTCGGTTAGTGAAATATGGTGCTATTTGATTTCATATGAATTGGTACTCGACAGCACCAACTGACTCTACTGCGAACTTTAGTACTCATCCCTAGTAGGGTTAGCAATGACTTCAGTGGGGGAAAAAGTGGAAAGCCAACTCAATCACCCAACCTTCAACAAATAAAGCAAGCAGTTTACCTCAAGAAGAGGAGACTAAAGGGAGAACCCCTCTTTCCACCCTTTCAAAAAAAGAAAAAAAAAGCGTGCAGAAGACAGCAAAGACAAATATATTACTCAAGTTTTCCTTTGTGAACTAATTGAGATGCTTAGCCTTTGTTTGGGTAATCTATGATGTGCCTCCCTCCAGGTTCTTTGCAGGCGGATCAGAACGCAGTGGGCAGCAAATTGTCGGGCCTCCTAAAAAGAAGAGTCCCAATGAAGTGGTGGAAGATTTGTTCAAAGGCGCCAAAGAGCACGGTGCTGTGCCCCTGGAGCGCAGTGGGAAGGGGGCAGGAGAATCCAGCAGATCAAAAGTAAAATGAAGGAAACATTTAAAATGTTTTTCAGATTTTAGGTTTTTATTTTTATTCTATTTTTTATGTTGCATTGTCTTCTCATGACTTAGGCCTTTGGTGGAGGTGGATACAGGCTCGGAGCAGCTCCTGAAGAGGAGTCAGCATATGTTTCTGCTGGGAGACGTGATCAAAACGCCATACAGGATGTGAGTAGGCGCTATGGTGATTTTTCTTTGTATTTTCATTGGTATTTTATTTTTATTAACTTACTACACCATAATCACCATCCACATTAATTTTTGTAAAGCGTGTTGAACAAGGCAAAATGTATATGCATACCATTTACCATTAAAGTCTTTCTTAGAATGTCTGGCACTAGAAAGCTGGGAGGGGTTGCAAAGAATAACTGCTTAGTGAGTCAGAGAAGGAGACGTGCTTTGAATTCAAACAGGCGATCTAATGACAGATAATGATATCGTGTCTACATGCTAGCATTAACAATCTACTGTATGCCTTCCACGTGAAGCACACAAACTTGTATTGAATATGCTAACACAATTTATTCAGATGTCTAATTGGTAAAAAAGACAACAATAAAAGCTTCAGTCACATTTTGGAATAGGGCAGTGCTTCTCAATTATTTTCTGTTACGCCCCCCCCTAGCAAGAAGAAAACTATTCGCGCCCCCCCTCCCCACCGTGACTATCCTAACTTGTCTTGTAAGTCGTAATCTGTTGCACTGTCGCAAACGTGACAGAAGTAACAATGAGAGCGCCACTGCCCCCTGCTGTAGTAAACGCGCAATTACACTTTATTCTAGTACTGCCAAAAAAAAAGCCTGTTCCCCAGGGTCACACGCGCCCCCCCAGGAATAGCACCGCGCCCCCCAAGGGGGGCGCGCCCCACTATTTGAGAAGCACTGGAATAGGGGAACATTTCACAGAGCAGTAACACACTTGCCTTTGGTATGTTCTCAAATGGAATTGTTCATTTATTTTCAGTGCATCCTTTTACCATGTTTAGGTACACGTAGTGCTGAAACTGTGGAAGTCAGGTTTCAGTCTGGATGAGGGCGAACTCCGGAACTACAACGATCCTGCCAACGCTCACTTCCTTGAGGCGATCCGCAGAGGGTATTCACTTGTTGAATGAACCTAACACGTGTTTTGGTTGCGACGCATTGTTGCAAATTTGTAAAACATACATACAGGCGCACACACACACGCAGCATGCTGCTCCACTTTGATGAACGTTATGTCGCGCTGCAGGGAGATTCCCTTAGAGCTAAGGCAGCGTTCACGTGGGGGCCAGGTCAACCTGGACATGGAGGACCACAGAGATGAAGACTTCACCAAACCCAAAATGGCCTTCAGAGCCTTTGGAGGAGAGGGACAAAAATTAGGAAGGTGAGATTCAATTCCTCCTTTCTTTTGTTTTGTTTCAATCACATCTGTTTTTCTCTTCTTCTTCTTCTTATTCTTATTATTATTATTATTATTTGTTTGTGGAGCAGAAACTTATTTAAATGACAAAACTATATAAATCTAAGGAGAACACATCTACAACGTTCAAATTAAAAAGATGAAATTCAAGTAGACACTTAAGTGCGTATTTAACTAATACACATAAACTCGACCAATTAAACATTGAAAGAATATTGAAACAAGTGAGTTTTTGCATTGCAACGTGTATTTTTGATCGCAACCTAAAAATACAAAAAAACTTTTTCCTATAAATAAGTCACACCCTCTTTCAGATTTTTACCAGCCAATGAAAAATGGAAAGAGAGCTTTGCAAAAAGATTAAGAAACAATTTAACGTGGCTCGGTTCTGATCGTTGTTTTGTGCACGTTTTCTTCTCCTAGTGCCGCCCCAGTGTTGGTTCCTGGTCCCGCCCCCTCTCAGCAGGACCAAGCGGCGAACGAAGCCCAGGCCAGTGCCTCCGTGAACCTAGACGCCTCCCAACCCGTCACCAACATACAGATCCGACTGGCGGATGGCGGCAGGCTGATACAAAAATTCAACCATACCCACAGGTGCCACAGAGATCATTAAAAACAATCTTGCATGCTTCGTGGGCAGAAATGATAGTTGCTCAATGAGCCTGGTCAAACTTGTGATGGTTCTCTGCACCCACCAGGGTGTCTGATCTACGGCAGTTTGTGGTGGCGGCCCGGCCCACCATGGCGGCCAGAGCGTTTGTCCTGATGACCACCTTCCCCAACAAGGAGCTGTCGGACGAGAGCCAGACACTTCAGCAGGCCAACCTCCTCAACGCCGTCATTGTGCAGCGGTTCCAATGAAGCTGGAGGTAAAGACCACCGCCCAAGCTTGAGCGGCCACCTTTCCCCCCTTGAAACCTGCTGCCCCTCCTTCCCTGAGGAGGAGACACAGACTTCTGTTTGGACCTCTATTTTCTCATTTTTATTTTCTAAAAAGGATTCTCCCTAGCATCCATCTCTTGTCTACGCTGACTGCAGAAGAAGAGATGTTGCCGGTTTTCTAACCTTGCATCATCTACAGTATGGTGCCCATCAGTAAAGTAGCACAATCCCATTTGGTTCTCAAGTCTGCATAGACCCGACATTCTGGTTCCCGTTGCTTATGTGGAACAAACCAACGAACCACAACAAAGTCTATTTTGGTTCAAATTAGTTTCTTATTTTCTCTTTTTGATCAACAGTGTATGATGATTATCACAGCAAGACTGCAGGATTTTGTTTTTGTGTGGCATCGCAGCTACTTATTGTTTTATTATTAATACAAACTGGTTATAGAGTGAAAAGAGTTCACAATGTAGATTGTAAACGCTGGCTCGTAGCTGTGGAAGGTGGACATCTTCTATGCATCCTTGGGCAACATGGGAATACATTTGGACCTCTGAGAAAATAAATTCATACGATCAACGTGTAAAGAGCTCTTGTTTTCCATAAAGTAGGGAAATACCCACTGCTACTCGGAAATTGTCAGTGTGATTATAACAATAAATGCCATACTGTCTTTTGGATTCATTTTAATGTCAGACTGTAAAATGGGAAGGTTTTTAACGCAGGGTGATATTCGACTTTCTGCTTCCTTTGTATACAGGATCAGGCAGTAGTGCATTAATCAATTTAATCTGCGTGGATTCTGATATATATATATATATATTTTAATATGGTCATTCCACATAAATTCAATTACATAACAAATGTCCAAAGAAATATGATAATCAAAGCAATAGTTATTTATTGACCTGTTGGAAACAACAGAAATACGTTGCTTTTCCCCTTCTAAATTGAGCACAAAGGTATATTTTACTTTCAAGTCTGAAACCGGAACGATGCATCATGAAGGAGACAAGCTTGCTGTCCAGTTCATCGCGAGAATGGATCAGTGAGGGAACGAACCCTGACTTTCCCGTTCGCGAACGAGTCAATGGGTCAACTGCATCAACGGATCAGTCAGTGAACGTGTTGCGTCTCCCTCTTGGCGTGAACGATGTAAGCCAGAATGTAAATTTACGATTTGCCAAGGAAAGAAAGAAAACCACTCATGAAGGGATGCGCCATTATGCAACAATGGAGATTATGCTTCTCTTTGGGTAATCTTGATTTTATAACACTTAAAATAATGTGTATGCATATATACACCTAAATATTGTGATCCAATATATCTACTGCAATTTCACATTAGATTGCTGGTTTGAAATTTACTTTTATTATCATTATTTTAATAAATATTAAAACCTGTTAAAGCTTGTCTGGTGTTTTATTCCTTGTTTTTATTTTTTTTCCCGCATGAAAACAAAAATCTGACTTTTTTTTAAAATTTATTTCGTGTTGTTTACTTGTATGTATATTGTGTACTATGTCTTGTCACCGTGGGATAGTGGGCACGTAATTTCGATTTCTTTGTGTGTCTTGGCATGTGAAGAAATTGACAATCAATATGCAAGTATACAAGTATGGGTCACTGGGTAGCTCGTCCGCCTCACAGTTAGGAGGGTGCGGGTTCGATTCCACCTCCGGCCCTCCCCGTGTGGAGTTTGCATGTTCTCCCCGAGCCCCCGTGGGTTTTCTCCGGGCACTCCGGTTTCCTCCCGCATCCTAAAAACATCCTTGGTGGGCCGATTGAAGACTCCAAATTGTCCCTAGGTGTGAGTGCGAGTGCAAATGGTTATTTGTCTCTGTGTGACCTGCGATTGGCTGGCAACCGGTTCAGGGGGTCCCCAGCCTACTGCCCGATGACAGCTGGGATAGGCTCCGGCACGCCCGCGACCCCCGTGGGGACAAAGCGGTACAGAAAATGGATGGATGGAATTTATTGTGGAAGCTATATCCGTTAAAAACCTGCCTATTGGCTGTTTAGGTGCTCGCTGAAACACTCGCAAGAAGCCACAGGATGGCGATGAAGCACTACCTATCAACCATATTTTTCTCATGCCCCTTGATCCTTTTCATGAAATGTGGGAGGAACTTCTAGTATAGCGAAACCAACGTCTTCTTTCTATGGGAACTGTTGGTGCGACTCCACTTCCTGTGATAGTTTCCGACTTTAACTATATGCAAATGCCAGTTCCTGCCTTTTGAATTTTATGAAGAAAACGTCTTCCTCGTCACACGGGTGCTTGATACAGCTTATTGACAAACATGCTCGGTACTGTCCATAAAATGCTAAATAGTGCAGTGATCTTTTTCATAATTTCAGAGGTTGACAAATACTGAAGTGTCCCACACGCATTAAAACAATTCTCAATATTATTGTGGCACTCATCAAGAGTGGCTCAATCATGACACTGGAACCGTTTACTTCAGATAAGACACTGTGCCTTTACTCTTTAAAATCATGGCAAATGTGTGTGTTTGTGTTTAACTAATCTATTTGTTTGCAACTGTTCCAGCTCCTCAGAACTGGGCTAGTGGTCTCACCTCCTCCCACTATACCACAAGCGCCTCTTTGCTTTAAGATGATGTAACACGGCCCAATTTGTGCTGCTGTAGTCCATTTTTGGACCCAGAAAGATTTTCCAAAGCCTCAGAATTTTCTTTTTTTTCTTTTTTCTTTACATAACACCTACGACATCACATCCTGTGTGGTTCCACTGCATTTTCAGGAAACCCAAAGCAACCTTGAAATTCAGGATGAAACAGAATATTCTAACTCCCAATTCCCAAGCTGTGAATATAAACATCCACTGTTGAAGCTCATTAGACTTCATGTGGAAGTAGCAAGCTTATTTGCTTGTATAGATGACTTGTGTCAGGCTCCTTGCTGGATGCCTGGAGGGGACGCAGTCAGAACAACCATTCAATTTGCCAGCCGCTCCCTTATTTGCCTAATAACACTTTTTAAATCGACATCTAACTTTATTCCCGTACAAAATTAGATAACACATGCATTAACTCGTCGGTACACATAACATGGTCTGTCTGGATTGTCTTGGTAACAATAATAGCGCAGGCATCGTTAGTACCGTATTGGCCCGAATATAAGACGACCCCCTTTTTTTCAAGACTCAAGTTTGAAAAAAGACTTTTTGAACACTAGGATGCTCTGTGATTTATCTCTCTCCCTATTTGCAGGCCTCTTTCCGGACGGCCGCAAATTTGACTCATCCCATGACACGTCCAAGCCTCTGAGGTTCAGAATGGGCATGCGGGAAGTCATCAGTTTTGGTGGAGGTTTGGTGCGATTTTTTTTTACGTGTGCCTTTTGGCTTAGTCTACGCTCGTGTGAGGCCAAATTTACTGCCATTGTCTCTCACTTTAATTGTAATGTTTCTGTAATGCGTTTGATGACAGTCAATGATGCACTTGAGTAGCTTTTATTATCATGTGCCGTAACAGAACGCACATTCATTCAAGAGCTGCCATGCCATCGGTTCCAACACAGGCACTTCACACATCCTCGGGAAATGTAGCCATCATTCAAGCCGCAAAGTTCCTTAGTATGTAACGACATCACAAAAGCCAATCATTGGTGCTGCGCAGCGTTACAGACTTTACACCTGCTAGCTAAAAATGGTATGTTTATGTGCATTCACACTCATCCGTGTCATAGCAGTCGGGAAAGGTGGGATCTTTTGGTTAAATAAAAAGTTCAACAAGTAGTTTTTCCTAAATACCATTAGAGGTTAATGTGGGAAAATCATGTGACCCGCACTGTGTGGGCGGGGCTCGTAGCGTTACGTCACTTTCCAGAATCCCCCTTCAAATCACCAACGACGAGACGAGAGACCCGGAGCAACGACACGCTGTATTTATAATCTGGTCTACGCCACTGTCTGAGATTCGCTCTCCCTTTTTTTTTAAAATACCAAGCCGAATTCCAAGTCAATACAGTACAGGTGAGTCTGTTTGTTTTTCCGTCGGATGATGAGAAGCGCTACCTACACCCACCCTGCCTTGGTTTGGCTAACGGTAAATGCTAGCTGCTGTGCTTGTGCGTCACTGTTTTGGGACAAAGAAAGACATGCGATTTTTTTTGCAGTCTGTTACCCTTGCCACATTGCAACATAATGGCATTGAAGGTCATCTATTGATTATGCAAGAAAAAAATCGTCAGTCGGTAATTATTTAGTAATATGCAGCAGTAAGCTGTCGTAATTTGTTATCATATGACGAGACCGTGCTTCTTCCGCATGACGTAACTCAAACCTTAATAAACCTTAAACACATTTATTGTCATTTGGTTGATATGATCATATTGTATGTATACAGGAAGCTATTTCACCGCAATGCTGTCTGCTCCGTGTACTTGACATCAAGTGTATATCTTTTAAATAAGTGTGAAATAGTTTGCGAAATAGCGCGATTGACCCCGTTAGTGGACAGTCTTAAAAATGTTGGGTTGTTTTTTGAGAATTACAATCATAACTTGCGTGCCCATTTCTACACCCCTCACCCGTTTTCCGCACCAAATCTCTAAGAAGGCCTCAGTTTTGAAATGACCCACAGTATGTTTGGATTTACATACAGACTTTAATCCTCTTTTACCTTTTTTTCTTATAGTGAAACAGTAATTCCAAAACTTCTCTGTCACTAGTTTTAATGTTACCCCAAATCTAATCTGTTTTATTTTCATAGAGCCTAAAAAGTTACCAAGAGGATTGTTTGTCAGACAAAGCAGGTTGAGAGACAAATACTGCGCAGTGATCAATCAAAATGATGTTGGGCGTTTTAGTTCTTGGATCAATTGCACTGCCGTGCTGCATGTATAGCCCATAGAATGCATGACTCACTAACTCTACCGCAATGGTTAAAGGAAGAAGAAGTTCTTCTAACATAAGGAAAACAACCTTTGCCAGTTGGCTTTCTGCCATTAAAGTAACAGCAGCTACGTCCTTTGCAATTCTGATCCCTGAGAATAGTGGGATAAATATGTGTGCATATGTTTAAAAGTCCCTGCAGCATATTTAAAACAAATAGTCTGTGTTTTTTTGTTACCATTACCCAAAAGAATTAAAATAAACACCAACAAATAAATTCGCTTTCACACCCCCTTTGAAGGCCTTTAATTAATACAATTAATTAATCTCTGAGTAAATATCCTTCCTCATATGAACAATAGTGTGACATTCTGGCGCTAGGACGTTGTGTACCGTGCCAGAAAAAAAAAGAAAAAGACACACACAACATAGGGCAGTGCTGTCGACATTATCCGTGACCAAGACACACAAACGTCTCTTCTCGTGCAGGGTAGTTGGAGTTGTGTCTCTAAATGCAAATCGAAACTTAATGTGAGACGGTTACACATTCCTTTCTCATTGCAGCACAGAAGTTGAGATTCTCTGATGACCACTCACAGGACATCATGTCAACCACAACCAGCTTTTTGCACAGAAATATTCCTGAAATAAAATCTTATGTTCTGCGCAAGTGGATTAATAAACACCAGCCGTGACCCAAAACTATTTGTGATCAAGCACATTTTGATAAATACCACATGTCTTCCAAGTTGGGCAGACATCTTCTGAGAGACAGATGTAGATACTACCATGTAATGACATACAAAAAGTCAAGGAAATCGTTTAGTGCTCACAAGAACAATACTATTCAGGTTAAGTATGTATTTATGTGTATAGTATATGCATTATGTCATCACTAAAGGCTGCTAAAATGCATTTCCCCCCATGCTACTTCCTGTATGTTGTTTGTGCACTTGTTCATAATGGAGGTGGATCTCAAGTGGGCAAACATAACATAGCTCATGGAAAGTAAACAGTGCACAGTCTTCAAACAGGGCCTCTGTCTGCCAATACAATGGAGTACTGTGTAAGAGGACAAAAGTGAGTCGTGTCTGTGAGGGATGAATCTCACACTGTTGTCGAAACGATGCACTTTTTATAAGGACGGAAGGACTCAATGATTTTGCGGTTTATGGGGTGTCAAAAGTTATTAAGGAGGTTGTAAGCAGTACTACTAACTATGACACAGCCGTAGAGATATTTTCACTCAGGGTGGAAGAGTGGTTAATAAGGGATCAATGTTATATAATAACGCTCGCTTGCTTGTACATAAGCCATGTGCATTCCATACATTAGGCTGCATTTACTCTACATTGTTAAAAGGGACTCTGGAAATGGATGTGAAAATCTCACTCTTACTTTGTTTGCCTGTTCACGAGAGAAAATATCATGTTACATCTTGTGATTATGATGCTTTCTTTGATAGTGAGCAATTTGTGACGCTTCCTTTTTTTGCTGACCTTTGAAAGCTCCAGTAAAATTATCATCCAAGCAATATTTTATTTGTTGTGGATCACAAATTAATTTGGGGAATAGTGATGATCCAGTTCCAGTGTCGAAACGTGACCAAAATTCTTGTTTGACCAAAAACTTGTGTTTTTGTGTCATTTGTTGCACTACGGTTCTGACTGATATTGTGATATAGTGCAGGTCGGCATGCATGTAGGCCTGTCGTTGTTTTTCAGGCCACAAAGTAGACCGAATCACCAGCACTTCTCATGGCCTTTACAAGTTTTTCAAAGTTCTAAAGAAATCTTTTCAGATTATCAAAGCCCAGTTAGACAAAAACAATGATCAGGCGTTTCAGATTGTAGTTAAACTTGCTGAATTGTTGCATTGTCCACATGTGATCACAGCAGTGATTCTGAAAGATAACAGGTTTTTATTGAGGAATAAGATTTTGAAAAGAATTTTAAAAACTGTCAGCAGAGCAGCATTAATGCTATCATTCCTTCTCTGACACTGAAAATATTTTTGGTTTTAGTCTTGCTTGCTTGCTTTTACTGCCCGACATGCCTCATCCTGCCCTGTTGTACTGTGTGTAATGTCAGTCAGCTGACTGTTGGATTTCAGTTCCTCTTTTCTACAGTTTATGTCGATGCTTTTTTTACGTTACGCTTCTTTGTTTAGTTGTTTGCATTCTGATTTGGTTTAGTTGATATCAAACATTTTTATCAAAGGCAATTTCTATTTACGTATATCGATCACATCTCAATTGCGATACATATTGCTATTGAATTATAGCCCTACCCGTATCTTAGACTAACCTCATATTTATAGCTACAGCTCGTCAATCTTTTAGTTTATGTAATCCTGCACTTTGACTCAGGTCATATAACTATAATGCAATGCAGTTCACTGATTTTTCTTTTTTTCCCAATGGAAAACATGTATAGGATAACTAATTTAATTAATTTAAAACAAAAAAACAACTATTGTTGATTTTATACATAAAATACTCACCTGAATTTGAGTTTGGCTCGAATCATCCATGAAGGTTGCATCAGTTCTTTGCTCAAAACATTACCATGCATTTATGATCCAAGACGGCATTTTGCCTTACGTCAGCTGGGATATAGAACATGGAAAAAGGGATAAGCTATCTGTCTCTGTTTATTAATATAACATAGCAACAATTGGCTTTTTGGTAACTGGTAGTTGGCTGTCATTTAGTTTGCAACTCTGCACATTTAGACATCAGGCAGCATGTCTTTGTTTCTTACTGTAGATTGTAGTATGACAATGTCACAGTATCATTACGTGGTTCCTACCCTCATCTTGTTAACATCTAAGACCCAGTAAATATTTACATCTGCCTTGTTTGCTTGCTCTTTTTTTGTGTGTGACCTGCCTTGTATTTTCCCCATGCAGGATGTCTCTGTACCCATCTCTCGAGGACCTTAAGGTTGACAAGGTGATGAAGGTAAGCTGTGCAGTCTCATTTTACCATGTTGTGTGTGTCTGTGACCTGAATTACACGGAATATTTTTTTATTCTAAAGTGTGACAAAAGCGTCGTTCCAGCAAACGGATCAGTGTCATGCGCCGTGCTAGTTCTGCAATGCTATGCAATGCTAATGTGAACCTTCTGTTGCAGACACGTGATTGAAGCCAATAACGCACACTCAAGCCTTTTTAATAATGTACCACTTGTTTGTTTGGTGTTTTTAAGAGGTCCTCGCAGTGTTCCTCTTATCCAACATGTCTACGCTCTCGCTCCCTTAATGACAACCATGTGATGACTTTTTAGCATAATGCGATCTCTACAAACTTTTTAGCTACAGTTTTAATAGCAGAGTGCATCCTCCTGTATCAACACTAGCCAAACACTCAATGAAAACCGGTTCTATTTGTGTTGCGTGCTACTAACCTGTCAATCAAATACACGTTGACGATTTGCATTGTCGTTAGTTCACTTTGTTTTCTAAAGGGCAAAGACTTGATGACCGGATCCAGACTCTGTTCTAATAAAGAAAGTAAATAATGATAACTAGGTCTTGCGAATTTACATTTACAAACTCGCACGCTTAAATATTTTTGTTTCAAATTATTCGATTTTATTTTGTGGCTGAATTCAGAGGTCTTGTCAGTGTGCGTGCTTAGATGCAAGTAGTGTTGTAAGGCCAGTTTGAAATTATATTTGAGTGTTATTTTGGGAGCATGGTTTGGTCTATTTTTAGGGTTTAAACAATTCCATTGTTTTTTCTGGATGGTTGAACTCTAATTGGGCACAATTTGTGCAACTTTTAAAACCCCTGACCAATTTGCAATTTGCTGATGTTGTGAAAGTACCCTGAATGCACCATGTTGATTTGTGCAGCAAGTGTATTCCATAAAGCTGACTGCCTCCTCTGATTCCCCCTCAGGCCCAGGCCCAGTTTGCCCAGACCACCACCAACGCTACCATGCCAGCCATCACTGAGGGAAGTGACCAGCCGCAGCTTGGCACGGCTGGGATGCCTTCATCCTGTAAGTTTTGTGCACAATAAATCTCGTGTTTAGTTTCAATTTGAGAACACAGTGCAACCGTCAAATCTAAACAGCCTTAAAATAGGTTCCTACGAAGTTCGACGCTTATTATCATTATTATTTTATTTTAATACATTCCGTGACCTGCTCTTGCACTTGTTCCACTCATTCTCGTGAGTCTTGTGAGCATGGAGTTTTGTTTGTAACCTCTGCGAGCTCTGAGGCACCATGCAGACGTCCCCTGGTGTTGTGCTGAGCTGGGGCATGATTGAAGAAAAAGAGGGTGGGCCATTTGGGAAGAAGACGTGCACAGAGAGGCTTGCTGGGGGTGTAGAAGCGAGTTTGAGGAAGGTTAGGAGGGGCTCGTTTCCCCAACTGCAAAGAGGAAGCAAAAGCAAGAATAAAGTCACTGTATTGTCATCAACCAGCACAGCTTTGTGTATCGGAACAAATCCTTGTTTCGTTTCGTTTATTTATTTAGTTCCAATAAACAACAACTTCAAACATTATTCGGCCAAGTTCACCCTTCTATTTTGCCCAGGTGTGCTGTCTGTCTTTAAAGTCCATTCTTGAGAAAAAATGAGAATCAAACAACACCCTCTGGTGCTCCTTTGAGAACCACAGCAACATTTTTATGTGGACATCTTATTCTGATGATGAGAGAACATGCTAATCACAGCTTTATTTCAGGCCAGTGTGGGAGTGCAGCCTGACTAGTTTTTCAGCAGATGCATTTTTACCAGCCAAACATCAAATGAAAGAACGTGAAACAAAAGATTTACTTCAAGAAAGACACGATTGCAATTTGTGGCAATATTTTGGAAATTAATTGGAAATATGGAATGATGTTGCAGTGCTTTTTGAGTAAGGCAATGTAGTTTAGGAGGAAATGAGATGCAAATCTGCCCCAATCATGAAAATACAAGCGTTGTCTTTTACATTTATGACTGATCAAATCTAATAATCAAAGAAATCTTTGTATTTGTGCTGAGACACACCTTTTGAACATTCATGTTTGTTTTGACCCTTGCAGCCTTGTACCCAAATCTGGAGGAGCTGGGAGAGTACATGGGCCTGAGCCTCAACAGCGATGAGGTGCAGCGGAACTTGGCCTTGTTGCCGGCTGCCGATAATGTAAGTGTGGGCCATGTTTCGTCTGTATTAAAACTCAATTTAACATTAAGGCCATTCTTACTTTACATGGATAAACGCTGTGCCCAAATGGCAGGATCTCACATAACATTTTAAACCAACATCACGATGACCAATGCTGTCAAGATGGAAGTTAAGCAATGTGTCCACTATTTCCTGGCAAACATCTTGCCTGAAATGCACATGACAGTATTTCCAGGTTTTTTTTTTTCAGTTTGGTGGGAAGAAGGATTGTTTTGACAATGAACAACTTTTCAAACAGGTTACCTCTGTTACTTTACCATTGGCTTAAGTAATGTGAAGGCTCTCTGTTTTTCTATGCCATTTATTAGTTTAAACAGAAACAGTAATGTCCTCAGTTTATCACAGCAAAAAAAAATTGGGGAGACTTAGCACAGGCTTGGAGCAGTGCCGGAGAATGTATTTTCACTCCATTGGGTGTGCGCGCGTGTGTCTTATGAGTTGCTTTCACATCACCCACGCACAATCTGTGCTCTCTGACATTGGCATATCTAATGCTAGCAGTTAATGTAAAACCCCTTTGACAGTAATAGGAAATTAGCATCAAGTTCTGGGAGTGGAATTTCTTAAAATAACTCAAATTAAAAAGAATTTCTCTTATCCTTCCTCTCCCGACACCCGCTTTATTTCCATCTCCTCTTTCTCACCCCCTCTGCAGCAAGTGGCAGTGCCCTCCTACTCAGGTGTCGGTGGGATGGTGTGTCCTGTGACAGGGTCAGATGTTGGCATCAGGAGGGCTGAGGTTCGCCAAGGGCTGCGGGAAATTATTCTCTGCAAAGACCAGGACGGCAAGGTTGGACTTCGCCTCAGGGCAATTGACAACGTGAGTCAGCATTGGTAACTCTTTGATGGCCATTGTAAGCTGTGTTGCATTCATGTTGCATGTTTCAATATATTTGTACCAAGATTAAACTTAAATGGTCGAGGGACCCCAGAGCCTTATTGCCGCACGATGTCTATTAGAATGGGAACCGCATTTTTTTGCATCATAAATGTCACACAAGCTCGAAGGGTCAAAGTGATCCCATCATCCAGTTTGCTTGCTCTTACTGTTATTTGCACGCTCTCTCGTCATCTTAGGGAGTGTTTATCCAGCTGGTGCAGGCCAATTCCCCTGCCGCCTTGGCCGGACTGCGCTTTGGTGACCAAGTTCTGCAGGTTAATGGCCAGAACTGTGCCGGGTGGAGTGTTGATAAGGCCCACAAGGCCTTGAAGGCTGCAGCAGAGACCCGCATTGAGCTTGTTGTCCGGGACAGGTGAGATCCACTTTTTCAAAGCAGTATTGCTTCAGCACCCATCCCCCCGCCGGAGTTCCCTCACTGTAGACTATAATAAATTCACTAGTTTAGCAAATTGCGAAGAGATGTTGACTCAGTGTTGGACATACTAATACCATTCCCAGACACACAAAGCTATGTGAACCGGATTATGAAAATCAAGTTTTTAGCTGGTTCTTGCTAAATTCTATGATTTTTATTTGTACTTTGGCTCCCTCTGCTGGCTGATAGAAATCCCATTTGTGTTTGTCTCGATAGGCCATTTCAGCGCACAGTCACCATGCACAAAGATAGCTCAGGTCACGTGGGCTTCATCTACAAGTCTGGTAAAATCACATCATTGGTCAAGGATGGCTCTGCAGCCCGCAATGGCCTGCTGACTGACCATTACATCTGTGAGATCAACGGACAGAACATTATCGGACTCAAGGTGGGTCGCACAATTACGTTCGCTATCCTCATCGTCTAATTTGTTTGATCGCGTTCACCACTAATGACATGCAGGAACATGACCATGGTGTTGATAATAAATGCCAAAAAATGCTTCAGTAGTGGATGTACATTTTTAAAAGCTAGCATGTGTGATATTTCCAGGATTCCCAGATTAAGGATATTTTGAACACATGCCCAACCGCCATGACCATCACCATCATGCCCAAGTTCATCTACGAACACATGATTAAGAGGTAAGATGCCAATTGAAGCCATTCCAAACTTTGTTTGCCAAAAAGCTGAACATAAGAAATTGCTTAGTCCTACTTGTGTTATATAGGTAAAAGTTACTGACATTTGCCTTTACACTAGTGATGCAGTGGTGGTTGTTTCAACTTTGTCCCGAAGCTTCGTTAGAAAGTTTTCACAATTTTCCAGACTTACCAACTAAGCAGCCATTTTGTTCTTTTTCCCTCCAGGATGTCCACCAGCCTTCTGAAGTCGGCCATGGATCACTCCATCCCAGAGGTGTGAAGTTCAGGAGCGGGACCCCTAGCTATCCGCCTTCTCTCTTTTCCTCCCATCCTTTGTCTGTCTCTTTCCGCCTCTTGTATCATCAGCGCCTTCATTTATCGACATAATCTCACAATGCCTTGGTTATAGCTTTCAGTAATCTTAAAGGTCATTATATTTCAATTGTTTTGTTTACAGTTTTCCTCTGCTGACACTTGTAGTTATTTTTTAATCAAATATTTACATTGTCCTTGTAGACCAAAATGAAACAAGTGTTATTTTATTGATTTGAGTTTTTTTTCCCAACCATGAAACTTCTGAGTCCAGAGCTTCCTCCTGGCGATGGAGACGATCGTTTATTTCTTTCACCTTGTCGTCCAAGATGCTGTAAACAGTCAACAACCTGAGCCCCACCGACCGTGCCCACCCGGGGATGTGTGCTCACTTAACCTTATCCAGTGTAGGCGTTCTTATTTGGTCAGTATAGCCAGTCGATTTCAGTGTTATGTGTTTTTTTTAACGGTATCACATTTTATCTGGGGCGGGGGGGGGGGGGGGGGGTATAATTGACATTGACTGTGCTTGCATGGATAACAGGAACTGGAACATGGTTTATTGGAACTGCATTTGGCAATATTAAGAATGATTGCTTAACTCCAAATAAAATCTTATCAGTTGTCTTATGCTGCATTCTGGGACAGCTTGGAAGCAAAGAATATCCTACTTGGAAACCCAGTGGACACTTAGTAAACAAATAAATTAGCTTACTTCTTAGAGACGACATTATAATCGATTTTCCTGAAAGCTAGTCGATATGACAACAACTTTTTTTTTTACATTTGACAAAATTACTTAAAACAGAGATAGCAGTAGCAATATACATTTAGACCAGTTTACATTGATATCTACTATAACTAATAATACAGATACCTACAACTTAATCTCTGAATTTGCAAATCAAAACTCCATCTTAATTTTGCACCATTCCCAATTTTTCAAAATATAACGTTAGGCACAGTGTGTTTTGATTTTAGTGGCATTCGTGCCAGCAGATATTCAGATGGCCCAGTCGTCACTTCTCAATGTTGTCCATGCAATCACAGCCACTGAGACGAGAGCCTCTCTTCGTATGCTGCCTGGATAAGCAAATAGTCAAAGATGAAAATGGCTGCAGCTTCCAGCGTGTTAGCAAGCTATAATCGGGATCATAGTGCATCATGGCATTGGCGAGCGGGATACCATCATTTCAAGGGGGACTGGAGTAGTTTTTGTCAGGGGCCGGGTATGTGTTGGGCGGACCCACTAAGTGCACTTTCCACCATCTCTTTTATTTTTTTCAAATAGAGGTTGTCTTTCCTTTTTCCCCATTTCAAAAGCTGTTTGTTTTGTTGTTGTTGAAATTATCGTGTGTGGTGCCTCTTGTCAACAAATCTACCCTCGAAACGTTCCCTTCAAGAGCTGCTCAAATTCGATGCTGAAAATCAACCTTTTGAATTGATAAATGGGTACAAAACCCGCTCGTGTCCCTCCCCTGCTGTCTTTTTCCAAACTGAAGAGCACAGTGAAATCAGGCAATTTTTTTTAACTTCTGTCAAGTTGCTCCTTTTTGGGTGCATGTATTCTTTTGCCTTTTCTGGGTATGCAATCTGATAAAAATCCTTCATATTCTGTAAAAAAAAGTTTATATTTGAATGTAACCAATATAATACTATTGTAGAACAAATAAACTGTCTTTCTGTTCACATTCTCTCAGTAGGTGTGTTCTGCACACAAACATCGAGGAAAAAAACAATAGTAGTTGACAAGCAGGGGCGCAACTTGAATGACTTAGCCCCTCCCACCACCCCTGAATCAGAATGATTAGACACAAGAATTTCCTCCATGCTGTTTTAATATCTTGGAGCTTTTAGCCTTCAATGTGAGTGTCGCTTATTCATTTGTTTTGTATGACTGTACACACTATTGCAACTCAAATAATCTTAGGTTATACATGTTTTCAATTTACAGCATTGATGTCCCTAAGCAAGGCCATGATATGTCCTCAGTGGTACGATGTGAAAAGAACTACAGTACATTCATACAGGTACACATGTAAGCACAGCATCAGACAAAGAGGAACAGATAAAATGACATTTATAACATTGACAACAACACAAACGCTTCTCAAATCTGTCTTCCCAAGAAATAATAAATATCATAGGTGATGTAAATTACATATAGAGGTGAATGACACTAGAGGGAGGCCAGATACATTGTGGGACAAAAAATAGCTGAAAGTCACTCTGACGTGTGAGGATATTGCAAAGCATTGTAGCACATTTTCCCACAAGACCAAATAAGTATGAAAATACTGAATTAAAAAATATGTTTTATTTCCCTATCTCTCTCTTTTAACCATAAGATAATAAAATAAATCCCTTTCAAGAGCATGATTAACAGAGGCAATGTAACTAACTACCCCAAACTTGAACCTCAAATTTGAAAGGAATTGCTTGATTTAATTGTTTTGAATGATTAAAATCCGTACGAGGCACATTGTAACTTGCAAAGCAGAAACCAGAGAATATCATTTTAAAATAAAAATATATAATAAAAGAATGATGAGCAGATGCAATTGATCAATTCATCGAACACATTGAATCTGTGTACCAACAAGACTTTTTGTACACACTAGAGTCGACCACGTGAAAAGTGGCAACTTGCGCAAAAAATAAAATCAACTTTCATATTTTAACACATGTAGACAAAATTTGGAGAACCCCTCTGTTAATTAGAGAAAAACCCACAGTTGTCACGATGATATAACTGACAATGAATGCATAAATGAATGAATAAATACCTCTCTGACACATCAAATTATAAACTCATTTATGTGTTCCTCCAAATGTTTTATTTTTTTTATTTTGCTGAACAAGTCCTTGCAATTTATGTTTCAATCAACGTTTATGCAATTAAGACAATCACAAGTTTAATATTGTTGCTATGTTTTTATGCCTATTTCTCTTCCCTGGAGTTGCACAGGCAAATATTATTTTATGTCAAATCAAAACTCCCGAAAACTGTACTTTTGTCAATTTAACTCAATTGACATCTAGTAATCAATGTCAAATTGCACTGAATAATAAGAACAACATAAATAAATAGAATAAATAACTTTGTCACACTTTCTTCTTCAATTCAATTCACTGCTGTTCATTCTGATGTGCACGTGGACAAAGATACGACATACATGAGGACAGAGGGAATGTCACAACCCCTCAGCATATGTCTCCTTTAACTGATGAGTCATTCAACTTTGAGGTTTATTTCTAAAACAGATACGTTTCATTTCAAATGACAGGTTGCTGACATTTAACGACCAGCTCTCAAGTTCCCTGGAGAGGTCATTAAGCAGTTTCCAGGGCATCTCCACTCAGTCATTCATTAATGACCAACAGCATTGAAATGACAAATGACGATCACGATTGTCCCTGATGTCTTGCACAATATTACATAGCCACAGCTTCTTTTCCACTATTGTTATACTACATCAGCGTTCCAAAATGTAAACTGTATGGACAAAAGTACTGGGACACATGGCCATACCTATAGGACATGATAAGCTATGAAAAATATTAAATTGTATATTAACAATGAGTTCCATATGCATACCGGACAGCTACAGTAATTCAAGTAATTGGTTACAATTCATAAAGTGAACAATAGTGCAAATCAAAACGCAAAGAAACTCATGTCGCTTATTCCGTCTCCAAATTACATTTCACAAGGTGTAAGACTGTTCTTGTTTTTGTTGACATGTTAGCACTTAGCTTTTGAGTCTCCCACTTAAACCCCTTTACATATTTACATTGTCGCAAAATAAACACTTTCACACAAAAAACCTTCTGACCTTTGGTGGTTAAACAACTCTGTCTTCAAATTTAAGATGCCAAAATAGATGAGATTGAGCAAGCTCATTTTCTATTTTGTATTTTTCGAGCATTTTTTGTGTGTAATGTAAAACGTTTCATGAGAGTATCAGGAATGGTTATACAAAATGGCTATGTCATTTGCGCCAATAAATAGACAAAGGTAAGACTTGTTACATAAACATTTGGTTGTATTTGTGTTTATTGTAAGTTTTACCATTCACACAAGTTACTAATATAACTTTTTTTGCACTGACAATTTCAAACCTGAACAAATGGATTGTGTTCCACCTCCGAGGGACCTCTGTCTACAAGTGCAATGGTTATTTTTATTCTATGTCTACTAGTACAATGCATAGCAGAAGAAACTTGTTCTTAAGTGGAGGGTACATGACAGTTGAGCAAGACAACAGGACTTTGAGATCTGTACAGCAGAGTGTTCCACAGTAGGAGACAAATTGAGCCAGTGTGTGATGTGCCAGCTCGCTAGTATCTACATTTAGTAACTTGTTGGTGAGGGAAAGGGTTGTCATATGAAGGTGCAAGTTTGGTTTGGAATGGAAGCATATGGGGACTCTGCCTGACTGGTGACAAGTTCTGGATGTTCCCCGTCTCTCACCAAAAGTCAGCTTGGATAGATTCCAGCTGACTTGTGACTCTGATGAGCAGAGAAAACTGATGGATGAATGAAAGCATTTGGGTAGGAAGGCTTAAATAAAAATATATATGTACAAAACTGGACACTTGGAGTTTGAGGGTGCTAACAAAAGACACAAAAGATGGGATACTGAAAGCCCATTTATGATACCTGAAATGGAATTGTTAAGAACTTTAAGCACAAGAGAGACATGAGTTTTTGAGTTTGACTCAATGAATGAATCTTAGTTTGTCTACAGGAGACGATACAGGTCCTTGAACATACACCAAAGAGTATTTTGTGTACATATCCAACAAAGTGCTAGTTCCAGTCATCGGTGAGTCTGCAATGTTGAGCAAGCAACAAACCTTGAAAGTTTTCCCTGCATTTGAAAAACGAAACAATCAGCATTCAACATCCAATTATTGATCATTCAGTTCAATCAGCACATTCAGCTCCTTGCCTCAGACGAGTGCTTGGGACAACCCAGTCACTTCACTTAATGCACATAAGCTCTTTCCAAAGTTATCCTTCAAGGCGGGATGTTCACTATGTGTCACCAGACCTTTTCTAATTAAAAGCCGTATGGTGATGGTTGAACATCCTAATGGAGGGAATTTAGAAGAAACTACGCTCACATCTGAGATCCACCAAGGTCCCCCCCGCCCGCGGGGTAATGCCTTAACCCCCCACCCCTGCGCAGCGAGTGCAGAGCCACAGTGCAGCAGCCTCTCAGCAGTGACCCAAAGTGGTATATGGGCTGCCCGTCTCGAACCGGACCCCGGCACAGCCACGCCACTGTCGGCACCACGGGGATCGCCACTGCCAGCAGATCCACTAGGAAGTGACGACTCCAGTAGCTTTTCTGTATTGGCTCGGAACACGAGGCGGAGTCTGCCTCCTCTTCTGCTGAAGCACTGCCTTGATCGCCTTGCTCTTCGGTTTCGGGCTCCTCATCATCCTCGCTGTCGTGCACTCCCAAAACAATGCCGACACCAGCCCCCTGCTCGTGGGGAACAACTCGTTTTGGCTGGGAGGTGTGAGGTTGCTCTTCACCTTGTGGGGATTCTGGGCTACATGGGCTTAGTCCTGGTGTTTCTGTCTGAATTAGGCCATCTGCTTCCCGGATGCAATTGCTGTTGGCTGTTTCCAGGGATTTCCCAAACGGTCTGTCCTCTACAATCCAAAGGCCTTCCTTTCTCTCTGCTGAACTGCACAGTGCAACGTCCTTTGATTGTTCCTGTACTTCACCCTGATTGTCCACTGCAGCAGATTCTTCCTCTGTATCTTCCTTCATGCCCTCCTTCCCTTCACATGAAGGGCTCTCCATGGAACAGCCCACAGTGGCAGAACGCGGAATGGAATTAACCCGTGGCAATTTGGAGGATGGAATCGGCTCTGTGGCCGCACTCCTGACAGTTGATCTGGTTAGAGAAGTGGTGGTGGTGATGGAGTCTATATCTTCCTCTCCTTCATCGGACATCCACGTGGAAGTAGGGCTGCAGGCCTGGGATCTGAAGGTACGTTGTTCAGCAATGGTATCCAAGTCTGATGGGCAACCTGATGTCGCTGGGATGGGACAGCTCTCGGTCTGAATGCCCGTCTCGCGTAGGGGATGTAGGTACAGGTGGTGTGACAAGCAGGGATGGCTCATGCAGCCGCCTCCACCTATACCGCAACGAAATGTTGACTGGCGTTCGCCCAGCTTCTCATAGGTGGCCGAGTGCGGCATCGTGTGGGGCACCGACAGGTTGTGAGGGAAAGAATGAGGTAAGGTTTGGGAGTATGTGTGAGGTAAAGAGTTGGATGTGGCGCGGGAAAAGGTTTGTGCGTAGGAGTTGAGCAATGAAGCAGTTTCCTCCGAGAGGAAGGCGGCCTCTAGGAGCAAGTCAGCCCGGCTCGGCACACTGTTGCTCTCCCCACAGCATACAAAGCCACTATCCTGAGTGCCATCAGCTGAAAGACCAGGAAAATCGGCGCTGTTGCCATTTCGGTTTGCCGCTTGATCGCTCAGTTTGGTGTAGGTGGAGCTACGGGTCAGAGAACGAGCTGGCGATGCATCACAAGAACAAGAACCTCTTCCTCCTATTGCTGGTTTTGGTATTCCGCCTGGACTTTCCCCAGACACTGACGCTGGCGCCGAACCCCCGACACGGGTCCGACGGCCTGCTATGGCTTCCCCATCCTTGGCTAATCCCACCTGAGCTAATTCCATGTTGAGCAGCAGGTTCTCGAGCTTGTGGTTTTGAGTGTTGATGTCTTGAAAATACTTTTGGACCCCGATGTCACCGCTGAATCCCCCGGCATCGCTCAACCTGTCGCGGACCGTATCTACGGCCTGTTTAAGTTGCTGGATCTCCAGTCGCGCCTCCTTCAGGGCCAGCTGAGCCTCCACGCGGTGGCACTCCTCCTCCACCCAGTCCTCCTGCATTTTGTAAAGCTTTTCTCTCAACTCATCTATCTCTGTGTCCCTAAGAAAGTAAATGGGAAAAAAGTCATCACAGAAGTAGGGAAGTAAAATGAAATTAGAGCGTAACCGTAAAAAAGAAGAATCTGGATAGATTCTCAATGCTAACCTGTTTTGCAGTGTGTTGATGGTTTCTTTTAGCCTGGCCCGCAAGTGCCGGATACACACCTCTTTCTGCTGCAGAGGTGTGAGGTACTGTTCTGGTGGCGGGGGCCGAATACCATGGTTGTCTGTACATGAGATGTACTTTTGGTGACGTCTATGGGACACAAAACGATGGAAAACAAACGTGATATATTTTCAAAATCTTTTTTGGGTTAACGGGTTTGAACTCTGAGTCTGAATTCTGTGCAGATGTGTATAAATAATAAACATCTCTGGTGAGTATAACGTAGTTTATTTTTACATAGATTTTTTGTTGTGTAATTGATGAATAATTCTTGTGAAATGCTGTATTGTATTGGAAAGATCTGGACTGGTTTGGAGTTGATGTAGAGGTATTGGAAGATTAAGGTTTAACCCTTATATACATACTACGTGGGTAAAAACTAGTACAGTCGAGAGTGTGGGTTTGTATGTAGTCCGTACAACAAAACATCTTCTTACCCTTTGGTCGGGCTGCAGTCGCTGCCTTTACAAGAGCCAGAGTTGCTGCTGCTACTGAGGGAGGCATTACCATGAGGATCCCTGTTGCTGGGGCCTGCAGGAGACCGCCTGGTTCCAAATAGAAAAGGAGAAAAGCAGGTTATAACACCTTCCAGACAACCCTGTGAAGGTCACCTGTGAGCTGTTTGAGAAAAATAAAATGTGCCAAATAACAAATAAGAGTTGGTGCCAAATACACACAAACACGCACAAAAGCTCAGTGTTGCCACAAAACCACATTCGTGAACTACAGTAGAAACAAATCCATTGGGATGGGTTCATGTTATGAAAAAGCCAACATGTACTGAAATGGGATACGAACAAAAAGCCAGACAAGATCACTCTTTGGAATACACTGGACACTCGGTTCTCAAACACAAAATTGTATTTTCCCATAAGGACTATAAACAAACAGTAATGAATTAGTTCCAGGGGTTGAACTTCCGGCATCCGAAAATATGGTACACCGCAGTTAATTGTTTTGTTAGTGTAAACGAAGTCAAATAAACAACTATCTTTTTTATTTACCGTAATTTTCGGACTATAAGTCGCACCGGAGTATAAATCGCACCAGCCATAAAATGCCCAAAAAAGTGAAAAAAAAAACATACATATAAGTCGCTCCTGAGTATAAGTCGCCCCCCCCGCCCAAACTATGAAAAAAAACGCGACTTATAGTCCGAAAATTACGGTAGTTTCTCCTTGAGCTCAAGTTTTTACTTTTCAATCATTTTCCCAAGAGAATTGACAGCAGAGTTCTTTCGTCTTTCTGAGGGTCCACTGTAGTCTAGAAACTCAATATGCAAATGTGTTTCACACAATGTAACAGCACAATGAATCATTCACACAGCATGATGTGTCATATCATTCCCATGCTGCAGAGTGTGAACCACAGACAAAAGGCTCTGGACAGACCGGGAGCGAGGGGTAGAGGGGGAGTTTGTTGGACGGCTATGTCGTTCCGGGGACTTGGTGGAAGCGTGGCCTTTTGCGCTGGATGCATAGCCTTTAGTCGGACGCATTGACACCATGTAACCTGTCTCCATGGGAACGTAGTCTAGCTCTATCAACCTGCAATAGTCAAACCTGACACACCAGGTAGAGATGACAAGGTGTTAGGTCTCACAGGACACTGGACCACATGATGTGCATCTTAAAGAACACAACCATTCATTTGGGCTATGTCCACAAATACACGAGTATTTCACTAAAAGCCTCATTACAGATTTGTAGTCTAACATGTTGTGAAAAGACATTTGCAGGCATAACAAAGCAGTGCTGTAGGTAGCAGCAGAGGTTTACAAAGTATTTTCTGTTGCAGCTTTGCAGAATCTGGAGGGTCCATTTATACCCAATTCAAGTGGACTGTAAAGCTTACACTGACAATAAATATGATATGCAATTCTTTTCAAAGTGGTTTCTTGGTTGGTTTCTTCCATAGCCTGTGTTTTGCGTTTTATAGGGTTAACTCATTTCGGTTAACTAATTAGCGAGCAAACCAACCTTCCAATACCTGTGCCATCAACATCATCTGGAGCAGTTCGTCTTACTTGACTTAGTCTGACTAGCAAATCAAAGGACAGGAAAAAAAAAATGATGTCATTGTTGCCCTGAATTTGAATTTTGCTTGGTTAAGGGAACAGTCCCTTTGCTAATATAATTTAAGATACATCAGATAGCACTAACTATTCAGAAGACCCTGAGCCTTAGGTTTAATTTCGCTGCAAAAATCTAACATACACGTACTGAAAGCAGTGTAACCAAAAGAAATGTAAATTAAAAAAATAGACTGTTGGGGGAAACAAGTTGATAACATTTGATGGGACAAATTTTACAGTTTAGGTTGTAAATGAAGGTCATTTCTTGTAATGGTGTTAAAGCCTACAGAGGAGGCCTTGCTCATCACTGCTTGATACTATACACAGCAACATTACAAAACATGTCTTACAAAGGAAATGAGCCTGCTCTGTAAAATCTATGCTTTAAAATAGACAAATGTTTTGGTGGACATGGCCTAAGAGGCTAAATATCAAGATGCACTCAAACGTTGAGTGCATCCACGAGAGGCGGTTTCTAAAAGCTTTGTCAGAGCAAAGAGACCTCATCTAATTGTTCACCGCCAGGACGTCAATGTCAAGTTTGCAGCCAGACTCAACACCCTGCATCGACAAGCGATGTTGAGCATGTTCAGAGAGCAACGTTGCCAGAAGCAGGCATGCAAAAAAAAAAAAAAAAAAAAAAACTAGAAGAGGCAACATTACTTAGTGAAGTGAATAAAAAAAACAAAACCGAGTTTTGTTCTAATATTTTCAGGAAATACTTTACACATGCCTTAACATGCGCACATACAATTTGGTGACAGTTGGTCAAGAGTTTTGAAAGCAGCCACATTGGAAGCTTATGCTGTGTGTATATTTTTCTCTCTTTCGCCAAGAAAGAACATGAAACCTGATTTGGAATTATTTCAACTGTGATGTTTACAACTTATGCATGGTTTAGAACCATTATTCTAAACCAATTGCATCCTGGCTAGCAAACTAAAAGATGCATCATTAGTGTACTGCACATTACATTATCGGATTTTTCCCCTCTCATACTACTTGACAGCATGTTTATGTATTAATTTTTCATGACCAAGTAAACCGGCTGCTCATTTGACTTTACACAATTGATATTTGTGGAAATTCCAATGTGACCATGTTTAATAATTTACAGTTGTTGCATTGTAATACTTTTAAGAAAATTGGCTTTACCTGTATTGAGAAAGCATTTGAATAATTTTAGACATAATGTTAGCAAGTTAATAGCCATCCCAAAGCTACCATGCAAAGAGACGCGTTACAGGTCATTTGGTGACTCACCGACTGTGAGCAGAGTTGACTGAGCAACTTTTGGGAACCAGTGATCACCAGCAGTGGCGTATTTAAATAGAAATAAAATGTTCTGAAGGAATCGGTTCGTGAGACAAAAGTATAATAACAGTGTTCCTTTGCACAACACATAAAGCTGAGGAGAGCTGGCGGGAATACACTTTCTAGTATAAAGATTCACACGCACAAAGAAAATGACTCAGAGAATTGCACTTTAAGAAATATGAGGCAGTTATTAATCAGTTTAATTGATGGACTGAATTTGTGCTAAATAGTAAATTAATAAATTTGAATATGAAGCCATCTCTGATTCGAATTTTCTGTTGACCAGTGCGATTTTTGTATTGGTTAATTTGGAACATTTTAATAACCTTTAAACATTGAATGTGTTACAGAAAGAGTAGGAATAATTTGGGGCATTCTGTTCAACTTTTATTGTCAAAATGTAAACAAAAAAAGAAGAAAAATTAGCATTTTTAAAAATTAATAAAAATAAATGAATTCATTTCACTTCATATTTACAATTACTTGCCACTTGGAGGTATTTTCCAGCAAAAAGATACCTATTCAACTAAGAAAAAAATATTTTAGGGCAGGACAGGGATGATATTGGCTAGGGAAAGTAATGAAAAAAAATCTTTATAATTCATAATATAATAATTTCATTACATAGCTGTGATATAAAGTGGTCTCGTAGTAATTTCCTTTGTGTGTGACTTCTGAATTGCATTCCTCCTTTCTGTATTGCTTCTGGTATTTTCAATTGACTTCAGAATTCTACGGAGCAAAATCATTCTGCAAAATCGCCACTGCGCACCGGTGATCACAGTTTTGTCTTTCAAGCACAAATCAGCTGTTTTGCGAATAGTGCAGGGGGCCGTTAATCACAAGCATCAATATGCTTGAGCATTACAGTGCAGATCTACCTTGTGCAGATCAACTGTGAGTGGCTCAAGGTTTCCCTCATCGTAGTTCTTGCAGAACTTCACTCGGGAGGATGAGTATCATTATTTGTTGGTCCAGAATGTCATTTGAGTTTTTACGTATTAGACACTAATAATTCAGACTCTTGGAAAAAATAAACTGCATCCAATCAGTACAATCTGAGGGGGGAAACCCTGATCCTAGATCAGCGTGGGAGCAAAAACAGCATTGTCGCACGTGCTGTTTTGTGAATGTTGTTGTTTTCGTGGTTACAAGGCATGCCAAAGCTGCAACAGCTATGGTGCATGCTCTTTGAGAGGGGAACCAAGGTGTTTCTCACGCAGGGGGGGCCGGCACCGGAATGGCTACCGGCGCCGTGACAAGCGGTGCGGCCGACCCCGACCCGGACTCCGGCCTGGGGACCGGGACGGGCGAGGAGGCCAATATTTGCTGCAAGCGACGTTTGGGTTGCAGTGCCTTCAGAGGGTTGAATCTGGGAGAGGAGAGACGAGAAACAGGGGGACACCAAAGCCACGTTGTTGAGCCATCTGGAGATGCTTGTTGCCATGGCAACACCACCACCACGACTCCTGCATTGTTGTAACGGCTGCTCTACACACAACCTGTTTGCACCTGGAGCCACACGCCTTGTAGACAAACGTGTAACTATGAGTAGAGTGTCATGTATGGAATGCACTCGGTAATACATAAACTGTGTAATTTAAAAGTAACAATAAAATGTAGATGCAAATCTGTGTGTGAACTGATTCATTTGAATGGAATCATTTCTTCTCATTTTCAACTTAATCTTAATAGTTAAATGAGAATGTGAAACATCAAATTGTTTTGTTCTTTGTATGTATTTCTGTTTCTCCTAATATTTTAAGCAATGGCTGAAGGAAAAACATAATTAAACAAACTTTTGTTTTTTGCTGGTCAGCAGGTGCGAGGTGTCTGACCACCAGGCAGATTTTAAACTTGTCATCACATTATCTAAGCCACAGCTGACACAATGAGACTGGACAGAAACATATCAAGTTAGACAAACTGCTGACTCAATAGAAGAAAACAGAGAGGGCTGAGTCAGTTTTGTGGCTGACCGGCTCATGAAACACATTTAATTAAAGGCTGTTCATTCTTGTAATATTAATGAATAGGTGAATAATGCATTAAAATAATGTTTATGTTGCCAGAAATGTCTTTTGTACAGTATTCACACATGGCAAATGTTGTCATGGCGATGTTTTTAAAATAAAAAGATGTGAAAAAAATATATATATATTTACATATATATGACTGAATATATTGGAGCCCTGAAGTTTCCCCAAGTACAACACAATTGAAATATGAATGTAAGAATTTTGTATAAATGTGAGCTCATTAAGACCTGCATCTGTAACCTTTTGTCTGTTGCAGACCTACCGGCGGGAGCTCGATGCAGACCTCCGACTGGCTGGAGCAGGGGCTGACATGAGGCCAGGCAGTCTTCCAGCTTCTGCTATTCTCACTGTCTTCTTATCAGCTGGCTGACGAGCCTTGTTGAAAAGAGGAAAAAGATGTCAAAGAAATTCCGGAGTGATGGTTCGCAAATGTTTGAAATTTGGACGGACGCACGCACGCACGCACGCACAGGTAACGCAGGAGGGGAGGGGCGAGCCGAAACTATGACACTAAAACAAGGAAATGAACTGTGACAGATCTTGACAACAGAATTGCTATGGCCCAGCGTTCTGGCCAATATCAGCTTCCTTGAGCACCAACAGAAAATTGTTATATAATATAATAATAAAATCTAATATCTTTCATTTTGTGACGAGTCTTAATGAGCATCCCATGCCTCACTAGACCTTATTCCAAGCTAATGCTGCAAGTTCAAGGTACCACTTTAATAGAATAGTGAAACTGCATCTCTCTACATCTAATCAGACTGAAACATGATGAGTCATTCCACGCACAGACTGCACAGTCAGCTTCACTCTTTGTTTGTGCAACTATAGCTCATTTGCATGAAACGGAACCCCGCTACCAAAAAACAAAAGGTAAATGGTTTCAACCAGAATTTTAAAAAATGAATATTAAGTGTGCTAAAAGTCTTGAAATGTGTATTATCAACAATTAATGCCTGACCTTTTATTAAGTCACCTGGAAACAGCTTTAACCGTGAAAAAAATGACAATATTTTGCATTTAAAAACTGAAATTGCTATTTTGATGATTGATACACAACATCACCAGTCACCCACTGAAGCACTTTGCATAGCTCTTTTATGTAACATGACTAACATGTCTAACAAAGTCATTGAGACATGCTATAAAGTGAATAATGAGGTCGGCTGTGCACTGTCCTCTATCTGGTGCGGCCAGTATGATCACACTATTAGGAAGTGAATCCCAGAAATAGCTCGTGGGTGGAGACTGCACGTGTATCTGTTTTCCTTCATCTGTCATCATTCAGTGTGATGCTACATTCATCTTTCCAAGATAAATAGTAGCGTTACAACTACTGAGGAGGGAGTCCCGTTTCTAAACAGAAACAAGACGGGTATTTCAACTGCTTCAGTTATATGGATGTCACATTTAAATGCTATTACATCACTTGCACCCGCCAAGGAGTTTATGATTATCTTTTTTGACTTGGCAACGTGGATGGCATTGAAAACAAGTAATGATGCTTCAGAGCACTTACAATGCATGTAATATTGTTCTGATGGCCTCTTTGAGACTCCTTACAGCCACTGAAGTGTATTTTGCATGATAACTGGGGATTTTGATTGAATGCTCGATGTCAATAAATGAGAATAATGTAGAATAACACTGGTGTGTTAAAATAGATCTAATTAAATAGACAGCAGCAGGAATAAAAGAATATTGAAATTTCTTGAATCTTGGTGATTTTCACATTTTTGCCGCAAATCAATACTATTGTCACGCATATAGAAAAAGAAACAAGTGGCCTTCTGTTGCATCGTCATCATAAGTCATGTCTATGCTGCTCACAGACAGTAGGGGGCATATTTCTATGGCATCTGGGTATTGTTATGATATGTTTTGATGTATTAAACAGCAATGTTTTTCCTCTCCTTAAGTTATTTCGCCTCTACAAAATCATCTCGTGCCTTCAAATCATGATGTGTACTCACATCTTAATGTTTGGGGGGAAAAAAAAAAAAGCTGGTGTCATCCGTCAGGTGTGTCCCCACTGGCAGAAATGCTGCAAGGTCAAACTGCTGCGCCAGGAAATCTGTCACGACTTCAGGGCCCGCTATCATGCACGCCACTAATACGGTTGTGCACCGTGCATGCCTCTTTACCGACCTTACGTTTGTATAATGGCGTGGCTGACAGCACACACTGCAAGGAGGGTGAGCTTCTAGCCGACAGGCATAACAGCGAAGCATCATCTCCCTTTCAAAATAAACTGACAGTGCCGTCGAGAGCCTTCCAAAACAAGACATGCAGCTTGTGTACATTTAAGTCGTGTCCTTGATGCACGCACACAAAATCCATTCATACTGCATCCACCGGCGGCTTCCAATGATAAAACCATGCATCGGGCTTCTTACCAGCTGACTCCCCCTTTAGCGGACGCTGCGTTAGTCCTCCCTCGGCTTCAGGAGCTCCATTTTGGGGGGGATGTTTTCCCGTGGCCGAGAGCTCTGCGGGATGCAGAGGGGATGTTGGCACAGGAGGAGGGGGAGGAGGTGCGCTCCTAAGGGGGAGAGGGGCGGAGGCAAGAGGTGTGCACTGGATTGATGCATGCACACACTACACAAGCGGATTGTGGATAGAGAGTGAGACTTCTGCGTCATGTTACGTCACATTATTTAAAGGAAAATAAGACTAAAATGGTGCAAGATGATTTTCATATCACGAAATATTCTGATTAGTCTTTCATTGTTTAATAATTGTTGTGAGTTCATTTATTTTAACTTGTCTGGTAATACTTTCGTGTGGTCATGTTTTGCATATGACATGTAGATTTTGTTGAGGTGAGTGTTTGGGTGAGGCTATTCATGACACACAGTTCAATGCACTCATTAATCAGTGAATAAATGCGGTGACGTTATTAACTATCAAGGACATTCATAAAGTATTCACAAAGCATTTTAAATACGCAGCAACTTTGCATGTGCTGTTGACTAGCGGACACATTGAAGTGTTGCAGATAACGTTTGAGAACAAATGCAAGGCGTACTATTGTCCAACAGATGTCACTCATGGATCATTTTTCGCAAACGCTCGACTGCACTAAGTCTAAGTCTAAATCTTCGAAGCCTGGAGTAGCAGATCAGATCAGTGCACCTCACATTGCATGGAATTGCCCCTAAAAGACTGTGTGAGACTCATCCATCGAAGAACTGGGCTTGGCCACTTCAAAATCAACATATGTCAAGCACGGCTCGAGGATTGCTTTCTCTCCTGTATTGGCCAATACTCATTCAGTCTTGACTAATAATAATTTCAAAATATATATTCGAATATCAAATAAATTGCAGTACCGGCTTAAGTGGGCCTACACCAATTTCTAATAGGGCTATAGCACCCCAAGCCTCGGTGTAGTGCCATCCCTGCAATATTTTCTGCTGGGGCCCTCAATATCCTGTGACTTCAGATCTGAACCTTAAACTGCATAACATGTGACTGAAGAAAAGTAGCGGCCTTGCCAAAAACAGTACTGGCCCCAAATTGATTGTAAAGCATAATTGCTTTCATGCCTGTGGCTGTATAATAGATATCAACACAAATGTTTAAAAATATGTAAATAGCAAGCCTGTCGTATGCCAAATTCCAACAAGTGCAACAATTGAGTCTGCACGATGAAAAACATTTTGGCTGTTTTTCATGTGATGGGAAGAAAATTGAACAACATGTTATTAACAGTCAGTAGAAGAATTGGGAGAGGGATTATGGACAACACAGCTTCCCAGCTGCTAAAAGTAATTTATTTGCTCAATTTAGGTTGTTACCTTGTTGTCAGGAGGAAGGTAGACACTACTGAAGCAAGGAAGTCAAGTGGTCCTGTTAAACCTGTTGTTATTTCCTCCACGTATTGCACTCCAAGAACAATCGTAAACAGTATTCTATCTAGTACATACAAAACAGTATGAGGCCAGGCACCATCATCCCATGAAGAGTTTTGTGTTGCCTTATCAACCGGGTAGAAAGCCAACCCACTATTACATTCAGATTTTTTTTAAATGGGAATCAGAGCTTTTAGCTTCAGACACTTCTTTTGTGGAATGATATTGAGCTTCCTGATGTATTACGTAGGGCAGACACACTTCCTATACACAGAGTGAATATTCTGTTGTATGAATGGCAACAACATGTTAATTGTACCTTCTGCCATCTTGAGTAGAAACCAACAACCTCTGCACTGCAAGGGGGATGTGCTAATCAGTCCTCTACTGTGACGCTGTTTGTTTTTATTTTATTTTTAGTAGGAGTTCATGTGTATTAATCGTCAGACCAATTATATTCGATGATTTATGATAATCTCTCATGGCACATTCATCTGTAAGGCACTGTGGGGGGATTTGTCGTTATATAGAATATAGTATGTCTGTCTATCTATCTGGCATTTTTGGCAACAAAAATGAAACTCATTAGTAAATTCACCTGAAGCAGGTGTTATTACGTTTACATTGTAAAGTGACAAGCAAAGAATGTGGATGCTTTGAGTAAATATCCAGATGATGTTAAAAAGAAAATGTATTCATTTATAATTGTGTGTGTGTGTGTGCGTGGATGGCTGTGTGTGTGTCCCCTCCTAAAAAAAAGTGTCTTGATCGTACACGCAACATGTCTTCCTCATTCAGCGTTTGCACAATGTGTGCTGGCTCTTTATTGTCAACATATGTCGGATTTTGACTGTGTGAAATGTGTCGTTGGATAAATTTAACAGCACATATCACTTTTGACACAAGTAAAACTTGTTTTTAAAGTACCTGAACAAATATTCTATTATTCACTTTGCTTCATTTATAGTAGTACATCAAAAATTTGTATCTACCTGATATGCAAATGAATCAACTAATAACTTAATTATCACTGCAGCAAATAACTAAACAATTTTCCAACACGAGACAATGTGACTATCCCTAAGGACTTAATTCCATTTAAGCAAGGAACTATAAGGGCAATAACATAGATGTTATTGATATTGAAAATTCTTGAGAAAGGTCATTGTGGCTGCTCCATACATTGACCTACACAATGAGAACACACTCAATTGTTTACTTTGTTGGTACCAGACAGCAGACACTACAATTACTTAAATAATATATTGTTGTTACACAGTACACACAGTTAATAATTGTCTTAAAAACTGAAATTAAATTAAAAAAAAAAAATCAAAATGCTCCAAAGCATTTATCACAATTTGAAACATGAATATCTTAGTAACTACACATTGTTGGCAAACATAACCAAACATGCTACATATTGAATATGAAAGATGGTTTTAAGTGCCATGTCCAAATATAATTTGCAGTTGATATATTTCTATTGAGAAATGCTGAAAATAATCTCTCTGTTCAATACAGCAGAAAACTAGACAGTCAGTGTTGTATAAATAAAACTGCGTTACGGGATAGATTGACGAATATGTTTGGGTGCATGTTGAATGCCCTTCCGCGTCACAAAAAACATGAGCAATAATACAAACATAACTAGGGAGTATTCTCAGGCCAAATTTAGGTCCCAGTGCATCTCTGCATGAAGCATACTTTAAATGTGTACATGACCTACATTAGCAGAGGCAGAGTGTAGTCAACCATGGCAAAAGCTTCAACTCACTTTGACCCTAAATACAATCAGCGCAATAGAAAATGGCCAAAAAACATGGCAGAGTGAAGGAAACAAATTTATCAGCGTTTGATCATATGGCATCAACAAAAGAGATTACAGCCAAAATCGTAATAGCATTGTTCGCTTGTTCATCACTTGTTCATCGTATATTATATCATATTAATTTCTCTTATTGCGGGAGTATACGTGGAAGGGCGATTGCTGAACGTGTGCATATCTTTTTCAAAAACGGTTATGTAAATGGGCGCACACACACAGACACACACGCACCCACACGCACACACACACACTAAAAGTGAGACATGAAATTGACCGTGAAAGGCCAGCTGCTTTCCACTTTGTGTCTCGATCGAACAAACAAAACAAAAACAAAACAAAAAAGCAAAAGATCAGAGTGGGGAACGTTTCTTCTTCTTCTTGTGCTTTGTGCGACTAGAGCTGCTCCCGCAATCTAAGGGCCGAAGTCCATTGACCCAACCATCTTCTAAAAGTCCACTGATTTGTTTTTCCTTTCCTTCAGTAGCTTGTGTGTATCCCATCAAACAAATGTCATATGGAAGGTTTCATCTCAGCCTACTTCATATTTTCTCCATCCTTGAATATCATCAGCTTTTGAAAAATCCCCCAAACCCACTCTGATGTTCGCCACAATCTCTTTAATCTAGCAGTGCACACACACAATCAGCTGCCTCGGCAAGCGCTGCAACATAAATCAGTACACAGCACAATGCAGAAGGAATATATCAGCAAAGAGAATTTATACCTGGAAAAGAGGAATAAATGGAGTTTTTTAATCCCATCTTGATTAAAAAACATAATTCAAAGATAAATGATAAAGTGTCGGGGCTCAAATTAATGCCACCGATGTTTCTCCGCATAACAAAAAGAGCTCATTTAAAAGAAAAAAAAAAGAGAAAAAAAAAGACACAAAGCCAAAGAGCAAGTCTGTCTAAAAAGGCTGACCTTTTGTTGAAAGTTTCAAGATAATCAATGAACACACACTGATAGGTACACCTGCAGTAATTAAATCTACAAATTTAAAATAAAAATAAAAAAGTTACAAATTCAGCCTAGGCAAATTGAATAATACTCATTTAAAATATATTGATACTGGCATACTAGTTTGATGGTGGCACTCAATTTGAAAAAGTAATCTCATAACTAATCACATATGAGTAGAATAAAAGAAAACAGAAAATATTTGACAAGAGCTTCCAAACTGTTCTGCGCTTATTGATTGAAAAAAAAGTCTGCTGTCTGCTGGTATTGCGTTGTCTCGAGAGTCAGGTCATTTTTAAACACATACTTATTGTTAAAGCACTAAAATGATGACAGCATTTGACGTGTTTTCATGTGAGGCGCGGATTCAACTTCCACTCAGTAGCCAACCAAGTTGTTTGAGGTGCTAATTGACAAATTTGGACAAATCTAGATTCACTATAAGCGTTTGTTGGTATTGCCGTCTGTTTGATGTTGTTACTCGGCGACAAAATGGTTCATCAAAGATGGAAATGCATGCTTAGGAGCGATAAGGCTGTCTGCAGTGTGCTTGACTCCATTTCTATCATGAAACGATGATTGGAGCTGGGAAATTAGTTTGGCTTCGTTACAAGTGCTGATGCTGGCTGGAGGGCATGCTCTGCTCTCTGAATTTATCCCACGTTGAAAATGAATTGAAGGCGCACAATCCTAAAGTGAATTCAGATAGACGAATACACTCAAACAAACATAGTGACATTAAAATAAAGACATTGATTGTGTAGTGGTGGTGTGGCTTCTGTTCCTATTCCAATTTATTGCAGTTTTTTTCATTGAACATGTCTGCTGTGTTGATGATTGGCTACGGCTCCCCCGCGGTTACAGAAAATGGATGCCTGGCTGATAGTATGATAACATTTAATCCCGTTAAAACAACAAAATTTCACATAATTACATTTGATCGTCATGTGCAGTTGGTCGCCCCCTCTGTAGTGATGGCTTTAGTTCATTTCACTTTTGACAAGATTTGTGGGTGTCTTTGAGTGATTTCTCTTTTTTGTCCTTTCAACCAACTTCTCTGAGGTTCTCTTATAACTGATGTGTGTCCAAAGCCTTTTTGTCCATTCTCTTTTGGCGAAAATTTAAACCTCCTGTCTTGAAGTTCTAAACATTGATCTTTTCTGAGAGCCAAGAAGCAAGCTTTATTCATCTCGTGACTCCTTGAGTCTTTTTTGACTTAGCGACTCCCCCTCCTAAGCAACATAAAGGCTGCTGACATCCATTAACACTTGAGACAGTTTCCTTTTACGCCACCACTTAATCTCCACAATCTGGGGACAATACAAGGGACAGCGAAAAGCCAGGGGTCTCATAGCCGCAAGCTTCTGTGTTTGAGTTTCACCTCAGGCCTTCCTGAGTGGAGTTTGCATGTTTAACCCTGTGACTCTTCTGGCTATACGCCAAAGTACACTAGAAAATGGATGGTTGGATAGACGTTGGTCAGATTCCAAGTTGTACGTGTTCCACGGTATAAACAAATTCAGCCACATCTTCATTAAAATGTTCCATTCAATCATTGAACTTGAAAAGGATAAATCCAGGAACATGTTCTGACTTCCCTTGAGTAATTTGGTGTTTTTATCAGATCAGCTGTAGAGCAAAATATAATGCCTTGCCATTTGTGAGCTTGCCATAATGGACTCTCTCCATCATCATTTACCACATCAAGTTAAATGTTTGAATGCACGTTGTCTTTGCTGATTATTTGTGACTTTTATTTATTTGAGTCCATAATGTCCCAAGTTGGCTTTTTTTTCTGTGTAGCAATCCATGACGAGCCATCATTGTCTCATTTATGTTGCACACTCTTGAAATGTCAGCTATTTCACATCAGAAAAGTAGACTTGGCCTTTGTTATCGATTCATGTGATGTTGCTTCGCCAATCTAATTCCATTCATGTGTATAATTTGCATTATTATACACATTTAGCACGTCTTGGAAGGTGGGCCTTTTTGTGATTGTCAATTTAATGGCTGAAATCTGACAAATTTCAACCGGCATACATGTGCTATGTGTGGCTGTGTTATCCAAATCCCATTTGGTCAAGTGTGGATATGTGTCACGTCAGTGACAAAGGTATGAAACAGGATATCCTCAGATCCAACTCACCCCTCGATCAAAAGAGGGGAGAAAGAAAATCGGATATGAGTAATTGCCAATGAGACAGATTTGATAACTGCCTGTGGAGGACATCATCACAATTATGTATATGTCAATAAAAGTGTGACGCTATTTCTATTACTTCCTATGAAAAACCAGACAGATTTGAGTGGAACTGTGGATTATCCTATTTCTAGCCAGACTCATAATCATTTGTTACTAGAATGCTCTTTGCATCAATCTCACAAATCTTTTATGGCGTAATGCTCACTCACCAACAGCAACAAACTTTGAAAGCAGCTTGAAACTTCAGGATCAACCTTTCCCTCTCTTTAACTTCCAGTTCGGTCACTCTGAAAAATCTGTCAGCACATCAGAGTGAAAGCTGACTAATGAGTTCAAACTATAAACATGTTTCTTTGCACGCCTTGTCGAGCTTGACTTTGTCACAGCGGCATTTGCGAAAGTCAAAGAATGTTGGGAATGAAAGCACAGCTTTAATTAAAAATCATGATTTTTCAGACCTCACTTTTTTGATTAAAGGAGATGATCTTGCTCTAAATGAAAAGATTAATTAAACAGTTAAATTTGGATGGTGAGGCATGTTAACCCAGAGAAAGTCAAATGTTTTAAAGTCCATCTGAGGCTTTTGTGGGGGAAGGTTTTCATCAATCACATAAAACAATGTACGTACACCAGAATGAGCTGCAGAAGAATATGAGAGAAATATTTAGGACATCAAAATGTGTGGTTTCTAAATTCAAAAACATCATCCATCCATCCATTGATACATTATAGACAGGCAATCTGATTTTCATTGAAGTGACAATAGTGGAGAGACAGTTTTCTTGAACTAATTTATGTCACGCAAATTTATCCACGTTATTTTTCCAATCCAGTTAAAGCCAAGAAGTAGCGCTAATGATTGGTTAAGTTTGGTGTCTGCTGCTTAAAATGAGCTTCGATCCCGATCCGCACACCCCTGTTGCTGTTTTTCCCTTCACAACTTTAATTACATAGTTTGTTGTCTTGCTCCTTATTGAACATTTCAGATGTTTGTCATGGTTCACTTCCGTGGTGCACAAACACAGATTGGCAAGCAATCGCAGCGTTTATTGACCACGAACTGGGTTTCATTACGATGGCGTTAACGCCACAACTCAGCTCCATTGATTTCATGCCTGTCGACATAAGTTGAGATTGACTGGCTGATTTGAGTTGTAAACTATTATCCCTAACGGCTCTTTCGGCAAAGACGACTGAAAAACAACCACATGCCGACTTTTTATTCTTGGTTTCAGTAAATCATTTACTCCGATTTGGAACAACAAATTATTTTTGTTGCTTAATAGTCTGAGAATTCTTAGTTTAGGTTTGTCTTGTTCAGGCCTTTCCTGTATCCGTGTTGTGTAAATTGTCGGTCAGGTATTAGAGCTGTCACAGCCAATCAGCTGTCCTTGCGTTCAGCCATGCTGTCTTCTTTCAATTACGGCTTTCCTCATTATGTTGTCGTTTTTCTTTTGTTTTGCTGTAGTTTCTGCTTTTTGGAGAATGGTCATTTTGACTCTGGATATCTACCAGTTTCTCTTGATCTTGCAAATCTACATCAATACCAAAGCTATCACTGGAGGAAACCAACATTGCAAGAACATCAACATCAACAACAACAACAAAAACTAACTGAATAAGGTTGATGAGCACAATTACATCACAGTTCTGAGCTTGGTGGATGGGGGCTCAACCGTGACCCTAATGAGGACAGGTAGTCCACAACATGGCGTAAGCCTTGACAACCGTTCCAGTGTCTCACACGGTCCCTTTGGAAAATCAATTGACCTGCAAGAACACGGGCGGCATTTGGTTTCAACCAAGGCCGCAGTGTTTCATTCACATCATTTTTGCTCTCATCACATTATCCATCCATTTCATTGTTTGAGCATCTATATCTCATACTAATGGAGCTGCAATCAGGATTCCAATTTGAGCCATTCTGGGGGCACTGACCAATAATTTCATCATATAATTTGGAGACTGGCAGCATCTTCTCATTCTAAATCATTGCATGCGCTTTTCTGTCAGGGAGTCGTGTTGCTGTGCTGAATGCAAATATATCTTTTTTATGCTCCTTTAGCTCTCTGAGCCTTTTTTGGAACATGAATTAAAATCAAGAATAACCATATTAAAAGTGTTAATTATAGTTAAGTCATTAAGTTATAATATTACAGTTTTTTTTTAATCAGTTAAATTATAACTTCAGCCATTGTTTCATTATTTGAAATTTGCTTTTGACAGGTTAATGCAATTACTTCTGAATTGTTGCAGATTAGCTGACTAAAATTTGGAGGAAGGGCAGACTCTTGCTTCTTTTTCTGGAACCACTGGAGTAACAACAGAGTTTTCCTCCCTGCACCAGAATGCGTCAACTATCCCAAACGTTTTGCGTCATTCTTTATAAAAAATGAAGTAGCTTGCTAATTTCTAATATCCGGCACACTGATAACATTCACAGATGCAGTGAACAGTGCCAACTCTTCTTACTCTAAAAACGGCAGTTCCAATCAAGTTGGTATGTTGCGTAAAACAAATACACAACGCAATGATTTGCAAAAATTTAAAGCCTACAGTCTATTCAATTGAATACACTACAATGATAAAAGATTTGGTGTTCAAACTGATTAATCTTTTTTTTTTCTTGGTCTTTTTGCCTTAGTTTCCATGTTGTAAAGATAATTACATGGCCTCGCATAGCCATGCCGCTGCCCAGGAGGATGATAATGATGCGTTCAATAAATTGACTTCTACAGTGATTCAGTATTCAATGTACATCATTGTTATATTTAAGAATGAAATACGATGACATCCACCACACAAATTCGCAGAGCTCAGAATCTTTCTGCCTGTACCTCACCAAAAACATACACCACCACCTGCACTTCAAATTAAACCTGCTCTGACCGGGTGTACATTCTACTCTATCAGTCACAAATCAGGATGCGCCAATTTTCTTCACCAAGCACACATGCACTGTCTACGAAAATAGAGCTCTTAAGTGTGCAGTGTATTTTATTGTGATTTGCATTCCAGTAGACTGATATGATTATGTCGTTAAGTCGTGTGCATCCATCCATGTTTATGTTCTTCTGAGCTACTGGATGTAACATTTGTTCCACACAATATCCTTCAGTTCTTGAAGGTTTATTGCATTTATCCCAAATGGGCCTTTTTATTTAGTGTGTAAAGGTGTTGCATTTGACATAAATGATAGTATACAGGAACACTGGAAATATGGTCATATGAATTATATATACACACTATAAAATGTTGCTATTGTGAAAGCACTGAAGACTTACAGAAGGGAGAAACAAAAACAAAGAAATCCTCACACTATGCCATAAACTCAATACAATTACAGAATTAGTATGATAAATAAATCAACAGAAAATTTAATGCATCAATTATTACAGGATTTTTATGATGTAAATACTAGGTGGGCAAAATTAAAGAAGGGAATAAGCTGAGTGTTTACTCCTCCCTGTTCTAGAATCCTTTACATTAATACTACAGACTCAGAAATTCACAGTTAAGTGGTATTACACAGTAATGTGTGCAGCTGGGTTGGCGAACCCTGTCTTTACGGAGGGCTTGAAATTTATCACAGAAATTGAAGGCTAGGCATTCACCTTCTGCACACCAATAGACATGACGCATAGCATATTGATTTGAGTGGAGAAATGTTGCCTGTGGGCAAACCTGTCGGTGGCTAATGAACCCAGAATCAATTGCTTGCTGAAAGCTAGTTGATGGTCCCCTGACCCAAAATGCATTTTACCAAAGTTTAAATGGACGTCAACATAAATATTAAGTATGGCAACTCACAAAACGTTATGTCTACTATCTAAACTATAAAGTGCAAGTTTTTCAAGAATTTTTTACACATTTCTATTTATCTTTCCTGGTCAGGAGCTCAGTACCCCTTCATCCTAAATGTATACGTTTCGACAATAGTCCGGCAACTTTTCTGACAACTGATATATGCCGTTACAGAGATACGACAGAACAACCGCCCACCTGCCCCCCAAAACAAAACATTATGGTTTGTATAGAGTGGTATGGTTAGGTTGATCTTCATGATTGTATTCTGAGCTCCTAATTGGAGAGTTCTTCTGAAGCAACCCTTCAATCATTCAGCAAACTTTAATTATGAATAAAAGCCACATTATTTTTAGCCTTAACTTGACTGACACGCCAAAACCTGAATGCAACTAAACTGCTGTCAGTTCTGACTCCCTTAAATGCAGTGTGACATATTTCGCTCAGACACCAACGAGTCTGCAACTCGCAGATAATACTTCCCATGCGGAGCTTATATGAAGGCATTTTGAACCTAATCTTGCCACTTTCAGTTTTTGCTCAGCAAGCCCATTTTATTTAAAAGAAAAAATTGAGATGGCTTCGAATGCAAATTGAAAAGACCAGTTGGTAAAATAAGAATTTGATGAACATCGCTTGAGATTATTTCAAAGGAATGGATGGAAGTTCACTTTCTCTTCATGAGAATTATGTTTCATGGATGGATGAGTTTTGCAGAGTGGCAGCACCAACTGCCTGGTAGGCTGCACTGCATCATCATCAATGTAATGTCGCTTTGTCTGGCCAAGAACAAATGGTGGGGTACGACTGCCGTCTGCCCATGAGGCAGCTTTGGAAGAAAAAACAATATTCCCCGTGATCAGCCGACCAAATAGTCTCTGTACAGCCGCTTTCTCGGGCAACGCTGGCAGCAGAGCGTTAACATGCTCCTCAGACATGCGTGAGTGGCAACGTGAAAGACATTTAATACGGTAGATGAGCAAGAGACCTGGTGTAGTTAGAGCATGCATTTTTTAAAATTCATTTTCTGTACCACTGATCCTGTCCAAGGGTTGTCTGCCACTCAGTCACAGAACATTGTCAGTTTAGACTTTGGCTCTCGCACCGGCTGTCAGTTTTGTGAACAGTTACAGAAATATTTGGCCTTGCCAAACATCATTCTGTCACTTGTTCTTACCTTTTGCAGGGCTGCACACCCCTAAAAAAGTTGTATAAAAATGTTTTCACACTACAGCGACTATAATATTGCAAGTGGCCACTGAGATATCAACTTGACTAGGTAAAAACATGTTAAATAAAAAAAATTGGAGCAATATTTTTACAATTTGCAGCAGTAGTTATATTCACAGTCCTGCTGACCCCCTATTTCTTGAGGTTGCATTCCAGACTCACCTGGGAGAGGTGAAAAGCCATACTATAGAGAAACCATAAATGGTTTTGTATTTGTTTGTTTTTAATATAGTTTAAACTCTCAGAAAGGCAATTTTCACTTTCTCAATGTCAAGAAATAGGGGAATCTAACACTACTTTGATTTCATCTGCAAAGTTCCCCAAATAAGAGGCAAAACTTTTTGTCAGGAACGGAATGGAGCAGGGCAACCAAATGCAGCTTGGACCAGGGTTTATTGAGCCAAAAGGTAGTTGGAAGGGGAGGTAGGTGGGGAACCAAAGAGACAGACGGGATAGAGACTCACGGCCAGCAAACAGACAGACCGACCGACATAGGTCCATTTGGACAAGGTTAAAATACTGACCGTAAGCCTCCAGACAGACTGAGGGAAAACCAAACGCCAGGAACACTGGGCACGGACCGGGACTGAACAGAACAGCAGACACCAACAAGGAGGAACACACGGGCAGGGTTTAATACATGAGACAACAAGAGGGAGCAGGTGACAGACATTACGGAAACCAGAGGGGTGTGGCTGGGTGAAGTTGCCGGCCGAGTCTACTCTGGCATGGCACGTGAGATTTTTCTTGCTTTAAAATGGTTATTTTAGGTTATATTAGTTTATTGCATGACCGACATATAAAACAAAACATTATTCAAACAGTGTGTATTTAAACACCAAAATGTTCAAACCAAACCAATCCCCAAAATGGTCTTTACAATCATACACTGTATGGGAGTCTAAACACAGTATTCTGATTATTATTGCATTTGTGAAAGGGGGAGCAGATTGTGCCCAAGAGACTAAATTTTAATCTCTCATCACATGGCTGCTTAAAAACTGCATCCATGTGCTTGCTGAGTGCAATTCTTCTCTAAAGACCACTGCTATCAGTTGTCAAGTGTGCCTGCCAGAAAAGGTCACGGCCTGCTGTGCTAAGTGTGTGTTTGCACACCTTTAAATGTCCATATATGCCGATGTGAGTGCTTACTGAGAAAATGCTTCATGCCCTTTGCTTTCTCATTTAGAAATGAAATAAAACTCCATTTATTCACCAACGTAAGGTGGTTGGTGGTGGTGAATCATCTAAGAACAAGGCCATTTCTTTTTTAAAAGAATGCCTCGAGACAAATGGAACTATACTCTACTTATAAAATGGCTTCAGTGCTATTGTGTAACATTTACTATATTCTTACCTCCAATGCTTGATCTCTCTGGATGCAAGATTTTTGGTCCAATCAGATCTCAGCCACTGGATGCTGCCATAATAATATAATCTGCACTTCAGAATAAGTAATGCTTCAAAGTATATTGGCAATGAGGCAGTTGCTTTAACCAATCAGGTTGGTCTGGTTGGTCAGAGCAAGCCAAGTTTGGGTAGCAAAACACAACTGTAGCAATCTCATCTGCACATATTTATTACATCCAATAATCAACATGCATTTCATGTAAATGTATGGTTTGTTATGTGATTAAATACATTTAATAAACTGTTAAATAAACAGTACAGTCGATTTTGTATTAAGCGCTGGGATAAGTTGGATTTTTAGGTCTGTGAATAAAAGTGCACGCCTCACTACTGAAATATATGATTTATTTCAGGGTGGAGGTAATCACAGTAACGTTAAGGCATTCTAAAATAAAGATTTCTAAATGAATAGAATTACAGACCACATATAGTGCTTCTTGCCATCAGTAAAACATTTTACAATATAAACCCAGACATGCTTTGGTGAAAAACATCTTCAGTTTACTCAGATTTGAGTGAACAGCCTTTTTGGAATAGCCTTTTAAATGAAATGGCCATTTTGTGTCTATCCATATTAATAAAAAACACAATAACAAAACATAAATTGCAGAGAGACATCAGTGAATACATTCAACTTAATCAATTGTTTCAGCACACAACAACGTTCTTGACAAAGGCAATAGAGGCAACAACAGGAAATTGCACTTTTGATTCAGTATGGAGTTAGAGCCAGAACAGGAACAAACATTTACCTACGGAACCCCATTAAAGGTCGGACTTGGTCTAAACTCGACAAAGATTTACACCTAACAGCAACAAACAAGTCTGCATGATTTAACAATACAAATGTTTCTTTACATTTCATTAATTGCACATTTACAGAATTCTTTTTTTTCCTTTCCTCTCACAAAGGGTAACGTCATAACATATGTAGATCTCAGTTATGTGTTCTGTACATACAGTAACACTTCTTTGCTTCCAAAAGATGACTCATTTGGATTTGATGGGCACCACAGTTAAAAAAAAATGTGTAAAGCAAGGAGTGGAATTTTTTTTTCTTAACAACTCATTTGTTGTCTTCCTGTTTGTGTCTACATGCTGAGTGAGCAATGAGTTTACGCTTGTTTAAATCAGTGAATGTATACAGGGTGTTGCTGTATGAGCTACTTTGAGATGCAAAATTGAAGGGAATTTTCTTTTGTTATTTTACTCATATTGTCTGGAGACATACTGTTGAGACATAAAGACATATAGATTTCTTTTTTGCATTTTATCAAATAGTTAAGATTTTCATCAATTAGCAGCTACCACAGCTAGCTCGTGCTCATTAGGAGTGATTTTCAAACCTGGTAATTGCTACTGTGAATAGAGAAATACAAATTATTACTTAGAATAAAGTTACTTTATTAAATCGACAAAGGCTGTATTCATGCTTGAAATTTGATATTCAGGAGCTTGAGTATCTGCAACAGGGCTGTGTCAAACAGCAAATAATATGACTAAATATGAAAAAAATACTGGTGACTATTGAGCAGGACAAATCAAGTCATAAGATATTTTTGTTAACACAACAAATCACGTTTGTTTAAAAAAATGGCTGATCCTAAATTGTCTAGAACTATGCTAGTGTTTTATTTTTTGTAAGTTTCTCAACCAACTCACCATTGGGTGTGAGTCTCTTTATTTTAAATTAAGTGGGGAGGTTTCAGCTACTACAATACAATGAGGAGCAAATGTCATGTACAGTACAACATGTACTGTGTAGATGGTGTGCTGGCTTTTTGATGGGATGGGCAGGAGGGGACACCTCTGTTGTTCCAACTCCTTGATCGTTTTTATGACAAGTGGACCAGCCACTACATCTTCAATAGTGTGTTAGCATTAGTTTCACTGCTAAAATTCTTGTTCAGTTGTTAGCAACAGAAAAGCCATCAGAGGTTTATTTCACAATTTTTCACAATGAGGGTTCGAGTTCTGGAATGTGTCCGAATCCATGACAGAGATGGACTAGTAATGGTAATGGTGCTGCTTTGTGTATTCCAGCATGGTCCAACGGAATCAATAGGCAGTCTCCTTAATAACGTTGGTGGAGAGGGTGTGGTTGCTGGAGATGCTGAGAGAGTGGCGGGTCATAGGGCCAGAGCGCCTCCTGGGGGAGTGACGACACGGCATGCACAAGTGGCGCAGCGTGGAGAGGAAAATCTGGCGGAAGGGAGCCGAAACCAAATTGTAGAGGACGGGGTTGATGGCAGAGCTGACGTAGAAGAGGACGTTGGTCAGCATGTAGAAGTAGTGGTAGAAGTCATACAGGTTACTGGGGGAAATTGGAAAAGACAGTTGGAGTCATTGCCACTTTCTGGAAAACCTCCACATAGCAGGTTTTATTTTACTTGGAATTGAATCATAACACAATCTGTCATCTCATTACATATTGTTCAACACTCAACCAAACAAACTCTGTCCACTTTTTTTTCCGAGCCTCCAAATGTTGTGGTATCAACGATTAACAATTAATGGGCTGTTATGATCGTCAAAGATTTTAGTGATCATTGTATTCATGTTTTTTGTTCACGGAAGGGTGCCAACATGTGTACTTCCTTTAATTCTCTAGATGGCCAATGAACACGCGCTCCTTCTTTGCCGGTTCGCTGATTTTATTCGTCACCGTCTAATTTATTCCGAACGATACATGACAGAATAAATTCAGATGATTTACACCAGTTCTTTTAAAAATAATCTCATCATGCGCTTCCTGCAATTACTCACCTAGATTTAAGTGGGCCGTATCATTTTTTTTTTCCACCACACATTTCATTTTCTCATGCAATTCAACTGTAATTGTAGTCTGATAACAGAACACAGAGTTATAAAGATAGCACATTTTTAATGAAGTATGACTGTATACATTCAGTACAGTAGACAAAGATAGTTACCTGTCAGCTATAACTAAAATCAGATACATTTTATTTGTATAGCACTTTTCATAGTTTAAAAAAATCAACATAAAATGTTTTTTTTATAAATGTAAACAATATAAAAAAATCTTATATCTTAAGCACTGGCAATAAGGACTGAATTGAAGATGAAGAAGTTAGCAATTCTGTCTCTAGAAGTTGATGCAGTAGAGAAGATATAAGGTGTTTATAAAAGTCAGGGGTTTCCACACACAAAAAATGACTCCTTAATAAATAGTTGGAAATCTTATGTGGACAATTTTATCTCTCCTCTTCAAATTGGAACTGCATTGAGGAACCATGTGACACTGTGGTTCACAGGTAATAAACACAATATATGTAGTAGATAGGTCAGCACACATTGATATGTTATGAACATGACACACCATCTCAATAACTCAAGTCGGCTTGATTGATCGCTTCTTTTCGTAGAGATGGAGGTCTGAGACATGGGTCTTGTACATGGGCGCACACAGTCAATGATGTGTGTGTCCGTTAACATACAGGTGCACCATTAAAGAAGAATGAGGATAAGACAAGAACAACTGGGATTGTTTAGAGCATGACCTTTTCATTATAAAGTTATACTCTCTGGATTGTGCTCATTAGGCAGAAGGTGGCACGTGCACCATTAGCATCAGAAGAACTTTCAACAGAATTTGAGCTGACAATTACGACTATACTTGAAATGGGATTAATGGAATGCTGATTCTTAATCATGTTGTCAATGATGATGAAAAAAAGCTGTTAGCGTCAGCAGTAAAGCTGGCTGTGCTTTGATGAATGGTGCCATGATAGAAAAAACCCTTTTGATACTTTGGCAGCAGTAGACTTGACAGTGCACTTAATTTGTGCATTTGAACGAGACAAAGCTCAGTTCAGGGTTTCAATGGTTTTCCAGTTTTTCTTTACATTCTGTCACTGTCCAAAAAACATGAACGCAATCTGGATTAAGATTCATGATATAATATAATCAAAATTTAGTCATTCACAGTCAAGAAATACAAAACCAGAACTATCTGCAAAAATTGCTAAACACTCTTCAGAGGGATGAGGTCTGACAGGTGTAAGCCCTCATTACGAGAAAGTGACTTTCAAGAGACCAATATTTATGATCAAATTGTCATTAGCAAGTCATTACTCACTAATGAAAATTGGATCTGGTTCATATGGAGCAGAAATTGCACTCCAAGGCTCCCCCAAAAACAAAACATGATAGACTTGTGATTTTCAGCGAGTAAAGGGCTATCAGCAAAAGTTAAAAAGCACTGGGCCCAAAATTGAACCCTGAGGGACACCACACTTTTTATATACTATATATGCAATATATATGCACACGGACGCCAGTCTACCAAAACAAGGCCCAGACTGTAGGCCGTGGGCTGCCAGTTATCCATCAATGCATTAAAAAAAAAAAAGAGAGATCATTTTTCTTACAGGTAAGTAATTCTTATTTTTGACAGTTTGCTATGCTAGACCAACAACAAACAAACAAAAGAATTTTACACATAAACTCGCTGTACCTAAATTGACCCCAAAGATATAAGACGCCTGCAAATTTAAAGGTAGCAGGAGGGATTTCTAAATGCTAATCATTAACAAAAGCCAGGATCAGAATGTTAAATGGAGGTAATCCAATATACAAGATGAATCCTTTCATTGGCAGCTCCTTTCAACTAATGACCTTCCAAGAGGCGCCTACGGCCAACACGTCTTGACGTATGTGTACATAAACGGTCATGTTCAGGCATGCAACGCTTGAGAGAAAAAAAATACATCACTCACTCGGACCAGTCAGAAACATAGCAGAACATGAGGCGACGGGCGTGATAAGGTAGCCAGCAGACCACAAACGCTATGACCACCGCTCCTAAACAGAAATAATGCATGAGAAATATCAGACAATACGGAAGGCAGAAAACACTTCAACAAAATCTTAATATTAAATTATAAAATATTTTTATTTTCTTATTTGAAGACACTAAACAATATCCATCAGTTTTAGAACGGATTAACATTTTGTCTCTTGAGATGACGTTTGTCCTCTTACGTCATGTCAAGCAGTTAACAAACACTTTTGTTTTTTCAGTGTTTTAGAATTTTCATGTTAGTATATAAAAAAGCAACTTGTGAACAGATGAAACCAAATGCTTCCAAGGTACCAAATAAACGTGATGAAATTGCTTCACTGACCTTTTTTTGTAGTCGATAACTGAATTTATACAAACACGCAACAATCCAACCACTCAACAGCAGACTGATACTTAAGTTGATATTTTGTGTTTAAAAATAGGAAATATTCTGAACTTCATTAGTCTGTGTAGTCCACGTTGAGCATTTTTTGTCAACCTGTATCTCACTGACATTTACCACAATCGTATGCCGCCACCACTCAATGTAGCTAGAGTAGAAAATCAATGCAGCCCTATCTAAAAATAAATAAATAGAAATGAAATGAAATAGGCAGCAAGGGTGAAATGAGCTTTAGTAAGAAGGAGCTGCATGGCATTAAGTACAAATCAATTATTTGAATCACTGAATGGAACACAAGGTTGTTAAAAATGGAGGGAATTTTAAACATCTCTGGATTGTCTCTCCAGCCTCCTCAAGGCAGACCTTCATCATTAAGTCAGGGGGAGGTTGCTCTCATTTATCTGCAGCCTTTTGCTTCACGCTCAGCCTCTGCCAATTCACACCGACAGTCAGTCATCAACTTCACCCACACTTCCTTTTCTAACACTTATTTCAAACAAAGAAGTGTGCACGACTCGAGGTGGAAAAGGAATATAGGAAGTAGGAGGTTCATTAGTGACGTAAAGAGTGTAAGACTCAAGTAAGGATCACCAAGTCTTGACACTTTTCAAAGTTAAGATAAACTGTCTTAATAGTCTGTTATAAATGTATTTCATTCCAGTACAACTCTAATGAAAACTAAATAAATTAGGATGCCTCAGAATGACTGAATTTAAAGCCAGACAGCATTAAAAGACGCCTGCTTTTTATTTCCACAGAAATTAACATCCATTATAGAGTTAAAATGTCTGGGGTGTTTCTGGAAAAGGTCGTGAAGGTTTTGTTTAAAAAAAAAAAAAAAAAACTAGGCGTGGCAGTGTGGTTTATCAAAGCTGACGTTGCGCAGGGCAGAGTTGACTTACGAAGCACGAGAACTCCATGGCGAAGCGACTGAGCCCGATTGGGTTCCACCGAGACATTGAGCATGGTGGGATTGCCGCCGATGATGCAGACGCGGTTGTCTTGCTCGGCTTCGTGGAACATCCGCAACAGTTGATTGGCAATGACTCCGTTGAGTGCCGAAATGGCCACCATGGGTACCACAAAGGACAAGAAGGCATTCACCTGTTCAGAAGGAGAACAATCACCATGTTAGGTTACCATCTATTTTATTGATGAGGGCCGATTTGGAATCGACACAAAAAGTCAGCTCGAAATTAACTTGAATATCACATTTTGTTTATTGTCGACTGTTAGATCTTTTATTTTATTTTTTCTAGAGGCATGGAAAAGAAAAAAAAAATCTAACTAAACAGAAAAAAATGTGGGTGCAGGAACTTTGTTGACCCATGCACTGAATTCAAGTCTTTGTTAAAAAATATGCTGTTGTGGCTGTGATCGGTAGCGATACAAGTACAACAATACACACACAGTGTTCGAAATGAAGACCACTCTGGAAGTGTCACTTCAATGTTATTACCATTGATGTATGGGATCCCATTAGATTCCACAGATGTAATCATTGTGACAAAAATCAATGAAATACCTCACACACACTACTACTGCAGAAAGGGAAAAGGGTGGACAGGATATAAAGACAATAGTGGAGGAAATGAAGGAAGTTGGATGTGTCAGCTGGCAGACAGCATGCCAAAGATAAATCAGTTTTACAAACTACGTGATTGGGGTGAGGATCTTAGAAGATTATAAGAAAGGTTAAAAATATTTGGTTAAGCTTGCACCTACAGTTCCAATCTGGAGAATGCATGTGAGCAGCGAGGGAGGGATGTTGATGCAGGCAGAGACCACAGGGAATCATGGATGAAAAATGTTAATGGATTTAATGAACAGGAAGGCTGCCATGGAAAGGTTCTCTCAATCCAAGATGCGGAAGATTGATTGAAGCTGAAAGGGGGGAAGCTGCGGGCAAAGCAGCAAGACAAACGCTGGCGTCACAATGAGATGAAACCTCAGGTTGGAAAGGAATATTTACTGTCAGTGGCACCGGTAGGGGTTTAGAATAACGAATGACCTGCTGTTACTTGAGTTATAGTGCTTGAGTGGCTCAGACAAATGGCACTGGCGTTTAGGCAAAAAAACAAAACATCAAGGCAAAATCAAGGTTGAGCTGCACGTTCACAACCTTCCAATTTCACAGGTTTCAAACATGTTGATTAAGGCCACAGGCCCAATTTGTCTAATTTACCTTCTTGTCCCCGAAGATTTACGGCTGACCCTTAGTGGCTCTTGTATCATCCTCCATCTCAGATAAGAGCATGCAATGTTAAATGAGATTTTTCCAATTACTATAGATACTTGGAGGATCCAATTAGATATTAGTTCTCCAGGATATTTTTGATGTCGCTGCTGTTGGTCAAAGTTGTATTCTACAAGGCGACAGATGTTGATAATGATCAGAAAACTGGTTCCAAAGAGAACGTTGCTTTAGAAACGACATTGTTGTCATTTAACTGTATGAACAAAAACTGAAAAAAAAAAATCGGCGTTACGTACATTCAAAGCCGAGCTGCAATGTTGGATTGCATTGCTGTTGTGTAATTTGTGCTTGCAACAAAAAAAAAAGAGCATTTACTCATTACAAATGAACCAAAAGTCGTGATTCGTAAGTGCTCTGATTTTGTTGCCACAGTATGGTTTGGAAATGTCAGTGCTGGTGCGATATATGTTGTTCACATGGATGTGAAGGGAGGCTGGACATATTGTCATCTGGCATAGTTTGCCATCATATTTATCATTATTGTTACGTTTTGGCTCGGGGTGACGATACTCCGTTTTCAATCTTTTATGATCGAGGTAGCAGTGAGCAAAAGGGAAAATGCACCATATAGTATTCCAGGTCCGAGCCAGGATTCAATTTGGGTGCACTCTCACTCATTCTACCCACATCCACCCAAACAACAAACAACTCCCATTCATTCACACCTCTGCACAGTTTAGAGTATTTATTGAGCATAACAAACAAATGAGGGAGATCACCCAGGTGAAGAAAGAGAAAACATCCAGACTCTATACAGGAAGGCTAGAGTTGAGAGCTGGCACCGGACTGAACTGTGAAGCAGATGTGCTAACCACTCATTTGAACTGTAAATCTTTAGTAGACTTCTAATTTAGAACAATGTTGAAACGGAATGGCTGAAAAACAAAGAAAGATAATATTACACCCTTAAAACATCTCAGTTAAAAATTGGACTAAACTCAAAAGTTGGAACAATTTGACAAGGTTGGTCTCAAATTGGTTTGTTTTTAACCCAGCTTCAGCATCACTACTGCTTACAATATACACCGGAGTGTTTTGCAAAGACATATACAGCTCATAAAATTAATCCTCATGTCTTTTTCGACATTTTCCCTTCCTGATACCTTCTGCATAGCTTGATTTAGATTTGAACCTATTGGGTCCGAATGACCTATTAATATGGAAGCCTTGAATCTCCACGGTACATATATCCAGTATATATTTGAAAATGACAAAAACACTGGCAACATAAACACAGACATAAGCCACCAGAGGCAAATACTCCTGCTCGACCGCCACATGATGTGTTGATCACAGCGATTCGCACCTTGTTTGGATGTTGCTCTCACTCGACTCTTCTTTCACAGGCTGACAACTATCACGAGGGGGTCCAGGGTGCCGCATGCAAGCTCGGTGGGAATTAACTCACTTCCATGTCTTTAAGGTGTGTCCGTATGGACAGAATCGTGTGAGTGGCAACACAGGGAAATGGGGTGCTGACACAGACAGTTTCAGATTTATTTTTTTATTATGTTAAATGTGCTGTTAAGCATTTTGAGCAAAATATGAGTGAATTTGTGATCAAATTTAGTAATACTGACCTTCACAACAGCTGTTACATTTTAGATGTGTGAAGACACAGAGACAAAGTGCCCCAGTGTGTCAACAAATGTTAAGTGTCTTCACAGTTCGACATGTTTACATTTTTCTGAATTGTACGGATGGTCGGTAATGCGCACAATTTCCATTCTCATCGTGGTGATCCAATGGTGTAACTTCAAGATGAGACTGACATGTTACTCTTCAATAAAAAAGTACGTCTGTGTTTTGATATCTTAAGATTGTTACTGAATATTAAAAAATAATCTGTGCTTTTTCAACACCAACAATTTAAATGGCGTAAAAAAAAAACTATTTGACAAATTGAGTTGTTGCAGGTTTCATCAAAAACTATCATGTTTCCAAAATTTTACATTTTCTCAACTCAACACCAAATTTCTAATGTTTGATTGATGTCATGTGTATAAGTTCTGTATGATGTTCTCGAAAATAGTATTTTCATTTACAAACAGGATGAGAAACATACAATAGAAATTGCAGGGATGTAAATGTCTACCAACTTTAATTTATCTTTAATTTTTCCCCAAATATCCCTATTTGGTTATTTGAAGAATCTAAATCACAAGTGTCAAACTGATCATCTCAATTTGGTGTGATGGAAGAGGGAAACATCTCAAACATGTATCATATTTATCAAAATCAACACAAACCCAAAGTGTTTCTAAGAGCAGGTGATAAAAAACAACAAATGTTTAGACTCGGGCAGCCGAAACTGACCTTCTCTGTTTCAACTGCAGTTCTAGTCTGAAAAGATATGTTATGGCTGAAAACGTGCGGCTCTCAGGACACTCTTATTTCGTTTGTATGCTTTCACCTTAATGGATGACACCAATGGAGGTAGAGAAAGAAAAAGCTGCACTTCCAATGAAGCCTTTTACAGTAGTGGTTTGAAATGCAGCGAATAAAATAATTACATGAGATAAGGCAGAGTATAAAAGCATCAAGTCACCGCACAGCTGAGGAAAAAGATTTCAAACGTTAAATTTAACGCGTATTTATCTTCCTCCTCGGCCTGAGGTGTAAAAGTGAAGCGTGGCTGAAATAAAAGCAATCGAGATATACGCTACTTGCCAAACACAGACGACGCTCTGCATTTAGAGTCGTCTACATCGCTGCTCCATGAAGCGAAGCGGTTGTACATGTTCACTCACTGACAACTGGGATAATATTTGGAATGTATCCATTAGTCTCAGTGTTATGTTAAAGCTTTTCTATGACAAAGCACATTAGGAGACTAACTTGTGGATGGCTCCCAGAGGCACCTTGAAATGTTTTAACGTTCTGGACCACACATAAGTATGACGTTTTGGTAAATTTTATGGTTTGGTCTTTTGTCAATAAATTATTCCAAAATTATCCTACGGGTATTGGAGTTGCCTTGCCATCATTCGCCAACAAGGTTACCAGCAATTGTACTGTACCATTATAATTAAAGTAATTATTATGTCCACTGGTTGGCAGTTAATTAAAGGGATCATTCAGATAAACAGCCGTTCACACATGCGGGTAATTTTAAGACTTCACGGAACCAAACTGCAAGTTTTTGTGAGGAAGACAGAATACCCCACAAAGACTCACGAAAGCACAAGTAGAACTTGGAAATTACACATAGGAAGGCTGGAGCACAGCAGGACATCTTGACTTTGTGTATAAGAATTGATTCCTCTATCATTTAAAACACGCCTTATTGTCTTAAATTGTAATAATGTCAAATGCACATCCTTGTCAAAAGCAGCATTTTTTTGTTCTGTTCATGATTTTCTGATAGCTTTTGAGGTCAAATCTTGTGAGATTCATTTCCTCACAAAAAGAGCTTGCTTTGAAGGAGGCGATTCAGGAATCTGAACGAACTTTGCAATAAGACAGGGACAAATGGAAAGCGTCAAGTGCGTGATGGGCCAGTGAAAGGCATTCGTAGAAGCAAAAAGCAGGTTAGCATGGTGAAGGCGATGGATGTCCAAGGAAACCAATTGGTGTTTTGCGTTAGGGATTTCACTTTCCTTCAAGAAGTTAATGTTTGTAAATGTCCTAAACACTTAATCATTCTAACGACACCTTGAACTCCCTTTCTAATGAAGAGATTAAAAAAAAAGATTTATTGCTTAATGGTCTAATTTCCTGTCTGGGGGTCTTTGCATGCTATTACCAGTAGAGGACCTCTTTATTTTTCCCTGCGGCAGCGTGATCTTATAAAAGCCGTGACCTGGTTCTTTCTATCTAAATAAACATCGATCTCACTTTTAGTGGGGAGTAATGCAAATATTTGCACAACTTGACATTGCTTGTACAAAGGCTCCACGCAGACAATTATGGAACGTCACATGTAGAAGCAATCGCATATCAGTGCATTTGGCCCTTGTTGGTCTGCCAGAGGATGCAACAGATGATGACATATTAGAGATTTCTAATGGAGAATGTAAACAGGATTGTCAACCTCATTAATGTCATGTTTTCAATTATTGCTTGGAAATCACTTTTGTCATTTTAATCAGGTACCAGCATCTAGCGTGAGTGCGCTTATCTATGATAACAACCCATTACAGATGATGACATTGGGCTCGAGTAGGACAAATGGTTATGACATTTTGCCGCACCTTTCTTCTAAATGACTTCATTTGTAAGTAGCACTATTTAAACCCCAGCAATCTCCCTTCATTTAGTGATCTCAGTACTGTTTGGATGCGACTTTGTTAATTCTAGGACTGTTCCTGATTTTAGGAATAGATTGGTGGATTCCTTGTGACTGTTCCACGATAATAACAGTATAAATTAATTTGATTATTTGGTGATTTTCAGGTGCGTTGCATCAGCATCCCTGGTGATAAAGAGGCACTAGGACATTGCATCATTTTTTTTCTCCCTGGGCAGATGATGTAAAGTTGGCTATAGGGAGATCAAAGATCGGTGAATCATTCTTCCTGCCCGCACCCTGACCATTCACGTATGATAAAGGTGATAATAATCATACTATTATTAATGGTTTCAATTAATTAATGAGTGAGCGTCAATGCGTGTATAATTATGAATGAAATATGAGGACATTCACCAGAAGAGCTCAGAATATCTCTGCCTGCCTCTTATGCTCTTTGGTTACCATGGCAATGACATTGGTGTTTCCTCATTAGCCATTGTAACATCCACATGGTTTTGAAACAGTTCCTTCTGGCAACAATAAAATTAATTTGAGGGAATTCAAGTGTTTTATTTGTGATCCGACAAGATCTAGCTGAGTTCCTGTTAAGGATAACCACCCACGAGGCAACCGGACATCATGCAGTCAGGAATGATGTTGAACAACTACTTTATACTCTACCAACAAAGGAAGAGCTCAAGTGTTTGCAGAGGCGATTTGTTTAAGTGACTGTGATGGTTATACACTCAACAGGTTTTGATGACATAAGTAGTAAACAATGCAACAAATATACGCATATTGTTCCATGACTATTTGACTTGTTTACCCCCCTCTCCCTTGTTTTTTTTTTTTTTCCCCATCAAAGAAATTCGTGCACAATTTGGTGACGTCAGGTTTTACCGTTCTGTCTCCCTCTGTTGGTCATTGTTTCTTATGCCTCTTGAAAGGGTCGTAACTGTTAAGTGAATCCGGTCTACTCATGCATGTGCAATAACAGTAAATTCCATTCCATACCTCTGTTGTCAATCAAAGCTGATTATTATTATCTGTGTGAAGGGTAAAGATTTAGAGCACGACATTTTCATCATTAAATTGTGCAAGTTGAAATCTAAATGCCTTCAGTGAGTCTATATCAACATAGGAGAAATAAGGGGGAAATACATGACTGTATACTGAAAAATAATATTGTGGTATTGTATTGGATTTTGTCCACACTTGACATGTTCAACCATGAATAATAACAAAATGGACCTTTTAGGATGTAATCCAAGCAATATCTGAATTTGTTTTGCAATTGAAATTATTCTTTTTTGCACAAAATGAAAGTGTAGACACAGTAGGAGTCCACTCTGTGCAAAAACGACAAAAGTGCCTGAAGGTGGACAGGCCTTTAAGTGCACGCAGCGGTCCTCAAAACACACTCCAGGCAATATGTTAATATCATCTATCCCTATTCTATCGCTGTTCAGGCTCATTTGGTAGCTTATCCCAGTAGATTTTAAGTGAAATGTGGACTACATTCCAGACTGGTCGCGAGTCAATCACAAGACTAGACAAAGAATGGCACGGACAGTCACTGAGTGGGAAACAACCCTGCTCCATCTGTACTCCATCAGCGACAAAATGTTGAAATGGCTTAACTGAGTTCAGTTCAATTTTCTCAGCATCCTGTAGCCTTTTGCAAAAAAAACCAACAACAATCTTGCAAGGTCATTTTCTTAGTCCTGATGCAACCTTCCTATTCCAGTTTTGTTTACGCTTTTCAATTTCTGGGAAATGTTTTTAGTGAAGGAAAAATATTAAAAGCCACCCAATCGAGACAATTTTTCGTTGTTTAATTGAATTTCTTCCACCTAATTTAATTTACTTAAAAAAGAAAAAGAAAAAAAATACTATAATAAAGACGACGACTCTCCAAAAATACTCAAATTGATATTGCATTGTAATTATTACTTATTCTGTTCAAAATAAAGTAAAAAAAAAAAAAAAAAAAGGACAACAGCTGTAAAGAGTCCAAAGTTGATTTATTTGGTGTATATTGCATTATTTAGTGTATAGTTCATATTTGTCTTATACAGAGTCAATGAAATCCTTACAGTACATCAAACACCTTATGGATTTTCATGACACTAACATGAAAAGATGAAGACATACATAGGGAGCTCCAATACCCAAGAAATCGTCGCGTATGGAGGGAATGACACATTTTTGGAAATGTACACAATAAAAGACTGCCTGCTGCCTTCTCGCTCCCAAATTTCCCCACACAAAATCCTCTCTGACCTCTTGAGCTTGACAAAACATGCTTGGAGTGTTTGGGAAGCTTACACTGGCTTACACAGCATCCTCTCTCACTACTAAAAAAATGAAATAAAAAGTTATTCCAATGATTTCATCACTTCCTGCTTCCTACCATAGTTGCCCGAATGTCCTCAGACTGGAATGAAGCCGAAGAGATTTTAATATATAGAGTTGTGGACATAACATCGATGATCATTTCAATTTTATGAAACATCCTTGTGTGGTCAAAAATGCCTACCCCCTGCCTATTTGCTGAGGCCAATGGCACTCATAAAATGCAGGATAAAAAATTGTTAGCTGGTTTATTGCGTTAGTGGAGTGGTGAGCAGTTGTGAGTTCATATCAAGGCTGTGAAGTTAATGTGCGTCACAAAACGTGTCATCACCCTTATGGTGAGGTTTATTTTGGCAAAATAGTACGCTAAGGAAAACAACAGCAATAGCAGATAAAACAGAACAAAAAAAAACCCCACTGGAGTAGGACACCTGCAGTAGACAATCTTGATGAAGCTCAACCCTACAAACCATTTGGCGGCAATCCTGCAAGTTAATGTTCCGTCTCCAGCCCTCTGGCCTCATTGCAAGGCTCCAGCTGGGTGACAAAGCACCCACAGAACAAGTCACCTCATCATTACTTGCTCACAATCTTGTTGGTCTACCAAGTCAACACCAAGTTTATGCATTGGATATTATCACAGGTAAATTGGACCAATACACAACTTCAACATGTGTCAAGGACACAGAGTGGCCTTGTAAAATATTGCTTTGCTCTGCGATAAAGAGAGCTTCTGCAGTCGGGGAGTGATAAATGCTGTGCATGCAATGCATTCACACTGATTTCTATGAGCTTAATTTATGTAGCATTTGAAATATGTTGCATGTTATGGGTGGTAAGCCGCCAGTGAATTTCCCAAAACTCTGGGAAGACGTGACGGCATTACGGATTTTGCTGAATAAAGGATGAAGTGTAATGTAGGCTGACACGAGTTCATTCACTTCTGACACTGAGCCATTGTGGTGCTTTTTTCAAAAAGGTCATTTAATTAATGTCACCATGACGAACTCATGAATGGTGGCGGGCAAAATTGAGCCTATCTATAAAAGTGTGCGGTACTATGATGATCTGAATAAGAATACATTTAGCCTTGACAGCGGTTTGCAATCTATTGGGTGCTTTCAACATTGTCGTGAACAATACAAATCAGCAGTTTGTCATATTAATTAGAATATAAGCCAACACGGTGTATGAAATATACTTTGTAGCGTTTTATTTATTTTGTAGAGCAGTGCATGCAGAAAATGGATGGCTTCAGATTTCGTGTCGCTTAATTCTATCATCTGTAAAGTCAAACGCCTCAAAAGATTGTACAACTTGAAGTTCAATACACCCTTCTGAAGTCAATTAGAAATGGGGGTTTGAGGTCTAACTTGTTCCAAATGAACGGCTGAGAGAGCATTGGAAATATACGACAATATGGATTAAGTGTAAAAAAACAGTAAAAACAGGGGCTGATCCACAGTCAGTGGCGTTTAGTTTTCATGTCCCAGGAACAGGGGAATTTATCATTTGACTGACATGTACACAAATCATTGTTTTGTAACGTAATATAATTTAGCTATTATTAGGCCCATCATTAAAAAAAAACAACGTATGTGATACAGCATGTTTTATATATACGTACGTATAAAAAAAAAAGATGTACCGTCAGGTCACAGGATTGAGGACACGTGCAGGGAAGTGAGGCAAGATGACCAGGAGTGAATAATATAATATAAAGGAACACAAGGCAAAACAAAAGTACCAAAATACCAAATAACCAAAATACAAAATCAACAGGTCCAAGATAACCGGGGTAAAATTAACTATACAAAGAGCAAGGAAACAGCATGACTTGAACATGGAGAGAACAGAATAGGAACTGGACAACATGACGGGAACAACACAACACTAACATCACCAACAACAATCACCACCACCAAGAACCAACACCACCAACAACAACCAACACCACCAAAAACACCACCAACACTACATGGGGCTGACGAAAAAAGGTGGAAACAATAACCATTTTTTTCCATGTATAATGCGCAAAATTTAACAAATTTATTGTCCTAAAATCTGGGGTGCGCATTATACAGGGGTACAAAAAAAATATATATATATATATTATTTTTTTTATCCGGCTATGATACGGAGGCCGCCATTACAGATGCGCTTTCTTCTCTGGTGTTCACTTCAAACACGCTCCATACGAACACAATGCTCTCGTATCAGACGTATCAGAGTTTGCGAGCGCATGCGCAGTGATACTGACCGGCAGAATAACATGCGGTTGTTCCCAAAGATTATCTTTTTTCTCAAATAATTTTACGTTTACGGACTTAAGTAGGAGTCAAAATTTGGGTGCGTATTATACATGGGTACAGGCTTATTTCCAGCATCAACATGCCATTTTTAGGGTGCGTATTATACATGGGAGCGCATTATACATGGAAAAAAACGGTACTTGACGAGACAGACATTGAAGAACAGAAACACAAGGAAAACATGACAATGAACAAATGGAACCAAAGTCTAAATCAAAACCAAATAAACCATGACATCGACATCTGTCCCTTTAAGATAAAAAATAAATCCAAGAGCACTCTGTCAAATGTGTGCAAAAGTATTTAAAATGCTGAACTAACAAACACTAACAAGAATTACTGAGGGAAAAAAATACACCTTATAGTTAAATGTGTCTTTTCAGATTAGACAGAGTTTAAAAGGGGTGTGTATGGTTCAGGGCCCAAAAGCAGAGACAAGGCAGAATTCCATTCAAAACCAGACTTTTATCTCAAAAGGACAAAAAAGGCAACTAAACAGTTGGCACAAGGAATCAACAAAGACACACCAAAACAGACACAAAGTTGCAAACTAGGGTACACTCAAAATACATGACAATGACATAATGAGCCAACAGATGGAAAGCATAACAAAACTAAAATGTAATCAAAGCCGAAATCCACAAAACACAGAACATAACAAAGAATTTTGGAACACCAGAAGCTTAAGGGTTTTTTTTTAGCTGGTAGACAACAATCATTCATGAATGCACCATTCTATTCTTTTTTTTTTTAAAGAACCATGGTTCTTGCTTCTCCCAATCTGCTAGTGTCATTGTTCTTCTATTGTCTGCCTTATAAGACCTCAAGGTCTCAATCGCTCAAGCTCTTCACTCTCAATTTAAAGTCATTTTGTTACATTGTCATCGACTGAGGTTGAAAAAAGCAACAGGCCAATTTTGCCAAGGACTTTAAGTAGCCTACTGAAATTTGTTTTCAAATGTCAAGGGGAGAAGCAAAAAGTAGTCTCATTTCTGGTGAAAACCATGCAAACCAAACACAAAGCATTCTTTTTGAATCCTCTTCATTATTCTTTTTATGGCTAGAATAATATTTACAAGCAAATTAAAAATCTTGTTCTTAAGTGCTCCTCCTGCTTAGTGGTCAAAAAACCAAAGTGAGATGAAAACATCAAGTGAAAACACGACAGCGAAACATATGTCAGCAGATAATGAAAATGCCAGGTTGCATAACCCACCTGGAGTACCGTCTTCATGGTGACAGGTGCCACGGTGGCGGTGCAGATGTTCTCACCCTGGCGCGCCTCCTGGCCCATGATGAAGAGCATCGGCGTGGCCAACGCGAAGGAGGCGAGCCACATGCCGCTGATCAGCTTCTTGGTGCGGCTACGGGACATGATGCTCTTGGCTTTGAACGGGTGACAGATGGCCATGTAGCGTTCCACGCTCAACGAGGCGATGTTGAAGGAGGTGGCGTACGAGCAACTGTCCCGCAGGTAATAGTAGCCACGGCACACCGCGTCCCCGAACACCCACGGATGGTGAAACCAGATGAAGTTGTACAGCTCAATGGGCATGGAGAGGACGAGGATGAACAGGTCAGACACGGCCAGGCTGGCCAGGTGGTAGTGGACGGTGCTCTGCAAGTTCTGCAGACTCTTTTTGCTTAGGAGAGTGTACAAAGTGATGGAGTTGCCCAGCGAACCCACGGCGAACAGAAACAAGTAGATGATGGTCACGATCACTTTAGAATACACGTCCGTGTTCACTTCCAAGTCCTCCCTCTCTTCCGGGTCGAGATAGGCGGTGATGTTGGAGAAGAAAGACTGATTTCCTAAAAGTGTCTGCACCAATGCGCCGGGGCGGTGCGCGTGCGTCTCGCGTCCGGAGTGCGTTAAGTTGAAATCCATGTCGGCATGCAAACACACTCTGATACTGAGAAGGTTTTACACGCGCACCAGAGAGAGATGCAGTCCAGTATGGTTAGGACAGGGAGCAGCGCAGCTTTTATATTTCGCAACCAGGAGGCGTGCACCATGCAATTGGGCACTGCTGTGGTGACGCAAAACTAATTCATTTTCTTCTGTCTTTTTCCCACGTGAAATTTCATCCATGGTGCAAAAAAAAACCAAGAACCCCCCCCCCCCCCCCCAAAAAAAAACCAACAACAACAAAATAAAAACAAAAAAACAAAAACAAATCACACCTAAACATTGTATCAATTTTTCCCTCCATGTGCCTGCAGGTGACAAGATTGTGTGGTGGCGAGCAACTACCGTATTGGCCCGAATATAAGACTGCAATAAGACTGAAAAAGTTGGGGTTGTCTTACATACAGGGTCTAGACATTATACCCATTCACAACGCTAGATGACCCCAGATATCTTCAAAGCAAAAGCTGAATTTAACTCCCTAGGCCAAAGCAAACCCTTGTCACGAAGAAGAAAAATAAAAATAGCGGTAGCAGTTTGCATTATTTTATTGCAATTTTTTTCCTTAATCAGATTTGTTTTAAGACTACAGTTACAGTTAGACTTCACTTTGATGGTTAATGCAGTTATTGCAATTTTGTTGATTTATCACAGTAGATTGGTTTATTTACATTTTGAAAACCAGAAGCCATTAATTTACAAATGTGATTGCACTTTAGTTTACATATTTAAATGTTCAGATATTAAGATGTGATAGACAGCTTTTGCATGATTTGAATGAGGCAAAGTAACATGCTTTTTCTCTCAAATATATGATTATAATAATTTGTTTCAGATGGACTGTAATTATTTTCTGTATAAAAATTACATATGGTGTTCAAAGAGTCTTTTTTCAAACTTGAGTCTTGATACAGAGGGGGTCATCTTATAATCAGGGTCGTCTTATATTCGGGCCAATACGGTATAGGTGGCAGCCCTATGGCACTCTGCTCAAACCTCCCTTTATGATAAACCGCTACTCCCAAACACCCTCCCTCCTCACACACTGATAAAAAACTCACACTGGATTTGGCCATAATTTTCTTTAGAAAAAAATATAAAAAGATATACTGAAACTGCAAAGAAGAAAGGAAAAGGGACCAAACTCAAATTGTGCATTGGACAAGTGAGAAAAAAGGGAACATAATTTGCAAAATGTATAATAATATGTGAGCATAAGAAAATTATAATGAATGATCTCATCTACAAATACAATTTGGGTACTAAACATAACAAGTGAATTTACTATTAACAATTTCAAACCAGCCCCCAACACTTATATATTTTTTCCATACACAAACTAACTACACATTATTATTTGTCAAGTACAAAAAAGTACAGAAAAGCTAGTATCTAAAGCAATCAAGCAAGCATCTTAGCGAGAGGCTAATAAAAGAGACAATACAAGGGGTCATAAAGCACGATGCTATAAGGTAATATAAGAGGTTCTCAACAATTTCTGCCATAAAAATAACAACATACTGCTATCATGATGCACAAAGCCGTACAAATGGCTTGCCATACTGTCCTTCCACCTGCAACATTCACTTGTTTGTCCTCCTTTCTTCTCTAAATTGTGCACCTGATGGCTTGGATCTTTTCCCCTTGATGTTTACGATAAATGCAACTAAATTGACCATCACCCCCCAAAGCTGTCTATTTTACAGTGACAAAAAGGGGGGACAAATTCTCCATACAACCGGCAATGTTGGTGCTCTGTTCTTTATTATATCTATATTGCACAATGCCGGAACCTGTGTGAACTTTAGCCGACTGTATGCGCGTACCTTACATAAACATATTTGTTTTTTTGCTTCAATATGGCTGATGGATCATTCGACCAGGGTCTCATTTGCTTATTGTTGCCGCTAACAAACCATATCTTCCCTCAAAGTCCTTTCCAAACTGCTACTTACTAAATGAAGTATTAAATTAAGTATTCGTAAGTAAACTCAACCCAGTGTCCTTTATTCAATTACCAGAAAGGTAAACTAGTGTTCTAATTATAAACAAATCCTCTTTGTTGTTTTACTGAGAAAACTCCTGGGTTTCCATTCGCACACACTGTACAAGAAGACATGCATGTTTTTATAAGATGGAGTGTCGTTGACAGCGTCGAGATTTTTTTTTTCTTCAGACTGTTAGGAACCTATTTTCTCAAACAGGGAGTCTCTATGATGAATCGCAATGATACAATATCTTTTACTAAAGTTCCGCCTCATAAAGGTTTGTGATATGACGCTGTGCCCTCTGGAGTACTGCGCTTTAGAAACATCTTTTTGGCAGAATTCCTAATTACTCATCCTCAGAAGCATTTGGCTTTATATGTTCCACTTTAATTGGTTATTTGTGGAAAATATCATCACAGAAAAACAGATGTTGGTGAAAAGGTTCCAGTGCACATGCATTAGAGTGATTGCTTTTCTTTTGGGCGCGTAACGTGTGTATGTGTCACAACACCATATGGACTGGCGATGAGAGAAACAATGTGAAATGCAACCAGTGTTGTTTACATTAAACATACCATAAGAAAGTTGCACGTGGAGATTAATCTGAGCTGCCTACCGTGGGTCCGGAGAAGACCCTCCAATATCCCTCGAGGCATCCTTGCAGCACATCCTGTTGCCTTCAGAACCTTATTGCATGGCCAGATGTTTAGCTCCAAAGAATCCAGTGTCAGTCATCCTGGTAACAAAAACTGTGTGAGCAGGTTAAGAGTCTTTGATTGTTCATCATCCTTTGTGTATTTTGACTGAAGTACGTCAATGACCTTTTATTACATTTAAGCTTGGGATTGTTTTATACTGAGGCAAGATAAGAGTGATCATTGTCCTTGAAGGGAGACAACCTCTTTCAAGACTATCAATGCTAATGTTGTCTTTTGACAACAAACTAATCTAAATTTTAAATCAAACAAGGACATAGTGGTGCTTGCCAAGAATAAGCTGCAAAAGCTCAAGTGTCGTCCGCTCTTGTACTGTATTTGGTCAAATCCGTTAAGAATAATTACATTAAAAAATATATATATATATTTGCCCACTAGAAGTATAAAAAGCATCAGAACAACCACAGATTTTTTTTTTAAGAAAACAAACAAAAGAGTTCATTTTGTAATTTCCGCTGTCTGCTGCCAGGTTGGCATTGACACTGTTCTCAATTTCCTTACCAGGATAAATAAATGTTGTCTCAAATACATTAATTTACTTTAACACATTAGAAGTGGTTTAGTGATTGTAGTTATTTGATCAACTGTATAAAAACGTACACAAATGTAAGCTACGGGTATTTGAAATTGAAAGTGTAGTGTAGTCATTAATATAAAATTAAACCTGATGAGATAAGCATCGAAATGTGGTGTGTTGCAGCATGGAGACGTGGAAAATAGGCAGGACATGTATTTCTCTCACAGGACCAGGATTACCTTCACATACCTTACCTAGTCCACACTGAGTCCCTTTTCAGGCTGAGCTCCTCCACTATCATTGGCGTCATCAATCTCACATCATTCCACACGGGCTGCTTCTCCTCTGTTAATGCTTTGAGCCGTTTCCCTTGTGGAAGCCCATTGATATAGTTTTATGTTTACAACCAGCCCTCTGAAAGCAAGTATAATGCCAATGTGACTCATGCACAATGAAAAATGAAAATAAAAAAGAGCATGGTATTGATTTATCATTGTTTTCACACAAGGAATTTCAAACTAATGTAAATTCACATGGAGCCTTTTTCCCCCAAGGGACCGCATCACTGTGTCACTGCAGCCAAAATCCACTATTGGTATAGATGCCATCCACCATTCGAGCAGTTTTCAAGCCTGTTGCCCAAAAAGGAAGAAGCAGGAGTTACTTTGTATACACACACCATTCTGACACACACACACAGACACACGCACACACACTTTTATCGTGTGAAACAGCATTGTTAGATGGTAATTTTTTGGGGGGCTAAAAAACAAAAGGAAGCTTTGTTGACAAATGATTTCATTTCTTGTAGAGGCCAACTTTAGAATAAAATAACTAATGCAAAAGCCGGATGGCCACTTCAGACTCGATACCAACCGACCAGTAAATATCAATCTGTTATTACCACTCGCCACAGGCATGTTTTTTTATTGTTTCATAGGCTGAATATTGTTATCGAAAAACATGGTGACAGAGTTTCGTCTGCAAAAAAATTTATTCAGTCGTTTTGTCACACAACACTTACTTACAAAGCCTCCATCTGTCAGAAAAAGAGAAAAATAATCTCCTGACAGTGACTATAAAAACTCAAACTGCCAATGCAGCAAATATCCAAGACTATCACATTTGCAGATTTTTACAGCATCAGCTGTCTTAGCCAGCTCAATGTGACATTTGGAGCAGAGCAGATGGTGGTCTTAATTGATTTTTATTTTTTAACTAAATGAATGCAGTCTTTAGTTTCAACCCAAACTTGAGAGGGGCACGACAATTATTGCTATTGTACTCTGTGACTCCGATGCCGATTCCAATCAACAGATTTGAATGGCACCCTTTGCGACAACAGTTGGCAAGTATTACCATAGAAAACATGACGCTGCAGCCGTATTGAATACAAGACATTGACATGAAGACATTTATGAAGATAGCTTGTTGGCTTGCTCCTTGCAGATGTATCATCAAACTTGCACTCACTGGATTGATACCAAACCATTTCTCATGATTGTATTATGGCATTGTTACTCAAGTTTGCAATTTGTGCATATTTGGTTAACACGATGGCGAATATGGCAGCTTTTAATGAGCGGTTCTTTAAAGAGGAAAATAAATCTAATCTTCATTTTAGATGTCCAAAGCATTTGTGGGTCCCGCAATTTATATTTTGAAACATGTTCAGATGGATCTTTAATTGTAATATGTTCCTCCTCTCATGCTGTACTGTGATTGTGCCAACAATGTTCTAAATGCGTAATGTACGAAAACTGTCACATTTTTATCCATATATAAACCAGTTGGGGCCGCAAACACTTGAAATATTTTTTTTGTAATGTTTGCAGAAGATTGCAAAACTTAACAAGTATTTGTCACCCAGTCGAGAGGTAACAGCGCATGTTCCTCAACTGTTCTTTAGATATTTGAACTATCACTGTTGATCCTTGAGGTTAAACAACGTAATGACTTGTGGGGCGTCACCGGTTGCCTCAAGGGTGTCTTGGGGAATCTCACCAATATGTTTTCCCTCCATCGTCACCGCCTTGCATTGTGTGTGTTAATGAGTTTTGTGTCTCATGTCATTGCCCAGCGCTTAAATTTGTCAGTCTTTTTTTCCCAGCATGATGAGAGTCATGGTCTTAACGAGCGTGTGTCGAGGCTCGCGTTTAATTGATATCGGGCTTGTAATTACACAAGTGTCATGGGTGCTTTATGTTTATGTTTTAGCAATGACGGCTGCCTGATTAGATCCATATAAATGCAAATTATCCAAGTGCTTGTGTTGTTATCTATTGCTATCCGGGCATTTTGATGGGCTGGCAATCAGTCCAAAGAGTTGTAGACCTTTTGTTCAAAGTCAGCTGGGATAAAACAATTTGCAGTATTGGGCCGCAATATGCATAAAAGAGACTTTGAATTGTGTTGAGCAGCACTTTGGCTGTTCAATTTTTATAGTGTTGAGGAGAATCGGGCAAACAATGTTTACTTTAGGTGGGAGGAGACCACTAGAAATTCAGGATTTAGCAGGGGAAGTTTATGGTGTCTGTTAAATGGATTGATTAGGCTTTCTTGTATCTTAGAGTCAACTTCTTCCAAGTTTTCTACGAAACCTAGTACTTGCTGGAATAGCGCTGTGGGAATTAAATACACACAAAATGATGAGACAACGAGGCACACTTGGACATGACACAAGTGGCTGGATGAAGGGAATTGGGTGACAAACAAATTTAAGCGCTGGGCAATGACATTGGATGCAAAACTCTTGTTGATGTAAACTCTGTGTTTACATTCCCTGAACACATGAAACCTCACATGCGCAGACACAAACTGACCTTAAATAACTCCAAAAGTGTCAACATCAAGCAAGAACAACACACAATAGTGATCGACAACACACAGGTAACCAAGTTAACAACATTACAATATTTTACAATGAATATAAGTTCAAAAGGTGGATAAAAGGTGCTAGGGAGGCACTACACTCACACTTAACCCAAATCCTGCGATTGATTGGTTTGGATTGTCCATCTTGAAAGGACAGATGATTTATGTATTACAGGTTACATTCCATTTTGTTACCTGGGCTAATCTGAGGATACTATCTAATTGTATGTGAATCCAGTCTTGGTCTTCCTGTATTGATTCGTTTTATCTGCCTTTTGGTGCTACTCACTTTTGACTAATCCTGAATTCAAAATGTTCTCCGATAAACAACAGAGCTATTCTTGGTTTCATGGGGTTGCTTTTGGGACCACCTACCTCTACAAATCAAGAAAGAAGGAAGGGACAAAATATATCTCCAGCAGCAAGCACTTTCCACCCTCAGGCTGCAAGCAATTCATCTTTCTGCCATTTATCAACCGTTTCATTTCGTGAGACTCCCTTCAGATTGTTCCGTCTATATCCCCTTCATGCTAGGTTGTTTCTGACAATGCTCAGTCATTGTAGTTGCTTACTCAGGTCGGGCCATTTAACAGGACCAAGGTTGTGATGGCACACGGAGCTGCTCGAGTGATGATTGTCAGCCGTGAGTCTCCACATTTTTATCACCCTCTCGCTTAAGACTCTTTCCCCCCATTTCCAGTAATTTCAGCTTCCCCAGGTTCAATGGTGGCTGCAGTTTCTCCACACAACATGCAAAACATTTCTAATGGCCACCTCGTTTGCAGTCAAGATATATAGGCTACATTTATATGGTAACAATCTGAACAGAAGACTTATAAGTGGTGTCTCATCTCCATTTTTTATTTTGCGTGTATCAGAGAAAATCTGTGTGAATATGGTGACGTGTGTAGAATTAATTCTATTGTGTATGCATGCCAGGCAGCTAGGTGATGCTGTGATTTCGCTCCACCATAATAATGTATACTTAAATGTAATTTGATTTAGAAAAAAGTCTGTACACAAATGTTTAACACAGGTGACCCTTTTCATTAATCTCTTGGTAGCTCGTCATTATTTCAAAAAGGTTGGTGACCATTGCTCTGTTTTCAACTGTCGCTCACTTGGAGTCTCTAATCTAATAAACCTAATACCAGACATAAGCACCCTTTGATTGTTACTTTGATCTTCAAAATGAGTTTAAATGAGAATATGATTTCAGCGGTGGTTGCCTGGAGATGTTTCCTTGAGAGGTGGCAGAAGATTCATTGGGAGAAATGAAAAGAAAATGGTGACAAAAATGGGGTCAGATAAAGCTAGCTTGCAGACAGTCCCCCATGCTCAGTGACGGACCCCAGATGTCCAAAACACATAGCTACAACTTGTACTTCCTGGGGTCTTCAGTAATGGTAATGATTGCATATGGATTATTGATTACACATTTAATTAAAGGAGAATGCAAAGGCATGTGCTCAAGTGAGTGCCAACCAATTTCATTTAAAAGGATTCAGCTTAACATGTCATCGAACACAACATGAATAATAATGTGATACTTATTCTTTGCAGTTGCTTGTAAATTTATTTAATGCACAAGGTCAGCTTTCAGGCACCTTCCTAGGAAATTAATTGAATGTAGATGAAATGAATAATGACTCCTCAGCCAAGACATGCATTTGACAGTTTTGACACGTCATTATATCTCATGTCCAATTTCTGCAATCACCCTCTGCATACCCAATTTGATACATTTATTTTTAGTATCAACTTAGCTGTCTGCCTAGCAGTCAAAGGCTTGCTGATTATAATTGGGCATGATCCTTACAAAAAACAACTATCCTTAAAGTTTTATTAAAGAGTACATCAATTGGCTTTTTAATATTATACTAATAGTTAAGTGCTCTGGTTTCCTCCCACATCCCAGAAACATGCACGGTAGGCCGATTGATCGCACCAATTTGTCTGTGGATGTGATTGAGTGTGAATTGTGAATATGCACCCTGCGCTTGGCTGGCGACCAGTTCGGGGTATACCCCGCCTACCGCTCAAAATACTGCTGGGATAGGCTCCAGCACACCCACGACCCTTGTAAGGAGAAGCAGTTTGGAGATGAATGAATGAATGATTTCCCTTGTCATTTAATGAGCACTCACAAGGACATGATTAAAATATTACCAGTCATGATATTTTATCATAGGGCTTGTCGTCTTCGCTGACTGGTTGGCTAATTACAGTTCTGCAGCCTTATAGTGAGGGTCTGAACATTCACAGAAGTAACCAAATGAATTATTTTGTTTGTTTCTTTTCTAACCATAGAATATGGCTGCAACCTTCAGAACATGTGCTTGATGATTTCAGTGAGACGGCATTCTATTCCTAACATGCAGCTGCCACCTCAGACTGGGATAGTCAGAGGTCCGTAATTACGTTTATCGCTGAGGGGTTTCATTGCTTGCTTGTATAATCATGGCATACATTTTCCAATCGCTGCTTCTTTGCTCAATGAATGACGGAGGCCATAGGAACAGGACGTATTTCCAAACCATGTGGGTGTAAGCACATTACAAAAAATAGCAATTACACTTGCCAAATCGCTCCAATGGCATTTAAAGTCAAAATAACGTGGAATTGTACATGAACACTGCAGAATCATTGATGAACATTTTGTAGTTAATGACATTTAACAATGTTTTAAGTGTCCATTTCTGCATTCATCATGGAGCGTATGACTGATGTCTTTGGGTAAGAGGTGGGCCACACCCTCAAGTGATGACCAGCCAATCCTAGGGAAATGTTAAAAATATACACCATATTTTTATTACTCTCAAATGCATTTGAACAAATTTGGTATGCCCATTTCAAACGGCACCTGTCGGTTGCCTTTACCGTTAATGCCACTGGAGGGAGCCTAATCATGTCATTGCAATACACCAGAGGGATCTCGTCACGTTTATTTCTCTAGCCCTTAATCACAGAAACGTCTCAAAGGGCTTGACAAATATAGATCAACATTCCCTGATCAGGCTAATTATTGAGTATTCATAAACATGATCAATATGAATATAAAAGATCACTTGAGCAAAGCTTTACATCATTATCAATGAAGTAGTGCTCACTCAGTTTCGAAAAGGTCAGCGAGCCAGATCTGTGATCTGAAGTGTCATAATAATGTGGCAGCCATTTGACATTCTCACAACACCAGACAGTAAAACTGATGAGCGACCAGAGGCCTGGCATCTTGAGGGGTTTATGCGGGTTCTTAGCTGTTCTCAGTATTGCATTGGGATGTCAGATGTTGTTCCTGGTATCTGATGGAGCTATACAGCCATCTTGAGGGCTACTGGCCCCAGAGCACTGATCACCACTGTTTCCTTTACTCTCCACATATTCCCTCGTTCTTCCTTCAGCTCTTTGTGCTTCCTTTTCTGCATACTGCCATCACTCGTTATTGCTACATATTCCACGACTGCCGTCTGATATTTGTCCACTATGTCAGGCTGGTTATCTGGATATCTAAAACGTGAAGCTGTGTCTTATTTCTGTGTATCAGGTCTTGCGGGCTAAATCGCCTAGACTATTGCACCACCAAGTGTTAGAAAAAGCTAATGACTAACTACTTCATTGCTAAACAGTACGCAAACACACACGCAAACACACACACAATTTCCACAGATGGTGATTAGCAACTCTCAAAAGGGAACAAAGTGCCAAAAATCCAAAACAAAAAAGGTGCAAAGAAGATATGAGTGCGCTGGTTTGTATTTTTAATCATGTCAACATAACACATTACAACTCAAAAGTCATACACTGTACTGTACAATAAGTCAATAGTTTTGTTGTTGTGATCATCATGTCTTTGGATCAACCAATATACAACTCTGTCACTTTTACATTGCAGCAACTGATGTGAGATATGTTACACAAAAAAGCAAGACTCGCTGCTTATTGATATTTCTTCCTTTCTCCCAAGCACATCATTGAAATAGTAATCTGTGTAGCTGTCTGACAGACATCCTGTAAGCAAATACAACTGGTTTCACCCTTTTTTGTTCCAGAGGTGGCTGTCATAGCAAGTGATACAAATAAAATGATCTATGCCAACAAGCAAACAAACAAAAAGGCTGGAATGCACAACTTGAACATTAAACTAAAAATATAGAAAACTACATTTGGATTTTGTCTATTCGACAGTACCCAGTTTCTTAGTTAAAAGCAAAGAAGAGAGAGAGAAAGCCTGAATTAGATGACTTCTTTTTCATACACCTGCCGGTAAAGAGGAAGTGTGAGGATAAGTGCGTCTCTAGCAGGTGCAGCTTAAGGTCATGGGGCCAAACGTGAAGTTAAAGAACACAACAGCATCACAGAAACACAAGAGCCATGTCAGAGTATTGCTGTAAGTGAAGCGTTAATAAAGACCATTCAGAACAGCACTTGGAGCAATCCCATTCAGTGTAAAAGACTATAAAACTATAAAGTCAAACAGTTTTAATGCTTTTAATTGTGATTGAATTATCCATATTCTATAGCATTATTCCATGAAGGGCCTTTGAATAGTATTAATACACACTTGTCAACCTTTCAGAATGATTAAATTAACCAATATAGAATAGGTCTACCCTATTATTACTTTTCACTATTCCACCATCAATTTCAACTTTACAGATGCCACGCCTGCAATGATAATTCTGTAAAAGCCAATCTGTCCGACATGACTGAAAGGAGATTTGTCTGGAATAGGCTTCACGACCCTTTGTAAGTTAAGTGCTATTTGACAGATGGAGAGTGAATTACTGAAAAGGCAACTTTCAATGCAAATTGTGTAGCACTACAGCACTACCCTAACATGGGACATAATAATTCATGAGATTTAAGTGCTTTTTTTTTTCTTTCATTTTTTTGTATTATGTTTCTGAGCCATTGGCACAGTAAACAGTATGCTGTTGTGTTCTTGTAGCACTTGCCCAGGGAATTAGACTATTATTTGTATAATTGGGGATGGGAAGGGCATAGGTAAATGGGCTTTAATTCAATAAAGGTTAATAGTGAAAAGTCTATCAAAAATACCGTTACTCTTTTTTTGTTGTTTTTTTTTTTTTTGAGAAGAGAAATGCACAAATGCTGATAAAAGTCTACACATCAAGCTAATGGCACATACATATACAGGTTCAATACAAAATTTAAAAAACATATGAACATATAAGCTGAAACTTTTAAAGGAAAAAAAAAATACTCTTATTTTCAAAAAGGTTGAAAGTGCTAGAACTCAGATTAGCTCACAGAAACCCAGGGAGGACAAACTTAATACATGCCAAAAGCTTTTCATTTCTTTATTCTTTTGTATACAGAGGGATTTTTGAGTTTTTCCTCCTTAGGAATATTTGCTAAAAAAATAGATCGTGTTAAATTTGATTGCTACAATAGTTGGCTTAAGCCAAGAGGGTTTTTCTTAGAAACAACCTTTCTTTGAATCATATTATAGCTCAATTTTTAATCTTTATTTTTTTTCCCCCTCAAGACATCTTGTGTTAAAAACTCAAAAAAGGTGCCGTCAGCTTATTTGTTTAGACTCAATAAATCATGTCGTATTTCATTTACAAGAGCCTGTTTTAAAATAAGTACGTTGCAGGGGTTAAAAATGACACTTGAAATTAATTCCAGAGTTAAGTAATGACATTGTTTAGGGGATTTACTGGTGACTGTGGGATGAGTATTACATATATGTTGAATAGCTGCTTACAACCTGGTGCTTTCATCTCCGACAGTAAAAATGTCGGATGGCACGTAGCATTTCATGACAAGCGATTGAGCAAAAATGTAGTTTCTTCTCCCCAGGTTTTGGTAAGAAAAACAAAAAATGAGGTGATGTGTTGTGTATTTTCTCTCGAGGTCCTTTGTACAAACAGACAATAACACAATATTAACAAACAACAAGACAAATAAATGAAAAAAAGAAAGCGACACCCCGTCATTACTTTAGACCCTTTTTCTTTGACTCTACAAAGCAGCCGAGAGAGAGGGAAGATGGGCAGTGGGGAGAGGGGGGGCTGAGGTTTGAGGGGCTGATGTACATTTTGTCAGTTTGGGTTGGTTGTGCATCCTTCTGTCCATTTTGCGACAACAAAAAACAAACAAACAAAAAAAAGAGAACATCTAGTGGTCTACAGTTGTCTGCAACCGTAGCTACAAGCAGCAATACGTATTTTACTTTTTATGTGCTATGTTTTTTTTTGTTTGTTATTCATCAACAACTCAACATCCTGAAATGGGCGTGGCCTACTTGTAGCTTGTTGCACGAGCTTGGCTGCAGCATTAAATGAGAGTATTACATATTGTGGATAAAGGTTTTTTTGTGACTTTATCAATACACGAAATCGGAAACGGATATTTTGCGGGAGCTCCTTTTGCTTGAATAACTGATTGGTAGGAGCTGATCAGATTGTGAGTGTGTCATCTCAGATTGGTTTCAGGTCTGGGCTTCTTTTTTTCCCCCCTTCTTTTAGTGAAAGCGTTCTTTTGTTGATTTGGATGTAATGGTGAAAGATGTCATGGATGAAAGATGAAATCATTCTACATCATGCTTTGGGGCTGTTTGATTCAAGGTGGAAGCATTTATGCAGGTCTGAATAGAAGTTCATTTTGACAGAGTGGCCAAATATTGTTTGTGTCATGTTGAAAATGCCCAATCCATTAAAGCAAGTACTAAAACAAAGTAGTGTTCTTCCTCTCTACTAAGAGATTTTTTTTTCTTTTCAAATTGTTCATATCCTTACATTCGTTTGTAGTTTTTCTGTTGTTGATGATGATATATCATGGTCGTATAGAAGGAGTCATGTCAAAATGTGGCTTTACAATATGTTCTATGCAGCCCCACAAGTCTAAACATGGTCTTCTGACAAATATTATTGTTATGAAATATGAATACCGTGTTTAGACTCGTGAAACCGCATGGAATGTTATTTTAAAGAAAATGTTTGACTTGATTTCCCCTTAACACACTTTCTGTATCCACTATATGAGGGTTAAGTTTAGGCTCAGATTCCTATAGGTTAGCGGGATTGAAAATATCTTGGCTTCATAGAGCTGTCCGGATGAGATTTACATCATCCGGACAATGACCTATGATCACGCGTGGAGGCCGTCCGTCTATGTCAGCATTTCTATTGAGACATTCTAGTTAGCTCAAATCCTAAGTGATGAATAAGCCGCTAACAGCCTGCTATAAATATCGTAGCATCCACAGTTCTGATTCCACTGTGCAAACTCAAGTACACACGAAGGTAGACTGGATATGACACAAAGCTCAAGGGAAAAAGCTAATACTCCATCCATTGTTTGATGAGAAAAATGCAAGATAAACATAAATGTAAACCTGCCGGACATCCAAAAAGAAGAACATCACCACTTTAACTACCTAAAATACACATTTACTGAGATAAAAGTATTTATGATAATCATTTATGAGATATTTCGTACACTGCAATAACATTCTTTAACACGTTTTTCCTCATCTGTCACTGTAACTCTTTTTGTTTTAAGCATTCACATATGTCAGGGATCCTCATGACATCTTTTCGGAAGAGAAGGTTTAACGTAAGGAGGCAGATTTTATGCAACGCAACCTCACAAGTATTTAGTCGGAAAGCGCACAAAAAAAAAAGTCCAGCAGGATTTGAACGGGCTCCGAGGGATGTACCCCGAACTAAAACCAAATAGCGTGTCGTCAAGCAACAGACCAGACATGCTGCTGTGCTAAAATGGATCATTTGACAATAAAATATTGTATATATGTTTGGGAATTTGGAGGCTATGGCATGTCTTTTTGATAACATTCTATGTTGAACAGAAAAATGCCAAAGCTTTGTCAAGAAAAAAATACATCAGTTTTTCACTGTCCATACAAATTCCTGGTAAATTCTGACAAAAACAGGCTCTTTATATGGGATAGTTAAGAATCCTGCACAAGAATCCCTTTGGGATGACTCTTGTAAGGGAAGCTCAGTGGATTCCGGGTGTTACAACCTCAAAAATATGATCATGAGAGAGGAAACAAAGCAGATTCCTAAAGATGAAGTGCCTTCTGCTAAAATAAAAAAGTGCTTCACTTGAGGAAAAGTTTTCAAAAAACCAGCATCATTTTTTAAACCAACACTTTTCACATTTCTTCCTCTTTTTGCCCCCTTTCAAACACCACATGCTTTTTCTGATTTCCATTCAAACTTGACTGTAACGGACGCCACGCAACAGGGGCCACCCGTCAAATTGATGAAAAGAGCACTTTTTCTTCAGAAGGCTCCCATTTGTGTTATTAAATGGGCCAACGTTTGAGGTAAATTGTGGACTTTATAGCTTTTTTTTTTTTTCTCCTCTCAAGATGAGACGTTCTATCATAAAATCACAAAATATCCACTTCAAACTATAATTTTTTCGGGTCACAACAATAAAGATCGTCACTAAACTTTGATATAGTTGTTCTATTGCTTTTAAAAGGAAGCAGTACCATGCCTTTTGGCCTACTGATTCTGCCTGCTACACTACTAAATAGGGGGATGCAAATATAAGGGGACATAAATGGCAATTAGGGTAATACGTACTTAAAACTAGAGGAAAAAGGTGGAAAAATCCCAAATGAAAGCTGCTGCCTTTTTTTCACCCTTTTCCCCACAAAGGGCCTTTTAATTTCCTTCAAGGGATTAATTAAAAACTTTTGTGCACTTTTGTTTAAGGCATCTAGTAAGTGTTCTTTTTTAAAAATAAAAATAAAATCTACTCACTATATATTTGAATATACGTATCTTGAACACTCTCACTGAAAGGCCTGGTGGAAGCGAGGCAGTGTGGTGGTACTAAGGCTGGAGCTGAATACTGGTGGAAGAGGGTGCAGGGGTCCGAGTCCCAGACCCCCGCTGGAGCTCTGATGCTCCTGAGGTTGTGGTTGCAAAGAGGTAAGAGGCGCCATGACGGCTGCTGCGGCGGCTGCTGCGGCGTGAGGCTCGCCAGCGTGCAGTGATGAGGAGGAGGAAGAGGAGGAGGTGGCAGACGACGTGTAGCCCATCACCAGTCCTCCAGTGCTCATGGGGGCGCTGTAAGGAGGAAGGTTGAGCGGGAGGAAGCCCAGCAAGTGGGAGAAGTCCATGTTAGCAGCAGACAGAGCCTCGGCGATCACCGCAGGGCTCTTGGACAGCAGGGGATCCCCGCAAAGTTCTTCTGCCAGGCCAGCAGGAGGCTCCAGTCCATCCTTGGGGGGCGATACAGCAGCGTGAGGCTCCGAGGAGGGAAGCGGGCCGGGCAAGCCACTCTGCAGATCCAGGAGGAAGCTCTCCATCTCCACCTTCAAGGGTTTGTCCAGCAGGTATGAGGTAGATCCCAGCTGGTATTTGGGGCCTTGCTGGGAATGGTGCTGCTGCTGGGGGGCCGAGGACTGGTGGTGGGGCGGGGGTGTCGGAGGGGAATGATGGTGATGGTGGTGGTGGTGATGGTGGTGGTGGTGATGGGAGTGGGGGTGCAGGGATCCAGTGGAGTCCACGTGGCAGCCCATGCCCACAGACAGGGGGGCGGACATCAGGGGCGGGTGAGGGTGGCTCACCCCGGAGTTTGACATGGCCTGCAGGTGATGGGGGTTGTACACGCCCATGGGGAAGGGGGCCCCGCTTGGGAAGGGCTTGCCCATCATGGGGTCTTTATTAGGACCTACGCTGCACATCATGGGGCTGAGTTCCTCCTTCACGGAGCAAGGAGGCGACCCCGAGGTGAGGAGGCCTAGCATATCCGGAGGCTCGGTCTTGATCTTCAACAACTCCTGCGAGTGGCTCTTCTTCACGTGCCGCGTCAGGTGGTCCTTCCTGCCAAAGCGCTGGGCGCAGTACTGGCACAGGAAGTCCTTGCGACCGGTATGCACCACCATGTGTCGCCGCACGTCCTTCCGCGTGTAGAAGCGGCGATCGCAGTGGTCGCACGGGTGTTTCTTCTCCTTGGCCCCGCCGGAAGATTTCCCCGAGTGGCTCTTGAGGTGCTCCAGGAGGACGGGCGTGCTCTCGTACCTCTGCATGCAAACTTTACAGGTGAGGTCCCCGGCGGTGGCCGAGTGCATGGCCACGTGGCGCTTGTAGCCCAGCTTGGTGTTGTAAGGCTTGCCGCACTCCTCGCACTTGAAGGCCTCCTTGTTGGGGTCATGGGTCTGCAGGTGGTTCTTCAGGTGGTCCTTGCGATGGAACATTTTCTCACAGAACGAGCACTGATGGGTCTTCTGTGGAGAGTGTGTGGCCATATGCCTGCAGAGGACCACATGGCATTAGCAAGTCAGAAGAGACATTGAACTATTCGAATGACTTCACTTACTTGAGATTTTCTTGTTTGTTTCTTTTTAATGAAAATATAAAAGGTCCAATGCTGAATTAAAAAAAAAAATCTTTGATGTCCTTTTTGCTTAAATTAGCGACTCGAGTTTGATTTGCGTCAAAACATGTGACTTGCCCCTCACCTCACTTCTACTATTCTGCATGTGCATATATTGTGAACGTGACCTATCAAGTATGTGAGAAATGCTGAGTACCTGAAGAGTTTGTATTTGGAGCTGAAGGCCTTGGGGCAGTGTGGCTGTGAGCAGTGAAAGGGTTTCTCTCCCGTGTGACTCAAGGAGTGGAGCCGGAGCTTCTCCTGAGAGGCAAACAGAGCCCCACACACCAAACACTCGTTCCCTCTTCCCACCTCTTCTTCCTCCTCTTCTCGCTCTTTCCCCCTCTCTCGATCTGTGCGTAGCAGCGAGCCGGCGCTCCCAAACAACTTGACGGCGCTCCGTCGTCCCTCTTCCTCCGGCGTCAGTGCGGAAATATGGTGTGAGGCATTGGCGGCAGCAGCTGCCATGGCAGCCCTAGAGTGCCGCTGCCATGAAAATCCACTTGGGGCTCCCCTGCCTTGCGGGCTCAATGTCAAAGTCGGAGGGCCGGCAGGCGGTAGGGTGGCAAAGTGGCGGGTTCAGTAGAAACTTGAACGTAACATCGAGATGTGCGACGATCTGCAGCGGGACAAAAGGACAGATGCTAGTCTCCATCCGGACAACTGTCGAGTTGCCCTTGAGCAAGGCACTGAGGGATATTTCTGGCTGGCACAATATAAGCTCTCTGTTGATTCTGCCATCAATCTGACTGTGACTGAACATACAATATTTGGTTGAATATAGATCACCCTACTTACTATTCCTGGTGTCCGTCTTTAGTCCCTTGATACGTCTTGCACTTTTCTTCCCCTTACGTCTCCTCCTCACCCAGTTCCAACAGCCATACTTGGCGGTGAGTGCCAAATACTCTTCTGCATCTTGACTCTGGGAGGAAAATAAAGACAGGGAGTAGTATTTAACTCAACATTTGTGTTTTTGTTCTTCAATGAAAGAATTGGTGATTGTGATAGAATAATGATTTGATAAAATCATCAAAACTTCTTAAAAATTCATTTGCAAAATTGTCACACTTTTGTGGAGATTTTTTGTTGCTTATGACTAAACAGAATATTTCATCAATTATTATTATAATTATTAGCATTATTATACTCGTGAGATTTACTGGAAACTTTCCAGAATCATACTGGAAATGTTCTAGCCTAGCCTCTAGTCAAGATTCATCTCACATACCTCCAGCAGATTGTTGTGATTTGACTTAGTCTGTAGATAAACTCGTGCTGTAATCATCAGGTTCCAAATCTTTTAAGTACTTTACAGACTGAGCTACTTCTACTCACTAGATGGCGCTGGGTGACAAGTAGGACAAGATAACGCGTGTAGCCACATGTACTTAACATGAAAGTGTCTGAGGATACAACACCACATGGTCTTTAGGTTGACAATAACAAACTGAAATTAAACACAATCACACTTTGGGGTCAAAGCAAAACACAACTCGCCCAAAGCTTTGCGCTCCATCCTTAAACCCATCACGCATTTCCTTTATGCAACTCAGCTGACCTTTGTGCCCTCTGCTACCAAAAAACACACGGCAGTTAAGTCCAAGGTTGAGCGGACACAACAAGGGCCAGATCACGTGACTCGCGAGTGCGTACTTAGAGCCGTGTAAACACACACGCACTAACACACGTGCACACTTTCTGTGTAAGAGGTCACCGAGTTGAGAATGACAGCTAATCTGGTGGAATTTGCTGCAAGTGTTTTGACAGATGCTTCGGATATTTATGTGTACACAAACATGTCTTCATATCTCTGCGAGCATCGCATTTTGTTGTTCACAACACTCACACTCACATGTATACTCCAAAATGAACAATATAGCATTTTAGTCATTAAGCGTGTCACCATTCAAAGGTGCACACACCAGAGGCAGCAGCACAACTGAAGCACATAAATGTGGCAAGATTAAATTGTTTACATTCGACTGTGCGGTTTATACAGTACACAATATAACAAACCTCTTATCTCTGGGAACCACTGTGCACAGAACACACGCGCGTTAACTACCGCGCGATATTCCAAAAAGTACCATCAATGTAATTGCATGAGTTTCAAAAATGATGTCACATTACTGTAGCTTACATGTGCGCTCTCCTGTGTATGTGTGTTTACAGTGGTGGATAAGAGGAGCTGACAGCTGTAGCATTGTGCAGTGGTCATCACCCAGCAGGGAGGGTGCAGGGGGGTGACACCCATCCCATTGACCACCCTCAGGGAGCCCGGCTCCATTGTTACAGCCTACCCACGTCGCACATTCCTGGACTGAACCATGCCGTGTTGTACTGCTGCACAACAGCGACATGCAACACACATAGCCGAGCTTATGTAGCAGCAGCATCCTGCTCACGCGCGCAGACACACGCACGCACACATGCACACACACACACACACACATCCCTGGACTAGAATATTGACACTGCTTAAAATAACAAGCTTGGTTTAAATTGACTTTTTATTGATTTCCTTTTATAAGTGTTGGCATCTTGGCATTGCACTAACGGTGGCGCTTTAAAAGCTTCAGCACACACAACACAATTGCGTCCATTCCCATCATCTAATCGCACAAGCCTCACTGCACTTATCACAAAAGCTGGAGCAGGAACTTTGCTTCCCAAATGGCTTCGATGGCCGCTTACGTACGTTTGCTGGAAGCGCCGCTCACTTCCCCTAATCAGGAAAGCTGAAAGCAGCATTGAACTGCCACTTTCCGCCTGGGTGTCTTTGGTTTCTGTCCTGGATGAAAGAGCTTCCACATTCCTTTCCAGCAGGGTCATAGGTCATCCTCTGCACTGCACCGCCTTCCCGCCACAGCTCTCGCATGCTGAGTGACTGCTATTAACCCCTCTGGTGCCGGCCTGAGCGAGCCATATGCATGGGAGAAGGTTGAGCCAAATGTTTGTTGAACGCTTTGTAATGTCAACAATGATACCAACAAACATAGAAGACGAGAGCAAGATGACCGCAGGCGAAGAGACATCGGCCGAAGAATGGCGGCTCTCAGTGAGGCAACGGGCACTGTTTGACTAAACGTTACGAATGACCTAAATATAGAGGCTGAGTTCACCATGTGGAGTTTAGGTGACAACAGCCGCTCTGATGAGAAGGGGGTTGTCAGGCGAAAGGGGGGGGGGGGGGGGGGTTAGTTAGTATCTGAGGAGGTGAACATGTCGCACATTCGTTCAAGTCTATAGATTGTTGCTTTCCAATCAAAAGCGACTATAGATCCAAATGATCTGAATTCTCTCGGTGAAAATAATTGTTTCTACATTATGCAAATTTCACACCATTGAAATTTACTTTGATTCAATAGTGTTGGTACTTTATTTGTTTCATTGTTGTTGCACCTGACCTTTTTTTTTTGCACCAAAGACTGATTAGAAATTTTACTACATCATAGAAACAAATAAAATTAAATGATTGAAAACACAACTCAACGTTACGCTAAATGTAGCTGTTGTAATCAGTCGAGCCCTGCACATGTTTCTCTTCAACAAGCTGTTTCAGCATGATGTTTTGTTTTTGTATCACACAGCATTGTGTGAGCATGTTGTTCAGAGCACGGCTAAAAAAAAGAAATCAAGCTTTTCCCTGCTTCTATTTCGCTTTTATTAAACTTGATTAGTATTTATTATTAATGTTTAATAACATGTTTAGCAAGTGACCATGCTCTCAGTCTCATTTTTTAAAGACATTTTCGCTCACTTTTAGCATATTGCGTCGGACCGTATTATAAAGTAACACAGTTTCCCACATTCCCGCCAGTACAAATTTTAGGACTAACGATGAGCGGACTAGCGAAAGTGATACGAGGCTAACCACCATTGTCATCCACAACCAGCAACTTAATTGTCATCTCCTCTGACCAGCACAGACGTGTGAAGTCTGCGGTTGCATGTACAGAACAGTAGCAATGCGGAAAAGCAGAAAAAGGAGGGAAAACAGGAGTTATGTGCAGCGATGGAGTCAGGGGTCTTTGCAGCAAATAAGTCTAGCGTGACAGGCGAGAGGTCAAGCTTTAGTGAACCCATTGAAAAGGAGCAGCCACCTAGGAGGGGGAAGGAGCACCGCCATTGGCAGTGATCCTTTGACCTACAGGAAGGCTGCCTTTTTACAACTGCACATTGCACTGCACACATATAAGAAGAATATAAATGTATATTTGCAATGCATTTTCCCCTTTCATCCAGAAGGAAACTGCAATTTTGGTCAATCATTCCAAAAGCAGAGGATCCCACAACAAAGTGTTTTCGGAGAAAAACGGAAAAACAGATTACAAAGCAGTAAGCGTCCAGTGTAGCCAGGACAGTTGTGCATTGTCAAAGTGAAAGTTGGTTTTACGCTTTCCGGCGACGGTACTTTATTTTTAGATGACAACTAAGAATGTTAAAAAATGAGATGTTTTATAATATTCACATGCTGTTTTTTGACACAGTTACTGCTACTCAAGCGATGACTAAATGTTTTATTACGGCAACCTCGGAGTTGATTATTCCCATTATTTCCAAGGGGAAATTGGTAACTGTTGCTAAATCCTCAATCTGATTTTAGAGACAGGGCCTGCTGCTTCCCTAATACAGCGTCATTACATTAAAAAGTGAAATATTCAGATTTGCAGTAATTAATACTAAGTTGGTTGATCACTAAAGAGCACATAATAATTACATGTCAGTTTTAAAAGACAGTCATTAGTTGTGAACCCAATGACAATATTACTATTTTGACGCTTGTTGAACGCAGCGAGTAATGTTGTTAAAGAAAGGAAGTCAGCATTGCACAGAGATCGCTGTATTCAAGCCAACAATGTAACCCCCTCCTCAGCCAGGTTTCACTTCCTCTCACTTACATCCTCTGACCCCGGGTGGCGCTGGAAGGGTGGCGACCAAAAGGAAGAGTGTGCGGTTGTTCCTTGCCAAATTCGTGAGACTCTTCCTATCAGTCGGCATGGGATGTGGCCACTAAAACCGCTCCGGTTTAAGTTAGACCACCGCACTGTGGTCCGACTGAGAGTGGGCGTGGCAAACTGTCACAGTAGGACACACTTCCTGATGTCAGCCTGCTGCTGTGACCCAAAATGACCTTCAAGATGACGTTGTTTTTGCACGGATGATAATCATTTACTCAACTTTAAGTTGATTTAAGGCACTACGTTAACAGTGCGCAGCTGGTCCGTATAAATGAGTTACAGCTTTCTCTTACATATTTAGCAAGGAAAGAGACTTTAAATCAGAGATACACATATTTTTAGGTTTATCAACAAGTTCATTGGGTAAACATTTAAAACAACCAGAGAACCTTGCAAACTACCAGGTAAACACTTATATTGGCCTTATCCCCTTTTAAAACAGACTAAACCAAACAATAGTAGACAATAAATTGCTCTCTTTCCTTACTTTTGTCAAAAGTTACCATTTATTTTTAAATGTTGTGGCATGATTGTCAGCCGTGTTTGCATTTCAATAATCTAAATCTTATAATGTGAAAAGTAAAATTTGCGATATTAAAAAATGAGATCAAGATTAGTTTCATGATTTCTTCCCACCATTAGCGCGACCACAAACCATGAATACTAAAAAAACAAGTAAGCATTTCTGAGAAAATGTGTTATGGTCTGATGGTTGTCTTTTCAGACCATAATTCTATGAGACATGTTTGGCGCAAACAAAGCACGTCTCTTCACCAAAAGAACATCAACTTTACGGTGAAGCCTGGTCATAGATAATGTTTCAAAATGATTTGGCATTTGAATAGGGGTGTGTAAGACTTTTCTTATTCCCCACTGCACATAGCATTATTTTAATGTAAGCAAAATAAAAACACATGGAAAGGGGAGTGTTGTACCATAATATTTTTGCTCATTTATTATTCATAATTACTAACAGTGATGTTTGTATATATACAGTATAAGATATATTTAAGTAACATACAAAACAAACCATGTGTACACATGGAACAAACTACGTGTTGACACATGGGAGGAATGTTTTTTTTTTTTTTTATATGCACGTGTGTGTGTGCATGTGTGTGTGTGTGTGTGTGTGTGTGTGCGTGTGTGTAGAAGGAATTCTGGGGAAAGCCCTGGTAGGGAGTCCCGGCCATGACACGGAGCAGCCGGAGATGTGGGCACGGTGCCAGCGGGCGTCACGCCAGTCGCACGACCCTGCTGTACCACCGCCCTCAACCCCTTCTTGTCATGTGTGAAGAGCTAAAAGTGCAAACATGCACACTTTTACCTCCTCTGTCCTTTACTTTGTATATCACATGCTATGTGGAGTCCAAAATTAGTCACCTTTGCTTGTGGTGTTTTTAAAGGGGGATAAAAAAAAATCCACTTAGGTAGGATACCTATCAGTATAAATACAGTCCACTCTATCTGATGTGATGTTTGTTTTACTTGATATTTGTCCTTCAGCAATCCTAAAATGAAATTCAATATATGAATTAAATGTGAATGAAAGTCAACATAAGTCAATATAAAAGTGAAGTCTGGCAAACACGGTCGTGCAGATGAACATTATTTTCCTGGCACGTCACATGTTTCCAGGCAGACAATAACGTTAACAAACCATATTTTAGCCTCATTTGAGAAAGTATTGTTTATCTATGTTCCAGAAAATTCATTTTAAATAGGAAAAGAAAATTCCAACTCATTATTTCAATTTATATAATGCACATTTGATTTAATGAAAAAAAAGTGGGGTTTTTTTTCCAACTACGTATATACCGTGTTTTCACCGCATATTGCTCAGCTATTAGTACAGAATTGGATTGTCACCTGTGAAAAAATTGAGAGCCAATTACTGTGCAAACAAACGTGTGGCATGTTGCATCGAGCCGCTGCGACTCACTTTTGTTTCGCCGAGCTGCTGCTGTCTGTGTGTTTCACATTGGGTCAGCAACAAACAATCTCCAAGTTTGGCAACGTCAGCGTCACTTAAAACAACAGGCATTGTTAGGGCAGCTTTGCTTTATACAAATCTACAGGTTGCGCTCTTTCATAATCGTATTCTCTATTTTCTTCCAATTTTATTTTAGTACAAACTTTCCTTTGACTAATGAATGCACTTAAATCCTCGCCAATCACTCTGTGTGTTTTTCCAAAGTGAACAGAGTACCCATGTGTGTGACTGCAGTGCTAATGGTTGCATTTTTTGTAACACAGACACAAATGTGCAGAAAGTTGAATGGATGTTGACTAATGATGACGTCACTCGAACTTTTTCAGTACTAAAGCGAGAACTTTTCAACAAGCTGTGACCAATTGCTGACCACCCCGAAAAGGTCGTCAAAATGTCTTAACAAACACGTTTAGTAAGGCTCTATCCACCACATGGGCGAAATGCAAAAGTAAACGGTAAACAATGTTATTAACACCTAAACACATACTTGTGGTTAGTCAGCATCAAGCGCTGCACTTCATATTAAGTGAGTAAAAGTTAGTAAAGTCGACCAGCGGAACAGTCTTTTCAACGCCAAGTGTGTGCACGCTTGGTCAGAGGTAGTCTCTTGTAGAATAACATTCTTGCATAAACGGGGCCTTTGAAAAATGGGCAATGGGAAGAAGCCTGCATTCCTAACATGATCATGTTCTGTGAATGTGAGGCTTCAGGCACCCGACGGTGACTGACAGCAGTATGACGGAAGATTAGAAGGAACTCAACAAGGACAAGATAAATACGAGAACAGTAAGGGTACCAATAAGGTACATATTTGCCTAGAAATAGTCCAACTTGGACCTAGTGGGTGTCATTTAAATGTTTGGAGTTGTTTTTTTCACACATGGATCCTCTTTTATGAAACAAGTCGTCTCGTAAGGAATTCATAGCTGTACTTTTGTAAATACTGCACTTTGTTGCAAGTTGGGGGGAATTTTCCATCAAAGCAAAGCTACAAAATTGTTTGCATGTGCTTTCAATTACAGTTCTCAATAGGCCAAAATTGCAATCGGCAGGTTGAACTTGACTAGAAAATTGGAGTGCAAGAATCTGAACATGGTCAGTACAGGCAACTGTCATGTGCCTTATAAGTTATAAGTGCGGTGTCAGCACTGAACAAAAACATCACCAACAAAAGATGACATCATTAGCAAAATAACATACAGTCCATGTCATAATTGGACGAGTATTAGTAACACTGACAGGGTCTAATGGAGATAAAGACCTAAGGATACTGCACACATTCAAAAGTCTTGAAAACAAGATTGTAACCAGGATTCTCTTAACTGTCAAAGTAATACACTTGTTGTGAAATATGGACAAAGTGAGACAGTAACAGATGAATTATTTTGGGGGATACGCTATGCAAATGCTAAAAATGTTTAATCCCAAGCGATGCCAAAGTTCACAAAGAGAAGAAAAAAAACGGAGTTACTCATTAACACACCTTCGGAGTTCTACCAGACAACATCATTACTGGCACCACCCCTTCCCAAAGATAAAAAAAAAACATCCATTGAATGATGAGGATGCCAGAGGGTGGTCTTCAATATGCGTGTGTGTGGGGGGGCTGTTCGACTCGCTAAGAAAGCTTTAGGTTTCAAGATGGACTCAAATAGTTTACAGATTGTCCAGCATCCGTCTCAAACTCTCTGGTCCATGTTTTTTCATGAACCTCAAGGCCCTTTAGTGTGGTGCAATGCATGCCGTGAAAAAATTAGACAGCAGAGGGAAGCCAATTTTGTAGTATAATAATAAACACGGCAGACCAAAGGTTTGTGTGTCTCAACGATCTGGAGAGTTATGATGAATGTTCCTCCCATATTTGGCTATTTTATGTCTTTTTTTCTCTCTCATTTTTATTCTCTTTTTGCCATCACCATCTTCCCGCGCCATCAACCAAATAGCGTCGCTTCTGTGTACATCCCGTGTAAAGGTGGCACATAAACATCCGTTTGCAGTCTTGCATTTTGATGAGTTGGTATGAGACGCAAAAGGTGAACAATATCTTGCAAATTGTGTTCATATGCAAGTGCATATGTGTGTGTGTGTGTGTATGTACGCTGAGGCCTTCAATGCCCGTGCATTCCCAAGTATGCAGTGCACTTTTCTAGTTGTGGTGTTGTATTTATTGACGTTATGCAAGATGACACTTCTTACGAATAAGGAACAGTTACGCTACAGTAATTGCATTACACATCTATGTTGCATGCGCATGTGGCTGTGCAACATATTTTTGTACTGTTGAGTATTTTTTTAAAAGAAGAATTGCTACTTTTACTCCTTTACATTGAGCTTCATTCTGCTTGTTCCTTTTATTCTATGTATCTATTATTGGCCTGATTAAGATCATTTGGACATGTACAGAGGAGGAACAGTACACATATCAGCGGAAAGATACTTGAAAAGGAGCGCCAAAGAGGAAGACCAAAGAGATTTATGGTGAGGAAAGACTTGTAGATAGTAGCAGTTAAGAGTAGGAGATACAGAGGACAAGTCAAGATAGTAGATGATTTGCTGTGGCGACTCCTGCCCGAATGTGAATGGGGTTAAGCCAAAAGGCAAAGAAGAAGAATAAAAGTCTAATAAATGTGTTAAGTGCTAATACACAAATAACATGCTGTAATGGAAACGTGGAATTTCCCTGTGTGGGACAAATCTTATTTTATCTAATATTATCTTTTCCATGAAGTCTCAAATATACTGTTGAACACTAAAAACTGAAATAAAACTTGTATTATATATTCCTATTTCTATTCTTATTCTTATTATTTATTTTTAAAAAAATTCTCAATACTTTAATTTACTCCGTAACTCAAAAAATTAACGGCTGGCACAATCCCCCCGCCCCCCCCATGAATCTGTAGAATTTTTAATAGATACGTACAGGCCCACAAGGTCCAATAGCCAGGGCCGAAAAACGTGGAACAACCCGGCCGATCCAAGTGGCGCGTCGAGTGAGCCCGTGATGTGACGAGTTTGGCTGGACTTGCATGGGCTTTGAGAGTGGGGTGTGTGGGGTGTGTGGGGAGTAGAGCTTGAGGGAGAAGGTGTCACGTGACCGAGTCCAGCAGAGAGCGTTATAATAGCCCCCCTCTCGGAGCTGAGAGGCAGAGGCTGGATCTGAACCAGAATCCCTCTACCACACACAGGCTGGCCATTGTTGCCTATTCACTGCACTCCATCTCGGTCCACTTTATCATTCAATTAGGACAGCTTTCACAGCGCACACCACAGAAAAGAGGCCTTCAATCAAACTGAAAACTTCACACTGGCCTCGGAGGGGACGCCGCGAAGGGGATTCGCCGTTGTCGGCCCACTTTCTCTTCTCCAACTTGTTGCCCGATGAGCGCCGAGTGGGAGGGAGGAAGAGGAGCAGAGAATGGATGCAGAGATGAGAAGGACGAGTAGGAGCGAGGAGGAAGTTCTGTACATGTTTGGTACCACGTGTATGTTTACAAAGCTGGTGGAATGTGTGGAGTGGGAGAGGGGTTAAATTTGGAAATGGCTACGGAGGGGGGACGGGGGTAAAGGGGGGGGGGGGCAAAGCAAAGCTGGGGAAGAAGAATGGCACAGAGGAGCCCTCTTGAAGGAAGTAATGAGACATAGAAGTATGCTTGAGAAACAAGGCAAAAGTGATCAAAACGTGAGCCATGTCCATAAACACCTTAGAGAAACAAGTACATGATGTTAACACATCCAAGCGCTCAGAGACATCCTGCAAGGCTTAAACATTTGTTACCTGGGAAATCAATTCATTCGTTAATTTTGCGTGTAATTCCAGTAAGATGTTATTTTTCCCTCTACCAATTCCGATTCCATCACTTCAAACTTCATTTTGTACTGGCGGAGCTCAGTCTAAATTTCCATGGAAAAAAACATTAGAGCTAGGTCAAGTGCAAAAACCTCCTTTAAACTTTTACACCTTGCAACACAAGGAACAACAGCACTATTGGAAGGAAGAAGACATTTAGAGATAGTTGGTTGTCATGGTAATGATGATCTAATTTTGCTATCTGCTGTTCATGTGGCGCCTTCAAGCATATTTCCTCAAATCTGCAAAAGCTAATGGAAACAAAACACTTACTCTTTTTTTTTTTATTATCTTTTCACTATGAGAAATTAAGAGGACATTAAATAAAGATGTTTCTTGACCTGGACTACTGGTGTCGCAATTGTTTAAGAAAAATATTCAATGGCTGCTTTCCCAAAGTGTGTGGAAATAGCACACAAATCTTAGTCATTGGAAGAAGTTGTATGCTTTAATTTATTGGGTGCAGGATGGTGAGCAGGGTGGGGTGGCCAAGACCTTCATAAAAATCACTTTAGAGGAAGGAAGAGGGGATGTGTCATCAGACATGGAGGCTACATTCTGCTCCCCTCATATTTTTACACAGCTCGCTCGCATTCTGCAGGACAGCAGTCACTGGACCCTGTGTGTGTGTGTGTGTGTGTGCGTGTGTGTGCGTGTGCGTGTGTACATGTGTGTGAGTCATGTGTTCATCCGTCTGTGTATCAACTTTCATACCAACTTAGCTGAATCAGAATTTAGCATCTGCACTACTGTAGAGTGCATCCACATAACTGTGTGCTGAATCACATGTTAAAACCAAGACAAAGTCCAGATGTTTGAGTCATACATGTGCACCGACCACACTCACTACATTGGATTGGTTTTCACATATTATAAGGTGCAGGTCAAATTTGAGTATATATTGTATTTCTAAAAAAATAAATGAACACGTAAATAACACAATGTAACTCCATTTCTGAAATGTTCTAGTATATGCCAATCTATTTTGAAACAACTGCAGAGGTGCCTTGACTTACAAGTTTATACCGATAGCAATTCTGTTGTGTTGTTCCTTGTAGTGTGTGCATCTTGGTCACCAAGTGGAAGTATAATAAATACAGACATACCACACGGAGGTGATTATTAATGATTAAACATAGAAGACACAACTAATAAAGAAAATTTATTGTCATTGTAAACAAGGATTCTTTAAGAATAGCTTTGAATCATGTCACTCGTAAAAAAAAAATGTTGTTAGCTACTATCATTTCCACTCTCAACTAACTCATACCAATAGCCCTTCCTCCTTTCCCAGGTTAGTCTGAATGTAAGATGAAGCACAAACCTGTCCTAACCTCTTTAAACTTTAGGGCCTAAAGTAGTGCTGCACTTAGAGCGGGTAACCTATTAATAAATGTGCTGCAGACAGCCTGGCGGAAATGGCCTCAGGGGTGTAAACTTAACCTAGGAAGAGAGGGATGCATGAAGGACCAAACACAGAAGCACAGGATGGATTGACTTTAAATATGTGGAAAGATGGACTAAAGATGTTCATGACTTCTCATGGATCATTAGTGGTGCTATGACTTGTCAAGGTGACTTGACCCCTGGCAAAGGGTGATAATGCTAATCTTTAGAGCTAACATTAGGAGTGTAACAAAAAGTGATTGGAATCGGAAAATCCATCCATCCATCCATCCATCCATCCATCCATCCATCCATCCATCCATCCATCCATCCATCCATCCATCCATCCATCCATCTATTCTGGTTTGCAAAGAAAGACTCAATTGTGAAGCCCTTTGAGATGTTTTTGTAATTACAGGCATTGTAAATAAATTTGACTTGACTTAATTCTGAGATGTGCTTGTCCATTTATGCCATAGGGACAATAAAAAAACTGTCCCTTTATCCAGGATTAACCCCCTACAGGTATTTATGTGTATATTTGTAGTCCTGTGTGTTAGTAAACAAACAAAAACATGCATTGTGTAACAATGGAAGGGAAAAGTTCGGAATCGTATGTACTATTCCCAAACACTGCAGGTAAGTTCATTGAAGAAAGCACATGGGGGGGAATTGCACCCCCACCCCTCAATAGCAGCCGTATAAGCCTTGCACCCCCACCCCTCAATAGCAGCCGCATAGGCCTGAGTAATGTCTGAACATACGGAGGTATGTAGTAGATTGGAGTAAACCAAGGGTGCCGCTTGATGGATGGATGTAGGTTCTGAAAAGCCACAGCTGCCTGGTTCTTCGTAGAAACAGCCACAAAGAAAAGTGGCAGTATGCATTTCAAGCATTGAGCATCCTCTTACTATTTCTGACTGGCATTCTGCAGGGTCAGGCAGAGTGTATGCTGCACCAAAAAAACAAACATCTGTGCAGTGTTGAAGCAATGTGAGGATGCTTTATTGACATATGCATTTTACTAAGGAAATACAGCTAAGCCTCAATGTTTTGCGGACTTGGGAATCGTGTTAACCCCAAAAGCCCGTTATTTAGAAAGTCTTGGAATGGGAGAAAAATTCAGAGCCATGCCTATGAGTGCATCGGGACATTGCAGAAGCGAATTACGTACTAAGTTACACGTGTTTGCATTTGGGGGATAACATCATTTTTCTGGTTAAAAATTAATACAATATAATTCACCATGTAGCTTTTGTTGGGTCGTTACCCGGCCTCTGCTTACTGCGGGTGGGTTTGTTCCATTGTGCAACCTTTATGTTATTGCTGTGGACCCTTTAAGAGAGATGGACAACAGGTTGACAGATGCTTTGCAGCGCCATGTTACTGAGGAACACGTTGCATAGTCAAGAGTAAAAACTGCCTCTAGTCTTTTCACAAGGAAATGTCTACAATATCGTTCATTTAAAATGCGACAAAAGAAAGACGGGGGGGGGGGGGGGTCCATGACCAAACTGCGCTAGACAGAAAGTTGCGTAGAATTGGCTCGAGTAGCCTTAATTTGAGAAAACTTCTGTATTTTCCCTCTAATAGTAACATGGACTGCTAGGTTAAAAACAATGCAATTACGGTTAAAAATTTAACTCAACTTCCTTGGTCAGTCCAATTTTAACCCAACTGTTTTTCAGGATTTACTAATCCACTAAATAAGCAAATAGTCCATGTGATTCACTACAGGCATGGCAACCGAAATTAATTCGAGCCAGCAAACTGCAACACAATTGATTACTCAATCACATTACTGATTAATATCGCTCCGCGTACTTGTTACTAAACAGAGTTCTGTAAACAATGTGCATTTGATCATTTGTGCACTCAAATTTGCCACCGACATCCACTAAATACTATTTGCTTGGCAACCTCAGGCAGAGGAGCTCGACTGCCCAAACATAAGAAAGCAGTGCGTGACAATGTGTTCCACTGTAGTATGAGTGGCGTAACAAGTGTGGAAGGGTTAGTGTGACTGGACAGTGTGAAGTTTAACACCCAGGACTGACTGCCGCGGTCATGTTTCATCAAATGATCACAACACGCAATGTCCCACAGAACTGTCCTTTGGTAAATTCTGACTGAAAGTGACTAGTCATAACAAAAAATCCCAAGTTTAGTGATGATGCAACAACAAGTAATACCTACTTGTTTGGTCTGACATCTGAGTTTAGTCACATAATGTTTTGCTGTTATAAAACTTATGCGTGTGTGGTTCTAATGATTTGAGTAAAAATTGATGAGTGATTTTGTAAAAAAAAAAAAAAGAATTTTTACGCTTGTGTATCACCAATGCTACTCCAGTGCGAAACCATTGCATTGTGTATTTGTTATTAATCAGTGATCGATTGGCAGATTATGACATTACAACCAATGACTGTTGTGTATAAAATGCCAAATATCTGTTAATCCAGTCCATTATTTAATGTACATATAGCAAACACACATTTCAAACTTGTTTCATGAATCCCTCATGCGAGGAGGTGCACAAGTTGTAGATATTTATATAAAAAATGCAGCTGAAACAAGCTAGAAATAGATTTTTTAAAAAAAACTAAAATATTTAATAAAAAGAGCACAAGTACAAGTTAACAGTGAATATTAGCTACTCAATAGTACTCTCTGCCAACAATCCGAACTCGGATCGGCGGCAAAATGCATGCCGCCTGCACCTCCCGCCCCAGCAATCTACAAAGTTCAGCAGAAGTAACGGATGCGGCTTTAGTGCGATGCTGCTAATAAATAAACAAGCTGCCATAAACATGAACTCCTTGGTGGAGGTCAAACATATTGTACCGTCCCATGACACAGAATACACGCGTATAAACACTCAAATCAAGTATGTTCGCAACACAAGTAGACAAACTCATGCTGGGATGCATCCGCTCTTGTGAAGAGCGGCGTACTCCATTTCACTTCTTCATAAACTTCCCGCAGTCGGCCGAAAACAACAAACACCAACAATCCTCTTGTAGCCCGTCAGTGACAGAAAAACATCCATTCTCGAATGAACCCGTTGTCCTCGGCCACCTCCTCTGCTGCCCCCCCCCCCCCTTCTTTCCTGGCCCATCCCGGCTTGCAGAAGGTGAAGCGGTACAAAGAAAAGGGATTTCAGCTTTTCCGATTCTTCCCTGGTTATTAAGTACCATTTGTCCCTACAGAGGGCTGTCCTTTCCATTAACCCAACTGATGCTCTTTTCTCATGGAAATCAGCCTGCTGTTGCCTCCTCCACCAGCAGCACTGGCGCTGCACACAGTGAGAGCAAAGAATTGTGGGGGATTTTTCAAAGACCTAAGACCTCCCTCCAGCTCAAAAGCAGCTACAGCTTACACACAAACATGCACTCACGTACACGCGCTTTTAGCACATCTGCCACGCACCATCCATTAATACGGGTGAGGTATCAAAAATGGCCGACTCACAAGCTTGCAAAGTTCCGCCTCCGACCACACGGGCCAGGCAAACAAGAGGCAAGTTAAATGAAGTTTACAGTTGTTTTTCTATTTGACCATAATGGTAAACACAGGTTAGCATTTGTCACATTTGTGTTTTTATATGAAAAAACATGTCCGTGCCTTCCTGGCATCTCTGGGCCTAACAAGGGACAAGGCAAAATACATAGAAGGAAATTTTCCAAATGACTGTTTCTTAATTTCACGAGAGATACATTTTTGGGGGAAAAAGAACCAAGCTTTTCCCATCCAAGCACTATCTATTCAAGCTTTTGCCACTGTTCCTCTTGGCCATAATAAAAGATCAGCAGTCGTTGGGCATGTGAATCATAGCATCATTTTAGGATTGGCTGTTGGTTGCCAGGTAAAGAGCAAGATCTTTGCACCTGATGAAACTGAACTAACAGTCAATCAATAAAGCCAAATATTCCCATCCACGCGCATGTACACTCCCCATGTACATATGTCACACCAAGACGTGAATGCCAGTTGAACATTGTTCTGTGACAATACACACGTATTATGTTATAGCCTGTTCTGACTGAAACCCCAAAATTTTATTTTTGCTTTTAATTCTTACTGGACAATTTGCAATGCAAATCGAGTCAGCCCTAATTTTAAAACAGATGAAGTTGTTGCTTGTAAAAATTCTATAGGAAGAAGAATTTTTTTTTTTTTTAAATTGGACAAGATCCTTTTTGAAAACTTTTCAGCCCTGCTATTACAACTAACTGTCATGTGTCGACATTTTTTTAAAGCTTAAGACCTTTGTTTTTAGATTCATGGATTCAATCCCCTTACAGACTTTTTTGAGAATCTGCAGGAACACTTGAGGTGTGACAACGACAACAAAGGCACTGTCTTGTGATAAAAACTCACTTCCATTTCCTTATTTTGTAGCTGCAGGCCTCAACGTGAGTGGAGCAAGTTAGAACAGCACTAACGGCCCTCATGCTTGGGCACCTTCACATAGAAAAGTATAGCATGTCAACATATTCTGCTAGTATTATTGTTTTCTCTTGCAAGCCATCGACCAATTACCTTATGAAGTCTTGCGGCTTGCTTTGAATTACTTGCAGATTAGATGGCTGTCTTAAATCCCTCGACTTCACATCAAAAGATTGGGCACTTTATGGAAACGACAACAAGTTGCACATTCTGTCGACAGGCCGGAGCAAGTGTGAGCACATACTTGAGGCAAATGACGGCCATTCATGACTGCAGTTGCAAAATAGTAAACCTCTATTTCCCCGAGAAAGGGGTCGAGCTAAATAGAGAAACATTAAAGGGGGAAGCCTGTTTTCTGATTGTTTGTGGAATATGAATTCAATGAAAATCCGCCTGTTTTCATCCATCTCCATTTCGCCACTCGCTGTCGACTAAAAATGACATCACAGTTTCCAGGTCTCAATTCCCAAGCAATCACGGCTCACCAGTTTTCTGAAGGTGAAATGTGATTGGTGGAATTGACCACCGACATGCCTTCCATTGTGGAAGCAGGGCCTGGAGACTCTGAGGTGGACTCTCCAGTCTCTGGGGTCGAAGTCACTGAAGTAGTTAAAAAAAACTCCTTGGAGGCAAGGCCCCTGGGGTGGATGAGATCTGCCCGGAGTTCTTAAAGGCTCAGGATGTTGTGGGGCTGTCCTGGCTGACACGCCTCTACAGCATTGCGTGGACATCAGGGACGGTGCCTCTGGATTGGCAGACTGGGGTGGTGGTTCCCTTCTTTAAGAAGGGGGACCGGAGGGTGTGTTAAAACTACAGAAGAATCACACTCCTCAGCCTCCCTGGTAAGGTCTATTCAGGGGTGCTGGAGAGGAGAGTCCGTCGGGAGGTCGAATCTCGGATTCAGGAGGAGCAGTGTGGCTTTCGTCCTGGCCGTGGAAAAGTGGACCAGCTCTATACCCTCGGCATGATCCTCGAGGGTGCATGGCTCAACCAGTTCACGTGTGTTTTGTGGACTTGGAGAAGACCGTGTCCCTCGTAAAGTTCTGTGGGGGGATGCTTGGGGAGTATGGGGTGCCTAACCAACTGATAAGGGCGGTTCAGTCCCTGTATCATCGATGCCAGAGTTTAGTCCGCATTTCCGACAATAAATCGGATTCGTTCCCAGTGAGGGTTGGACTGGGCTGTCCTTTGTCACCGATTCTGTTCATAACTTTTATGGACAGAATTCCTCGGCACAGCCGAGGTGTTGAGGGTGTCTGGTTTGGGGACCTCAGTATTGCAGCTCTGCTTTTTGCAGACGACGTGGTGTTGTTGGCGTCTTCAAGCCGTGATCTCCAGCTCTCACTGGAGCGGTACGCAGCCGAGTGTGAAGCAGTCGGGATAAGGATCAGCACCTCCAAATCTGAGTCCATGGTCCTCGGTCGGAAAAGGGTAGAATGCCCTCTCCAGATCGGGGATGAGATCCTGCCCCAAGTGGCGGAGTTCAAACATCTTTGGGTCTTGTTCACGAGTGAGACAACTGTGATGTCATTTTCAGTCAACACCAAGGAGCAAAATGGCCAAGGAGCAAAATGGCCGCCCCTCGAGATGGATAAAAACAGCTTAATTTTGCTTCTCAACCCGTATTCCACAAATGCAATATTAATCAGAATGCCATGTGTAGACTAGTGGAGGCACAGACAACATATTATTGCAAATAAAATGTTTGTGTCGACTCTCCTTTAAGTAATTGATACCTCCACAAAAAAGTTTGAACTTGCCCATATATATTGCTCATGTATGCTCTATATTTGTTAGATTCAACTTTTTAATAAGTGCAGCAGGGCAAAAAGATACAGTACACATGCAAAGACTCTCCATAACTGATTTAGCCAATCAGAGCGTCGCTATTATTTTTCTAGTCGTTGATTGACGGTTGTCTTCCGTCAGCGAATGCACAGCGTGCTGCCCACCTGGTGGTCACTTCCGTATTTCCCAAGCTGTAATGTAACATCAGCGGAGTGTCATCCTGACATTTTTGTGCACGGCAGTTCCGAAACAACATTGATGGAGCTCACCCAGGTATACAAAAGAAGAAACAAAGCCACCCAGCAACAACTGCTCATAGCCGTACAACAACAACAACAACATAGAAGGGGTGAAACCATGATAATGGGTAATGTACTGCAGTGCCCAAATTTGCCATTCTTTTACAAATATGACACCCTGATTTCAACCTTGAAATTGGATATTGCTGCAACATCATCATCGTCGTCATCATTGTGAGTACACGTTGTAATTTGTAGAATATCTTTGTCATCCATTGATCTTTTTCTTTCTTCATGTATTATGCATGTTTACATATGTTTGCATTGCTTTATATATGTGTTTATAGATATTAAAAACTAAATTGAAGTCCCATAAATGCAACATGCCTTGGGTTAGGGCAGTGCTTCTCAATTATTTTCTGTTACGCCCCCCCCCTAGCAAGAAGAAAACTATTCGCGCCCCCCCTTCCCCACCGTGACTATCCTAACTTGTCTTGTAAGTCGTAAAATGTTGCACTGTCGCAAACGTCACAGAAGTAACAATGAGAGCGCCACTGCCCCCTGCTGTGAAGATTCGCAATTACACTTTATTCTCGTACTGCCAAAAAAAAAAGCCTGTTCCCCAGGGTCACACGCGCCCCCCCAGGAATAGCACCGCGCCCCCCAAAGGGGGCGCGCCCCACTATTTGAGAAGCACTGGGTTAGGGACATGGATTTTATTGACTGCAGGGCGATGGAGGGGGATTTGCTCTACTGTACTTTCATGACACCAATAACTACTTTGCTTTTACAAGAGTCTTTAATGCCATCTTGTGGCATCTTGGTAAATTTCAGAAAGAGCACAAAAAATAAGTGAGTTTTTCATGAATAGTGGAACTTGTGAGCAACTCCAATTAAGCAGTGATTTTACAGTACAGGAGTGAAATACATAAATTCAACTAAACATAAGGGTATTTTATTTTATGTGTGAAATGACCACTGGCAATGTGTTAGACACTCCACTTGTTCTACTTCAAGAAAATACAAACGCGGTCGCGCACACGCGCGCGCACGCGCAGGCCAAAGGAACAAAAACATCCGAGGAGCCACAAACATGACATAAGCCACGAGGAGGGCAGTTACATACGTGTGGTCGACACATCTCCAAGCTTAATGAGCGACGTGACAAATGAACGCACCATCGCCGCAAAATACATGAAAACCAGCAGTTTAATTCCCGGGCACCAACAAGACCCAATTAAGATCTACTTTCAACATTTATACACCCTCCCATAATTTCGAAAACGCACGGAGGGACCTTACATTCCCAAAATGGTCTGAAACTCAACGACTTGCTCTAAAATAAAAGAGCGCTAGTGACGTGCACAAAAGTGTCGCGATCATTTTTTAGCGACTATTTGTAGCGCTGTTAAATGTCTAATCGCACGCACACAGAGAAGTACGCCACAAATGACGCAAAGGCCAATGGCGCTTATTTAGTAATACCAACACATCCACAACAAGGCAAGCGTCGCGCAAGTCGAAGTGCACGTCAGCTGGACGCCGTCAAAGTTGCGTAAAAGGTGTCCCAAACACACACACGAGCACAACAACGTGCAAACACAATATGCGAAGGAGGGGAGGGGGGAGGAAAAAAAAGAAGCAGTTTACCCACCAAAAAGTTTCCAGCACTGCATTAGTCAACTTTCACTTGGAGCCCAGGGAAGCGTCCATCCCGAGTAGAAAGCCACCGTGGGAGAGACCCACGCCACCAACTCCACGCACGCTCTTCGATGTCTTCTTTGCTTGTTTTTAAACAATTTATACGATTTTTTCCCTCCCAATAATTTAGATATTCGGGACCTGGGAGTGAGTGTGTGTGTGTGGCTCTCTTCAGGCTGCAGCCGAGTTCGGGGGCGGTAAGCATTGTGGGAGTGTGACGTCAGGGCACTTTCACAAACTTTTTTTTCACTCGGGGCCAGATTACTGTGAGTTGTTTTTTTTAACACCCACCCGCAGCCAAGGTCTAATCGGTTAAAATACCTGTACATTGGCTCGGCATTATTTTTCTAAATAATACATCTCTCATAAATTGGCAGATTTAAAGCTCAAGACAAAACAATATTAAATTAGAATTCATTGTAAAAATCATTTGACTTTAGAACGCAGTCCATCCAAATGCAACAATTTCTAAATGTTCAATTACGTTCCATTAACCATTGCACAACTGTCACTCGCCAATGACAAGCATGTGCTCAACTTCTCAGCAAACAATCTCCTTGTGCGTCAGATAAAAAGAAGTATTTCACATTTACATATGAATGTTTGATAAGGAAGTTCACAGTTCGGAACATATTCATTATAGGACCATTTTATAATTGTATACGTCATCATTTAAAATAAATTCAAATGTGCAATTAGCAACTGGTGTAACAGGCTGAAATTCAACTTTAAAAAACAACAAAAAACATGCAATCACATACCTACACATTGACTTTACATTCTATCTTAAATTATATGACTAATAAAATACCCAAATAGGCTTAAAGTCAGAGTGCAGCAAAATTACATTCAATAAAATTGCTGCCATTTGAGTGGATTACGCTGACATCTGAAATTATTGAATGAAAACATTCACATAAGCTTTCTGACATAATAATAATAATAATAATAATAATAATAATAATAATAATAATAATAATAATTATTATTATTATTATTATTATTATTATTATTATTATTATTATTATTATTATTATTATTATTATTATTATATAATAACCAATTATTTTTTCATGTATAATATTTATTTATTATATCATAAATAATTTCGGACATACATATATATATATATATATATATATATATATATATATAATGAATAATAAATGTAGTATAATTAGTAAACCTACTTTTTCACACTTTGCCTGTAATTCGTTCCTCAGTGCGTGTATGTGCATGGGTCGTGCGACTTGTGTTGTAGCGGGGGTGAAAGAATTACTTCCAGGGCACATCAACTCGTTTCCTCGTCACCCCCTCCTCCCCCCCCAAAGCCCACCACAGGCTCATGGAGCCCGCGGGGGGAACATGTTTGTGCAGCCAGGGAGCGCGGCGGTAGGGGGGAATCGACCCTGATGCCTTCAGGTTCCTCAAGTTATACGCAAATATATTCCCTTTATTATAAACATCCAAGCATTTTCGTGAACAATTGCACCCACCTGTGATTTATATGGCCATTTGTATTTTTCAACACGTTAGACACGAATAACCTAGTCTATACTGCGTTTAGAATCTCATTTGATTTGCAATACTTTCTCATGTATATATTATAACCCTAAACCTAAATATTTGGTGGAGTTAGACACTTTCATATTCCTTCTAGTCAGAGTCTGAATAATCAATATATTCGTTTGATGTTTCGCTGATTATACTGGGTTGTTTTTTTCTTCCAAAAGTCATAATAAAATTTCACATCTCCGATTGTTATTGAAGGCACCGTAGGCCTATTTCTCTAGTGGACACGCCCCCAAAACGCAACAGTCGTACCTGATGTTGGCTCTCACTTCTGCTTTTTCTAGTAATCGGGTGAAAATAGTGACCGCAGTCACTTTTTGGGAACTAAAATGTACAGGTAGTGTTTTAATAAATAATTTCTGTATTTCAGCTTATAGAGGGGTTGCTGATTTTGTTGTTGCAGGTTTTAATCAGAATAGTAGTGTAAAGTTTTCGTTTCAAGGAGTAAATCAAATGAAAAGGCGTCTTCAGTTACTACAACAAGCAACGACGAAATTCGGAGGAAGTTAGTTTGATTGTTTTCATAACAATTTTGCAATAAAATGTCGTTTTAAACAAACTATTTTTACTTACTTAAAATCTAAGTACAATTTAAAGTTTAACACTGGAGTGTGTTAGATTGTGTTTTAATTATTATACACTCAATTAAAAGTGACAGATGTGAGATTGTGTTTTAATTATTAAACGCTCAATTAAAAGTGACAGATTTTTATCATTTGAAATTCTTGTGACACTTTTCCCCTACAAATGAATATTGACAGAGTCTGTGCACTGAAATATAAAGAGTAGGGGATAAAAGTTCAAATGGCAAGTAAAACCGTCTTGCTCATTTTAGGAACTCAATATAATGACATCATTTGATGTTTATTCTAAAATACCTTTTTGCAATAAGGGTTTTGTTTGTTTGTTTTCTAAGAAATGATTAAAAACAGATGAAAAGACATTAAATGTATTAACCTATTTTAAAACCAAACAGATGAAGAGGAAGGTTTCTGATATTAAAGGAATTTCACACAACTTTTAAAAAAACAAAACAGTGACTAATGCATTTGGATAACAAAAAGTCACGTCTAAAATTTGCAAAGGCTTATGAACAACATTTTATAGTCAACTCTTGGCACTGATTTCTGCCTCTAGTCAAGTTGCACATGCACATTCTTTTTCATTTGGCCGAGCAGTCCTCCAGGACAAAATTGTTCTTACATGATAAACAATATACACCTCTTGCAAATGTCTGACTTTAATTGTTACTATTTGTTCATTAATGATCTACCGAGACATGAAGAAATTTGTTGGGAAAAAAGTGCTGTCAGAAACACTTTAGAATGGCTCCAAATCATTAACCGCTGTTTTAAATACTTTTAAATAGGTTTCTGAATATTATTTAATATATCCTTCCATGTTGGAGGTAACAAACAATTCTTGACAAGAAAAATGCCAGCTTGTTGGCAGCGTGGTTTGACCCTACTGATGTACCCTACTGAAAGCGAGCCCTCAAGGTACAACTGCAGTATATATTTTGTGTGTGTTGCACACCACATGGAAAATTAGATTACAGACACGTCAGCATGCAAGGAGAGATGTCAGAGTGCAGGAGAATGCAAGAAGTGGGGCACCTCTTGAGCTATATTGAGTTCTTGTGCTAGTTGGTTTTTTTTTTCCTTGTCAACACCCGCTGCTTTGAAAGCCTAAAACATGAATGTCATTCTAGTGATTTTTACCAAGCATTTTGATTTTATTTATTTTTTCAGTCATTGCGTTTCTGGATAAACACGTTAGTCATGATAAAAATATTGCCTCGTGGCGAGAAGTTTTTCCCCCCCCTGTTCTCCTTTTGCTTGGGTATCTTCTCCTTGTTTAACAACCCTTGGCTACAGATTGAACTGCAATGTAATGACTGACTTCCTTTTCTTCCTCACTCCAGCTTCCACAGAAGCTCCTTCCCTCCCTCACCTTTTCACGGATGACAACCTCATCCGTCGTGATGACTTCCTGTAAGAAAAGCTTTGACATTGGCGTCTGCTCAAGGTAACTCGTCCTCTTGTGTCATTTCAACTCACCTTTGTCCTCACACCTCCTTCCTGCACTCACTTAAGTGTCATTTCAAACACAGGTGCACGTCGCCACACTTCAGCCACTCCTTCACTCCAATTAGTTCACATCTGGAGTTTGTTTGCACGCCAGCGAAATAACCCGCACTCCCCTCGAAACGATAATGATGATGTGTGTGTGTGTTTTTACCAGTTGTGTTTTGTAAAACAGATGGGTTGTTTGCTTCAGAGTAGACTGTACGATTAACAGCCACCAAATGTTGGGAAAATGCTACAAGATCAGGGATGGAATACTGCTATCGTTGCACATACACTAAATGGGCACAAGTATTGGAATACATTCTATCGATATGACGGGAAAAGTGAGAAAAAAGTGGTGGTTCCCTGTATGAATTGTCAACAGTTTCCACACTTCTGGGAAGTCTCTCTGCAAGATCTTGGAGTGTGTCTGTGGGAATTTTTGTTTGGTCAATGTTAGCTGTTGAACATAAGAGAAGGCTTGCACAGGCCTTGCTTTGTACATTGAGAAAAGAAAAGGCCATCCTTAAACTGATCCCATAAAATTGGACACATTTATCCGTCCATTCTGTGTACCACTTGCCTTGTTCAGTGTCGCAAGAGCCTTTCCCAGATGACTTCAGGCAAAAGGTCAACTACACACCAATAGGTCATAAGTCAACCACAGGCTATGCAGACACTCATTCATTCACACTGTTGCAATGCTGCATAGAAGCCTTAAAATGAACCAATTGACAGGATTAGCATACATTTATCAAAATATCTCGGTAAAATGAAGATCTAAGACCCAAGGACAACTGAGGGCTACAGTCCATAATTTCAATTCATTGGTTAAAAGTTAGTTTACTGTGATTGGATGGCATCTAGCCCAGTGTGTCAGCTGGCAAAGGCCCCAGCTTACCCATGACCCGAATGTGGATAAGCAGTTAAATGGTGGATAAATAGAAATAACCTCAACAAAAATAAAACATGACTCATGGTGTTCAGTATATATAATGCTTCAGTACAAAATGTACGATAGGAATGTTTTATTTGTGTTTTTTAACAATTCAATTGTGATTTCTTTGTGCAGTAAGGTAAAATAGTGGTTAGCATATTTCTGTCGCATTTGAGAAGCCCAGGGTTCATATCTTGTTTGAATTTAAGTTCCTTTAAGTTCGACCAAACCCACTCACACTTTAAACAGTAGAACTGACCCTTCCCCAGACCAGCCTTATGCAAAAGGTAAATGCATACTGTGGTCTAATCTAATGGCTGCCGATGTACCAAGTGGATGCTGATCAGCTGAGATCTATCTTAGCCCAGCATGGTCTGTTCTATGATGAGGTGGACCATCAGGTTTCATCGGAGGCTCTGCAGCATGTTGATAAGGATGGGTGGAACATGTGCACTGCAGGTTTTAGTCCAGCTGAGTCACTGAAACGCCGCCTGCTGGACGATAGACGACAAGACCAGATCACCATTGAAGCTAAAAATAGCTTTCTTTTTAGACCACTAAAAAAAGACATTGCATAGTGCCATGTTAGCGTCTATATCCGTCTAGCTAGCCTGTAACTCATTAATTTCAACATTTGTTTTGCGCCTGGGCTCCCACTGTTGTGAAAGGCAATTTCAATTGTTGTTTCTGTTGTAACAGTGCCTTGAAAGGCGCCTTATAAATAAAATGTATTATTATTATTATTATTATTATTATTATTATTATTATTATTATTATTATTATTATTATTATTATTATTATTATTATTATTATTATTATTATTATTAAATAAAACAAAACTGTGGTAAATATAATTTTAAAAAATGGGCAGGAATTGAGTCGAGCAATTTAGAATTGAGCTAGAAAGGACAGGCTCCTGCAAATTTGTAAATTGTTTCGTCCAATCATCAGCCCACCAAAGAACAGCAAATGTGGAAATAACTTTGTGCATGCTGCTCATCCAGCCAAATGGGCACCTTTTAACAGAATAAAGTGTATTAGGGAAAAAACGTTATAGCAGAAAAGTACTGAACAATGAAATGTGTATGTTAATAAATGCAATTTAAGTACTATAGACTATAATTCAGAAGAATGAATTGTTTGCATATGTTTTATTGTCATTGGGTCACCTGAAGAAAACTGCCCTCCAAACTCCATTCATAGAAGGCTGAGAGTTATGTCTCGCTGCATTGTCATCACTGCTGTCATCTCAAACAATGAAAAACTGCGTTGCAAGAAAGAAAGGAAACAACAGCCAGCTGCCGAGCGTCAAAACGAGATTTACTGAATGCAAAGAGAGAGTGGAAATAGTTTCAACACTGGATTGTCACGGATTGCATTCAAATGCTTTCAAGTCAAATGATAATAACTGTTTTCTGAAATATAATTCATTCATATACATGTAATATAGAAATTGTATTGTATTATTTGATTAAAATTCAGAATAAATAACTCAAATAATTGATATTTAAATCAAAGTTTTAATAAATAATTGGTAATATGATAATAAAGGTTGCATAAACCTGAATACATCGCAAAAAGTTAAAATATGCAAAACATGTTTGCCAGGGTTTTATTGTGAATTGAATTTACAACAGAACCAGCAGTATGCTTTCTGTCCTGTAGGTGGAAGCACATGCTTTAATAGTCTTCACGCCAATAAACGAAGAAGGAAACGTGTGCGCACTGCATTCTGGGATATGTTATGAATTACGATGGCGGTGTGGGGTCTACCGTCTCACGCCTTCACGCTGACTTGTTTTCTTTGTTCAGTCTTGCAACAAACTTGTCGGACCACCGCCAAAGAACTGAAGTGGGACGATAATGGATATGTGTTGTACTGTCCGTGCATGGGTAATTAACACTTTTTTCCCAAGGCATTTATTATAACCAGAAACCATATTCGTTGCACTAAATCGTTCATTGTAGCTCCACCGTGCATAAGATCACGTTCAGCGAAGAGAAAACCAAAACACGCCACAAACATTGAAAGGTGTCCCTGTGTTCAGGTCGCTTTGGGAACCAGGCAGACCACTTCCTGGGTTCTCTGGCTTTTGCCAAGATGTTAAACCGAACCCTGGCAGTCCCCCCGTGGATCGTTTATCGCCACCACAGACCGCCTGCCACCAATGTAAGTTTGTCTCTCATTGCCCTATGGCCATTCCACTCAAAAGGCAACATGAAAAAACAAGAAATGGACTTGTTCCCCCTGGAATCATTGTCTATCGCCCGCAATTGGGATTTTTACTTGCTTTGTTTAATAACCTTTGCGGTGCATTGACATTCAAGAACAGTTGAAGAATGTCCTCGAGCATATCTTTTAAAAGGCCATGTCAATTTTACTTACTTGGGCTCCGGGCCATCTACTTGGGTCATCCTAGTATAAAGTTGTTAAATCCTCCCTGTGCATAATTTTATGAGGTTTACGATCTGGAATTTTTCTCGACTATTCATTCAGGTCCATGTTCCCTATAGTGAGTTCTTCAAACTTGAGGCCCTGTCGGCCTATCATCGCGTGGTGGCTTTGGAGGTCTTCATGAAGGAACTGGCTGAGAAACACTGGCCCAGAGGACAGAGGAAAGCCTACTGCTTTGAGGCAGCGGCTCAGCGGAGTGCAGATAAACGATCTTGTCCCATGAAGGTACAGTGGATGTGTGAGTGTGTGGGAGGAAGGATAAAGAGTAGGATGGTACACACTTAGATAAATCACCCCAAGTCTTAAAAGAGTTTTTCTATGTGAGCGTTAACACATGACGATCATGTGCAATTGAGATGACAAAAAAATACACCACACATTTGCGTCCAACTCAAGTTTTTTTTTTCCTCATGAGGTTATCTTGAGTTGTGATGAACATCAATTGAATCCTAAGTGAAGAGTCTTGTTCCCCACTCAGAAGAACTATAGATTTTGGCGTAAATATGGCATTTTGTGAAATGGTATCAAACGCTTCCCTCTAGTGGCAACAAGCTACCAGTTTGGTATTTTTCATTGTACGTAGTCGGTTTTTATTTCGGTAGTTTTAAACTAGTTGTTCGATTTTAGTATTTTAATATGTTGTATTGGCCGAGTGCAAGAAAAAAGTCAGAATATTGTTGAATAAAGACAACAACTGTTGTCAAAGAAATATTTGACCTTCCTGGATGGTTCTGGTCTTTTCAGGATGGGAATCCATTTGGCCAGTTCTGGGATTATGTCGGCGTGGAATTTGACGAGTCGGTGTTATTTAGCGGGATTTCTTTCAGTGCTTACCACCAGCAGCAGTGGATGAAGAAGTGAGTATGACTTTTTTTAATTTAACTTTAGAATTTTTTTTTGGTTGGGGCAAAAGTGAGTGAGTGACTTGACTGCAGCTCGCATGCATTCAGCAAGTTTGAAGGACAAGGATGAAGTTGAGCTATGCCTTCTTTAATAAGCAAATCTTCCACAGTGTATACTTGTAAAACAATCTTTTATTTTTATTTTTTAATATAAATCTTATAATCTTTTATTTAAAATTTTTATTTTCCTCATCTTCGAGCATGAAAATTAGTGAAATGTTCAATCCCATGTTATATGTTTTAGTTTTCTGTTAATTTATGATAAAGATTTCTATTCAAAGGCTGAACTTAAACTATATATGAGGAAGCTCCACGTGCGTTTTTGACTGAGTTTGTAAACATTCCAATACAACCGCCAGGTTCCCAGCCAACGAGCACCCGGTCCTGGCCCTGCCCGGAGCTCCTGCCCAGTTCCCGGTGGTGGAGGAGCACGTTAGCCTGCAACGTTTCGTAGTGTGGTCAAACAAGATGGCGGCAGAGGGACAGGAGCACATCGCTGCCCTCCTGACTCGGCCCTATGTTGGTGTTCACTTGAGGATTGGCAGTGACTGGGTAAGATGTGGTTAGACATGAGCCTCCCACGAGCATCAAACAAAATCGATTCAGTGTCCTTTTAAAAAAATAAGCTGAGAGTTGTGCCATCTAGTTCATCTTCTCATAGTCAGCCTTTGTTTACACACGGCCAGGCATATTTTTTTCAGGTTGTTAAGGATAATTTTGTATGTGAGAATTTTTCATGCATCAACCATGCCTTTTGTCATTCCACCATCCTGCTATATTCTTTCTTAAAGCAAAACGCCTGCAAATTGCTGAAGAGCGGCGATGCCGGGCCTCATTTCATGGCCTCCCCTCAGTGCGTGGGCTACAAGCGACAGACGGCGCTTCCCCTCACCACCACCATGTGCCTGCCTGACCTGGCCGAGATCCGCAGGGCCGTCAAGCTGTGGGTGGAAAAGACCTCGGCTCGCTCCGTCTACATCGCCACTGATTCGGAGTCCCACAGCGGGGACATTGAGAAGCTCTTTAAGGGCAAGGTGATGAAACTGTTTGACAAGTCACTCAAATTGCTCCTGGCTTGTCCGTCCCACTGTAACAATTTTAAAATGTTAGAAAGTAGCTGATAATGTTCAACGGTTGAGATTCTGAATTCCTCTCGAAACGAGGCATATAAGGCATTTTTTCTCCCACAATTTAAAACAGATACCGAGGGATAGTTAGAAAATGTGGTTTTCTCGCTGCAGGTTAAAGTGGTGAGCCTGCAACCTGACTCTCCCCAACTGGACCTGTACATTTTAGCCCAAGCGGACCACTTTATTGGGAACTGCGTCTCATCCTTTACTGCCTTTGTCAAGAGAGAAAGGGACATGCACAACCTCCCCTCCTCCTTTTTTGGCATGGACCAACCCAGGCACGGTGAACCAGTCTGCACCGGCACACAAACTACCTCAGAGATGGTACGGCAACACAGCTTGGACGAACAATATTGCGGAAATCCCGAATCGCCTCCGTCCTCCAGCTGCAGTAAAGACGTGAACTAAGTACAGTGGCTGAGATAACTAAAAAGAGAAAACACTACTACAAGTAGCCACGAAACAAGTGGAAATTTCTGCAAACGGCCACAACAGACGTTAAAGACAAGGTGATGCAAATGGTGCCGCTATTTTTAGTGGCTAGCATGTTTTAGTGTAATGCCATATAGAACTCTAAAGATGGAGCGAAGGAGCTAGGATTAGCAAAACAATTCAAACTGAATTTTGTATCAGACACAGTGATGAAGGAGTTAAGCACCGTTTGCGGTCATGTACACTATGTGCCATATTGAATGCTTTCATATGAGAGAAGATGATGCGCAGAGGCGACAAGGAGCCATATGCTGCAGCAAAGATTAGTTAGGACTTTCCAATAAACAATAAAGACTAGCTAATGCCACTTTGTCGTCTTTGTTGTTGCCATAGCAACCATGCACACAAGTAAATTTTGGCCTCTTGTAGTTGACAGTGCGTATGGCAGAGCTTCAAGATCCATTGATCTGATTCAAGTATTGGATTTGTCTATTCGACTTGGTTCTGAGGATCATGTTTTGTCGTTTATTAAAAAAGTGACACATTGTACAATAATAGTCTTTGTTTTATCCCTTTCTAACATTTGGGATGTTTGAAATGCTCAAAGTAGTATTTCAATATACCTGCACAAGCTGTTAATGAGATCCAGTCAATTCTGACTTAAGAAAAAATAATATATAAATAATAAAGCTCAGTTGTGGTCGACACTATCAAAAAGGTGTTAATTTAGCACACACGCACACAACTGGCCTGAACGTTTTACAATCAATTGCTATTTAATATATAATGTTAACGTTTTAAATTTTCCCACGCTATGCTTATGTATTGAGATGCATGTAGAAATACTGTAAGAAATAAAAACGTAACAACCATAGTACATATAAGGCCACTAGATGGCGGCCTAAACTCAGACGTTTCGTTCATGTGTGTGCGCGTGCTTGCGCGCGCGCGAGGTGCGTGCGCGTGTGTGCGAGCGTGTATGTGTTTAAACTATTATTTCTTCATACCACCTTCAGTATCCTAATTTCAGTCAGCACAAAATTTCATACCATCATATCTATATTTTGGATTGCTAGATTTGATTACGTATTGATTGATTTACTTAGTATTGTCCACACTATAGCCGCCGCTGTCTGAAGTCTTGCTGTGGGCTCGTCTGGAGACGCTGGGGACCTCCACATCAAATATTTATCCCCTACAAACTCAAGGCTTAAATAATTCTCAAAGAAGTGCGCCCACAGCGAGCCCCTTTCATCCCAGGCAGACAGCATACCTGGACAATGGAAGCAAGGGAGCGTCAAGAAGTTGCGGGTGGGCGGGGCGTTGCCGTGGATACACGGACCAAAACATAGCAAGTGCTTTGCGTGAATTTACGTGGCAAAGGAAAGGCATCGACCCTAGAAAGAAAATACAATGTAGAAGACAGCAGTGATACCCCAATTAAGCATTTTTTGTCTGTCTGTCTGTCTGTCTAATTTGCTTTTTTCTGAATGTCCTCTTAATTGATTTCTTCTGTCCTTCCTTGATTCTTTTTAGTTCCCTTTCTAGGTTTATTTCTAAAATACACAATTTCATAATTTCATAGTAATTAATTGCCCACCTGACCAGTATAAATGAGCACCGGACCTTTTTTACAGGTATTAAAAAGAACAATTGGCTGAGTGTGATGCCACACGGTCAAGTGACACAAATACCTTAGTTTGACATGTTTTAACAATTTAATAAAAAAGGTTTGCTTTCCGTCCCTGACAGTCATTTCACATTCAGCACACGTGGATGATATATCTTTCCTATAAGAATATATCCTATATTCTTTCTGTAACCCCTGTGGATGTGACAGGGAATGACTTTGCCCCCTCTGGTGAGTTTGTGGCAGGTGGCGTGTCACATAACATGCCCGCCCTGTCCTGCCATGCCCCTGCAGATAAGAGCTCAGCGTGGAGAATCAGACAACGGCGAGCTGGAGGGAATGAGCCATGAAGGAAATGGGAGGTGATTATCTTTTATTGTCAGACGGGGGACTAAGTGTGCAAATGACGACTTGTAAGGGTGGGCATCTGGGGTGCTTAGAAGAGCAGCGTGTGATGCTCAAGCTGTCGCGGCATCCTGCTGATTGGCCTGCCGGTAATTAACATCTGCATATGCAAATGAGGGATTCAGTTTGGGAAATTTGCCAGGAGGATTGCTCACCTGCGCTCTGAAACCAGAAGCTCGTGGGTTTTGATGTGCACACACACAAGATTTGTGTTTCCAGACCTTTATTGAGCTCAGGCTTTTGTTTAACATTTGAATAATCTCCTGACACGCCAATAAAGAAAAATGTTGCAAAAAGTGTTACTCTTGATATCAACATTATTCATGCTAAACAAATAACGTGTTCAGGATTAATTAAGCAAAGATGGATACATTTTGTAGGCGGCACGGTGGACACTGGTTAGCACATCTGACTCACAGGTCAGAGGGTGTGTGTTCAATACCACATCTGGCTCTCCCCGTGTGGAGTTTGCATGTTCTCCCGATGCACTCCGGTTTCCTCCCACATTCCCAGAACAGGCTGATTAAGCACTCCTGAGTGCGGATGTTTGTCTCTGTGTGCCCTGTGATTGGCTGGCAACCGATTCAGGATGACCCCCGCCTACTGCCAGATGACTGCTGGGATAGGCTCCGGCATGCCCGCGACCCCCGTGAGAACAAGCGGTACAGATAATGGATGGATGGATAACTTATCAATGTAAACATCTATCAGTTTCTGTATCAAAAGTGACGTTAAAATATCAAATGTACTTAAGTTTTGGAAGTGAAAGTATCTTTAAAAAGTGAGTGTTTAGAAATGTGATTTTTTTTGAGGGGAGACTTTTTCTTAGATTTATTTCATTTCAGTGGTGTTCAGTAGGTGTTTGCTAATGACCAAAGTTACCCAGCACACGTTCACCCGGCCATCTTGCTGGCCATATGCCGAAACCAACCCATCATAATCAAAAAATGTTAACATTTTGACTAGGATTAATGAAAACTAATTTAACATATGCTTTTTCAGAAAACATGGAGAATTTTTGAGAAGTGGCCATGAGAGAAACTTCATTCAGTATTTCTGTTAACACCCGTGGTTGTGTCACGTGATTCTCATTACCACTACAACAAAGTTCTCCATTGTAGTTGTTTTGGTCGTTTTCTGCTTCTGGCAGGCGGTGTTGTGTGAGCAGCAGAGTCAGCGGCAGGTACTTTCATCTTGTCAGCGCTCTGCATGGGTAATTTGCATGCCTCGCTCTGGACGGACAGAGCCACTCGTGCGCTTTGTGTTTTGTGTCCAAATGGCAAAGACTGATTCATAACAAGTAACTAAAATGATTAAGGGAAGTGTGATGGAGTAAAATTGGCCTCCACAATGTACTGTAGCAGAAATGCAAATTCACAAAAAAGCACAGATAAGTATTTGACTCTGTTACAAGACTAAATAGAACTGTACTTCTTCAACCACCCAACTCTCTGTCTTAAGTTAGGTGACAGGAACACTAGGAGTCCATCAGTCAATCTGACTCATTTGCATAACAGGTCGTCGGAACGAGTCCGAGCGAGCAAGCGAGACGGCGATTGTCACGCTTGCCCGCTGAAAGGTCAGTGGAGCTCAGCAGAGCACAAATCGCTGTCAGCAAATGTCAGAGGAAAAGTTTCTGTCCGCTTGTATGCATTATGGAAACATTTAATGAATGCCGCCAGCACCGTTTACTGTCACAAGATTTTGTGATGTTGCTGCTTACGTCAGCGGCTCCAAGTTGTTACCAAGGAGAGAAAGCAGACTTCTATTCAAAGCAGAGAGACTCCAACACTTGTAGGAATTAAGGAAGTTTATTGATTTTAGTTTGGTTTACTTCTTTTTTTCACTTGCAAAACAAATCACTATAGCATATATGTAAATACAAATATTTGTCTTTATGGAGCATGCAATTGATTGAGAACCAGTCCTGGGTGTTCCGTACTTCTCACTCACAGTGAACTGGGATACTGGTAATGAGGATAAGCGCTGGAGAAATTGGATAGATGGAAATCAAACTTGGTGTTCCCACCAAGCCAACATAATTAATTTGAAATTTGCTCCGTAATCCAGCCTGAGTATCCAACCAAGAATAAATGGGAACAGGAATGTCATCCTTATGCAAGTGACTGCTTGTAAAGGCATTACAGGGTGTTAAATCCCCCATGGATTTCAAATGGTCTCAGTGGTACAGGATTAGAAGCAAAAGGGGATTAGACCCCCCACCTCCTCTTGTGGAAATATAAGAGAGGCGGGAGAAAAGAAATCAAGATATACTAGAATACATAGGGTTGGCAAGCTACATGTCTGGTATTTTATTAGGTAGATTCCCATCTATGTCTGTCTATACATATGTACGTATGTCTATACATGTATGTATGTATGTATGTATGTATGTATGTATGTATGTATGTATGTATGTATGTATGTATGTATGTACGTATGTCTATACATGTATGTATGTATGTATGTATGTATGTATGTATGTATGTACGTACGTATGTATGTATGTCTATACATGTATGTATGTCTATACATGTATGTATGTATGTATGTATGTATGTATGTATGTATGTATGTATGTATGTATGTATGTATGTATGTATGTATGTATGTATGTATGTATGTATGTATGTATGTATGTATGTATGTATGTATGTATGTATGTATGTCAAAGTCTGCTTTATTCTCAATTTCTTCACATGCCAAGACACACAAAGAAATCGAAATTACGTTCCCACGGTGACAAGACATAGTACACAATATACATACAAGGAAACAACACAAAAAAATAAAAACAAGAAGGCACAAACAATGAATAAATAAGAGTGATGAATAAATAATAAATAAACAAATAACATAAGTGTGCATACAGCAGACAGTCAGAATAAAGCGCAAAAGCACAGGACGCTACGCAGAAGGGGGGAGAGAGTTCAGCCTAACAGCCTGGAGTATGAAGCCGTTGGTGAGTCTGGTGGTGCGGGAGCGCAGGCTCCTGTACCTCTTCCCAGAGGGCAGAAGATCAAACAAAGAGTGAGCGGGGTGACTCACATCACTCACAATCGTGGTCGCCTTGCGGGTGAGATTGGAGCTGTAAATGCCCTTCAGGGAGGGGAGTGAAGCACCAATAATCCTACCAGCCGTTTTCACTATGCGCTGCAGGGCCTTCATGTTGTATTCAGTGCAGCTACCACCCCAAACAGCGATACAGCTGGAGAGGACGCTCTCAATGGTGCCACGGTAGAATGTAGTCATGACGGCCAGAGGAGCACTTGCTCGCCTGAGTTTCCGCAGGAAGTACAGGCGGCGCTGAGCTTTCTTCACCAGTGATGCGGTGTTGGTGGACCAGGAGAGATCCTCACTGATGTGCACCCCCAGGAACCAGGTGCGGCTCACTCTCTCCACCACAGCACGGCCGATGATCAGCGGCAGGTGTTGGGTGTGACCCTTCCGGAAGTCGAAAACAACCTCCTTGGTCTTGTTGACGTTCAGCAGGAGGTTATTGTCCCTGCACCACGTGGTCAGAAGGTCAACCTCCAACCTGTATTGAGTCTCGTCGCCCATGGTGATGAGACCCACCAGAGTCGTGTCGTCAGCAAATTTCACTATGCGGTTGTTGCTGTAGGTTGTAGTGCAGTCATGCGTCAGCAGGGTGAAGAGCAGCGGACTGAGCACGCAGCCTTGGGGGGCCCCCGTGTTCAGCGGGATGCTGGCGGAGATATTGTCGCCAACACGTACCACCTGAGGTCTCTGACAGAGGAAGTCCAATAGCCAGTTGCAGAGGTAGGTACTGAGGCCCAGCTTGTCGAGTTTGCAGATGAGTCGTTGTGGCACAATAAGGCAGAACTGAAGTCCGCAAACAGCAATCTCACATACGAGTCCCTTCTCTCCAGGTGGGTGAGGGCCGAGTGGAGGGCAGAGCAGATGGCATTCTCAGAGGACCGTTTGGCTCGGTACGCAAACTGGAAGGGGTCTATGGAGGGGGGGGAGAATGGATCTGATGTGCTCCATGACAAGCCGCTCAAAGCACTTCATGATGATGGGCGTCAGTGCCACGGGGTGGTAGTCATTGAAGCAGGACGGAGCAGGTTTCTTCGGCACAGGTACGATGGTGGCAGCCTTGAAACACGAAGGGACGATGGCCTGATGCAGGGAAATGTTAAAGATGTCCGTCAAGACACCCGTCAGCTGTATGTATGTATGTATGTATTTTATTAGTTGTATTTTCAATTATTGTATTTTAAATATTAAGGATGGCATTCAAATTTTACTTGGGGGTCAAAGTACAAACTACATTCTGGTGCCTTTTCAGGAACAACAACCAAATAATGAACTTGGCCATTACCAGTGCTGTTTCCTGTCTTAGACTGAATGGTGCCCAAGCATTGCATGTAAGCCAATTAGTTTAATAAATAAATAAATAAATAAATAAATAAATAAATAAATAAATAAATAAATAAATAAATAAATAAATAAATAAATAAATAAATAAATAAATAAATAAATAAATAAATAAATAAATAAACAGCTGTGAGATAAATAAGCAAATAAAACAAAAGATGCACTTTTTAACCAGCAAAGTTTATTCATATATAACAATGGTATAAAGTGAATCCTTGGCTTGCAAAATAGGTGTGCTTCATATTTACAATAGGTACACAATAATATATTAGAATAAAACCAAACAAAGCACGTTAAACAAAACAAGAGAACAACTGTTTTTAAATACCTTAATTTTCTTACAATTTTCACAAGAACTTTATAAAATAACAAGGACCGACAGCCATTATTATCATTGCCAGTAATTAGTATTGTACAGAACTCCAGTGTCTACAAATATGTTTTTTTTCTGTACAAGATGTGTCAAATGAAAGGGTAATTCTTCTTTACTTGGGAGTACTACGTTAATCCCTCTCTCCATAAACTGCAGAGGAAATGTGTTTTTAGGTGGACGGAATGACAGGAGCTAGCCAAAAGCATAACATCAGCCCTTCTACAAATCCAGAAAAGAACAAAAGAAAGTGCAAAGCATGTATTTTTCTGTTAGCAAACAGCTCCAGGTGGAGTTGTGAAGCGACAATCCAGATCTCACGTGAGCACCCAAAAGGGAAGAATAAAACAAACAAGCTTTTCTCAGCTTTTCAGTGTAGCGTGGATCGAATTTGAACGAGGAAACAAGCTATCATTCTGAGCAAAGAAGTGCATTTAACTGGATTTTTTATTTTTTTATTTTGTGTGTTTTCAGGAGGCGCAGATGGGGCAGCGATCCAAACTAAACGTATAATTAAAACACTTGCAGCCAACTATCTCAGGAGGATGAGGCCTCGCATTCAGACCAACATTTCATCCCTTGGAACATGAGAAGGCAATTAGGTTTCAAATGATAAAAAGCATTACACCGTACAAGTAGGTATGAGGAGGATATGAATCGTCTATGCTGAGTTTGAGAAGACTTTGATCAAACAAAAGTATTGTGGGTACGTGCTATGAATGGGCACATTTCTGCATGTAGAAGCCAATTTCAAAGGTCATGCAATTAGCAGTATGAAAGTGGTGCATTTAAAAAACAAAATAGAAAAATCTTTGGAAATGGATAACTTTACTGAGCGATACTGTTTTTCTTATGGATAAATGATATTTTTACTGCTCCTATATACAGTTTGGTCTGTGTAGGGCCTGCCCACCATTCAACCAACCGAGTAAATTTCCAATTTATGAAACTGTTTCAATGAGCTAATGTTTTTCATTTCTGCCCTGCTGTTATACAACAATGGTCTATTTCCATAATAAGCGCCTCCTGACTTAGCTAGGTGCAAAGCTAGTTGCAAAGCCGCTGGTTGCCATGGTAACAGAAGTTCTACTCAGCATTGTAGGCGACTGGCAGGCTGGGTAACCTTTGGATAATTTAAATGGAATAAAACTGCCTTTTGGCTTGGCTTCCCTTTTAAGACACTCATTTATGCAAATATATGCAGTATTGTTGATAGATTAAGCGCATTTGATCCGGTACACTTTTTGCAATATTAGTGATGGTAGTGCTACAGTTTTACTGCAATATAAGAGTTAGCGTAGGCTTTTCTTCATAGTACAGCAGAGAATGTAGCGAAAAGACATTAAAAAGACTTGCAAGAAAAAGTGTGACGAAAAAACAAAACAAAAATGTTAGCATGCAGGTTTTTGACATTTAGTCAGAAATTGACATCTAATAATTGGGAACATTTAATACCGTCAAGCCAAGAGGATAGAGTATTTACATTAGGGTGACTATTTATTCATGTACAAGGTTCCTTTTATTTTTACAAATAAATACATCCAAATAAATACAAAAATATATATGAAACCTAATCAGCTATGATGGATAGCTGGTAGTATGCCGGCAACATTATTCTCACGTCACCGTTTGTAATTATTTTGTGAACCTCAGTTTGCTGAATATATTTGCAATGGAAGTAAAGAAAGGAGTATTTGAACTGACGCAGCAGAGAAGCAATCTTGCCACGTTCCCTTGTGCGCCCCGAGTGGCGGGACAAGGCCACAGCCCCATAGTCATCACCTCGCCCAAAATTCCTTTCACCTGTTGGCTCTCCATTTCCGGCACAGCACCAGCAAGTCTGATCAAAGAACGGCTTCAAAGCAGGAGCGAGAATTTGAAGAGGGTGGGGGTGGGGGGGTTCTTCTCCTGCCCATCCATCCCCTCCTTCCCCATCATCATTCCCTGATGCCTCCCTTCAAACAACGAGCTGGGCAACGTCTGCCAGAGCTGGCCCATACTCTTCTTCACCTTTGCTTTGTAGAGGATTTATGATATGGAAAAAAAATGGAGCGGGAGGATATCTAAGGCCACCTTTCACCCGCAATGTGATGACGTGTCATGAGGAAACGCATGCCGCCATAACACCAGACTACTGTTGTCAAGCTTTAAATGTTTTTTTTCTCCTTGAATCTAAAATTAAATGCTTTAAATCAGTGATTGCAAACAACTGTGGAACATAAGGCTGCTGTGAGAGATGATCCGATGCGCCATGGGAAATTATCTAATTAATTGGTCACATAATTATTCTTTATTATTATAAATAATGCGAACTTCTATTAATTGTATCCATGTTCATCTATATCTATGCAACCAATGAACAGTGACAAGCAGAACAATTAAGTGCGCTTTCATGAGATAGCAGGAGTAGCCATTCATAAAATAGAATAATAGATTTGTGATTAACTAGACATGCCCAGATTTCACACTAAGGAACTAAATCTGTGAGTAAATTGAGACAAGATCATCGTTATTTCCGTGTGGGACGTGTGCCATAAATGTTCATTTTACTTTTGTAAAATATGTGCCTTGGCTCAATAAAGGTTGGCAAATTAATTTAGCCATTTAATTTGCAAGGTGAAACCTTTATGAATTGAACTTTTTCCAGGGGATTTTTTTCCAATGTTCTTTTTCCTATTTAAATATTGGCCACGATTGGATGGATTCCCACTGAATTAACTCTCAATTAAGTTGAGATAGAGCAGTTTGTGTGGTGCATGTGACAGCTTCATAAATATCTGGCCTATGTCCGGTTCCTATAGAATGGCTTGATGGCAAGGAAATGGACATTAGTTGACTTAGATGTACCAAGCCTGTTAAGCCATGAGCCAATCCTATTCAGTGGGGTCCAGAACATGGATCAAATTGTCAGTACAAGGCACGAATTGCCAGTCAAATGCAGTCAAGATCCAACTGAAGATCTGTTCTTCCGACACTCCAAGATAATGGGCTGTTCATGTAACCAGTTGCACAGACGACTCATCTTTGTCAAAGTGACTCGGATAAAGGTCTGTGCACAAATCGGTGGTGACTCGAATAAAGAAGCCAATTTTCCATTTAAAACTAACACTGAACCAGAATAGCTCTCCGCCTTCCAACCCTCTCGTTACCTTCATGCCCCCACTCCAGACCATAGGAAATGGCGGAACTTGTGACGAGGTTACTAACAGTGGGCAGTGCACTTGGTGTGTGAAAGCCTGCTGCGTTCAAATGAGCACTAAATCCAGCTGCTAAGAAGTAAGTCAATAAAGCCCAGCTAGGCAGTGTATCACTGTTTACTCGCTGTTGACCTCTCCTGCTGACCTTGCAGGGGAGATGAAATTAAAAAATACCTAGGTTATCTTAGCACTAGCTAGCAGCTGGTACGACATTGGTGGATATTCAGATTCAGAATTGGGCCAAAGGAAGACCCGGGATTCTGCTGTTGGCCATGCAGTGTAAGGCGAGTGATCTTGAGGTCACAGCAAGTTATTTTAAACAAAAATATAAACCTTTCTATTCGTTTAAGTGGCAACATTAGCGCATCAGAGATGTTTTAACATAATTAATATGAGGCTTGGGAAGGAATTTTGGACAACATATGGTGTAAATATGGCAGAATCGTTTTAGCAGAATGGAAACTCACTGTTGTCATGTGACTATCCGGAATAATTCAACAGAATGAGTCTGATGCTCCGATTTCATGATGATCTACTTTGTTTGATGTCTTGTTTCGTACCTTTAGCATGCCACATTACTCCTCTATCAAACCTCATCGGGCTTGAAGTTCCACTTGTAAAGCATTAACCGATTTTTGAGCAAGTCATTTGGCACTTGGTCAACTAAGACCCACACATCTTGGCTACTTGCTGCCAGTGCAAAGATGGCGGCGGCCAGCTCAATGTGTTGGCACTTGGATCGATTGCTTGAGCAGCTGACATATGTGATGTGGGACTGCATGGAAACAGAGCACGATATGAAAATAGGATGCAAAATGGAGGATTTTGGCTCGGTATGAGCAGTGATGCTTAAGGAACAACTGAAGGTTTGGGAAGCTGTTGGCTGGAAAGATTAAGAGCTCCGAAAATAAAACATCCATCAACCTCCAGAAAAAAAAAAATCTCTACATTCATCCACATTGGCCCTATCACACTGCTACATTTACAGATGGATGCCGCCTGTACCCTTCCTCCCTTTGCTCTTGGTCCTGTACACCTTCTTAGTCACGTCTCTTGCATCCGGAGAAGAGTGTGAGACCAACTCCGAAATTTAGGGGAGCCTCGGTGGTGATTCGAATGGTAACTGATCATATTTAAAAGTCCGAGTATAAAAATAAAATCTGAATGCAGCAGTTCAGCATGAGCTCTCGACCACTTTTCTCCTGCACACTCAACCGCACACTTAAACAAACAAACACACACACACGCACACAAGTTCCATTGGGACAATGTCCCGGGAGACGACACCAATAAATAAATAAGTCCTGTTGTGGCCTTCTTTGCTGACATCCCTTTCCAGGCTAGATCCTCAGAGTTCAAGGGCCATGTGCCATGAAGGACGGAGTCCGGGACACAAACTAAAGCAAGCGTACGTCCGTATTGCACGAGTGGTCGAGACGACATCGGTCCTCAGTCTACCCTCAGCTCTCGAGGGACATGGCGGCGATGAGCTGCTCTACCTTGTAGGCCAACCTCTGCTTCCTGGCGTGGTCGTCCTGTTCCAATGCTGCCGTGATCTGTCCAGAAACGAAAAGGAAACATACCCAGGTCAGAAGAATTGTCACAAAATAAAAACACAGTTTTCCGCTATTCAGAAATGTAAGAAAAGAACCAATCAGGGTGATGGCAACATTCAGTGGAAAGGGTGGAAGAACAAAGCAGGGAGGAGTGAGGAGTGATCATTTTATTCATACATAGATACGGTATAGTAAATACTCAAAAGCTGAGTACTCATATTGGTATATTGGTCTGGAAAAAAGTAGCATTGGCCATGCCCAATATTGTCTCAATCTTGCAGTGAACTAACTATGTTTGAACGTGTTGCTCAGAAGCTGCAAAAGGCGCAATTAAGCGATTCATTGGGAGCAAAGGGGCAAGCCGACTAGATAATGGACGCAAAGAGAGGCGGCATATGAGAAAGGAGAGCGAGATAGAGCAGTGCGGAGTTCCAACGTAAAGGTCAGACTCCCAAAGGAGGGATTGACATTAGAGGCAGAGAACGTCCCCATAAATGCTCCTTTTCTCTTTCCTTCCTTTTATGCTACCTGTCATCTCATGTACGTGTGTGTCTGTGTGTGTGTGTGCATCCTGCTTTGTATCCACATTATGTTGTGGAGTTGTTAATCCGCAAAGGCACATTGAGTCACAGAGACACAGATAATTCATCTCCAAACTGTGATGTTTCTTCCTTGAGATTTTTGAAAAATGTTGTAAACTTAATTTCCATTTAGCATGGACCAATGAAAAGAATTGAAAATGTTGTAATAAGCTTGCTAAGCCGCTTCATAAGGAAACTTTAACCCATTAACACCACCTTTTGAATATTTTTTTGATAACTCTGATGGAGAACTGTTATAAACCTACGTGTACTGTGCACTTACCTCCTCGCTGTACTTGCTGATATAAGAGTAGATCTCATTCAAGGCGCTCAGCATGTTGAACTCGCTGGAGTGCAGCCTGGCCTGTTCCGCCAAGTAGGCGTTCATGTCTTGGTCGCTGATGGCTGGCAGCCGGTTGATGTCGGCGTAGTACCTGCGGGACGCCATTTATCATCACTCGGGACTAACAATGTGAACTGTAAATGATCTTTTAAGGTGACACTTTCAGAGGCGTTAACATGAAAGAGTGCATTTCATGTGTGGTCACGCACGATGACAGACTGGGCGACGTGCAGGCCAACAAAGACAAGCAAGGTTCGATGTAACCAAGAAGCCTTTAACTAACTTACCTCTCTACCCAGCACTTGTAATTGGGGATATCTTTTGCGTAGAGCAGCTTATTGGAAGGGGAGTCTTTGCCCAGGCGGTGCTCAGAAGTGGAGCAAGAATCCATAAATGTCTGAGCGACCACGGACAGGCAGGCGTCCGTGATGCTGCTCTTATGGATGTCAAACACAAACTGCGGGTTCTTGATCACGTTCACCCAGAAACGCAGCGGAAGGCTGCAGGACGGAGACAAAGGGAATGGGTAAGGGCGACGGCTGCTCTTTGCCCGTGATCTCATTTCAGAATACAGAAGATGAGTTTTGCTGTCCGTAATCGGCTCTTACCAGTTGCTCTTCCACGTGTGGCGTACATCCGTGTCATATATGCCGTGCTTGTCAGCCTGCTCGTCCAGGAAGTCGAACATGTACTTGATGGCCAGCGGCAACGTGCTACCTCGGTGAACCGTACTGAACAATGTCTCAAACAGGTCGTCGACAAATTTTTGTAGCGTTCCCTGTGGGGAAGATTAGAGCGGAATGATGATTGATTGATTTAATGTTTCTTTGCATTCATTCAGTCAAAAGCAAAACTTGAGATACATTTCTACCATTTGCCTTTCATTTTAAAATTGTATCATCATCTTATCCTATTTTACTCTCGATGACACAAACACAAGGTAAAGACAAGGTTATAATATTTCCAGTGCCTACTTTGGTGGCGAGTAGCCTGGTCAAGTAGATTTCAGAAACCATCTTGCTCCCTCTGTCTCCTTCCTTTTGGTCTCCATGCTCATGGTTCTTCACCAAGTGCCACACCTTGACACCGCTTTCTAGATCCGGCGTGATCATGGGAGCGCGAGACCGGAGGCTGTCTGGACTGCCAGTGTAACGGAATGAAGAATCTGTTTGAAAGATTGGAACAAAATGGGTTTAACTGATCTCAAAACCAAATTGGTCTTCAAGACAGAGCAAGAGAACTGTACACTTTTGATCATCTTAGCACGTAGACATCACATCAGTGCTTCGCTGGTCACTAAAAATGCATGATTGCCGATAACGCTAATTCACCCTACGAGACATCTTCTAATATTTTGAGATATTATACATTTGAAGCCTATTCCCCATATAATGTGATGACTTGGCATGGAACTTGATTTCCTGGATGGCAGTATTCCCAACTTCTTTTATGGGTCACTACAGCGAGTTAGGACTCTTTGTATTGCTCAATTTATTTCACTACCTTCATGAGAGGAAACCACTCGAAGCCCTACATCACCTTTGCCCTTAAGGCTATGTTAAAAACTACAGAACAGATTTGCATTGGCCAAGGAATAAGCCATTGCGTAGAAATTTGCTTTGACTTTGTGCCATTTGAGTCACAATGGCATAAATAACAACTGAATCTGAAGAGCCTGATCGTTCATCCTGGGTTTGGCTCCATAAAACAGGAAGTACTCACTGACGATTAAATAATGCCAGATTCAGTGAGTGAACAATGTACAGATGGGCTCGTCTTAAAAACTCAGCCCATTACTGTACTTCCTTTCTTCCACAGTGGGAGAAGAAAATGATGTCACACTCGTATCATGGCATCGAAAAATGTTGCTAAGCACCCAAAGGCCCCATTGTCCCTCAGCACGTCAACTCGGTTCTCGCACTGCTGCCTCCTTGCTCCTTGGCGATAACACATCCCTTTCCCAGTCGCTAATTAGCAAGAGTCTCTCGGCACTGGGATCCCCAGAGATTTGGGATCTGAGCATCGCACGCAGCGAGGATCTCAGTGAGGATCTCTCTCACCTAGCTTCAAAGGCCCAGATGAGCTGCAAAGCCCGTTTTCGCGAGCCATACAGCCACACAAAGTGTTTAAATATGACCAGGCAACATCTCGCCCCCAAAGGGACCCAGCCTAGAATGATGCTCGTGGTGGGTTTGAAATCTTAATCCAGCTACACACCACTTCTTTTTTTATCCTCCATCTTTTCAAGGACATTCAGCCCGCTGAAACGTCTGTTTGTATTACAGCAGACTCACACCTGGATGGTTTGGAACTAAGTTTTGACAAATGAAAGAGGGCCGTGTTGGCATAAATCAAGTCAAGGCGCTGTGTGTCAAATGTAAATGCGTACAAATCCATCAAGGAGTGACAAGGTGTAGCTTTGTAGGCTGGTGATGGATGCGGGGGCCCGTCCAACAACAACAACAGAAGAAATGCAAGCAACTTGAGTGCGTTTGGTTAAATCAGTCCCAATAGCTGATTATGAAACATTTTAAGGCGAGACAATTTAAATTGCACAGAAATGTCACCGTCATACATGATGTCACATGAGACATCAACATTTCTCAAATGATGTAGTGCTGTGTTTTGAATAGGAAAATGTGGGTGCCAAGGGTGACAACAGGTAAGAAGGGCTCATCCGGAACGGATTGTAGCGATATCTAGCGAGACCATCATCTGGTCTGGTGACTCACCGTATCTACTGATGGACGAGCGCGATATGCTGGCTGAGTGCGGGATGTTGTACGACGATGTCTGTTTCGGCACCAAAGCCACCACACAACGGTCCGACACCTGCTTGGGCAAACACAAATGTCATCACATGCTCGACCCTTCATGTGGCTCAAAATTGCATAGTTGCATTCACTTGTACAGAAGTCTCCAATTTCAAATTCAATTAACATCGGCAGCTTGCCTTCAGTGTCAAGGAGAGCCTGTAAGGGGAGCCCATCATTTAATAATACCCTCAGATGTTTAATTCTGTAAAACTATACAAGTATAGAAGACGTAACATAAGGCTTGCATGAAGAATCAAAGATCATGTTTGTTCATTACTCTCGGGCAGTTTGTTGGCATTTGACATGACTGCAGCAATAAAGATGTGACGTAAGCTATGGAACTGATATATTACATCGCTCTGGGAGAAGTAAACTGACAAATAATCTTGTTTTTATTTTTCATCCTGGGAAGACTTAAGATATTTTGGCATCTTTTTCGAGGATTTCTTTGTTCATAGGTCTTAATGCCTTTCATAGGGCCAACAAATTGGCTTTGCATTTAGTTTCAAGGGACCCATATCCAATATTGCCGTGTTGGTTATTACTGAACCTCAGAAACATGCACACCAGCCCAAAACGGGGCAAACAGCTTCACAGTGGCAATCTAAGTGTTGAGAACAGCAAAAACAAACACTTGATGTATTTTGTAAACGCCTCTAAACTTTAGCTGCGCTCATGGTTTTTACAGTGGGGGGTGTTGTTGTTTGAGATAGGAAAATAAAATAGCCCACAATGACAGTATAAGCCTGTTTTGTGTCTTCTGCCTGGCTGGCACAAATCATGTTCATATGTGATTTTCAAACACATACTCACATGTCGATTTGGATCTGTTTCTATGTAATTCCATAGGTTTTTCTTCTCACTTGGCCACAAGAAAGGATATAATTGGATTTGAACAATGTAATGTTACAAAAATACTTATCCAAACCTATCAGCCAGATTGCAGAAATCCACAAACCTGTATCTGTTTCTCAGGAGGAATCCTTAACTTTCTTGAGGGGAAATGAAAACCTGCTCCCTTCACAACATACATGCCTTGACTTTTCAGTCTCTATCATTGCAAGTCCTTCTTATTTGTCTACCAGACCTCTTGCCTTCGCCTCCTTTCGTCCTGCGCTCTAATAAACCGACGGCATGGACCTCCCGTGCTATTATTCTAGTGATGAGTTCCCTGTGAGAGGTGTGAAATAGCTTCTATGTCGCCGTCCGCCGAGAGCGCTTGCTCCATCTTTGCCAATGCTTTCCTGACACAGAGGCAGCGGCAGCGGCAGAGATGGGTCCTTGTGATAGAGGAAATGATTGAAGGCGTGCACATTCGTCCCTCCAGGGGTATAATCCGGCGTGGGTGCGATAGCAGGCAGGTGCGACCGGGGGCTGTGGGGCCCGTCTGCGATAACACCTTCCATTAGACTGAGTGGCTAGCGCGGAGCTGTTGGTATTTATCTTTCATTCCCTAAGCAGACCCTCAACCCTGGACCAAACCTGTCCCTCATGGACGTGTACTTCTATAGGTCGGCAGCAACAGTTGGCACCTCCAGCCAATGTTAAGTGTATAACTAAAAAATTGTAGAGTAAATCAGTCCAACGAGTAAGGTTTGGTGCTTTAAACATTTTAAGGTTTTAACTACAAAGCAGAGGCTTTGTCATAAAATAAGAATACATTGGTTATATATTCTATTGTAGATTTCTTTTAATTTAATGATTGGACAAAAACAAAAGAAAATGGAGGAAGCAGGATTCTTAAGTTATTTGGAGGCAATCTTTGAGATTCAAGAAGTTATGTATGTGCTTTTTACAACAGTAATTTGTTTTTTTTTTAGTCCTTTAAAGGATAAAATGTATAGATTGCTAAATGATTGTTATTTAATTATTATTTTAAGTTGTAACACCATTTAGACTACATGCGCAATCTAAACAGATCTAAAGTGAAATCAGAGATGCTCCCCAGGCTAAAAAAGTTAGTGTGTGATACATCTGCCTCCAACAACTTTCTTATCTGCTTTACAGACAGTCGATACGCTGCTTTCATAAGTCCTTCATATTTCTCTAAAATAACTATTTGTCACACTTGATTTGTGCATTTGAAAGTTAAGATAGCTCAAACCCTCAGGCCTCAGCATTTCAGTGCTTTTCTTCCATATTTCTTTTCATTAAACAAATAACTTGATGTTTAATTGATATAGAGATTTGTTGGACTATGTTTTTTCAAAATAATGATCTCGTAGTGGGAAAATACACTCTCGTCTGTATGCTAAACTATATGAACCTCATATAAAATGAATGTAAATTAGACTGAATTGACAATTGTAAAATCCCACAAGCCACGACTGTTTGTCCATGAGCATGTGCAGTTCAATGCAGTTCAGTAAGATTTTGAGCTCAATGCAAATATATGCATTTATGCTTTTACTGTGGGTGTGAAGCATCTGGGAAGGTGTGCAAATCCAGGTTATGTAAACCAATAGCCAGCGGGAGGAAGGAGGTAGGGGGGCTTCCCGGGATGGTGCGATATGAATTTTAATACCTCAGTTTGGGGAGAAGGAGAGCGTTAGCAAATACTCAAAGTGGTACTCATTCTGTGTCCCCAAGTTGCTTTTAAAACGTACCTATGTTTTTAGCACTTTGCTTCATTATACTCCTCGCTAAAATCAGTCGAGCTGTCGCCATGCAGGGATGATACAAACGCATAGCAACCAGCACAGCATTAACGGCCGGTCCTTTCGAACCAATGGGGCGAACGCAATAAATAAAAGAAGAGCACAACACAGGGGCTATTATGCTGTGGAAACAATAAAGCTGTAGGGCTTCATCAAGGATTAAAGCTCTGCAGGGAACCATCCAGAGGGAGAAGGAAGAAAGCTCATTCAACACCACTGGTTTTAACGTGGGTGAAAAAAAAAAAAAAAAAACCATGCCAAATGGACACTAGACATTTCTCACGTCATGACCGTGTAATAATTACAACTACTGCTGCACATACGAGTCAATTTGGACACAATTCAAGAGTATTTGCGGAAAGGTTTGTCTTAAAAAAACATGTACGGGTGGATGTTGGAGTTACCGATGCCAATTCAGCTAAAGTCAGCTAAGGGACTTGTTTCCATGTGTGAAATGGCATTAAAGAACTGTATAGATGCATCTACTTGTGTCCTTTTTCAAATGTGGATGTTTTAGTGCAATGACCAGCGGAGAGCTGAAGGTTCTGCAAGAGAGAATATTGTGCTACGAGAGCTAGCACTGACCTGGTAGTGCAAGAGCGTGTTCAGTCGCTTCCAGTCACTTTCTATCTTGGTGGTGATATCTTCGTCTTGCAGCACCACGCGAGCCATCCGTCCCTGGCGCCACTCTGATGACACAACAGACACCATTTGCCTTCGAGTCAAGCATGTTTTCGTGTTGGTAATCACACAGAGAACAAGGCCGCACACTAAATTACGATAGGGATGATGCGTGGGAATCATACCAAGATCCATGTCGACTGCTCGCGGCCGCTGAGAGTAAGGCATGTTCTTGTAGACGGCATCCAGGATCTTCTCTTTTACTTGGGTGATGGTATCACAGTTCAGTACTTTTACCGGAATCTCTGGACTGTTCTCATTGTCCGGGTTCACACAGTTGAGGATCTGAATCAGGAGGTAAACATATTTAGATGGTAAAGTCCAGTTAAGGCAAAGTTCAGATGGTAAATTCAATTTGTTTTCTAAAAAAATATTTACAGTTAACAACCTTTAACAGTTTCCAGTAGAAAGAGTTGGCCTTTGCTATAGCATTTCATTATGTGGACTAAAAAGCCAAAATGGATTGGATAAAAAAAAAAAAAAAAAAAAATGTCTGTTCATCGGTGACATGGCCCACAGAGGCATAAAGAAGCACGCTACTTGTTTTGACCTACCAGTGTTTTGTACTCTATCTGCTGGCGGATCAGCTTGTCCTCACTCAGAGAGTAGCGCGCCTCGCCAGTGATGGCGTCTATGGGTCCTTTCTCCATCTGCTGCTTGATGGCGCAGAAGAGCATGAAGAGAGGTTCGCCGGCGCACTCCTGCAAATACACATATATGGTTCACTTGAAAGATCCTGGAAAAGGAATTCATTTCTACAGACATGATGTTACTAGATACATGATGAAAAAATGCAAAGACTGAGAAATGTCTAAATTGTGCAATTCACTATTTCATTTGTTTTAAAAGCAGATTTATTAGTTTACTTTTAAAAATGCTTCATTTTAGTTTATTATTAGTTTCAGTATTAGTTTTTCGTAAATACATGGTACAATTGTTCAGTGCAAAAAAGGCACTCAGTAATGTGTAATAGAGTAAACTACAATTTGGACATTTGAATTGTTGAAATATAGTCAAGGTTAAATAATAATGGCTTGACGACTGTGAATATTTTTTTAAACATTCAAGTTTAACATATTTGGCTTGTCTAATTTAGAAAACATTTCTTTTCACTTTACAGGGCCATCAAGTTAAATTAAAACAATTTCAACTGCAATGTTTACAAATAAATTACTTTTTTGTTACAGCTGCATTCACAGACTTGAAATTATTATTTATGAATGAACGTGTGATAGAACAATACAAACTTACAAAATGATCACAACGTTTTACCATTAAAATACCTTCATTCAAAATGTGAGCACTTCTGAAACCTCAGTTGTCAAATTGCACCCCATGATGAACAGAATGATCGATTTCTTCCAGCCAATTAAAAGGAAAAATTAAATCTAGCACTGTAAAAACTCATAACATTAAATATCTTATATGTATTATATAAAAATTACATAGGACCTGCAATGATATATTGTTGAATTTTATCAAAACAAATTGCATAAAATGTTAATAAAACATGATGTTAATTTAGCCCATGTGTGTGCGTGTGCGTGTGTGTGTGTGTGAGTGTCATCCAAACTGACCTTCAAGAACCTGTGCAGAAGGAAGGCGAACCAGTTAGTGAGCATCTTCTCTGCAACCGACTCCGTTCTGCAATGATAACAAATGGCACCAAAACAACAGAGCAGAGCTGGTCAGAACTTTTTCAAAAGAAAAGCGATCCATAATTCATGGTAAGGTAGTGCTGGAGCCTTAGGGCGGCTTCCTGTTGTTCCTTGTGAACTTCCTGCAAGTTCTGGGCATGTAGGGGCTGAAAGAAACCAGGGAGGGCATCAGCGTGTGTGTGTTTCTGTGTGTGTGTGTGTGTGTGAACATATGCATGGTTGAGCGCACTGAGGGATCACAGCTGTGACAAGCCTCAGCTGTTGAGGGGCAAGTGCAGTCACAGCCAGGTGACAGCTGACCGCTGCCAAAATGTTCTGTCATTTCCGCCCTCGTATTCGCGCAACTACCGTCCTTTCCCTCACGGCCCCCTGACACTCACCAAGCCCGCCCCCTCCGGGACACGGGCCTGTTGTTGTTTAATTGGGCGTGAAAATGGTAAAATGACCCTTTACACTGGTTTCTTCCAGACGTCACACTTATTTATGGGAATGGGAAAGGTGTGATTAGGCTCCTCTGTGAAAGATACAGCCAGCAGGTCTGCCTCGCAGCAAGGCTGTTGTGAATTCAGCAGATATTCTGGTTTATTGATAAGTCCCCAAAAAAATCATGTTGGGTTCATTGTAGATTCTAGTTTAAAACCCTACAGTAACATTTACCCAATGACTTAAACCCTACTCCGTCTAACACTAATCCCTAACCCCAAATGCTAGCCCCTAACCCTAAACATTAACACTACATTGAAACCCTAATCCTAATTTGGAAATTTAAACCTAGTTTTAAACCCTTTTAAGAAACCCAAACCCATGTTTAAACCCTTATTTCAAAACCCTAACCCTAGTTTGAAAACATGACTTTAGTTTGAAATCCTACTTAACAAGTAACACTAACCCTAGCCCCATATTCCTAACCTCTAACCCTTAGTTCCTAAAACTTAACCAAGTTTGAAACCTTCACCTTTATTTAAAACCCTACTTTGAAAGCCTAACCTTAGTTTAAAACCATAAACGTAGTTTTAAAACCTTGAACAAACTTTACTTTAAGACGCTACTTCAAGACCCTAACCCTTGGTTGAAAATCTGACATTTGTTTGAACCCCTACTACAATACTTAGCCAATATTCATATTTCTAACACCTAAATCAATCCTTGTAACCCTAACCCGAGGCCGAGCTCCAACCCCAAACCTAACCCAAACACGACCTTAACCCTTGTTTGAATTACATTGAATTAATCAAAAAAAACAATACTACTGGCTCGATTATTTTCTCGCCATATTTGGTTTGAATTTTTTCTCTTATTTCTCTCTCTTATTAAAACTAGTCTTTACCTTGCTAGTTTTAGATTTTCTTATGTCGATCTAATTCTATTTGTTTTTCCTAAAATTCCTCAAGAAATCTCCACCACCACCACCACCACCATGTCCCCTCACATCCCCTTGCCCACCCGCACTCCTCATATCCCCCTCTCATAGTCCCCTTGCTGACGAGCATGAGCCATGAACGTGCTGGATGTTAATGGAACCCATTAAGCATTTTAATAAGCTCAGCAAGTCCCAAAGACGGAAGTCAAATAAAGGCTTTTGCGCGGGGGCTTTGTCGACTCCTTAAGACTGTATCTTTACTTTTAAATGTCGGGGACGAGGGGGAAACTCACTTTGTTCTTCACCTTCTCCTCATCCTCTTTTTCCCATTAATTGACTTTCATTAAAGAACATCCGGATTTCATTATCCAACACAGCACTGAAGAGTTGTCTTGCACATTTTGCTGTCTCTCCTAATGGCAGCTCGGGTGCAGTGAGGTAATGGTTTTTTTTTACTCCCTCAGTGAAACTAATGAAACAATGCTCTTGCAATTAATAACATTGTACTCCTATGCTCTGCATGGGCGGGAAACCTCATTACAAAAATGCTGAGAAGAAAAAAGATGCAAGATTTAAAGGACTCTGGGTGATTGAAGCAGTGTTCTGTGATTCCATTAAAATAACATTATGCAGAGCAAAACTTCAAAATTACTCAGGGTGGAATTTTTTATCCCGGAATCTTCTTCCCATGGAACCATAGTAATAAGAGCAAAAATAATTCTGCTGGGGACATACTGGAAACTATTTTGCTAATTGTGCAAACAAAGTCATGCAAGTGGAAATTAAAGTGCTGCCCAACGTTTATGGATTTCACTTCTTAGCCCTCATACCTCAAGCACTTTGGATTGGGTACAATATAGGGCAGCCAAAAACCAAACTGTTTAATCACTTCAATCCTAACAACTATCCCAAAGCTGAAAATGCACGTCTGCAGTGACACCTGTATTAAAGCAGCGTGTAAACTCACCTATTCTATTAAAGAGCAGATAACACATGAGCAATTAAGCACTCACAAATGAGCATATACTATCAAGAGATAATCTTGTGTGCGTGAGCGGAATCTGCAACAAGGTGTGTTGATGTATAGAGAGGCAAGTGATTGTGTGGTATTATCGCTAATAGACAAAGGAAATCTTTCTTGTTTCGCACATCAAATGTCCGTTCAGGCTCAGTTGCCAAACGAATTGTTTGTCTTCCAAGAACAATTCCCTTCTTGCCAGGACTTTATTTTCCATCTCTGCAGCTGAATGTTTTTTTTGTCAAATCCTTTTTGGTATCAACATTTCTGTTTTTATTTTTATTTTTTTAAGGCTAAGCGTAACATGTGACCTGAATGCTGAGAGCACAGCTTTTCTTTAGTTCAGCTCCAATGTGTCCTGAGCCACACAGGAGGTGCTTCTGCTTGCATGTGTGTCTTAAAAATAATTCATAGACAATCGCGTTCTCCAATACTAAGCTAGTGAAATGCGCCGGACTGAAGTACACATCTAGTTACATCTCTCCAAACATCTGTGGAAGACACAGATAAACTATAAGCATAATTCAGTGTGCTGAGCTCAATTAAATTTGAGAATATAAAAACAGTACTTGCTTGCAAACATATCACATGATCAAACTCAGAAAACAGGTAAACTGTGATTGATGATTACATGAATTTATTTTTATTTTCTATCCCGTTTAAAATGTATCTCACAACAATACCAATATCATACATAAAGGTTTTATGGTGGTCCACAAACTATTTCACTAGTTTACTTAACTACTGCTCGGTGACGCACTGGGTAGCACATCCGCCTCACAGTTAGGAGGGTGCGGGTTCAATTCCACCTCCGGCCCTCCCTGTGTGGAGTTTGCATGTTCTCCCCGGGCCCGGGTGGGTTTTCTCCGGGCACTCCGGTTTCCTCCCACATCCCAAAAACATGCTTGGTAGGCCGATTGAAGACTCCAAATTGTCCCTAGGTGTGAGTGCGAGTGCAAATGGTTGTTTGTCTTTGTGTGTCCTGCGATTGGTTGGCAACCGGTTCAGGGTGTCCCCCGCCTACTGCTCGATGATGGCTGGGATAGGCTCCAGCACGCCCGCGACCCCCGTGGGGACTGAGCGGTTCAGAAAATGGATGGATGGATACCTTACTACAGAGGATATTATGAGCGGTGTCTATTCAAGGTGGTAGGTTTGATTGCATAGAAATACAGTATACTACTAAGAAGAATCTAGAAGAGTCACAATAGTGCAAGACGTACTGCGTATATTTTTCAAGAGCTATGTTTAAAAATTGCAACCTTAAATGGCTTCTTCTTTGCAAAACAAGACCCTTATTGATTTGGATTTCTAACAAAAAAAACAATTTATGTAGGTTAAAAGCAGCAAACAGTGTCACATCAACTAGCCACCATTGTATTATAGAAAAATGAAGGTAAGATGCTTGACAAAAACACAATCAAGGTCCATCACTGGATTTGAACTATTGCCGTATGAGTGTTTGAGCCAGTGGTGACGACGAGGACAAGCAGCGCTCAGCCATGTCTAATCGCTAATCCGCGGGAATCTTTAGAAACCGGAGAGGAAAATAAAAAAAGAAAAAAAAATCTCTAAAAGGCCTTCCAGGCAGCGGGCAAGGATTACGAACTGCTGTGCTCCTAATATGAGCCAATCATAAAAACGGAGAGATGGTGTGAGGCCCCGCTGTCATGTGAAATAACAGCTTAATCCAGGTCCACTTGTCACCATGTGTCTTTTACACCCCTTTCTTCTTCTCCCCTGTTTATTTAGCCGACTCTCAATGTGGCCTTTTCAAATAGAGACGCTTAAGGAGCATTAACATCAGAATGAAGAAGGTGCTTGAAAGCTAACCAGCTGCTTCGCCATAGCTCATCTGGGCAAAGTCACTGCTTGTAACTGAAAGTAGATGGGAAATATGTCTGAAACTACAGTGTCCAGCCATTATTGAGAAGAATAAAATATTTTGAGATAATGACAGTTGGATAGTCAAACTGAATTTATGTATTTCGGTTATTTGCTATTAGAAAAATAGTTTGAAAAAAAACAGCCACTCAAAGGAAAAACATCCACATTTTTTAGTTTGTTGTCAATTTAACTTTCTCTTCCAGCTCATTGTTACGTAAACTACATCCAAAGATGTACTCGAATGTACATGTTTCCATCCACACCAGACATATTTGAGAAGCTTCAGGGGAGCAAAGCGCTGATGGCACAAAGAGGTAAGGACCTCATAGGTGTTTAAAGTTTTAACAAACGCATCGCTTCCTCCAGAAAACAATGTGCATTGGACACTTGAAGTGGAGTAGGGGTGCGGGGTGGGCTGAGAAGCCAAGTTGTGAATGTTTCATAAGCAGCTGAAGCCTGGAGAATAAGTGAAGCTGACATTGAGAGCGAGGCCACAGCACAAGACAGAATGCGCAATTATGCGGACCAATTCGATGTTTTCTGCCGCTGCAACGCATGTGCAACGTTTTGTTCAGCGTACGCTAACGACTTGAGGGAGGGAAAGCTGACTGAGTGCCGCTCACTATAAAAAAAATGGGACAACATTTTTTCCGAATGCATTTTCACTGGGCGTCAAGAACTTTGGCTACTACAGGGTTGGGCTGTTTCCAAGCCCGCTCAAACAACAACTGTACAGTAACTAAATTGTACAAAGAGATTGGACAGACCTGATCAGACAGGTGAAGCTCAAGCACGGTGGCCTACCTGCGTAGCAGCAGCTTGGGGTGGTTCTTGCTCTCCAGGTTGCGGTCGATGAGGTCGGAAAGAAGGTGCTTGAGGACATCCGTAGCGTACTCCAAGCGTCCCTGTAAGGCCGTCATGATGAGTGACGCCACGTTGCCGCGGTCCCTCATTGAGAAGGAGCGCTGCATCTCCAGAGTTCGTATGAAGGTGAGAAGGAAGACTTTGTTGTTGATGAGTTGACCAAAGAGCTTCAGGGCCTTCTCCACATTCTGCTGGCCATTTCCTGACACCTAAAGAGAAAGAGGAGTGTAATGTCTGACATGGCGCCACATTTAACCAGAATTATACAAAATACCGGTAGCCACTATTATTGGGAATGATGGAACCGATACTTCAGCCCGTCTCCTTCAAACTTAACCTTGAGGGTTTTTTTGTCCCGAGGCACCAAACCGACTCCAGTTTCATTCCATGCAGGCAGACAGCCCCCTCATGGTCCTCATGGTGAGTAACTGAGAAGTTCTTAATCAATTATTGACCAGTGCCTATGAAAGAGTACGGCGCCCTTATCCAGCAGCCAAATGTCAAAGAACTTGCACAAGTAAGATGATCTCAGTGACGTAATTTAGCGTACACTGTTGTGGGTTGTTTGGAAAAGAAAACTCTTGAATAAGGCCACACTGAAACTACGCTTAACTAACAACCTCTGCAAAAGTGTTTTCACTGAACCTTTGATTGATTTTGAGTCACACACTAAATATGTGGTTGTTTGTTATGACGGGAAGACTCTTCTGTGTTATGCTCTGCTTCTAAGGAGTCAAATCTCAGATTGGGAGGGGGCAGAGAGGATAAGCAGCATGATACTACCCTTTATTCTTCTCTTGAAAGTGACATGTGTGGAGTGAAAAAGACACGTCCACCGCCCTCAGTTCATTTTGTGTCCTGGTTGTTACCTCCAGCTCTCTGAGGACAGGATGATCCTCAATACCGGGAAAGAGCACCCTCATGGCGTAGGTCCTGTAGTCCAAATGCGGAATGCCAGCTCTGTCCAGATCACTGGTGAGCTCATTGATGTCAGTCTGCAGCTCGGCAAATGCTTTTTGTTAAAAAAGTGGAGAAAAAGAAAGGGACGGCAGTTAGGGGGAATGCAAGAAAAAAGTACGCTCTAATCCCCGAGCACAGAATATGCGAATCACTCTTATCTTCACAGTGTTCACTACCACTATGATGAAGTTAAAGCCCAAGGTAGTCTTCACTTCAGAGAAACTCAATATTTCACATTTGAGCTTTAGCGAAAAACACAGCACCACCCCCCTCCTTGACTACACCTCCCATTCTCCCCCAATTTTTTATCGAGGAGACAGTAAATTGGCCCCAGCAGTGTGTGGATCATCTCAGCGTGAGGCTGCAGGTGAGTGTCGGCTAATTGGCTCCATCCAGACTTCTGTCTCCAGTTCGCTAGCGCCACCTCCCCCCCCTCTCCCCACGTCTCTGCTTTGCCGCCCTTGGGGAGACCCCTTCATTTTCCCCCGTCCGAAAGCTATCTCGGGAGCAGCGGCAGTTCTTCATATCGTCATCCTCCTTCCAATTCCCTGCAGCTAGGGTGCCCATCTAAATCCAGGCTGCATGAAAACCACTGCAACTTTTAATGATGAAAATATTCATCTTGTGCATTTCCAACACTGTTGAATCGCTCATTAATGTATCCATTCAAAACGTTTTGTGATATTTTAGTACAACATTCAAGGAGGAAGATTCCATAAGAAAATCAAGTTAACATGGGCCAGAATCAACTACCTCACTCCGATAATAGGATGATTTACTTTTGTGATTTCTTTTTTGTGAAATATTAACTTCATGTGTCTTCAAAATTCATAACTTACTAAAGACTATGCAGTAAAGCAGGGGTGTCAAACTCATTTTTGTCACGGCCCACATTGTAGTCATAGTTTCCCTTGGTAGGCCTTTATAACCGTCAATGCAAATGCATGAACGACTCATATGTACAATATAGGCTTCACAGGGCCATATCTGGCCCCTGAGCCTAGAGTTTGACACCTATGTAGTAGTGCTTCAATAGATGAACATCCCAAAAGGTTTACAATTCCATGTAAACCCCCGTATCATCTGTCGTGTATGGCTGTGTCTTGATTAATGTCACATTTATCTTTTGAATTTGATTCATTGTGTTACACGCTGTCTTGCTGCTGTGATGTCACACCACAAGTGTGATCAAAATGTACTGATCTGAATTGTACTGAGGTGAAGCAAACTCGATAAAAGTAGGCAAGGCATGGCAAGAATTGAAATTTTTTTTTTTTTTAAACTTTACAAAAATGAAATGTAGTGTATGCTTTTATGGATATAGATAAATATTCCAATTATATTGTGTCTTTAATAGAGTTGAGACTGTCTAACAAGACCATGGGTCACAATGGTTGACTGCATAACACACTGGCTCAGATTCAACTACTGTGTTACTGCATTATTCAAAACACACAGTATGATTTTCTTTCTATAAAACACAAACACAGCTACATAAGGACTAGGACAGGCTTCACAAATTCACATTGTGAGCAAAAGTCATATCTCCAGCAAGCTGTCTAATCCCGTTCGTTCTTTTTCAAAGATTAAATCCTGATAGTTCATGTTAATAAGAAAACGAAGCTTCAAATTTGCTTCACAAACTAGTTGTATCTTTGACTCCTCTAAATGTCACTGTTATCAACAGGGTTGGTTTAAATAAAAGGGTTTAAGAATTTGAGTGTGAATGTGCTTTCAGCTCAATGTTGATCAGAGCATGCCATGTAGAGGAGTCAAAAAATAAAACTGGTTCATGAAGCTTCACTTTTCCATCACTAGATTTTATTTCCAGCGTGGTTTGTGTGAATGCAGCAGGTAAGGGAGCTGGAGGACAAATTTCTTCTTGACATGCGGCTCTTGCATATCAGCAAGATTATGTGAACTGAACTGTACTGCTCGTTCATAAACCCAGATGGTGGACTCCACCCTTGGTCTACTAACCTTCTTTACACTCCAGGGCGACCCGCGACTCCAGGTTGTCCATTTGCATCTGTAGGCGTTTGAGCGTGAGGTCGTTTTCACGCGACTTTCGCTTGTAGGCAATCAGGACGAGGATGACAATGATGAGGAGGAGGCCCCCTCCGGCAGCGATGCTGACGATGGCCGGAAGGGTCAGCAGACTGTCGGACATGATGTGCACGGCGCCAGGTGAGACGTGGAGGCCGCCGACTTGAACCTGTGAAAGAACGCCTGTCATTTTCATCTTCCGTCAAAACTGCAATACCGAGACACTGAAGATGGAGATCTAAGAAGTTACCTGCTGACCTTAGCTGGCCACGCGTCAATTCGTCCATCCATCAATTGGACTACTTTAGTGCATGTATTCTCAAGCCAATCTAATGTCAAATCAATCAAATTAATACTTTTTTAATCTTCATTTATCATCTGAGTGACTAGGAGAGTTTATGGCTCACGTTGACTTGTGGCCTTGGAGTGAATTTGAACACTTGCCAAACATGGTTCTTTGAAAAATATCCCTAAAGATCAGCGCAGGACACCAACGGTGAAAATGAACACAAGGTCTGCACTCGGCCTCCGAAATGCTGTGTGTGGTACAAACGCACGCGGCTGCTGCATACACAATGAAGGCAAGCACTCAAATGCTAGCAAGCAATTACAAATTCTTGCAGTGGATTACAGAACTTTTTGGCGGCTCAGAACGCACTCAGACTCACTCTCCCTTTAACCCCGTTCCCTCGGCTGAATGAGCAATGATGAGTGCATGAATAATGGAGTTTGAAATGATAATGAAGATAAAATCCCCTATGTAGGGACAGATGGAAAAAAAGACAGTTGGATGCTAAGTAGCTGTGGCTCCGCACTGACCATGACTTTGTATTGTCCAGTGAAGTTGGGCGGCTCACACAGCAGCTGGCTCTCGGACACGGTCACGGAGCAGGGGGTCTCTCCAATCAGCACTGTGTAGTTAAGCTTCACTCCTCCAGAGGCTGGAGGAAGCAGGTTTCTGCCCTGTGGGGACACGAGGGCTTTCCAATTAAGATGTGTCACGTCAAAACACTTTCAAGTAAAATATGATTTCAAAAGCCTGTCAAAAAACTAAACATGTGCCACACACCTTCTGTCAATAAGATGCTTGTGTGAAATTGATATAAAACAGTGACCACAGAAGGGCAAATTCAAATTTGAACCCATGACAATAATTGGAGTAAATTACTTCATTAGCATTCTCTTTCATACTTTCAACTGTCACATGAAATCAACTTGCCCACCACCACTAGCAAAAACTGAACACGGGGATCTGGATAATGTGCAGACCTTGAGAATGATGGGAGATCCCGGCTTTTGTTCTAGGACCCCGTTGGTGCTGAGAGGTTCAAAATAAGGATTCGGGTAATAGAGGAGGTTGGTGTTGTTGTAAACCAGCAGCGCCTGCACGTTGTTGAAGATGAAGCCAAATTCGTCAGCGTGTTTCACAGTATCCAAGCCTGGATGGTAATCTTCCATCAGGGAAGGAGCTGAGCAGCTCATGCTGGTCGCGTTCAACCCTTTACACACCTGTAGAGGACAACAGACGCAAATCTGAAAATAGCATATAATGTACTTCAAATTGGCCATTTCATTTTGCTCCTCTAGAAAATAATTACAGGTAATGCCACTAGGAAATAGTAACATGTAATAAAACAGCATGTTCTTACATGCACGGTGATTGGTGTCTTTTTTAGTTATTTTCTGGACTTGAGTAGGTCCCTGCCATTATTTAAGCAAATATAAAACCAAAAGAAGCAGATTATTGCAATGTAATTAGATAATCTCTCTTTGGAATCATCGAGGAAAACACAGCGAGACCAGCGTTATTTGGCATATAAAGAATCAACTCTCGATCGTTAAATCAATCTCTATTGTTCAGTAAACCTCCGTGAGTTGAAAAATAAAAATAGCCGCTGGTGCTCAAGTGAAAAATATCAGGCACAAAGCATGGAGGAGCTCCTCCTCTGCCTTCTCAGCCAGAGACTGAGGCTGAGCTATGGATCTTTTATTACTTCTCTCCAGTTTGCCCAGATGAGAGAGCTGTGTTCCATCTATCCTCGCTGGCTCAGCTCTAGAAAGGGGGAGGATGGGGAGGGAAGGGAGGTAGAGAGGGTTTGGGAGGCGAGGATTGATTGCCGAGCAGCAACTCCGCTCACAGAGGTTTTTTATCTGCTTTCATTCCCGAGCTGCTCCCCCTCTCTGGGGAAGAAACTTAATTAGAGGCAAATATCACCAAAGCTCCTGAATGCAAGCAAATACCACGCCTCCTACCTGCCCTGTGTGTGTATGTGTGTGTGTGCGTGTGTGTGAGTGTGTAAGAGGGTGTGCGTGGTGACACAGCCAGTCAGGGAGATAGATGCAGAGTTGCGTGCGGTCAACATCGTACAAGTTGTGTTCTCGAGAGCAGGCGTTGTCTTTGCGTGTAGACTACCAGGGAAGCCATCTGAGACATGGACTGCAATTATACATAATAATGTCTGAGCCATTTTATGATTGCATTATTGTTTTCTGAAGGTACACAGAAAGATCTCAACCTGCCATTTTCCAACCCTATCGTCCTTGAAATTGTGATTGCTAAGAAATGTCACAAAGCACAAATGGTGACAAAACATAAAAAGGACCATATCGCTGGTTTATACTTTGCATAGCATCTTCAGATCCCTTGCTATCACACCACCAAGGGGCCATGACTAATTCATGGATGACATCAGAACAATCAAACTGGATCCTTAGTGCTATCTTCCAACAATGCCATGACATTGCTTTCGTGAATGTAAGCTCACCTTTTCTTGTAGATATGTAATATGTAGGAAAACCCGTTCCAAAGGTTCTGTCGTTCTGCAGTACCGAGCCTTTGACAAGCAAGTGGCAGTTTAAAAGTCCGCAGTCGAGATGACTCTCTGTAACATTAAACTGTCAGAAATGACGGCAGTCCGTATTTTACCCTCCTTTTTCTTATCGTGTCACATGCTGAACCTTGACAGGACCAAAAACAGCTGCAATCATTTTTTTTTGGGCTATGGAAGTTGGAATCCAAAGTGACAAGCAAGTATAACGTGATGGGTGAATGAACCATTGAAAGATTTGATAAGCAAATGTGCTGTTTGGCTGTAGGCCGGGAGTATCAATCATCATACTGACAAATCGCTGCATGCCTTGGAATATTAGCATTGGATGTTCTTTTTACTCCTTGCAACAAAACACGGCACTGCATAGCTTCCAGATTTCAACAATGTAGTTTGTCAAAAGGGCCCGGCTCCGTATCTACAGCTCCATCTGCGTCTTGCCAAATACTGACTGCACAACACATTCCTTAAGGCCATGCAGAGAGGGAAGCTTCACATGTTGATAACGTGGAATGAGGTCAACTGTTCAAGAAAATAATTGGACTTGTGCCCTCGTTGGTCTACACTCTCAAAGTGAAGCAGCCAGCAATATTCTCGAATGCCTTTGGCTGCATAGATTATGGATCTAGTGTAGTGTCTTAGTACTGCCTAACAAACTACCAAAATGGACTCTGGCCGAGGTAAGAGTGAGAAAGCACTAGGATACGGCCTCGAAGAGATGTGTGTGGGATGGAGGTTAGGGGTCATCCGGAGGCTAGCATTCAAGAGATGGCTGGCCGTGTGCTCTGCTACTCCTACACTGTTTTCCTGCCAAGCCAAACTGGCATCAAACCCAAATTTCGTATCCACACGAGCTTGTGTGTGGTACACAAGCCAACGTGTTCATCAGGCTAGAGGTTAGAGAGTCAACTCGTCAGCATGATTTCAAACGAGTCAACGTTAGAAATTGGAGCCATCTCAGCACTGAGTCCAAGTGCATGAATGAACATAAACTGTAATTCCACTCTGAAATTACGTGGCCATGTTGAGAAAATCGTTGGGCTTCTAAGCCAGAGAAGTAAATACATAAAAATAAATAGCTGGAGACTGTCGCTACATCTTCCACATACAAGCTCGAATAAGATCATCTTGAATTAAATGATGAAAAACAAATACTACTTCAAGGATGGTCATGAAATGAGATGTCCTAATTGTTGTTTGTCACAGGGGTGTTAGTCATTTAGCGCTGAGTGTAGTACTGCAAAGTTGGCAATGCAGGGGAGCAGCCGTGGATTTACTCACCAGGGAGACCAACAATGTACACAAGAATACTCTATTCAATTAATTTCTTTTTAAACTCCAATTTGATAAAAAGGGGAGAAAGACATTAACATGCATCACCATTTTTTTTTTTTATTTAATGTTGATCATCAAATCTGTTGCCGTCCCACTTCCAAAGCCACACACACACTGAGCGACATGAATGATTGGTCGCTGATGTTGTGTATAATGACTTTCCAATGACAGTAACCAAAAAGACGGACGGCCAAAGACAACACAGTCATCCAAGACGGCTGAACCCAAAATAACAATCTCAAACCATTTTTACGTCAAGCAAGATTTCGACATGACCACAGAGGAATAGGTGAATATTCTTGATTTTTAAAATGATTTCTTTTCCGACTCTGGTGATGAATGAAATATATTTTGTTTAGTCTCTCTCTGCGAACACATCCCCGGACTGCTGATTTAAACGCGAGCTGAAGCACAACGCAAAACTCCATGCTGGTGAATGAAACTCAAAAAGTGTACCTTTAAATCAAAGCACATCTTCTTGGCTGTTCCAAGCATCATTCTTTCCGAGGATACAATAAACTACAACATAAATGCCCCATCAGTACACATAAGTAGTGCTGCAGTCTGACTCTCGAGAGGCCGCAGTGATTGAATGAACCAATCTTTGATAGCGCGGAGATGTATGGCAGAGCATTCATTGCACAATAGAACACCAATAAGAACATATAATGTGCAAGTATTGAGTACCCATTATGGTTGATGGCCAATGCTTCCTCTTGAGGAGCTGGGTACTGATAGGATTCAATAACAACCTCTGCTGAAACCTTTGATCAGCTCAGAAACTTCAATGTGGCAAATGCAATCTTTGAAGATGAACCATTTAAACTTGAATCTAAATTGTGACGAATGATACAAAGCTCTGGCAAAGCCATTTTTTTCTCTCTTTGTGCTTGAATGGAGGTGACACCAGGGAGAGGGAAGCAAGGAGGTCATTTAGCCAACAGGTTATCATTTGAGGCCACCTGACACAGATGCTGGTGGATTACTCGCGGGAGACGGCGGCCGGCCTCCATCAACAACGGGAGAGGTATGAAATATGTCTAGCGGTTAGCTTGGGGTTTAATAGAAATTCATTCTCCTAGTGTGCGATCAAGACAGTGGTGCGGCTTGCAGCTTTTGCGAGCGGGAAGAGATGAACAAATCTCTTTCAAGGCCGAGCAATGCCGACACCAAGATGAGTCAATCGCATTTTAACAGGCCATGCAGGAAGTGTTTATGCGCCATTGCGAATATAAAACAGCACACTTGTAATGTCCACAGCCTTCATATCTCACAAAGGTCTTTAACGGAAACTGTGTCTTCATGTGGGTAAACATTGCTGGAATAAAGATTCAAGGCAGAGTTGTGCTCTAAAACGAGCATCACACTTGAGGCTAATTTTAGACCGCAGTCAGCAGTTCCAAGCAGGACTACAGATGAGGGAATTTTTTTTTCTGAGATGCTGTAAAATGAAGAATGAAATGAAATAATTGCTAGACTAACTATCTACTAGACAATATTTGTACCACTACATATTAAAGATGCATTTTCACCATCTGTTAATGTGACTCACAATTTTTGGAAACTTTCCATCCATTCAATCTACCCAATCTATCCATCTACCTACCTACCTATCTGGCTACCTATTTACCTACCGACCAACAAAATAAACTATCCACGAATATTTAATTCATGGCACATGTACTAAAATGGGTATGATGCTGCGGCAGATTGAATCTATTGTTCTCTATGTAAACGGGCGCCACCACTCTACATTATATTATTCTTCATTTTAACACGGTCGCGCAACCTCCTTTTCTTTGTCTAAAGACCACTAGGAACAAATCCCAGCCTCTTTATTTAAAAAAACGCCATCAAGACGGAGGCTCAAATGTAATTTGTATTGATTTCCCAATGCTGGGATTTTGATTATATGGGGTGTCTTTATGCTGACCAGCGACTTCCTGCAGTGCTTAATCTTCCGTCGAAAGCCATTAGAGGTCCCCGAGACCCTAATCATGCACATTGACACTTACATTGACTGACTCTTTGCCTGCATACTTGATCCGAATCCTGGGCTCTTGGACCACATCCAGGTTGGTGCCGGTCACCATCAAGGGGGTGTGGCCACTGAGGAAAAACAAAAGTGGAGATGTACACAAGAGATTTGATTAATTCCTGGCACGTTGTCATTGAAATAGTTCATTATTAGTCATCTGAGGTGAAGATATTCTCAAGGCCAGTTTGTGGATTTTATTGCATTTCCCTATTTTAAGATGAAATAACTGAATGTTGCTGATAGTGTACAATTTGGAATTCTCTCGCTTTTAGTGTGAATGGTCAGTGAGCATAACAGTCAGCTCTTTGGGGATTTTTATTTTAGTTGTGTACAATATATGTACATTTGTTGAAATAAATATAGAATTGTTTATTTTATTTATAAATATTTTTGCAGTGTGAGGAGCTGTAATGAAAACAAAGTTCGATATGGATCTGATCCAGATTTAACATGAAAACTGACATTATTGGGACAATTTTATACCTTGCAGAGCAAATTAGGTCAAGGTGAAATTTTTGGAAAGTGTTAATTTGGGACCTGATTGTACCTCACTTGTTCACTCTGCAGAGGTCCGATTTTTTTTACGAGATTTTATTAAAATAAAACTTCCCCTGTGAAATAGCTTGCATGACTTTTTGCAAGATTCTCTACTACAATCAGTTACAAACACAATCTGATTCGTCTCGTCTTAATTAGTAGTGCATCTCACGATTGCATTCAATGAGAGACTGTGGACTGTCTGCTGTGGCAGCTCCATCACATCCAAACTAATTGAAAGAGAAGTAATTGAAAGTGCAGTATTGACTTACGCCTGCTTTTTTGGCGGCGAAGCTCTTCACACGATTGCGTTGATGAGAATGTGAATAAATGTATTGCCCTTTTATGTAGCACAACCCACAGGTCAGGGGTGTTTTTCGTTTTTTTTTACCTGGCAATGCTCCAGTCAGGTTCAATGCGCACCACAGTAGGATCCTCGATATACTCGAAGGTGAGACGCTCCCTCATTTGGGAGCGGTCCACGCTCACGCTGATCCGGACCAGGCTGATCCCAGACAAAGACGGTGCGGAGCAGCAAACAATAGCCGTCATAGTTCGACTGCAAGTATAAAGAAAAAAGATGAGTGACATTATTGCAATGTATAGAAAGCATTGGGAGATGGACCAAATGGTACTGCCCCCTCTGCTCAGCTAGCCGGTGGCCGTATTGTGACATGGGTCGAGTTGAGTGATGCCAAGAAGTATTTGGGTAGTAACCTACAGATGAGGCTACACTCCAGCAATTCTGATGCACTATTTGCAAAACATTTGCCGACTAACCTCCAGTCACCAGGTTAACGCTTAGCGATAATTCTGAGACCCTCAACTTTGACGGCTCTGGGAAGGTAAAATAAAACGACATGTATCGGATCGGCAATTCCTTTAAAAGGTTGACAGAAATTAGACAAGGCAACAATCGGATCTTATGCTCAGCCATTTACTGGAGTGTGGTGGAGGACAAAGGTTTCAGAGCCTTTGTTCAAACACTTGACCCCACATAGTGCAGCATGTTCTGCCTACCTGACAGGCTGTAAACCTCATGGTAGAAAGGAAGTACCAAGATGTCAAAAAGAAAGCCATTACGGACCGTGTCAGTGAACTGACTGTTGATGTATACCTCCATGAACACCTTGGGGTCACTTACAACCATAGAGACAGCAAAATGGAGCTAGCAAGTGTCTCGCTTGGTGTGATCCAGCCCCACACAGCAGAAACTCAAAGTGGAAAATCTAAAAGACACATTGGACTTAAAGCATCCCAATGGGGATGAAAAAGGCATCGTCGAGTAACCACTTTAAATAAGTCAGTCTTGTGGATTGTTCCAGATGTCAGCCTGAGTTTGGGATATGAGTGAGGTGAATACAGGGTGTTACAGAAGGGTTTGTCTGGTGTCATGCTGAGCCCAAACATCAAGACATAACTTTTTTCGTTTTGAGATTTGCGGGGTTCGTCTTTTTCCCATGATTTTGAATAGGGCATTGCTTCTCACCTGAAGAACTCGCACGTTTGATTTCCAAACTGAACGCTGACATTGCTGCCAGCACCGAGGTTTTCTCCGATGATTGTGACTTTGGTACCCCCAGATTCTGGACCTCTGCTGGGTGACAAACCGGTGATTGTGGGCGTCTACAAAATACAAAATATCGAGATTGGTTGACCAGTTGGGAAAATGGTTCAATGATGGCTGTCTGGCTGTATTTTATAGCAGTAAAGTGTACCACAAAGGAGTAGAATTGATTAGATCGAGCTCTGAGTTCAGGTCTGCACTCGCCGACACAAAGCTGGACTGGACCGGGTTGACTGTCTGGCGGGGCGGCATCCATTTCGCACACAATTCTGTAAATAAGAAACACCGTATATCAAACATTCATATAAATAAATAAATGAGATAATTCAAATAAAATTCAACAATATGATCAATTGGAAGTTGATTTAAGTCATCTACACCAACCATCCACCAAATAATGGCCACTATAGACATAATACTCAATGAGGTATACCTTTGACTATGTTACGTAGTTTTAGTGGTAAATGATCGTACTGCATCTTTCTGACACTCTTCCTAATATTTCTCTTAAACAATTAATTAAGGCAGTGCTTCTCAATTATTTTCTGTTACGCCCCCCCTTAGCAAGAAGAAAACTATTCGCGCCCCCCGCCTCCCCACCGTGACTATCCTAACTTGTCTTGTAAGTCGTAAAATGTTGCACTGTCGCAAACGTCACAGAAGTAACAATGAGAGCGCCACTGCCCCCTGCTGGGAAGATGCGCAATTACACTTTATTCTAGTACTGCAAAAAAAAAAGCCTGTTCCCCAGGGTCACACGCGCCCCCCCAGGTATAGCACGGCGCCCCCCAAGGGGGGCGCGCCCCACTATTTGAGAAGCACTGAATTAAGGCATGCAATATACTATATTATTTTAAACGGCTTTCGTTATTGTGCAGTTCAGTTGTAGGCCACCACAAACTCCAGCCATGATACTGAACATAGTCCTAAATTGATATTTCTCTGACTATTCTCTGTCAGTCAAAAATAACTAGGTTCTCATTATGCTTTTAAAAATGAGGAAGTATCTTATGATAAAATAATTTGTCATGATACAAATGTGTGGAACAGTGTACACGTCTGATGGTTCTGAGATGACAAGCCTCGCAATTATTTTTTTCTAAAAAGGGTAATTTTCCCTTTTTGAAGGTCAAAAAGTGGAATGGAAATGTTTCCATGATGACATTCTTGACAGCAGCAGTGAAACAGACACATGATATTGATATCGAGTTCATCACAGGAAGTCTGGCGACGAAAAACGACAAAAATTTAAGTAAGGACATGATATTCAAGGCAAAGCTTACATGTTCAGTTCCTATCTTCATAAAATCTTATTTTGACTACGAATTAGTACAGCACACTGTTTTTATTTTATTTTAGGTTGACATTTTCCTTTCAGTGGAGAGGAGTGTCCATGGATTAGTGTGCTATCAACTAGAAAGTTGTTTGCTTCAAACGAAGCGGGACATTTGTGGTGGTTTTGCAACTATGCGTATTTATGTATTTTAGTCATATATCCGCCCATACAAATTTAAATTTTACTCGAATATAGGGTCCCTGATGTGAACAGAGTCTATTCTGTTTCTTGGGGAAGAAGTAGGTCAAGTTAACTATTGGGGTTAAAGGCCCGTGGAGACCCTCAACTGTGATAGCCTGCATGCACGTGCATGTTCTACTATTGTTCAACTTGATGTTGAGCAGGGATGAAAGCTTAACTCTGTGTTTCTATGTAGTTGTGGGAAATGTAATTAGATTGGGGTGTTGTAATTGAATCTAATGAAGGTTGGATTACATGGTTTATTACTCCCGCTATAGACAAAAATATGTGCGTCTTTGAAGTACAGCCTTATTTATTTATTGTAGGTAGGGAAAATGAAGCTTCAAATTTGCTTCATAAAGTAGTTGTATTATTCTTTTTAACTCATCTAGGTGGCACTCTATGAAAGCACACTGACTTGCCATTTTTTAAACACCTTAATTCAAACCAACAGTGCCATTTAAAGGAGATGAAAAACAACAACTGGTTCATGAAACAAATTGAAGCTTCATTTCATGGAGTGTTACTGAACTGCACATAGGGCAGCAGGGATGCCAGAGTCAAAGGGTTTTGGTACGGTACAAATCAAGCTATGTAAAGTATGCGTGTCAGGTCAATTTTAAAAAGTCCACCAGTATTCATCCGCTGAACATATATACGTCTAAGAATGTTATGAACAAAATGAGAGACCAATGTTCCAGTGTAGCCTAAAGGACTTACTGTTCAGCGATAATGTAGCCATCCTGCACAGGAGCACACCTTACTCCCGCCACCTCCACGTTGTCCACCACGTCTGAGAAGGCCAGACCCAGGTTGGTGCCATGGATGGTCACCCGCGTGCCTCCTTCGGGGGGACCGGCTACTGGGGTCACCTTTACAGGGCAGAAGGCAGCCACAATTAGGGTCGACAAATCATGATGATCATTTCAGTTAATCGTTGTGAGACGTCAAGGCCAGCTTGACCACAAGTATACAACCTAAATTCCTAAAATGTCTTCCATGAAGCTGTATTGTCTGTCTTTATTCTGAAGTGTTTCTCCGATCTGCACTACTTTCAGTTTGTGTATCTTAGATTTGTTTCAGTCCAATAAGATTTCAGGCTGTGTGTACTCTCATTTCAATCCAATCTGCCCAGGGCTTTCAGAACCAGTCGTGCTGGCAGATGTAACATAAAATGCAGTGGCTATAAAAAGTTTCCACACCCTTGTTCAAATGAGAGGTTTTTGAGATGTAAGAAAATGAGACCAAGGTAAATTATGTTGAAACTTTTCCCACCATTAATGTGAGCTATAAATGGTACTGAACTTTCTAAAACAAATCTTTTCTAGACAATGATAACCGAGATAATGGGAAGAGTGCAAGGAACTTCATAACTGCGGATGTGACTGAAATTAAGAACGCAAAACGGCCCAGAATCATGATGCTGACACTACCATGCTTCACTGGCGATAAAACCGAATTGTCCGGCAGTAGAGTAGAGATGTTAGAGAAACAAAACAATCAATACGCAACTACCTGCCATGCAAGCTAAGTACCAACAAGAAAACCAACATTATGTTGTAGAGTGGCGCATTTGAGAACCCTCCCACCTGGACTCACTGGGGGATTGCGACGTCCCTGTGGGACACCGGCATTGTAATCTAGATCCCGTGGACATTAATTGCTCTGGATGTAAAGTAAGTGTGTCACTGCGCAGCCAAAGGGGTCTGAGTACATCTAAATCTTTCAGTACTGTTTGGGCATGTTGGCATAATGGCTAAATATATCCATGTCAAGAAATGACTGCTATTTGAGTCGGCTTAGAAGATAGTTACATAAGCAAAAAGGGGAAAAAAAAATCCTAGTCCCAGAAGAGAGTAAAAAGTAGACAGTGGTGGTGGAAGTTGAGTGGTATTAGGCATGCCTGTCATAATGCATTAGTTTTATCGTAAACAATTTCATCTATCTAATCTGACGTTTGCATCAAGGAGGTTATGATTTTTGAAATTGCCAAATCTTGAAGCAATGGTAGCTTAATCGGATGCACCACTTGAATGGATTGTGGCTGAGCTAGTTAGCAGCCTAAATTGTTTGCTGTATGAACCGGGTGATCGTTTTTGGACATAAAAATACTGTTAATCTAAGATTATTATCTCTTCAGTGTTTATTAAACCGTATAACATTTAACAAGAAGGTTAATGTGCAATTGCTGAGACAGTTGTTAGACGAAGATATAATTGTAGAAAACAGAGTTTCGTAGAACCTCTCTAATCAGTCCCAGGTGGCAATACAAACAAAACAACATGAGAGTGGGAAAGAACAGGACCTTTATTGAGGCCAACTAAGGAGAAGAAATAAAAAAAACACCAGTGCGAAGATACTTTGTACAGTGGAGCAACTGATATTTAGAGTTATTGCAATGACCTGTTTTGACATTGTCTTTGCAGACTCACAGACCATCCCTTCATTTGACCTTTTCACATACCACCCTTCAAATCATATCTAGTACGGCCACATCACGCTCTCTGTGTAATCCATTTACAGAGCAGAACGGTTGCCCCGCCGTATCGTCACACCGTCAGAATAGGGTAATTCCCTGCAACCGGCCAATCAGCTTGCACATTGTATGAACCAGCTCTCACTGTGAACCTTTCTTCCTCTTATCTTGCTCCAGCTTAGGGGGTCAGAACTCTGTCCACTTACCACCACCACCACCACTTTTGAGATTTTGTCGACTATCGGAACAGGATTTAAGATTGATGTGATGACCTCAACTGAGCAGCGAGGCAGTCCAATTTTAGCGAGAGGAACTTCCAGGAAAGCTATTAGGCACATTTGAGAGGATAATCGTTTTTTAGAGAAAAATAAAGGAAATGAAGGGGTACCAAAATAGCTGAAAAGGAGCCTTGGGTTGCCCATCAGGGCGTTTGCTTCAGATGAACTAATGGTTGGGGAAGTGATGCTGAGACTAAAAACAAAATGTTTAGAGCGAAACACAATAATGCCCAACCCAAGGTCCTACAGTCCACTTCAATTAATTCAGAGTACAATTTGCAGGCATATCTGCTCACTGATCAAAAAGCCAATAAACCGGTTCTCTGTTGTATAGTAAACCTCTAAGCCTTGCAGTTTGTTAACCTAATGCCAAAATTACTATAGTAAGGGCCAATAATTTGAAGACTGAAAAAAGATTTCACAGTATAACAAGAGTCGCTTGGCAGAACCGAGCCTATCCATTCCAGTCCACCCACTCTTGCAAACTCCAAAAGAGGAGCAAGGAGTTTCTTTCTACAGCCAGTGACTGACAGTCCCACCTGCCTGTTGTGTACTGTCAACACCTTGTGAAGAAGTGAGAATATTTTGTCTTTCCCGAGGCAATATTGATATTCAGTGCAAGGATGGGACGCCTTTTTGCTGTAGCTGTAAAATGTAAAAAGTCGTCACAGGTTTGCCTTCCCTCAAAAGCCCATCAAACTTCATTTGATCTTCCTTCCCTATGTGACTCGCCGCATCACCTTAATATTAATGGCCCATGGTGGGAGGTGCTGTGGCACTTAATAGAAATATTCATTATTCAAAAGACCTATCTTGCGGTGGGCACATCTACTAATGTGCTTGTATGTATACAAATTAGCTCAGTGTGCCGGGTTTCGGCGCATGTAATCTGAATCAAAATTATGAATACATTCTTTTTTTTTTTTTTTATTGTTTAGCACATATTATTATAACAATAACTGTGCAAGGAGGGAAACGAAGCCTAGGGCTTGTAAAGAGCTCCACTCCTTCTAACCCCCAATTCCAACACTTACTGCTGAGTGCCAAGCAGGGAGGGAATGGGTCCCATTTTTACAGTCTTTGGTATAACCCGGCCGCAGTTTGAACCCACAACCTTCCAGTCTCAGGGCGGACACTCTAACCACTAGGCCACTGAGCTGGTGTAATGCACTAGAGGGATGTCTTCCCCTTAAGGAAATTCTAATCACAGCCAGAGCCAAGTAGGTAGGAACTTGTTTGACGCAACGAACTTGTGCTATAAAGGTGTTTCAAAAGTGAAGACAAAGTAGGACGAAAGATGTTACTTTACTCTCAACCCATTAAAAGTCCCTTCTGCTACCCTTGCGAAATTTGCTGAGCCAAACAATACTGTCTCATTGGATGTGAAAGACTCGGGGAGTTATCTCTTGCACCTAGTCATAATTCCTGTTGTTGCAAGGGAACATCTAACACAATCTGTTCAGGGACGCCGGTCGTTGGGCATTTTTCAACAATGTCCAAAGCAAATGGAAAAATAAATCATCTGTTTTATGGTCAAACTGCTATTGTGAAAACAGTTTAACAAAACCGTATGGTGAATTTGAATTTAATTTGAAACCATGCAAACATCTGTACATTTGCAGGAGAAATTGGGGCTTGGGGGCTCGCTTTGCCGAGCTGTGCAAAGTGTTTGGTTTACTCATTAATGCCGGAAGAGTCAAAAGAGTCCATGATATGCCGCTATGCCTTCAAAATACACAAGGATGTTTTCTAATTTTAATTCAGTTACAGAATACCTCAAAGAGTGAGTATTCTAAAACCGTGGCCTGGATTAGTGAAAAAAAGCCACACATTTTACATTTATAAATTGTATTTATAGCCATACAAGCCTTATTGTTTTTAGTTCTCATCATTAACATAAACAGATACACAATGGCCTTTGTTCTTGTTCTCTTTATTGTCTAATCCAGTGTAAATCCATATTAACCATGTCATTGACATCAATACTTAATTGGCTGAGGTGCATGGTAAGAGAATGCCAAATGAACCTATATAATGATAAAAGGCTGTGTTGAACCACAGTGCACCGCTGTGCTAGCGAGCATAATTAAAGGGGAGGACCTCCCGATCTCTCTGTCACAGTTACCCACTCACAAAAGCATGATGCACTTACAGGAATGACATAAAAAATTCAAGGTTATGATCCAGTAGAGCTTCTCACTTGTGTGTCCAGTTGCTGCATGTTTGAAATTGTTTTTGTCCCTCAGTTTAGTGATGAAGCAATACAAGACGGGTTTTTGCAAGCAACTCAATGGTGCTAAGTTTTATTTTACAAAGAAACGCATTTTCACTGCGTTATTGTGTTTTTATCCACATACTGAAGAAGAAGAAGAAAACAATCAATTAAAACCTAGGTTATTTAATGATATTTATTTAATGTGCTCATTAATTGAGCACATTGCTTCAGTTGACAAATTCCTGGAAGTTCGAGGATCTTAAAGTTTAACTGTGAAAACAATGAAGACAAATGGGGACTTTTATTAATAACAGGCAGCTCGCCGCTATAGGCTAGCATTGATGCTTACTGAGCCTTTAGAACAACTAAGTCTGCAGTCAGACAATACAGTGCAAGTGACCCATTTCTTTCCCCTCACATGTGGCCCATCTTGCTTGCACATGAGTCCCTGCAATATTACTGCATGTATATGCACATTGTCTCAAATGGTGAGTGATATATGGGTTACAGTACAGCAGACGCAGTTTGGCATTAAAACATGCAATGTGCTGACCTCAGTGATGCGTGGGTTAGTGCACTTGACGTTTTTGCTGGACAGGTTGAGCCAGCGTGTGGTGTAGGGGTTGATGGGAGGGCAGTGTCGACGCAGGGTGCACTTCCCCTCGCTGCTGCACCAGCCGCACTGGAACTTCCTGTTGGCCTTCAGACACACACCGCAGCTGTCCCTCTGGGCGCCGCACTTGTATAAGTGAACTGAGAAATACAGAAAAATGGAGACAAAAATTTAAACACATGCATTGCACGCAAAATTTGTTAAACCTGGTCAATGTTATGCTTGGGTTGAAATATTTGGTGACCGTAAGAACGCACACTCATTTTATAATGACGTATTGAAGCAATGTTACCCCACACTCACACAGCAGTACATTCATCTGTGCTTTTCAGTGATTTCAATTTATGATACAGTATTGCATGTTGACTTGTTTAGAATGCCGGGATGACTGTAAAGTGTTCTAGTGTTTAGGGAAAACATTTATTGTGAGCTACAAAAAGACGGTTATAGTTATTATCATTTATGAAATGTAAACGATAGGTGATTTTCTTATTAATTAAAACTAATAATTTGACATGAAAAAGTCGTAACGATATCATTCTGGGGTGAGAAATTTATAGTAATTTCTTTATAATTTTATTTAATCATTTATAATTTGCAATTTTAAGCAGTAAATGTTATCAATTCAACAGTCTAAGCCATCAATACAGCAAAACACTGCTGTAGAATTTCAGTTCCACTTCATCCACAAAGTAATTTTGAAAAGGTTACCACTTTATGTATCTAGTAGTATTCTTTCTATCGCATGCTTTTAAATCAGCTATATTGTTCATACACAATCCATTTCTGTTCGTTTGTTAAGTACACACAGAAAATGCATAAACGCTTAATGTTCAAATCAAACATGTTATTTTGCAATTGTAAAGATTGTTAAACACTGGGAGTACTTTTGTTAATGCTCACAAAACTGTATAATGTAATGTACTGTATTAAAATGTTTCAGCCTGGCAAGCGACTACACTTTGAAACAAGCAAACAGCTATAATCTATTGTAAATGTTCTTTAATAACTTTTAAATAAAGACACATTTAAAATAAGACAGTAATTAAGTTATTTAAATAGATCTATCATGCTTTCCTGTGATTGGATCAGTGATAGCTTTTTTTTTTTAAACTCTCCTTGAAGGTGTGAAGCCCAAACAAAACCATACCCAAGTTCACCTCCTCCAATCGTGTTGGGGGTCAGAGAAACGTAGCGTGTCTGATCAAGGCACCATATGCCAGTATTGACTGAACTCACCCTGAATGTTCTCTGGGTTGTCAATTATGAAGTTGCCGTTCCACACCACAGAGAAATCCACGGGCAGCTCACTGATTTTCATCCCTTCGTATAAGTACTGGAAATAAGGAGAGTGAGAAAGTGGGATTTCATTGTGAGGCGGCTAAAAAAAAAAAAAGAGGAAAAACTTGTAGATTCACTGGTTCTAGTATGTCATTGTTACCCCAAAGTTACATCATCTCATCGTCAGAGAGTTGCCAAAGTAGCAAAGCAAAAGAAATAGGACAGCTGAGCGGACACTCGAATCCCCCTCTGGCCTTGAAAGATGCTGTCCTGAAGTGCCTGATTTCCAGTCTGACTTTCATTTCAAGTGTGTGTCTGGGTGAGTCTCCGTCCGTGTGCATGTGTGGGAAACCGACTATGTGTACGTCCATAGATTGGATCCCCCGGGGGAATTTAATGCAGAGGTCAGTGTGTGCTAGACTGTAGGGAAGAACCAGTGTTGCTACGCTGACTTACAGTTTGGAAAGATAGAGCACATTGTGATGTGTTTCCAGAAATAGCCTGACATTATACAGTGGCGACACAGCGGCAGGCACCGAGAACAGAGAGGAGGACAACAATAGGGAAGGCAGCCTACCGAGCTGTTCTGGCACTGCACGCTGGAGCTGTTGAATCGGAGGGCGGTGACGCGGTGGCTGACCCCCTGGATGTGAAGGACGCACTCGTAGCCCCGCTGGCCAGACTGCGGCTGTGGCAGGTTCTTGGCTTTGAGGGTGATGGGCTTCACCTCCCCCGCCGGGATCAGAATCTCCTCGGAGCGCACCAGCTGTGGACAGTCCTGTGGGGCGGATAGCAAAAGAACATTGGTGCCAACTAGTCTTGTAAATAATCAGGCAGGGCGCAAGTCTATGTATAGGGTGGGTTAGCATCGTGCTGAGTAATGGACAGCAAATTGACTGACCTGTCGGGGTCCATAGTAAGAACAATGGCGGGCTAACGAGATATATTTGTGGTACTTAATGCTGATGCTTTATATAGTCCAGACGGCTCCAACTGTCATTGCAGCTAATGTTTTTTAAATCTATTGTTTTTGGAATTGCATCTTGAGAATAGAATCATAGTGCAATGTGTGAGTGACATCAATATAGGGGCTTCAGAACTCTGAGGTATATTTTTGTAACCAAGAAATTAAAAATATTCACTTTGAGACACATTTTGAGGGTCAATCTCAAAAGTTTGTCTCCAAGGTCTCTGTTGTGTGTGCTTTTCACCAACCTCAGAGGCGTTGACCCTTCCCTCCTGGAAGGAACAGCTGGACGGGTCGTGGGTGCACAAGTTGCGGTACTTGCACCAATGGCAGCGGAAGGCGCTGTTCACACATGACAGACACCTGCATGGGGACACGTGCGCACACATGCAGAGTGAGTGTGGCGGAGTGAAACGGATGGGGGGCAGGTTTGACCAAGTTGGCCGACACTCCACAGAGGAAATGAGTTTTGAGCCCCAAGTGAACACCTGCTGTTGTGTCCTTGTGGTTGTGGACCTGATAGCTTCAGGGCCAAGTTCTCACAGCATGCATTTTTCTGCTGCTTTACATTCAGAAATGTATACTTTGGTCTGAGGTGGGGTGGAGGGCATATTTAGCCTGGTAAAAAGCAGCTGTCATGATAAAAGAGGCTGGACGACACAGTAGGGCGACGTAAAGTAATGAGGACAAATAAGACACTGGCACAGTGTGATCCTGCAATTACCATTAGCACAGCATTGTGGGTAATTACCAGCTGTTGTGTGTGATTGTCAATGTGCAATACATACAGGGGTGTGCCTGAATGTTGGGTAGAATTGTATGGATGAACAAAGGCTGTGCGGCCAGATTTAAATTAATGCCAAAATATTATATTATCACACTTTAGAACTTTAACCACTGGCTGCACATTTCACAGTTGATGCAGACACTGGCCAGTCTCAAGGCCAATCTGCACTAACAACTTGAAAGAAGTAGGAAAAAAATAACAAGAAATAAAACACAAATAATGAATACACTAGAGAAATTTGAGCAGTTAAACAGGACAGTTTTGCTGGACTTAAATTCAGTGTGTGCCTGAGTGTATCTCTGCTTACTAAATGCCAGGCTGCATTTAATGCAAGTGCCCAAGTTATCTGCAAAAAACATACTTATCATGCAGCAGGCAGGCAGGCAGGCCTTATTTGTGTTGATTCCAGTTAATCTTTCTGACTATTTATATCGTAGAAGCCTTAATATCTCTCATGTGTGCTGGCTTTATTTAATGTAAAGTGTACTAATTTTAATTTAATGATTTCTTTTTTGGAAAACACAGTAAAAAGGATTACTGTGGAATTAGGTTAAGGGTAAAAAGGGATGAAGGTTGAACACAGTCTATTTTTGCACACTGGTTGACCTCCAGTTTGTTTGGATTTCGACACGAATTTCCCATGGGAAATATGGGGATTAAATTAACCATCACATTATAAATATAATAAAAACAACAAAACAGACAGTCCTAGCCATGAATGACAAGGGTGTATTTTTGTCATATAAGTATGGAACTAAGATAACAACTGTTAATAGTAAAGGTCAAAAACAGCCTAACTTTGATAATCCAAGACATGACATGTTTTAATAACTAGGTACCTTTTTTTTTTTTTTTAATTGATTGCAACGGCATTTACTACACCGTGCATTCAGGCGCAGTGTTGTTGTTACAGCCACGCTTCTGTTACTTGCTCTCCTCCCGGTGCTCAATTTGAAATATTCATGGGTGCAAAAAGCATGGGAGGGATCTCTGACTGAGCCCACGGATGCAAAAGAATAAGGCCGACTCCCCCTCAGGCTAGTAGAGAGCGCACAAGCTGGCTTTTGATGGTGTGCGAGGCGAGGCGCCGCGTGCCCTTTTCTCGTTATGTGTGTGCAAGTTTGTGTCATTGCTGATGAAGAGAGCTGATGTGAAGACTGGTAATTGCTTTTTCTGTATCGCTCAGACATGTTTTTCAAAGAGTCAAAGATATTTGGAGCTATATGGTTAGTGAACTTTGAGTCTGCGTGTGTTGTATGCAAACTCCAGAACAACAGAGCCTAGCTTTGACTTAGCAGGGGACAACATTTTGTCGAGGAGTGCTTTTGGATTTGTGTGTATCTGTTAGCGTGGCTGCTCTGAAACCTCCTAATCTCCCACTCTCAATTTAGTGATACTTCCAAGTCAGCAAGGACTTTGGAGCTCACTCAACAGAGCACAAAGTGCCACAGTCAAGTGAAGTCAGCCATTGCAAATGTGCTGCAGAGATCTCAAAATTTTAATTTTGAACTAGAATGGCCCTCGACAGAGCACATACTACACCAAGGTCAAACAACAATGTCAGATAGTGATTGTTTCCTATATGGTAGCATCGCAGCTAGATAGGGGAAACGTAATCTCGATTTCTTTGTGTGTCTTGGCATGAAGGAATTGACAATGAAGCTGACTCTGAACAACCACTTTTGGGACTATACAGTGGTCATCAGTCTGATATGCTCTTTTGATTAAGGTTCTTAATTCCAAGGTCAACACATCACATTTTACTCATTAGCCTGGCTTACATGGAGACTTTTCTGTCCTTCTGAGATTGAATATTTATCAGGCATCTGTTTACTTGTGACGTGATCTATTTTGATCTGCCATTTACCTGCTCTACTCTGTTAATCAGATCAGCCATGGAGATCATCCACCTATTTAGTACACAGTAATTGTGTGATTGTTTTAACACTTTAATTAAAGCTTGATTAAAAACAAGTTGAGAGAGAGAGAGAGAGAGTTTTTCAAAGTTTGCGAGAATGTGTCAAATCTGTAATCTGTACATCGAGTTAAGTAAGTGTCCTTGAGTCCCATGAAATCATCTAGATAAATAGAAATAAAATGTGCTACCCATCCATCCATAGCACTTAAAAAACGGGAGTACCTAAAACCCACACAATCATGGGGAGAACATTCAGAGACCCCACAAAGATGTTCCAACGGAGATGTGTGTGGTGAAATGATTAGTAGTACTAATTATTTCATTTGGACGACTCTGTAAGACTATGTACCGTAATTTTCGGACTATAAATCGTTTTTTTTTTCATAGTTTGGGTGGGGGGGGCGACTTATACTCAGGAGCGACTCATATACATATATATGTTTTTTTTTTTTTTCACTTTTTGGGCATTTTATGGCTGGTGCGATTTATACTCCGGTGCGACTTATAGTCCGAAAATTACGGTAATACATTTATGGTTTCCTAGCATTGATCCAATATGGTTCTGGACAGCAAATGTGGAGATGAGAGAGTTACTCACAGTTGATGGACACTGCAGTTATAAAACTTGACCTCCGTGCTAATGAGCATCTGACCCGTCTCTTTTGAATTGAGTCTTAGCTCAACACCCGACCAATCTGAGAGAGAGGAGACACATGAAGAAGGTGAAGACAATGTGTTGTAAAATATTGTCATTCTACGTCAGTCAAAGATATTTATTGTATTGTCAGAAATGTGGTCCTACGGAATTCGGAAAGGTTATATTTTGCAAGAGTCCATAATTGATCTCTTATTCAGATGATTTATTAGCCATCAAAGCCATCACATACAAAGCATGATACATGTGATACAAAATATATAAGTGCCAATAGACCAAAAGGTCAAAGGTGAAAACATTGAGAAAGCAATGATGTTGTGGCATTTCATTAAAGTAGTTACTAGGCACCCATTTAAATCACACTCATCTCTGTAATACACTTCTCAAACTCCCTTGGGAGGAATATCTATTACATCTGGGGATTCATGTAATACAATTTTGATGTTTAAACTAGCGTTAAAGTCGTCAATGGATTTCTTTAGTAGGCATTTTTGTCTTGTGAAATAATTTGTCAGCGTTAATGGAAGCTGCTTCTTTTGAAGTTATTCTTCCCTAATCAAGACCCATTCAATAATCTGTGTAAAATAGGGCAATTTCACAGAAGAATGTGTTGTGCAAGAGGCAACCTTGTCAGACAATTGAACACATTGTATTACTTGTGAATGTACAGAAATAGAAGAAATGATATCATATTCAAATTACCATAATACATTTACTTGAGAAAATAAATTGTAAAAACATAATAAGATTTGGTGTTCTTTTATGTATCCAAGCAGCGTTGCGGTGCACGAAGTGAAACAGCCTCTCATCTATCTCATCTTGCCACACGGGAATACAGACTCCATAAATACAGTGTGTGTGCGTGTGTGTGTGTGTGTGTGTGTGTGTCTGTGTGAGACTATGATGTGTACACTTGTGTGTGCAGAGCAGCCTGAATTTCAGATGACATTCAGTGTGTAGGAGGTTTGTGTGACCCACAATGCCCTGTTCTCTCTGCAGCACCTGTTGGGAATCAGGCTCTGGTTTCACACAAGTGTGTGGACACGTTTGCCTCTGAACATCCGGTGCAGAGTTGCTGTCGGCACAAACACCTCCAAGATTCAGAAATGAGACACTCTCCTTAATTTTGCACGCTGTTGTCATGTTAATGTCTGACTAATCTAGAATCTAAAAAATACTCAGGTCAAAAGGTCAAAAAGTCCAAGCCCTCGTTTTGTGCTTTTTTTTTGTGTACCTGGTATCATTACAAATTCTAACAGCTGTTGTTGGACCCCAAGTATGTCTTTTGGCGTGACAAGATGGCCACAAGGTGCTGAAAGCAAACATACTGAATAATAGATGATGTGCAGTGAGTGTGAGAATCACTGTGTGTTTTGAGGAGGCTGGGCAGTGGGGGTGCTAATCCTCCGTCCTGTGAGTAAATGACAGCTCTGTTTGCCCACAACTCCCACAGGGGAATGCATCATTGGTGCCCAGACACGAATGTTCTCCCTCAGGTAAATGTCAGTCGTACTCCCCCAATCTTCTCTTAAGCCAAACAGCTATTTCACTCACTTTGCAGAAGAGCAATGGAAGAGTGGAGATGCCAAAATATTGGACTCCAGCAAGATCAGCGACTGCGGCGACAAATAAGTAACCAGATAAATATATAGTATGTAAAATGATGGTTATTTTAAAATTAACATTGTTCTAACTTCCATTTTGAACTCTCACTCATGTGCACAAATATTTCTTTTTGCCCAATAAAGTGTGTTTTCTTTGTCCAGGTAATATACCTCTCAGGAGGAGATCGTCGCTCAGTGCCAGAGAGCTAATCCACTACATTAACTGCCCTGTCATCCCCAAACCAACATGTTAGAACATTTGCGTCCGCAAACAACCGGAGGGCCCTAATGCGCTCAGCCGTACCATCAGCCACAGGCCGGGAGAGGGTACCAATCTTGTTCTCCATCATGTACTAATATGGCAGGGCTTCTTATCAGGCACACCTCTCGGCTACTCCACCGATGCTGGGTCAGTGTGAGCTTGATGTGCACTGGTCTGAAGATGATGCTGAATGAATGGTGTGTGTGTGTGTATATTTTGAGTTCAAGGCTTGGTTTCAGTTTTTGTAAAAGAAACTGGACATTGATTGCCTACTAAATCGTGGTGGTTTGCTGTGATGATAGTATCAAGTGTACCTTGGTCGGACGGGATGAGAGGGACGTCCTTGGCAGCAGGAGACACGCACAGTATCTGGTTGCCACTCACTTGCCCATCCACCTCCGTCAGATTGCCGAAGGAACAAGTTATTCCTGCCGAAAGGTCTGGAACATCGCTGACCTTCACCAGTAACTGAGAGTGGAAGGGCAGAAATAAGAAACTTTCTATTTGAAAACAACAAAAGCAACAACAACACCCAATACTGTTTATCATGAGAAATTATTGAAAGCTTTTTGAAAATCAGAACATTGGATATATGTTATACATGTGGTTTCAAAAATATGTTTTTTTCATTTGATTTTTGCTACATACAAATGTGATAAACTTCATTGTGAAATTGTCAAGTTAATATCACTATAAAATGGAGATACCGTTTAGGTAAGCTTAGCATGGAGCAATGAGAATGCTCTGTACGTTGTGAATTACTTATGCGAAAAGCCTCACGTGCGCATATGGAGATGCGCCCGTTTGAAGTCATTCTCGGGAGAGCGGTGACACAGGCGAGGCAGTTTTCTGCTGCTCTGCCTGGGAATAAACTTATTTATAAATACATTTTGCAGACACGTGTCATGTGATCACGCTCTCATCCAAAGGAGACAGTAGCCCGGGTAATTATCATCGTGCCATTTCATCGTCTTGGTCCATTATATATGGGCCACGCTGTTTGAAGTTTCTCTTTGTTTTTATCTGCCTCTGAACTAAACACCGTAGGGCTGCTGGGACCGACGAGGCAACCGAGCAGCTTAACTGTCGGCCTTTTAAGAGATGCACAATGTCCCGACAGCGGATGATGTGGTGTCCCGTGTTGGCAAAGGATGGTCACTGTCAAAAGGATGCTGACGATCATCAGTTTTTATTGTTCAGAATCAATGTTGATCTCCTGCAATTTGATAAATATCTATCTATCATTATTGTTATAATTATTATTATTCTGAAGGCAGTAGTGCCATTTACTTTGTGGTCTGAACAGTCCGGGTACATGGCTCAGGCCACACTGCAGGGACATATTTAGCCGCACTAGTAGTCAGCCAAAACCCATCGCTAGCAAGCCGGCGTTGCGTAAGTAGCTCCGAGCCTGCCTCAAACTCGCTGTTGACTCACAAACTGTGATTCAAAGGCTCTTATTTCAAGCGCTGCATTTGTTGGTGTTCACGTCTAGAAACAAACACTAGTCTCAAAATGTCCATTCTCATTCATTATGCTGGGGATGGTTGATTACAACAGACGCAACAATCAGTGCTTTTTGTTTGACGTGGAATTTCCTGAGTAACCTCTCATGGTAATTAGCCTCTCGACATGTCCATATCTCGAATAAACACTCCGCCACACAAAGTAGACTTGTCTCCTGACTGTCAAGCTTCTTTTTTTTTTTGTTCCCTCGGCCGCCTTACCGGCGGTGGAGTGGGAGTTTTTTTTAGATTCTGGCAGCCTAATTGGCATGAGGTGTAATAAAGGTGATTGGATTGTTTCCTCTCTTTTCCTAGCACTCGAGTGAGGAGGCGGCGTTGTCATGGAGATAGTTAACCGGCCCTTTGGAATCTTATGAATTTTGTCAGTCTGTTCTTGTGGATCGTTCGAAACAAACATGTTGAGGGCAGTTCTGAGTAAGACATGATGGCCAGAAACAGAACAATAAATAGACATGCCATATTCTTCTGTTAAACCAAAAAGTGTGTTGCCTCTGAAATAACCTCACATTTTCCTTTCGTCTCACCCCTTTGTATATATTAATATACAAATACAGCAAAAGCAGACAGGGTGAATGCGCTTATTTTCGGGACAATTGCAGCATGTTGTTTGTGGATGTAGTTTCATAGAATGATAACGTGGCGTCCCAAAACTTTGCTTTTTGATAAGAGCACCAAAGGTTGCAGTCTTTAACTATAGCAAGAAAGTCATTGCCAGGTGTGTGGATGAGTCGCCAACTGTGAATTGTTGGCGATAGTCTGGTTCAGTAGCGTTCAGCTCTACCAGTAGATGTGCAGCGAGCCTAAGAACAGCCTCACACGTGCACATTTTTGCCCAAATTAGCGTCCAAACGCACTGTGCACTTGGGCAACATTTACCACCCACTCAGCCTCCCACACAAACACATCTTGGCAACCATATTGGTTGCTTTGGACCATGCAAATATGCGTATGCGTGTTGAAACGCCAACACAAATCTCTTATGAACCTTCCTGTCTCATGTTTATGCATTACGCACAATCTAGACAAGGGAGTCATTTCACATGATTCTGCTTCTGTACGTAGGTAGCACTTATGAAGTACTTTTTGACATTCATGTCCAAGTTCTTTGGCATGTATGTATTTTGTGTGTGTGTGTATGTGTGCACGCATCGATGCGTGTGTTTGTGTAAACTTACTGGTACACTAGGCTCAGACACCGCGATGCTGTCGGGGTACACGGTGATCTTCACGCACTGGTCCAGAGAGGCGGCAAAACGGTACGGCTCATGTGCACGATTGCAACGGTTCCTCTGGGAGCATCTGAACAGATGACAGCATTTCATTGTACTTAATGTAACAAAACAAAAAAAGGGGCAGTTGTTTTCTGAATAACACGTGATAGGTGCTCAATGTGCAGATTTCCCTCAGGATTGAACAATCCAAAACGTACATCAAGTGTGTAGATTATAATGTAAACCAAGGACTTTCATTTGAAGCATCGATGCGAGTGGTGTGGTAAATTGGAGCCCATCTGTTTGTGTGGATTTACAAGAGATCCTTGGTGAATATGGAGATTGCGCCATTAGCTTCATTGCGCTAGATACACAACCGCCAACTGCCATATCTTGCCACTTGTGTATACCACGTACCGTAATTTTCGGACTATAAGTCGCGTTTTTTTTCATCGTTTGGGTGGGGGGGCGACTTATACTCAGGAGCGACTTATATACATATATATGTTTTTTTTAACTTTTTTGGGCATTTCATGGCTGGTGCGACTTATACTCCGGTGCGACTTATAGTCCGAAAATTACGGTATGTGTTTTGAAGTTTTTCTATAGTAATTGTGTTTGATTTTATTTTACATGGGTAAAAGTTTATGTTAGTAACTGCATTTATTTGTATGACAATAAATATAGTGCTTAAGGTTTTATGAGGGGAGCAGTCAGTTTAGAATGCTACAATGCATGATTCAACATATACATAATTAATTCTTTGTAAGTTTCTTTAGTATTTGGCTTGCCATTAATGCTAATGCTTGTACATAAAAAAATGAAAATCCGGAAAGTTGGATGAGGTCAGTTTAGATCAATATAGCAATGATTAATCGACAACTGATCAATTATCAAAAAATTGATACATATTTTTAAAAATCGATTAACTGTTTAGATACCTGGTCAAAATTAAAATAGTCTAAATCTACTGAATTTTAGTGCAGATTTCTGGAGGTCTTTAGAAAGCAGACTGATTCCTTTTTTTTTTCCCCAGAATAAGACATCTCCAAACATCTGCTTTTACTTACTTACGACAATTATTATTATTTCTTGCTAATTGTTACGCACCAAACAAGGTATGAATCAATAATTAGTCTTATTGATTTTTTTACAGTTTCCATTTTAATTCTGCAAACAAACGTGAAAATGAAGCATGAATGGAGATGTTCCCAGTGAACATACTACATATGTAAGTCCACCAGCGAAACAACAATTGTGAACCACCGGTGTTTGTTTCCATCAAAGTTTACCCCAATATAGCAACTATGGTACCATGACCTGGCATGTTTTGTCAACAATTATGTCTTAATGTGAGACTTTTTGTAACTCTCTAACCTTCTCACACATAGCTCCAGTGCATCTCCCATACGACGTCTCCGCAATCTACCACGTCCCTCATTAAAACTCCGCCAACAACCGTTTCCTTCCTCCTTATTAACACCTCCTACAGTCGATCCTCCTCCATAGTGTCTAGCCTGCTTGCTTGATGTCTGGTCGCCGCAGCTCTAATTGGACTCCGACGGGTCAGCCCCGGTCCGCGGCGCTGGCTGATGGTCCACTACAGGCTGTGGGCGTGCACGCGTGTCAATACGCATTAGGTCCCGTATCATGCTTCTGAAGCACATACTCATCCCTGCTGACTCTCAGTCACAGCTCTATCTAACAACGCTGGGCACAATTACCTTGTCGGAACTTTGGTCAACATCCAGCATATGACCAAGATGATACATGTGCACGCACACGCAGCAGGCATGTAGAACACTAATATGCACTGAACACTCCATGGGGCTTCAGAGAGCAACAAAGTGCTGAGTTAGTGAAGCAGTGTAGCATTTTGAAGACCCCACTTGAAAAAGAGTTAGAGTACACATCTAATTTTTCTATATATATGTGTTTATTTGTACTATTTTATTATATGTACAGTAATCCCTCGTTGGTTCCCAGACCACTCCCGATAGGTGAAAATCCGCAAAGTAGTGTCAACCTCTCATTTTTAACATACATACATTTTTAGTGTCTCAATAAATGTATATCAAACTATATAAGTGCATATGTTATCATTATATATTATATTATATCATTATATTATCATTTCTTTGTATGTCTTGGCATGTGAAGTAATTGACAATAAAGCAGACTTTGACTTTGACTTAGAACATTAAATAGTAGTTTCAAACATGTAAATACTATATTAATACCTAGTATAAATGACATACAGAAAATAATGTATAAATAATATAAATATAAATATGATACGTGTGTGTGTTTGTATGTGTGTCTGTGTGTGTGTGTAACATATGTAGATGTAGCTAAAGTGTACTGTAAATATGTTTTTTGATTTCTTTTATTATTATAACAACATTTTTATAACAAGGTACAAGTGTACATACTGTAAATATGTTTTTTAGAATATTTTGCCATTATTACAATTTTTTCATAACAAGGTACAATACTGTAAATCTGTTTTAGAACCCTTATTATTATACCAACCTTTATTATAAAAAGGTACAAGTGTACGTACTGCAATTGCGTGGGCACTCCCTGTTTTCTGCTGGCATGCAGGCAACTTTCGTGCCATAATTCTCAATTTAGAATTTTTTATTTTATTTTTGTGGAAAAAAATCCACGATGTACTGAAGCCGCGATAAATGAACTGTCATGTAGCGAGGGATTACTGTATATTGAATTAAGATATTATTTGATTAGGAAAAGTTTAGATTTTGCTGTCTCTAACTCAACACACGAGTGAAACAGATTATTTTTTTTATTAATAAAATTTAATTTGGTCAGGCAATGTGTGATGAAAGAGTGGAGAATGGGTGACGAGGGTGTGGGTGAGTGTGGTAGGAGGGCAATGCAGGATGGCTGCTGTTGCCATGGTTTCGGGTCATGGCCATTATCTCTGTGTAGTTAGAAGCTGACCCTTTGCCTCTCTCATTAGCTGAGCGGGAAATGTTGACAAGAAGCCTTACTACACACAAATAAGCTGCTAATACCAGCAAGGCGTAGTTTGATTTTTCTTTTTTAGTAAACTATAGTGCTGCACTATAATGATACTTGGTGCCTGACATTTATGATACATAAACATAAACATGTGCATATGACAGTAAAAGATCAGCAGAGGCTGTCATAAAAACTGATGGCAATGACATTGAGGACGCAAACAAACAGCATGTTAGATTGATTACAAAACGGAGAAAATGAATGAAATTATCTGCTATCTACCAGATCAAGCAAAAGAATTTGGTATGATTCCTTCACACACTTTCAACACGATGGTTACTCAACCATTGTGGCTTAAGTCAAACTGTGGCAGGGTTTTTCATTTCATTTCAATCCATCTATCATCTATTTATCCATTTTCTGCAATGTGCATCCTTAGTGCACTCAATACCTTCTGCAGTGGACATTGGGGAAGTGGTAGTGTACACCCTGTACTAGTTGTCAGCCATTCACAGAGGAATCAGCTAACTATAAACTATGCCGTGATAACTATTCCAACCCTGTGACCCCCACACCGCATTAACTTCCTATAATGTAAAATCCTCTTTCGGGAGATGCCCGTGAGACTACGCGACGACCTAACAACCCTTGAGATGCTGTCTAGGACAGAGTGGATGCTTTTTGGCTCACGGTCAGATGAAGACTCAACTACCCCATGAGCGAGACGGCGAATGAAGAGTGCTCAAGATGATGATGATCTCCCTTTGAGGTGCAATCAAATGCTGGCGGGGCTGATGAGTGTGCATCATCAAACACTCTCTCATTCTTTTGCTATCATCTTCAGAGCTTTGCTATTTTTCCGAGTACGACGGGGAGGCCTCGCAGCTGCGGGTGATTAGAGGACCTTGCAGCCTCCCATGAATGGGACAAAGAAGGAAGAAATGAGAAAGCAAAAAGAAGGGGACGGCACCAGCCCCCACCCCCCGGCCATCTTGTCACCTCGCTCACAATCACAGCGGCAAAGCAGGTCGATAGTGCTTTGTGTTCAATTAACTACCACTGAAGGTATAAAAGAGAGATGTGGTAGGATGAGAAGAAAAAAGGATGGACGTGTTGGAAGGCAGCTGTGAGCAGGGTGGGGGGGTGATCAAAGTGAGGGATGTTTACGTGCAACCATCTCTGGCGTGTGGCGGAGCTCATTCGGGAGGGAAGAACGTCTTAAACGGGTAGACGAGATGAGTGGCGTAGCTTAGATATGAACTGTGCTTTGGCAGGGGGTACTCAGACATGGGAAAGATAATTTAGGAGAATCAACAGCTTGGGGAAAGTAAGGGGGCGCAGGGAGTCGGGGGTGATCACAGCTGTGGGTGGCAGCACAGCTGGCAAGACGTGTCATCTGCAATGCCAGAGATGAAGGGACGCTTTCGATGAAGGCAGAAGGCTGCAGTCGTTTTTGATTGACTCGTGCTCTTAGATTTGTTAGCGCAACCATGGACGCTTCAACATTTCATCGCTTAACCTGGATTGGCTCAGAGTTACCATGCTGTGTGTGAATATGAACCAAATTAAAGTGCATTGGTGTTGAATGCAATCATCAAACATGAATCAGTCTGATGCCTGAAATCTGTCGCCAACATTTGGTATAGCGGTGACAAGAATGTTCGATTTACTTTTATTCAGTCATCTTCCAAACTGCTTATCCTCACGAGGGCCTATCCAAGCAGTCTTTGAGCGTGAGGTGGGGGACACCCGGAACCGGTCGCCAGCCAATCGCAGGGCACACATAGACAAACAACCTTTCACACCTATGGACAATTTGGATGTTTTGAGGATGTTGGAGGAAACCGGAGCACCTTGACAAACTCCACACAGGGAGGCTGGAGCTGGAATCGAACCCTGCACCTCTGAGACGAACGTGCTGAATAGTATGCCAATTCAGTTATCCGATATTTTAATACATCTTGTTTCTTTTTTAAGTGTCTTCCTATAGACATGAGTATAGATCCTTGATGGATAAACTATTGCGCTCGAATGCGATATTATAATTTTAAAATTGATCGTTCAATCGTATCAATCAGTCAAAAAATTTGGTGGGGTTTAATTAGATTTGAAAAAAATAAAACTAGAAGGCTATTTCTCTCAATGTGGACGATCAGTACGAGCAAATTAAGACTTAATGATATTCTCAGAACTTTTTCTTCAACTCTGTGGTTTAATGGCTCATTATGTGTCATGAGGGGTCCATTCCGAGCAAACGCAGGCCTGTGTTCTTAAATTATGCGACAACGTGTGGTATCCCCAAAGAAGAGGTCATCATCACCATTGTCATTGTTCTTCCAGAAACTTTGTTAGCTGCTGCTGACAAGGGTGCCGCAACACTCATGAAGGGGTCAGGACGGCGTGAAGGGGATTAGGAGCAAGGACAGGTGGTCTTAGGAGAACAGATGGCTGCCTGTTAACCTTCTTTATCCCTCAAATGTACAGTACAGAGGTTTGGCCGTGTGTTTGGACACGTGTAAAGGGAGACGGACCGACACGTAGACAAGACGCACGCAAACATGCTAATGAGACTGGCAGCTTTTAGCACGCCACAGCTGCTTGACCACTTAAAGATCATCGCTCTCAATCCAAGTGGTGACTTTGCCTTAGGGAGAAAATGGCACCCTGACAAAATACAACATATGGTGAGTTTCCTTTCTAGCCAATACGTATTTCATATTTAATACAGCACGGTGATTAAATTGCACAGTAAATGCAATTATAAAAAACGTTTGGATGACGTATTTCCTCAAGAAATTCTCCTCAATCAAAATGACAAGAGTTTACAACTGTTAGCTAAACTACATCTATTTTGTTTCTATTCCACTCTCTCTTCATTGTATTTTCAGTCTGGCATCACAACAAATTAGGGGTGTAAATCGCGGGTTTTGTCACGATACGATATCATATCGATACAAAGAACTACGATAGGATATTTGCCGATATCTTAAAGCCTGCTGCGATTCATTCACGATATATCGCGATATAGTGCTCTACGATCGATATTCTTTTTTTTTAATAAAAAATATAAAACAATATCCTGATTTATAACAATTCATACGCAAAATCAACAAGGTAGTGCAAACTCTTTATTTAGGAAATTACAAGAGTATTGTAGTATACAAAGTGCTTATTTTAACACTGAACTTTGATGTCGTGTTTTTTCTTTAAATGTGCGGCGAGATTTGTGATCACCGCATGGCAGGATTTACAAACTGCACGTGTCTTGTCCGTTGAGCCATCTTTTCTTTGCAATCCAAAGTGCTTCCAAACGAATGACTTGAGCCTAAAGGAGGGGAGCAAATTTCCTCGTCTTTTCGGACACTAGCCAAAGCACCAGCCCAGGAGCCGCGTACTAGTTGTCGACTCCCCTTTCACGTGCCTGCTCTGCTCACAACACAACAACGCCGCGCGCACTGCTCTCGGAAAGAGGAAGCGAGCAACAATGAACTGGATTTCAAAATAAAGTCGCGTCTAATGTCTATTGTCAAACACGGCGATATAAATCGATGTTTACGTTTAGCATCGATGCCAATAAATCGTAGAGCATTATATCGATTAATCGATGTGTATCGATGAATCGTTACACCCCTACAACAAATATCGGATCTTAGGGAGGAGACTCACGACTGTTGCACCGATAAACATTCAACTTTTGATTATTTGGACACTTATGGACTACATACGAACATCACCAATTAATTTGAGTTATAGATGAATTTATTCTAGTAGACGCTAAAGTGGGGAGGCCATTACGGCATGCAATATTGTCAGGACACTTTGGCTGCTCTTTAACAATTTTGTGACCATCATTGTAAACTTTTGTTTGGCCTTGTTATCGCTGCAAGGTAGCAGCTGTAAAACTCCACCTCAATTGGTTTATGGCTTCATCCCCTCGCTCACCCACACAAAAGCACATGATTAACATGCAAACATTGAAGCTAATGCGATGCTAAATGATCTGCGTGTGAAGGAACGCAGACAGTAACAAATACACCCTCCCCCCCACTTTTTTCCCCCCACCTATGCAGGAACATGTTGAATTACCTTGTCACTAGGCAATTATTTGTCCTGTCCTGGCTTTGGAGTGATGCAAATTACTTTAAGTGCACTTTGGGGCCGCCATCGCCATAATGATGATTGCTGCCATGCTCTGACACACACAAATATTCCTCTATACCGTTTGAGAGAGGGGCTGCTTTGCATCCTTGCAACTCTAAAAAAAAATCAGCACTTTAAGTGGGGAATTCAAGATGTGGCAGCTGACAAACAACTCAGATGGTTGTGTGCTCAAGCAACAAAGAACAGACAAGATAGGAATGTTTTTCAATCTCTTTGGAACTGGGCCACATTCAGATCCTGCAAGATGTCATTTCATCAGTCTCACTTGCATTTCCAACAAATGAAGGCATTCATTTTCTCCACTCCTCATAATGTAATTACACCTCTGAACCAGGGGGTGTCACTCCGTGCTTCGCTGTTCAGCCGGTAGTGGGTCATATTGATTGCACAGCAGATGAAAGTGTGCAAATGCAAAGGTAAGGGATGCCTAAGTGGTCTAATTTCCTCTAATTCTTCAAACTTTAATTGGTCTCTGTGTCTTTGTGTGTCTGAGACTTACATGTTGTGCAGCACACACCAGCCGCAATGCGGGTCCCCGGAGCTGAGGCACTCGCCACATGTCCCGTACTGCTCACAGGACTCGATGGGAACTTGGGTCACCTAGAAACAAATAGGAAAGCAATATTTCAATTTAGCCACCTAAGCGAACAAGAAAAGACAAAAGACAAACAACGAGCAATGGGGGGAAATGTCCTTTTGAGTTGATGTATTCAAGGCAAATTGTCTATCTGTACAGATGAGAATGAAAGCGGTGTTGTTTTTGCATGGTATGCAACTGACAAAACAATTGGAACAAAATCTGATTTCTCTTTAAAGAAAGCAGATCGGGAAACGAGCCTGAAGCTACAAGCGAATCCTCTTCACATTCAAATACTTCTTCACATTCAAACACGACACTACAATCCCAACAGTCTTTAGCATCATTCATATATGATAACATTATGAGGTTATTCCCCCAACTGAAATGACCTAATGTGTCGATTCTTTGTTTTAGTGAATAATATGAACGTTTGTACGTCGGTGTCAAGTAGGAAGCAACTGTCGCCTTGATAGCCAGCCAGATCAAGAACCAGCAGTGAGCAGCTGGGATCAGTTGGCCTGCAGAGAGAGGCTTCTCGTGCCATCACTTGGCTTTCGTCTGCACCACGGCATCTGTCCACTAAGGTGGAGGCAGTCGGTGGCCACACTTAAAAAACACAAAAGTGCCTTTTTACAAGGTTAAGATGTGTTTCGAACACCAAAACAAGACAGCCGTCTCGTAAGTGGATGTGTTTAGGATTCTTGTTCATAGTAGAGAACACGGTGACGCCACTTTAGATAAAAATGATGGAAAGGACATTTTTCAGCGTCAGATTAACATCTCACTCCTGTCTTTCTTGCCTCTCCATTGCCTCGCTGGCTAATGACAACAAGGTCTGACAGAGTGCAGCCGAGATCAATAGCTCATGAGCTGCTTCTGTACAATTGACGATGGCTCGGACGAACGGGAGAAAATAACAATCGGAGTGGTTTTTGGAAACGTGCACTGGGCTGGCGACTGTTTGGGCTAACTGTGGTGAGCTTTTTGGCATGCGCAAAGGAAGCCAAATAGGTGCTTTGTTCTATCGAAGACACTTTAGACGTTTAAATGAACCTAACCTCCACGTTGAGATAATTACTACTAACATATCACACGTCTTTTTGGGATGCAGAGTTATTGAGTCATTTATTTATGAAAGTGTTTTCGTAATTGTATGTTTTTTTTAAAGATTTAACATCACATATTTTGTACTACAGCCATCTTTGTCTGAAGCCTCCTCCTAGACACTGTTTGCAAATGAGGCTGATTGGCACGAATTACGGTAAGTACGCAACTGAAAACCAATGACACGGGAGGGGGTGGTGTGTGTACATCTCGTTAGTCCCTGGGGCTATACCGTAAGAAATTCACGGCAGTTATCAAGTACTATAGGGAAAATAAGAAAACAGAACCAAACTAATTTAGAAATATTAATTGAATTTATTATTTATGATTAATATGTTCATTGATATCTTTGTAACAAACATTTAATAGAAGAGAACAATGATTAATTATGTAATAATCATACATTTGTTTAGTAAGCACTGTTGAGTAATATTAACAAGAATTTTGAAATTAAGCCTTTGATAATGCAAATATGCATGTTTTTGCAAATACGTCAGATGCGTAAGTTTTGGTACAAACAAGCACACAAAAACCAAACAAGCACATAAGTAAGTAAGTAAGTAAGTAAGTAAGTAAGTAAGTAAGTAAGTAAGTAAGTAAGTAAGTAAGTAAGTAAGTAAGTAAGTAAGTAAGTAAGTAAGTAAGTAAGTAAGTAAGTAAGTAAGTAAGTAAGTAAGTAAGTAAGTAAGTAAGTAAGTAAGTAAGTAAGTAAGTAAGTAAGTAAGTAAGTAAGTAAGTAAGTAAGTAAGTAAGTAAGTAAGTAAGTAAGTAAGTAAGTAAGTAAGTAAGTAAGTAAGTAAGTAAGTAAGTAAGTAAGTAAGTAAGTAAGTAAGTAAGTAAGTAAGTAAGTAAGTAAGTAAGTAAATAAAGTCTTCAATCAACAAACTCTTTCAGTTCTTCAATGAACCTAACTCCCAAATTTCTATTACTGTATTTTGAGTTCTAGCCAAACTCAACATTTCATTTATGTTTTAATGAACCTAACGTATAGGTTTTTGTAATGACCGAATGCAGTTAAGTCTTTGACTTTCCTAAAGTAGCCTCCTGTACATCCATTTATTCTAATACAATTTAGAGACTTCACTGAATCCAACATATGGCACAAAAGAGCAAAGCTGAGACCCCGTAATGTATTTTCAAATCCAGGACCTTGTGTTGTGGCAGCAAGGCTACACACTCATCTACTGAGTTGCTCCTTCACAATATCATATTAAATGTAGCTGACAGCAAACTCTGGCCTCAGCTGCCGTGAAGAGCACTCTTCCAGACTGTATCATATCAGTTCTTTGTTTAATCCTTGCTCCTCAAAGGCTCAATAACCCCCCACCTGTCTGACCGCCAACAGCAACAGAGTGACAAGATGGGGTGGGGGGGGCTACAGTTGAGGGAGGGGGACAAAGAGAGCCATTGACACTGCGGGACAATCCCAACACTGTGCACAGGGATGCTCCTGTTAGACTAACCCCCCATCACCTCAAGGAGGACTTGCTTGGGGACAAACAGGTGGCGCGCCGTAATGAGTTGCAGACACGGTCACATCAGTGGCAGAGGCGCTGACTGATGACTAACACGGCCGCCGGCTAACAGCGAGTTGCAGCAAAAGCGGTGGTACTCATGCATAGCCTGGTCTAGTTCGGATTATCTAACCAATTAGCTAGAACACTGCTGTTGTTCTACACTACACCCACCTTTGGAAACTTAATTACTGAATCCTGTTTAAACTTCGTTTGAAATCCATAAAGGGCCCTTTCCTACCACTTTTCTGTGCCCGTAAGCTCCATTCACTAGACTGACTCTAAATTATGTTTATCACTTATCCAATAATAAACTAATTTCCGACTAGGTGACCATGGAAAATGTGATTTGTTTTGGTCTTACGACAGAGGCATGAAAACGTTTACTATGAATAGCCAATTTGAGTTGGACTAAATACTTTACGCACCCCTGAGAAAAAGAGGTAGCCTTTAGAGATTGGGAAAGGTGAGAGTTGAACAGCCAGGGGACAGCCAAACATAAACTAAATACAAAAATGTTACAGGAAAACAAATAGGAGAGTTGAAAAATAAGAGTATTTACTGCTGTGTAGTGCATTGTACAGAGAGCAGCATGGGCCAGCAGTGCTGTAAATGTGGGGAGGGGGTGGTGATGTTGGGGGAATACAGCAGCTGTTGCTCAGCACACGCTACAGTCACTCAACACAGCAGGGCTGCACAATGATGCTTCTTCTCCTGCATTAGTGTATGCGTGTGTGTGTGTGTGTAAGGGTCTGTGTGTGTGTGTGTTCGCACGGTGTCATAAAACCTGTTTGCACAGATCTTTGTTTTTGGGGAAGACACGCAGCGGTGGCCCAGACGACCTCCGCTGACCTGCGGGGGAATGTTAGCGAGAGAGACTCCGCTCCCGGCAAATGAATGCTAATACAATAGTAGCTTAAGATGACCTAAGCAGGGGTGCTATTTAAGAACTGAAGTTGCACTCTATTGTCTGACAATGTCAACGACTGCTGGCAGCAGAAGGGTTAACATAACAGCGTCCTCAAGATCAGGCTGAATGGGCATCCATTATTAACGCAGTTTCAATGCAGCTTTGGATGTGTCAAAAAAACTACAGTGTGCTGTCATGTAAAAAACAGCTTCAATTGGATGCCACATTGACTTTTAATATGGTGAACAGGGACTCTGGCGTTGCCATGGAGACCGCAGATATAATACTGGTGAACCAACCACGACACTTCTTATGCCTTGTTCGAGTGAGCATCAGTGCTAGCATCAGCCTCGAGGCTTTGTTGGTAAAACTACATTCAAAGTTTTTTTTTTTCCAAGACATGACGTTGTAAGACAGATGACACAGGGGTGGCATTTCATTACTACGGCTGTTTATATTTTCACAAAGGCCTTGAAGAAGGAGTGTCCCCAGTGGTATGAAGGTGTTTCCGCTATGGCACTGACAATGTACGTGCTTTTGCAAGAGAGGCTTTCATTTGTTTCTATGTCTTTGTGACAGATGACAAATGGCTCCATTTCAGTGCCTCCATGCCTCTACCGAGAGACCCGGCCAACGTCCGCCGCAGCTCAGTGATGGATGGCTGAGCAGCGACAGCTGAGGAGAAGAAAGAACCAGAGAGAAAAAAGGTGGATAAAGGAGAACTGAGTGTAGTGGAAATGTCCCATTGGTCTGTTGTTGTGAGGAGACCTGCTCTATGTGGTACCAGATGCGCCTCTCTGTGATGAGGCGACAAATAGAGAAAGAAAAAAGTCCCACTGTCAGCAGTAATGCACAGGAAGCTATTTTGTGGGCTGTTTCCAAGGCAACGGTGTCGGGCTCTGACCTCAGGGAGAAACCCGTGCGAACGCCGGGCACCTCCAACCTTCAAAACCCCTCGGCGGTACGTGGTGAAACATCTGGCACCTTTGGGATCTCCTTTACCTCCTTTTAAAGATGTATAGACATGCATATCGAGTCCTTCACGCCATGCTTTCTATATTTAATGAGGGCTAGCCAGGCTACCACATCACTAGAATGAGCAACATCGATCACCGACACAATACCATTGCAGCACAGAGGGGCGAGTGAGACTGGAGCGTATCAACCAGTGTTTGCAAGCACGAGCACAAAAGATGAGCAAATACTCCCAGTTCAAAAATCTAAGAGCCCCTTAAATCCCCTGTAACGACCATTTTTTGCTTTAATCTGCTCTTGACCATATCTCCTTATGTTAAAATACTCTCCCACTACCATGCTAGTGAGCATCACGTTGGTGCCACTGAAGATGAGCGAGGGGATTTGAACCTTCTGAGAAACAAGTCCTTGGTGAGCCATCTCAAATCATACGCCTTAGGTAAAATAATAATTACAAGATTAATGACTGCACAAAGTCATAACTAAGAATAAAGATATACTCTAACGCAGACAATAAAGACACAATAATAAAAACCGTAGAGTTGCATGAGGTGTATAATTAATAAATAAGGTAGATAATTATGTAACTAATAAAATAAAAAACATGGTCTAAAAATACATGTAGAGTATGTTACATTTTTTAAAACGCAGTTTCAAATGTGTTTGAGATACCGTCAAAGCGTACTGATAGCTATGACGTTGGCTAGCATCAGACATTAGATTTAGGGACAAACCAGGAATAAGTGGTATGGCTCCACTGAGCCCTCCGAGCTTTGCCTTGCCACAACCGCGAGGATATTTGCTTCTGAGCCCACATTGCGGGAGCAAATACGTAAAAGTAAAAAAAAATGGCATTCGCATGCGGGTAGAACAGCAGGACTTAAAGATCCAAAATAAAACAAAGAAACTCAGCGCGAGGTTGGACGTCCAACTGTCTTCCTGGCCGCAGACAGCTCTATTGCACAGCACAAGGAAGTGCTTTCACAGTGTTGTTGCAGATGTCAAGGGGTTGGCCGACAAGCTGTTTGACACAAACACATTTTGTCTCGAAATATACAGCATTGATTTTTTTGTCCTGCTCTTATTAAGTTGCAGTGTGGGAAGTCAACGTAGGATAGGTTGGGGGTGAAAGAAAATTTGACAATTCAAAGATATACAGTAGAGCACACAATTGTGAGCTTTCCCTTAAGATTTGTTGTTAGTAATGCTACAGTGACCACATAAGCATCCCAACTTACATTACCACCTATGGACAATTTAGAGTCGCCCAGTGGACCTAACAGGCATGTTCTTGGAATGAGGAAGAAAGTAAGTTGTACCTTCAGAAAACCTTAGCAAGTGTGCTGAATATTTAAATAGCTGAGCCAGAGTTTATTGCAGAGAACCTTGCCACCTTTGCAGCCCTTCAGTAGAACAAACACACAGAACAACCCCAGCACTTATTCGAAATATGACCTGCATAGTATTTAAATGGCTTGTGATGACAAACATTTGACACTATGGTTTCCTATGGCATCATTTTTTTCTCAAGTACCTTTGATCAGTATGTGCCTATTGGTTTTAAATTATGAATGCCCTGTAAAGGGTTAAGAGAGCTCACATTGACATGAGACCAGATTTCAAAATGACATGGTGGGGAAAATCAAGAGCTTTAAAACCACTATTGTGACTGCCACATACTTTGGTTCATGTCTATCCTACATAATCAAACGGACATCCGCATGGATTTTGTTCATCAAATTTGGCCAAGGCTTCGGGATGTGGGGCGAGTGGAAACATCAGCAAGGAAGATTTTGGGGTACTATTTGTGGTTTTCAATCCAAACCAACCATCTTACTACATCTCTCATGAAGCCATCAGATCTCTTTCTTCCTTTCTTCCTTTCTTCCTTTCTTCCTTTCTTCCTTTCTTCCTTTCTTCCTTTCTTCCTTTCTTCCTTTCTTCCTTTCTTCCTTCCTTCCTTCCTTCCTTCCTTCCTTCCTTCCTTCCTTCCTTCCTTCCTTCCTTCCTTCCTTCCTTCCTTCCTTCCTTCCTTCCTTCCTTCCTTCCTTCCTTCCTTCCTTCCTTCCTTCCTTCCTTCCTTCCTTCCTTCCCAACTTCCTCTCTTGCATGGTGACGAATAAGAGTCGACGTGAGTGAGCGTCGTCTCACATTACAGGATTAATGAGTCTCCAAACTTTGTTTCACCTCCCAAATTCACTTCCAAGCAAGACAAGCTCCCAAAAATGTTATTTCTATGTTAAACAACCACAAACAGGTTCTGGAGTGGGGATTTAGAGGGTATTGAAAGGCTTCCAACCCAACATCTCCTGAGAATTTAGTGGCTCCTCTTGGCACGGCAAGGATTGTGGGGACTCATCGGGAGTAAGAGAGTGGAGAAAAAAAAGAGGAGGGGTCAGACGTCGGCCCCACTGACCGCCGTTTGAACTCAAGTCACAGTCCTGCATTAATGCTGACCCTCTGGTCATGATGGTGAATATAAAGCGGTAATAATATACTTCAATGTGTTCCGCTGACTTCTAATTCCACACTCATTAGTGTCTTCTCTCATCTGAGCCAAACTCTTGTTCTTTTCCCATGTCCAATATTATAATTTCACACAAAACACGAGTCAGCACTCCAAAAACATGAGATGCAAATTCACCTTGAACTAAAAACCAAGATAAGTGAATGATTGATGAACAGGGTCCTGTGTTTGTTATGTACTTAAGTGGTAGCATGAACAGATGCAGCATGACTTAGATGTTTGGAGAGATGCAAGAGCTCACAGCAAAGGAGAAATAAAGGAGAAGACACTGGAAGAGATGAAGGGGGGGGGGGGGCAGAAAAAAATGGGAGGACACAAGTCAATGCCCATGGAGACACACAGTGAGAGCAAAGCAAATAAGTCTAGAATAGAAGATGTCCCGTAGCAGGGTAAACAGGAAAGTGGGCAAAGGAGTGATGAGGAGACACAGAGTGTATAAAACAATAGAGTGAATGAATCAAGCAGTGTGGAGTATAAAGTCAAAGCGGTCGATGCAGTGAGGAGTGTATCAATTATTTATGTCCTCAATCCTCTTTTTGGACAAGCAGGCAGTCAGGTTGTACTCCAACTGAGCTTTTGACTGAGCAGACTACCGAAATTCAAATTTTCCTTGTCCTCTTTCAATTAATTCCTCAATGTTAAGTGAATGGGGCAAGTGTGGGCTGTGTCGCATCCTAAGCAAAGATGAAACCCAGCATTCAAGCAAGATCGCATCATACCGCCTTTATTCCTTTTGTGACGATGTTTACTTACTGTCAGTCCATCCGTCACACAATATTCTCCTCCAGCTTGCCTCAGGCTTGGCGAGGGTTAACTCCTGACACCGGAATTTCGATGAATTTCTCGACTGTCTGTCAGTGTGCATCTCGCGCTCTCTCTCGGCGGGATTCCCGGTTGTCAATGCGGCCGCTAATGAGGAAGCCGCCAAGGCCATTGCACATCAACAAGCGTGAGGATGTGTGTGTGTTTGTAGTATCTGGGAAGTGTGTGAGGGATAAGGGGTCCTGCTTGCTACACTTATTGATGTCTGTCAACAAGCATGTGCACTGATCGGAGGAGAAGGTCCGCGGAGGGTCTGGATGGTGCTTATGTTTGACGGTATGTCTGCATAATGTGAAAACTGTAAACCATGTACATTTTCGTGGACAATCATGAAACTCCACCATAGCAAATAATGCCACATACAAATAAGCCTTTTGAACTACTTGTCATGAAGGTTACAGAGAACCTATCACAGCTGACTGAGCTGTTCACCAGTCAAAACACGGCACATCTCGAAGAAAAAAACATCCACATTCACATTTAGACAATGGACTATCTTTAAACAACCCAACACTAGCACTACTGCCACCTTCTGCTGTGGATGTGTAATCATGCTTTGTTCTTGTATGGCAAACAACCACACAAACAAAACAAAACATTGGACCGTGCCCCCATCCTGATTTCTGAGAAGGACTGCCATTGATAGATGATTCATTCATTCAATGATTCATTACTTGCAGTACACAGATCATCTTCTGGTCACATGATTTGGACAATTTCCTGCAGCACACCTGATGCCCCATCTCTCCGGGCACACAAATGTGACTCATGGCACTTTAGTTGGGAAGCAGTGCTCGACTGTACTGCCCCAGCATAAAGTAACTGGCCTGCTCAACACTGTCACGTCCGTGCCAGAGGACGCTCAGCCGGCAACTTCCTCAGCCACACCCCTTTCATTACCGTAATGTCTGTCACCTACTTCCTCATGTATTTAAACCCCGCCCGTGTGTTTCACCCTGTCGGTGTCTACTGTTGTTTCCCGTTTGTGTCCGCACCTCTTGTGCCTTCGTCTATTTCCCCCCGGGTCTCATGTGGAGGCTCACGGTCAGAACCTCTCCCTAGTCTGTTCTTAGTCCGAGGGGAATTTCATTTCCCGCTCGCTGTCCATGAGCCTCTTTCCGCCTGTGTCTTTGTTCGTCTTCCCCCTTCCCTCCAATAAACCCTGGTCCAAACTGCATTTGGTCGCCTTGCTCCACTCATTCCATGACAAACACAGTGCTTCCACACGCTTATTGGGGAAAAAGAAAAAGAAGAAGACAGCCACTGATCTCCAGCAGTGAGAGGCAAAAAGCCTACATGTCTGTGTTTGGTAGGAGAAGAAAATCAACACAACGTGCCCATGCTGCCTTGTCTATGCGCGCGTGTGTGTGTGTGTGTGTCACTCAGACAGGCTCTGCCAAATTAACTGCTCCCCACTTGCTTCAGCTGGAATAAATAAATCCTTCATCTGCGAGTTCCCCCACCTTTCAGGGCAAATTAGAGCTGTTGCATTGGATTCCTGCCCCAAATCCCTCACGCAGCTCTGTTACCACAAGGTAACCTAGTAGCTCTAGAGATCAAATTTACAAGTCAAGTCAAGAAGAAAGGTAATATTTCAAAAGGCGGCCTTATCTGCCCATGTGTTCTTTCAAATAATCCGCCTGCAATATTGCACAGATGCACAACATGCCATCCTTCCATCCATCCTCCTTTGGTGTGACTATAAGCATTCAAAAACAGGTCTTTTACTCCCAGTATTTGTCAAGCCCAGTCCCCAAATGTCGATTCCATTGCAGTACATGAATCACAGCAAGACGCCACCCTCTCAACAGTGACTGATGGGCTCCCCAGAGAATGATCCGCCCTCGAATGATCAGATCAAAAAGCCAATATTCGACAGCTCTTGACAGCATTCGATTGGGGGGGTTGTTGTTGGTGGTGGGGGGCTCATCCTGTACATTATCTAGAAATTCCCAATGGCCCCCACGGCCCTGTCATTAATGTGTGGAAAATTACTTTCCCCCAAATTCCTGCTTAATGTTAAAAGTGTTTGTGGAAATTCTTGTCCTTACTTCTGAAACCAGACCATTCTTTGAGGGTGTGAACTCAAGAAGTAAAAAAAAAAAAAAAAAACTTGAAATGCAATTACAAGTTAGCGGGCCCTCCAAAATCAGCGGCCTTCAACCTCACAAATGGACAGAAACTCCCACTGACGCACTCCAACATCTTGTCCAAAGTCTAAAAGTGAAAGAAAATACTAGTGAACCAGAGAAAGATGCAGACACACACAGAGTCTGCGACACGGCATCCATCACCGACGCTCACACTGACAGTTTTGCCAAAGGGAGCTACAGGAGAGAAGACCGGCAATGTGGGGCTGAGACCTCCCCCTGGATGCTATGTTGACAGGACAGATGAAAAAGGAAGAAGACGGGGCTGGAAAAGACAGAATAATACATATACATGTTGATCCATTGGGGAGACGGAAGGATTTCATCCCGTCAAGCAGACGACTGTTTGCTGAGCCGTTAGAGGACACGTACAGATTATCGGGTATTGGCCATAGCACAAACAATGCATCAAGTGCACTCGATGAATACGTCCAGACAAATAGAGCTGTTTTACAAGCCTTAGCTCCTCTCTCCAGGGTAAGAGAAGAAAAAAAATCCATCTTTAAAAGCCAATCGGAAGGAATCAGGTGTGGACTGAAGCAGGCATACTTATAATCACAGTGGAAAAGTAATAATAAGTCTTGGGTGAGTAATTAAGGCCGGGCTGCAATATACGCTGTTGGTGGCCACTACTCAAGCTTGCAGTTCCATTTTTAAATATAGCGTTCCCACAACATCTGAATCTAGCTATCACCTTGTAGAACAAACAAACTAAGAAAACTTCAAGTGGCCCATCTAATTTATACATAGTGCTGATTGCATATCTTTTTTACTAAGAATAACACAATAATTTAATACCAAAATTAGCAATAATTTATTCAACGATTAGAAACAAAAGGACTGTAACCATATTACACCCAGCCTGAACAAAATTATTCCATGCACTAAAAAGGCACAGTATAGAAGAGAAAAATGATGGCTGCACAACCTCTGACATATTATTTCTATTATTTCCACTATAAGATGATAATGACATAAATAAATCAATAAATGGGTGTAAAATACACAAATCTCAACCACGCATGCTGGCATGGACAAATCATTAAATGAGCTCAACCAACAAACCATATCACATGACCGCCCGCACATTACATCGCTGAAAGCCCGACAAGCCCCCCACCCCACCCCCCCAATCCAGTTATGGTCCATTCAGCTGCTCCTGTCTGTCTGACTTTCTATGGGCTCTAATTAGGCTTGTAAATAATTATTGCAATTAAAGTCTAAAATTAGGAGCAGTGAAACGCCACCATTAGTCCCACAATAAATGCCAGCCCCATTTTGCACAGACCAAGGAAAGGGTGGGAGACAGTTACGGAGGGGAAAAAAAAATACTGTGCCATTAAATAGTCAGACAGACAGAAATTAAGGGGATGGGAAGAGGAGGGTGCATGAAGGTGGCTGACAGACACACAGCTCTTAATTATGAAGCTGATTAATGTGGCAAGATGGATTCTTAGTAAGGGTATATATACACACATACTCTCTTCAATACATTACCCAAGGACGGAAAGTTGACTATTGTGTAACCAGGTGACGCAGTACATACAATTGTGTGTGAGTCTTGGCCACCATAGTAACGCACAACAAAAGTGTCATACAGTCTGAGTGTCAAGTATCCTTTCCCTCGTTAGCCCTTATTATGTCACTCGGAGGTTACTGTGTGTGTGTAATCTCGTGCCCTGAGGTCAGTGCTGATGTAGTGAAGTTCACAGTGACACACATGATGATGAAGCTAATATATAATATCAGATACTTGTCACTTCTATACTACATAATACATCAACTATACACTATATTTCACAAATAGTACAAAAAAGGACAAAAAAATACATGCCAATACGCCACATAGACACTGCATTACATGTCAACGACAGTACAGCACACAACCATAATACGGAGACTACAACACCGCCAAATATACACTACAAATAACAAAAATATTACATGCTGCTCATCAACTACATACAACACAAGCAGATACTGTACTATATTCCACACGACAGGCCAAGTATGTATATATTACATTACATGTAAACAGGACACCATGTACACCATATGCCAAATACATCCCACTACTACACTGCACACCAGGTTTGACTCACCACCAAAGTGTCTTTGGCACCCACGGTCTTGCTATCTCTCAGTCTTGTTAACACCTCCAGTCTTGCTCGTATACAATGTCTGGCGATGGTACAGAGGCTTGCAAATCTACACAGTATTGCTAACACGCAGTCTGAACGATGCTGTCGGCCTTGCTGCAGCCTGCGTTCTGCTACCGCTATATATGCGCTTAATGTCTATTGTTGACCTTGGCTAGTTTACAAGGAAAGTGAAAGAGAAGGCTCAAGATAGGTTGTTGGATGAGTTTCATACAGGCAACTGGGTGCTCAGGTTTCTACCAATTAACTGCCTGATGGGGGGCTGATGGGATGCACTCCCCTCCACTAATGAGGTTAGGATTGGCCACTGGTTACAGGGCAGAAAACCTGATTAGCACTAATCCTGCCTTAAGTCAATTAACAATGCCTACTCATGCAAATGAATCAAGCGCCTTTGTCTGATCGGCCCGCACCCGGGGAACAGAGGCTGACACGCAAACTTGTACAAGACCACTAGGACCCGCACAAAAAGGGGTAGGACGCATGAATCGATCATCATGAAATAAATGACAAGCGGTGCTTGAGCAGACAGACGCTATATGAAAATGAGTGAGGGGCTCTGTGTAAGTGACCTCGCCCACCCTGTGGTGTCCCCCTTCGGTTTGATGAATCGACTCAGCTAGCGGCAAGCTTCCCTTAACCCCTGACCTGATCTATTGTACATACATTAAAGCAGCCATATTGCATTGCAATGACACACAAATTTGAAACTTCGATATTTACAGCAACATTTAGAAATCTTTCATTTCCAGTCTGGAGTTCTTTAAGAGGCTTGGGGTAACACGGTTGAGACAGTGGAACGACTTAAAAAAAAAAAAAAAAGTGCCCTCATTAGAATGAAAAGGCAAATGGTATCATTAATAATAATGGATGAGTGTATCGACGAGGGAATTTGTCCTAATTTGTTCAGGTGTCAATAGCAAGCGAGCCTCCTGTCAGCGAAATTGCGAAAAATCTCGCAGACCACCCTCGATCTTAAAGCACCTGGACAAGGAAGCGGCAGTGCGATTGATTTGCTGAGCCTCGTCTATCACGGCCACCAATCGGATCGCATGCACACGACAACGTTGGGGACTATCAATCAAAGCCGAGACCTGCTGTCACAGAGATTGTTGTCTCTTCCAGAGCAAAGTCAGAAAAGGGCACACTGAGATTGTGCTAGATGACTACGCAAATGGACTTTATATTGGCACATATGAAACATTGCAGCATTTCTTTTGTCTTTAGCAAATTACAAAAAAGTGCACTGGAAAGGCTTTAGCATCACTGCATGTTTGATGTTTTACTCTGCATGGACCTTTTACGAGTTGATCATTTTGGTGCCACAAGCCATGTTTCAAATGAATAAAATGTTATTCATATATTTCTACCTATGTTTTTTTCAAAATGTCAAGTAAATCATCAGCCATAGAGTGGACATACTACGTACATGTGCAACTGTAAGTAAACAACATGGGAACTAGAAAGATCAACATGTACCAGAGTGACTTATGACCCCCGCCACTCCAGCAGAATTCACATTCCACTGACCTCTTTCATACCAAGCACTGCTTCTTTTTTTGTGTGTCTTGGGATGTCAGCTCACTGAAACTCTTGTCAGAACGTGACAGAGGCCAAAGGTCAAAGGCACTGGGCTTGTTCACTCTCTGGCAGCTGAAAACCAGCCACATTGCCCTGGGGCCAGCGCAAGCCAAAGAGGGCAGTCTGTCTGTCCTAAGAGTACCAAGGACAGGCCAAAAACAAGTAGACTGTACCAGCCAGTTTCAATCTAGAATCTGGTTTTCAATCTTGAAATAGGGTCTGGCAGTAAAAAAAAAACATATCTACAGTATGTGGACCATGTGCTGGATTTATCTGTTCAACACCTTATTTTGATTTAGTCCCTATTTCAGATTTGTTTTGACAGCCATGAGTATTTTAAAGTGACACATGTCCAATAGCAGTGTGTTTACTGTTACTCAACACATGAAACAAGCTGCATTCACGTACGTACATGTAGGAAAAAAACTACACAACCGTCAACACCAGGAAAAGGCAACACTGATATGAAAAATAAAATACAGGAATAAATATCTTAGATACCATTTTGTTCATCTGGACTGAGTCACGGACCCATAATTTTAAGTGACAGTAAGCTTGGTATTACGCGGCTGGCTGCCATCTACCATTTCAATCATCTATATACGTACCTGTAGTATACCATATTTAACCTTCTACGCTTCTCCTGAATATTTGTTTTAAAGCAGCTGTTTCTGTGTTGTTTGGGCAGTTGCTATTATGCATATGTCAACAACTGGCATATTCAAATTTCGTTAGGCTAGCATTGATGAGGTATCAGGCAGGCAGGTATCGAATCTGCTTTCGATTCACACTTGGAAATGGCTTGAGTGTGAGGATTTCATTCTTTGTTTTGTAGTTCCGCTGCCTGACAATTGTTAACAAAAAAAAAAAGAAAACTACTGAATTTTGTCACTGGAACAATGTCGTATAAATCTACCCTTGGTTAGGGTTATTGCTGCTTTGAAAGTTTGCTCATTAGAATTCAAGGACAGGCCAAGAAGATTAGAATTTCATCATCTCTCTTTGGTGAATGATTACTGGGTTGGTGGTAAGCAGTTTTGCCTCGAAGAAAAAAGGTCCCTGAGTTTGTATTTCGGCTTAGGATTTTGGTTGTTGACTTTTGCATATTGTGGTACTAATCCATGTATTTGTCTCCAGCAGGTTAAACGACTGTAACAGCCAACTTTTTGAACGAGCTATAAAACAGCCGCTGTACATCCAGAATGATGATGTTTGAGTTGTAACTTGTATCAGGATATCGGAACATATAAGCCCAATGAGTACTCCATTCTTTGCCCTTGCTTAATGTGTATCCATTTGAATCTTCTCAGGCTCTGAGAAACTCTGGTTGTGATCTCCTGCTGTAAGATTTCAACACGGTGAAGTTGCATTTCAGTTATGGGCTGTGTCAATTCTTACAATGATGGAATCCAGGCAGAAAGTGAGAGAGGTAAAGGTACTTTATTCTTTATCCTCACTTCTATTTGAATTAATGAATGTGTAGTTTCTTTTTATGTCATGATTTACTCTGCTTTCTTGTCATTTTGTGTAGATTTAAAAAATTGTGACTTGCCTTGTGTAGGCTACTTGTGCTCTACAAGTAAACATGCCTTGCCTGGCCTATTCTCCTCAAACATTCATTGATGATTATTCCGCATCAGTGGAACGTCATTGTTGATTTTGAATTGTATCCTGGAACACAAGTGTGTTCCGAGGCCATTAATACATACATGACGAGCCGTGCCAGCTATAATCCTGGATAATGTGTGAATGAATTCTGATTCCTCATGCCTTAGTAACCGCTGAACCAATTTCCTTCCAATCTACCCACACCAACCAAACAAAGCTCTTGCGGCATGTGCGTGTGTGTGTGTGTGTGAAGAGTGGGGGGTTCAGAGGAGAGGGAAGGTCGATAAAGGGAGCCCACAGTGAGAATGGCTGGGGAGCTTGAAAGAGGGAATAGGTTGACAAGAAGCTTCATACAAAATGACTAAACCAAAAAAGAAAAAGGAGAGAAACCATGCATGGATTTCAAATTTCACAGCTGAGCACCTGGGAGAAATTGCCATGGTTGGGTGGGGGGAAAAGGTCCTTTATTTTCTGATAATCTTTGAGTAGGAATGTCGGCATTTCATGAAACCAGGTCAGAAAAGGATGGAAATGGTGGGGTGGTTTAATGTGTGCTAAAGAGATTGACAGCAACACATGGATGAGAAAGCCCACCGTGTGGCAACTGTGTCTATATTACAACCCTACTAGGTGTTTTCACTTTCACCATTCAAGCAGAATGCAACTCGGGCATGGGAGCAGTTCTATGAGGCGGGGGGAAACGAAAGTCTGGTCCTCTATCCGGCATCTCAGTGTGAGCACCTCCACAGCGGTGCAACCCTCCCTCTTTGAGATCTGGTGGCCTCTACTCATCTGTGAATTTACCAACAGCAGCTCTAATCCCCTTCTGCACAGAGTGGGCCCACCCACTGTGTAGAATTTATACTAGTCACAAAAATAGAGCTCCCTAAGTCTATTTTACTTTTTTTTTTAAACTTCTTTCTGATATGACCGGCGATTGCTTTGATATACAGGGGCTAACATTGTTCCATGCTTAATGGCATTTAAGAATTGTAAAATGCTTCACAGTTAAATCTCACAGTTAAGAAAAACCTTTATTTCAGCCAAAGTTTGACCCTAGACCGATTATTTTTATTTACATTATCCCCTAGTGGGGGAAAAGGCTTCAATTACTCAGTCCACAGCCAAGACTGCAACTTATTTTAAAACATTGGAAAAAATAAAATATCCTTCACACCAATAACTGAGCTTTATTAAGACTGTGCTTCAAAAACCTTACGGTCCATCCTTCGTGTACCACTTCAAAATCCTTTCAGATGTAAAATTTCATCATGAATAATACATCACAGACTTGGCTCGCCGCACTCGCCGCTGACCAAAGCAACTGACACTTAACACACTCACTGATTATTCTCCACCGTGTGCGATTTGCCTGCAGCCATGAAAGCAGAGAACAGTCACCACAAAAGGGAACAAAAAATCTCATAGACATATTGACAATCAAAAGTCCGATAGAAAGAGAGCAGGAGTAACTGGCGCTATTTATCCCAACAGGCTGCATTGTACTGAACAACAAAAGAGCCAAGTGGTTCTTGTGCTGTCTGCAATGTAAAGTAATGAATAAAATTCAATTTAATATTGGATGGCAAATGCCCAAACCAGTAGTTGGCAGTGTAACTGCACGCCAATTGTGATTAAATGCTGACTATGCAACAATGATTTTCATTTTCAGTGGCCATGGTTCTTGTTGGCTCTTTGGCTACAAATTTGCATTAAATCACAAATCCCTGTCCCTCTTTTTAGTTCCCGTTCACTGGAGAGCTGTTGTAGATGTGAGAGTTGTAATCTTTGGTTAGCTTGTGGAGTGTGGCGCCGGGCACTGACTGCTTTTTGTTGATTGATCGATTGACAGTCAAAATAGTCCCTTGTGTGTTAGGATGGACTACAATGGAAATAAGATTCTAGATTGTAATGGTAATTGAACTCTATTGTACCTTTTAGTGGAAATGAAGATTAACGATATAAAATTTGCTTGAACAGAGGCTAATAATCACGTGACAAAACATTCTATAAAATCATTTGAAATCTGTTAGTCTCATGTGTGCGAGCTGGTGCACTGTGTCGGTATCTATGCAAATGAAAACAGAGGGCCATGTGGTTTGTGGTTGGTGTGTGATGTTGAGGCACAAAACACACACAAGCAGGATTGAGAAGTGAGTGTGAATATTTCTCTCTCTTTTCCTCTCGGTCTCTTTCTGTACCAAGTCCTTCCTACGGAGAGACCCTCTTTGTTATTCCGAGTAGGAAATGCAACTGGAGCCAAAATCTGTCCTGCTTTGTGTTTGATATCATCCCTGCTTTGTTCTCGCCGCCTCCCCTCAGCAAGCACTTGGCCTCGCTCGCTGGCTCGCTGGCTCGCTCAGAAAAATGATGGTGGTCGTGATGTGGTCCTGGATGCCAGACTTCTTCTCGCGTTGCTGTCTGACATTTGACATCACTAGTCTGAAATTTAAGATTATGGAACTGACTCATTCGTATCACCCATCATGTTTTTATAGACAAGCTGATATAAAGTCTGCCAAGTGAATCGATGCATTCATCCATCCAGTTTTCATATCATGTACATATGTGGTCACGGCGGAGTTGGAACCTCTCCATGCTGATTTATGCAGATGACCTTTCGCCTTCACAACAGCATTGAGTGGGAACTGAACCCATGTTGCCTGCATGGTGACAGTAACAAATAAACAGTGCCAGCCTCAACACGTTTGCTAAATTGGCAAACAGAAAATAAATTGGGAACTTATGGAATGACAAACAAAACAAAATTCAGTGTGGAGTATTCTGAAACTAAATTATGAAAAATATTTTTAAATATAGCAGTATTGTGCAAGAGTGACTGTAACCAGACTACTTGTATATGTTCATATTCCTTCATAAATATCAGATGACTGGCAATAATTAAATAAACATTACGCATCTGTATATATGTATGTGAGTAGATAGATAGATAGATAGATAGATAGATAGATAGATAGATAGATAGATAGATAGATAGATAGATAGATAGATAGATAGATAGATAGATAGATAGATAGATAGATAGATAGATAGATAGATAGATAGATAGATAGATAGATAGATAGATAGATAGATAGATAGATAGATAGATAGATAGATAGATAGATAGATAGATAGATAGATAGATAGATAGATAGATAGATAGATAGATAGATAGATAGATAGATAGATAGATAGATAGATAGATAGATAGATAGATAGATAGATAGATAGATAGATAGATAGATAGATAGATAGATAGATAGATAGATAGATAGATAGATAGATAGATAGATAGATAGATAGATACAGAATAGATACACAATAGATACACAATAGATACACAATAGATACACAATAGATACACAATAGATACACAATAGATACACAATAGATACACAATAGATACACACGCATATACACACGCACGAGCACACACAAATTGATATATGCACATCCTGATATTGGACATTGATAGCAATACTGCCAGTAAAAGCACATGAAAAAAACAGTAGTTGTTTAAAACAATATAATCATAAGCTGTCTGTCTGGAGCAACGCTTGAGTGGTACCCTTGAACACAAGCCTGAACTATATGCGTACGTTTGTCTGCTTCTGGAGAACAAGTCTGGCAGAGGGAGCGTATGTGATGAATGCTAATGCCACATCGCTTCTCATTCACACCACTCGCACTTAGCGACTTCACATCAAAAGCTTGTTTCATCTGCCGAATAGACGGGAATAAAGGATTTTGTAAATATGGAATAAGACTTTAGAGTCAAACTTGTCTTTGTTTGGGAACCTGTCATGCCGTTGGATACACGAACCGGAATGCCTGCACCTTTAATGACCTAGCTTTTTAACGTTTAAATGGAGGTAAATGCTCGGGAAAATATCTTGCCACCTCCCAAGATGGTGTAGAAACCACATGCAGGGCAGCAATAGGTATTCTAATTGTATGATATTGGGAACCGGAATGTCACAGTTCAAGTCCCGCTGTGGATTTGGAGAGACGCTAGTGTGATTACTGTTGAGGTGCCCTTGAGCAAAGCACAGACACCAAAGCTCAAGCAGTACTGCACAGTTCGTGTGCCGCTTCTATACAATTATTAGATTATTATTAAGTGGAAACCAGTGCAAAGCAACATTTGGGATCTCGCGTGAGGACTTGCGGTTTCATCCGACCAGAAGTTTGCTTTTGTTCACATGAATGGCTGGATAGTTTCTCTGCTGTTGCAACACTTCCTCATGGCTGAGTTTGCATTGCTATGCTCGCAGTGTCGCCTTCAGGCTTTACCTTCACTTGCGCTGCTCCAATATCAAGTCGGATGCATGCATTCGACCACAACTTCATCACAGATATAATGCAAAGCCTGACGTGCAAATAAACTTGTGTTGCATAATGCGGAAATCTAACCCATCAAGCTGCTTGTGTGTGTGTGTGTGGTGGGGGGGGGGGTTACTGATGGAAAAACTGCTGATGGAAAGAGGTAAAATTGTTAGCTGGTTCTGATATACATAACCGCTGGAATGTGAACAAGAGCCACGCTAACCATGCTAATCTCTTTATATCCATCCATCCGTTTTCTATCCTGCTTTCAAAACTTTATTGTTGTCAGTTGTGTTAATAGGGTCGTGTCATTTGAAACACACTCCACTGCTGACATTTCTGACATATGAAAAACCATGAATTTTTTAGATTAAATACCTGCATTGTCACTAATCCAGCTGCCCCATTTCATTAGCTGTCCTTAGCTGTCATTGTGGGCAACACATTCATTCTATCCAACATCACATTTGAACTGCTCCACCCATGCAGTGGCACACATACAGTCAGCAAAAACAAACACTAGTGCAACCTTCAAATTTATGGCTGTAAAACCAAAAGTCTTCCTCAGCAAGCGTGAATCAAAGCGATTCAAGGTGCAAATTTGTTTGTTCAGGTCAGAAGCGACGCGGTTTGCATCTGAGCTGCCGCGGATGAGATTCAACGTGACACTTTTATTTTTACACTCCTAGCAGGCAAACACTGACTAAAACAAAGCTGTGTGTTTTTTTCAGTGTGAAATCTTTTTTTTTTGTGCGAAATAAAACAAATCACACACCCCACAGCTATTTGTGTCAGTCGCTTATCTCCCGGGAAATGATGAAGCAGTGGAAGTGGAAAGTGCCACTGCCATGCGCTAACCTGTTTGCTCTGGGCGGTTGCTTGCTACATGAAGACGATCTCTCTCTGTCTATATCCATAATTTGACCATCAGCCTGTCCACTACACTCATAATGCAAACATCCTTAATATAGACCCAAAAGGTAAACTCTGCCTGTCTAATCACATGTTATTAACATTTGTGTGATCAATCACCCTTGCACTGTCACCTCTCGCCACGTCTGTCTCGTGTCAGTAATGGGTTGCTCTTCACCGGATGTTGCTGTGTCGCTTGATAAGACGAGTACACGGGCGACCTTAACGGCCCCTTTCACAATCATCCCTCTTTCTCTCATCAGGCTCTGTGACGTAGTCACCCTTCATTTCTGTTGTCGCTCTCTTTCTTCACTCGTCTTCCTCATCTTTTTCTTTCTTCCAGCCTGCCCTCATTGTTCGCCTTCATTATCAAATGCTGCCACAATGTCCCCTGCTGTGCCACCCAGGTTATTTATAGCCGATTTGTACCCATGTTGTTAGGGGAGGCCAAGGCGGTATCCGTTTCCTGCTCGCACTTTTTACTAAGATGCGAGCAAAGACGGCTGCGAGTTTGCGCCACTTACTTGTCTCTCAGACATGACGAAAAGGTAAGCGCGGTCAAGGGAGAACGCCATGTCTCGGAGAATGGTGCTGCCGTCTTTCATGATGGACACCGTCTCGTACTGGACACCTCCATGAGGAGGGCCGTCAATGCGAATCTGAGGAGAAAGACAATGAAGAGCATTAAGGACACGGACGGCCTAAAAAGTGTACCCCGTGCACTGCAGCAGTCATCTGTCAAATGTCATTTGTCAAATGTCAAATGTCAAGCTAATTATAGCAATAGTACAGAGGAGCTCTTTCTTTGACATTGAGCAGAGAGGTTGTAAAAAAATCTTGAAAATTGGAACTTTGAGAGGAATGACAAGCAATTTGAAGTGCTTTGGCCTTGACAAATAAAAATGCATGAGGATTCCTTTGCCTTGAGACGACCTACGCTGGCTTGGTTACATATCAACCACCAAGAAGTCCCAGAACATTTTAAGATCACGTGCTGCTGCGTATTCCGATACAACTTTTTCATGTTCGATACAATACCGATACTGTACTGTCAGAAACAGTCTGATATGATATCAGTAGGGAATATACATTATTATTATTATTTTTTTGGTATGCACTTAATCTACTAGGTCAAAGCCAATCCAATTTGTATGCACTTTAAAGGGTGTGTCAAATGTTGGAAGTGTCCTGATCAAGTGATACTATTCAAACAAAGAACAATAGTCAGCAACAGTAGATATGAGAAAATATGGCCCAATAATCCAAATATTTGGGTTGCATAAATCCAAACTCATGCTAGGTCCAGACATTGCTGGATAGAAGAGCAGGGGCAGAATCTGGAATGGACTGCTTGTAAATCAATGCTAAAATCATAAGAGGAGATCGATATATACCAAAGGTTTTTTGGGCTGATGTCAAACTGACATCAAATATCATTATCAGATCGGGACCCCCTTAGATACTAGTAAGTACAAAGGTGACAATAAAAGTCCTTGTTTCACTTCACTGCTGACATTATCTAAGTCTTTTTTTTTGCCATTTGAAGTCAGTAAGCTGACCTCTCCACACCAAGGAAACTAAAGCTCCAAAGAAGTGAGTCGAGATAGTAGGATGCAATGGAAAATATAGATTTTCCATCAACTATCATGTTCATAATAAATGAAAAGAAAAGGGGGGCTCGTTCTAGCATATAGGAACCCATCATATATACCGCATGATACACTGCCAAGAAACATCTACAAATCTTGTTTGCTAACACCACCCACATTAACAAATAAGCAAATTGTATTCCTCATCTTATTCTACACAGGCAATGTTTGTAAGAAAAAAACGTTTTTTTTCTGTTTGATTGCACTGATTAGCAGAATATCTGAGAGTGCCAAGATATGTTTAATCTACTTAATTAGTACTCCACATTGTCAAAAGCCCGAAAGGCATCAACAGTAGCCAAGTTAAAGCTCCGGGATTGTTTTTTTTTTTCCTTGTGTGTGCGCGTGTGCCTGTTTGCGTGTGCTTGCTTTTAAAATGCGCTTGCTTTTAAAATGCGCTCTCGTCTGCTGTTGCAAAAGTGAAACTAAAGATTGCAAAGGGTGGGGGAACTGTCTCCATCTGCAGAGTCTGTCAACGGTCTTTAAATCTTGTAAAGAAAGAGCAGCGAGGCGGTAGGTGGGGGGCAGTTTTATGCTTGGTGCGCATTCACTTTTTCTTTTAGTGATTTACTCTCAAGGAGGAGGTGACTGGCTGACCCCTGCAATGCAGGATGGGGTTACCACTAAATTATTAGCTGATATTATTAGGCCTTTGAGAAATCTTAGCTCTGTTTGTCTTCCATCGGCCTGATGGATGATGGCCTAGCCCCAATAAAACTTGGAACTACAGGCTAAGTTACCACAAAAACAGTGGGAATAGCCATGCCATATAACCCCCACCCCTACCCCCACAGACTCACGTAACCGGATACCAGCACAGTTCCCAAACGCGATGGACGAATGTAAATCTTGAAGGGCAACACGAGGTTTCCGACGCATACGCGATGTCTCTTCACGTGAAATATCGCCGGCCCTTCCCTCCCCCGTGAAAGCTGATGGCTCTATCATTCGACTATGGCCGCCAGCCTCCCTCCGCCTGAACGTTCATCCATCTATTTAGATGCTCACAGCATCAGAAAGCAGGCCGAAACTCAATAAAGCATCACAGAGGGGAACGTCAAGGTCGTAAGTCAGTCAAGAGACGATGCAGCGGGAGGGTGGGAGCACTTTTGTGTATTTACTTTCATTGTATTTACACTTTTGTATTTATTTTCACAATAGCATCACTGAACGCGTCCACCAGACTCATAACGGCAGTTTCCATCTGTTCATAATGCTCCATCAACCAGGAAGTAGTCTGCTGACTATGAAAAATCCCAACGCTATAAAACAATACGACGTGTGAAAACCATATGTGTGTGAACACTGTGGCCGTGCGGGGGGGGGCGGGGTCATGGGAGCGCCATCTTGTCCATAAAGCATGTCCGACATGGCTAAAGTGTGCGTACATTGTAGGAGCAGAAATGTGTGTCCTTGTAAGCCGGCACCAAGGATCACAATTCACCTGACCTTCAAACCCCAGGCACCCCCACAGTGAATTTCAAGTTTATCAGTTACACACACACGCACACACACACAGACTGATGATGATTAGTCATATTAAATGAAAAGTTGGTTGTGGCACTTACGATGCTTCTATACAGGGACTCCTGCTAAAGTGACATTATTATATCCACCCCATCATAATATTTTTTACATTCTGTTTTGATTTATTGGAGAATAAAGCTTTTATTTTTCTCATTTTATTTCTAGCTTGTTTGTGGAATGCTTTAATGTGAATAAAACTGTAGGAAAGGAAAGTTTTTAGACACCTACGGACTCTTGTGGTACTTTGCCTGGCCTTGACCAATTCATACACCCACATCCAGTGGCTATTCATAATACCAAGTTGATCTTTTATAGTAACTGTAATTTATGGAAAAAACGTTTCATTCACACAGACACAAACACATACCAACGGCCATGCGGGCATATTTGTAGCATGTGAAGCCGTTCCACAGGACCACCTCTGGGTGGGCGAAAGAGGCGTGCAAGGGGAAAATGGAAACGGAGGAACCAATGTTTACTGGACTATTGGACCAAAAATAATTCAGTGCAAAACACACTCTTAACCACACCACTTTACTCTCATGCTACCATCTTGTAGTACCTGTGTAAGTGAATCCAGTGCCAAAAAAACCCTCCATTAACTGTACCTCAAACTATCTCCTCTCCGCCCCATTAGGCTTTATTTTACACGCTGGGTGTCAAGGTTGTTTTTTCTGTCGTCCCGCCCCTCTGCTTTGGGAGAACACAACCCCAAAGAGCCACCCAACGTGTTGCGAGGTGATCCCCCATGAGCCTCATACACTACGGCCATTAGCCAGTGTATTAGCCAGTGACTTTTTACAGAGCACTCAAAAGTCTAGAAGGACATAAAATATCATGTTTCGCTTCTATTGACCACGGAGACTGTGAGATTACTTTAGATTGGATCCCTCACTTGCTGCATGACAAGAATTAGTAATCAGGAGTTAGGTGAAGTGACCTGACTCACATCCAAAGAAGCTTTCACACTAAGTGAACTGTTTCTGTTGGTAACAGCGGTTAAGGACTCTTTACAACTTTTGTTGTTAACACTTTCAATGCCTAGAGAGACCAAAGAGAGAAAGAACCTATTGAGTGTCAGCCAATTTAGAGCATTCCGACTGATCTTTCAATGCTTACAGAATGTTGTGTTTTATGACTATGTAAATGAATGAAAGGTTAGACCCAGTCAGTCAGGGCACCACTGTGCCACCCAGCATACATACAGATCAGATCAGAAAAATCTTTGCCGCAGGCTTGAGGTCACAAAAACCAACTAGTCAAAGTGCATCGGGTTTCTCGATCATGTGATTTTTGTCATTTCTTTTAGCGATATTTTGATAACACTGATAACCGTGCTACAGTCAGTTGTATGGCAGACAAGAAGCGGTTGGGGGGGCCAATGGGATGGGCAGCAGGAAAGCCATGGCAGCGCCATCAGAGGCACCCTCCTTGTGGCTACAGGCGGCAGAGCCAGAGGGGTGCTTTTGATCAGAGTATGTAAGCACCCCGCCGAACCGTTTGAAGGTTGACCAAACTCCAATTCCGATTGGCCTTCGCTCACATTCCATTTCCGCTCCCTCTGCCCTTGCCCGTTTTGAACAGGCAGCCAGATTGTGATTCCCCCACTGTGTGAAGCAATTTGCTGAGTGCAAAGCAATAAATAAAAGCAAAAGTAGCGGTGCCTTGAAATGCATGTCTGCATTTTGCATCGTGGAGGCTGCCACTCTCAGATAAAAAGAAAATAACCTGCGGCAAGCAAATGTATTCCATTTATTCAAATGTAAATAACAGTGTAGATGTGAGACTGATTGAGCTTTTCAAGAAGTTTCTTATTACTTATGATTCGTTTTCGGGACGCTTGGCTGATGTTGCAGCTTGGCTGAGTGGATACTTTTCTTCGTTTGTGAAGAATATTTCTGCTTTAACAACCACGGCTGCTCACCATTACCTAAAGCGATGTTTGCTTTTCAGATTCGGAAAAATCTATTTTCTCACCTCGGCCTTGAGGAAGGTTAGCTTTTTTGCAAGTGGATGCTGGTGGACGTGGGTGGCTGCCAACATTAACACAGTCATCTGAAGGAGGCGAGCACTCGGCCACCGGCTTTTGGCTACTCAAGCGGATTGTAACCCGCAAAAGGTTAACCACAATCAAACAACGATATAGAGGACATTCAACATTGACACCTCACACCAGGAAGTAAGAAAAGCAAAGACAGAAAAACCTGTAATTTGTCCTAGAATAGTACAGACAGTATACTGTACATGGTAAACAGTGGAAGCTTGAATGTCGCCCAGCGAGGATGACGCGTTGAAACTGCTGCCTTACATGATGAACCATGAGCAGCTTAGTAACCATCTAAGTCAGGGGAGCGGATTCTGGCCCGCAGTGTAATTATATTTGGCCCGCGAAAAAATCGCAACTAAATATGAAGAAGAGTAAAGTTTTTGACGTGGAGGCGGTGTTAACAAAGTTCTTATTCAGAGGTGTAAATAAAGGGCAGCAGTAGTCGGTGAGGCTGTTAGACACCTCAAAAAATTATATTTTTTATACTATACGTATCATTATTAATTTCCGGTGTTACAGCTACATTTAGGCAAAATTGTGATTTTACTTGTGAGTTTCCTTTGTGATTTTGTGAGTTCAATTACCATTAGAGACTTTTGCCGTTTCCTCTCCACTTCATAAAGGCCATTCTTAATTTTTAACTTCAAAATCTATTTTAAATTCAAACAGTCAGGACCACCACTGTGGAATTGATTATATTCTGTGTTCCACTATACTACTTTAGAATCTGGGTAAAAAAAAATCCCACTCCCACGAATGGCGGCAACCATATCGCCTGCATTGGCACTAATCCAGTTCAGCCATTTTAGGTGTCAATGTGAGAGACATTTGCCTTATCTTCCCAATCCCACACACTGGATTACTGTATACTTTGTAAAAGAACACAGCTTTTTCTTTTTTTCCTCTCAATGCACGGACACCCGGCACTTACAGTATCCAAAAGAAGAGGCTTAGCTGAGGAAAACGTCTCGTTTATAAAGCCGAGTGATGTTGTGAAGCTTGTGAAATGGACAGGTCAGAAGGATTTGGAGCAATCACAATAACTGCGCCTTACCGAGCACTTCCAAAGAGTTTGTCCGTAGCAATTGTGCCCAGCCATAGTAAAAGACAGTGAATGTGATGGCTAGTTATAGGGTCTGTAAAGTGCTTTGTTACGGCGGCAGCTGTGGTGAAAGCGCTATCGAAACAAAAATTGTATTGTAGATTGACAACCTGCAGGAGATTGACAAGTGCCAAAGTGGTGACAGCTTTGAGGAGTCTGTATTTTCACTTAGATAAAAGGTTGCTATCTTGACCATAATGTAATTCAACAAATGTAAAATAATGTAAAAAAACAACAACCTGACATCCGCTGTTTAACTCTCTAGATGGTTTGTCTTATTGAGTGACGTAGACGCGACTAAAAACCTCTGATAGGCAAAAATTGACTCACGATTGATTTTACACCTCAGCTATGCACAAAGTATAGTTTTGTAACCGAAGGTTGGGTGTTTCAATGGCGGTGACTGTGTGTGTGTGTTTGTGTGACAATGCCACCGAAGGTTTGCATCAAACTGTTAGGGGAGCTGGTAGGCAACTTGTCAGTCCACCCTGCTGGGAGCCGCAAACAGTGACAGATGACAGCATGTTGTATGGGTACTGATTCCACCTTTGACTTAACTACCACAGGACCTGATAATACTAAACATCTGTTAAAGTGTTCATGCTTAGGGAAATTCCCCAAAATGCCTGATGGTACGTAATAATAGCTTGAACTAAATATTCAAAGACTTTTAAACCAGTACAATATTGCACATAAATATTTCGACCCGGTCAACATACATTTTTAGAGATATATGTTTTGCTGCAATAATAATCATGATAATAATAATATAATAAATTATATATATATATTTTATATAATTGTGCACTACTGATGATAATAATAATAATAATAATAATAATAATAATAATAATAATAATAATAATAATAATAATAATAATAATAATAATAATAATAATAATAATAATAATAATAATAATAATAATAATAATAACGTATCTGACATAAAAGGAATTGTGGAATCATTAGGCAAGTGGAATCATTAGCCAAGCAAACAACCCTATAGTCATAGGTAACCGCAACGTACTATGTGGAGATAAATGTGGTTTCTATTATGAATATGGGATTCATAACAATAGTTTCATCAACCTTTTGACATAAAACATTATGGAAAATATCATTTTTGGCTGATGGTGCAGTAACATCTGTTGCTATAAATACATGCGTTTACAAACACTCAACAAATCTCAACTGGATACAATGGATAAAATGATTTTTTTAGAATGCAGAAGCATAAAATGCTAACTAGCATCTAATCACCTGACAGAACCTGATAGTTACAATGTACCAAGCACACACAGACATGCCTTCAAATGTACCTATTGTATTTCTTGACTTCAGATGGACTAAAATACAGATTACGGCCGCTTCTTGTGTGTCTTTCTTTCTTTTTCCTTCACAGCAAAGTCTCGCTCTGTCTCGATAACGCATCTAATCCATCACCGCTGTCAGCTTGAAGAATTTGTGTGTCAGTAGGGAATACTGTGCAGAATTGCGCTGTGCGTGTGTGTGCGTGTGTGTGTGTGTGAGATGCTTCGAACGAGCACAGCATTTCTGTAGTGCAAGATACGATCCCCATAAGTCATATGTTAGCCTGCTTCTGATTGGAGAGGCTTGTACGTGGTGATACAAGGAAGAAACATGGGGGTGCGGAGAGAGCAAAGACAGTAAAGGGTGAATAACAGTGCATACAAAAACATCTCTTTGACCTTTTCTTTGTGCACCCCAAGAACACCTTCACTATTTTTTCCAATCCCAACAAAATATTACAGAGAACAACGTTGTCATAATTTGAAGCCAGTGTCCATTGTAAAGCCAAACTAAAACAGCATTTTTTATTTAAAAAACAAACAAAAAAACAATCAAAATTCACAACAAAGCTGGAAAATGAATTAAAACTAACTAAACCGAGTCGAAAATAAAATAGAATGGAAAATCCCAAACTATTATAACCCTGGTCTAATAAGGAGGGTTGTAATTTGTCTTGGTCTGAATCAACACTCGAGCATAATAATTCTCTTCTTAACAAATTCCAAGGCCACTATATCTACTGAAATGACCTTTAGTCAATACCAAGTAATTACTTCATATTTTTGGCCAGGCAACATAAAGCTTATCGATTTGCCTCCAAGCTTTACGCACAAGGTCTTTAACCTACTTTACATCTTTGCTCATGAATGCCAGATTGGAAGACAAGACTCTGTAGCCAAGTAATCACATGTGATGACCTTTTGCTTTTTGTATTGATTTCCGTCAGTATCAGAACACATCAGCTTAAAAGGATAAATTGGCTTTTTTAATACAGTACAGTGTATTTCAACCTTTTAGGAACTCAAAGGGCTTTAACAGTGTCCTCCACTTTACAAATTAAGCCCGTTTATAGCCAGGGCTTTTGCGATTGTGAGTTGTCAGGCGGGCGGGCGGAGGATGATCAGATGGAATAACCACTGATTGCATACAATTCAATCGGGCCTGATTGCCCATGAAAGTGTTGATGCATCAAGAGCTGTTGGTGCAGAAAATGACACAAGTGATAGGGAAAGATAATTGCGTTAATGTTGCTATTAAAAGTAGCATTCAGAGTTCACAGATGGACAAAACGTTATTTTTATTGATTAGAGTGATTGCCAATGGTATGAAATGTGCATTACCGTGACCTGTGGGACTTAACTAGACCATCAACTTGAAAAACCATAAACTAGTTCAATGTGTTGGAATTTCAAAACAATATTTCTAAAACTGTACAGCTTTATGAAATTATGCAATTAAATCAAACAAATAATCAAAACAACCAAATAATGTCGTAATATTAACTGGTGAACAGTGGAGAATGTTTACCCTTAACCCTGAAGGGAAACGCTTTAGTCCAGGGGTTGCCAACCTTTTGGAAGCTGAGAGCTACTGGATTCGGAAAGGCTATGAGTTTGATATATACTTTTGAAATAGATAGTGTGTTAACACTACCTTTAATAATGACATTATTGGGGCCTGACTTTCTGTATTTAAATGGCCAACATGAATAGAATAGACCAATATCTGCCCCCCCAACCAAATTTATTCCATCCATCCATTTTCTATACTACACAGGATTGCAGAAGAAAGGGGGGCTACAAGCTGCAAGTTATGAGCCAACTCAAACCGCGTTAGCCAATCCGCTTCTACAAATATCCTCTGGAACAAAGTCTCACCAAGGCTTGACGAGCAGCCATCTACATCATGTCCACAAGCCATTCAATTCCATTTGAGCGCTGTAATGTTGCCGTCGGTGCCGTAACTTACAACCTAAAACGTGATTACACCAGCACTTTCTCTTCACTTGCAGCCCCCACTCCCCCGCCTCCTCCCCAATATCCCGTCGACTCAAAATCAGAAACCACGGAAGCCATGTTTGGATGAAAACAGGCCTGAATAGTAGTCAGTCCAAACACAGACATTACAACATCGCAGCAGAAGAATGAAGCACCATGTGAGGTCTATATTTAGCTCCAAACACCTACCAGAGGGCCATGTGCTCGTGATGGATGCGGGCCAAGGAGTTCCATGGGGAGAGAAAACGGATGGCTAGAGTTCCTCTTTAGTATTCAAAAGTGTCTGGATGGAGAAGCAACTCTATGTATAGTGTGCCGTATGTAAACAGATGAGGCCGCAATATGGTTGTAATATCCAGTCGAGGACAAGGGTTGCGAAAAGAACATTAAAATGCCACTACTGCTATAATAAATACAATGTTTTGGTAACTAAGTATAATTCAAATCTGTATCATAACCTAGTTCTATGTTAATTTGGACCAAATAAAGTCATTTTTGCAATAAATATCCCAATATAAATTAAGATTAAAATACAATATATTATAGTGTATAATTAGAAAAAGTAAAATTTTGTATCAGTCGCTATGAGACAAAAATGACAGAAGTATAGAGCAAGGATTAATAGTTTCAAGTTTGTCAATAAACCCTATTTATCTTAGATTGGATTTCAGGCTGGACATTTTTAAATGTGTAGGAATGCTACACGACAGCTATTTCATACAAAATAGTCAGCTGAAATTCACAGCAAAAAGAAACACAAGCATAATGTCGTCATACCTGTACGATCTTGAATAATGTCACTGTATATTTCATGTAGCGTTTGATATAACTATTAAGGAACAATTCCCCTGGCTGATGAGCGAGTGGTTGATTAACTTTAGATCGCTTGAAGCCTTCGACAGCCAATGATGTCTTTCTTCATCAAGGCTGTGATAATGTAGGTCATCTTTTATAAAAACTCCTGCAAGCGCGTATGTTCTCCATATTCCTCCTTAGGAAGACCAAAGGGTGCGGATGGGGAAAAGCATCACTGCCGGAAATATGGATAGGCAGGGAGACAGAATAAACCTCTTAACTAGGTATATTTTATGTATGTCTGGTGCCATATTTGCACTGTTACATTGTCATTGAGTTAGCTTGGTACAAGCCGTTTGCGCAGACTATTTTTTAGCTTTAGTCCTGACCGTGGAAACAACATTTTCATAGCTCAGAGTTGTCAGATTTTGGAGCCGGGCCAACCTGAATGCCTTACTTATCCTGACCCAGAATGACATCATGATAACAACATAATATGCGTTAAATAAACTAATGCCTGCACTATCCTTAGTCCAATGCATACCACAACAGAACAGCACAGATGGCGATGTCACAACCTTTTGCCTCTTGCCTTAAGAACTCGACTACCTTTTGATAAGCCCATTGAGACTGGGATAAGAAAAAACAACACTGGTGAACCTCTCACCTTGTTAAGCAGCAAAAGCACTGTAAGAGGGGACAAGAAAGTGAGATGAACTGCGGGGGGGGGCCTGGTTATCCAATCAGACCTTTGCAAGGCCACGATCGGGGATAGCCTGTATTGTCTGACCCCATTCAACATGCTTTCAGAAAAGCAGACCAACCCCTCTGGAGGTTGTCATGGTAACCTGTGCTAATATGATCAGTGGGGAACCATCTGAAAATGGGTATCACTGGACTGTCTGAGTGTCACTGCTTTTGATAGATAGACAGAGCGACAGACCCCAACACAGACTGACAGATCGCTTAAAAAAGTGGGATATTTTGATAATGAAGCATTTTGTTTGTAGAATTCAAGCATGTCGAGTTGATACTGCGGAATGCATATTTCGATGATTAATCAATATGAGTATAATTTTTTTGTGCACTCACTGATACTGATACCGTTAGTACATTTGACATTTGAATTACATTTAACATAATGACAAAAGATTATGAAAAATTATCTTTCTCTGTGACGTAGGAGAAATTTAAAATAAGGCTGGTATTCATTTTATAATCTCACAATTGACTCACAGTGGAGGAATACACACTGTGGATAGATGATGAGCATACAAAGAGTCTGATTGAGCCAAATAAGGACTGCGCATGTTAGTGTGCGAGTTAGCCACTCTATGAATCTCCTCTAAAGCTTTTTAAAATTGCTCAACAATCTTGTGCCAGAATTCAATGCCAGCCTCGATCTGGCAAGAATAGAGCAAACCAGTTAAAGTATGCTAATTTGGTGGCACTAAATACACTGCTTCGAATATCAAAACCACACACACAAAACACACACGCACACACACACACAGACACAAACACACAGACTGCCTGGGGCGAGGAATCAAAAACACACACACACACTGACTCACAAACACAGGTGGTGCACATGTGCAATGCGCAAGCCTGGCCTGTGCGCAAGGATGGCAGGAGAAAAATAGACAAATGGATCACAGCCACTTTATAAATCAATAAGTGAATGAACAAATGACATTTGCAACAAAGCGCCGTTATCAAAGCTGATCGGGGTGCTTTACAAGAGACTAGCAGTAGGACGCAGCTCAGCATGAATCAATGCTGAATAGGAAGGTAACAATAACAGTTACTAAAAATAAAAAAATAAAAAACCTCTGCCAGGAAGGAGCGGAGAAGCTCCGCCCACCAAGCAAGAGTGACAGCCACATTAATTCCATTAAGTCTATTAGTATTCCATCCTCATCGCCTCACTGGGTCAATAGCCACCTCCATCAAACCACAAAGCGTCTGTTTCACTCTTCCTCATGCAGACAGGAGCACTGAAGGATTTAAGGGCAAATGGATGAATGGAAGCCCACACAAAAGACATCTCGGCTCAGCTCGGTTCTGTTCTGTCAGGTTCTGACGGGAGCCAGTAACTGGCTAAGGTGGCCCTCATGAGTCATTCACAAACCATTCCCTTAACTTCAAGTCTTTGCTTTTTGTCACTAAAACATGTTGATGACTGTCAACTTGAACATTCCTGGCACAGTAGTCATTTAGGGGACACAGCCCTGCTTGTTATGCTAGTTAATGTAATTAAATCCTTCACAAAATACAGTAGTGTCATCTTAGAGTGGCAACAGGCGAGGAGAAATAAGTTGCAGCCTGGAGACAACCTTCTCCCATCTTTTTCAAGTCTGCCTCCAGCATGCAGCGACTGAGCAAAAAGTGGCCAACAGACACTTGCTGAGCAAATATGTAGGACAGCGCCATTAGAGCATTAGTGCCGGTCAGTAGCCTGCGTGTTTGCCTGTGTGTGTGTGGCCACCGTGGATGTGTAAGACGCACCACAGGAGGAAATATCATTTGATGGGATCCTCGATCAATGCGTTTTCCCAGGGTAACAAAAATTACACTTCAAAGTTGTGAAAACAGTGTGTTATAATCACGTGTTTGCAGAGAGGGTGAGTCGTTACATCAAAGCAGTACCTATGCTCCTTCAGGGCTGAACTTTAAGGATTTCAACCAACGGCTTCTTCATTTACATGCAAATGATATTCTGTGTGTTTCCATGCACAGTGATGTGATGACGTTGAGCCGGCCGACTTGGGTTGTCCCAGTATACAGTAGGCTATGTATGCCGCAGGGTTTGATTTTGTAATATGTTAATTTCCACTTCCATAGCTGGCAATGTCCACACATCATATAGTAGGTGTCAGCTTTTTAGAATTTCGAATATTACATCACAAAATAATTTTTTGGCTCCGACTACAAGGGGGAGTAAACTGAATTTACGATAAGCAACAGTTTGACAGGTCGGGAAGAATTCAAATTCAGTTTGGCTTCAAGCTGTTCTCATGCCACGCGCACAAATTCATTGTCAAACTAGATATAAAACAAACTAGATTACACATTTAGTATTTAAAACAACCACTGTTTGCTTTTAGAAAATTGTCCCAGCCTAATGCTAACAAAAATTCCGAAACCAACATAGCATCTATGTGGCGGTTTTATGAAGTTTTAAACAACACATCGACACAGAGTGAGTTACTTAAAGTATTTGGAAAAGCTTCTTTGTCTCTGCCTGCAGGACTGTATTATACTGCCCCTGGTGGCCAAGCCGTGCACACCAGAAGGAAAAGCAATGAGTAAATCATTCATTTCTTATATTCCATTTAATTTTGTTATAACTACATGTCTTTGTTAAGTAGTATTATAAAGAGTACTTTTTCTCCTTATCTTAAAACATGAATCATTTTACTTTGCATTTTAATTGGCAAGATTGTCCTTTTGGCTGAATTCAGGTGAGATAGTCACCAGACACTTTCAGTCATGAAGAATTCAAGAAAAACTAATAAAAATAAATTACTCAAATTGTATTTTGTTTTTCTACTATCAAAAACATGGGTATAAAGGGTTGTGGGAGCTCGTCTCAGTGTGCACAGAGCAGCTCACAGAGACTATCTGTGCTCTGATAGACTCTCAGAGGGGTGAACATGATCTTTGCTGCTGTCTAGCCTGACTGACTCATGCCCATATCACCTGAGGGATTAACGGCTTCCTTGAAATGAACCAGTTTTTGTGACCTATGTCTTACTTTAATAAACTGCAGGGGAACATTTAAGGTCAAACTAAACCAGTTTTGGGGTGGTGGTCTACCTCCAATTTCAAATTTGGAAACATTTTCTTTTCAGTAAAAACTAATGGAAATGCGTGTCTTTTTGTAGTTGCAGTGAGACTCAATAAAATTTCATTTCCTTTTATAGTCACCATCACAGTTTTGCTCTTTGCCATCACTGCTACCTTTCGTAGGGGGCATCATAAAAAATCCAAAGGGAAAGCAAAAGGCACTTGAAAATTTGATTCTTTGGATGCTCGCTCAGCTGGAGACTGGCGTAATATGCTGACATCTCTTCAGACATCACACATTATGACGGCTCAACATCAAAGCGTTTGTGTGCTCTTCATTTCAAGCTGTGTATTCTTCCAAAAGTTTGTTTCAAAATTGTGAGACTTTTTGGAGAATCAAAAGTGTGAAACTGGTGTGAAATACAACAAGGATGCACGTTACGGGTGTCATTTTGTCTTTGTCGCACCTCCGTGTAATGAGCACGTTTAAGGGTGACATCATCCTGCTAATCGGACATACTAATCTGCTTTCACGCTTTTCACTTGGGAACGATTCAAGGTCTTTTAATCCTTTTGAAGAGCGAACTGTCAAACACGGGACGAACACAACTAAAAGTCCTCATGTCAAACTTTTTTTCTTTCCATCTGGAAGACCACAGAGTCCGGCCAGACGGCTCCGTGTTTGGGTTGTGTGAATCAAATCCCCCTTAGCTCTGTGGCTTCCTGTTATCCCAACAAATGGCCTTTAAACCTAATTCTGGAAAAGTCATTACTTATTTTTTTATTTTTATTTAAACCACACTAATGCTTGACAATGTTAGCGGCTCTGCTTTCCAGCTTCACAGCACGTAGAACATTAAAATATTATCTTCCTAACCTCCCTCTTAACTTCCCCCATCTTTGTCCCCCTGATGACAAAAGACTAACTGTGTCCATATGTGGGAAGTGAATAAGACAGAAGAGAAGGACCAATGACGCTTGTTTAGTTAGCTAACGGTTTTTGGCAGACGCGGGGAGTTCTTTTTTTTTTTTCGTCTTCGTGGGGCCAGACGGGTGAGACACACACACAAACACGCGCGCCCTCCTCCAAGGTTTTATTACGAGGGAAAGGTCAGAGTTCAACATGAGTGAGCCGCAAGCGCTGTGCTCTTGAAGCCCAAGTCAGCAATTGTAATCAAATGCAATTTTTGTCAAAGGCAGCAAATATCTCCACACGGCACGCTAGCTGTCTTCTTTGTGTGAACCACATTTCCCTCGATGACACAAACAACAATAAAGGGTTTAGAACAAAGACACAAACCATTTGGGGGGGCAGCGGGGAGTCCCCCAAATGGTTATGGATTTCATCACGTTAACCGAGTTCAAAAACCGAAAGTAGTGTCATGTGAGAAGGTCAAAAAGAGCAGATTAGTTGTGTGCATCGTTCCAATAAATGATTCGATACACATTTCGACGCATGGGGTGCAAAGCAATTCAAGGACCGTACACTTTAACAGTTCGATTTGGTTTGATTCGGTGAGATTACGAGATGATTTGATACGATTTGAACCAGTCCAAGAGCAAGGAATTTCTTGTTGAAAGTAGACAAAATGAATAGGCTAACATTAAATTTCGAGAAAATTAAGTGACATAAAACAAACTATTTCTGTAATCACTGTACTAACAATCCAATTTGTGTCACGTGATAGACATCATAGCTGCACACCATATTGTTAAATTACTACAAATTTTCTGTCTGCTGAGTCGGAATAGTATAAATATTCAAAAATGTCTCGTGAAACGTCCCACGGCTAAAGCGCGATGTGTCAGACAAAACTACAGATGGCGAGAATGACAAGAAAGCATTGTCATGCCAGAATAAACCAGGGGACTTTAGTCTCCTGGCAGCCAAGACAGTCGCAACGCCAATCAGGGTTCTGGGCAGCTTTGTTTTTTTGTTGTCTGTATCTTTTTAATTGTCTAAAATGCTTATTACAGACAAAGGAAATGTGGAAGCGTGATGACTTTGCCACTGTTGTCCCCAGACAATTTTTTATGTGTTTGGGGGCTCAGAGGTGATAATTCAGAGCGGCGAATGCCATATGCTTTTTTTTGCTTTTTTTTTTTTAAAGCGTCTGGTTAGGGGGGCGGGGCAAAAGGGGTCATTCAAGGTCAAAACTGAGCTTACTTTTGTTCATATTTTCAAAAAACTGAAAAGTGAAGAGGGACCTTAGGACATGATTTTTATTGTTTTCTTTGCTTCAGCCAATAGCGTGTCACTGAGATATGATCTGAATCTACGTACGGTGCGTCCATCCCGCATACATTAAAGTGCACGTGTGCGTGTGTGTACAAGCGTGCAAACATTTATTTATGCTTAAATGCTTTACAGTCTCTTGGGGTCTTCCAGCCTCGTGTGTCCCCCTTCAATGAGCCCATGCATGGGGTCTGGGTGGGGGGGTTCAGGCTAGACAGCTGCATGTGGGGGCTGGGGTGATTGTGGGGGGTGTCAGTTGGGTTTAGGTGGACGTGAGGAATGCAGCATCCTGAGGGCAGGATGACTAGGTTGAGCAGACAGGCAACGACATGGAAAAGGGAGGATGCCCCCCACCCTCAAACACACAAAACACATCTGATCCCCCTCATACGTACGTCTCATGTGTCCATCTCACACTCTCGCCGACATGCTTGTAAAAGCAGCCAAAAGGCAAATGACTATAAATGGTGTTGTACTTTGCCATCCAAACAGGGACTCAAGAGCATCAGATGTTTAAAGTTTACTAAGGATGGGGTGGAGCCAGAATGGTTAGCACGTCACACCTCAGCAGTTGCGGGGAGGCCCACTGCTGCTGCCTCCAGGTCCTGCCACAGATGGGTCCAAAAGGGAGGCCCTCCATAATTCAACAACAATAATCTCCAGTGAAAGCTCAATACAAGCAGGCACACTGCTGGGTGGAACTAACCGGGCATGTGTCTCCCTCCCAGAATTTAGAGAATGGGGGCAGGGGGGGGGGGGCAACTTTGCACTGGGGGAGGGCCCAGGTTGACATGCTGCTTATGGGCATTAGAGAATCGGGTAGAGTGGGACATTGCCTATATTTTTCCCATTTGATTTGATTTAATCTATTATAACTCCTCCAAAGCTTCACTGGCTTGATGTGCAACCCTTCATATTTGCCTCAATGTGAACACAGAGATGTCACAAAGACAGAGCTTTAAGTAGGCCAATAGGCAGCATATTTAAAGGAAGAGGATATGCCTTTAATTGCATTTTGAGCTCTTTTCCATTCATCCGTGTATAAAATAAGAAGATATCCTGCTTTATATTGCACTTAAAATTGTGTTTGTAAAACCTAGAAGGCCATATCTGTCTGTCTGTCAGATTTACAGAACATACTGGTGCTGCACCTACAACTATGACCAAATGAGACCCTTAATAAAAACCGTGGTTATGAATGCATCCTTGCAGATGCAAGAGGTCATCAACTAACCATTTTTAGGTGGGATCATTCAGTTGAGTATGACTGACCTCCGTAATCCATAACACCTTGACCTATGTCGTTGTTCTTCGTGCTCCTAACTGGCTTTAAAGGGGAACAACTACAAAAATCACCTCATTATCTGTGTTTAAAAATCTTTTGCTCTTCAATAAGACCTGACAAAAGCATGTGGCTTTCCGTGCGGTTGCTCAGCCAGCCCCTCGTGTGACCAAAGCACTTTTTGAGTTACTCAACCGGGACAGCACAAACAGTGAGTTGGAAACTGAAACGGGGCTCAGTGAGGCAGCAAAACGCAAGGCATCAAACAACAGATGGCGACTAAGGGATCAGAGGGTGTAATTAGCAAATTAAAGCACGGGTGTTTTATAGCTGTAAAAAGATCAATCAAGCAGAAGAAGCTGATCTGGCGATTTGTGTAGCTTGATTAGTCAATACGCAGCACTTTTAGCCTTAATGGTCACAAATCAGAGCTTGGATATTCTCTAAATAGCCACAGTAGTGAAGCACAAAGAGCAAACTAAAACAACAGCATGCGGCTCTCTTTTCATTTCATAGAATGGCCAACAAATGACATGTTGCCAGTGAACATGATTATTATATGTCGAGCAAAACTTGATTGCTAATAAGCTATATATAGTGGTATAAATAAGTGTCCATTTTTTTCATCTTTGTCACTTGAAAAATTGCTTTAATTCATCAACACTGGAGGGAGTTTGAGCATTTATGGCCTGTCAAAGCTTATGGCACAGCATTTAAATCAGATTAAAGTGTGGACTTTAACGTCATCACTCTGAAGAATTCATTTAGTTTTGGGTTTTTTTTTTCAAGCCATTCAGAAGTTGACTTGCTGATCTGTTTTTGATTGTTGCACTGATGCAGAAACCAAATTCGCTTCAGCTTGAGGTGACAGACTGATGGCCAAACATTCTCCATCAGGATTTTCTGTGAAGACTATAATACATGGTTCCATCGATCACAGCAAGTCCTCCAGGTCCTGAAGAAGCTAAGCAGCCCCAACCATCACACTGCCACGGCCATGTTTGCCTGTTGGAATCATATTCTTTTTCCGAAGTGCTGTAATGAGACACACACCAAGACCTCGTGTGCTGCTTTGCTTCAGCCTCAGTAAATCTGTCTCTGGGTTGAGCTGAAGATGCAAAACTATAGCCCTGACCCATGCCCTAGCCGTGCTGGGGTTTGTTTGTGCGCAAGCATGAGCCTGTGAATGTGAATTCACGGCAGTCTCCTTTGACACATGAGAGCGCTGTGCTATGAGGGTCTCCAAGAGACCTGACAGATCTGTGACAAAGTGCGCCTGAGGAGAGAGGCTTCCATGTTAATCCACTCTCATACATGTTAACTACACTTGGAGAGTTCATGCTGAGAGGCTGGGATAACAACATGCATCGTCGCCATTCCATGAATGCTCGATTGTTAGTGAATTTGACTCATGTAATGTTCACATCAGTACAGCTCACCATTGGTGTGGGCCATGCTGTTATGTTCTGAGCAGCTATGGTAGTCCCGTTTAAATGAAAAAATGGGTTGTGAGAAAACACGGCGCGACGGGATGGGCAAACCTGACAAGTCGTTATTGCCGTGGCAATATTTGCTGTCTTCAAAATCACTTGGAGTTGTTTGCCTCTCAGTGGGATTGGATCTTAAGGTAACATGATTGAAAGCCACCTAGAACTTGTAAACGCTACATGCAGTCTCACCTGACCGGTACTAGAATCTTCTATTTAGTTTCACTGAAGAACCTTGTCTGACCCACTGGCAAGGGTTGGGCAATTAGAAATCACCCAACTTGATGTAGAAGTGGCAGTGGTCAATATCAGGACATCTGGCTATCAGCATGGTGCCCGATGCAATTTAGATTTAGGTGCCTTCAAAGGGACAAGGCATTTGGTTTGGTCTTACAGAAAGTATGAACAGGCTAGAATAGATTCTACAGGAAAAATGTGCAAGTCAGTGAGTTTGCGAAGGATGAATGGAGGTCGACTGTCAAAATGATCTTGAAGCGATGGAGGCATAATGAAGTTTACCACACAGCAGCATTGTGTGGTTCCCGCAGCTGATGAATAAGCATCTTTAACTTTGGTACCTTGTCAATGTTTGTTTTCATCTGCTGGACACATTCGGCTGCGTTCACATGTTGAGCCTATCAGTTTCTTGGTACCAGTCGTCATATTTCAGATTTCAGGTACGAGAGGTAGGCTACATCTTCAATTTAATTGCCTGTCAATCTCTGACTGTGGTTGGGGATTTGAAGAAGAACTGCATGTCAAAACACTATATAAGTAACAATACTATTTTTCTCATGATGGATTAAGGAGAATGCCCCAAATTTCCTTAGAGACCCAAATTATGTCTAACAAAGCAGAAAGGGACCGCTGAAAGACAGAAGGTCTCCCACGTGAGCTCGCCAGCACATGCACCCGCCATCATTACAAAAAGTGAAAGGCTGTCATTAAGAGCTCAAACTGCAGACGTTGAGCTAACAAAGCAGTCGGGAAAAAGAAGATGGCTCACTTGCACTGTCTTAAATCCGCAGCGACTTAAACAATAATGATGCCGGTTTTCATTTTGAATTGCAAGACCTTAAATAAACCAACTTCAGCCAGCATTGCATGTTTGCTTACTTCCGATCTGGTGGGAGGCACAGATGGATCCGACTGGGCACTACTTTTGGTACCACTGAAGCAAATTCAAAAAAAGCGTCAAAGAAAAACAAATTATGTGAATTCTTCCTGGAGAAGGGGGCTGTTCAATATCTGAAATTCATTTCATGGTCAAGACGGAGAAGCCACAGTGCTTTATCATACTGTCCAAAATGAGGGTACATATTGACAAGGAAAGGTGGAGAAGAGAGTGTTTATTTCGAGGTGTGCAGTATAATCCACTTCTTATGGGATGGCAGAAGAAAAACCACAGACTGTTTAGTTCACACACCTAACACCTCCCTATGGCTCTTAACAGACACATCGTGAAGTGTTATAAGCCACAGCAAGAAGAATATATACAATATGTTGCTGACTTGTTTGCGGGCAGCATGGGATCGATTCCCGCTCAGTGACGGTGTGCAAGTGGGTGTGACTGGTTGTTCGTCTCTATATGTGCCCTATGACTGGCTGGTTCAGGGTTGCATGTCCCACCTGATGTCAGCTGGGATAGGCTCCAGCCTAAAATTGTTGCTGTCAAACAAATCAAGAAGACGATTCCTTTGTTTGTAAACTGGAATCCTAACACTAAACACATCAATGTCAACAAAGCAATGTGTTTCCCTTATCAGTCATGACTGACCGAGGCACCAACACCTTTTAAAACTCGAGTTACGTTAATGTTTATTTACTTTGCACAGGAGCAGCGAGGGGGAAAGACTTGCACATTAAAATGCGAGTTGTAACTCCGTGAGATTACTGGCATGGGCGATAAAATTTCAGATGACCGTTTGGGAGCTGACAGTCGCTCATTGCACGACTAAGAGTGGTAGATGCTAATTGAAATCTGGCTTGAGTAAAAGTTTGTTGGACGACTCAAAAACAGCAATGTTTGCAGTTTGGTTCAGTTTTAGCACATCTAAAAACAGTAGCAAAATTACCAATCTGCACTGAATCACTTTTGTTGGGCTACCAATGGCAGTGGAACATGCTATCTTGGTTGAAGTACATCTCTTTTAGACCTTTCAGTGCTGCATCAATGCCTCCAATCAAATGAATAAACATCTTTGTGACGTGTAGCCGTCTGGAGACATAAATGTGTGTGTGCATGTGTTTGTAATCATGCCCCTTGTCTTTGAGGAAAGGACACCCAAATTGAATAGTGCGCTGAACAATAGAGCCAATCAGATAAAAGCCGACTTCACTGAATGTGGGGAGGAGAAGGCCAAAACTAACTATGAACAACGAATGGCATGACTATACTGTATTCACTCAGTGTTGCAATTTAAATGCAGCAACAGCAAGGCAAAGCCACTTTCTAAAATAATGGGAATATTTAAATCATGTTTGAAAAAAAGATTCGGGCCAAGCAAACGGGGTAGTAATATAGCGCTACCGTCATCATCCTCATCGGTGCGCAAAAGGAGAAAGAAGCTAATGAGCTAGTTACGCTGGCAGTAAATGTCATTTTTCCTCCGGCTGGCCGCAGGCAGCGGCACGAGCACGAGCCATTACCTGCGCAGGGACGGCGAAAAAGAATCTCGTGTCAGCACTTATTGTGCTGCTTGGCATTCTAACATGCTTCGCGAGGACACCGAGGCACACAGTGAGCAGCACAATGTAACACGCATTTCATTAAAAGCACGAGTAGCGCACGCTGAGGGAGAATGCGCGCCAGTCTTGAGTCGTTTTTAATCTCTCCATTGACAGAAAGCGCAATGAGTAAAGAGCTTTTCTGGCCACATTCCACTCAGGTGTTGACCATGGGCCGCCGCTTGGCTCACCGCTGACCTTCGGAAATTTGTCCCTGAGTCCATCAAAGGATTGCATTCCAAAATTGGATCAGTGCTTTTGACAAATAGAGCAAGATGGCTTGGAGCGGGATTTGCTGACTCGCTTTAACAATCAAGTTGGTGGCCTGTAAGGATCTACACATCGAATATTTATACGAGTGACATTATTTTAATAAGTGAGTGAGCAATTATAGAAAAATGAAGGCCACATAGACCTCCAACACAGAAAGAGTGTGTGTGTGTGTGTGTGTGTGTGTGTGTGTGTGTGTGTGTGTGTGTGTGTGTGTGTGTGTGTGTGTGTGTGTGGTATATTGCACCCAAAAGCAGACCTAAGGTCTTAATGTTAAAAACGTTTTACTTAAAACATTGCCAATGCAGCAAATATTTGTTTTATAATGCCGACTGTTAGACACTAAAACACATAATTTATATTATTTCCTATGAGAAAAATAATTTGGACATCTGATTTATGACACTAAATTAGATTAATTCCTCCCTAGTTTATCCATTCATTTTGGTCAGAATGAGACGTTGCAAAATATTTTGAGGACAAAAGTCATACACACAAGTCAAAAGTAGTGGCTTATTAAATAAAATAGCCTCGAAATATTCCACAACTGGCTTCAGTCCACATTTGAGTCCAGTGTCAGACAGCCGCCCATATGTTCCACACTAGATTAGAATTAGTGGCTTTGTAATGTGCGCTACCTTTAAAAGCTCATTTATTTCCAAGTTTGAGCCTCTTTGCGGTGATGAAATGCAGTTTTGGCTCAAAACAGAGGAAAGGTGAGGTGGGGGTGCGTAGCGTATGTAAAAATACAAGCAGCAAGGGGAAGGCGGAGGAGGGAGAAGGTGATGGCAGGAGGAAACAAAGAGGTCAGTGCCATGGAAAAAAAAAAACAGGGATGTGATGCAGTGGGATGCTTCACAGCCAGGAATAGGTAGTGCAAGTGATAAAATGGGAGAGGGCAGGACAGATGGGAGGAAAAAGTGAAGGGAAAAGCACACAGGGAGATGTTAAAAATTAAACATGGACAGCCAGCAAAAAAGCAGCCATCTGCATATCATCTGATCTTCCGAGCGTTTATGTGGCATGGCCAGGTGGCGCCGTACTTTTGGAATTTTGCTTATCTGCATGCCGTATTGTGAGTGGATGGGTGAGAGCGTTAGAAAGGCTAAGTCTTCACCAAGCTGCTTAAGCGCCGCCAGCCGGGGAACCACAACGCAGATTTGGGATGCATCGCCCACACCAGCAAATAAGATTTAGGCTTTTCACTGGCAATTACTCACAGTATACATTTCAATGGCCGACCCGGATCTAAAGAGGACTTTTGCTAATCTGAGACTTGCAAGTGAACCGGAGGCTTACAGTGTTTCCAGTTGAACTACGGGATGTCAAAGCCGCTCCTTAACCATGTATTCACTATCCACCACTTTTGAGTTCTTCTAAACTGTGCAAAGATGTTTTAATTAGCGACAAAAGGCACATGCGGGAATCAAAAATGGTAACACTGAGGAAATCATTTTAAAATTTTCATGAAAGCCGTCACAGGGAACATCAATTTGAAATTTGACGGCGGATGCTTTGACAATAGCGTTAGATAATATTACGAGATCATGCCAATTTTATTTTATTTTATCCTATTCTAAAGGTTTCTACTTTTTTTTTTTGATTGACCAGCCTCCTAGGAGCAGATTGTGTTGGTCTGGATTATGAAATACATTCCTAATAAAGGTGTCCTGGGACAATCATACTTATTTGGAATATTCCTCAGATTTTCTTTATGAATCTCTGTATCTTCTCTGTCCTTCTGGGTACCCTGGCTTCATTTCAAGAACACATATGTGAGGTCAATTGGGGACTCACTCTCAGCCGGTAAGACTGTGCAATAAAAAATAATTAATATAGAAAACGCACGTAAAAGTCCATCCTCTAAAGGCTCTGTGCTCCTGATATGGTGTCTTTAGGCATCAGGATTAGTTTGGAAATTCACAAGGAAGATCCCAGTAGAGCTGAGTGGGAAGAAAAGTCAACACTTCAACATCAATAAATGCCACCATTACAAGAAGGATCCCCCAGGGTCAATATATGAGCCGGGTAGACTCGGGTGTAATGAGTCCTTCTCTCAAGGGTGTTAAGGAAGCTGATGGAGAACAAGGAGACCGGACGTGTCATTTCCTTGTTGGGCCCTCGGGATCCAGGTGTCTCCCTTTAATGGAAGCATGTTGATACTACCGTAAGGTTAATGAGCTTTGCCAAAGCTCCCAGAGGAGATAAGCCTTGTAGGCTACATGAGATTCCCATCTCATCCCTTCATCCGTCCGTGTATGCGTGTCACACCCCGGGAGAGGAGAGAGGAACCCGGCGAGAACGTGCTTTCAAACGCAACGCGAACAAAGGACGGAAAGACACGTCAAAAGGAGCCAAGCAGAAAGTCACCACTGCCGGCCTTTTTAAAACAATTAGGGCCTGGATGAGATTCTCTGACGCTTCACGTTGCCAAGCAAAACCCCCCAAATGTGGCGGCAAAAGGAAAGCTTAGTGAGGGTGGGCTCTAATCAGAAACAGACCCTCTATAACAACAAACCACACGCTCACATAGGCCGCATCGACGCTGCATATTTAAGCTGCGCAGGAAGGGGAAAGGCCTGTGGAAACATCAAATTGTAATGGCAAACATGCTGAGTGAGCAGAGACTGACAGAAAGAACCACGTGAGGATGGCAAAGGAAAAAAAGGGCTTTTGAGTACAATGGCTGCCGGAGCACAGATTCCTCCGAGGCTGCTTTAAGAGTGTTTGCTAGAGACTTGTACGATGTGGCTTTACCGCGCTCTTTTTGTCTTGCGCTCAGACGCGGCTTAGTCTTTTGTTTGCCTTTCTGTATACGCAACTGGCTAAAAGTGAGCAACCATCTGAGCAAGTGTGCGCTGCATCTGCTCCCAACCCCCCCGAACACAAGAGAGACGGTTTAGGATGATGTGCAGCGGTGAAAAAAGGAAGCAAAAAATACAGGATGGGAGCTCGGGTTGAGGAAAAGTTTGCTTCGCTGAAGGTTTACTCCCCAGCCAATGGAGAGGCAGTGTGACATTCCAAGCTTGATCCCTTATAAACCCTCTCTGTTACTGGAAGATCTGATTTGGAAATAAGAGGCCAGATCGGGGCTTTGACTGGCCTTATAAGGGATTGCCGTTTGGCCTGCAAGCATCACGGCTAATGGAAAAGCTGCGGAGAATGAAAGGTGGGAGGTGGGAGTACTAACTGAGCGTTTCACAATATAGTAGAGGACCTTTGGAGTTGATTGATGTCAGAACTGACCTTAAAAAGTCAAAGGACGATTTTATGTTAATTTGTAAAAATAATATTTAGCAGACATCTTGAAGCTGTCGTGTGATTGCGGAATTGTAATGCAAACATCATACGAGGTGAAAGTCAATGTGCTTTGCAGCAAAACTAGTTTTGACAATGCGACAAGTACATTTTGACCTACTAAGTCGGTCCTCTGGAAATTGAAGGTCGAACTAACTTACATGTCCAGCAAGTTTGGAGACAATGACATGAAACTGCAAAAACATTTTGTGTATTTGTCTCCTAACAAAGTTGGATGCTCCTCTTTCGCATCTCCTCGCCAAGATTCTCAGACAGTACATTCCGACAACAAGCGGAGGCTCCCGATCCGCCCCGCTAATCTGATCAGCAGCATTTTGTTCGACAGCGTCTTATTTAAAGAGATGAGCAGTCTCGACATGCCGTAACCCAAACACCCTCTTATCCTCTTCCGAGCCGACGAGCCCGGCAAGCCGAAGCAGTCATCCGATCCGCCGCACCGTCCGGGCCGAGCGCCACGACCCCCGTGGTCTAGAAACAGCGTATAGCTGCCCCTCCCGCCCCTAATGCTCACCCAGCCACAACCATCCAGGCTCATTAGGTTAAAAACCCGTGACACAAGCATTTCTAGCCCTCCCCAATGTATCCATGCGTACGGGTGAATGCATTCACGTGTGATGAAACACTCTTGAAATAGAGTGAAACTGTGTCTTTCAATGTATGATCAAGGGAGTTCTCGTACACCTCCCTCATACAAATAGGTGACTAAAATTGAAATGTGCACCTTGAAAGAGAATTTGGAGTGGACCCATAGAGGTAATAGAGAATGACTGCTAGCACAATAATGTACCACTTCTTCTAAAAACAATGCTAGTAAACAATGTTTTCTTTTAGTTTAGGAATTTACCAGATCTGTTTACAAAAACAGCAAGCTTAAATTTTAATTTATCAAAATCGCATCAAATGGTCTTGTGTGGGGCGATGTATATGTATTTTATTACACAATAAATATTAAGACACCTGCCTCCCTCATAATTACATTTCAAATTTGATTTACTATTTCCAAAGTTTTTTCAAGGTAAAAGCAAACCCAAAGTCTACGGTATGTTATTATAACCATCTATTCATTTTTTTTTTATCTCTTATCCTCAGAACAGGGTCATGGATGAGCTAGAGCCGAGACCACCTGACTGGGTGAGAGACGCTTTTTTTAGTGACTTTCAAATTGTAGCAGCTAGCAATATGGAAAACCAGTGTGGAAAACCAAACACAAGTTTGGGAAGGAAAATGCAAATGATCTTGACAAGATCTTTGCCCTCTGGAGCCTAACCGGCAAAAACTCTCACCTGGAACTGGTTCATCTAGTTTACCACTGGCCCATTGTCACACGTGCACTCAAACGAGACACACAAGTCCTTACACCCTGCGAGGCTAACAGCTGCTGTCAACCGAAGCTGCAGATCCCAACGTAACACTTAGCAATTTATTCTGAGGAGGCTTTCATAACCGCTCCTTTGAGTCATAGACAACTGTTGTTGGCCTGCAGCTGTGTTGTAATTTAAACAAATCATCACATCTCAGTCTTGGGGAGGTTTGACCCGTACGTTTGGCCTTGACCTTTGCCTTTAGTCAAGTTTCCAGAGGCCCCCATAGTGTTTTCCCAACCGCTAACCATTAGGGTTTAATGAGTAACAGTGGTGACGGTGCTGACCTATGAAGGAGGGAGGCCGCTCACTCCGGCTCTGTGCTTTGAAAACCTCGACCTCGCTAATAATATGTCAGCGGACGGGCACTGGCACTCTGGTGATGCAGGTGCCCGTCAAAATTACTAATATTCCCTTGTGACTTCCACTTGTATGAAATTAGATCGCGATCATTATTGAACGAGCCCCCAAAGCATTATTTGTGCAATAAGTTATCTTTAAAAGTTGACAATAAACTGCCATGAAATAAAACAAATAAAGCTATTGCTTTGAAATACAGCCTATGTGTTACAAATGTATTTGAAATCCTTCTCAAAACTTGTGAGAGTGTTTACAAATGAAGTTTGGAATGTTCATGTAGGCTTGCAGGATGAAATATTCTCTGCATATTAAGGTGGAAGTGGTGAACAGGTAAACGATGCTTGAATGACTATCCCTGGTGAAATATTATCACACGCTATTATCACTTTATCACACTTTATTAGACTGATGCTTGGTTGGAGGAGCGGGTGGCACGCTCTCAGTTAGCCCGGGACAGAGATGAAGCGTTTTAACGACACGGCGAGAGTATGTGGAGAGGCTGCTGGAGTGAAAGGAAAACAAGACAAAGGGACAAATATCTGGTCCTTAATCTATCACTGTCAGATCATGCGGTGAACGACAAGCTCTCATGGCTGTGGTATTTCATCTCCAAATAAGAAGGGACATGGCGTTTTACCACAAACCCTAATAAGCATAATAATGATGCATGTCGGAAGGATGAGCTTGCCGACCGTAAAGATTCAGCGTCAGGTCAGAAATGCATAAAGGCGCCGCTCAGAGGGACTGACGGAAGCCGCAGACGAGCCTTGTCAAGCTTGAACAGTAAACTTTGGTGTAGACCGCATTTGTTGGTAACATTTATCAAATCTATCAAGATGGAACAACACACTTTGAGAAAATACGTACCAATGAGGCACAGGCACAAGATAAATCACCATCATAGGACACCTTTGTCATTTGTCAAGTTAAAACGTTGCCGTGCTGCGCTTCACTTTCATCTTAGTTTACTGTCTGTGTGGATTTTCTTTTGCACTTTTTTTAATCATCTTTACAAGTGTATGGTCATGTATAATTTGTTGATTGTACAGTAAATACATATTTGATAAAAAAAAAAACAACCCCAGGCATCCTTGTGCTTCGAGGTTTCACTCCACCAGTGGTCACGTTTTACTCCAAGTTTACCAAGTATTTGTTGACGTCCTCTCGTTTTGTCCTTCCAACCTCCCTTTAATCAAATTTTGGAGCACTCAAAAAGACAACGGTAATGAATTAGCTAATCACAGTTATCTGGCCCGTTCAAGCGCTTTGTAAAGCAAATCAATCAAGTCTGGCACTGGGCCAGCCATCCACTTTGACAACGTGGCTTGCTAATGTATTTTTAGTTTTTTCTTGTTTTCTTGACTCCAAATCAGGTGTTCGTCTGTCTCTTTGTCTACATCGGCAAGGTCAGACGGAGAAATGACACCAAAGACCGCATTTATTTCACTGCAGCTGTGAACTGAAAGGACAAGACGTTTAATTGATTGACAGAGGACGTTTTTTTCCTTTGATTGCGGAAAATTACAGGGACTTTTAAGCCTCGGGAAAAGAAAAACACGGCTACACCTTCACTGAGACGTTTCTGTGGGAACAGATCAATAGAACACCAGCTGATTAGAGTTTCTATGAATTTCAAATGTTCTCCTCTTGGTAACTCCATTGGCTGGAGATTAAACAAAATATGAAGATGCACCTCAATATGTATTTTGTAACATTTGAATATAGAATACTTCAACTGAATTTTAACCTCCTATACAGTGCAGTACGTTGAAGCTTGATGATAAGAACTGTTCAACAAATGTAAGACTCCAAATTGATTTGCTAAACCCAAAGCAAACTTCCAGTCGCAAGAATATGACGTCTATCTGTCTAGTTATAGTTTTCAATGCAGAAATAGGAAGTGGGGATTGAATGAGTTGTACCGCACACAACATAGTTGTGGATTTACACGACTTCTTCTTAGCGTCCTTTGGGAGTCGGCTACGTTTGCTGTACGTCTTTGGGCGAAATGAATGCTGCGATTATAGAATCTGTGTGTAGTGAAAATGTAGGCACTGTATGAGCATTAGTCTCCTGTTGTTAGATAATGAAAAACGCTTCCTTGGAGACACCGGCAGAGAAAAGAGCAAGCAATTAGTGGAGGAGAAAAGGAGTGGGAGACGGATCGGAGGCGGGAGAGAGAGCTGTTTGAATGCGATTAATGAGATCACTGCAGGGTAGAATGTGCCTCTGTGATAGTCGCGCCAGAGAAGGAAAAGACAGAGAAGAGCAAGACGATAGGGAAAGGACGGGGTGAAGGAGAAGAATGAAACGGAGAATCGGGAAGGAACCAAGCCAGCTGGAGTGGGACGCATTTAAGGCCTTGCTGAGAAAATAAAAGGCTGAGACGGAGAGTAAAAGAAGATGTAAGGCTAGCTTGAGTGTTCAGACCGCCACTGGCCTCTTAACACCCAAGTGTTTGAGGGAGTCTGGGCCAGATCTGCTCGATTGAGATGATGAATGACATGAAAAAAACACCTGACGCCCTCCTTGTCCTCTACTACCGGATTACGGTCGACAGACAACCAAGAAGGCAGGTTACGGTGGTCAACTGAAAGTCAAGTACCAGATCAACTAGATGGTCCCAAATTTGTAATGAAGAAAAAAAAGCACTGTAGGAACAAGAGAAACAAGTTCCTGTCAGTAACCGATTTTTATAAAGTGTAGTTCCGGTTTGTTGGACAATAATGTTTTTTATGAAACAGTGCTTGAAGAGAAAAATATTCTGAGAAGTTAATGTTAGTTTTTCCATCTACTAACCTTAAACTAAGTTATTTCATGTTTTTTTGCCATGTTTCCAACATTAAATCCAATTATCTGCATATTTTTCGTCGAGAGCTCTCCTGACATAACTGAATTTGTCTTTGTAAGCAAATATCTTTCCCTCAAGTAGATTTAGTGGCATTTATTCACTTCCGGGTGAGTGTAAAAGGGCTGAAAGCTTTTTTGAATCAGGTTTTGCATTGTGTTGATGATTGGCAGCAAAGCAGAGAGCGTAATAATGTGTTTTGCATTCTAAGCACAAGCTCAAACACATTATTTTCGATTTTGTATTTGGCATTTAGCTACATTTAAATTGCCTTCTTCAAATCAAGTGACAAATGGCTTTTTTATTTGCATGAGGTTTATAATAAAAGGTGCATATTTGTTTTGTGCTGGACTTTTAAAACTTGAAAAATCCACTTTGACAGAAGAAAATCAAACAGCCTTAGAAATTGGCTGAGAGTAGACGACGGTATACCTCATGGTAATTGCGACACCTTATCGGGTTAATGTGAGTCATGCTGTCACAATGGAAGCATTTAAAATGCAAATAAAGATTCAAATAAGTAATCGTATCTTCACAAAAAGAGCCGTGCTTATTTTGAACATCATTTGAATATTTCATGCTCTATTTTATATTTGCATTATGAGTATTTTATACCCTTCCTGAAATGATTGTCCATTGAATCATTGTTTTATTGTGCTGTTAAAGGAAGAGGTTAAAGCCTGCCAATCTCAGTCTTTTTTTGTTCTTTGCCTTTCAATTTCCTCATTTTTTACTGTGCTGTCTCACATCCTTCAGCGCTTTGCTCAATTTTGCTTTATAAATGGAGCTGACTTATTGGGATGAGCAATCAAACTTTGGGCACGCTTTAAATTGATTCATGTGTTTTTGTATGGTGAAAGTGAGAAAGATTATTTTTAATTTGATTCTTGTTTTTTTTTCCCGACAAAACAGTATTTCGTATGGTGAGAGTGAGAAAGATGATTTTTAATTTGATTCTTGTTATTTTTTTCTCGACAAAACAGTATTTTGTATGGTGAAAGTGAGAACGATTATTTTTAATTTGATTCTTGTTATTTTTTCCCGACAAAACAGTCTGCGGGTCACACTTAAATGCACATGTCCGTTTTATCAAAACACATAAATGACATGTGAAACCAGTCCAGTGATGCGCTAACTTCACTAGACTGGGCGACCTCGCTCCATTCACACTCAGCAAATTACAAACATTAACAGTAAAGGTGTATTTTCTTGGGGTGTTGTATGTATTGGGTCTGCAACTAACTTTGCCGTGCTGCGCTTCACTTTCATCTTAGTTTACTGCCTGTGTGGATTCGTTTTCGCACCAACAAACAAAATGAATGAATTAAGTCATCTACTGTAAAAATCATTTTGCCTCTGTTGCTTCAAATTGGAGCGACAACACAACCTAACTTCCAAATTTTAGCTTGATCAAATTCCACACGATCAATATATGTCTTACAGATTGAAAAGCAAGCAATTACTTCATCAGGCCTTTGCCCGCTTGGAAATCGAACCATTATTCCTCTGCGTTCTTTCTGCATGTTTGGAAGTATTATTGTGAAAGTCGTTCGGAGCACTTTGCCGACAGGATGAAATTTCATTTATTTGCTATTACAGGCCTCAGCTGCTGCCGCGAGCCTTTCTCCACGTTTCCCCGCTGTGGTCTCGGTGCTAGGGGAGGGGTGTAAATTGGTGGAAGAAAGGGTTGTTGACCACTTGTTCAGGAGCGCTCGGCGGGAGCAGCTGCGTGCGTTTACGAGCCTTTCAAGCACCCGACCCTTTAAGCATCGTGATCAGCTGCGGCCCTCGGCAACGCCACGCTAATTTACACTCTTCCATCCTGTGTTGGCAGCCAAGTGAGCTGGCCATTAACCCGCTGTAATGCCAACCAGCCCGACAGGACACGGGCCCAGTTAAACACCTGAACCACCCTCTGAAGTGGTCCAGCTCAGCTGCTTGGCGTCACGTCCAAACAGACTGCAAATGACTCATCAGCGCGTGATGGGAAGGATTAATTAGCCCTGAAGATCTTCGTCAAGGCTGAAAGCTTCCTGCATAAAAAGCCAGAAGTCTTTCAGCGCAAGTCGACTTGTGACTGTCAGCAAACATAAACACCCAGCACACACTGTGACGGGAGGAAACCTTTGAATTTGCCGACAGAGCTATTTCTGCCTGAATACTGCATTGCCAAGTCCGAAAACGTAGTTTAATGTGGGCCAAAACACAAGGTAAGCGTATGCAATCAAATATGCAAAACGTTTATCAAATCAATTAATTTAGACAGTGACACAAATAGCCAATTGAACTTCTGTCTGCTGGGGAAACTGACAACTAAGTAAGCATAGCTATGACATTTGACCCAAGGGTGACACAAAGACTGAAAAACAGTGGTACAAGCCATTCGATTGAAACTTCCAATCATCATAAAATGACTGCTTTGCTCCAAGTCGCACATGCATCCTACCTACATTTCCGTCCTGTTCAACATTAGATTATGAACAACTGTATGAAGCATCCCTGAGAACTAATTCTAACAGTTTAGATTAGGGGCTACAAGGTGGGATCTTCCAGACCTCCTCGTGACAGAAAAGTTAATGCTACGACACTGACACTGCTGTTATTGAAAACAGCTCTTGTATGAGACCGGCCAAGTGAGTTCATAGCGGGAAAAAAATTGCCAGACACAACACTGCATCAAATCCCACTAAATCTTGAACCCAATATGCTCCCACGTTGAATAGTGCTTAACCCAACTGTCTAGGTGAGGGACACACAGGATGGATGATGTTGTTTGTCGTCTTCGAGCAGGGGGAATCCGGAATGTGCCTCCGCTGTGCTTCCCTTTAACGCCCCCATTCATCTATTGCCGGCATGTCTTTTAACATCCAATTTCACATGTGCTGCCGTGGCCCCCGTCTCCATCCATATCAAAGGAAGAGCTCCCAGCAGCTCGTCTCCTTCTTAATGTTGTCGTTACTCCCCGCCAGTGTCGGCCCCAGCGTGGGATATGTCTGCTTTGCGCACCGCACGCAAGCACTACTCCAATTTGCATGATGCAATTCTTGGCTGATGTGTTACTGGAGTAAAGCGCGCAGTGGATTGCTATTCGGTAATTTGACCTGAGGAGATTCCTCTGAGTCGTCCTCTTGTCTCCGGGTGGCGATGATGCATCAGTGCAAGTGTGAATTTAAATAGAACATTAGGTCTAAAGCCTCGCTTATGTAGCGACGCTGTCGCTGTACTGTTTGGTTATGATTGTAGCTTGTTTTGCTGTAAATGTAACAAAAAATGTGCCATGGCTGGTAGTATTGATTTTTTTCTTTGCTGCTTTCTGCTGAGGTGAACACCTTCTGGCCTCCAAAATCAATGAGGGCCATCCACACGTCAACAGCCTACCTACTAGATACTGCCGGTTGAAAATACATTTACTCCCCCGTGCATTATCACAGCATGGAAACTAGCGTTGGGCATGTGCGATTGGGAAGATTGAATTAAAATTTGAATACCCAAGCCAAGTTTTTAAAATAATCCAGCCTACTGATTGTTGTTTGTTTGAGGACATCAGTGTACTAACTCAACACGAGGGAACGTCACACAATTGTTATATTCACGATTGTAAGGTTTACAATATTTTTTGTTCAAATTGCCCAACTTCCTATTTCCTGTGTATTTTAATTTGACCCAATTGAAGCCCTGTCCCAAAAGAAAGGTTTTTCCCCTTTTTGTTATCTGTCAAGTCGGGGTAATTATTTCAGGAAATGTCCCCATTCACACAAAAACACACAAAGGACTCAAAACCATGCTGTTCATATGCCAAGTCTGTACTGCTAAAAATCTGTATGTAGGGAGAGAAGAAGGCTCCAAACAGATGACCAGACGGCAAGTTTGTGACTAAAATAATAAAAAATAAAGACGTGGCGAGGAAGTTAACCATTCCTGCCAGTTAATCTGTATGCATAAAAACCTCTCAAAAATGTTCAGTGGAAGTCATGCCAATTGGGAAGATATTCAAAACATTGGACGGGTAACGATACCCATGTACGTTCATTAGACAAACATTTTCTTTGAGACAAATGTCTTGTTGAGAGAAACGTTTGATTTAAAAACATGTTTCTTATAATCACACACACCGTAGGAAGTTTAAAATTTGGAGCTCAGGTGGTAGAAAAACTTCAGACCTTATGTGACGATGAGAGGGAAAAAGAGCAATGGGGGAAAATAGCATTTTATAGGTAGATAAATCTAATGTAGGACATCATCATGTTAAAGTTGAACCCTTTGTCATGTTGGGTTGTAGTCTGCATTCTCACGTAATGAAGTAACAACGACACTAGTGTCGATGGACAGATCTCCTTTCAGCTTAATTGGCTTCACCTTTACCGACTTTTTGTTTTCACAGTGAGACATAAGCAACCAGTTTAAAATAAAAATAAAAAGGAACTGCACCAAATTCCAAGTACTTATTCTGGTGTCAGTTCAATTCTTAATGGTAACCGACCCGTTTTGCTCACCTCGCCTCCTTAGCGACTGCTCACTCTTAACCCCTCAACCTCAAACGATCTCCTGCAAAAGCCTGCCGGGAAACTTGCACAATACCGGCAGCCTTCGCAAAGCCCCTGCGCAGCCTTGGGAGCAGTTACAGTACATGCTGCTGGGAGGAGGTTGAGGATTGAATGGGTAAGTGAGGGGCGTCGGGCCAGGGGAATGACGGTTCTTTGGGAGGGGAGCCAATCCAATTACAGGCAACGGCGCAGCCTTGCTTGCTTTGGTAGTGGCACTGAATTTGCATTTCGATGCTGTTTCCCCTGTAAAGCCTCTCCCCGAGCGCACTTACACACAACATCCTTCCTTCCGCTTGCTCCCAAATCTTCCTCTGATGACTTGTTGAGGCTGCACACTCCCTACCTTTACCTACGCTGCTCCTCTTGATCCTCCAATAAAAGAGGCGGAGGGGAGAGAAGTGAAGATCATCATTGAAATGTTGTCACCCTACAGCTGTGACTTGCGACGAAAGCCGGCAGCGTCCAAGCACGCTCGGTGGGAGCTTATCAGCCCCGTGCAGGGCTCCTGCCCCTCTTGGGCACCTGAGGACACTGGATGGGTAACACCCTGATAAAAAATGCATCCATGTTTTAGATGGCCCGGAACACAAAGAATGTGACAATATTCACAACTCGTTGCAGAGGTAATATTTGATTTTGCAACTAAATTTGGTCACTCTATTTTTATAGCACATCAGGATGTTACCATTGCAGCACGCACTTGCAGAAATATTGTGACTGCTCCTTATCCAGTCATGTATTTGCATAGGCATGTCTGCACCACAAGGGACTGTGTCCAAGCTAGACAAATTCAACACGCGACATTAAAATCTAAATCTATGCGACTTAAGTCGTGTTAACTTGCTCTTTGGACTCAGACAAATGTATTTCACAGCTCATTCAATTGCTTACAAGTACTTGTTAAAGATGAAAAGCAAACAAATGTTCCAATCTTGTCAGCTCAAATTAAACATTGACTCTACGAGGAGGAAAGAAAATTTAACAAAGTCAGATTATTGAAACAATCACGCAATTTGAATTGATTCAAATAAAAGAATGATCTGTGCTCTGCAAAAAAAAAAAAAACATCCAGAGACTCCAGCTTACCCCTGGCACCCGGATAAGTGCTATCCTAGCATAACGTAAGAGTGAATGCTTGATATTCATCATTCCAAAGCCCAAATATCATCAAAATAACACGACTACTTTGGAGAAAGAAATCCACCATGAATTTACAATTCTAATCATAGCAAGAACATTTGAACCTACTAAGGTCATAGGTGAGAGAACCAACATCAACTGTTATTAAAAAAAAAAACATGGTGCAAATATTTCCTCTTCTAAAAAGTATTCAAAATCGAAACAATTTGACATAATGTAACCATGAGAGTTTATGTTTGACCTCAGATGTCCGCCTAAATATTTAAATAAACCTTTGTTGAGTAAATTGAATGATCAGTCCTGTGTGCTAAAGCCATTTGGAGGTGGAAATGCTCAGCAATCATTTCCTGCTCTGCCCACTGGACCGTGTAAAAACACTTCCATTGTAGGTGGCCTTCTCCCATCTTGGCTAATTCCTCCCGGTGTTGGTGTTACTGTGGTTACAGTCACGCCCCTGAGAGCATCCAGCTTCTACTTTGCATGGATTCCCAAGCAAGCGACTGCAGATCGGAGCCAGCAGCCTTGGGAGGACTCGGCCAAGTCAGACAATGGAAGAAAACTCCACTCGTGTCTCATCTCATTTAACCAAGTATGAAAAAAGGGATGTAAATAATTTAGCAGCACAAACAGCAGAATCCATCCAGCGAAGATTCTCTTCTCCACAGCCTGATGTATTGATTAAATTATGAATAGGCAGAGACCAAAATAACTCGTGCCACGGCTATTTGTGCAGCAGCAGGTTTGGAAGAAGTTTCCGAGACAGGTGTCTAGAAACCTTTTGTGACAATTTTTTGTTGTCACAGCAGCTGTTGTGGGGTTGGATTGGAGGAAGGGGGTGGGGGGGCGGGGGGTGCAGCTGGGACACACTGCTGCTGTCAATAAAAAAAGCAAGCATCATGTGGGAGGTGCGGCAAAACACTCACCCAGTGGGTTTAATGCAAGATGGCTCTTTTTCAAAAGAAAAGACCACCTCCAAGGATTTGCATCTCCGAGCTCAGATCATCTCCATTAGTGGAGTATTCAGCTTCTTCAAAATTTAAATGTAACGCAGGAAAAAACTATTAAAATGTGTAATCTCATTTAAAAAGATGAAATGTAATGTGGCCAGTGTTACAGAATGCCAAATGCAAAATATTTATTGCTTGACTTACATAATCTACCAACACGTGCAACCGAGACCAGAAACGTTCCATCTCAATAATAAACAAATATAAACATGACTGTATGCGATTACATCACTTTGTCAGAAGTGAAGAAAAATATTAATATTGTCACACAGCATTCCTCACTGTTGCACCCTTCAAGGGAAAAGTTTTGTGCAATATCGTGTTTTCTATGGCCTGAGTGAGAACTTCCTCATTATAGACTGGCCTCAAGCCATTTACACTCACTGACGTCCCCCCCCATCCAAGACCAGGGGGGAGGGCGAGGGGCACGGGCAAACTATCAATGGGCCGCAGGCGGAAAGGTGCCTATTAAAATTAATGGCCCATTGCGGTTTATTCAACACGATGACACTGGAGCTCACTTAACTAGCAACTGGAAATGACAACTACAATGAACCTGGCATCATCATTACTCCTAGCTGCTGTACTGACAGCCAGCGTTAAAATGGAAGGAGTTGGAGCACTTTACAACAGTCGTGTTTCGACTGACCAATAATGTCCCATAGTTTGCCATCCCATGGCTGGAAACATCAAACTGCTACTCTCTACTGTCCACGACAGTCCTTGCATTTATGACTCAGAGTCCGATAGAAAAAAAAAAGTACTCACCTTCTTCAGGCGGCCGCTCTTTGTCCCCACAAAGGCCACACAGTAGCCGTTGTAGACGTAGGAGATGACTGAGGTCATGCGGTCTCGGGTCTCAGTGTAGAGGGTGTGTCCGGATACCAGCTGAGAGCCACCGAGAGGCTGGTTTATGTCAAGACCGCAGAAAGAGTCGTCGATGGGCACCGGCTACAGATTGAGACAATCAGAAGACAAAGTGAGATCAAACGTGGTCACCTTTAACATGTAACACGCCTCAGGGAAACAAAACAAAAACACTTCAGAGCGAGACAACCCGAGAACCAGGCGAGGCATATAAAAGACGACAGACAGTTGGCAAGACGAAGGTGGCAGAGGAGGCAGAGTTGTGGTTACGGTGTCAGATAACTAAGGGGGAATGAAGGTGAGAGAGGTGGAGGCTCCCATGGACTAAAGTTTACCTTCCTCTTCCGCTTGGAAGAACTTTCTGGTGTCCGCCTGACTGAACGCCACCTTGCCCTCATTGCCCAGCCTACAAAATCACCTCGGATGGAAAACAGACGCTATGATAATGATGAGCTGAGCCACGCTGACCTTTCAAAACAGGAATGAAGGTATTCTACTGAACTTGGTCAGAAAGAAAAATGAAGAAATCTGGGCTTTTTTTTATTTTACTCTTGCATGCATCTGTGCTACTGCATGCCATTCCAGTTTATGCTATGAAAGAAAGAACTGTATTGATTTTGAATTCTGTCCAGTGTGCCTGGGGGAGCTCGGGAGTAGGTCATACAAGTACAGTTCAGTTCAGCCGTCTAGCTTTGGCTTTCAGATGGCAAGCCACGTTGTGTTTTGTCATTGCTAAACTCTTTCCGAGTACATTTACTTCTGTCTGCAAAGCCTTAAATGCTCATTCTGTCTTTTCTTCATCCCTCCATATGTGGCTCTGTCGACAAGGTTTGTGAAGGGAAATGAGAGGGGATTTCAGGAGTGAAAGCGGGATAGCCAGAGGGGAATAATTGCCTAAGCATTTATGGCCATGCCCTCCACTTGAATTTATTTCCTTGTTTTCCGTTTATCACATTAGCGACTGTCGCTACAGGGACGTTCCACATCATTGTTCTTGATTATATAAGACACAGCTCTAAGTGTAAATATTTGAAGTTGATTTAAATCAGCAAATGAATGTAATGGGAAATCTTGTAGCTGTTTGGGAAAAACATACGTAACCAATAGCAACAAGATAAAATCCACGCAGCAGCTTTCTTATATGTTTTTCGGGGCTCCAGACCATTTGGTTGTGATTACATCGGGATTGTTAGGATGATGCATGCTTTAGCGTAGTTGGCGGTGTGGAGGCAAATCCCGACGGACTCCATGCGGTTTAGCCTTACCCCTTCCCTGCCTTATCACAAGTCTTACTCAGGCAACATAGCAAAAAAAAAAAAAAAAAAAAAAAAAAAGCACAAAAAAAACGGCCATTATCTTTAGTGGAGCTGTGAGGCTAAAAATAGCACAAACTCTTCATCAAAGAGTTTAATCCAAGTAGAGACCATGGCTGCTGTCCTCCTCCTCTTTCACATTCAAGTAATCTCATTAAAAAGGCTTTCATTTGGAATGGAATTGGAATTAAGTTTGTGCGAGATGTGACAGGATATCGACGCGCGGATATTTCTCTCCCTGCATCGTTATCAATCTGAGCATCACTTTGCTCTGACTTGGGCTTAATTGGTAGCCGTGGTGTATGATAGTTGATAGACGTCAGGCTGTCCTGATAAGAAACAATTCCACTGAGCAGTCCCGACTATGCAGGAACGGACTATGGAGATGTAGCGACTCTCCAGATGGCACAAAGCTGGACGGGCGGGTGATAAATCTTTGATTGGCTGCTGCGTGTGAATCCCTCAGCTCAGCCTCAGCTCCATTTCCCAGCCTCAGCCTCGCGGGCTGAAGGATCTGCAGGAAAGGAATGAGAGCTGGGGGGATAATTAAGGGACTCGCTGCCGGACGATTGTTAGCAATGAAACTGAGGAAAAATGCTTTGCGTATGGAAATTAGGGAGAACCGAGCAAAGTTTGCAAAGTTAAAAATACACACTTGTTTATTTTTTTTTTGCTTATTTTGACATTGTTTTCTGCCATACTTGGCATGCCCTCAAAATGTTAATTAAATGTATTTTGTTTGCATCCAATATTCATTTGTTTCAAATGTGAACATGGGTATCTCCTGCCATTAATTCACATAATTTCAAAACTAACGACCCCGTTGTCACTGTTTAATGATGATTTTGACTTTTTGACACAATGACTTTCTTCATCAGTGTGTATTTCACCAACCAATCAAAACGTGAAAAATTAAAATAAAATGAGAAAATTACCTACTGAATTTGCCTATGACAGATAATGTAACATAACCTGTAAATAATTAAATAAGTAGAACTATAGTTTAATTTCCAATTTACCAAAAGGCTTTTGTCACTTGATTTGAATGACGTCATATCACATCTCCATGGCAGACTTCAATGGCGCAGCACCGTTCGACACGGGATTTAACAGCATGTAGACAGTGTTAGCGCGGCTCACATCCTCTTGTTAATCACCATTTGAATAAGCTTTGAGACTTCCTCATCCATTGACATCCATCTGCATAATCCATAATATGGGAGGGATTTATGGCTAAGAACACGGTTTTAAGGACGGTATTATTTTACATCTTCCTTTCACGAATATCGTGCTTCCTGGGCTGTGTCATGTGACATCAGAGCCCCGCGATGCTACAGCTGACAGAATGTAGTGGGCGGTGCAGCATGGCAGGTGATGCCTGGCGCCCTTCAACACATGCTGGGATGATTTGAGATTCTGCTGGAAACTGGAGGGGAAAATATGCGCTCATTTGTCACGACTGTCACTGTGGTTTTTTGAGCCCCCGCCTCACCCTTTCTCTAACCTTTTCTCGCACCTTAGGGACAACAAAAGTTAACAGTGCCCCCTTTTAATGACCACCTCTGACATTCCACTAATTAAGTCACTGATTTTCATAAAAGTGCTCAACTGTGGTCAACTGTGCAGGGAGTTTAGCAACAAAGTAAAACTGATCAGTGACAGCCTAAAGATAAATGTGGACCTACAGCACAGATCACAAGCCTGCACGATACATAATGCAGCACACAAAACTCATTCTTGAATATCTATCAGCAATTAAAGACAACGAAAGACTGCGGCCTACTGGGGAATGAAGGATTTCTATTCAAGTACACTATTTCAAGTACATTTCATAACTATTTTTATTTTTCTAATTAAGTGAACATCCATATTACAGAATGTTTTACCGAAAACTGCACATCGACAAAGCACATTTTTGTAATAATAGAGCCTCATAAGAGTGTGCTTGCAAAGGCTTCCTATTAAATGTTTCAAAGTGTAACTCACCGCTTTGGTGCACTGCACATCCTTCCCAAGTAGCCAGTTGAGCTCCAGGTGGCCCTCGCCTTGGTAGCAGGACTGCAGGCGTTCCTTGATGCGCGTATTGATGTCACGGATAGTGAAGGCGCAGAGCGCAGAGTCATCGGGCGGACGGTGAAATTGCTTCTGGCCTTTGGAGAAGACGGCGAAGAGCACGTCGTCTTGAGCGCCGATGTGAAGCGACGCGGCGAGGACGCCGCCCGGCTTGCCGAGGTAGGCCGCCTGCAGGAGCCGGTACTCGACGCCGTTCTTCACGCAGCCGATGGGGAGGGAAACATATGAGTGAAACTTGCGGTCGTCCTTGCAGAGGCGAACAATACGGGATGTATAAAACAGGTCGCTGGCGGAGCCGCTTGACGACATGCCGTTTTCCGGTGTCTCAGGCTGAACGGTCATAAAGTACACAAAGCTGCCGCTAGCGAAACCATAAACATAGTGGATGTCAAAATGGGACACCAGTGCGAGCGTGTCTGATGGTATCTTGATCAACGAGGACACAAAGTCAGTGTGCAGTTCATAGTCAAGCATCGCAGAGGATTCCGGGTCGCGGGGAAGTTTTCGGCTGGATATGGTAGGGAAGTAGTCCTGTTTTCCATCAACTGCGGTGCCGATAAATAGGGTGCCGTCCTGACCTTGTGAGGGCACGATGACTCCATACATGGTCCCAGTCTGATTGACACTGGAGAGGTAGTGCTCTTTCTTATGAGAGGGCTCCACTAAGATAAAAAGGTCATCCAGTCGGAGGAGTTTGCAGACGCCTTGGTAGAGGCTGCCGCACGCTAGCAGCCGATTCTGCGAGTAGTCAATAAGGAGAAGCTTGTTGACATTGTTGGTTGAGACCAAAGGTTCTGAGCAAGGCTGCACGATCAGGGGCGGGTAACAGGCCTTGTTGTCGTCCTCTGGGCCCGTGTCATGGGACACCAGCAGCGTCAGATTGCTCGAAAGCTTGTACACACGGTTCACGGCGCCGATGTATACGGATCCCGTGGTTCGGTGAACGGTCAAGTGGTTGAAGAACCAGTCCCGCCGCTCCGGGTGGAAGCTAGTGAATGTCTGCCCGCTGCACTGAGTAAGGAGCGCTAAGAGCCAGAAGGCTAGCAAAGGAGCTGATAATGTCATTGTAGTCTCAGGCAATGAAGTCCTGTGCAAAACCTTCATGTTTACAGGGCCTTTTAGGACAGGATGAAGAGTGAATGGATGAAGGAAGGAAGACCTTCTTGTTTTGGTGGTTTGAAGGCTAACTTGTCCGTCCAAGAGTCACAAGCCTCTCCACATTTTTCTGTGGAAAAAGAGAGGAAAGACCGTTAATTAGCCTATATGACTCACATTGAGGGGGGATCAAGGTTCATCCTCGGTTAAAGCAGCGTGCTACCGAGAGTTGGGGGGAGCGGATTATAAAGACAAAAGGAGGAAATGGTTACAGTGCACATTCCAAAGGAGTTGCTTGGCCGGCGTATGAAACTTGAGGCACATTACAGCAAGGGAAATTACCCTGACCTGACTCACGCAGCGACCCCCATAACTACCGACCACTGCGACATCATGACAATGACACACACAAGCTTCATTCACATCACAGTGACTCATCGTGTCAATTATTCCAAGAAAAACAAAAAAAAATCTCTTTGTCATTGAGGTATGATAAACATACTATTACTACTACTACTACTACTACTACAACTACTACTGCTACTGCTGCTAGTACTAATAATAATAGTAATATAGGTGTTTATAGGGCTTATATTAATGCTTAGTGTATTCTGAGTGTTTCTCCCACAATTCATATGATTGCATTGTGGTAGAAACACTCAGAATACACTAAGCATTAATATAAGCCCTATAAACATATGTATACCTATGGAAATCACATCTTTACGGGAATATGAAAGGATAGACATGGATGCAAAAGCAAAAAATGTTCTGTCAGCCATGCATGCCAATTAGTTTCTGATGATACAACATCCAAATTACATGATAAGCAGGGTGGCTTCCTCCCATTTCTCATTTCGACAAGTCCTGTGTTTGCAATGCATGCAATAAAAATTATGATGAAGTGTGACAATCCAAATGCCAAAATAAACAAATCATTAAGGTGACTGGTATTGACTGCCTTTGTGAGAACCCAAGACATTGAAATAAGGCGGGTATCATCCCCACACCAGTACCTGGTGTCAGTACTCACCCATCCCTTGATAAGTTATTTAAAATATCGCAAGAAAGACTTTCTGTAAAATATAAAAGCATGCACTCCAAACTGTCCTTTACATATCACAATTGAATCCAAAATAAAACTGATATTTCTAAAAAAAAAAAAAAAAGAAATTCAAGAGGATGGAGAAAAAAAAACATAACGATTAACAGACTAATGCCAGAGATGTTCACATGTTTATCATGCACTCATTTTAGTTTGTTTTACAATAATTTCACTTATTCATATTTGGACTTATCCATCCATTTTACACACCACATATCCTCACAAGGGTCGCGGGTATACCGGAGCCTACCCAAACTGACTTTAGGCTAAAGACAGCCATTTTCAGGGCAGATACATACAAACATAAACAAACAAAAAGTCATGCTCAAATTTATTCAATTTTGAGTTTTCAATCAAATGCATATTTTTAGAGTATTGGACGGAACCGGAGTCCATAGAGAAAACCCACGTGAGCATTGAGAGCACAAGCAAACACAGCGGAGGAAGACCGGAGCCCGGATACAAACCCACGACCTGTGAACTGTGAGGCAGATGCACTAACATTCAGTACAGTACAAACCGTGCCACACTAAATCGCAAATTTGCATATCAGACGCAAGTTTCACATTTACAGCCATATCATACAGCGTTTATCAGCGCACTCAATCAAAAGCAGCAGTGCGAGGGGCTAACAAGTGGAAAGACAATGGGGGCAAATCCCAAAATCAAGTACGATTAGGCGTAGCAATCCAACAAGTGTAATTATAGAGGAGCTGCGCGGCGGCAAAACGGGGGGTTGGGTGGGTTGCCCTGCGTCATTCACCAAGCTCCAAATTTGCATTTCCAGCAGCAAAGGTGCCACAAATCAAAGGTGAAGGATGCATTTGGAATAATCAGACAATTAAGAAGCACTTGATGGCATGAAGAGGAGGCACTCAAGACTGGTTTGATTTCAGGATTTGGGAATTCTTCTGAAGCTCATCGGGGGCGCTTTTACACCTCATTGTTTGTCTCCTGGCAATGATAATTTGGTACAAAATTTTAATCCAACTATTTCTTGTCTTTACATCTCTTTTTTCATTCTTATAAGATGTTTTTTGATGACCTTTGATTGAACCCATTTGCAGTGATTGTGGCGATATGTGCGGCCTGCTTCATTTTATATTTTGATGCCCACAGCAATTATTTTCTGACCTGCATCTCACTCATAATTCTAGTCACCCCACTACCCTTTTCATTGCAGGCCAGGACATGAATACAGCTAATGAATCGCTCTTGCTTGCATTTACTATATGGTAATTTCTACCTCTGTAAAACTGACTCGCCATTAAAAGTGCAGAACTTTGAAGCAAATAGTGGCAACGCTTACAGCGGCTTTGTTTTGATTCTTTTCAGATCCAATACTCAGTTGCTGAACTCGGCAAGGTCAGGGGCGAGTGTGACAAAGACGCTGTCATGCAATCAACCAAAACAAAGACTAAGTTCAAACCGCGTGAATGGATCACCTTGGTCGGGGTACATATTTACACCGTTCATTCAGTCCCTTGATGCAGCATGAAAAGGGAGTAAGCGAAGATGGATGCGAGTCAATGTCATACACAAACCGTTAAAGGGTGTCAGAGGGACTCACATAAAACCTCTCGGGGGGTCAACGGCTGCAAGTGTTGTATAAAAAAGCTGGCTCAGCAGCCGGCTGATTTTCCCTCCTAAGAGAACGACTTTGCACACCGAGTGTGTACAAACTCAAACAAAGAGCGTGGTGAAGTACAGGCGAGAGAGTAAGACGTGGGCGGGCGGGGTCTCGTCCCTGCTGCTTTTTTGTTAGTTGTTCTCGCACTTTTATGAGGATGCTAATAAAAATGCCTTACAGGATGGATGGGATAGAACTCCTCCTACACATTCAAAACAGCTTGAGCAGCAGCCCTTCGGCCCCGTGGATACACTCACATGAGTTAATAAACTTTTAATATTCAGTACAAAAGCAGGGTCTATTTTTTCTAGGGAAATTAATGGCACAGCTAAGAATTTTAAATTGGGTCTGCTGGATTCATATACTGTGTTTTATAACTGCCAGCCAATCAGAAACGCAATACAGACACACAATCATTCACACTCATATTCACACCTACTCTGTATATGCACAAGTAAAAATGGACAAAAGAGCTGGTCTGCCAATCAACATTCACTCCAAAGGAAGAAGAAAGGAGACAAATGCCAACGAATAAGGAAACAGGTAATTTTGGCAATCTTGAAGTTATCACACAAATCACCAGGTTGATCTTGATCAGTCTTTAAGTGTGCCAGAGGAGACAAATACTGAGAATTAGTCTGACTCATTTATTAAGGAAACAGTCGTGATGCCAAGAAAAAAAAAGGGCAGGAAATGTTGTATGAGATCGTCAGGTATTCAAGGTAGACAAATTCAAAATGCAAATTATGCTTTTGATACACAGCATTTGCAGATAATACTGCTACTGTTTATGGACAATTTACAATTAAGCTATCATGCTTGTTCTCGGACTGTAGGAGGAAGACAGACGACCCCCCACCCCTCTCTCTCGAAAAAAAAAAGTAAGATTAGAAAATGCCAGAAGCACAGAGAAAGGCCGGAGGTCGGATTCCAAACCGCAAACCTCAGAACTGTCAGGCAGACATGCTAACCACACACCCCAACAATAAATCAATCAATAAAATACAAATCGATCAAAACATCAATTGCATGACGTGTTGTTTTCCAATAAGAGAGCATTTCTTTATTTACAGTATGTCAGCAAGCCTATTTGGCAGTTTGGATGCTTGAGTCATGACATCATCCCAAACAGTTTACGGCTTCTGAAATGCGCTGTGGCAGCGAACGTTCCGAGACGCCGCTGAGCTCCGCAAACTTCCCCTTCATGATGAACAATCAGGCGTGCCAATGAGCTCTCATTAAATAAAGCGCTGCCTGAAAACGATGTAGATTTCCTCCCCAAACGGCACTCAAGCAAGTCAGAGGCAACTGCAATGTTGCTTGCGATGAGACGATAAAAGAGCACCGGGAGACCAAAAGAAACCGTGATGATAAGCGAACGGAAAAGTGTCACGAGTGAAACCCGGTGGTGGTGGTGGCGTCACCCAGGAACCTGCTGCATGTCGTCTACTTTTTGTCTTCTTCAGTATGTGCTAAGCTTCTTAGCAATGCAGCCAGAATGTGTCTTGAGCTCCTCAATTCATACAGCAATTGTCTTGCGGGAGATAAAGAACATCAACACGGAAATCCCTTCACAGAATCATCTGTTGTCAGACAGGAAAAGGAAAAGGGAGCTTGTAATTTCATGCCACGGATTAGTGCCTTATTCCCTTAATGATGACAGTGAGGCATGAAATCTTTACGCCTAAGTAAAGTCGATGCGTTAGCGATCAAAACAACAGCAATAAAGCGGTTAGTCACTCAAGACAAGTCGATGCTGTTATAATAATTGGATTATTTGGACATCCTTACAAATAGCGTAATTTCTTTTGAATGTTGGCATATTTTTCTCTGCATATGGTTGATATTTCTAAAAGCTCATTTTCCCTAATGAGGCTTTTTTCCCCCCCCAACATGATTCTTGAAGATTTCGCTACATTAGCTCGTACTCTCTCACAAGCTGCAATAATGACGGGACTTGCTGGCATGTCAGGCTGAGTTATATTTGTACATTTCTTTGTCTTGCTAGGAAATGACTAGCTCGGCTCCTCTGCCAGATCCATCCGTTAGTTTCCAAGCTGCTTTGCGTAACTTTTCCCTAATCCGTCCATCCATCCATCCTTGCAGTCTCCACAAGGGAGCCGCACCAAACGAGAAGTCCGCCCCCCACCCTCCCCCCTTTGCCTCTCTCCCAGAAACCACAAGTGGCTTTAGTAATTGCCGTTATTTCATCTGGTCTGGTTTCCTGTGTTGAGGCCACAATGAAATGTCGCCATTTACGCATTGCTGCAAACCACACATTTGAACAAGTCGACATTTTGGAACCAGAAATGTGTTTCCACTGAAGAGCAAAGGCGGTGATGATGACATTGATGCTGAGCTCAAAACTGAGTCAAACTCTGATTTAGTTTCAAAGCAAAGTTCCAGAGATTCTATTGGTTCGTTGTCATCGAATAAAAGGGACCTTCCCGTGCACTACTCGGAGTGTGTGTGTGTGTGTGTGTGTGTGTGTTGGGAGAACACCCTTCTCCCAGTCAGCACTGGTGTCCTCAGTCAGCTTGAGTGTGCGCACTGGAACTCCGTTTTTGTTGCACTCTGAATTTCCGAATGGGAAATTTGAGTAACTGACTGGATGCTCGTGAATTTGCATGGTCCTAGTGTATTTTTGAAGCCACCGCTGGTTTCCGAGTTTGGTCAAATGATTGTTACGTACGTACCAGAAAGAGCATGAAAGGTAGTAACAAATGTTTGATCGACAACGGGATGGAAATGTCCAGCATGGCGCCCCCTGAGGTTGATTAATTTTTACGTTCAACTCTTATTCCAGAAATGTAATGTGAAGCAGACTACCATTTTTTTACTGTTGCTTATACATACAGTGTGGTCTAAAGAAAAAACCCTTAGTATTGACTTGCTTTGAGCAATTATACAATGTGCCCGACAACCTGAGTTTTTTTCGCCTTGTTTTTTTTTCTTAATGGTTTGGCCTTGACAGGGGTTTCTGCTTTTCTATTTTCTCGACTTGCATCATAATAAAGAGGTCATTATATAATTCTGGCACAGTAAATTCAAAGCTGCCCTCAGAACTTTGCACTGTACACTGACTTTGCATTAAAACGGCGTCAATTTACACATTTATGTCAAATAATGTGCACTTGTGAACAATTAAGTGCATACTCAAGTGCACTTTGCACACAGTGTTTTATTTAGTGACTCTCACCGTCCTCTGGCCTATCATTGAAACACAGCCGTGTTTTGAGAAACAAGGAGCGTGTCATGGTGATGGAGGGATAATTGAGTCTCGGCAGCACCAAGGGCATGCAAATGTATTATAGGACTCCAAGCACCCCTCTCCTCCAATGCTGCGCTTCAAACAAATAACCACTGCTTTATGTGTAAAATATGACAGCAAGGGAGCCTATGACATCATTGTCACTCTAATGACTTTTGCTCGCCCTCCACCAATCCACCCCCCAAAATTACTGTCATGATCTCAGACAAGTGTAGGAAAAAGTCTGAAGTGTGCACACGAACATGGAACCCCCCTCCCCACTATTTATTTTCCCTACTCGCACAAAGAATATTCCTTGGTGTTCCTGTTACACAGGAGGCTACATCCGCAGAGGTGTGATCTCCTGAGAAAAACAGACAGCCGAGTTCCTTATTGTTGCCCTTTTCCATGAATCTAAATTGTAAAACGATTTCAGCCAGAGGAGAGGGAATCCTCGGCAGCTCCGGGAAAACAGAGTGGGATGTCACTGGAGGCGATGGGATCAAACCGTCTTACCTGAATGTCACACTAACACAAACACGCACGCGTAGATCACAAGTGAATGAGCGTCTTCGATTGGCACCCTAACATCAAGTAGCCGGAGGGCATGGAATAGCACTCAAGAGTCGATACCAAACGAAGGTTGCTTTCAAAGTCAAGTTATGTATACTGTACAGTATGACTCAACTCCAGTGAGAAACTGTATTTGGCTCCCACTCACTTTCCCAGCAAGAAAATCAAACGTGTACTTTAGCATTGTACTCCTGCTACATTAACAATGTTGTTAGTACACTAATGGGCACACACACAAATCAGTGTGTTGAAGCCCAAACAAGAAGGAAGGAAGGAAGGAAGGAGGGAATGTTACTGGGACATCTAGGAAGTACTGTAGCCTTTTTCCTACAACAACAAGGTGCTGTCATCATTTATCAAATGATTTTCCGAAAGCAACCAAAAAAGGTGACAGAAATTAGACAGAACAAACCAATTGAGCGACTTTCGGTCAACATTCCATTCGAAGTGATGCAGAGCTACACAAATGTATCTCATAGACAAATATATTTCCCATGTACAATTGAGTGAATATGTTGTCTCGTAAACGTAATGGCTCGTGCAGTTTAATAAATGTCTTATTTTAGAAGAGCTGCTTGTATTAAGGTACTGTGTAATGAAAGTCATAAATGAGGTGCTGCGGAGTGTGTATATTTTAGTGTTGAGGAGATGTGTGGTGTCACTATACATTATTAATAGAGTACATGAGCAAAGGCGTTTGTAAAACAGGAATCCTGCTGAGGCGAGGCGATGCGAGGCCGCCAAGGCAATAATGTAAAGGTGCTCATGCATTATTGACATTAAAAAGAATCAATTGCCAATCAAAAATGACAAGCAAACAGGTTTCATAGGTTTTACATTCCTCACAAGTTCAATTTTCAGATTTTTTAAGAAAACAGGTACAAGCTCATAAACCTGACGTGATAAAGAAAAATTTAGATCAGTTTTCAATCCCACGCCTAAAAATGAGTGAAAAACAGCTGTCAGACCTAAACCAACAAGAATTGTGTTCCCCAGTGTTGTCTTTCATGTTTAATCAAAAGAGGACATTTACAAACATCTGCTTTTACTCTGGAAAACAATGACTGAACTCTGAACTGAATCAGTTTCAAAAAGTTTAGTGAGTAAAACATCAATCCCTCTTGTGAAATGGCTTGATTGTTTCATTGCTGTTGTTTTTAATTGCTTAACAACACCAACTAAAATAAAAAAAGAAATGTGAGTAAACAGCTATTGTAATGAATAAAACAGTGCGCCATGAGACAAAATAAAAATATATCAGATTAATCGTTGGAATAACCGATAGACAAGCCATTTATTTTCAACACTGTTCAGCATCGCGGGACCGACAAAAAAATCAATTTGAAAATTATACAAGTAAGAATGAAGGTCAAGCTAAGCAACAAAAAAATTAACACCTTACTTTTAATGGCTTTGGTGCGATCACACGCCATTGTCCACGTCGGTATTCAGACACAAAAAGCAAGCTGAGACGTCCCAAAAGGGATCAACCTAAACGCACATGACACATCGCATGAGCCAACACCAGTGTGTCAGAGTGTGTGCATTCAAACATGATGTTTGTGTATTTTGGGTCCAGCGTATTTGCTTTCTTTATCGACGCATGCTCCCTGACTGAGGCGTTATCTGTCTGCAGCTGCACCATGCTAAGCAAATATTCAATTCTGACCTTTGCTGTACACGACTGGAATATTCTAGAATAATATCTCAAGGCCAAATGAAAACCATGTTTCTCCAAATTTGGACAATTTTCTTTTTTACACAAAGCGCAATAAAAAGAGACTTCTCTTTATGCTCCAAAATTGACAAAGTCACCGAAGCCCCAAGAAAGATGGTAGAAGCATTTATTTTAATTGGTTGAGACCAGGCTACACTTTCCAAGAGCCATGCTTATGCAGCGGACACTTGCCGAACTGTGACATCACACATGAGGGGGGATCACATAACACATTTTTAGAAATAGGCACCTAACAAAGGACTTCCTTGGTGGTATAATCTCACATGTGATGGGTGAGCAGTCAGTCCAGAGCCCAAACTAGTAGTACCAAAAGAGTTAAAAAGTCAAATTTTACACCTTTTTAACACCATCCCCAAAACTTATCAAAGCTACACTGGTTTGTGAAAAGCAGACTTGTTTGCCTGCTTGGCAGCGAGAGAGATGTTAGGAAAGCCTGAGGGTGAAGAGGGAACCCATAAACCACAACCAGGAGCGAGGGAGTAGAGATCAGTGGAGGTCAGAAACAGTGAATGATATCCTGTGAAAGTGAGAGCGAAGGACGAAACAATACAGAGCTCCTGCTTTGAGTGAACAAGGAAGGAAGGAAGGAAGGGAGGAAGGAGGGAGGGAAGGAAGGAAGCCATGCAGTCATTATTCTCACTGCCTAACAAGCTGCTTTAGCAGCAACAGCAGAAACTCCCAAAAGGCAGCATGTCGTGTTGGCTATTAACTAGGGCAAATTTACACAGCCTGGCATGTTTCCTCCGGCCAAAGAGGGGGGGGGGGGCGTTGGAAGAGAGGGCAAAGGTCACGTTGGCAGGGACATCAAGCGACTAAGTAGCGCTATTTTGATCTATGCAGTTATGGCACATTCATGGATAGTATATGATCTAAATTATAATCTTTCAGGAACTTTGATCAGAATTATGCCCGATTGTCAAGAACTGTGTACCCCACTTAATATAGCGAGGTCTGTTATGTAACAGTTCCTGGTGGTGGCTTTTGGGAGAAGATGACGGGGTGGATCATGCCGTCGGTCAAAATAATCCTTCCATTTTCTCCCACTGCTGTTTCGTTTTAAGTTCTCATCATGCACAGCTCGACCACTGGAAACACAGCGGGGAAACCAATTCTTCCGCTAAGCTCACAAAAAGCCTCCCCTCAGATGAGGGGTGGGTGTTACCCACAGTCATATGACCGTGAAGTGATGTAATACGGGCGCAAACACTCTCCAGGCAAGCTTTGGCATGATCCATGCTAAAGTCAATTAGCCATCAATTCAATTAACTGCACGACGGGATGCATGTAAAGTCACTACCCCCTGCTCTTCTCCAATTGCTAGTTCGTAGCAGTGTGCATGGAAGTGACACAGAAAGAAGAAATCCAACGCTTAACAGGAAGCGAGATGGTTTGCGTTACCAGTAAACGGAAATCTGGGTGTCAAAAAACAGTAAGACTTTCTCACAGTGCCATTTAAAGTTTGCTGGCTTTGGGCAAGAGGTCAGGTACACCCTGGACTTGTCGCTTGCAAAACACATTTTCTGCCATTGGAAATTGTAACACTCAAGCTTATTAGCCTCCAGTTCAAGCCATCGGAAGGTGCAAAAAAAGTCTCAACCTACTGCCGGAGGTTCAGTTCTTTGTCTAGATTTTTCTGTGGTCTTGTTTCATTTTCTTAAAGGGCAGCACACAGCAAGACAATTTCTTGGAAATTACTTTTTAAAAAAATCACAGTTTGTAGGAATTTACAGCGTAAGACTGTGACTGTAAATTCCTACAAACACAAACACACTGACTTGAGTGACCCAAGGCTCAGCTCTGGGTCAAAGCTCAACCGGTAGCTCCTTGAATAACATACCAGACTTATCGTTATTGTGATTTTGGCGTCAGGAGAAATGGAGCGAAGCATCCCGCATGACCCGCTCTGCCTAACTCCAAGACAGAGCTAAGGTGTTATCAAGCTATCTTCTTGCAACAACCACTTTAAGTCTGACATTGAGTATAGTCTGACGAAAACCAGGCGTTTTGAAGAAAGGAGGGATCACTTGAGGGTTCCCAGCAGAATGCGGCCAAATTCTTAGTATTCCACAAGAGTAGAGGACATTTCTCTCAATAGTGTATTGTTTGTTATGAAATCAAATAACAGGAAGCAGGAAATATATTGTGTTCTAAGACCTAGTGCCCACGAGAGGACTCGAGGACTGTCCGTTCTTATTCTCGATTTAGCCAACTACACATTCCTTTAATTTCATCAGGGTTGATAAAGCCCCGCAAAATCGAGTCTGCGGCTACTTAGTTGGTCCAATCTAGCCTCGGATGAGTCGCATTAGCAGCATGTGGTGAGGAAAGCGGGCACTTACCCATATAAGGAGCAAACATGGCCAGGAAGCACAAGTTGGCCAAACAGTGGGTTTGAAATATGTTCTGATAAGTAAGAAAAAATCCTATTTTTCAGCTCAGACTTCAGTTACCTTAACCCCCTCCGCCAAATTCTTTTTAGGACAGACGCAAGGGTCGACTACTCCCAGATATGTTGTTGCATAGTGACAACCGCGATCACTAAAAAAAAATTGCAAAATTATAATAGCAGACTGGGAAATACTTTACTTTTTCGCATAATTATTTCTGTAGATCTAATTAAATTAAAAAGTACTTCAACTGGATTTGACACTTGCCGCTGGTATCAAAATCATTTAGATACCCATTAATATGTACAGCTGGGGAATACGGTCAGTGTTGTTGCCACGGCAACCCTGACAACCTTTATGAATTGATACTATTGGTGGACCAGCCAGGAGCACCTGTCATGTTGCTAGCACTGCCTTCTTGTTCAGTTGTGTGCACTTATGCGAAGTCTATCTTTAAAGTCATCATGTTCTAATACATTTAGCATATTTAGCGTTCATTTACTTCCCCTTGTTACCTTGTGACCAAGTACTTGTTAATAATAAATATGTCTTGATGACTGTCTATTTGTAATAATTACCCAAGTGGCTTCAAAATGGACCTCTTCCCCTTCTTGTCATACTCTTAATAACCTCCTTGAAATTTTTTAGTCCATGTTTACTGCTCATGTGAACAATACCTCATTCTGCTGCCGATATGGTTTTGCGTCTTGGTGTCAATTCCACCTTGAATCTCAGCTACATGAACTCATGTTTGAATTGGTTCGCTTAGCTTTTTAGCACAAAATCAAACTAATTTGTTTAATGTGCTGCTTTTTCTTTTTTTTACTATTATTACAAAAGGACCTTAGTGATGGCAGCATGCCGACCTCAGTCTCAGAACTTGGGCTCACAGGAATGGAGCCAGCTCTGATTTTCCACCATGTCCTGGCCAGAACTCCATCCTGTTCGGTGTCACACGGAACAGGCCTGGACGGCGTGCGCATTTACAGCCCAGCACTAACTCCAATGAGACACAGAGACCTACAGTCCAGCTCATCTAGTCTTGTTTGATGAAAGCAAATCCTCTCATGTAATGTTTTGTTGATTTTTTTAATCACTCAACAAAAACAAATAAACCAAATTTGGTAAATAAAAAGTAACAAGAGAATGTTTGATGTACTAATACACTTGGACGCAAACTAGACTTTTATTCTAAAAGCAATCAATAGTGACAGCCCTAATATTGTTGAATATAAAATTCTTTGCTACCCTTCGGGCAGAAGCAACTCTCATCTAATTTTCCCAATAACAATTATCCCCAAATAATCTTCAATACTGGAATTCTGTTTTGAATCGCCCGCCGGAATATCTACTTGTCACTAACGGCTGTCAGGGCAACACAGTGTCATCTGCCACAAATATAACACAACTTGAAGTTTTGAGTGCTTAGCCTAAGCCAAAGGAGGACATGTGAGGTTAGCGTAAGAGCTGACCGAGGTCTTTGGAAGCCATCGTGGGACCTCACAATGTATCAGATTCGCCGCTGTCAGCTGCAGTCTAACGCTTCACTGCTGCACTTTGCAGCGACTATATAGTCTGTCAACTACATCACAGACTCTCCGAATAAGAGCTCCACTCTCATTTTCACAGGCCAGCAGCTCTCGGGTCGCTCCGCTGCCCGCTCCACAGACATAACACGACCATCCATATTCTTTAAGCCTGACGTCGGGGAGCTTCGTGCGACTGTCTGCAGGCATTCTTCTGGTGCCACATCTTGATCTAGTGGACCTTGAAGAGAGACTTCTAGAAACCTTGTCACTGGCATAATTGCACACATAATAAGCGACTCTCGACGAGGGAAAATGTCAGCAGTCATTGTTGGAATTGCTCAGCTCTCGCTCCAGTTTGAAAAAGGCTGCCCAGGAGAAATGAAGGACTTGAAGCATGGCTTGTGCCGAAGCATTTGACTTCATTTAATAGATCCACTAGTGCGGCATGTAACAACACTACAATAATAACTAATAAATTAGACAAAATGATATTTTTGAAAATAACAAGAATGGAATAGCTGATATTAACGATGATAATAGCTGACACCAGGGTGCTAGTCTTTATAACGCAAACTAGTTGGGATTGAATTAACAGCACTGCCTTTTGTCTCAATAGTTTCATGACAACATTCTTTATCAATGAATCAATCATTTATGATGTCCATCCCAATAAAGTTACCAATTTAACAACAGTATCCCTATCTGTCGCTCCCTTCCTCTTTTCCTCTCCCTCCCGGGTGTTACATTTGAACAAAGACTAATCTCTGCTAGTAAAATGATTAAAACTAGCATCTGTTTTATTGTTAAAGGAAGCAAAGCTGCCTGGGATGAGATCCCACAAGTGATGGAGACAGCCAGAAATACAATCGCCCAAAAAAGAAGGAAAAGAAAACAGAGGCAAGTAGGGGGGAAAAAAAAGAAGAAAAAGCGACATGTAAGAGTAAATGAAAGAAAATTGCATGGCCTTGCTCAGCCAGTATCGAAAGACGTCAAAGCCAGGCAATCGGGATTCGGCGTGAAGGCTTGTTGTAATAACTTCTTTTTTCTCATTGAGACTGCACACTCTGACTATGACGACGATGATGATGATGAAGCAAGGCTTTAAAAACAATCATTCCGCCTGCCGTAAAATGAGCCACCTCTCCATTCAAGTGAGCGATGTAACTGCAATCTTTTGACGATAAGTACGTTGTGGTGGAGGAAATGATGAACAGTCAGCATAAACATGACATTGGCCAGCTCGAGCGTTTCCCTAAAACTGGCCAACTTTGTCGTGGTAGCGGAGGTGAAGGGGGGGGGGGGCATATACTCGCTCACTGAGCCAAACAAAACAGCCCCGCTGCTCCATTTAAAACCACATCAGCAGCAGCATGCAAACATATAATCATACTCGCGCAGAAAAAAAAGTGCAATAACAGGAAGGAGGGAAAATGATAAAAATCAACTGTTTGCCACCCTCGAGAAAATGTTGGGAGAAAAAAGGCCCCATTCAGCATTTCATCAGTAACACAAACAGGAGCAGCTGGGGCACACAAACATGCTGAAGTGGGCTAATTGGGACACTTGGAGGCTGGTTCATTTTGGGTGGGTGTCAGCAAGAGAGTTTAGACCCTCCAGATCACTCTTCAACAAACACACACACACAAGTGTTTGTACGAAATAACGCCTTTCCAGACAGCGTGACCATTGCATCGGGTTTGTCCGTTTACTCCTAGTTCCTTTCCACATAGTAGAAGACCAAAAATGTGGTTCTCTTCTATTATTATTTGGTTACATTTTGTTTGCAAGGGAGGGGGCAGGATCAAATTTAAATAATGTGTAGACAACCTCAAAATTAAACGCTACTATCAGCTAACCAATTCCTTCATAATCAAATGATGATTGTATATGTTTTTTTTTGTCTGTTGCTATAGTAACACCAGACACAATAAACTGCACCAATAATGAAGAAACAAAAAGCAGACCAAAATTGGTACTAATCAGTGGCGAGACACAGGGATTTCTGCTTGGACTAATGTTATTTATTTTATCGATGGTCACTGCTGAAAAGCATGCACGATCTAACGTATTTATGATGACTTTTCATACACATAGTAACAGGAATCTCATCACCCTCGATATATTGTCAACAATGATGATCTACTGTAAATGGACAATGGAAATCTTTTTTCGCCTGAGATTGATCAAAACACAGACATTACAATCACCCTTATTGTGTTGAGAAATCAATACTTGGATAAAGAGTAGATAATTCATCATAAAAGACAACATTTATATTGCAACATAATAGAGTTAACAAAATCTCTTTGTCTCTATCCTCTATAATGTTATCGTAAGTGTCTTTGCATTTCAGTGTCTATTTCAGCCAGCATATGAAAATTGTTACACAATCACAACAAAATATATTTACATACATAAAATAAAGAATAGCTGCTCAAAAAGGGCTTTGTCTGAAGCACATCTAATGAATGCTGAATGCTTGCTCTCTTGCTCTTCAGGTTTGGGAACAGAAACCTTGCAAAAAGAAGTCATTGCTTGTACATTCTAAACAGACCACCCGGTTTTTATTTATCTATTTGACAGGAGTGCTTTTCCTACACGGGTTCCTTGTGGAGTTCTCTAGATTCCTGTAATATGCGATTCAATATCTGGTTTTGGTTGTGCTAATAAAACTGAATCAGATGAAATGGAATTAATTAATTATCCAACTAATTCAATCGAGATCTGCCATGTTCCAGCTCTCTTTCAAAGCCAAGTGGTGTTTTGAACAAGTTTCCGCCACATGATTGTGAGAGCCACTGTGTCTTTATGTTCCCTTCCAGTTTCCCCTCCGCTTCCTGTCTGACTCAGTGTTGCATTCCCAGACCACCCTTTTCTTTTTCCTCATGTGCTTTAATGTTAGATCGGAGCACGTCAACAGTGATGCCAATGGCATGTTCTTTGAATATGGCCACGGTTTTAAGGTAACAAGTCATTTCTTGTGTGATTATTTTCAGTTTGGCAATCAGACTAAAGTTACTCGTCCAAGTCACTGTGTGGTACTACGTATTTTGGTTACGATACTTCCTTGCTTCTTTTGGGGACGACATCACGTACGCATCGTCATGTTTTCAAAATCAGGACAAGTCACATGTACAAACAAAGCAGCTAGTGACATCAACAACGGAGGGAGTGAAATCAACAATGCAGGGAGGAGAGAGATGAGCGTTTTCAAGATGGAAACGCAGTCGGTATTTGGAGGATGTGTCATCTAAATATGAAAGTATTAAGCTTTGCTGTACAATCAAGCTCCAGAAATGTTAAATTTGAAGAAATATTTGGAGTCGCAGAAAAAAAAAAAAAAAATCCCAAAAGTTTGTTGTCAGTTATGTAATCATGCCCGCGTTCTTCTTTCGGCTCCATCGGGAACATTTGTGAGCATTATTATTCAGCATCCATATTCAGGAAGTTGACTTGGGATGGAAAGGGAGCCGTCATCATGTGAATAATTGCCAAGCAATAGATGACACTTGTTGACCTACATTCAGCGTGATGAGTTGTGACTCAAATCATAGCACCGACTACAGTAAGTTAATGATTTTCCACGCAACTCCCGCCGCCACTGTCGTGCTTAGTGCATTTAGGCGAGCCCTCGCTGCTGCTTCACCAAGCATACATACTCAACACTTTGCTTTCAACAACGAGGGGTCACTTGGAAATAAAGAGTAGTGGAACAAAAGCTAGCCCTACAAAAGACTCGTGGGGCCAATATTTATCTGGCACGAATAAATAGCTTGAGTACGTCTCACTGTAATCGCAACAGACATATTGGTCATTGCAGAGATTGCTTTAAAGCTGTGGAAAATGTTATTTGCTATTCCGCGTTAGTGTACGTCAATTACAAAGCTGGAAGCTGGAAGATCAACCACAGAGTCTGAAGAAAATCAGGTAGCAAATGCAACTTGGGCTGGATTTAAATGACAGGTTCAAGTGACCAATGTACAATTCAATGCCGATTTTTATTTTTGTACTTTCCAATAACAACAATGGCTGTAAGAACAACACAGCTCAGCCTCTTGAATGTGCAGTCACTTAAAATCACACAAATCGTAATCCTAGTCATGCATTCCTATGGAAAACAATAGTTGTCCCGGGAGAGGATACATTAAAGTGGTCAAGATTAATCACTTGAGGTCTAGACTTCCTCTGATTCCGTACGCTTATTGTACACCATGACTGGATCTTCCCCTTCCGGGTACCTTTGGACAGCAGCCGTTTTGCTTCAGTCAATTTTTCAAGGAAAGGGACAGCACATTTGGCCATGGTTGGTCAATGTCTATTTTTCTCTTTTCTATTAAAAAGCTAAAATATATATATATATATATATATATATATATATATATATATATATATATATATATATATATATATATATATATATATATACATCCAATTGACCAGCAATTAGTCTAAAAAATTCTCTATGAAATAATGTGGCATGTGCCACTGACCTGAGCACACAGCCATTCCTTGATGCTGTCGCCATAGTAACACTAACCGGCGCGGGCATCCTCATCAGTATTGATCTAAACAGCCCTATGTTGCTTTCCATATGCACAAACAACACGTCTATAAAAGACGCATGTGTCACGCAGTCAAACAAATCTAAATTCAAATGAACGCAATTGCACGCAGCCATGCAGAAGTCACACACACACACACAAGCACACACGTACGCACACAGTCATCTGTTCCTGACAGCTGCCCCTTGGCATCTAATGCCACAACCCCCCTCAGCCTCACCCCTCCTCTTTCTCTTTTTGTTGCTCAATTCTTGTCAAGTTGCCACAAACAAAACAAGCGCACCCTCTGACACCAACTAATTGATTATTGATGATGCCGGGGCAGTAGTCACTTACATCAGAGCCCATGTGAAAAGTTACAAGAGACCAGGGCAGAGGAGGATGACATAAAACTGGCATCAGGACCTAATTATTTTTATTTGTTGTAATTGTTTTGGATGCTATAATGGAACCGCAGACTCACAGATTGTTCCTTTCGGAGCGTTGCCTTGTTTTGTGATGGAATTTAATCCAGCCCATGTCCAAGAAGATCAGACGAAGAATGGGGACAGGATCAAAAGCCTCAAACAGGCAATCCACAAGGAAAAACTTTGGAAGCATATCACGAGGGCAGCTCCTTTAACATCTTAATAAACGCTCCCTATGCCTCCTCCACCACTCACTCGGGGGACTGAAGGCGTCAACAAAACATTTAACTGGGAACAGTATTTGCACCGTGAAAGTGTTAAGGGCTTCCCAACGGAGGTGCTGAAAACAAGCCTCTGATAACTTCCTTTATCCTTTTCCCTTTCACTTCCTTTTACAACGTCCATTTTCCCATCTGTTGGGTTTAGCAATTGGACCGAAATGTTTTGTTTCACCAAGCTGGTGAGCCTTTAGGACAACAAGAGTGATCCGAGTGGGTTTGCCTTTAGATAATAGAAGATGGACTGGTCTAGAAATGAAGAGAGATGTCATTCTGTCTTCCGATGTGGCATTTATGACAGTTTGGGGGTGCGAGCAAGTCAGGATGTTAGATCATCTAACACTGCATCCTCCAAAAACATACATTTCTGTAATTGGGTTCCCATTTGATCATGACAAAAATGATACAAACATCAACTCATTGGATGTGATGACCTCGTCTAAACTTTGCAGGAAGAATATTGATTTCAAATAATATGTACATTTTGAACCGTTTCCCTGCAAATGTTCAGAAGTTATTTACAGGCTCAAGAAGCCAGTTGATTTGGAAGTGGTACGTCCAAGACATTTCAGGATGGTGTCCAAACCTGTTCCTCGAGGGTCGTGTCCTGCATGTTTTAGATGTTTCTCTCCTCCAACGCAGCTCAGGATCATTATGAGGCTTCTTCAGAGCTTGCTAAGGAGCTGATTATTTGAATTAGGTGTGTTAGAGGACGGGAAAATCGAAAACATGCAGGATAGTGGCCCTCGAGTACGGGAGTTGGCAATCCCTGTACAAACTGAAGCATCTCATTTTACCAGCTAGAGATGTTTGATGTAATACTATATTTATTTGTATAATGGTGATAAAAAAAGATAAGATCAATCAAATCAATATTCAAAAGCTTTGGTAACGGATGAAGGTCATGAAGTTCTGCCTTCATCTGATACTAGGACATCGTAGACAAAACATCCTGGTTTCAACTATATTCCACGTGATCAACTCTGCCAACAACGCCGGCCTCATATTTTACGACGGACTCCGGCCTAACGAGGCAAAGGTTTCGGACAAACGAGCACATGGCAACGCTGCGAGCGAGAGCGGGAACGGAGCATTCCGTTGTGACAGCTGGATAGCGGATCGGGGTAAAATCCACAAAGTGAGGGAGGGGGGTGCAATTGCATGAAAACAAACCCCGCAGACTATTTGTACGCCGGCTGAAGCAGAAAGTGAAGACAGAAACTGAATCTGAGGCCGGAGTGAGTCAGTCAGTGGTACTACAAAAGCGCCATTATCTTACATGTGCGTGTCCTGGAAAAGACAGTTGGGGTAGAGTGGGGTTGCAATTGAAGGGGGGGTGGGGGGCCATAGCCATGGATGCGTTTGCAGTATTCATTCATTAAGATATAGGTCAAGGATTCTGCCTCCATGCGCAGCCACTTGTCAAAATCTCTCAAGCTACACAGCAGTGAGTCTGGCTGCCTTGAGGGGGGGGGGGGAGCGTTGTGGTGGTGGTGGTGGGGGGGTCAAAGTACAGTCGGGGTGGGGGGAGCCTGTGCTGGGGCTTGACACGACACCCAGAGGAGCAGCAACGACTCACTCGGCAGCAGATATGCTATGATCATAATTAACTAAAGATAATGAACTTGGTGTATGGGGATCATTGGCTGACCTTTAACATCCAGCCAACGGGACACGATTCTGATGATGCTGATGAGAACTGCATATGGGCATGCATGCCTGCTGTACAACGACGATAAAGGCATTCTGTTCTATTCCGCTACTGTAACAGTCTATAGCAATATTAAAAACGACACTGTTGGCTTTTTAATTCACATTTGACTCCTACCGCAGCCCGTTTAGGCAGCACAAATGTTGGACCCGACAGTTTCGCCCTCTGCTGGTAAAGAAAGGCTTTAATTATGCCACAATTGCTTCAAGACCAAGAGACTGCATAACCTTCTCAATCAAATTCCACTTGATGTTTTCAAATAACCTAACATGCCATGTGGATAACGGAAGAAAGCTAGAATACCTTAAAGAAACCCATGCAAGCTCAGGGGGAGATTCGAGATTCAGATCCAGAATTTCCTGACTGTGAGGCTAGCGTGCAAATCGACACGGTGGCGCCTGAATACAATAGAGTCAACAATTATTTTCCTTTAACCGAGTTTGCCGCCACAGGAATGAGTCAAATGAGGTAGTATTCCTAAACAAATCACATTCATCACTCCAAAATTAGATTCCATGAGAATTAAACAGAGCTTTAACAGCAAAGATTTCCTATTTAAAGTTAGTGGAAATAAGCCAATAAAGTCATACTTCTTGAAATATCACCCGCAGCGTTGCCAGAGAGATGTGTAAAACAGTAACAGCTTGTGTCGTTGTGTGTTTTTCCGAATAAGAGTGATAATAAGCTTGAAGCAAATGAGCTTGTGATAATCAGACCAATGCTTCGAGCTGGTTTGTTCTCTTAAACGCAGCCATTTGCACCCCGACGGCTGCTGTGTCCAACACACATACACAGACACGCACACACACAACTGCTGCTGCACCATGAGACGGGTATTAAAATAATGATGATGATGTGCCGGCTTTATAACCGAGCGTTAAAAAAAAAAAATAGAGTGCGTTCACAAAGACGGACCGAGGTTTGATTGCAAGGGCAGAAGGATTAATATGCTCGCCATCCGCCCAAGCAGATGTACATTATTTTCATGTAAATGCGATGCACTTTTCAAGGGAAAACGAGTTTTGTTTTCTTTGGAAGCGTTGCAGCGAGAAGATTTGTAGGCACCGCCGCTGAATAGGACAGATGAGGCTTGAGGTCATTGTGGATGGGTTTGTTCAGAAGTCAGCAGCAAAAGAAAAAGATACAAACTAAATTGGGCTTTATCATTGTTGTTGTGCGTACATCCGTAACAACCCTTAAAAAGCCAAATTATCACATTTGGGACATCAACATTATGTGTCACTGTAGAGTAGAAGAAACAGAGCCAAACCCAGCCAACCGGTCTGGTATGATAATGATAAAACATATTTACAAAAAACGGAAAAGGTATATACTGTGAAATGTTTTTCTTAAAAAGTAAGAAACCTTTGTTAAAATACACAAGCATTTGGAATAACTTAATAATCCATCCAAATGCATCTACCATTATTCACTGACATTTAATTAAAAAAAATACTAAATAAAATTAATATATATATATATAATTCGACATTATTAATAGATATGAACAACAGAGTAATATTGACAGAATACTTGCACATAATAATAATGCACATTGACTTGTTTTCAACAAGTGCAGGCTGACTGCTACTGTTTGGCACGCAGGATAGTAAGTCAAATTCTCTTAATTTATTGTCTCTGTTAACAAGCTTAGAACTAAGCTATTTATAAACCTATTGTTGATGCTGCTAACAAAATGAGTCTAGTCAAGTGTCCAAAACCCTCATAATAGCCCAATTGCAAACAATTTAGGTATGCAACGAAATTTCCAAGCAGTAACAAAATAAAACGTCACAAATGCACGCATGACCAAGTTTTAAGTTGGACGTAAAAACGTGCCCATTTAGAAAAGGAAGACTAAAGTCATCTTGCAGTTGTCACTCTGAGAACACCGAGCCAATCGGAAGCGTTGACGCTGTGCAGCGTGCGTGCTGGCTGCAGCCAACTTCAACTATTTGAGAAATCCGTTGAAAGCTGCAGCAGCGTCTCTGTGGAGGTAAATTACAACGCAGAGCGTGCACAGTAAAGTGGACGTGCACGTGCATGTCGCAAATGATTATAACATAGTGGATGAGGACAGTGCACGTCAGGCGGGATGAAGGCGCATTTTTCCCCATCTTCCAATGCCACATGGAGGAAAAAGCGGAAAGCTCACCTCCCCTTCCCGAGTGATCTAATATTCCCTCTCCGTGCCGCCTCCTCCTGTCCCTTCAGCCCAGAATGTGGGAGCTGATGCCGGGCGCAAGGACGTCGCATCCACCAACCAAAACGTCCCCCAACCGCGAGCAAAGTGTCGCCTTGTCCGATGCTCGCCTCCTCTTCTTCCTGTGCGCTGCTTGACGCCCACCTGTTTTAACCGTCATTCAATACCTAGCACAATACACGGTGGCAACCACACACACGTGGGGAAAAAAAACGCGCAAAGTTAAAAATAAAAAAATCATTCACAAGGTCGCGCAGGCAGAAATGAGCGCATTCCTTCAGTAGTGCGCGATGGGAAAAGTCCTTCAAAGTAGCGTGACGTGACGTGAGGCTGTGAGACGGGGGTGGTGTGCGGGCATCGTCGGAGCAGCGGCGCGCCACACTGAGTCGGACTGACTCGGACGCGCGTCTCCATCACCATCATCATCATCATCATCATCACCGTGAGGTGGTGCGCGCGCACACTCACTCACTCACTCACTGGCGGCGTGAACACGACCAACCCACTGCCCGACTCGTGTGCCTTCCTGACATCTTCATTGCTTTTGTTGTCGAGCGACACAGGCTTTATGGTCATTTTCAGCTTCCTATTAATCTGACTTTTGATTACTCAATGATATAAATGTGCATCCGTCCGCATGCCCGAGTGTGCATGTAAGTTTGTGCATGCATGAACGTGTGTACTGTGCAGGTAGTGGCACATGTTTATTCTAATTTTGGGCGTCAATCAAAAAATGCCTTATGTTCTCGTGTAGAAGAGCATCATGGCTGCTATAGGATTTCTCAAGAACTTGCACAAAAGTACCAAGGTTGAGCCTATTGTGGGGTTTAACTCAATATTTGACATCTCAGATGAAAAGAACCAAGCTATTGTAAACTTGGAGTTGTCAGGCCATTTAGAACGGCTGGGTCACATATCCTCTCCCCTTGATAAACAATACCAGTTGGACACAGGTGAAACATCTGGCCAGGGGAGAACAAGAAGCCAATGATCTATTAAGACAACATTTTAATTAAAAAGTAATGTTAACATGCCAAACATGAAATAATTATTTTGTTCACCAAAATATAATAAAAAGAATATATTTTAAGCAAAAATATGAGACATTTTTCAAGATTACTGCATAAAATGCTTTCATTCTAACTGGGATGGCTTTTGTGTAGGTAAGGTCATGGATCCAGGGTTAAGAGCTACAGCACATTATTACATGTTCTGCTTTTTTGATGCTTTGCTGAATTAAGCAATTTTTGGAAGGGGCGGTTCTTTGAATGCAAATGAGTCACTGCTCACTCCGCTCCTCTCCTTCTGGGCATATAGCCTTTGTCACTCGTATGGGTGGACCGAGTTGCATATGACGCCCATAAAACTTTTAACTCATAGAAGACGCACCCATTGCTCAGCCATCGAATTATATTTGGCAATTAGTGTGCGGATCTCTGTGTGTGGTGCATGCAGCGGACACGTGGTCCAAACATAAAACCTTTTTTTTTCCTCACTCAAACCAACTCGCTGTCCTCAGAAGTCATTATTTATGTCATCTTGATGAAGGGACATTCAAATATGTGTGCATTATGCAATTAAATATACAGTGCATTATAGTAGGTGACGGGTGGGCTGAAATAAAATACAGAGAGCCGTGTGCAACCAAAGAAGAATAAGTTCAAGCACATTCCAAAATTCAAGTAGCAAAAAGAAAATTCCAGCTATTTCAAGAATTTCAAGCACCCTTGGGGAACCTGTGTAGTAGTCCAGACACTCACGCTTCCACACATTGGAAGCAAACGTGTGACACGGTCTACTGCAGCCCAGTTTCTGTAGGAACACTGCCATCTATAGGTACACACGAGACCAACATTTGCATTCACGCAACTGTCTCATCTTTGCACCTTTTGTGTAATCTCCTTGAGTCCGTTATATTTGATTTAATCTAGAAATAACGTCCATATTTGATTGAAATGCTATTAGCCACAAGATCCATCCATCAATTTGCTTCATTCCATGTTCAATCTTTTGCATATAAGACATAAGGACAATACAAATAATCTATCAAACTGTCATCATCATAAAATCTTGACTGTCCGCTAAAAGTGGGAGTAAAATGTTCAGTCAAGGTGCAGGTAGTAAGAGTAAAAAAAAACAAAAAAAAACTGTCTGAATATTTTGATCCTATCAAATCGGAACGAGACAGAGGCTAGTCCGAGGGAAAATATCAAGATCAAAAAATGATTACTAGTTGGAATGCTATGAAGACGAGAACTACGGTTGGAAGGTGTACAGCAACTGCGGACTGGCAACAGGCGCAAGAAGGACACAAGTAAAATGCAGCAAGAAAGCAGCAAAAACAATACAGGAAACAGGTGTCACATATCAGGGAGAAATGTGTAACCAAGGAGACAGTGAGAGGAAGAACAGACACGTTTGGAACACATCATTGAAATATAACTCGCTGGAAATACTCAAAGTCTATCATTACATTTTAGCTTGGGGATTAATAACATTTAAGTGTCGGTAGTAGTGAGGTTCTGTTCTGGGGCGAATTTAAAAGAACTACTGAAGTAACCCATGAAAGAAATTAGCAAAGTGAAAAATCTGTTTTTTGAAAATTTGATATGACAGAAACAAACTCTCAATGAACTTACAAAAAACAAAAATAATGTTTGGGGATTGCCCAACTAATTGACACACAGTTAGACCGGGATCAGATGAAAAAGGTTCAAGAAAATAAATGGAAAAAAACTGATTTATAATGTCCTTCATAAAAATTGGTCAACTCTAGGTCAACTCCTTTGTGTGTTTACCTATCCAACTTCATTGACATTTATTTATCTTTGCTTCATCAGGTATCATTCAATCAGGTCGAAAGAATGTCATTAATCTTCACCATTATGTTGCCAGAGCATTGTCAAACGCTTTCTCCCTCATCCTGACTCAAAAAGTAGGCTATTCACATTCTCTGACGTGTCAATAATGGATGAACCAGGAGAAGGAGCCGGCGCGGGGGGCCCATAACAAATATTGCCGAGTTGCCGGGAGGCGGAAGACGGGCAACAACAACCGGCGAACACACACTAAAAGCACGGCGCCCGCTTACAAAGACGGGGTCGATAGCTGGAGGGCGTCCATATTGGAATTCCGCCACGCTGCACCCTCAAATGGATCTCCGTCAACGCCAGGCAGTAATCAAATAGCGACTTTGTGGATCGCCGGGTCTGTTCGGGTACGAGACATGGTTTGCTTGATGGGAACATAACTCGATTGTTATTGAAGGGATGGGCCACACTGGATGTTTGAAAGAGAGTAGTCTCAGTTTTACGCAGGGACAAATGAAAGAATTATGAGTTGGAGCAACACATTCAGCAAGGTAAGCTATTAGTAAAATGATGAATCCACTGACATAGGCTGAGAGACCAAAGAGTCAATAAAATGAAGGTCTGCGGTCGCAAAATATGCAAAGATAATTCAAGTGGCAGTGCAGCTATAGCATGAATCCATATTTCTGACATCTCATTAGACTAGTTTGTCTTTTGTTGAGCGCGTGAGGCACCAATACGCCGTTGCATGACTTTGCATACATGTTTACATTTCTCGGACAGAAGGAGAGAAAAACACCGTTTTTACCCAGAGTGAAAAGGGTTAACAGTGCCGTGCACTTCCATGGCGGAAGAAATCAAATCACAGGGTGTGTCTGCCCTTCCAAGATACAGAACATGTAAGCGTGTTAGTCTGACTGAAATCGTAGCAAATTATATTTCTTCTAATGTGGTTAGAAGGGAATGTTATTCTAGCACGTATACGGAGAAAAGAACTGAACTGAACTAATACTATCAGCATGCTCCCCTCGAGGTTTGACTTGGAAGTAGACAACAAGAAGCTATTAGATAACAAGACTGCATTAGCAATACAGATAGTGCACAAGTCGGCTGGGCATGACTTGTTTTTCACAATCAGGTTCGATTTTGAGCTCAGTGGTTGTGGGCCGCTGTTGTGATTGCACTTGCGATCAAAGTCATGCAGGCGGGCATGATAAGATTTGCTGTTATCCTTAACATTATGTAAGCCTAAATCTTTAACTCTTGTGTGATGCAAACTACCGGATGGTCATCGCTGGATGCTGCGTGCCAGGAGGCGGAGCAATGCGGCGAGGCATGTGTGATTGAGGCTAATTTGTGGCAAATCTGATTTCCTGGAAGGCTCACCCAGCAGCGGTGAGGTGGAATTAGAGTCGAGGCTCCCCGCAGCCATGTCCGGCCGCGGGGGCCGATCAAAGAGCTCGTATGTGACTATTCCACACTAAGTTTGAAGCTTTCAAAGCAGGTTCTCGTGAGGCCGTCACGAGGGCGCGTGGCAACCTGTCCACTCCAGTGAAGCACCATTCCGTCTCGTCGCTGACCCATGTGAGTCAGCAGTTGGACTGCGAGGGAAAGCAAGTACATGGAAGCAATGAGATGAGAAAGCATAGCTGTCAATCTTTATTTGGTACCAATTATCTGCCTGGGACACACTTTTGCATGAAAATATCCTGGCTCAGATTTTTTTTTAAAAATCAAGAAGGTTGTGAATAAGTTTGGTGGGTCCCTATAAGATCAAATTTGAGTTATTTTTGACCCAAATTTTCTTTTGAATGTAGAGTACGGCGAGCCAAACAATTTCCTACGTTTAAATAAAACAATCCTTTTAGGAGGGATAAACCGACCTAGCCATCTCTCACAATCAATAGCAATATCAACATGTTCGATGGGTTGGTCAATAAAAAAATAATAGGGCTCTTGCTTTTAAAAGGAAAAATAACCCTCAAGAAAATAACAGAACAGTACAGGAAAACATGTACCCTAGAATCAGACCTACAGTATTTCTTCAGGGACTGAGAAATGTGATGTATTTTAATTATTTTGTAAATTAGGGAGTAATTCTGGAAAGAAATATCAAAATATGCAACTGGACAGGCAAAAAGGAATGTCTACTGAACGTAAATATCACCCCATAAATATCTCCTTCTTGTGGCAGTTGTCATTCAAAGTCCCAGCATTGCCAGCGTTGTCACATACTGAAAATATTTTGATCACCAAAAAATGAAGTCCTAACAAGAAAGCCCACAAGCTGTGGCAGAACAGAACCAAATCCTGGGCAGACAATAAAACATGTCCCACCTTCTTATTTACAACTACTTCCTCCAGTCTACCTTTCCAAATAATGATTGTTCCCAAAATGATGAGAATGGCGTATTCAATGGGGTTTCTGTAAGTATGTTGCTTCTCCAGAGACCACCAAAAGAGGACTGTGGCCCAAAATCACATCTCTGACTGGAAGCAAGCTCATCAGAGGGGAAACATAATTAAAATGGCAAATAATTTCCGCAGCAATAAAGTGACAGTGTCACAGGGGGATGCAGTAATTGTGGGTTGAATGAGGCATTTTAAATTGTTAATAATAATAATTATTATTATTATTATTATTATTACCAGCAGTAGTGGTAGTATTTTGTCCTTGCTTGGAGGCATTCTGCAATCTTGCACAGACTTGTGGCAACAAATCATTGGACTCAGATGGCATCTGTATGGAAACAAGGCGGCAGTGAAATAGCTGCAGAGCACGAGGCAGACATACAGATGGTCCATCTCTCGGCACATCAGTGCAGCCATTCAGCTGTCAGACCAGATGAATTATGTTGATATGAAGAAAAAAAAGACCAATTAAGTATTTTGTGCCAACAGCGCTACGTGATTTACTCTGCTGCTTTAAGTGCAAGTTGAGTGAAAATCCAAAAAGTCTGGCAAACATACCAGACCTGCAATATGTTGGCTCCACAGCCTGCGGCATTCCAAGCAATGCGACCAAAATTGACAGAAATAGCATGCAATGTGACAGGTTTTGAGGCTAATTTTCTTGATTGGCCACAGACTATAAATATATTCATAGTTTTATACCGACCTTTGACAAGAAAGCTAAGCGCATAGAGTCTCTGTCACCATCTTACATGGGTGCAGTCTGTGAATGGGGTGTGATCATTGCTAACACCATCTCAAAGATAAGCATATTCTGCAATTTTTTTTCAATCAAATATTTTTTGGGATTAATATGAATTTTGTGTTAAGACATGCATTCTACATTCTCTGTTATTTTTTTGTAAAAACTTCATTTGACAAACAGTTTCCACACTTCTGGGAACACTTTTGACATCATTGGGGAGGGTGTCTGTGGGAATTTTGTTTCAATGCGAGCGAGAGAGGGCCTCCAGGCTGTATTCCAATTGTGTTCTTCCATGCCATATACACTCAAACATGCCTTTAAGGGTTTTGCTTTGTGCATTGGGAGCAGAAAACACAACCTTCTTAAAACGACTCCCAGAAAGTCGAAGGCATAACATTTTCGAAATTGTCTTGCCTGGAGTAAATAAGAAATACATTGATTGGTTAATCAACACATCTCATTGCTTTGTCCATATAATGAATGTTTGAAAGACAAAAAAAAAAAAAAACAGAGGACATAGTGGGATAACAGCTTTTCCACACACCTTGTTTTAATTGGAAGCTTATCAGTTGAGAAATCTCAGGAAATTGCAGACTACTTGCTTTATTAGCGCTGCTGGCTCGCCTCGACTTTTGATAAAGCATTTTGCTTTAATTAGGCCCGATTCCACACTCCGGCAGGGATGACCCGGTATTACGGTGAAGTGGCTGACGAGCCAATGAGCTGCTGCTCCTTCGTGCATTGCAATCATTCCTCACCGACGCTCATCTCAGGGGCCCGGGACCGAATCAAAGAAGTCTATATTAAGCAGAACCAAATTGTTCAACACAGTAATCGCCTCCATATTTTTTCATTCCTTTACCCAGTCACATTTGGAAAATGAAATGCTAGAGGGGAAAGAATTAAGCATTGCTCTGCATACCAATAAGGGGCCTTGCATATCCTTCATGGATTTTATTGTTTTCATGTATTTAAATTATATACGTTATTGCATTCTGTGACTGACTGGCAATTCGTGCAGGGTGTACCGGCCTCTCTTCAACTGGGACGGGCTCATGTGTGACCCTGGGCAAGACAAGTAGGAATAGTTGCAGGGATAGTTGTTATGTGTCCTCAATCAAAGTTTGATTGTATTTATTTATTTTATTAAGTTAAAACCTTTTTGCAATATGAGCAACTAAAAAATAATGTAGAATTTACTAGCAAGAATCTCCAAAACTACATCTCATGTTTCACCTTATCTAATTTGCTTCACTCCAACTAGGAAAAGATAAGATAGTTAGAAGACAAGGCAATTATATCCAACGTTACTCTGTCACCATGCTTGATCTCTCAGGTACCGGGGTGGGGGGGTGGCTTGCGGCGGACCGGTGGTGGGAAACGATGACTGATGAGAGCTTAGCGGCATCTTGAAAGTCTGGGCTGTTCCAAGACAGGGATTTAGTAAGTGTGCCTGCCTGCCAGCCTGTCCACAGGATAGCACCCAATCACTGTGATACCTTAATCCACCCTGGCCTTTCACACAGGGCCGGCCCCATGGCTTGATATGAAATGTAAATGGGAGGGATTGAAGGTGTCGATAGGAAAATGTCACCATCACAATCTGACATACTCATTAAATCTCGAGGAAAAAAAATACAAAGAAAAGGACAGAGGGAATGTGTGTGCCTCAATTAAGCTGCCATCGCATGGGTCCGGAATCAAGGCTATAGACAGAGTTGAATGATGTCAAAGAGTGCGGCCTGATGGGAATTATTGCATTTGTGCCGCTAAGCAAAGCGTAATGTGTCAACAAGAAACCTTAGTTGACCTTGTTCTTATGTTCTTTTGAAATCCAGATACATAAGCTCTAAATTCATCCGTGTTCATTTAAAGAAAAAAAGTAAAATAAATAGGAGCAATTGCGCAACAGTGCACACCTCTAAGATTCTACAAAAATATATACAGCATATTCATCGAAGAATTAGTTTTACTCAACAAGGAGATTCTAATATTCTAATATTTACATGAGCTTTTTACTCAGAAGTTGAGGTTACTTGGAGTCACATCACATCTTAATGGCTTCAACCAAATCCCTCAATCACTCCCAAAAATCGAATTCCAATTAATTCAATCCAAAGTTTCACCCCTACAACATGAAATATTAAGCAATGAACAAGAACTGAGGCCCGAACGCAACCTGTCAGAGTTGCGTACTATCATCATCAATAAAAATGACATTAAAATCTTACACATAGCCTGAGGAGTGTCTTTAAAATTTCTCATTTGCATATCTAACATATCGGCTTCACGGCAAAAATTCAGTGAATGCATTGAGAGCAAGTGTGACTATCCAAGTGTCATTTTCCCAGATGATGGACGAAAGTCTCACAGGCAATTGATTTTAACTGTAGGCTATTAAATACATTCTCATCTGGTTGTCTCTTTGACAGTGAATAGAGTATTTTGTTTGTATAGGAAAGAGCTATTGTTATCAGTCTTGTTCCAACTCATCTTCAGTATAAACTTCTACTGGTTGTTTTTGGTATACGCTGCCTTCATAAATAAAAAAACAAAAAAATAAATAAAATGTAACATTTGTTTTGTATTTGGGAAAACAAAACTTATAAAATGATGATGTTCTTTTTGCTAGCTTCTGTTCTAAATAGGTAATGATCAATATTTTTTTTTTTAGACTGATAACTGTACAAGTGGTGAGTTAGTCACCGATACTAAGTACTAATGCCACTCATACTTTTGATACATAAAATGCCTTCCTGATTGAGAAACAGCTTCACTGTAAGTATTGGTACCTTGAAATAAGGCCCGGTATGATGATGATGATGATGATGATAGAACTTTATTTATCCCACAGCGGGGAAATTTACTTGTTTATTGTTTGTTGGCCCAATACTGGTATCTGTTATCTGTACCCTCCTTAGTTTTAAGGATTCATTTACAACAATCACAGCTAGAACATGTTTTCTTTTTTTTTTAAATTAGTATACCATTAGTGTCACATAAAGAGTCTAAGCAATTATATATGCAACCTTTAAAGATGCTCATTTATTAAATTAATTAAAATTTAATGATCATACACACACCACAAATGTTTTAAAAAATTTAAAAATGGATCCTGTTTGATTACACGTGCGGCAATGAACACATCTTGCCATGTATGTGCAGTGTTACAAGCTATAAAGTCTGACCAAATTTGGTTTGTTGTAGCCTATTTATTAGATACTATTCTAAATTTCACCCCATCGCACCACTTTTAAGTTTTAAAATGCTAAATGCAAATGTTTAAACTTCAGCAAACATCTGACTGCTCTTGTTTTTACTATGCACGTTTGAATGGACACCGTGAGTAACATCAGGCGAATAAATCAACACTGAATTTGCCTAAGCACACTCACACACGGGTAATCATTGTTGCTTTTTGTTGTTGTGTTACTTCTGAGAGGTAAATTACAGCGTCAGTAATTCGCAAAAAACAGCTTGTCGCAGACTCCCGGTGTGTTTGTGTGTGGTTTGCTGTATGATGGCAGTTAAATGTTTATAAAGGCCACCAGGGCCACATTCACGATTCACTCATAACTTTGTGACTTTAGCAGGAATAGCACAGAGGGAATTTAATTCGTCTTTTAATTTTTAGTGGTTAACTCGTGCTGGAACATTTCAGTCATTTTAGGTCCCCTTAAATTATTTCAATTAATTCAACAAGCTCTTTTTGTACTTCAAAGGTTAGTCAATCTAGTTCAAAAATGTATCCTGTGCGTATGGTGGAACCCCAGATCAAACCGGAAGTGGCAAAATATCTTAACTCCAAGTAGAAAATTGCGATATCACTTGAATTCTTCTTTAATAATCTCAGCGCGTAAAATAAATGTACCTAAGGTATATTTTTGAAAACGATTTTTTTCATCTGCCACTCCTCTCGTTTTATGCATAATGGAACATAGCGTACCTCTAACCTCAACTATAATCTCCCAGCCATCTCGAATGCTGCATTTGCCTACCAAACTTTCCATGCGTGTGCACCAACATCTTCACAATGTTCAATATGTATGATATTTTGCAGCTATATGAGACGGAAAACTGGAAACCCATCATCGAAATTGAGGAGTCTAAATCTGCTCACATTAAATGTTTGTGATAAGAGTTTATCACCGACGCTGTTTGACTCTTCCTCAATTCTCTGGCAGGCAGAATAAGCTGCCAGAGTTGTTGATTCGCCCAACATCGTCTTGAATCCTGAGTGACGGCTTGAGGCGAGTGATTGACGTCATGATTACTACTCACATGTGCTATTTGTCAGTGCGTCGGTCACATGGTGCTGACCTCTGATAAGAAAGTAACAAACATAAAGAGGCGCAAGATGAGTGTCAAGGTGTGCAGCGATGTTAAATTCCTTATTACGTTTTAGAATTTGCTCCGGAAAGTCATTTAATGGAAACTGCCGAGCACCTCTCTTCCTAATGGAAAAATAGCACGAGGGTTGGCTACTGCGTGTCCCTACGAGAGTTAATGGAGCTGCGAGTACATTAGCGGGCGCACGGCATCAGGTCTGTATTGTCACGGATACGAATGTATGGCACATCTCTTGACAGTCTTGCAGATCATCCACTTCTAACACTCCGCTACGCAACCACAGTGAGTCGAGGATTATAATTGAATCACTCGTAGTCATTATGAGTATACGCGCTTGGATATGTATTGCCACAAGTGTCATGATGACAGTGTCAAACTTACACAAGAAGACAATCTTACAAGATGACACTTGGCTTTCAAGCAGACACTTTTGTGACCACATGTTGCACATTTATGTATCCAAAAGAGACACAATAAAGCAGACCATAACATTCGCTAAGACGTCAACACGACCCATCCGCTGTCCGCTCCCTAGTGAAATATTATGTATCTAAGTGGAAGAAAGCCATATTGAGAATCCAGTCCAACCCAGCGGCGCCTGGAAAGCGGACTTTAAACCGCTGATGATGATGATGCCGCACATTTCAGAAAACAGAAGGCGGAAAGGTGTGCGGAAAGGTTACAGCCGTCGTTAAATGTTGGAAAACAAATATAGACCAAAGCTCATAAACATACAAAGCTCAAGTATGGCATCGAGCCCAAAGACAACGATATTAAGAAGCAACTGAACATGTCAAGCTGGTTACCATTCACCAATTTGAATTTAATACATTGTTTTTCTTGGAGCGGATGAAAATGCTCCGTAGTAATGCTGTGAATTGCATCAAGATACCAATAACTCTACCAAAGTAGTGACACAAATGCTGAAAAAAGGCTGCAATTTGCATAAACTTGGTAGAAAACACACTAGTAACTAAAAATGCAAATAAGGTCAACATTAAGATATGACATCACTTTTAGCTATGGCTCGCCACCCCTTCATTTAACCCTTTCTGCTTTCGAGAGAGAGAGCAGGTCATCACCTGAAGGGTTTAAGGTTGCCAAGCAACAAACTACCAAGTGAACCTTTGTGTCAACGCAGCTGGTTGGAAATAAACTGCAAGTCTTACAGGAGTAATATCATTGCATGCTCAAATCTGCTCATGTTATGATACTACAATGTTTTTTACATAGAACAATTCACGACAAATAGTGTATATAAAGTGGTGGAGGATTTCATTGATCCCCAGGATCAGATGTGGGTAGTAATGCATTACATTTAATCTCTTACATTGTCTTAAGTTACTTTCTGGATACATTTTACTTGTTAGAGTAGTTTTAATGTAATATTTGTAGGATTACATTTTCTTTTTACTTGAGTGATATTCTAACCTAAGAATTAATACAATTGAGTAAGCAATTTAGCTAAAAGTCTTGAGCAAGTCAAATTTTCTTTTAAGGAGTCAGCCTGATGCTATTTTAGCAGATTGAATTAGATAATTGAGTTACTGACCATTATCTTCAGCAGCAGCATTGACCCGCAGTCATGGCAGGACGCCCTCTGGGAAAACAAAATGACATGAAATTAAAACACAGCGGCTTCAGCCACTGACATGCGCAACCATCATTATATCGCTGCCAGAGGTCATATTTCAAATTCTTCAACATTTCAACCACAGTAAACTGAGCTAGCCTGTTTTACTTGACCATAGGAAAGAGAAGACCTCTCTGGGCAACAGTAAATCTTTTGGATTAAAATGTATATCCAGTAAAAGCACACCATGAATTCTATTTGATTTGCACACGGTTCCATGCTTCTATCAGGAGAACTAAAGTGTCACCTAAAAGAACAAGTGAGGAGCCAGATGACTTAAGGAGGACTTTTTTTTGTTTCTCTGAGCACAAACACGCAGGAGTCTACGCCTGAGCGAGCCATCTGACAGGTACATTTGTTTGCCTTGGCCCCCTGGCTGTGACTCCCTCCTAGCTCCCTCCTTACTTTGTGCAACCATGAAACCAAATCCCTTAATGAATCTCGTACATGTTGCCACACACCTCTCCTACTATTAAGGCTATTACACGTACAAGTGGTCGCTCCTCAAAGCTGATAAAAACAGCAGGGTTGCTGCACACCTCGCTTGTTTTTTGGCCTGCTGGAGCAAAGAAAATAGACACAATAATAATAGAAGCCCCACAGGTAAAATGTGAATATACATGTAGACTACATAATATGTGAATACAAGTAATTTCGATCAGGGGTTAGCCAACACTATCACAATTAGCCATCCAAATAAATGGACGCCCATTCCAAACATGTAAGATACTACAAAGTGAATCAAGAAATAATCGGCTTTCGCTGGATTACATTTGTAAGGAAACATTTAGTAGAAAATGCTTGGGCGAAAATAGTGTAGTTACGCTTCTGGAGAGTCACGTCGTTTTATCTGCCTAGTCCTAAAAACGTGTCTAGTTTACATAAGAACCAACTGTGCAATGAGTTTCGCCAACAAAGCCAGGCTGGCTGAAGATCCAGAGGCCGTTTTTAGATTCAAGTGCACATTTACATAAGGATAATTCCACCAAGACAAAAGAAAAAGAGTGTATGTTGTGTGTATTAATGTCTTTGAATTACTTGATAAAATCCTCACATACATTTATTTAAGACACCTTTTAAATTGAGGGCTTGGTGGTGCATTGCGATTCTTTTGTTCACAAGTGAGCTGAAATGATGCTCCTGGTTTAAAAAATGCTGACTGTTAAAATGGAACAGGTGAGGCAATCATAGCAATAAGATGTTTCCCATATTGCCATAAACATTTTCTGCTACCATACTAAAAGGCCAATTTTAGCTAGCAAACACAAATAAAGGCCACCCCTGAGCTATATATTAGAGGGAAGAGCATCATACTAGATCAAAAAATGCTACGAAAAGGCAAATGTCATACATTTTATATGAATGATGTCAGGAATGACTTGAAGCATGTAATTTCAATCCCATAAATGGGTTTGGGGATATTAATATCATCTGGCAATTCAGTACTACAGTATTCCTCGACTGCACTGCAAGAAATCTTTGGTACAAATCAAATGATTAGTGACTATTGAGACAAAATTTCAAGAAAAAACTGGTTCCAAGTATATCAACATGCCGTATTTGCAACTGTCTCACCTCCACCACGATCTCATGCGGCACGGTTGTTACGAGGCTGAGACTGACCTTTTGTGACCTCCGCCCGACACGGTTCATGCGACACATATCGACTTTCAGGATGAGCGCCTCCGCTAACTGCACATTGGTGTGTCTGCTCACACAAAGGAGCCGCTCGCCTGTTATCCAAAGTCAGATCCAACTCGGACGACAATCCATTTCCCCGTCTCTCCTTTGCTACCTGGTGACAGCAGCTTTTCCGCTTCATTTCACCTGAAAGGTCCACGCCATGCGGGCTTGACCCCGCCTCAATCGGCAATCTTGCATTTAAGTTTCTTCTCAGGGAAAGGTGGAAGCAACAGCAGATATCAATGTACGCTAGTAAGCAGAGGCCAAGAAGATGCTCCATAAATGCACCAATAGAACAAGTCACTGTGACAAATTGAAAAAGTCACTTTTGTATATTTATGATACAAACCTACCAAATGAAAGACAAGAACAAATATGAGTGGACAAATGTAGTATTCGAAGCAGATATGTACCGAACTTCACTACCTTACCACATTTAAAAAAAACGGTGATGAAGGCTGCTTGACCTTGAGACAACCACGACGCTGAGCGCAGATGGCGCCAACAGTTTGACTGAGCAAATTAACGACACAAGTCAAGGTCAAGTTCGGACTGATTACGCCAACCATATGCAACCAAACATGCTGAAAATTCTCTTCACAGCTGTAGATAGGATTACGCACATAACCCCGCGCCACATTTCTCTCCCGAGCCCGAGACGCAAATGCATCTGGTGTCGTGTTTGCGGCCCAGCAGAGGGGAAGGGAACTACTCACAGAGGCCGAGCAACATCATTTGGAAACCAGGATGCTGCTGATTGGAGATGTTAGTGCAGCGAAGTGGCTAATGACATGCGAACGTTGCCTTGTTTCCCCTGCAGATGGACCCAAAACTGGATCATGATCACGTCCTAAACAGCATGCCCTATAAGGCAAGCATCTTGGTTTAGATGGCTGAGCTCACAATAATCTCAAGCAGTGATTGTCAAAGCTCCATTAGAGTAGTAGAGGACTATCAGTTTTTTTAATATTGAATCCATCCATCCGTCCGTCCGTCCATCCATCCATCCATCCATCCATCCATCCATCCATCCATCCATCCATCCATCCATCCATCCATCCATCCATCCATCCATCCATCCATCCATCCATCCATCCATCCACCAGGTTTTCAGGCACACTGAAACTACTACTAAAAACTAAAGCGAAGAATCTTCTAACTAAATGAACAAACTTGCGCTAAAAACTAATTAAAATGAACAGAAATTGAAAATGCAAAAATCAAAATGAAATCAAAACTGTAATATAACCCTGGCTCAGAGTAAGAGATTTTGTCACCTCAAATTAATTCTCAATGCCAAAGCATTTCTGAGAGAATACGTAAAGCCAGTGTGAGTCATGATGGGGTCTAAAAGGAAATTACTTGATCGTTGCGACTCATCAAGTTTTCTAATGGTAGAAATTGGCAGGCCGCTTGCAAAGACAAAGCTGCCTGACGCTCGTCTGAATGGAGACTGATTACCTTCATGTCGACCAGAGGATAGAGCTTCGACATTCCCGGCAAAATTAACTCAACTTAGCTTCATGCATCTCTTTGTCGGGCCGTTAACGCCTCAAGAAAACTGTAGAAAACAAGAAACGCAAAAAAACTAACACAGCCACCCCCGATGTGTTTTTCTGTCACAAAGTTTGATTCAGCGGTGATGACAGCATATCTTTATGCCGCAATGAAGCGAGAAAGAGAATGACAAAGTATACGCCTTAGCCAAACACCTCTAGCACAGACACATAAGATGAGGATACCAAGAAGCCATATTTTACCAGAAGGTCCTGATGTGTTTTGCGTGTGTGAGCAGGACAGCAATAGCTGAGTGACAACATAAATAGCATGTTATAACAAGGCAGTTAAATGCCAATAAATTCAACAAAAAGGAGAAAGGTCACACACTAAAATGACAACAATGAAGAACATTTTCCTTTTTAATATGCGGCCCTTTATTACAAAAAGACAAGCTGTCCTTCTGTTCTCTGTCCACCAATAAGCACTGCACTTTGTTCAGCTCCGCCCCTTGGGTTAGGGTAATCCGGCACTTGGTAACTTCAGTTGGTGTAAATGAGTTGTTTTGGTGCACTACACAATGTTCAAACAATAGCTTTGTTTTACCAAGAGTAATTAAGAAAACATGTTTGAAAAATGTGACTTGTGATAAATGCTAGCAATGTCAAGATAGTTCACAACAGATGCTATCTCAGGTCTCGAGCCATGCTCCTCATGCATTCAAGAAAGCCAACTCAAGCCCACACAGAAGTACTTTGGCAAGAGGCAAGGGAAAAACTGCCTCCAAGCAAGAAACCACACATCACGTGGCATCGAAAAAGTTATTTTCTTCTTAAACTGCACCACCTGATTAGAAATGTTGGAACTTGCTGTTATCACTGCAATTATTGACATGCAGGACTGGAGGATGCATCTTCAGCACATGCCCGAGCCTATGTATACATTAACTGTCTGCTTCCTCTGTGATTTCATTTTTTTTCCCATCGCCGGAGCAGCCGGACAAGCGCCACAGACGATAATGACGCCTATTTTGGCCCGCAGCTTGTGATGGCTATTTTCTATAAAAGTTGCTCCGTACCGGGTACCATTCAACAAAATGGCCCATCATTATAATGCAATTTATAACCCTTGCCCGAAAATGTCTGTGTGGAAAAAAAATTGTCATGTTGTATTTTTGAACCAAAACAGGCCCTGAAGGCAGCGTGCCCAATGATGAAGCAGCTGCGGTGGGCAAAGAAATGAGAAGAATGAGCCAGAAAAGACCAGCGATGACGGTGGAGGAAAATGACCTTGTAATTGAGGTGCATGGACATGACAGATAAATTAGCCTTTGTCAAGGCATTCACTTCCAATTGTGTGTTATTTGTGGGCAGACTCCTACTTTTGTTTGCGTTTGTTGGAAATGTGAGGTTTTGAACAACTCTTTTTTTTCTTCCATGAGCTTAGTTATTCGTTTTACCAAATTTCTATTTATTTATTTTATGTATTGTTATCGTGAAAGTAAAAGTATACGGTTGACCTCCAGGTTGTTAGAAATTTATAATGTTGCAAGAAAACTTTTGTGAGAGCTTCGGTCCTCTTATTTGGTCACACAGGGTTGGGAACTGCTTTTTTCTCTAATATAAGCTTGAGAGTCAGAACGTCAAGCCTTCAAACCCTGCTGCATCGTTTTTCTACTTTAAAATTTTGTATATTGGCCACTCCCGTCTCCTGTCTGCTTCTGGGTCTGAATCTGGCACCAAATGTAACAGTACGTTGTGACCAGTCATGGATCCAGCAGACTCGGACAATCTGACAATCCACTAAGCCGTGAGGCCACATGGACATTCATCAGACACAAGCACCTCCGGAGGGACTTTATGGACTCCATTTAGAACCTTTCCACCACCGTCAACTTAATGGCTGTAAAGTTGATGCCCATCGCTGCACCACAGACTTCATCACAACCTCCAACCGAGCTCCACTCAATCAGGGAGATATCAACTCATTGACTACTGCTGTTGTTTTGCACCAGGAACCCAACAGTCCGTTACCTGAACATTATTGTGGGGAGGAAGAAGCTTGTGGCCGATTTCTGATGAAATGTTACCACCTATTCCTTGTGGAGGTCAAAGGAACATTGGAAATATTTGTTTCATTTTCTGAGGAAATGCAAAGAGATCAGCCCTTCAGGAATAAGTCTTCAAGGCAAACGGCTCATGTCATTATGTCAGGGCTCTCAGTAAGTTGCAGACTATTTCGTCAAGTTCAGGATTTTCACCTCTGAAATTGAGTGGAACGAGACTGGACAAAAAAACAGCTTTCATTTGCAAACTGTTCAAGATCAGCTGTCTACTCGAGATGAACTTGAGTCTTTTGATGAGTTAATCTCCTTAGTGATTCAGATTGACAATCGCATCAGAGAACCTGACCGCCCTTCTTCCCCTCGCTTCCGCCCCCGTGCAACTTGACAGAACCCACCGCACTGTGGCAGAATATGCCTGACGATCTGCGCAGGGTCTTTGCTTGTATTGTGGAAGGTCCGAGTACTTCATCAATCAGCATTCACGCCTACACAACATTCCCTTAGCAACCACATAACGTGGCTTCAGATGTGCATTTTTGTAAAAAGCTCTTCACTGCTCCATTTCTCCAAAGTCACATGCAGCAGCGCCACCCTGATGAGAATGATCTGCAGTTACAATCAAACAGTGAGGAGAAATGTGAAGCAGCAGTCTGAAGAAGCAATTTCTTCTACACTGGATAAGGTGTAATAGGTGTTTGGAGAGCAACACTGTCAATTTGCCCATATAGATGGATTTTGGGCTATATCATTACACATGTCCTGTTAGACGTTTTGGACCATAAAAATGATTACCATATTTTCCGGACTATAAGTCGCACCTAAAAACCTAAAATTTCCTCAAAAGCCGACAGTGCGCCTTATAGTCCGGTGCGCCTTATATATGGACCAAATTCCTAAATTTAAACTGGCCTGAAGCATTGTGTCATGAAATCAATCATAAGTGGCCCGCTAAAGACTATGAATCATGAATCAAAAAGACTATGGATCATTATTATGTGATTATAAAGTGATTTGTTGCGTCTGAAGTTGAAATAAAAAGGATAAAATGGAGAATGATTTGGATTAAAAATCTGACATGATGCATTAACGGTGCCCCTTGTAGTCTGGTGCGCCTTATAGTCCGGAAAATACGGTAACAATTGAAAATATCTTGGTGAGTTACGTGGAAAATGTGAATACCACTCAACAGGAGTTGCAAGTGAATGCCTGTAACACAACATAACACCAGGCTAACATACGTGTCACATGTGTTGTAATATAAGCAATCACGTCATGTCATCTGACACTGGCCAGCAGTCTTGAGGTGCGAGTGTTCCTAAACAGAAGGAGGTGTAATTACGAGAGGACGCAGGCAGGTAGCGGCAAGACAGGCAATCATTCCTTCTGATTGAAACACAACTTTAAGGTCTGAAAGGCCACCGGCGCCCGAGCTGTCGGTGGGGGCAATCCGACGCCTCAATAAACCTGTGAAATTAGAAAGTTCTCGTCGGAGACTTGATGCTTTGAGCCGACATGATGGGATCTGCTTTCATATCAGTAAGTGTTTGGACAAACTTTAAATCTGTACACCGGATTTAAGTAATTAAATGCTGTTTTCAACGCAGTAATCAAATGCATTTCCTGTGCACGCTTTATGTAAATGAGATTTACTCAGCACAAACAAACATTTGTAATTTCTTTTTGGAATACCCCACTCTAATGCAAAGCTTTGTGACTAATTAATCATGGCTCATCTATGTCTCGGGAGAAAAAGGAGCCTCGGGCAATAAGAAATTGACAATGAGGGCGCTAATCCCTTTATTTACCAATTGTGAATCTAATCCAGATCCTCCAAACACAGTAATGCTGAAAGTATCAAAACACAACTATTCAATAAGAGGGGTGAGGTTAAATGGGATCTAGTACAAATGGTGGTGAATGGGTCAAAATGGACAAGATGGACAATTTGGAGTGATTAATCAGGATCAAACTTTGCACCTACAAACTGTGAGGCGGACATGATAACCAACGCAACACTGTGCCGCCCTCATCTAAATCTTAACAGAAATGATTGGACTGTTCCAGAATCCTAACTAAACCAACAACCATGCAAATAATACCCGCAATCAAAATTGTGTAATTGTGTGCTTCATTGTCCTTATTGCTTGGAATCAAAAGAGAGCACAAGCATTGCATGATGAAAGATGTAAATGAATTTCAAAAACATAGTGTTATTTAGTAGCACACGACAACCGGGTTGAGAAAGAGTGCTTCAGACATTAACCTCCCCTGGCGACATGTTGTCTTGCCCATTAACCCCCTGCTGGGAGAGTGGATGCTGAGAGACACATGAAGCTGTGATCGTTTAAAATTGGCCATCGCCAAGACGAAGCTGTTCATTACATCGACGTACTGTGAATTTAAATTGCTTTATCACATGCCGCTGAATGCATGCAGTGATTCATTAGATGGAAATAAAATTGTTGCGGGATTGTCAAGAATAATGCGCCGCATGCTTTTCTGAGGGTGACAACATTAAAAGGCTTCCCACTACTATAGTCATCTCTAGATTTTTTTTTTTTTTGGTAGCTTTACTCACGTGACATTTTCCATCAGGATTGCCATTGAATTCCATTTCTAGGACAGCTCAGTCTGAGTTATTCACCAAAGTGACAGGCTCCCTTTGCTGATTAAGGAATAGCAGGTGCAGGAAGTGCATCTTAAATATTTAGTGAGGACTGTAAAATGCCATTATTCACAGCTTAAGTTGTGTGGGCATACTATCAAAGAGCGACAGCTTGAGGAGAAAGAACACGTTGATTTCTCAACCGCCACCTTCCCAATTTTCATACGCACCCCCATCACAGGAGAATGTATGTGCTTTGAGCAGTGGAGTCTCATGGTACGAATGACGAAGACACGAGGCTATGTAAAGATTGTGGTCATTATTTGCCTTAGATGTCCTGCATCTTCCCATAGTCCAAAATTCAATTAAATATAATGAAGAATTCTCCTGCCAGCCCACAGACACACACTGTGCATCCAGCTGTCATACCTGACAGTCAAAGCATTCTATCCAACATCTTTTGAATTTCACACTGACACAAACCACAATTAAAGTTTTGGTAGGCGGACAGTTGAAACAAACTGCGCCCACCAGGCAAACTGTCTCTTCATCGTGTGCATTGCATGACGGGAAAGACTGTGTATGATTGCACTTGTGGGTGGTACAAACAAACACAGAGCCTCTTCTCATTCTGATGACTAAATGATCCAGATTAACGCGAGCTACCAAACTTGTTTGTGCTCATTTCATACTTAGAGGTTAGTACGCGTGTACTCCATTTTGACACCACTCAGCTCGTTTTCATAATGTCCTAGGCACATTGCACACATTAAACTCGGCAGAGTGGCTATCAACAAATGTTACTCTGTGCAAAATAGAGAATGAGGACACTGACAAAGGGCAGCCGTGACCCAAGTACCTTAATGGTTCGCCTACTGAATGGCCATCCAAAATGGCAATACAGGAGGCAGTTAAGTGACTCGTCTCTCAACGCATGCCTAGGGGGGGCACAATAAGATGCAACAAAAGACACTGTAGAAAAAGTCCTGTTTCTGAAACATGGATGTTAGTTTTGCTCAGACTTCTAGCCCCGGGGCTTCCATTTTCCTCAATTAGGTGAAGTGACCTGAACAAGATGGGTGCAAACATGCTGAAAGAACACAGTGAAGAGGAATGCTGCTCTTTTTACTTTTTGACTACTGCAGGAACATCAGTCAGTGGGGAATCTCTGATCGACAGGAAGACTTTGTTAAGTGCGTGAAAGTGTATGAAAAGTCCGGATGTTACTTTTTACATTGCGTATCGTGTTTGGGGTCATAGAGGGCGACCGGGAAGACAAGTGTATTTATAGCTTTAACTGATCACGTGTCAATCATAGGACTGATATATTGAGCCTACAATACGGTCTTCTGTGCTACCTTCCTAACTTGATGTGACCCCCACATTTAATGAGGCTGTGTTGTACATGACAAGCAGATGCAGGATGAAGAGGTGCACGCTTCCCACATGATCAGGCCTGTAATGTTTGTGCTACTCATGTGTGCCGGGGTACACGGATGCTAATTACTGTTGTATCCCCGTGGCCGAGTGTGACAGATGCAGCTGCGAGGGCGTCGGCCGGCATTTCGAATTGGCGTGAGGATCACGCCCGTAGGATGAAGCCACCCCGGCAAATGGGTGGGAGGGGCGTAAGAGCGCTGGCATGGTCTCTATAATAGCCTGTGAACTCCTCAACAAGACTCTGATTAACGACTCTCGTCAGGCGCCGTCCGTTGCCACTCGCATCAATTAAGACACAAGTCTTTCCGCATGGATTCTCGCTCGGCAAAGCAAACAGTCAGACAGTGGCGTCCATCCTCTCTCTCTTTCTAACCCAGCAGGCGCAGAGCCTCTTTGCACAATCACTGTCCCGCTGGCCCCGCGGGACTCATGCTGTCATCCCACCGGTCTGAACCGGCTCCCTTTTAGCCTCCTGCCGATGAGACCGGTGCAGCAAAGTGGGGCAATCAAAGCAGAGTATCAAACAAAAATCCTATGTGACAGACAAACTTCCACTGGGATCTTTTCCCACCCACTGTGTGTCCGCTGCGGGGTGACACAGGGTGCTAATTGGATCAACTAAGTGGCTTTTGCCACGCATCGAGTAGAAAGCAAATTACTGGCTTGATTTGATTGGATGCTTTCAACCTTGGTCCTCAGACAGATCCTTGAAAGTTAATTGTGTCTGACCCGTCGCTGGCCATGTAGCGAAACTCCTCCAGACCCTGATTGGGAGCATTGTCCTCCCTCTGAAGTGGACAGTAAGACATGAGAGTCCGTTATTGTCTGTATGAACTGAAAAAGAAGAGCCCTTGCAGTGTCTACAGATGCTACCCTCTTCTGTGCCGGATGCATTGCTGTGGAACTGGCAAAGTCGAAGATAATTTGTTCCGAGAGGCTGGCTGGCCTCCAACGTTATTCAGATAAATTTATAATGTCTAAAATGCTGGGATATCAGGAACCTTTGCAGAGAAATACTCTTGTTGTACAGGGATTGCTGAAACTTTAAAGACAGCATTCTCGCAATACCAAACATAGATGGGTGTGAAATTTCGTTCCATTTTCATCAGCAATTGGAAGGGAGATGAGGTCCAAGTCCAGACTGGTTGGAAGTCAATTGCAGGACAGATATAAAACTTCAATGTGCATGCAACGTCAGGGGCTCCACTGTTTCAGAAGCAGTACAGCAAAAAGATCAGCTCTTAATGCACCAAGATCATTTCCGTGTGTCTGAGCACATGGAGAACACGTTAGCGCGCCGGCAGTCTTTGTATCTCTTCACCCGCAGACTTGGCGGCCATCGTTTCGCATTAGCATGCCGGTCAATCAAGTGGCCGGGGCTCGTCTCTCGTCAAGGTACAGTGTGTGATTGCCAGTGATGGGATGCGGGCAAATTTCCACCTCCCTCTGGAGAGATTGTCCCAGTGTGAGGAGGGAGGACTAACCTGTCACGTGTAGCGTGACACAAGTGGGTGACGGCTACATACACGAGAGGACATTGACAAACAGTTGCTATCAGATGTTGGTGCTGATGATTTATAAACAAGAAAAACACGAAACTCGTGAAACATTACCGATTAAGTCGGTACAAACTTGGAAGAGAGAAGTCATCGCATAAAACAATTGCAACCGCTGCCGTGCAGGAAATTTAGATGTCAGACAGCAGTTCAGCAAGTATCAAAGAATTAGCTGGCTTGTTGAGTCATTTTGCTTTTTCATTAACTTCACGTGAACACCATGCAACTTTGGTCAGTTTGTTCAGAATGTCAACGGCGAGGAATGGACACAGGAAGTGAGCAGGCTCATCAGCATGCACGTCTCAGTTGTAACCATAACCCTGGAACAGTGATTTGTGATTCCATTATCTAGAAATTGTTTAGGAGTTCAAAAACGAAGACATTAAACAAAACTGACATCGATCAGTGTCTTGGAATAAATGTGTATTCAACCGTCCACTGAGACACTCCACTGCACGAACGTGATTCTGTGCCGCCTGGGTACAACAAGTAATGTGGGAAGGCTCAATCGTCACGTTAAGTGGTGCAATATTGAGGTGTTTCTACCAAGGCCTTGCTAGAGAACGCGGAAAGCAATAACCTTCAATTTTGAAACCCAAGTCTCAAAGTATTCTCTCGGAATCCCTTGTGTTTTCAACTTTGATGACAGTTGAGAAAATGCACTTGCTGCTCTGTATCATTCCTGAGTTTAATCATCACCTCCCGTCAGTGAAGCCACTCACACTGCCATCCTTTTCCCAGCTGGCTCTTGGGAAACTTTGTCAAATCTTTTGACCTGTAACACAATGAAATGTGAGGCAGGTATTGCAGCACTCAGCAGCAGTAGCAAGGAAATTAGCAGCAAGGCAAAACAGGGGGCACGGAGCTGCAGAAAGTCAAGAAGGGGGAGGGAATGTTTTCTATGTCACTGACGTGCCACATTGTCCCCAGAAAATGTCAGTGTGCCCTTGGGACTCGGCGCTCTGGGGCGAGACTCATCTGTCTGAGCGCATTTACCAAGATGCTTTGTGGCCACGTCCCGAAAACCCTGGAAGCTTCTCTGCTCCACTCTGCCCACCAACTGCCACTGCACACCACTGCAAATCACTATGGCCGTCATACAATCTAAAGGCCACCGAGAGATTTGTTATTTTAGCAACTCTACAAGAATCGTATATTACTAAAATGACGTTCAGTAAAGCGAGGACCTCCGTCAAAAGTGAAAAACGAATGAGGAGCATTTCATTTGTATATGGTTGTCTATATGTACCTATGTATCTATCAGACTAATTTCTGGTTCATGGAGGGTGATGAACAGTAGAAATTCTTGTATTATTTTTGTGCAGATCCTTACCATAATGTAAGGTCTTTTTCTTGACCTGACAACTTTCTATAAAGTTGCTGCTAACTCTGTGTTCTATTGTATTCTATTGCTGTATAATGCCAAAGTGTATCTGTACTGTATCATTGAGAAAACACAAAGAAACGACTGCTGTCATTGACCATTGTAATTTATAATGATGTACACTTACTAAATGTTTTTGTCATGTTATGCTTGCCATCATAATTCTCTGTTGATTCCATTGATGTTGTTCGCTAATACGTCTTTATCTGTATAAAGAATCTTATTCATGGGTTTGTGTCGATAAATTAATTCACACCTTTTCTTACAGAGAATAAACCCATGGTAAGTATACCCATTTAAGCCACCAGGTTAAGTCAAGCGGGTTATTTAAAAGAGAATTTGAAAACGACAAAACTCAGACCAGAACCAGTTTTATGCAATGGCACGAAGTTGACTTTTATACATGTCAGGGCAAAAATAGCTACCTGCTCCTATTCCCAGAAGGATGAATCCCCTGAAGCAGTGATGTCACCATGCACACGGCACGCCATTGTCAGAATATCCGAAACATGTCGACTACCGGAATGGCTTGTGTTCATAAATTAGTACATGAATACAAAAATGCGAGTAATCCTCTAATCTAACGCATTTCTGTCATGCCGAGAGGCGAGAGGCGCTAGCTGGTGAGGATTAAAGCAGCTCATTAGAGAGAGGCATCCATGATTGAAAAAAGGCCGAGAGCTCTTTTCCGCGTACCAAAAAGAGAAGACAAAGGAGCTCAAGGAAATGAACGCTTTTTATCAGGCCTGGGCAGAAGCCTCCCTCTGTCGACTATAAGCCCCAGACACGACATCGGTTGCATCGACTCGGCTCAGCGACGAGATTAAATGGCTTATTGACTGCGACGGGGCCAAGGCATAAAAAAAAAAAAGTCCAGATGTCACAAGTCACCTTCAGATGTCAGTCGTCTGACAGAATCTTTGAGAATGTAACTTTCAAAATAACAGTTCGAACCAAGAAGACTGCACGATTAGCTGGCCGCATTGTCTCTGAAGAACCATTCAGTGAAAGAGTACGACTTTGGAGGAATAGCTTTATTGAAGAATGAAATGCCACATTTTCCCTTCAGTAGCACTCTGAAAGATTGATAAAGGCCACTTAACAACTATGTCACCTCTGAGGGCAGTCAGGCCGAGCTTGGAGATGTGATGTGGAAGTAGTGACGGGATCCCGTCCCTTTCTAAATATTACTCTGCTCCACAACAGGGTGGAGCATAAAAGAAGGACCATAATATCTTGCAATAGTTGGCAATAGTTAATATTTCATAGGTTTCCATTTCAAAATATTTGAATAGGAATAATCTCATCCAGTGGGAGGAAGTGGAATACATACCTATCAATTTTTAACATCTGGAATTTTAACATTTGAAAGGTTGTACACAAACAGGGGGGGGAAATACCCATGGATTTATGGTTGGAAATATCAACCTAAATTTACCATTAGTGATAGTTAATCCCAATTAATTATCTGAGCAGATGAAAAGAAAAATCACTGTCGCACATTCAAATAATAATCACTCAGGATAATCATTAATGGATGTTAGATACTCGGGTATCTGCCAACATTGATCATGAAAAAGGAAAATTGCTCTAATTAAGCCTTTCTTGCTTGCAGAACTGAGGTTGCATTATCAATGACATTAGGAACAGTGAATTTAGAGTATTAATCCAAAACATTTGTACAAATTGTACAACCTTGGTGGTATTTGACTGACTTATTTGGTCATGGTTGCAGAAAGGGGTGATCAAATACTATATGAATAATTTATAATGGACTAAGTAGCATCTGTGAGGGCAAGGTAAAATATTCCGGTGCATTTTATCTGGCTCTTGCAGTATGTGAAAGTGTCGTCTGCAGCTTGTCAATATGCTCTGGACATACAGTCTGTGACATTCGATTAAATAGGTTATTGATTGGCAGGTGGGCTGACAATATGCTCACCACAATGCAGACTCACTAGCTCGCTGACCTGACCTGCCGTGGATCAGTGCTTCATAAATCAAGAGCACAATACATGCAGACTCGAGAATTGTTCTTCCTCCCCTGCAACCTTTATTCGAATTTAATTGGAGTCAAAGCTAATGCACCGTTCGCAAATACGGAAGCAATAAGAGCCGGCTTGCAATGTGTATGTTTGCGGAAGACAAGGTAGCTTGCCATTATTGAAAATTTACTTTTCAATGTTTGTATGTATACAAATAGTTGTGTCTCTGGAGTGCCTGTGAGAATTATCAACCAAGCAAATCTATTATCTGCTCACTTCTAAAAATGCTTGTGTTTGGCACTTTCACCCCACAATGACCTTGCACTAGGGCTAATTAAGATCATAAGCACCCAAATAAAGAATTTCTTAAAAAACAAACAAACTTGGAAGCGGTGCCTAAGGCGCCATTATTTCACACACCAGTCAGCACAGATCACCATCAGTGAAAAGTGTTATGAGTATTAGCTTCTGATGATAATGTTATAATAAGGTTCAGCGAAGTCCGCTTATTGTGATGATATTTCCCAGAAGTGTATAACTTATTCACCACCATAAGGTCGATGATCAGTGACTTAGGGGAGCATATCTGCGCCGTATTTAGCTGCATTAGCTAGCTAGCCAGCCACGCGCTGGAGATGCCAGCCCCGTAGTCACATGTGTTTGAAGCCGTTTTGACACTGAAGCCGACACGATGTGCATAATCAACAAACACTGTCGTGATTGGTCGGTAGAATTCAAACTCGTAACGTCTACTGAAAATACGCTACATAACCCACATCCATACAAAAATGTGTAAGTGGTAGTGGCTACCATTGGTAGCCAACACTGCCACACCGGCCACTAATAGGTTCGACTCTACAATGTTGAGGAACAATAGATCTGATTATAACTACGGAACTGTAACTGTGACCAGTTCAGTGCACTGTCATGGAGACAAAATAGTCTGAAAAGAAGCACAGCGGCTCTTCCAAGAAATCTTGGCTGTGTTTGATAGATGCAGTACCAAATTCAAGAGCAGCCTCACCAGCCAGACATCATTTGCCTAATGTTGTGTGGCCATTGCTGCTTAAATGACTGAATATCACATCACAGCTTCTTTCTAATGGAGCACAGAAAAAGAAGGAAGCATCCAGTGTCTGTGGACCGCAATGGCCGCATTCCCATATTCATCTGTGGACGTCTCTACGGGCAGCATAGCGGTTTTGCTCGTCCGCGTCAAACGCGGTCTTAGAATATTTTGTGTTGCTCCAAGCTTGACGTAGAGCATTTCGTGCTCCTAACTCTTTGCTTCTTCCTCAAAATATGGAGGAGAGCCCTTGCCCTGCACCTCCTCTTCACCACCACTCCATTTTTTTGTATTTACTTTTAATTTGTATCGATCGTCCCGCCTGCACCCGCAATTCTGCTGATGTCAGAAAGGTGAAGGAGCATTACAATATACAATAGCAGGTCTGCTCTCTTATCATGGAGGAAATGAAAAGCAAATGGCACCTTTGTCTGGGACGTGAGCTTGTCCAGGCGGAAGGGCTTTGAGGCGCAGGGGTGAAATTGAAAAGGTTGTGAGTTCACATCCCCGGACAATGACAACCTCTCTGCTGCTTCCTCTTCAGCAGCTCGCAGGAGATTAGAGGAGCATGACAGATAAGAAGCAGCATTGGCTAAATGTTTTTTTTCTTCCTTAACTGAGGTGGACAGATCGAAAAAGCTGAGGCGGGCTAGTTAGCCAGAGGATGACAAACGGACAATGACAGAAAGGCAGAGAGGACATGGAGTGAATCATTCATGGCTGACCTTGGATTGCATTTGTTGTGCCTGGGAAGATCAATAGTAACAAACAAAACATCAAAGTGCACAGTTCAACAAATAAATGATCAAATTCACGCTTAGTTTGGTTACAGTAACTCTGCCATTTTGTGTTTCATATGAGCTGAGTCCACTATGCAAAAGCATGCAGTCAGCCCCGTAGCACTTAAGCTTTAGGGAAACGATGGACCGCAGTGACGCAAAGGCTACCAGGCGCACTTCCACTCTGTCAACATCCTTCTGCTCCCCGGAGATACACAAGCCATCCTCCGAACTCATTCTGCGCACCACTCGGCCACCAAATTGAAAATGTAATGAGCCACAATTATCATTCCATCAGCAGTGCAATACAAACAAAAGTCCTTCAGATCACGGGACTCAGTGCACTACAGGACACTTGCATGAAAACTGCATCATTTTCTAATGATAATAATTCTTTGTAGGGATTCTTAATTAGTTGATTCATTTTAATACATAAAGATGCGGAAAATAAAGATTGAAAGGATGGAAAAGATCAGCTTAGATGTCTACCGTCAGAGCATTTTACATGTTCAAAGGGAGTCGGAAGAAGTCAAAAACTTCAAGTTTTGCCCCTTGTTTGCTTTGAATCATTCCTTGTATCATGTTAAGTAGGTCATTCGTAGACAGTAATGTCTGCCAAGATTTTTCTTTTGGCATTTTTAACATCAGTTACAACACCAAGAAATTAAGCTTCATTTACTCGTCTATTTCAAATCGAATTGACAATGATTTCGCCTTGGTGTTTAATTAATCGGGTGCTAAAGTTTAAGATAACCTTCAATTTGTTTTATTTCAAAGTTAGCTTGTAAGTGTCACACTCGTTTTTAATACATTTTTGAAACATTTATTTTATAAATACTGGAATAAGTTTTAGGGTTGTCTGTAACCAAACATTCAGTAAAGACACAATTCTTTCAAATAATTTTGACTGTTAAAAAATACAGAAAGATGACTTTTAACTTTGGAACAATGGCTGCATAAAGGTATTAAATATAAATCTTAACAAAGTCAAGCATTGGATGCAAGGCCACAGTTGGAGCTCAATTTGATGCGTCTTTGGAGCTCTTGTGTTCAGAATATTATAAACCGTGACAGGGGAAGGAAAGATGGTTTGTGGTTTTTGTAACAAGATTTTAAGACATATACAGTATGTAAAATTATGTTTTCCAAATTTGCTTACCATGCAGATACAAATGTCACACTTCCACCACCGCACTTTTGTGCCACCCCATTACTGAATTTCCTGTCACAAACAGCTGGATCTCATTACTCTTCGACTCCTACCGAGCAACTATCTGGATCGAAAGAAAAAAAAAAAATACCCGAGCACTTTCTATCTTGCAGACAGCCAATCAATTACAGACAGGGGAGGGAAGAAGTAGACCGAGTGCGGGCTATTAAAAATGCATTTTATTTGCTTTTTAAAGGAATTATTCAAGATGAGCCCGTGGCGAGTCTGTCCATCGGTCTGCATCCTCCGGTGGCCTTGCACCCACCTGATGTTTGAATTAGCCGCTTTTAAATGACAGAGATGCCCAGAGGGCCCCCGCACTCCCAAGCTTTCAAAGGGCCCGGCGACCTGCGAGCTGTCGGCTGTCAGGAAAAGGAGACAGGAACGTGCGGCGCCGAGATAACCTGCACGGGACAGAGCCCGGAGTCACGTGCTTCTTTGACGGGCTTATTATCGGCAAAACGCGGAGGCAAAAGCCCCTATCGGTCGAGGGATCTGGAGAAAAGAAACCTTCTCTTATCACCAGGACACCAGGGATTAAAGCCTGGCTTGCTCTGATAAATTAATTATTCTCTCTTATCTGCCATGTTTAAAGACTGTTAGACGAACCCACCTCAAGCGGTGGTGCTGGACAAACTGCAATTCACCTGAAGACAAAGCGTCATGTGGCTTCGATGTACGCTTGAATCTCTTTATTTTTCTCAGCCTACAGAAGACAAAGTAGTTCCATGAAGGTTTCATCAATCAATAATGTGTGTTTCTGGATAGTGTGACTCTTACAACCACTGAAGTTCAAAGCTAAAACTTAAATTGAAAAGCTCATGCCAAGGTTATCCCAATGTTAGAAAGGAAAAACAGTTTGCTGAAAGGAAATAAAGCAGATATGTTGGATACTGAATACTTGAATAATAATAAAAGAGAAAATTGAAATGTCAAATCATAGACAGAAGTTCCTGTATGAATTGCCAGTTCAGGAAACACCTAAGAAACAAAACTCCAGGGATGGCACTGGATTTCAACCTCACTTAAGGATCTGTCTTAGACACCTCACAAACACAAAACTAATATACAGTAAAGAAGAAGAGGTGGTCAGAGTTTATCAGCAACATTCCCCGCCCTCGTTGACCTTATTTCAGGGTTAAGGCTGAAGGCCAATCTTCAAATAACTCAACAGTTAAGAGCCATAAGGGAAAATTTTCTTAGTTAAAGGAGAACAGTAGCTGGAAAAGACAATTAAAATCTTCAAAAGTCCAAGACAGATAAAAGAGTTTAAACGTCAAATAAATGAAAGAAGGATCAGGATAATTATTGGTGATACGGTGACCAGATCAGTTGAACAATTAAAAGGAAAACGAACAGTTATGCCACGTGATTCTTTGATAAGCTCATCACAAAAGCAGCGACTTTGACTGTCAGAGCTCAGACGAGAATTTAGAAAACCGCGCTGACGCAGAAAATGTTTCAAAGCATCAATATTTTCAGAAGTCTTTCTGGAGTTCCCTAAAAAGGCTGGAACTGCCAAACGGCAGTCTTGATAAAAAGCTAGAGGGAAAGCTTGAAAGCGTGAAAGAAAAGTCAGATTCTTGTGGATTGTAAAGGCTAACTTGTAACGAAACGTACAAAGGAAGCAATCAAAACTGTGTCGACCTTGGACTCATGAAAAGAAGAACTTGAAAGCAAGAAATGTGACCTGGATTTGAAAAGGGCTGAATTTGCCAGAGAACAAAAACATACATTAAAGACGCAGCTAGAAGTGAAAAAAGTTAAACTTTTTGGGCAAATAACTGGAATCCAAGTCTATTTAGTTAAACGCGAAGCTGATTAAAGGAATCAAAGAATATTCAATAACAGTTTGATGTACAGCACTTTGTATCTAGCAATGGCTGTGATAAACTGCTATAGAAATAAAGTTACGTTGAATTGGGTTGAACCAAATCGAAGAAATTGAATCGTTAAAATAACGACAAACTACCCCATGATCATTTACTGACAATTGCTGAATCTCATCTCAAGTCTGAAACGCTACTGGTCAACACTTAAAGCGCTGGCTCTATGTTTAAAAAAAAAAAAAAAAAGAGCTCATCAATAGAAGAACGAGCTCGTCCTTAATGCAGAGCCACGTTCTGCCCCTGTCATAATCGGACCTCTTGTGCCCTTGAGGAAGGTGCGTGATTTCTGTCTGTCAGCAGCACTCACACTCAGCTTGACTGGGGCAAAGTTTTCTGGCGATTGACAGGAAGGGACGATCAGGAGGTTTGCACGGTGCAATAATAACGAAAAGCTGAGCGCCAGGAATACGAATCAGTCTTTTATCTTTTATTCATTCTAACAGCGTGTGATGTCAGTGTGGAGCATTATGAAAAGGCAACATCAATCTGGTGAAGGTAATGAGGGTGGGATCCTTTTGGGGGACGAGGGAGCTCGAGAAGAGGGGCCAAAGGTATGTGAACTCCCTACCCGATATACTGAACTAATATTTGGCAATACATTTGAGGTGGCCGATGTATTATAATTTATTTTAATTTTTTAAACTACAGTGCTATTTTCTTGCCTCAAGCGATAGTACAGTGGTCATTTCTTTCCTTTATCGCAGTGTACAGAACGTTTGTTGTAATGAACTTGAGAACACTGAAATTTCATTGACTTTGAGCAACTTTAGCAACAATCTTAAAAGGCATGACCATATTTATTCAATATGTGACTGAATAACTTAGTGATTGATAACTGATGATTGCTTCTCAAAGGCCGTTTCAAACCAACACAGCATATCCTTGTCAAGAGGTTTTTGTGTTGAAAAGTTTAGAAAAGATTGTGATAGAAAATGGAATTATTATTATTTATTTATTTATTTTACTCCTCTTTATTGTCTATGAGGAACTTGGTGATTTGACAAACTCGCAATGTGACTGCTCCATGATAAGCAGTCAATATGGAGGTGCCAATTCGAGGAGATTTTGTCACAAAAGTGCAAAATACATACATGTGTCATCTTTTAGGTGATTTGCCTAGCTGAACTAAGTACATAACGACTAACAAACAAAAAACATTGTGGCAGTGTTTGTGAGCTGGAATGAATTAATGACATTTCAATTCAATAGACAAAACTGATTTGATACATGACTAGAATGGGTTGGGAGCTTGGCAATGAAACACAATAAACCAAATGTATATTCATTCGGGGACTTTGAAATCCAACATTGTCGACAAGAGTCCCCAAACAGATTCAACTTTTGAGGTTCCACTATCCGGCTTAATTTGATCATCGCTTGAAAGAAATTCTAAGTACAACTTGGAGCCCTAAGTGCACCATCTTAAATTTATATGGAGAAATCATTCGGTGCCTGCGAACAGGGCACATGGGTTAAACTGCACTGTAAATAATTTAGGATTCCATTAACATATAAATGTGACATTGATTTGACTCCAGAAAAGTTGTGGAGAAAAAAGAAGACATGGCTGTATCGATTAAATGGGCTTTATTTATGTGTGTGTGTTGGGGGAGGGGGGACTAGAATGTTTCTACACCATCTCCCATATGTGGACATGAGGATGCTCAAGACTTATCTGCAACTCTTGTATCTCAGCAGAAAATTTCAACAGAAAAAATAACCTTTCCAAAGGCCACAGGCACAGTCCAAGTGTGTGTGTGTGCGCGTGTGTGTGTGTGTGTGTGTGTGTGCGTGCTTGTTTTCAACAGCTCAGTGGACTATCATCTATAAACAGCCCTAACTTTGTAAGCCAGTTCACCTCAGAACCATACTTGCAGCGACAAAGACCTTTTCATAGGACACGGCTTGACACATTCACAAGGCATGTGCAAATCACATCGAGCATTTGATGTCAACTATACCTCTAAAAAATCTATTGGTTCCATATTATGATGGAAATAATGTGACCTGTAACCTCAAATGACCGTGAAGTTGTATAATTTTGAATTTGCTGTGGGGACAAGCTTCTGGAAAACATTGGCAGCAGACCAGACGCAAAGCAAGCAGATTTATTTTCAAAACAGATTTCAGGTCCGGTAGATGAATTATTATTACGTTTTACAGTGTTTAAACTGCAACTGTGTGGCAGATGACACCATTTAGCATAAACAATTATTTCATCATAAGCTGTGAGAAAACCAACATTCCAAAGCTGAGAAAACTGGTGATCGAGCATCAGATTGTTTTTGACCTTAGCGCTATAAATTTGAATGTCAATAATTATGGGTCAATCTAATCTCGGTGTTATAAAAACGCCCATTAGTGGTGTTTTATTCAGCCCAATCATCAATTAGTTATTTAACTCTTACATTTATCACACACTAAATAATTAAGCAGTAAAAAAGGCTTTTGGGGCTCGATGATGTGGCGAGTCATCCGCCATCTGGCATATTGCTTTCCATTGGGAGGCCAGTGTGACACTTTGTTTTGTTGTTTCTTCCACTGACATTTCATCAAAAGAAGATCAGTTTTTTCTTCCTGGGTTATGAAAAATGTTTGTCCAACAGAATCAAAATGATGACTCGGTGTCATAGATAGCTTTGGGAATTGAGACTTTTATGGGAAAAACACTGTCGAGATCCCGCAATGTGATAGGACTGTGTGACATAATGAAGCCGCGCGACAATGTGTTTAATGAGTTCCTGTGTCTGATTGCTTATTTGCCACGTGATTATTCCCAGTCAGAGAGCTTGTTGACATGTCCCTCTGTTCTTTGGTTTGGATGCCGAACATGCAAGATTTTGAGAATCTAGATTGCAGTCAAGTCCTCTATGACTGTTGTGCAAATCTCAATTAGATTAGACAGATTAGATAGCTCTGATAGATAGGATACTTTATTCACCCCCGTAAGGAAATTGTCACAGTAGCAATATTCGCAATTACTACTCAGACATTGCTGTACACTCAAATTGAATAATATTGCTATGAAAAATTAGACATTATTGTCAGTGTCGAGAAGCAATTTCTTCACACCCAGTGGGGAATCGCTATACGAGTCAACGGTCTAAAAGCTGATCTGAAGTGTTGTTTCCGGCAGCAAGCTGTTTGAAAAAGAGCTCCTTTGTGAGACGAAGAAGACGTGAATGATTGTCCTAGATGAAGAGATGTTTGCTCAGTCATATCTGGTCCCTCACTGGCTCAAACATATTCACCTTCAGTCCCAATGGTGCCCCCGGCCTTCTTGATGAGATTATTGATCTTTTTTTAATCCCTGCAAACAACAGCTAAATAGATGGCACTTGCTATCACAGACTGGTACAACATCTCCAATGTCTGTAAAATCAATTTGCTCATAATAATCAAAATTGATTCATAAACGTTCCAAACTACCAATCAATGATGGGCTGGCGGGGTGTTGCAATGTTGTCCTGGGCGCAGTTTGCTGGCCATTTCCACAAAAACTAGTTGGAATCACATGTGGTCCTGAGGGCCTGATGGAAGGGAAAGTGGGAGCGGGTCATGGTCCCAGTTGCACATTCCCATACCTGCTCAATAATCACGCCTGTGGCCCCAGTTTCAACCGAGGAGCTCGACCACAGATGGCGCCGACAGGTTCCCGTAATTATATTTGACTCTGCGCTAATATCTTGCCGGTGTGTCACGGAGGGCCAAGCGGAGACGTCCTATCTCGCAGAGCACCTGAGCAGCCGATCTTATTACGGCACAGAAGACAGAGCGTGCAGGAATAGCCCAGAGAAAAAATAACGGGTCCCCGGCGGGGGCCGACAGTTGTCATTCCCCATCAACTCGAGCTATGTTAACGCCATATAAAGCTCCTTTTGCAGCAGAACCCGTCAAGGACCTGGGGAGTGACAATCATCAGTGAGGTCTTCCAATCGAGCAGATGGGGTTAATTTACTCTAACCTGAGGGGGGTGCCAGGTTCCCTGTTGTCATTTATACAAGAGGCTCCCGAAGCATATGACTACTTCTTGCAGAGGTAAGCTATATTGCAAAATGGACTTCAGGCGACCCAGTAACCGGGCCTGTCACGCTAACCCAATCAAGACGGTAAATCGGCGAGCAGATTGCATTAAAGTAATGCCAGGTTTGCGACTGCATTTTTTATAAAAGATTTATTATCTAGCCTGTTTTAGATAAATCACTGACATTTGGGATTAATGGCTTTGCTGGATAGCCCCTGGCTTTATTGCTTATCTCAAAGAACAAGATACTTTTACAGCATTTAAATGAGAAAGACTCGTGAACTCCCTGTTGCGTGGAGCCATAAAATGTCATGACTTCTTTGTATTTAATCCATCAAAAAATGTCTCGATGACTTGACCATTGTTGCCTATCTGAATACTCGCGAAAGATGCAGTCGACTCTTTCAGGATTGGAAAACTAACAAAGCTGAGGAATGTTCACATGTAACTCAAAGATGGAGATGAACCAAAATGTCTCCATTGCACTTTATGAACTCATCACATACAGTCTTTCAACATTGTTTTATGCATTTGTGCAGAGAAAAAAAAAAGATGTGCTTTGCAGTTTTCTCCCCGGAGCTAAAAATAGCGAGCCGCGTGCGTTTACTGGTGCTGAAAGCAGATTCAGCAAATAAAGCAGAAATGTTCAATACACCCTGGTGAGAGAATAGCGGCCTTTGAATTTAATTTGTCAATTCACTTGATACAATCACTCAGTCAGGAAGCAAGTAAAAAAAACAAATCATGCAAATGATGGATAGCCTGATGCATTCCGTAGCGAGCGCCACAGAGTGAAAACACGAAAACTGAATTATTTAGCATTCCACTCTGAACATTAAAATTCCTTGATATACATTTTTTTTGTTTACTTTGAATCCGGCTACTTTTCACTGCGTGGTAAGATAATTGATGCAGACAATACCCTTTCAAGAACTAATGTAGTTTTACTGTTTATTGTTTACTTTAATTTGTTTTGGTTTTTGCTCCAAAGCACCAATGCCAATTCTTTGTTTGAGTAGCACACATTTTGGGCAATAAAAAGTGATGAGAATTTTAATTGGGAATTTTATTTCACCCAAATTCAGCTCAGAGCTGTCACTCGGTTGGGCTCAGTCAGTTTCCAGTGGTGAAGAGAATTGTTGGGATTGATTTTTACTCTGAATAAATATTTCGTAGTGCCAAAACGTCTTCTAAAGATATCATCTTAGTGGTGTTTTGGTGTACTGTCAACTAAAATACTGTACAACGGTGGATCATTTCAGAATTCAATCTACGTGGAGTGGGGATCGAGTAACATGTTATGTACAACGTATTTCCCAATGAATCAGGGAACAGATTGTGCTGCAGTATCCTAACGATGGGAGCACAGGCCATTTGGTATCGGGCAACACAGTTGGACTGAAGGTGGAAAAAATATATACGCTCTGTGGCTGCGACTTGTTTGAAAAGTTCTACTCAGCCCCTCTGTAAAGTTTTACTTTCCTCATATAGTGAGTTTGGTTCGGCTCATCATCACATTGGGACACAGCAGACTCAAGCTAGCCGCACATCTCAGGCTGCAGCTTTATTGGCTGAAGTAGCTACACTCAGAATTGTCTTTATTTAGAGCTTGGGAAACAACAATAAGCGCCATCTCTAGCATTCCCTATTCCAGCCTTTCGGGACTCTTTGAACAGAAATAATGTTGCAGTGAAAACGTAACACGTCTGTATGAATCACAATGCGGTGAATGTCATTTGTCAATATATATTCACCTGGTCATCCATGTGATGGATGAGAAGCAGCTTTGAAGCCCTGATGTACAATAAAGTCACAGTGACAGCAAGTGGGAGGGGGTTTGTGAAGGGATGCTAATGATGTGGTCATAAATACACTGTATAATGGATGCTCGGATACGATTAGGGTGATGATATGATGGGGGGTGTCAGTGCCCAGTTTAATGACTAATACAGTGCGATGGAATTGGAAGAGACAGCGGTGTCAGGCTGAAGTGGAATAACGCCTGCAGCCTCTTTAGTACACAGAAGGAACTGTCACAGCAAGCTGCCTCACAAGCAAAAATTGTCGCAACAGCAATTAGCCTTTGCCGCAAAAAATACTCTAAACTCAAACAGAGACTCGAGTCAAGTCATTTTCTGGCATGTGGAGAAAAAAGAAAAACAAGTATTTATGTACATAGCTCTACTGTTGTTGTGACATATGGAAGCGGTGAAAAAACACGCAACCACAAGTGGGTTGCAGGTTACAGAAGTAATCTTAAAAGCAGGTAACCACATTATGTACAATACCCATAAGAAATCTACTCAGGGCTCCGCGATTGATTTATTCAAAGGAAAAAGATGCCTGAGACATAAAGACAAAATAGTATATGTGAAACCGTAAGGCAATATATTGTGGAATATTGAGTTTTTAATTGCTTGTACGCACAAAGCTCGCTCCTTGCAATCTGGATACAGACATATTGATAATCGCACCAAATTCACCCCTTCTTAGCAACAGCCCGATTCTTGGACGTCTCCGTCAGATTATACTGACAAATCATTCAAATAGGGTTGGGGGCGACGAATGTATTAAAAATGTTCAATATTTTCAACCGCACTGCACACATAAACAGATCTGTGTGTATTTCAGCAGCTTGCTGATTTATGTTTAAGAATTTTTAAGAATTCAGCTATTTAAGAATTAGCTGCTTGCATAGGGCACTCACTTAGCTGCTAGCCACAAGCCGCAAACATTGGCAACAGGGACAATGCCAGCGTAATTTGTTTTGTTTTTTAGCATCCCAAATTACCAATTGAACGTTTCATGGTGACCTTCTGTTGATGTTGGTGGCCACTGATATAAACCTAAGATGGGCTCTGAGAAGCCTCCAGATGGTAAGATGAGTTCATGACAACTTATCCTGTTTAGGGTTGCCACAAGATACATATAATATAGGCAGACAACCAGACACACTCATATTTACACCATCACTGAGTGAACTACTACACTATAAGTGACCACAAGAAGGTCAAGCTATGCAGTCATCCATCTTTATTTGCAGCCTATGGTTAACGCATTTAGGGTGTCTGAGCTCCAAAACAACATTCAAGCAATTTCAGCCACCATGGTTTTAGCTGGAGTGAGACACTGGACATTATAAATGATTCAAAATTGACATCCTATGGAAAATGTAACAGCAGACAAAGGTCAGGTAAAGTTTAGCTCCATATGATTGGCCACGGACAGCGGCCGAGTTCCACGAGATTGCTGCTTGGCCTTTCAGCAAAGAGCCACTTGCCTCAATCATAACTCTCTGCATACATAAAAAGGAGAATCCGAAGCCTCGCGGGAAGCCAGTATTGTTTATGGCCACAATATAGATTTTTATAAAGCTCCCAGGAAAAAAAGGAATTGTGCCTTAAATTACGAAGATGTCTCTGCGAGTCGTCATCGGAGAGTTATTTGGGCCCCGGGGCTCGAGCAGCTCTATGGTTGGAGATGGAGGGGTAGGAGGGGCTCGGGGAAGCCGAAGACGCCAGAGAGGGCCGTTCATTCATATGCTCGGAATTGAAGAGTTACCCAACCGAATAAAACCCGATAAAACTACGGCCAAGATGAGACTCCTGCATGTGAATATTATAACAGTAATGTTCCATTATAAACTTTTAACAAAACTTTCAGGCCCTACCGTACATGCCTCCATCACTTTCTTGTCATGGGCTTTAATCTATTTCCGCATGAACCCTTTGTTGCACTACTTGACCTGCAAGCTTTCCAACACCAAGTCTCAAAGACAAAGTCATGTGTCAGCCGGGATCAGTGAAGCAAAGCAGGGTAGCGGTGTTGCTCGTTGATGCGATGTGGCTGGGTGGCGTGACTCCCGTGGCCGCAGAGCCGGACGCCGGCGGCTCCCTGGGCCCCCCTGGCCGGGTAATAAATCACTGGCACGACAGCCATAGTGACCTTTACATTATGGCGCACACCCACGCAACGCATGTACTGTACGTGCACACAATGCTCCACGTTAATGCCGTGGTAGTGAAAAGGTTACTTTATTGATTTAGGCAGCCTCATCATAACGCCACACTCCTACATTTTAATATAAAGATGTCAATTAAAAGAAAGAAAAACCGACGCTCGACATCCTTAAAGTACCAATACCTGCTTGGTGTCAAGATTAATATCATACTCAAAACAAATCAATAAGCCAAAGCTTCACATCCCTCAAGACAGCACATCTAATCAGAACTATCAATCCTACACGTCTCGCCCGGCTCATAGTCATTACCGGCCGGCGGAGCCCGAGGACATTAGCGCACTACTTGACGCAGCCTATCCAGCGGAGCGGAGCACCTTGAACGGAAGCGTGGTCAGACACCCTCTGCGCCGGGGGGACGAACGAATGGCGAGCGTACGGAGCGTCATCATGCTAATGGGCCGTGCTAAATGGAGCAGCTCTGGGCAGTGAGGGCTGAGTGGTCTGCTTCGTGATCCAGAGGCGTACCCATTTCACGGTGTCTGCCCGAGACCTGGCCACACTCACTCACGGTGATGGAGAGGCTCCATACGGCGTCCACATTTAAAGGCTTGGTGGAGAACGCGAGGTTAGTATGAGGTGCCATCATGGTAGCCGTCGGTAGGCATTAACTTTCAGGGGTCTTGATCCAGCATCATGTCACGCTCATTTGTGAGACGACCACAAGCTCTCAGCAACACATTACGGACATGCCAGTACCACGGCAACAAAGAACATTAAGATCCATCAGCATGCCAGACACGAAAATGTATCCCGCTTGCCAGAATACGTAGGCGGGAAATTAGTGTTTTCTCCCTGTTACAACAAATTTCACAGTGCCACACTACGTATTGACCTTGACTTGTCATACAGCAGGATTCATTTTAACGTAAACCTCGCAGGTCAATACATGAAAGAATGCCGTTAAAAATGATAAGTGTTTGCTTGTAGACAATCCCAATGTATCCCGCCAAGCATCAATCAAGTCACCTTTTCACGAAGACATGCCCTTCTTAGTTAATGCGCCGGTAAAGTAAGCCAAGCTTTCAGAAGCAACATGACACATTCAATGTCTGCTCTCCCTGAATTGTCCACTTTGCAGAAAAATATAAAGTAGAAGGTTTGAAGGTTACATTCACCATTCCACCTGACACAAGGAAATATAGTGGCACCTTCAGATACAAATTGAAAATGTTCCAAGAACGCATTTGGAGGAAAAATAGTTTTACACCATAATATTGTATGTTACCGTCCCAGTTTGTTTACATCAAAACAAGCCAAATAAATCAAATTAAAGGGCTGCTTGCATTCAAATTAAGGGATGCTTCAGGACCCCCAAAAATGCATCGTCAGCATTCAGTGTTTATCAAATGTGTCATCTGACAAGAGCCATGAAGGTCTTTCAGCTCAAATAAGTTAAAAATCATCTTTGACGCAGTTACAATGAGAAATAAAAGAAAATGAAAAGAATGAGTAAAAGCTTAGCCGTATGATGGCATCGGTGAGTCAATCCTGCTTCTGCCAGTCTAAAAATGATTCACCCATGGTTTGAACAGTAGCTGGTCCTTTTCTAAACCTCACTCAGAAGAAGAACAACAACACACACAAAAAAATGAAGTAACACGTCGCCCAAAGCAGCGCCCATGACAATCTAAACAACCTCTGGACACTAAGCGAAGCTGACGAGTGCACAAAGATGATCAGGCCTCAACGGGAAGGACAAGCCCTTCGAGTTCTGCTTGGCTTCTTCCTTTCATCCCAATTCGACTGTTTGGCTGAAAGATTGTTTTGAACCAGCTTGTGTCAGATGTCATTCACAATTAATCGCCTTCTTGTCCGGATGTCGGATGACATTCTGTTCCCGTACCAAAAGTTAGCAAGTTGACCATTGGAGATGTCAATATATGTTGTGTGGGTTTATCTCAGGGAGTGATCATTTTTGATACAGCTGAGAAAATGGCGATGCACCACTACGTGATATTTACAAGGCTGGGGGACTATGAGCCAATCAATTTAGGAAGCAAACAATTAACGCGGGATGGGGGGTGGGCTCGAATGTGAACCCTGTCAGTGACAAATTGTATTGGGACCGCAGATGCGCATTGAAACACTGGATTATTGCACTGTGAAGTGCGTCAATCTATCAATGAGAGGTCAGGGGGGCCCCACAGCAGGCATCCATCATAATAAGAGGAACATGAAAAGAAGAAAAAGGGCTGAGTGAGCCGCGGACATTTGTCTGGACGTTTGCTTTTAAAAGTGATGTACGGATGCAGCGCACACAGTACATCAATATGTTACTATTCAATTTTCTGTCGACGAGGTTTGATTACTTTTCCTGCCAGCTGGGCTTCATTTGTGGGCAGTGAATTGTAACGTACAAACACATTGCCTCCTGCGGTTTCTTGAGCGGCACGATTGCAAAACTGTTGATAATGCACGTCGACAAATTAATAGGTCACGAAATGTGGAGTCAGTCTACCATCAATGAGTAAAATCCAACAACAAGGCGATGTCTGACTTTGCGGTCCAGGCCTTTCTAATGAAAAAATGTATGCATTTTGATGCCCTATGTGTGTCAGCAGTAAAATCTGAGCTCAGATAACACCGATCTTGTTTGCTACAGCATATAAAAAAACTGGAAAATAAGCAAACAAAAAACGTTGATCTCTTTCCTGTAAGATGTTTACATGGAATTCTCGCACTTTATAAAGCACAAAGATGATTTGTTTTGCTTCCACGTTGGATTAAACAAAAGTATTCACATTTGACTAAAAACCAGAGGATGTCGACTTGTAATTTGTATTCTAAAAAAATAATTTAAATCCGTTTCCTTCTTTTCCATTTTGTGTGCTCTAAGCTCTCTCGCTTTACATTTTTGTGTGTTGAGTGTTGCCAGGGTCCATTTAATTATCTGGCAGCTTATGCTTTACAGTCATTGTATTCGAACTCAATGGAGGCTGTGCAATTTCCACTAATGCAGTTTCCCTTTATGAGAATAGTTGAGTGAATTCATTGGAGATCAGATGTGCTATGAATGTATTGTTGAGAATCTCAACTTGAGATATTTCATTTTTATGACTGCATCACAGAAGATGCTTCCTTGTTTAATGTCTCACTTTACACTGTAAAAATAAAAAAATCCTATTTGATCACACAGTAATTGAGGGCAAAGAAGCAAAGCTATGTTGTGGATGAAAAAAATGAGGAGGACCTCCTAACATCAAGATATTTTCAAGCCTGTGTTCATGACATGAGAATTTGCAAAATTTTAATTTCTGACCATGAAAGAAGTTGTATATTAAATGCACAAAAGATCAAAAGTGTGGATTTTATGACTCATTAAGAGCTTATTTACCAAACATCTAGGAAACTAACAAAACTAAATTGTGACTTGTAGGATGTTTCTTTATATTCTTCTTCGTCTGTATTGTAGGCTGGTCAAACTACAGTTCAATGTTGCGGAACTTTGCAGTAGCACAGTTGTATAGAATAAATAATTCAGCATTTTTGCGCTAGACTCTGCAATAAAGGCGACGTCTTTATGTTCCGTGTCTAAGTGAGATGGACGATGCTTAAACGAGTGAGGGTTGAAGTGGATGTGACTTTACAAAAAAAAAAAAATCATCAGTCTATTCAAGGAGCTCACATAATGACTCTTGTTCGTTAATTTAATATTAATACAGTCTATCCTCACTTGACTTTGGATGATAGTGACGGCAAACATATGGCTTTATCTAATCTTCGGGAACCCTGAGACTCAGGTTAATTACTTTCCACTTGCGGGTCTTCAAATCTCAATCCGCACCATTAATTTGTCTTTAGGCCTGGCTTGCATTTTGTATTCAAATGCTAAATACAAATGAATGAAAGTAATTAAAACAATCAAGCAGATTGATGTTCTACCCAGAAAACAGGCTACTTTTCAACTTTTCATTTGAACTAGCCTATAACAAACTCCACTGAGAGAGACTGTGACAAAATGCCAGAGCCTTGACTTGCTCCATCTCTTATAAGCGGCGACATTTGAAAAGTGATCCGCTGATGCCATAAACAAATTAGTTCATGCCGATCAACCCCCAGTGCAGACACGACTCGACTAATAGATAAAAAAAAAAAACTGAATTAAACTAGTGATAAAAAAAAAAGAAAAACAATCACCTATTTTGGAAAATAAAACATCACTTCATAATCGTAATGATCAAATAATAATATAATATAAAAGTAATATATTTCGAAGTATGTATGAATTAAGGGTTAAGTTCAAGAATTGTTTCTGAAGGTTTTTTTGTGTAAAACCTAAAAACACCTCAAACAACTGACTTGCTACAAAAAATCTGACTCCAAAATAAGTTGAAGTACCCAAAAACCATCTCTGATTAAAATTTGCAATGGACCAGAACATAACCTTTGTGTCGTCAGCGGGATGTACGCTTCATCACAATGCCATCAAATTTTGGAAGGCAACACGGGCAGGTGTTGATTTCTGGTGCCATTTCAGGTGCCAAATGCCGCTTAGCTCGCCCAGCGGTGTCATTAGCTTACAGCCAAGGAGACAGCTTGGCCCCTGATCTCGGCATACTGCTTTAAAGCCTCCATGTGTGGACCTGCTTCCATTCCGACTGACTCCCCAACTCATCACACAGCAAATGCCACACTCATTTGGCCACAACACAACTGCATTTGATCATTTGGAAATGTAGCAGGTGATTTAGTTTATCTCAAAGTTTGACTACTATGCTCTAACCTAGCTAAACAAACCGCACCAAAAGTGCCCCCACCCCCCCTAAAAATAAAAAACTCCTGGAAATTATCTTCATGCATAACTTCTATATTGAAAATCATTTGTAATTGCTTTTGCATGTAATAATCAAAATTCTTAAGTTGGTGAATTGTATGTGTTCATTAATTGTTCTCAAAATAAGGCAGAATTTCCCTCTTACCTTGAACTTTCGGTTTATGAAGTGACGTCATCCGACACGGGATCGGTTGCAAAACATTTTTGGCACCGTTCATCACAGTCGGTTTGGCACGACAAGTCCCTGTCATCCCAGGAGCATGTGTTCACCATTAAGGCTTATTTGTAAAACAAAAAAAATGAAGTCGTATACAGCCCACAGGAAGACCAATTGTACCTTCAAGTGAAGCCCTTCCATCTTCAGACGTGACCATGTGAGGGAGGCTGCGCATCCAGCAGGCCATCTGTTGCCGTGTCAGCAGCTATGCGTCATCACTAAGGAGGCACAATCTGTTTGACGTTACCTGCCAAAAATAAAAAATAAAAAAGCGCCTATAAACATCTGCTTGAATATTTGCTCAGTAAATCTAGGAGCGCCACCTTGAGAATCTTGATTTTTTTTTTTGCCAGATGCCAGCAGGTAAATGTGTCACGTACGGCTCTTTTTTTTTTAAACCAGTCCACTCTTTCACCTGGACAAGATGACAGATGCAAGAAGTCCCGCCAGAGTGCAAACATATGGAATGTCAGTCGGATGGGTGACATTTGTCGGGGATTTATAATTTCTGCTGAGTTTTCTTCCCCCCTGGCATTTAGCTGAATGTGATGATGAGTTCCCTTATTGTAAGCCCGCGAGTCACTTGTGAGGCAAAACGGCAGTATACTGAAGAGAAACCAATTCACAGAGAATTTGTTGGTCGACTTGCGACGTGACGTTATGTTTGAGAAGTGAGTTTTCTCTTTAATTTTGAAAATGCCTCTTCCTCCTATCTGTCACAGCTCTGCAGGTTATTACTGTGGAGGAGGAAAGACATTTGATTGACTCTGCTGGACTTTAACTTTAGTTTGAAAAGTTGCCTTCAGGGTCCTCACAAGGACATTTGGCTTCATGCACCACCTGTCAATAATGTTAACGACGGCCCGCAGCGCCGCAGTGGCGCGGGCCACTCCAGCACCGGAGGGCTCGCTGGCAGGACAAGATGCATCTCCCACATGGTGTCCAGCTCACAAAAGCTTGCAGCGGCACACGGCCAGCGTGCAGCTGCAGGGAGGACACACACACAGCAAAGCACTGACTTGAACATTTATGTTACTGTTAATCCCGTAAAAACTAGTTGGGGTGGGGTCTGTAGTTGGGGGTGGGGGGGGTTCTCTCTAACTACAGCAACGCTCAGTGTGAATGTGACACCAAGCCAATTGCTCCAGCCTTCACGTTGTTCTGACCCTCTACAGTAGAACCCTTCCCAGTTCATATGGGTAATAGTAAAACAAATATAATCAAACTAATGAAACCTGTACCTACTAAGTATGAAAAAAACACATACTAGTACAAAAGTGAATTTCTATTAGTTATGGCAGAGGTTAGCATCAAGCAAAAAGACGTGTCATGGTAATGACAATGGCGGTAATACTGAGTTGAATGCACTCTGAAAGGATATATACGTTGACGAAAAAACAATTTGAAGCAGAAAGAGTGTCATATAAGATCATCCAGCAATCTGACAGGGATTTTGTTGCAATGTAGTATATTGAATAATATATTGAATATATTGTAGTAAGTAGTACTACTTAAAACATTGTGGTGTTATTTCATGCTGCTGCAACCATTAATTTGGAGTCAAAAAACCTAAAACTGTTTGTCAAGCCCGGAGGATGGTGTGCCAATCACTTTTGTAGCCTGCACACTCCAAACCTTAAACAAAAGCAATCGGAGTGTTTGTTGTGGATGCAGAGCTCCCATCGTCACATGAGAGCTAATCAGTTTTAATGGATATGTGCACCATAATCACGGCGGCGGCCCGTTCTCGGGGCACGGGGCTTATTACTCTGGTAAAACATTAATGAGCCTCTAGTAAAAAATGTTATAAAGGGCCTCCCAGGAGAGGTGGGAGCCAACAAATCTTCACTCTGCTGAGGGTGTCCTTCCTAAGCAACGTTGCCGAAAGACTAAATGAGACAAAGACTACTATGATAAAACGCAACAAGTAACATTTTTTAAAAGGATTTATAGATGGTGGTATTGGGCAAAAGCCCTCGGTTAAAAGGTATAAGGTCCGGTTCAAAAACATATATTGAGATGCTTTAACTGTTTCCCATTAACTTAAATGAAACAAGTTTAATGGTTTTGAACAAAATCATTGTCTGCACTTGTGGGATGCCATCAAGGCATCGTTAAGGCACATTCTTCATGATGCCAGTGCTAACAGCCTGTGACATAAAGTCAGCCACGTTAATAGGATAAGCCGTGCGAAAAGCTCATTCAAAGTACTATCACTCGAGTTTATACATTCAGTAGCTTTTAAACTTCTTGCGACTTACAATTGATTTCAGTATAATTAATTTTGGGTTCTGTGTCATGATTAGCTTGTAGTTTGAAGCAAAGCAAAAATATTCATAGGACAAATGTCCTAGTTTTTCCTGGGCTGAAGTGAATGACCTATATTTTTTTCTCTTCGGTATCCTGTAGTTGTTTGCTGTATTGAAGATGGCAGCAGTTTGTCTGTCCGTCCAGAACCCACACCTCCCTTCCCCCATAGTCCACAAATCAATATTGACACAGCGCCTTTGGTAGAGGGACTGAAGGTAAAAGCTTGTCCTTCATTACTGAGCATTGACTATGTAAGAAAAAAAATCCTTATCTTCACTTTGCATCAGTGTGAAAACTCGACAAGTGGTTGTTTGTCCAATTGTTAAAAACACAACACATGCAATAACGTGTGTTCTCTTACAAGGACAGAACATCGTTCTTTTAGCAAGAAGTTTAAGAGCCATGAGTGCTCCTTGCCAGTCGTCAATAGCATTCGATATTCATTCCATGAATCTTTTTAGCATAGTAACTTGTATTGTTTTAATAAGCGTCAACCTGTGTTGATATACGTTTATTGTTTTCAATCAAAAATTATATGTGAAACAAAAGTAGAAGCAGCAATTACAATTGTTTGGGCCTTTCAAATAATAAAAATGATGCTAACATTTGGAGCCACTGTTGGTAAGTTGCTGGAGGGGTCGGGAAAGTCGTTGAATATGGCCACAATTTTCAAAGACAATGTAATGCATAACACGAGTTACTCAAATTCATGCTGCAATAGAAATCCTCTCACGGTTTGCGTTCTGACCAGACGCGATGGCTGATGTAGAAAAAAAAAAAAAAATCAACCTACGTCAAGTCTGATAATCATTTGGGTTCACACATGCTATTTCCATCTTCCCAAGTTCAAGAAATGAGCAGAATTTACTTTACGTACTGGATTGTTTATCGTACAACAATGCTAAACCTCCAAGCCGTGTCAATTTAATTGGGACGCTTGAGCTCAATGTGACAAACAACGGTGAGAAAAGAAACACCCTTATGGAAGAGATTTGTTGCACAATAAATGAAGCGTCGTGTTGTGGGAAAAGGTTTGGCCTCATGTGGCGTACACAGACACCAAGACGCGGTCTCACAAGGCGGTGGGTATTAGCGCACTATTTATAAGACTCCACTTTAATTTCTAGCAGACGGCTGTGGTCCCCAATGTGCCTTATCAGCCACGGGGAGCCTTGACTTCAAGTTAAAGGCCGAGTAGCTCCCAGCAGGACTTCTCGCCTGGCAAAAAACCCTCAATGGTTTGTGTCAAACTCTACAAGGGAGGGAAACGTGAATTGGTTCACAGCAATTTTAAATGTTCTGAATTGTGAGCGTGTTGGCGATCCCGTTTGTGGGGAGCTTTCGGCACAGATACGCGGAGCCATTATTATTCCTCGCCACATGCACTTCCCGCCTGAACCTTCCCTTGATCAATCTGCAATCATGTTATTATTGCGGAGCTCTCCTTGGAACAATGAAAGTGAGATCGAAGCGCCGTCAACTTTGTTGAATGAAAGTCTAATGGATAGCTCTAGGAAGCTGCCACGGAGACACATTAATTAGACCTTTGTCGTTATATTTCAAGCCTTTCCTCTCCATCTCACATTTCTACTACAATACTTATTATCCCTTTAGAGAGCTAACCACTGATATTCTCCGCGTGAACAATTAGCTGATTTGAGTGCTACTATGGTGCTGGGGTTTTTTCCTTTTTTTTTTCCACTACATGGTGATTAATGGCAATCCTGAGAGGTTGCGATTGGGGCGTGTGCAATTCTCAGTAGGTGATCATCAGTCAGGACATTTACATGCATAGTTTAGTGGGAGTCTGGCAAAAACGAAGACAATAAATCATCGTATACTTGAATTGTCTCAATAAGCATGCACATCCAAATCCATTTATTGACAACCGCCTTAGCATAAACTACACGACCATAGGTGCCCATTTTTTATATTTTTTACCGTAATTTTCCGACTATAAATCGCACTGCAGGGGAACTGCAGCTCAACCTCCTCGAAGAGCACTGCCAGGACAATTGAGGGCTCCTTTCGGCAGCCCTCTGCTGTGACATGGACATCCACTTTTTATTTAATTGATTTTCATGTTGTATCATTTGTGCCCTCTCTGCATCCATTTCAACCTGGTGATCCTGAAAGGGGGATCCTTCCATCTGTGGTCCCTTCTCAAGGTTTCTCATTTTCCCCCTGCTAGGGGTTTTTAAGTTTTTCCTTGCCCTTTTGGAAGCTTAAGATCAGGGGATGCTTTGAGAATAATTGTCAATTTCTGTCTATGTGAAGCCCTTTGAGACTGCTTGTGATTTAGGGCTATACAAATAAACTTGACTTGACTTGACTTGACCCCGCTTGCTTTTTTTCCTCGCATAGCTGCTCCATAATTATGTAAACCTTTCAATCCATTTTCCCAGTTAAGAGGCACAACATCCTTCATCCTTGTTAATTACTGCAATTCTTCCATTATTTTATTTAAGACCCAAAATGTGTCACCTTTGCGTATCGTGTGCGAGTAAACATTTAATGAGATTCAGCCAGTCTGGCCGTGGGCAATAAAATAGCAAACTGGCAATATGGCTCACTGCCAGAGTGGACCAGAAACATCTGTTCACATTATTAATGAATCAATTATATGTCACACGTGTGCCAAGCCCCACAGACCTGTACAATTGGAAGCGAGCAGGATATAGGGTGAGGGACCGCAGAGCCGGAATAAGCAAAGCCCCCCAATGAGGTCACATGGCCTGCAGCCGCTGGCGAGCATCCGCTGTGACTCATAAACAACCTGTCAAGACGACATGTCAGTCAGTCATCAGATGGCGGTGGACCGATAAGGTGGAGAGGTTGAATAAAACCAAAAAGGGACATTACAGCAGCGGTTGCTGAGGTAACGCATTCGGTTTTGATGAACTAGTTGAGTCATTGGAGAGCAAGTATCTGATGTGTTGAAAGAATTACCTGACCTATACATAAAACAGCATTTTCTGGAGACCACTATTGATGCCCCTTTCTAACTGATTTTAAGGATTTTTTTTAATTATTTGGTTGGGTTACAAAATGGTAGATAAAATAGATCTGGGAAGGGGTCAATCCTCACCTGATGATAGAATGAAAGACATTCAAATATGCCGCAGTGTAAAGTGGAAGTGTGGAGATGTGTCTACAGAAGACTGCAAAATGCGCAACACAAACTTTTGTCAATGTTATCCCCCGCTAGACTCGGAGGCGATTTCTGTGATGTCATCCTGTTTTAAAAACTTCCCCTTTCTTTACCTTCACAGCAGTGAGGCTGCAATTCCTAATGTTTGCAGCTACAGACATCAACTAATGGATCTATATATATTTTTTAGATTTATTCAACCAGGAGGGACCAACCATCGATTTAAGAACCACCCAAAATTGTAAACCAGTTTGTCATAGAAAGAGAGCAACTCAAAAGAATACAATTCAGGTGATTTATGAAGCTTTACTTCGGCCGAGATTTGGCTCATTCAGCGCTTTTTCATAAAAGGACTGTCCTTTTTCATTAGAAATGAGTGACCCTCCTCTGCCATGCAAAGTCCCGCTCAGACCTACATTTTTGCGGATGCGCTTAGCTTGTGCTTTAGGCAAAATGACAACTTGCTTTCTGACCAGACTTGATGTTTTTTTTTCCACCATTTTTGTCCAGACACAAGGGGAAAAATTACTTCCACTTCAGAAACCATTTGTTGCCCTTCCAGTGATGTGTGACCCTGCTTTATTTGATTTCATTTGCTCACTTTCATCACCGTTCTTCCCTTTGATTCACAGGGATGGCGGCAAAGACAAGCTTGACATCTATTTGGAATGGCACAAAGAAAAATGTCGTTATCAGAGTAGTTGTGGAGACATTCCTATAGGGAAACATTTTTATTTGAATTAGAGCATTATTCGGTAAAGTAAAAGTATGAATCTCAGCAGACTTTTAAGATACTGAACCCTAAGTTGCTCCATCATCAGGAGGTGAATGAAGGGAGTCTGGGTGACATGGTTAACATATCAAGAGCATCATATGAACATTCAAGTTACTAATATTGTTGAAGCACAGTTGCAGTATAATTTGGTTTTAATTCTTGTTGATTATGGGACTATCAAGATATTTTGTCCATGTCAACTAGTTCTATACAAGTGCAAGCCCATTTAGCATTTACCATTTCACATGAAAGTAGCCCAATGCCATATCAGCACATATGAAGGTTGTTTGAAAAACAAATATGTTCTACAACTTATTTATTTATTTATTTATTCATTCATTTCTTTATTTATTTACTAGATTACTTACTATTTGGCCTTTGCAGAGCAGTGACTAATTACAGTATATAATATAGCATTGATTAAAACATAATGTGGTCCTATTTTGCAATATAATTATAAGAGTGAATTTATGTGCTAATAATTGGAATTATTTAGGTGTTCTGGGGTAGTCACTTAGAGCCCACTTAAAGCATATGCTCAAATGCAGAAGCAGACAGGACTGTATTTCTCCTGTTATGAATAAGTAAGAAACTATTGAAGCATTGACTAGAGTGTAAATGTATACAGAAGGAAAGCGACTCCTAGCAATCAGTCTCTGTGTCATTGTGATTAAAAGCTGATTGAGTGTGTGCGAGTGTATTTGCGCACGTGTGCTTTGTGTAAAGGGCAAGGAGAGCTTGCACGCTTCACCGACCCTCCAGCCAATAAACACTTGGCAATAATGAGAAATTTAAGTCACCTGATTGGTTCTGTCAGTGACCTTCACACTCAGGCAGAACATGGAGCAATTAGTGGGCGTCTCATCACCAAAGGAAATGTGGATTAGACGCGGAAGGAGTGGAAATGAGCCACAAGAGACAAGAGTCAAATATATGGAGGACTGGTACCAAATCAGCATCTGCTTCGAGGAGATGTTTGACATTCATTGTGTTCTGGGCCATTGGTTGCTTTTTATAAAAAAAATTGTACTATATTTATGGCTCATTTTACAGTTGACATATGATGTCAAGTTCTTCAGCGTCAGTCCCACCTTTTTTTCTCAGTGTCTACAATTCTGAAAGAAAGAAAGAAAGAAAGAAAGAAAGAAAGAAAGAAAGAAAGAAAGAAAGAAAGAAAGAAAGAAAGAAAGAAAGAAAGAAAGAAAGAAAGAAAGAAAGAAAGAAAGAAAGAAAGAAAGAAAGAAAGAAAGAAAGAAAGAAAGAAAGAAAGAAAGAAAGAAAGAAAGAAAGAAAGAAAGAAAGAAAGAAAGAAAGAAAGAAAGAAAGAAAGAAAGAAAGAAAGAAAGAAAGAAAGAAAGAAAGAAAGAAAGAAAGAAAGAAAGAAAGAAAGAAAGAAAGAAAGAAAGAAAGAGGAGGTCTTTAAGGTAATTCAGCTCATTTTGCAGTTTGACCTTTTGACATCCAGAAACTCTATTAACCTTTGCAAAGAAGTTGCAAGAGGTTATAAAAAGTCTACTCACCACTGTTCAAATGCCAGATTATTGTGATATAAAGAATGAGGTTGAGATAAATAATTGCAAAGCTCTATTTCCACTATTAATGTGAATAAACCAAAACTCAAATTCAAATTCATGTTAAATGGGAGGGCTGCCACTATTTAAAGAGCCACTTAACCCCAAACAAACTTGAGGTGTTCTAGTAGGCTTTTTCCTCAGGATTTCTTTTCACTTACATGATTTTGTGAAATTCACTTTTGTCATGGGTATTCAGTATGGCACAATTAAAATCACAATTTAAAACACAAACAAGATTCTGAACTGGAATTTACTGACCACGCGCGACTGCAAACACACAAACTTGTGGCTTTGATACGTATAATAGCTGAGACGTTGACTTTAAGGAGGTGGAGCCTAAAAGGAACTGTGAGTCACGACGTATTGGTAGAAAATGTTGTCCGTAGTGTTAAAATTGTGTAAGAGTTCCACCAGCTTGCAATGCCATCTGTCCGCTTTCTCGACAACATCCTTTTTAGGGTCATGGAAATGGATGCATAATTAAAAAAAATACAGTATTAGAATACGACACTTTCTGCTGAGAGGCTTGTGTTACTTCATCTTTCCAAACTCTTTTTCAAAACCATGAGTGACGCAATACATACATATATAGTACTTATTTATAACTCAGTAAAGCTGTGCATTAGCTCGAAAGGAATCTGCATACACTTACGTTAATACACCGCAGGGCTTTCTTCCACAAAACAAGGATTTGCTCTCAAAGATTTTGAGCGTTCCGGAACATTTAAAAGTCAAGCCAAGTCAAATTGGACTCTCACGGAGCTTAAGAAATATTAGCCTCTGATCTAAACATCCTAACCAGACAAGGAAAAAGTCAAAAAAACCCTCCTGGGAGTAAAATGAAGAAAGCTCAAGAATGGACCACAGATGAGCGGCATTCCCCCTTCCAGAGTGACCAAGCTGCATTTCGCGCTGAGTCAGCAACATTTGACACACACAAAATGTGTTTACATATTTGTTCTTGAGCTACAATAATTAGTTTAGTATTTCTTTAGGCTGGTTAATATCGAGGTAAAAAATCATTTTTAAGTTCAAAACAATAAAATAAGTGCCAACGGTCAGACCTTTGAAGAGGACCTTTAAGAGAAAAGCCTGTTTTGTCACTGATGGAGAGGGACACATGAGCCTCTACAGCCCCCCATGTTGATCCATGTTGATCCAACTGTACCAGATGGGAGTGACTTTTCTGCCCGCTGGCCTCTGCGGCTGTCGTCACCCGCCGCTACAGGGGCTTTGCAGCGGAGGGGGGCGGTCAACCCACAAGATACTCCGACGTGAGGAGATGAGCTGTCAGAGAGGGGAGTCCAACCTGTGATGTGTTCTTTTCTTTCCCATGCAGCGAATCTAATGCAAATGTTACCGCCACAACCTAGTGTTGCTGGGGGCATTGCCATCTCGAGTTCGCCGCGGTCTGCTCAAAGGTTATCCCTTAAAGCCGGGTTTCCACCAAGCAGGAGGCTACTCCTCATTTCGGTATGGCCAAAATCGGTCACTCCTTCTTTTGTTTGTATTTGAATACCTTCTCAAAAACCAGCATCAGACAGTTTGTTAAGTACAAATGTGCTCATTTGTGACAAAAATGGGTCAGAGGCCATTTCAGCTTCGAGCTCCAATAACAATTTGCCTCCGTCCAGTCGTTTTTCATGTACGCAAAATATGAAGAAATGAATGAGACGTGAGGCTATAAAGCGGTGTCCGTGACTGGTCCACATTAATTCGGTCTATGAGGTTCCTCTGTGGCAACCTCATTACAGTACTGTTCATAATTTATTACTGTTGATTTTCTAATGGCTTCTTAAAGGACTTTTACAGAAAGTAATTTTTTTACGGCCCATTTGTTTAACAGAATGGAGTGCCAGCTGTAAAATAAGAGCCAAAGCACAACGAATGAACTGGAGGCCAATTTAGTCTTCTCATCCTAACAAACTCGCCAACTCCAGAGTCCAACGTCGTTTATCCCAAAGTGAAATTACAACAACTGACAAGCCTTTTTCACAGATATACGCAGGCCCATAGGCATGGTACAATTTTAACCGAGCTCCAGGGGTAAAAGAAGAGAGGGTTTCAAATATAATTGTGTGAGTAACTTCCAGCAAGGATTTAAGATGACACGAGATAGCAGAGGAAGATAAACCCAAGGGTCAAGTCAATGCTTTGCCAATCATATCACTCAACTAAACTTCTAAAACCTTTATGACGACACCTTATGTTTTAGTGTTGCCGTCCACAACTTGTCATTTTGCATGAGAAATCCGCATGCAACTTAGAATACAATTTTAAAAAGGAGCACTTTGCTGAGTCTGGTATCAGAAGGTTCCTTAGCTGTACCAGCAATTTCTTAGTTGCTCTGGCTTGCCAGGTCCCAGAACCAGTCAAATAAAGCTGTGTGTGACCTTGGGTGATTTTCTTTTATTCAAGACATATATTTCATCACATAAGAACTTTTAAAGTAGGATTAAAAAAAACCTTTGCAGGAAAATCCAGTTCGTTCCGCTTCTCTGTCAACCGAGGAGAAAGCGAAGATCGAGCACAAAAGCGAAGGTTGCCTTGAGAAAATGCAACATAGGCTTAAAATACATCAGTGTAATTGTTCAACTTTTTCTTTGTTTGTGGTTGATTCTGGAGGTTTCAAAATATTGTTCAAAGCATCAACATGTCAATAAATCTCTGTAATGTGCACATATGGCAACGTTGGCGTATGATTAAATTCCCGCTCTCCATCTACTCAGGTTTCCGACACCGACGTTCAATCAGTCATTTTCACGGATCTCTGCAGTCGTCGCCAGGAGGCAGGAAAAAATGCGTGCGGGAAAAAATAAGAAATGTGCACAAGTCAGCAGAGGCTGCAAAATCCCAGAGCAAATGATGTGGCACTGAAGCGGAAGAAAACAAGCAATTACAGGTAGCCAACGCAAATTTCATTTTTCACAAGGCGGTTTGGCAAAGAAATCCCATCGTGGAGGCACAGCTGTGTGGATGACAATGTCTAAAAATGCCCAAGGAAGTCATTAATAATCAAACAGTTTTGCCTCGTATTTCTACTGTCGGCCGATTTAAAGCAATGAGGGTTGCGTCAGACGCAAAAATCGCAAAGCCCCTGATCGCGAACCACCTGAAAGGACAAACGTGTCCGTTCATATAATGCTGAAAGATGTCTCTTAGGTTTCAGGCTTGTAGTCTTTATGTAGAAAACATCCGACTGCCAGACTGCAAGTCTCAGTGAGGAGGTTCCCGGGTCACTTTTCCTTGGGAGACTTCCCATCCACCTCGTGACCTAACACTATTATTTTCATCTTCTCACAAGCTGGAAAGAGACTGCAGCTGAATCCAAATCGGCGTGTCAGATGACAGCGCTGGAATTAGATTGGAATGACGCACGGTGGGGGGCTGGAGGGGGGGTGGGGGTTCTCATTCTCTCGCCTTAAGGAGATGATCAATTAGAGAGGCTGATTGAGTCTGGAGGCAGCTTTTCCTTCAATTCCACTTTAATTGGATCTCTGGCTTCTAATTGACTTTCTAATTTTTCAATTAGCAATCAACATTAGAGATATTTTTTTTGAAAGACCATAACAGAGTTGCTAATCAGCACGATTCTAAGGAGACAACAAAAAAACATGAAGAATCCTTTGCCACATGTGCGATAGTGTAATTAGCAGTCTGACATCACAGTTGCTGTCACAGTCATTGACCATGCAGTATTAGCCATAAAATATATACATATTTTTGTATCATTTTTTTTAAAGCAGTTACACTTGGTGGTCCCTCCTGAGCAAAAGATATTTGACGAAGTAGGACCAGAGGGGTCAATGTGTGATCAGAGAGAAGAAGTGCAGGGGCCACAATATCAAGGGGGTCACATGAGGGTCAGAGAGAAAAAAAGAGCGGCCCCAAAAGGCCACTTGACTCTGGGCCACTCTGGGACTATCGCAAAAGGGTTCAAGCTGTGGTGAGAATTTTATTATTATTTTTTTAAGTCTTTCCTGAGTCGTCGAGCTACGTTCAAGGACACAGGGAGGGATCGCGGGGAGAAATTATGCTAATCTAGGGCAGAAATTGAGCTGGGCTAGATGAGTCAAAGGAAAAGAAAGTAGATAAAACCCTCATTAATGTGTTTGCGTTTGGCCGAGAAGTGTTTGGAGAGGACTTAACCCCTTGGGGATAGGAGCCGTATGCCGCAGACTCAGGTAGTTCATCTCTTTGGGGAGATTCTAAAATAACATTGGATTTGGTTAGCTTGACTGAATGAAATTCCAATAATTATCCCGGAGTAACCATTAGGACAAGACTGGAATCCCTTTGGGCACTGTGTACTCACTCTGCAAATGAAAGACACTTCTCTTGGGATAAGTAAACTCTCCGAGACAATAGGTAGAATTCCAGAGATAACACCCGAAGTGATCAACCACAAATAAGAAAACTCTGACGGGTGACTTACAACAATACAGAATCTCACACTAGTGGATTTGTTTGTTAGGACATTCAATCTGTTGAGTCCAACCTTTTCAGCCTTGTTCCATAAACATTCCATATACAATATTTTTCAGATTAAAGGTCGCTCTGAGTCTATGTAGTGGGCACACAAATCGCACTTTTTCAAGTTCTAAACCAAATAATTCATAAAACCCACCACAAATGACTTATAAAGCTGATTTAGGACTGGACCAGAAGTATTGATCTGTGTGCTCACAGCAATCATAATGATTTAAGCAGCAATGTAACTCAAACTTAAAGAGATTTCAGTGAAGAAAGAATGGCACTACTACAGAAGAAGGAAATATACGGATATGGATCTTTGCAAATAGTTTGTTTCTCTCAGTTTTGTCAGATGATCATTGAAGGTTGAAGACTAAATACAAATGTTGCGTTTCTTGTCTGCGCTGTGCAGTTTTGCTTATCTTGAATAGTAAAAAGAAATGTGTTAGAAAGCACAAGTACGTGTTTTGAAGGACTGTGGAGACATTTTGTCAAAAGATGATGTTATAAAACAATGGAGCACAAACAATCACATTCGGCTTAAAAATTGAAAATTGTCTCAAAGTCTGTTTATGAGGTTGTCATCAAAGAGGGATGAAATGCATCTCTGCATAAGTGGACCAGTTAGCATACTCCTATAAATCTGTCTGCCACCAAAGCGACAACCGTAACATGTGCATGTGAGCGTTAGAATTGCATCAAGCATCCGATGCATCATTTTTGCACAATGCGGGCGAGGTTAATGTCCATTTCTTTGAAAAAGAATAGAAAGCACCAGTGACCCGAGGCTGTTTTAAAAAATAGAGCATACATAATATCCTACAGGGCACTTTATCTTTCCAACTGAGAAACAAACAGAAGCTATAAGTGCATAATCCCTTTCGCCTAAGTAATAAAATACTAAATTGCGTTGCTTCCATGAATTCAGTTGAGCGCTACGAAATAAATTCCCGAGCAAAACATATTACAAAGCAGCCCGTTTTATCAAATACTTTTCCGAATCGAGCAACCTTCAGGGGCCAATTTAAAGGTTCCTTCGTTTAGAGGGAGATATTGTGCGGCATTATTCATAGGCAATAATTATATTGGAGCGCTGTAAGATGACAGTAATATTGGGAGGAGTGATTGTGATGCGTCTCAGTCATATCCTTCTTGGAAAACGTATTCCCACTTGGTCTAGTTAGATCCGGGACAATTGCAGTGGAATTGTTATCTCATTGCAAATAACACGGATAACGGCGTTGGGATGAATACATGTAGTGGCTCTAAAACTTCTAACTGTAAACAAAGCCATAGATTCTGGTAATGCAAGTGGTTCACACCCTCAGAAGATGCCCAAATTGAGACTGTATAAGAGGGGTGCTGCATCTGTCTTTAAAGCAGCTTTAACATTGGAGGTTGTTGGGATTTTTAGTCGTGCACTCTACAAGGAGCAATTGATTTTGCCTGAGCAGTAACCAGTTGACAGGTGGCATGACACACACACACACACACACACAGCTTTCAGAATCATAAGATTGCATTGTCTGAGATCAAGATTTCAATCCAAAAACAATCAATCCTTTGGCCTAAGGCCAAAACATCTGCGAGTTCTGTCTGCAGCAACAGGCAAACAAACATCAGCGATACTATTACAGTTCATTCCACTGTTTCACAGAACAGACAACCATCACAAACCTGACCAGCAAAATGTAACCGAGGGGTTACTAGAGTTCATCATTAAATAGCTCACACCTTGCTGTAAGCCATCTGACCTTTAAAGAAACTATCAGGGAAGCTTCAGGCGCCACAACTCACTTCCATGGCATTCAGAACTGTTTTTGAGTACAGAGCAGGGGTACGTGAGAGCTATGACGCTCGCTCCTACTTTGAATGCAGAAGAAAAGAAATCATCTGCCTGGAGTGAAGCAGACTCATCTTTCTGGCATCCTCAGCTCAGCCCTCTTGCTTGCAAAGTAGGAGGGAGGCGGCATGTGTGTGTGCGCGTATCCGTGTGTGTGTGTTGGGATAAAATTAAAGAACAACAAATATTAATGAGGTGCTACACTGAGAAATAATGATGTGTGCTCTCCCTGATAGCATCTGTACTTTCTTAATGGCGTGCGCAATTACGTGGGCTTCCATTAATATCACAGGCGGGAGCTGTCATGGCTAAGGGCCTCACTTCAATCACTGTGTGCCTCTGTAAGTACACAGAAAAGAAATATACGTGCATGAAATATAGCTGCAGTGCTTAGCTATTAGGCCACATAAACAGCTACTGGGGAAGGAGGGGGGGCAGAGCCAATGGATCATAATAGAAATTTGTCATCAGGAAAATTAAAATTATCCAAACACGGTGAAAGAATGTAAAATATCAGAGGGGCTTAAAAACCCAAGCAAGGGATATCAATAAAAGTCGAGCTGTTATGAGGAGTTGCGGGACCACTCACTTATAGGGTTTGACAGTTTTAGTTAATAAAGAATAATTTGTAATTAACTACATCAAAATGCACTCGCACAGGTTTACCAGTTCTGCTGGACACTTGCTTTTTGTTGTCGAGTCAGTTTACCACAGGGAACTCATAAAGTGGTCAATTTATTTAAGTCACAACACAAGGATACACTTGTGATGGGAAAGAGGAAAAGCATGATAATGTCCATCCGCCCGTCCATCCGTCCGTCCATCCATCCATCCATCCATCCATCCATCCATCGTCTGTTGTGATTGTCCTTATTTGATCATAGTATTAGAAATGGAGCTTATTTAATCTTTATTCACCAGCTCAGTGTCCTAGTGGTAGAGTGTCCGCCCTGAGACTGGAAGGTTGTGGGTTCAAACCCCGGCCGGGTCATACCAAAGACTATAAAAATGGGACCCACTGCCTCCCTGCTTGGCACTCAGCATCAAGGGTTGGAATTGTGGGGTTAGATCACCAAATGATTCCTGAGCATGGCACCACTGCTGCTCACTGCTCCCCTCTCCCCCAGGGGATGGATTAAAATCACACGGGGATGGGTTAAATGCAGAGGACAAATTTCACCACACCCAGATGTGTGTGTGACGATCATTGGGACTTTAACTTTTAACTTTAACTTTAATTGGTTAGACCCATGAGGGGGTCCTTGGAAAAATATCTTCACTTCAAAAGCTCCCTGGTCCCAACTTTGAGAATTGCAGTAAAGAGTAAATGGCTAGAAGCAAAGCAGCATGAAGTTTCCTCATGGAAAATCTTTAAGGAGTAGCGTTAATAATGCATACTCGAGAGCAACTAAACAAGTGAACAAACCTGCTCTTTGGAACCCAACGTGCTGCGACTTTTTATGCAACATAGCATTTTCTAAAAAAAATCAGATATCTTTAACCGCCTACTCATTTAAAACTACAAAAGAGACATTAATTTAGTATTCTTTTAATTTGACAGAATATTTAAGAATGTTAAAAAGCATAATCCATGAGGTTAACTTGAGGGTGAGTAGTAATTATATAGTTACCTTCCACTGTGACAGTAAGGAACATTCAATTATTACAGAAGGTCATTCGAGGATTTAGGGGTACAGCGAGACCTATTCATTTACAATTATTGCTATGAAATTAGAACACATCAGCAAGCGTCCCAAAACTGGCTTTGTTCCACTTTATTCTACCTGCTCAATGTTTACACAGACAAAAATATGGATCCCATATGACTACAAGGATAAGACAATCAGCGAGAATCTGCCCCTGATGTCTGCTAAGGTTGTTCAATATTAGATTATAAATAAAATAATCTCTGGTCAATGTTTGAGAAAGTTGAGCGCTTTGGATGGTAGAAATCCTCTTATCAAGTAGAACAATATTAATACAGGACTGAGAATGAACATTAGCAAACAAAGAGGTGGCAAGCAAAGATAAATATAGTTATGTCTGAGGATGAAGACTGAAGAAACACTGAACGGCACATTTGCAAGAACTTAAAAATGCTTTTATGATGATAAGCCATTTTAGAAGAAAAAGGCTCGTCCACTGGTAGAAAGAAATGGACCTTGCGAAACTGCGTGGCCTCAATTAATTCAATTATTTTAATCAGATTGGATTTATCATCAAGGCAGTAGGGAATCATTCGAATGAGATAAGTGCATTGTGTACTCTGAAGTCAGTGTGCTCGTTATGACGAAACTGCCAACCACCACACAACCACCATCTCAATTAGCTTCAAGTCTCAGACAAGGACACCGGCTGAATAAATCTCAATATGTAGGATTCATGGATTTGTTTACCAAGTAAGTGCCGCCAATCTTGCAAAACATCTTGGCATTCCTTTTGACTTTGAAATGTCAACTCTGAAATCCTAGCTTCATATGGCCAAACTACACCATTGAACTAAATATGAGATCACACTTCTTACTTACTCAGACAATTCCTAAAGGTTGTGCTTAGCTTCTGTCTGCCCCTAGGCTGATTTTTTAAATTACAACAACAGATCCATTTCCAGGAATCGGTATATGGTAGAAATATATTAGAAGATATGAATGCTGATAGAAGTCATATCAAGGTATCTGTACTCACGACTAAAGACGATACGAGTATTGATTACCCTCTTTTGGCTGTTTTACTATCAGGAAAGAGAAAGTAGAAATTAGATGAACAGAAGATTAATTTCAGGCAATTTTAATGAAAATGTATATTTACATTGGGATATGTAGGCCTTCAGCATCAGTCATTGTTTTTTGGGGGAAATTTGATGTGTCAAAAGTACGAGTATTATCTGTATTTTCAGTATCGTATTGTGACTACTTCATAATTGACTTCTCGTACTGGTTTCGGTCTGAAAACAATATGAGCACTGATATATTTGAATGAGAACATTAATTATTTATAAAATTATGTAATTATAAATATTTCATTTATGACTATGGCAACACACCCTTTAGGAGTAAATTAAATAGAGAGTGTTTCGAGAGAAAAAAGTCATTTCAAACCCTTCTTCACTCTTTCTGCTGCTCGTTGTACAGGAACGTCAGAGTGATATAATTTGTTTCCCCTCTACGCAGAAAACAGACATGGGCATGATGGAAATTACCCCCTTCACAGATTCCTGTGAAGAAGAGCATTTTCATATTTCCACGCCTTTATCATTTCCTTTGAAAACCAGCGGAAGGCGGAGGAAGAGAGGCGGTATTTGCAATTCCTGCGTGGCTCGCCGTATTTGATGATTTTACCGCGGCGGTTACAGCAGTTCAATGGAATAAGACAAGAAAGACAGAGCTTGGCAGTGCGGCCTTTTAGCCTAGAGCGAGGTGACAGTTGGGAAGACCAACAGGACACCAGGCAGGTGGAGGCTTAGCCACGCCACACAGTCAGCGGCATCGCCTTTATCTAAGCCGACCCAACTCGATTCTTCTTTGCTTTGATTCATGTTGAGCACAATTAACTGGGCACGATTGCAAACTGATTTTTTTTTCCACACCCCACTTTTCTCTGAAGTGAGATATGAGAAGTTGCCTCACAGCTATGCCTAAGCTTTGATATACGGGAGAAGTTATCACTGTCTCTCAGTCAATCATTCGAGTTCATGCAACATGGGAGTGTTATGTATTATTAATGTCATTAGCACGTACGAGGCATACATAATAAAAATCAAGAGTCAAGAAGCCAAGTGATAACCTCCTTACTGGAAAGAAGTTTATTCGTGTGGTCTATTAGCATATTTATTTTGAACCTGAAATAACCCAGTATGCTCAAAGCAGGCGCCACCTTAAGGTTGCTGAAGGCAAACATGATTACAAATAGCCCGTTATGTGTATAAATAAACCTAACCTGAAACAACTATGAGTATGTGCAGACTCACTTCAAAATCACTAATAAAATCATTTAAAAAAACACCAACTTTTATCTAAAATCAAAAGCAGTGATTCTCAAACCTTTTACACCAAGTACAACCAAAACAACATTTAGCGCTCCAAGTACCACCATATTGATCAATATTCGTCCATCCATCCATCCATCCATCCATCCATCCATCCATCCATCCATCCATCCATCCAATCAACCTACTAAATGTCTGGGTAGCTGACGAGTGACCCTGCAGGCGAATTAAACGATGACAAAGTTTGACAAATTGACAAAATGAACAGTTTTATGAAGGAGTCCGAGCAAGAGAAACAAGTGACTAATAACAAGTGACACTGATCGTAACATGATTCTAATACAACAGGATCAGGAGAAGAAAAAAAAAAAGCCATGTAATGGGCGTCACGATTTAGTTAGTTCAAGAGTTTTTATTCGGTTTTAGTGGATGAACATTGTCGGCAAACGATAAATGACTAATAAATGACTTTTCGCTCCTGAAAGGAGATGATGCAAAGTCTCCTCTGGCTGCTCAGGGCCATATGATGGTGTGAGGAAGACTGCTTAGCGGCCGCATGGCAAGAAATCAAATTAGTGCACTCTTATCCTGAAACGAGGATGGCTAAAGACCCTGCAGCAGTAGAGATAATTCCTCAATCATAACTAAGTGTCTGCCACCTCATCAAGATCATTTCAAGGGGATTATGCTAGTGTTCGTTTGTTTGTTTGTTTGTTTGTTTGTTTGTTTGTTTGTTTGTTTCTTTGTTTGTTTGTTTGTTTGTTTGTTTGTTTGTTTGTTTCGTTTCTTTGTTTGTTTGTTTGTTTGTTTGTTTGTTTGTTTGCTTGCTTGCTTGCTTGCTTGCTTGCTTGCTTGCTTGCTTGCTTGCTTGCTTGCTTGCTGTTGAATTATATAGAAGGTCCTTGAGCAACTTCTATAAAACTTTTAAAAACATTTTAAAAAAAAATATCACGGTTTATTTTTTTGTTATAAAAATAGTCATAATAATAATAATAAAATTTCCATTCAGTACAATGGAGAAAGATGATTTGAAGTACAAGCATTTTGCTATACGAAAATGGTCAGATCATGGAACAAATTAAACCTCCATCTAAAGGCGAGCACCAGTTTCTTTCAATTTTGTGGTTTGGGGAAGTTGTAAATTGGGGGGGCTATTGAAAAATGGAGTGCCTTGGAGCCCAAATACACATTTCCATCATAGACAACACTTTTCTTTCTTTGGCAATAAAATCTCTAGCAGTTCCATGAAACCAATGATGGAAAGCTGTTTAAAATCAGGTGGGTAAATTCTAAAAAATCTAAAAAAATGCTTAGATTTACATTTGTCAAGTGAAGTCAGTCATAAGTTTACAGTTGTCTTTCACCTTTAACTCTGGTTAATACCAGTGAGACGTGCCTCGTTTTTAGTGAGTCACGATGGGATACTTTGTTGTAATCCAGATGTGTATCACATTCTTCATATCTGATGAAGAAAGAGCTCCCACTTTTGTCTTTCGAGATGATAGCATGGCATCAAATTCCAAGCCACATAACAGACGACAGAGGGGACGCAAACCCACAGCACGGAAAACACACAAAAGAAACAAAATGACCATACGCACAATCATCCCAACAACCGTGACAATTTCCGCAATCTCATGCATGCATATTTCTATTTTCCAAGGATGAACATCTGTCTGCCTCGACATGCCGTTAAATTGGAATTCCGTGTATGCAAGGTATAATTTGATGCAGAGTTTGTTTGTGTTTGGTGTTATCAGACACGAAAAGCTCATATGTGGAATAACTTTACAGGAGTGTGAGTGGAATATTGGAATTGAATGTCCTTGGATGTGGAAATCCACACACCTCCACTTCTGTAGTACACCTTCACTCAAAGTACCATCTGCCGTCTCATCTGTATTGATCGGGCCGACTGTATCCATTATATCCGTGACATTATTAACCTCGCAATTCGCACTACATGACCTCCTTGGCGGGTGGGGGTGAAGAGATGGAGCGATGCCTTTTCCACAGTAAAATTGAATTAATCATTCAGGCGGTCAAAAGGTTTAGAAACGTGCCGCTGTGAGTAATAAGGTAAATACGCATGTAAGAGATGAATACATAAGAAGCTTGTACAGTAAATCATCGCAGTGCGAACTTTAGACCCGCTGAATGGGAATGGATTATGTCCGATTGATTTTACAGCTGAGAGGATAATCAAGACAAGACAAGCAATAATGACTATTGGCATCCTGATAAAGTTAACGAGGAGTCAATGGGAGGTGCTTGATGTTTAAACAATGAGGGCTCTTTGGCGCATGATTTATCCAGATTTAATTGTTTCAACACGACAACTAAATGGGTCCAAAAAAAATGAAGTACTATTGAAGGACTTTTTGGAGGAAAGTTCAACATGAAATCAATGTTTTTTTTCATCCATGAGCTTGCAAAAAAAAAGTCCTTGCTCCCACTGATGTAGGAAAAATTGCTACTGTTGGCGAAGGTTGCAAAATTGACGTCAGAATTTCGTCGGGGTTCGTTCAAGGTCGCAAATGATTTCGTCAATAGTTTCCGTGTTGTTTTTTTCTTGACGCAAGGAAATTTCGGACAGGGGAACATACTTGACGAAGAATCTTCAATTTGATAGAGAAAAAAACAACAACAAAATTCAGGCATAGAAAGAACATGCAAATGAATGAGGGATTCAAACCCGAACCTTAAAAATGTGAGGCAAACATTCTAACCACGACCACAGGGCTTCTGCAGGATTTCTTTGTGTTAATTTGCTGTATTTTAAAACCAAGCTTTCCCCTTAAGTCGTCTCTTGTTGAACTGATGGCAGGATGTCTCATGTTAAATGCTATGAAACATAAAAACAGAAGAACAAACACAGAACAGATGGCGTCAAGAGATTTATCGTACAGTTTGTACTGCAGTAATGTCATACGCTGCTGCCAGAACTCGGATAGAACATAGCAGGTGCATTATAGCGGAGACATGTCGACAATAATGACAATACTTCATGTTATTCCCCGGGGTTTCCTTCACAACCCATGCTAAGTAACACGGGTGCCGATGTTAGAACTCACGAGCGTTGACAGAAATTTCCTTGTAACACTGAAGTGTTTTTGGCATGTGATAAAAAGGCTTCATGTTGATTTAGGAAGATTTTAATGAAAGCGAGGTTTGATCTTCAAGTGACTTTGAAATGACTTGTGATTCCAGAGCGGTAGCTTCACCTGACAGTAACAAGTCCTTGATGGCAAACAAATCTCTGACAAGTCCCTTTTCCTTGCCCGGCCCTTTTTTTTATAGATAGTCTTAAGACTTTAATCCTGATCCCGTGACGGACTCATCCAGTCAATAGGGTAAAGAGAAGATCACGCCAGAGATGTGTGCACTTCTCCAAAGACAGGCTCCGGAGCACATGCTCCGCATCTCAAATGTAGGCTCACCGCAGATGAAGACTATTGAAGGAAGGATCGATGGTTTTAATAAGTCTCCCTCACGTCTTTCAGCTCTGTACAATTTTATCTCCCTGGATTTCAATCAAAAAAGTGTGGAAAGAGCTCAGAGGTTTGCTTATCATTCATTAAATCGATTGCAATTAAAAGATATGTTTAATCGTTTACTGTACCGTACTGAACTGAACTCTTACGCTGCTAAACTCACAATATTTTCTGACTGATGACTTCTACCAGACATCCTGAATGTGAAACAAAATTATGACCGAATTCAATTGGCGGTGATGCAGTTTATGGGTGATTGTCTCAAAATGGATCCAAATGAGCAACAGCATCACAAACTAATCATTTTTAGCATGCCAACATTGAACTTGTTTCTTATATCTCATTAGACAAGTGCTATCCAAAAGATTAATTTCTCAGCCCAAATACATAATGTGATATAGAATAAAAAAATGAATTGATCCGACATGGACAGCTAACGGGTCTCCATTTGTAACGATGAATAGACAGAAAGTACATAAAATCTTCAAGTAGTGATGGGCATTACGTAGCTTAGCATCGCCACAGCTCAAGAGAATGAGTGTTGTATCTGCTTATTTGTATTTACGGTTGTTCTTTAACGGAGCAAACCTTTGTCGTGTCGTATGTTTTATGGCATTGAATTGCAACAGAGGTGGAAAAAAAGGAAGCACACTCACATCGCATCTCATGAATGTAATCAAATGCATGGTGGAAAATATTTGCTTCAATTCGGCTCTTACAGTTTTACCCCTGCCCCACATTAGTCCGTTAAATCCAGGTTCCACTGCGCGCCGAAATATTTTTTGTGAAGGAAAGCCGCAATTTAAATAAACTTGCCTAAGTTGCCTAAAATGTCTTGTAAAAGTGGAAGAATGTGCACATTCATAAAGTAAACTTAGCAAATTGTATGGAAGGACCCCTGGAAGGCTTGCAAAGCAAGCAGCAAGCCCTCTGCTGCAAGCAACATGCAGATTACCTGCTTGTCAACCTGCTCCTAATTATTATTCATGTTTACAAACTTGCGTCTCACGGGACGAGCCGCTCGACCGGCCGCATATGAGATGAGCAAACAGAGGCGGTGCCGGCGCACAAGAGTGGACATGAATTTATTCATGGCGAAAAAGCGTCTCCACTCTTCCTCCCCAGAGAGGAGACATTTATGAAGACATTCCATCAAAATCATTGCGATTACATTAACATTCTGAGCAGACGCTACCTGCGTCAGAAAGTTGCTCGCCCGAGCCTCCACCCACACACCCACGATCGTCGAGCGAGGTGAGGGCGGATGCGATCTGCCTTTCCCTCAGGATGCGCTGAGAGGCACTTTTGCTGCCGCCGCTGGGGGAATCACTTGAAAATTGCCAAGCAGTAAAAACAGTACCGAAATGACCTCTGACCTCTGCTCATTGGAGCGACGTACTGGAAATGAGGGAAAATCAGCGATGATCAAATGACATGTGAACACTGAAACGAGAACTTTATGGATGCTGCAAATTATGGTCTGCATGACCCTACACGGACGACAATGAAGTAGATTCCCCCAAAGTTGAAATGGATGATAAAGTCAGCAAAGCTAAACCACAAATGATGAAATACAAGCCTCAGAGGCAACTTGAGTCTTCTTTGAGCTGAGGCTCCCCGCACCGTGTTTTTCAAGTAATTGTAAAGACATCTTTCTCTGTGTCGGTTTTGTTTGCTACGCTTCAGGTGCCTTTCATTGCGTTCAGCCCAATAAAGTTAGACAATGTCCGCAGCTTCATGACTGACGGCAGCCGCGCGCGCTGTCAGATGTGTCAGCCGCATCAAAACACAAAGCGCGGTCCACAGATACGGTTCGCCGTCACCGCTTGATGAGGCGTTAAAAGTGACAGATTGGCGCTTACATTGCCGCTATATTGTCTACATGACATACATGACGCCTGCTTTTCGCCTCCCGCGTCACTCCACACATCAGCCACACATCCTGATTGCAAAAAAGAAATTACGCGTGAAAACTTATATCGATCCTTGGTTGCAGTAATAATGTTTCTTGTGAGGCCAATCCTGGGACTTTTCTGACATACCTGGTATAATATGAGCTATTCAACAATGCTGCGGTCGCACAGCTTGACATGTAGGGGGTAAATTACTTTTGTTTGTGCCTCCCTATTCTCATTAGCTAAATGTCTGAGTAATGCGCTAATGAAACATAAAAGATCACTGACTACAGCAAGTCATCAACCTAAATGCTCTCCATTAAGTCAATCTCTACAGGGCTACTAGCCTTGCAGTTGCAACGCCTGACCACCCTCCGTTTTCCGTTGACGTCATCGTGTCGGGGCATCGCCGGCGCTCTGTTGAGCGCAGACGAACCCCCACCTCGCTTGCGGGTGAGGCATGCGAAATAATGCGGTGCCCTGAAAACAAATAAGCACTCATTTCGAGCCGAAATGCAACAAGGATGTACCGCGGGGAAAAGAATCAATTCCACCTGACCTTCCAACTTAATCACCATTTGCTTGGCTGGCACTCTGTTGAGACCTGCAGCACGCTGACATGGTGACATGAGGCAGGCCTTTGGTTGGAAGCCTCGTAATGCATGATGATAGCCACTTAGCCGTATATTTGAAATGGAACTTGGAAATAAATGAGAAAGAAGAAAAGATAGAAAGTTTTGTAGAAATGTACTGGACTGACTTGCGGTTCAAATTTGGGAATACGATGGTGCCTGAAAAGTCATATGTCCTGATCATTATGATTTCATGAGAGCTCAGATTGGCAAGCAATGATTATTCGAGACACTGTATTTTTCCTTTTGGTGGTTTTTCAGTTTGATAACTTTCAATAGGGTTAGATAGATAAAAGAAAGACTCAAAAAACATAAAAAGATAGATTAACAGTGTGAAAATGTTAATTACCATTGCCTGTGTAGTTAATAGTTTTTTGGTTATGACTGTTTTGACCTTGGAATTAATTATTTTCATTATTTCCTGAGAGAAATATTTTTACAACGTTTAATTAGGGATGGGCGAGTGCCAAAAGTAGTATTCATGACGTTGGCTGATATCAGCATCAATTGCCCTATTGTTTCTGTTTTATGAAATTTTAAGGCAAATGGCTATATATTATCTGTCTTGGTTTCTTAGGGAATTTCTAGGTATCAAAAGTAGTATCGGTGCTTGGTATCGGTGACTACTCAAGAACTGATTACTCGTAATGGTAACAGTCTGAAAGAAGTGGTATCGAACATTCCAACTTTTATTTAAAAAAATATATGTATACACTAATGTAGCGATGATCATCCATCTAGATATTGAGATATTTTTGAAAAGGAATAAACATTCCATATATTAACGTCATCACTTCAGTTTTGACATTCGTAATTGATAGAACATAACCTGTGTGGGCCTGAACTATAAAATAATAAAATGAGCAGCATGAAGCATTTGCTACGATGCAAAATCAAATGGACCATAAACCACCCTTTGAAGCGTTTTCTCAAAGTCAAATAAAGTGATGATGCCTTTCAAATTCAAATCATGTTGCCTTTTAAACATGACTTATTGACCAGGTTGTTTGCTTACTCTGGTAAAAGCATCTTCATTCAGCACAGTAGTGGCAGTTGAGGTAATAAGCTGCTGTTTTTGCACACAGCAACACTTTGTTTGCACCGGTGCGCCAAGACATCGTTGTCCCTTGAGAATGAGGAGGAGAAAACTGGAGAAAACAATGTGATAGCTGCCTCTTTATCTCGTTTGTTATTAGGCAGGAAATGAGTCTTCTCTTCTCCACAGCAACATGCATTTTACCGCTGACAGTCACTCCTACCCGAGTCCGAGCCTTTCCAGGTACTCTTCACTGGAGGATATGGAAAATTCTCCCTTTCTGTTGGCTGATAAGCAGACGGGCCATCTGAGACCAGAAGACACAAACAGCGAGCTGATCTATAGACTCAGCAGTCTGCTTGCGTTTAGCCTGCGTCAAAAAACAACATAATGTACAGACCACAAAGTTTGTCTATGTCTTAATCTTGGCCGTGAAAGTAAGAGAGACCACTTCACTATTCTCACCTGGTAGTTAGAAAGATGCCATCTACTGTAAGTAGCACCATGAAGCGCTTTAATGTGAACGCTTTTGGTTTCCGTAAGCTCTCGACGCATTGCAATTTTGAGCGGCAATGAAGTCATTCAAAGTGAAGCTACATTTTTATACCCTGATTTGAGTCGGCACACTGGTCTTTTCTGAGAAGTCAGGATTTAATCAAGCACACCATGCAACACAACTATAGTAAATGTATCCGTTGAGGAATACAAGTTATTAAATGTCATTTAAAATCTTAATATACTGCGCATCACTATTTGTTTTTTTTTTTTATGTAAAAGAGCATGTTTGAAAATTATTGGATACCAATAATAAACGTTAGCATTAAAAATATGACGGGTTAAGCCGATGTTTGGCATAAATGTCACGCTAAGCACCGTGCTAAGTGTGTATATTTTATGAAGCACTGCATACAGTATTTGTGCCAAATCAATATAGAGAACACTTTTAAAACAAAATACTGGAATACCCTATTGTTGCATTCATGCAGAATCCTACTATGTCTAAATTGAGTCAATATATATATATTTTTTTCTTTTTTCATAAATCCACACTATTGGACAATCCCAACGTGTTTGTTACTTTCGCAAATTATTGATCAATCTCAAGGGTTAGAAATGCTAACGGTTTACATTAAGATCATCCCTTAAGCTGATTTTCTTCGAATGAGGTTTTCATTGAGGTAAACTGGCCTTTTTTGATATTTTCAGCAATATGTAAATCATTGTTGATTAGATGATCAAGGATGTTTGCTCGATCGCACATTTCTCGAGACTCATAACGTACGGCCGTGGACTTGGTGAAACGTGGCATGGGAAATGGAAGCGCTGATTGCCTCAGGAGTTTTCAGGGCCCGTGGCTTCCAAAGCACATCTCATGGATCAATATTTGCTGGATGTATTGGCTTGAGTAAATACTGCAGTCCACGCACGCCACTCATTCCAGCTGGGAATGACAATCTCGCGCCAGCAGCACAGCGCGCGTCCCAGTAATGACGCGACACGGAGGCAGGCGGCTGGTAATAAAGATTGTCTTTCTGCAGATATGCCGGCGATACCTTCACTCACCCTTAATTTATTCCCTGAGGTGCAATGAGTGATTTTGTCTGTGCTCAACCTCATATTAAACATTGCGCCCTATAAAGCTCTCAATAATCATTTGCTGCAACCCAGGACACAATGATTTCCCAAGACACATAAAAGTGCAATAACGTCAACTCAGAAATAATATTGCCGGCATTCTTTTTTCATGCGTCTCCTATAGCCAAAAAACATACCCCGGCGCAGCTCTTCTTTTCTCACGATGTCAGAAGAGAGATCGTACAAGTCATCTGTAACTTTAAGAGTCACACAAATTTATTTACTCAGAAAAATCAATGGCTGACTTCCAAGGCAAAACTAAATTTCTGGTTTGGAAACACTTCTGAGCAAGGCGCTGAAATTCTTTTTACAACTAACAAATCTATCAACACTACTCTCGCTCTGTTATGACACAGCACCAGCTCGAACGCACATATTAGCCTACACTGAGGTCAACTTAGTACATTGTGAGCATTTCAATTATTAGAGTTGACTTTCATCAGATGTAATGAACTTGTGCAGTGTGAGCTGGAATTTAAAAACCGTGCATGCCTAGCTCAAAGAGCTCTAAAGACCAATTACAAAAGGCTAAAGATTAACATGCATTGTGCAATAACATATTAAGCCTACCTAATACCTTGAGTCATTTAAATGAAGTTCCTTTTCAATAAGGAAGCAAAATCTATTGAGTTTTCACTCCAACATGTAATACCCCTGAAATGTTGAGATGGAAATATAATACACGTAAAGGCTGTTATGGCAACAAAAGCCTTACTTGGCATTTGAGCACGCCAAAAACCAAACCAGAGCATGGACATTAAGTGTGCAATAGTTCTTCATCATTTCTGTAGTCTAAATGCTCCAGACTTTTTTTAAGACCCCTGGGAGCTGTTTTAAATTGTATAAAATTGCATAATATTGGCCGGATCCAATCTTTGTGCGATTATAATCTCATTCATTATCTTTGTTTGCTACTACACAACAGAAGAAACCACCCCGTATTTGATTTCTTCCCGCATTGATGTGCTTCACTCCCTTCCTCAGCAGATGGTGCAAAAGTATATTTTCTGTCTTCTTCTTGGCCTGCCTCATGTGGGGTATTAGCAAAGTCTGCATCTTGCCTTTTTGGGTGAGTCACAAGTCATCTTGTATATTCATGATCCATCCATCCATCCATCCATCCATCCATCCATCCATCCATCCATCCATCCATCCATCTCACCAACCCAACACTGCTTGACTCTTCCATAATGCTATCAAGACTACAGCAAATACTCCAATTGATGTTAGCTTAACAAATCCATATACTTTAATGCAGTGTGTACTTTAACAAGGGGACTCCAGTCCCATAGCCACCACCGAGATGATACATAGAGACGTTACACCACGTAATAAAGATTAAAGTACCGATATCGCGGCTCAAGGCATAAACGCTGTCTTACATCTCCATTTGAAAAGACGACGTGGTGACTGACTCAGATTTCACAGGCACTGGATTCTGGTGATTTTAACCAGCGCTGATCACAGAGGAGAAGTAAAGGGAGCTCATGTTGCCTTGAATGCTTCTAACACGAAGGCACGCTAAATGCATTCGGTGAGATCATAAGTGCAGCCGGCAAAAGAAAAACAAAATGTTGGCTCTTCTTATTCACATTTAAAGCGAACTTCAAAACTCTATTATAATTCCTTTTGCATTTTTGATTTCGGTCAAAAATTTAGACCTCAAATTAGATGCGTCTTAAAAGCAACTCGGCGGTTTGATTCAAAGAGTAGTTGAGAGTTGGAATTGAGTTTTTGTTTATCTTAGCTTCCTTAGTGATGGTTCATTCTTTCTCCATACGTTCTTTTCTTAGTCACATAACCAAAGCTTGCGTGTTTGGATAAAACACATTTGTATTGTTTGATGGCTTTCATCATCTCCAATAACCACTCCTACGTTGTCTTTAGGGCAGTTTGCAGAGATGTTGTGAGACAACCCGAGACGTGCTCCATCTTGTCGGCATTCCGCAAGCCCAGAGAAACACTCCTGGAAAATTCTTTGGCAATCACAGAAGCAAGGTATTGGGGTGGGGTGGGGGAGTTAATTAACCAAATGCTCCAAAATAAGTTTTTCACTGCAGGGTAAAATGGTGAATATGGGACTAGCTTGAACATGTTGCTCGTTCCAACAAATGTGACATCCCCACCTAAGATAGATGATTTATTCACATCCCTTACCAAGTTGTCTCTTCTTATTCACATTTAAAGCAGAAGGTATGCACTCTTGCACCAACAGGATCAATACTCATTGGCAGCCTTAATATCCTCAATGCCCTGCTTCGACAGTACCTGGTGCAGCACATGTTGAGGAATGTAGCTTTGGTGTCAATACAAAATTGCTTTATAATTCTTTTCCAGACGTGCCATTCAACCTTAGTGACCTCCCCGCTTCAAAAAAAAAAAAAAAGTCAGCAGTGGCAGCTCTGATTTGCTAAAGTCAGGAATTCATTTTGCTCTTCATATACTATTCAAACAAGGAGAGGATCTGCAATTACCATCACCAAATTGCCAAGTCTACGTTCTGGGCTAATGACTGAGGGGAAAAAAGAAATTGGGGGATCAATGACATTCAGTCAATGTATACTACTCCAAAGTAGCTGCATGGTCGTGGGAAAGAATATGGCACTATGATTTTTTTTTTTTAATAAAGTTTTATATTGAGATATTTTATAAATTACACAATGTGAGGTGTGCATAGCACATAGTTCTCTTTTTTCTTCTGTGATTAAATGTTTGCACAGCTTTGATTAGAGAATCCAACTATGCTCACTAGAGCACAGAGATATTGTGTGAAATCACTGTAGTGTTCAGCAGCTAATAGTCCTGCCAGAATTCAAGTTAAAATAATTTATTTTCATGCCCATATCGTATTGCCATTAGAACATTGCTAATACTTTTCTTTTTTTTTTTTAATCAATCTTTTTATCTGTTTTTCAATATAAGACGCATTAGCGTTTCCAGTTTCCTTGATTGCAATTCATACAATAAACTATTCGGGATTATTCTACCACAGGAGCTTCCTTCCAATTGTAATTTTAGTATTAACAAATTATTTTCAACAACTCCCCACTCCGCTGTTAAGTTTTCTTAAATGACAATAACGGGAGAGGCCACGGGGTTGTTATTGCAAGTGAGCTTATATGACATACAATGCGTCTATCAGAATCACGACTTTAGACATAACATTTTAAACCACAAGCTGACAAACATACACTGGAAGTACAGGTTTCCAGAAACCCCTGCTTTTTTCTTTTACTATGTACTGAATCAGGAAGATATTCACAGGATGGAAGAGGACAAATAGCAGGTCAGCATAGAAGTAGTATTTCATTTCCAAGTGACATTTCCAACTAGCTTGGTAAATAGACTTAAGTGATTTGTTTGCATTTGTTGCATGCTGTGACTGGCGATCATTAACACAAAAGCATCCAAGAAAGAAGTCAAGTCTTCTACTAGATTGCTGGCATGTGAGCTTATCTGTGTAAGGGACTACAACAATTCAGGGCTCACATTTCGATTACACTTACCGGATATAGGAATAAAGGTCATTAAAGAGCAAGATTGCTCAATTGTTAGTTTTGTGCAAGACGTGATTTTGACAGAAACACAGCACGGACACGGACATGTGCCTGCACGCACACACCAAATGTTCATCGTAATTGCTGTTGGGCCTTTCGGAAGGTCCCACCTCTGCAACTGACCCCAGTTCTTTGTATCACTTGTTTCATCTGAGCTGGTTAACTAATGTGCTCGTTAATCAGAGGGTGCTAGGTTAGCTACGTTTGGCTTGCCCTTATCAATAATTGAGCCACCTCTTAACTCAGCCTCTCCAGACAACAATTTCTGTACAATGCTATTCCAAAGAATCCGGCACTAATCACCACCTCCAGCAAGCTGGAATGTGGCAGGTTTTTATAGAGGAAGAAGCTTAGTAGAGAAGGAAGCAGCTTTTGAGAAGCAGACAAGTCCAGGCTGGTTCAGTGAAGTTACAGTGCACCTTCACAAAAAGAGGAAGTTTTGGAAGTTTGGCTTAGTACAGGTTCTTTCGAAATGGCCATTTGGAGAGCGAATTCAAGCAAAAAAAATTCAACTGATGAAACCGTTTAAAGTGAGCTCGCCAGGGGGATTGGCTGAATCAATCAAATGATGTTTGCAGCCTGATGAAAGCTGATCAGGATAGATTTGAGCGTCACAATAAAAGTTGGATTGATTGTTATTCTGTTGTCAAAATGTGAACAGATCTTTGAGTGCTTAAGAAGAAAGCATAAAGTCTAAGTGCATGTTTTTAGAGTTTGTATGAAGCTGTAGGAAAGGAGAATTTCTGGACTTGTTCACTTCAAACGTCATCACAAACGTGATTCTGTAAAAGAGAACCTTTATCATTTGTGCATCTAGAAACCTCCCCTGCCAGCGGATGCAATTTCCACTAGCCGGAGTTTATATGAGGTACGGTCACATATCATCCCTTGTTGTTTTTAACAAAAGCTTCGTACATACAAAAAACAGTCATTTCTGCAAAGAGCGAATCACGCTCGATCATATCTTTTGAAGGGTCCAACGCCTCGGGCATTTTCCGAATGAGGCACAGCACATTTGTATTGTGGGTGCGCCGGCACAAATCTGCATCCAAATGAAGACTGAAATATTGATGTGTGAAAATGACGGGTCTGCTTATTGTCAAATGTGCTTGGCCATAAAAGTACATTAGCAGCGAGGGTGCATTCCTGCCCGAGCAAGTCGGAACACCAGCCGCCGCTGAGGTGGTGAGAAGTATCAAGGTACAGAGAAACACCTCAGGGTGGCCTGGGGCTGCAGAGCCTTAACACAAGGCTCACACAAATACATGCAAATCGTTGTAACTGTCATGAGCGTCTGAAGCAAATGGTCAAATTTTAAGTGAAAAGCATCACTTCCGTGTCATTTAAAGGGAGGTTCAGCATGCAATGTGATTTGAAACCAGGGAGAAGAAAAAAGTCTCAATTTGAATTCTGCCGTTGTTTTGTTTTTGTTGTTGCTGGTTTATAATACTAGTAAAAGAAAATAAAACACCGGCAGTGGTTGGCACACACGTAATAACATTGAAATACGGTTCAGTACTAAGCGTGGGCTTTTAATGGGTCCATATTTTTCTTCAATGGAATGCTTCTAATATCCATTGGTAGGCATAAGTGTATTTTGAGGAAGTTACACACACAAAAAAAGGAACAGAGGACTTTCAGATTTAAAATTTAGGTTTGGGAAAGACTCCATGGGTAAGATTTGAAAACCTGTATTATCCTCACGAGGGTCCTAGGTGTGCTTGGTACCTATCTCATCTGATTTAGGGCAAGAGAAGGGGCACACCCCGAACTGGTTGCCAGCCAACTGCAACTTCAGTAAACCTACCATGCATGTTTTTGGGTTGTGGGCAGAAACTGGAGTACCTGAAGAAAATCCATGCAGGTACTTGGAGAACATGCAGGAAGGCCAGAGCCCGGATTTGAACCCGTGACCTGCACTAACCAATCCACCCAGTACCACCCAGTGATATTTAATAAATTGTATATTTTGAAAATGGTTCAAAAGTTGTTTACCTTTGTTCCCATTTGTGCCCAATAAGCTTGAATGATGCCTCACTTAAATTTTGTGTTCAGGGTTGCCATTGGACATTTAATTATCTGTCTGCCTATGCTTTACTGTCACTATGTTTTACCTCAACCACACTTTGCCACTTGGGTTATTTAGTTATTTCTTTTGGGAAAATATACCTTGAAGCATGTACGTACAAATGGGAGGTTGGCCAGCATTTGATTTTGTACACTCATAAAGAGTCGACTGTTATTGATCAAGAAAACCGAACAGTTATTACATTTGGTTGTCAATAAAAGTGCAGAGGAGGACGTTTGAGCTGGAACGGAGGGACTCTCTTAAGAAAAGTCCCATCAGGTGAGGCTCAGTTTAGGAATGTGCCCTTACTCTTCTACCATCCCCCCATCTCCTCAGGACCTCCCCCCCCCCACAAATCCAGCTATTGTGAGAAGAAAGAATGCTTTTCAAAAAGTTGTTCCTTTCACAGTGAGGGATGGCGGGTGTCGCCCCTTTTTCAAGTAAGGCTTAAAGTGGGGGGTGTACCTGCAGCTCCAGGAGAGCATTTTCTTATCTGAGAAATGATGCCCTTTTACTTCTCCTTGTGGTTCGAGGTACTTGCAAGAATGCTATTCAACTAACTGTTTGGATGTTGTGTTGGACAGATATTTTAAGGATGTCACTTTAAACAACATTATGAGAGCACAAAGTCATCATTTTACAAAATAAAGCTGCAATGAGAAAAACATCATTGTTTTAAAGCAATGGAATAAAGGAGATTATTATACTTGAGCTTTCACAAAATAAAAAATATTGTCAATGTTTTGGCCCATTAGCACCATTACGAGTTAATAATATTTAGGATTTAGTGAGGCAATGAGCGCTCTAAAATGGGACACATTTACTATTAAGGCTTATCTTTGATTGTTTAGTTCTTGTCACTAAAGTCACAGAAGCATGGCTGGGTGTGGTTCCTTTTTATGGTTTAGGAAAAGTGTGGGTGGCCCTTGCGGGTGCTTGCATCCCATTGGTTGGTTGGGAAGTCTAAAGCACCGTCTACCTGAGTCAGGTTGAGAAAAGACTGACAGTGCTTTGTTGTCGCTTGCATGTGCAGTCACGAAGAAAAACTTTAACACGTTTGTAAGAGAAGCAGAAAAGGTAGGTAATGCTTTTACAACAAGGAACGAGCGAAAAAATAACGTTTTGTCGTAAATATTCCTTTGATTTGTTACTTTGACTTGACTTCTTTTCTTATCTAAGTTGACCTGCAGACTCCTGCCCGTATTTGCTTTAAAGTCAAATTTGGATGCACAGGAAGGCTTCAGGTGAGGGGTCGTGATTGGTGTCCGGTTACAAAGCGTCACTGGGGTCTGATCGGGAGCCAGAGACCACGGAACTACAGCAAAATGTAGGCTCGGTCTTTCTGGGTCTCACTTTTAAAACTGGAGAAGACGAGGCAAAAAGGTTTTGCTCCAATCACCAATGCCGCCGCCCCATCGTCCGTGAACCGTCGCTAGCCGCTCCCTGCAATCACCGTGCCTCGACTTGGGGCCTTCTGGAAGGAGAAGTTTTAAGTCAAGTATTTGATTTTCGCACGCCTTTCAACAGGAACATTCCATGTGTTCTATCCTTCATTCCACCGGAGTCTGTATCTGTACATAACCAGATTTCAGTGGCGTGAAGTGTACGAGACATGGAGGCTGCACACCAGACCACCAGCTAAAGAAGGCGCTCTTCTCAGTGTAGTTCCGAACACTTCTCAAGTCGTTAGCGCACTATATTTTTGCAGACCATGAGGTGCTTGAGCATTTGCATTACTTGAAATTTCTGACCTTTCTTTCAGTGTCTCGTGTTCGATCTGCATAAAGTGAAACTGAATTGTGGTGTTATGGTGCAAAAATAAAAAACTCCCTACATCTTAGCCTTGCATATTTTAGATTAAACAAAGTTTGTGTTGTGTTTGTATGTATCATAACTTCAATTGTACAATCATCCTTATCATATATTCCATTTTCTAATTTTGCTTTTTCTGTAGATAACCAAGAAATGTGTCCTTACTTTTTCTTAAATAATACATTACAAGTTACCTGCTGACGAATCACAATTTCACATTTTAATCAGGCCCTTCCTTCTGGCCATTTCAAAACAAACAAAACTCACGCAGTTATTGAGTTTAAGGCAAATAGACAGTGGTAATACAGTATTCATATATTTCTTAATTGGTACTTGTTTGCTTTTTTCCAATTACGCCTAATACACTTTAAATAAACTATCCATCCATCCATCTTCTTCCGCTTATCCGGGGTCGGGTTGCGGGGGACTCCCAGATTTCCCTCTCCCCAGCCACTTCATTCTAAATTCTACTTCCATTTTCTAATTTTGCTTTTTCTGTAGATAACCAAGAAATGTGTCCTTACTTTTTCTTAAATAATACATTACAAGTTACCTGCTGACGAATCACAATTTCACATTTTAATCAGGCCCTTCCTTCTGGCCATTTCAAAACAAACAAAACTCACGCAGTTATTGAGTTTAAGGCAAATAGACAGTGGTAATACAGTATTCATATATTTCTTAATTGGTACTTGTTTGCTTTTTTCCAATTACGCCTAATACACTTTAAATAAACTATCCATCCATCCATCTTCTTCCGCTTATCCGGGGTCGGGTTGCGGGGGACTCCCAGATTTCCCTCTCCCCAGCCACTTCTTTCTAAATTCTACTTCCTTATGATTTCCATTCACATTTACCAAAAAAGTGTCTTATAAATGTCAGCTACGCTACCCACACTCATTTTCATGGTAGTCAGCCATCTAGTAAATCTCAAATTTAAGCCTTGACTTGCAGACCCAACCTTGTGCAATTTAGGCAAAAGGATCTTATTAACAATATAAAATATGGCTTCAGCTCTACATAGTGATGTCATTTAGTTATGCACCTCTTAAGTTGAGCGACTCATCATGCGTGCCCATTGTGGTCCTACACAACCCTGCCGTCCTGCTGCCACAATCTGCTTCGCAGATTCAGCTCAGTGTGCAATAAAACCGCATATTTGTGGCTTCACATAAAGCAATATGCTCTGTTTGAAAAAAAAAAAACAGGGGGTAATTGATTAAATTAATTCTGCTACAGTGCAGACTTAACCTCCTCACATGGAAAAGGCTCATAACAAATTGGATTTATCACACAGGCTCACCCAAAAACTGAATATATAACACTCTGCTACAAGCAGACAAAAACATAAGAAAGCGCACGTACATAATGTAAATCCTATCAGCTTAATGATGGTTGCATCTTCAAGCAGGCGCTGTTGAATTCAATAAAAGCTGGCTTGCTACATTTCAAATGTTTATTTTTCTTTATTCCTGTGTCATTTATTTGAATAATTAAGTGCATAGATTTGAGTGGGCATAAACTAAATGTTCTTGAGGAAGTTGTTCCCTTTTATGATCACAAGCATGTATTCTCATGTTGGCAGTATGGTACGTGTAACATATTTTTCATTTTATTTTGTTTTGGTGCTGTAGACAACTGGGAAAGTTTACATTAAATAATGCGTTGTTTCTCAACCTTTAATGGAGCTGTCATCTAATGGGAGAGAGCATTGAATTGTTCTGACAGCCAATATAGGCTCGTTGGAGTGGATAGATGAACAATACGAGAGGATTAAATAAATATCTTCTTTGATTCTAATGAATTGTATAGTGTTCAACAATGTCTTTATTGTGGATTGTCATTTACGTTCATTTCATTAAACCACCCCTGATCTTTAAGATCGCGTCATAGCAATCACTCCCACCCAACAAAAACTTCAAACTCTTTAATAACACCAAACTGATGACGACAGGGTGGTGACGCAACTTCAAGGCAACACTTACCAGAATTAACTTTGCCACGTCCAGTCATCGCCATAGAGAAGCTTGATTAGCTGCAGGGACTTGGCGACACTCTGCAATCGGAAACTGACAGACGTGCAAAACATAGCCTAAGAGTTTGGTGAACCATGCTATAAATGTTGCCTGAATGGGTGGTTAAATGTACAGAGGAAGTACCCGGTAAGATAATCGAATGTCGAATCCAGGTCTCATGGATGAACGGTGATTGCGCAACAGGTACAAGCGCAATATGTTTTGGAGCCTTGGGGAACCAATAGCTCCCAATCAAACCAGCAATGTTTCGATTGAGAATTAGAGATAAAGGTCAAAATACGAGAAATTGTTTATTTTAATTAAAAAATATATATACATTTCAAGGCCATTCTTTTATTGCTTAATATCTTACTGGGATTCATCAATTAGACAAAAAAATGTAATTGAAGACAGTACATTGATTTCTTTTATTTTTATATTTACTTACAATATAGTATTTACAATAAATCCATTAGATTGAATCACAAATGAATAAAAGTGAAAATTTACTGGATCTATTTATGGGGAAAATGCGTCAAATAAAATAATAGAAAATGATAGAAGTATAAAATCAATGACTAATAACGAATTGTGTATAATCATTATGAGATATTTAAACCAACAGATGTTAAATCAATAGGAGAAAATACATCACAGATAGGAATTTATTTTAATATTTGCAAAATGTGCGCATGCGTTTTGAGCGTGCATGTGGCTGTAATTATTTTTCTTGTGTTCTATAAAAACTGAGTTGAAATGTGTCAATCACTGACCATTCTTTAAATCATAGTCTGTTCTTTCAGCTGCCATGCAAATCTGCAAATTTTGTTTCTTGGTCCTTTTTACCCAAAGTGTGATACTTGCAGAGGAGGATGATGATGTCACAGGTGAGTCCATGTGAGAGAACAAGAGTTACTCGCATGCTAATTAATTAAACTTGGCAAAATGTGCTGCATGCTAAGTTGCCGATTGCTGTGTTGAGAAGTGTTACTTACTGAGCGTGCCATCAAGCACACCTTTGACAAGGTAATGAATGAACAGTGATCGTCTAACAAGTGCACGATGTGGCTGTCCAGTGGCTGAAGAAATCGGCGAGCATCAATTGGCACGTCTGGCGGAGATGCTGATGCCTTATGAGTGCGAGGAATTTCTGGAAGCACTTGCTGAATCAAAGGAAAAAATCAGTGCACGTAGCAATATTGTCAAGAGAGACACCTCTTCATCTAAAGGTCAGCACTCAACTGATTTGACTATTGACACTGTGGAGTACAGGATTTAACCAAAGTTTAAAGACACTGTTGTCCAGGATAGATGTTTAATCTATTCGGACATGGTTACAATGTTTTCCACTGGGGAAACTGTCTTTGTTTTTAGATGTCTGGTTTTACATTATGTACAGAACGTTTTATGCCGCTGTTTTTTTACGTGTTGCAAAAAAGAAAAGGACATAAAAGCAACAGACAGTGAGATTTACTGAGGTCATCATACATGTCAGTGGTTTCCCTGAGAAATCTTTGGTCAAATTTTGCATTGTACAACCTCAAGGGAATTTGACTTCAGAGGTTCTCTTGTATCAAAATGTCTCCAGTGAACTTAGTAAATAAGCCCCATATATTTTGTGTTCTATCAGAAAGTGAGGCTGAATGTCGGAAGAAGCTGAAAGACATCCTTCGTAAAAACAAGATGGAGGCCTACTATGACCGACTCACTTGGGCCTTGCGCCACATCAATAGAGTTGACATCACACTTGGTAAGCGTTTGCAAAGCCCGAGGGAAATCTATGCCAGCAATGTATAGTGACAGACAGAGCAATTGTAAATGCTCTTCCACAAGAGGGTTGATGGTACAATAATAATAATAATATAAAAGCTCACAGTTAAGTAGACAATTAGCTATTCAAGGATAGGATCAGAGTCGTAAAATTGTTGCCTTCAGGGTTGCTGCTTTGCTCTGTTACATTTTATAATGTCGTTTTGGATTGCTTTCATGTGGGCCTACTGATGTAATAATCTTCAAATAAAAAGCTCTGGCTTTGTTTGTACAATGTACCGTTGATAACAAACCTCACGAGGGGAAATCACAGCGTGTCCCTCGACAAACGCAAATTGGAACACAGCCTCCTCCGACTGCTCAGTGCTTGTATTTTTACAAACGCTTGTTTAATCCGGTCAAGAATGCCTCCTTGAAGACTTTAAACAGCGGCATATAATTGCTCCATTACACTGTGATTGGTTTTAATTGGCGCGTCAAGAATGGCATATTTTTTGCACACTGCCGGTTTCTGGCACGTGTTGTCGTCCGGCGTGACCGAGACTTAGGTGGAAATGATCTGACGGAGGACTCTGTGGAATTGACGCGAGCCACACGAGAAAGCATCTGCTCCTTTCATCAGGAAAAAGGGAGGCGATGACAAGGCGAGGCACGAGGGAAATGGTGGTGTCGTTTATGAAAAACCCAGTGTGGATGCACAACATACGAATTATGAACCATCATTAATAACAGTTGGCATGAGAGAAATTACCCACACCCGGGTGTAACTGAGTTAAAGGCCACTCACCATGCAGGATTTACACAGATGCAGTTTTGGCATTTCAGTCATCATATTTTTTCCCCACAGAGCTGGGCAAGAACATCAACCAGGATAAAATTTTAAACCTGAAACGGTACGCTGAAGGCTATCATGACCTTGTCAAGTCCGTACACTTCCAAGAAGCAGAACCGGAAACAGGCCAACCCAAAAGACTGAAAAGAGGTGAGTGATTGTGCATTAAGGGGAATCGGAGCACAGGCTGACGTTGAATACGATTCATTTTGGGATTCTGGTTGACTTCAGATTGACTCAAATTCAGCTAGTTTAACCATAGGGAATAGAAATAAATCGGTGATTTTGCCGAAATCGTAAAAAGCTATGTTATCCGATTAAAAACAAGCACATCACCGTAAATGGGAAACATACATCACATATACTTTACTCACCAATAAATAACCATTCATATGTGGATGTTTTTTCGGTATGTGTTAGCGTCCGATTTGACTCAGCGTGACCTCGATCTTATTGTGGAGCGACGCCCAATGCCTGAGTCCTCCAAGGGCCCTTTAGATGTGGCACTCCCTCTTCTCTATGGGATCCTTTTGGGCTTCATGGGAACCTTTCTGGCCGCCGTCTCCGCACTCTACCTTGTCTTGTGTATTTCACGTCAGAGCCAGAAGAGACGTCCACCCCGCGTTAGCTGCCTCCCCATTCACGAGATAATGATTGAGAATTAGTCAAGGCTATTATTGTGACTGGACATGTAGGCGATATGCACTAAAATACTCTACGGAGCAAATAAAGCAGCTTCCACATGAATGACGTCTTTAGCAAAGCAGTGTTTTTGTGTACATTGTGTAGCAAGGCTGCAGATTGAGTGTTTTGGCTCACCCGTGGCTTGGTGACTCGGGGCTGACAGATGCACTGGAACCAGGCCCTGGCGCCAAAGGTTGTTCCGGTGTTACTGATGGTGACGGCGGCTTTGTGCCCGTCTGGCAGGGAAGAGCGCTAATTATGCAGCCATTACGCATGCTTTCCACCAAGCCTGTAGACAACCACATGATTTTTTTTTAATTGTATTAAAGAGCTTGATGCATTTAGACCTAGAAACTAGAGTGTGAATTTCATATTGGATTTTATGGACCTAACACAAGGCTCAGGTAATCCAATGCTTGTTTACATCTGGACACACAATACTAATAGTGCATATTGTGTGTAGACTTTTTATATGAACTGGCAATATCCGTCATGATGACTATAGTGCACGTGTCCCAACCTGTACGTCATCCAAGAGTGAACCCTATCGCGTTTCATGTGTACTGTGAACGACATCTTGAAGTACGGCACGACTTTCAACACGACCAATCACAACTTCATGAGTATGATCGATGGGAACTGCTGCCCATCACCAGGATGTCTATAGATGACTTATACGGCAGCTATTTTGAAAATCACATCAATTGTTCGCCATGTGTTCCACAGGGGACAAAATGGAATAAGTCATGTCAACCAAGAACGACGTACGAACGTTTGTCATGCGTCTGCTATGTTTGATGACTGATGGGTTTTGTCTCCCGTAGGCCATTTGGTGCCTAGCAAAAACAGACAAAACATTTTTTTATTGATACTCAGACTGACAGAAGTTTCCAGGGTTTGCCTTATACATCAATCCAAGTTGTATTTTGAAGACAATAGCCGCATTGCTCTTTGAAATGTGGCTTTATCACTTCAGATGATTCCTCAAGCAGTAAGCCTGCTCTGCGACAAGCTTGCAAATGAAAAAACAATGATGGCACTAGTACAAGGTTCCCACTAATTACAACAGGGCCATTCAATGTGATGATGAGTTGTAATTTTCCTAATCCCATGACATCTTTACCTGCTGTGAGCGCAGCGACGGGAAATAATGAACTCCACGGTCCAAGGGCTTCCAGGTGCCACTCTAGGCCTGGATGATGCCTTTCTTCTTGAGTCCGACCGAGGTCCCAGCAGGACACTCCTGTTGGATGAAAATGACAATATTTGACTTTGGAAAGACAGAACAATGGGCACTTTCACACACAGGTGGCTGGCACGCCATCTTTTCAGATGCATCATTAGAGGCCGAGCGCCATGAGAGGCAGAACGATTGTCACGCAAAGATGAAGCAGTTGCCGATGTCACGCATGATCAGAGAAAGAAGCTGACACTGAATTGACATTTACACTGGCAGGTGGCACGCGCGCCTCAGCCGCCCTGTCTGTTTCCACTTTTTAGATTTGTGTGGTTATCTGCTTTGGTTATTTTGCAGTCGGTGCAGCAGCTGCGAGTTATCAAAGTGGATTCTGCATAGATGGCATCCATCTCTTGTCACTCAAGGAGTCATGTATCTTGAAGAAGTATGCAAGTTCTGGATGAGCAGAGGTTGAGCACTCAGGGGCAAGGCCTCAAGGGGGTGTTTAGTGGAAGCGAAGGTTTTAATTTCACACTCCCCTTCCGTTTGCATCTTCATTTGCAGGGCAACTGAGGTGCGTCATTCCCCGCTAAGCAATCACTCTTCCTTTGCTCAATATATATGGATCACAGGAAAATAGATCACAAAACTTTTAGAAGCCCTTTTGCTTTCAAATAGCTCGAGCTGCAGCATTAAACTTTTGTCTTTCATGACTTCCTTCAGGGTTAAACTCAAGGCGAGAGAAAGATTTTACGATTATACCACAGTGACACCCTGTGAGTATGTTTGGTCACTACAGCAAGGAAAGGGAGTTGAGTTTGCCATCAATTGTGTAATCCAATTAATAGATTTCAGGGCCTTTGTGATGGTCTAAATTTAGCACTCATCATCGCTTGGTGATCCAACAGAACCACATCTCTGCAAACGCAGACGCGCCATACTGAGGCCATTAAACCAGGCCAGCTATTAATGGAATCTGAGACAAATGAAAGCCTTGGCAGAGTCCAACCCTCAGAGGAAACAAATGTGACCCCCAATCCATACACGCACTCCTTGAAAGCATATGAGCTCCTTCTAGCTGGACTTCTAGCTGGCCCCCCTTCTTAAAATCCAATAAAGAGCCTGAGATCTTTTGTTACAATGAGTTGATGGGATGATAAAAGCCCACATTCATTCAAAAATTCCCAATGAACATGTTTTATAAAATATCCCAGATCAATTAGTATCAAATGAAGCTAGTATGTTTTTGTAAAAGTCAAATATAAAGCAGTAGTATTTTATATGAACATATATGACTCATTATATGACTCGTAATCTAAAAAAACACTTCTGTTGATGCTTCTGATGATTCTGTTGGCTCTCAAACAAACCATATGCTGACACTGCATAATCTGAATGCGGCTGTTTTATCAGTCATTCTGGGATGTTCTCATGCTCTCATGATGAGAAAACAGTCATTCATTAAGCTTCTTGAAGGCACTCTGCATTTGAATATTAACAACAAAATGGTTTGATATATTCCCTGGGCCCGTCATCATGCAAGCCCCACTCAAACAATCCCCCATGACTCAACTCTCTGACACCACGCCATTAGTCTCACTAATAGTAGCGAACCACCGGGCGTGTCAGTCAATTCAACACATAAATCTCGAGGCTCAAATTACTGAAGGGGACCGTGTTAATTAAACCATTGCATCAATGAATGTGCAAGGGGTGGAAAATATAAAGCAGTCATTTATGTCATTGTGTATGTTCGCAGGAGAGGAAAAATATGTGCGCTCGGCAACAGCGAATGTTGAATTATTTGTGCAATGACATCGGTTATGACATCAAGTGTGACAAAGCAGCAACTATTCAAATAAATGTTTTGAAGGATGGGGAGGGGGGGCAAGTGTATAAACATGAACAATTGACAGCCCTGACGTGAAAAAAAGGGCATTGTTTTGCTATTCTGTGTGGAAGGGGATATTTATTTATTGTTAGTATTTGTTTGTTTGGTTTTGGTATCGGTTCTATGGAATTTAGATCTGGATTCAATTTCTCCTGCTCTTTGCTTTAAGACACTTTGGGTGCTATCTTCCTGTTTCACAATCCTAAACTCCATAGTTCGGCCAAATGCAGCGATGAGAGATTTGCAATTGTAAATATTGAAAACCTTAACATTGTTGATCGTCAGCCCTAACCATTTTTCAAGCAATCACTCTTACCACACACAATCTTTCAGCGATATCAGAATTTTGATGATTTTGTATTGGGAACTTCCCTGATTCTTATAAAGCAAGCAAGTCATTTTCAAACACGAGCGCTCAGAAATTGATTTGCAAATGATTAAATCAAACATGCACGTTTAGTTAAGTGATGAGCGACTTGTGGAGGCACAAATTCAAGCTGATGGTCACAGAAGCCTTGTAATCACTTGTGAAGCCAATTTCCCACTGAGAGGAAGCGGTGCACAGCAGTAGGTGTTGCCAGAATACTTTAAAATGATTTGTTAATAGCCTCATAAATTCACCGGCAGCACTCCGGTGAAAACCTTTAAGCCTGCTAAGTTACAAGCGGCTAGAGCGCCTCCCACATGACTAAACTAGATAGGCACTAAACCTTGTGGTCTGAGGAAAAAATAATAATCTGTCCAACCTTGTTGAGGAGCTGAATTGTTTTATTATTAGTCAGAGACAACATACATGGAATTAAATAATGTAACTTTGCATGTTCTCATTCACAAAATTTTAAAATGATACATCTTCCAGTTTTCACCTTCAGCATAGAGTGACACATGGATAGCAGGCAAAACAACAAATGTAAGGTTTTGGAAGTTATGTCTGCAAACAATAGCGTCGATATTAAAGTGCATTCGGCATTCATCCAAGTCTATACAGGACAAATATGAGAGCGGCTCTCCCCCTGCGGGAACTTGCACGGCGCTACTATATGGTCATACAACACAATGAGGGTGCAAAACTATACATAGAATGTTAACAAGATTAAAATGCATGTTTTTTTTTGTAATCCATCAAAAAAAAATATTTGAAGCTTAAAACAGATGGATTCTTGCAAAGACTTTATACGACATATCTGACTTGGCCTTTAGGTGAGACGCTACTCAATATGTGCCTGGCCTTTGCTTTGTCATACTGTAAAAATAAAGCACAGATTGCTCGCCTATTAGCATAGAGTATAGCAAGATTTTGTTCACACAGACCAACAAAATGTACGTATGCATGCCAATACAAGAAGCTGACAGGGTCATTGTGTAAAGCAACACTACACACAGGCACACCAACAGTTAATGCTTGCTTGCTTACTTGTCCAAAAATACCAGTTAGCACGACTTTCGTCAATACGTAGGGTGGTTTAAAATGTGAACACAGAAGAATAATACATAAATAATACAAAGATAAAACCTTACATAGTTTAGGCTTTTGGCAATGGTGTCCTTGTTTGATGATCAACATACATCCAATGTAGCATATTTTTAATGATATTTGCTTCTGTTTTTAAAGAATTTGGAGGTTTTAAAAAATAAATGCGCAAATGTATTACAATGGGTGTCGGTTATAGATGGACTTTCACTATTCGCCAACTCGTTCTGTATTTTTGATTCCAAGATTTTAATTTGTACTGCCGTGACACGTATCATAATATAATTGTGGCAGCCAAGTCCCCCCGCCCCCCAAAAAAACAAATAAAGATCAGAATGGCGTCACTTCAACCCATACAGTGTAAATACAGAGTCATGACTCTATCAAACACATTAGAAGTTGGAGTACATCAAATAACTTTCAAAAAAACATTGCTTACGGTGCCCTTTGTTTTTTTTGGCTGATATACTGACAATCAGTTTTCAAATGCTGTTTCTGGAAAAATACAAGCAGAAAACAGCCATTAATGGTTTTCTGAGAACAACGTTGCCAAGCAAATTTCATTGGAGCAGCATGTTCTGAAACCAGTCAGGATGGTGATTTTTTTTTTTTTAAATGTAACAGAAACTAGCCTTGTGGTTGAGACATGCACTTGAAAACAAGAAGTGTGTTAGTTTCAACATATGTTAATACAATGACACGAGCGCAACTCTTGGTGGTCAAAGCCAAGGCAACTATCACCTAAAATCCTTACGTTCCAAAAATGTCCTCAAGGCCCAATCCAGAGAACCCTCAAAGTCTGTCGCATCCAACTAAAAATCGCTGAGGATGCTGATGTCTGCAAACTCCTGCCGATATCGAAACGAGTACATGACAAGGAGGGAGGCCCACTTGAGGGTAATGAAGCTCCACACGCACGACAGGTACAGACTCCTTGGGTCAGTCACAGCTGCAACACACAAAAACATTAAAACTCCGCTTGTTGCCCTTAACATAAGCCATGTGGTGGAAGGCTCTTACATTGCTTCTGCGTGATAGCCAGCGTCAAGAAGGTGATGAAAGCGGTCACGGCCAGGACACTGAAGAGCAAACCCACGCAGATAAAGAGCTTGAGGCCTTTGAGCCATGTGCGCCAGTAGTCCTGGAGGTACATGATGTGTGTGACCAAAGCCCAGACAGCCAACACTCCTGTCAGGCACAAATCAAAACACATTCAATGGAAACATTGGAAAACAGCATGCTATTTAAAGATGTGTTCTTTTGAGCTTTGCAGATGCCGTAGAATAGATGTTTCCCGACTAGGCCTTTTGTGCAAAGACAGTAGGATAAGAGGTCAAAGAGTCCTCGATCTGAGAAAACTATATATAGATGCTACACATGATCAATGGAGAAAAGTATTTTCAAACGTTGAATAAATTCCACAACCCTTTATGGAATTATCGCACACATTTAATGGGCACAGCAAATTGGACATAAACAGCACAACACGTTAATGGGTTGGGGGGCGGGGGCTTAGTAAACAAGAGACCCTAAAAGAATGTTTTAAATTGAGTGAGGGAAGCATACTATTTGGTCTTGCATACGATTTGGTCATGCTGTCAGAAATGAGACAAGCCTGATTGTGAGCAAACTATACACATAACAGAATACTACAAACCTTTAGCTATTTTAAATAAAATGAAAGATTCTCCAAGACATACTGTCCCTGCTGTTTTCAATACCACGCAGGTTGCAGTACTTTCGTGAAGACACATTTTAGGACGTTGGGTTATAGTTTTGTCTGAACAGGTCTTGATATATTGATCAATATAATTAAAGAAAACATGGTGACACGTTGACGTACCTGAGAGGCCTCCCATAGCCGCCGTCCATGGCTGATGATAGACGATATTCCACACCAAAAAAGCCGATAGTCCAACCAAGGCACCGAAACTAGCATAGCCTATGCTGATGTGTATTCTTCTGAAGACCATGTCAGTCGAACGACCGCCTTGGACGCGCTTGTTAAGAGATAATGCGGTGTTTATTTCTAAAAACACTTTACTGCTAAGTAAGCTAGCCTCATCGCCAGCTTATTAACACAACATTATGTAAGTCGATAGCCCCAATGCTAACGACGGGGATCGGTTATTAACAATCACGGAAGCGAGCAAAATGTTGTTTACGTCAACGCAGGTAGCGATCGAGTTAAATACCAAAACGCGTCTTGGAATTTCACGTAATAACATCCAATGTGAGCAAAGGAGATAGAAACAACACTGCGGCGAGATGGAGAAACGAGAGTATTTCCGGTTTCGGCCACAAAGATGACACACTCACAGCGAGAGAGAGATTCTCCCTGCAGTCTTGCAACATGAAAAGGAAAAAATGCAGCTTTATCTGTTAGCCATCTGTCTTTACATCACTAGGACTACTATGACAAACACGTATCGGACCATGTTCTGCAAGATTGTGTTGCACAGTGTTGTTCCACTCAAAGCAATAACTATGTTTTATGTTGCATGATGTTGTTCCACTCAAACCAATAACTGTGTTTGAATTAGTTTACAATGGCGTATTAATTTCAGATGACGAGGGGAGCCACATGCTACACTGTCCCTGTCAAGTGTTGGACAAAATAATGGACCAAATTGTTTTTCAGTCTTGGATTAAGAAAAACAACATGACTGGTGTTTTTTTAATCTGTAAATCAGGGGCCACCGACATTGTGCCTGTGGGCACCAGGTGGCCCCAGGAGATCACATGAGTGGGCCTGGTATTGAAGCAATACCTCTGAGTAATTTTTAATGGTTAGTAGAAATGGAACATGCATTCCTTGGAATGTTGCGATCATTTGAGAGAATATTTTGAGAGGTTTATAGAAATAAGTCATCATCATGAAGAAATAATTTACATTTATCCGTTTCCATGTTCATTTGGTTTTTATTCATCTTGATTTTGTAAGTGGTGAGTGGTGGGACGCCCACTATTGACCAGCTGAGGCAGCTCCGGACTGTTACCCCAAACTCCAAAGCTAGAATAAATTTTGTCCCACTCTGTATAGTGCATCTATGTTTTTCTTAGCTGTAAACCAAGTTGCATAACCGAGGCCTGCCATGTGAAAGCTAATGCCTTATGCCCTCGAGGCTAACTCTTCACAGCCAATCGGGGGAAGCCATCTGCAGTAACTCTGCTCACAGATCACACAGCCTTGTTTGTCTGGAGAATTATCTTTCTGTCATATAGGATGGAACGGAACAAATGGAGGAAGCACTGTTAAGAATTTGGAAACCTATGGACAAGCAGAAGAATGTCAAGAGGTCACCCAAAGTGAGTTAATGATTCTCTTCTACTTTGATAAAAGGTTTGAGTTAGGGCTGCTCAATTAAGCGAATTTAATCATAAACACGATTTTGACTCCAGACAACAATCGAGAACAAACGATTACTTGGTGGTTCCGTTCTGAGACTTGCAGGCGCGCCCCCGCGTGTGTGGAGAATGGAGATCCTGGCCATATTTAACAGTGTTGTACCTCAACGCATTCAATGAATGAAATCTTGTTCATATTTTGGAGGAACGTGAAGTGAACATAGTGCATTTTTGCTCGTTGGGACATTTTTGTGAACGCTCTCATTTCGGGGCCATTGAATGGTTTTGAACGGCACTTTTGATCAAAGATGCCAGGTTTTCTCTTCTTAGACTTCAAAATAAAGCCCAGCTAAACACAAAGTAAACAAGGCTTAAATTGGCAGGGGAAAAGGATGACAGACGCTCCATTCAATGATTGGGGGAATATTGAACAGAACAATCGTGATTATGATTTTTACCCATAATCGAACAGCCCTAGTATAAGTGACTTTGGCAACAAATTCCTCTGTAACTTTAAATCATGTCTTGCAATTTAAAAAAAAGAGTTTTTGCAAGAGATAGAATTGACTCAGTTTGACTCATTAGTGTCAGTGAAAGTGACTTTTGTTAGTGTTGGATTTTTTAAAACTGTATTGATGCATATTATTGTCAATATATGACTTTATACACACACACACACACACACACACTGGTTTAGGTTCACACTAGTTTAGTTAGTAAGAGGTTATTTTGATGGCTTTAACTAATTAAATATCTCCATTTGATAAATGCGTGTCGGTGTGTTTGTGTGCCACAAGACAGACGTACCAGACAGTTGGCCAAGTACACATTCCATGGGCGTAGTAGATCAGCCGCAGGAAGCTCCACTCCCTTCCTCAAATGATTTAAATAGAAACAGAGATGGATGTAAATAAACACACACACAAAGACACAAACACAATTTTCATAATGACCAACCACGTAACTACCTTTTTTTATGCAACTATAATCTATTCCAAAATGAGCATTTGTTATGTCTAGAGTGGTGGCCTAAGGAACAAACTACTAGATATTTGTGCAAAAAAAAGTTGAGGGACTACTGATTTAATACTCGTAATTGAAAGTATAACTCCTAAATGTACTTGCAGAACAAATGTGAAAGTAAAAACGTTTGTTTGGTAAGTTGGTCCAAAAGGAAGAAAAATATCAACACACAAAATACTAACACGTACTCTTATTGACTACAGTTATTTTACTTGGAAGAAAAATTATGTTGCTTATCAGATGATGCATTGTTGTCATTTAACCTAGAGCTAGCTAGCATGGGTTCAAGTTTTACACTCAAGATCATTTCAGTGTCATTTTTTAGCCTGTTTTTAGGCTGGCACGAGGCAACACGTTATAATTTTTTATAGCTTCTATTGTCAATTTTGACAATGTTGAAGGTGACAATTGTCTTGAGTGAAGATGGATAAGGAATATCTTGGTTCTCCAAATTTACCCAATCACCATCATTGTTAATACAGCCTGGTTCATGTTCTGCCATGTTAGAGCTGTTTTTTCAATTTCTCCTGCTTATAAGACTTACACGAATCAGTACCGGATTGAAGTATTGCTATTTTGTTACTTCCTGCCATTGATTATGTTAGAGTATGGTTTTGCTTTATTGCACTGAAATTGTACTTGGGATGCAAAACTTCAATGTAGGTTGCAAAGCCGAAACTTCACAGCAGAGGCCAGCATTTACCACGTGAAATACAAAACTGGCTGTACGTGCGCAGTAAACTGCAACTTGTGTGGTAAAATGTGAATAAGAAAACAGGAACTAAAACATTACTTGTTAATTAAATGAACTTATGTCTTCAAATTCTTTGACCTCAGGGTGGTAAGCTTGTAAAAAATGATCCTTAAAAAGTACACATTTTGGACATCAAACTCAGTGCATGACTGCACTGCATCTATTCTCAGGTAACCCAGCTCTGCTAGAGAAAATTGGTGAATGGCCATGTTATTATTGATATGCATTTAGTTGTGCCTGCCAAACTCATCAATTGTGAAAATACACAGCTGTATTATCTATTTCTGAATGATTAAAGTTTGCTTTTGACCAGTGCTGTGTTCTATCTATGATCAATGCAGCACCTCACAAGGCTAGCAACACTGTTGTTTTCTCACTCTTTTCCGTGCTGAAAATACATTTGAGCTTTTACGGAATACATGTGGTGACACAAAAGGCAGCTTTATGGATCCATAAAGCTAAGAGTGTCAGTTTAACGGCAGAGCAAAGTGCGGGAAAACGTGAGAAAAGGCGAAGCAAAACACTTGCGCTTGAGTAAAGACGTTCAGGCGCTTTTGTTTATCCGTAACTTTGCCACCAACATAATGTTTATCTGGCCCAAAGCTGGGACAACTTGATAAGCATACAGAGTGAGGCTGGTCATCATCTGACTACCTCAGACAGCTTCAAGAATCAACAGTGAACAGTAGTTTCATAGGACGCATTCCCTTCAGCTGGGCAGACAAGTGCTGCTAAAAACACGGTGAGGTTAATTGTGTAATGGGAATCAGACAAGTCAAGCACAAATCTTGAAGAGCGACAAAGATTTTTTTCAAAGAGTCAAATACCCACTCCTCAACCACTTTATGTATTGTCGTGACTTTCCATCCATTTCATTGCACTTACCCTCGGGAGGGTGGCAGGTGTACTGGAGCCTATTCCAGCAGACTCACCGTGGACTTGTTGCCAGCTCACTCATGAGGACAGTTAAAGTCTTCAGTTAATCTCCTATTCATGATTTCGGAACGTGGGAGAAAACCAGAGAACCTGTAGAAACCCACACAAGCAGACAAGCTCAGGAAAAGAGGAAAGCTGGAGCCCGGATACAAACCCCTGACCTCTGACCTGTGGGGGGGTGCGTGAAGCAGTTGCCTCCCATGCACCTTTAATTTAAAAAAATGCTTCTTTTTATTATTTTTTCAATTAAAAGTTTTAAATATTTGTATAATTATATTATTTGGATGCACATAGTATTTTTCTCTTGCAATAAATGGCTTTTTTCAAACCCAATCAATTTCTCATGGCATTCTAACTTTATTCTTGTAACTTTTTCCCATGATTATGTCATGTTTTTAATGGGAAAGAAAATATATAATACAAAATCAGACAGTACCGTTCCCACAGCTTCTTAAATCGTGCCACTGTCTCACTATTGCAGTGGTAAAGAACAGCCCGGTAATTGTGATCTGTATCTCGTGACATTTTTGAAGCGCTCGAAACTGATGATTTAAAATGAATATTACCAAATTAACGTCAGTCGTCATGCTGCTTGAATCGTGAAGACCTAAGTAGTGAGGTAAAGGATTAAGGGGGGGTCACGTGTGCAAAGCGCACACTAGTGTGCAAAGCGCGCACTAGTGTGCAAAGCGCGCACCCCGCGCGTACATTCATGCATGCCACTCCTCCACGATTGTCTCAAAAGTGACGCAGCACGACGACATGGCCAAGCGGAGTCGAGTCCGACTTCGGGATGCGGGAGCAGATGAGATCCAGAATCTGTACCATGGTTCAGCTATGTCCGAATGAGACTCTGATTAGCGTGTATGCGCTGCGTGCGCAAGTCGCGTGACAGGCGCTACTTATCCGATTTTCTTCTGGTCACCAGTTGAAATGTGAAATAAGATGCATCTGTTTAGGAGTTACAATTATCAAGTGTTTCCGGACCGAGACTTAGTGGACACGCCGACCATACGCGGCATCAGATGGGTATGTATATTCACATCTCAGAGCATGCGCTCTTGAATGAGCGCATTGTTCTATACTGCACGCAAATTACACACTACAGCGTAATGACACGCGTCTCTTTTTTTTTTTTTTTTTTTTTTTACAGCGTCATCTCAACCATTTAGAATTTTGACTACAATGTATTCATTTTTTTTTAGAATAACAATGTATAACCTTCAATGAGTATTATTACAACTTTAATTGCATCCAAATTCAACTTCTGCAACTTTTAATAACCATGTGTGTTTTATGCACTTTAGTGTAACTTGTATGTAGAGGTGCAACAATTGAATAATTGTTTAAAGGGTCCTATGACATCAAAATCAATTTTTATCCAGTTTTATAAAAAAAAAAAAAAATCAGGTCAGTGACTATGTTTACATGCAGTCAATAACCCTTTTAAAACCCGAATCTTGGCAGTATTTCGCTTTTTAAAGCCCACGTAAACACACCCAAAAATGTGAATGTGCTTTGAGTCGGGTTTAAAATCTAATTTCCATTTGATGATTACATTTCACTTGATAACATTTTATTGGATTAGAAGGACAAAAAAGCAAACACTACATGTGATGGTTTAAGTCTGAAACTATTCCCAGCCACTTGTGGAAGCACATTTGTGCAGCCCTTTGGGTGGATACAGGAAGGCAATCAAAGCAAAGTATTAAAAATAGTGTATTGTTTATTGTTCACCTTCACACTCCCTTTCTTGGAAGAGCCTCTTGAAGAGCGTACAGAAGGAAAGTTGTCATTTCCTGGTCACATGAAGACACAACATTCAGATAGATGCCCAACTTGTTATACTTTCAGACTTAATACAAATATCATCTTGGTGTTTATGTCCAGCAATTTTTCTTCCCCCATCAGCCACGTCTTTTATGTAACAAAATTTGTTACCAGCAGCACTGATCTGAATATTGCGTCTCTTCAAGTTGCCTTACATAATAAATACACAAGAAAACTTCCGACACTGCAGAGGATGTCCTCCCAAGTTGCCCACTGTTAGGAAGAGGGCAAAAGTCCAGCCAGAGAAAGCGTCATGAGATGTGAAAAGAATAAAAAACAGCTGTGAAAAAGACATAAAACCGGTCATAAAAGTCAGAGTAAATAAGTCGGGTGGGGAATGAGCGAGCAAAAAGCAGACCATGCATACAATGTTCTCCTGTGAATGTTTCATGTTGACATCATTAATACACACAACCAACAGGCAGGCAATGGCTCCGTTAAAAACATTGTTTAAGACTCTCATTCATGCGTCGAAAGGCCGCCCAATGTTTGGAAGGAGAACTTCAATATACTGTATGTTGGCCTCTAAAGCGCTGATGCTCATTTAGCAATAATTTAATGAAGACAGGCTTTGTCACCACTTGCTAGCTGGTACAAGTTAGTTTGTCCAAATGTTAGCCAAGTTACGTGTTTTCTTCTAAGACATCATTATTGTTACTAGCTAGGTTTGCTCACCTATATACAGTATTTGGACAAAATATGTAACATTCCCCAGTCATCTGATTGTGACTGCGTCCATAGGATCAAACTAGTGTTTCTACATTTCCTGCATATGCCTTGTGCATCATTTGATTAAGGTCATAACAAAGAAGACAATGTCCTATATGTGGTTTTACAACGCCATTAAATCAACGAGTGTATTTTGTCTTTTGGCCACCTCGTCAGTCGAGAAGCTAACAAGGTTGTTTTCCAAGCGCAAACAATGAGGACCATTAGTCGGCCATCCACACCGCCATGTGACCGACGTATGAGGAAATACAAAAGTGTGTGTGCAGGAGAAGCGACATTTAACAGATGCGTATGAGATATGACGTGAAAAGTGTCTCATCAATCAGTCTGGTGCCGATGTGGGCGTGACGTAAAACGTAGTCAGTACAGGGCAGATTTCCCATCTGAATGATTTTGTTTTGCAAACAACAGTAACTCAGATTAATAGATTTTTCACATGTCCATAATTGCTTTTGCAAAATATAAATTGTTGACATTGTCTAGCGTGATTCATTCTGCCCTCCACTGAACTCATCATTCAACTCATTTATCAATCATGCATAAATGATCTGGAACCTAATGCAAAATGATTCAATAGAAAATCAAACTAGTAGTTGCTCCTGTCCTAAATTTGGATTGCATGTCCTTGGTTAAACTTTGTTATTTAGATATGCAAAATTGGCTCATGACACAATCCTTCTCTCTCTCCTTCTCATAGACTCCACTACTACCACAGGTGCTGGACTCAAAGGACACAATGAAGCAGGTGTGTATGTGAAGCGAAGCATGGTCCAAAGAGAGACGTAGTTGTTCTCCTGGGCGAGTTTTGCAGCTCCTGCATCCTCTCGGTGTGCTGAACTTAATTCTTTCGTTGTGTTTAATATCTCGTGAAACTGACCATGCGAGTCTTGAAAAGCACATTCCTGACGAGACTGGTGGTCAGAAGGAGTCGAAAGGGCACTTGAGTGCTCACTGCTAATCGACCCCCAAGCTGGGACCCTCACACCACTCTTTATCTCAAGCTTGCCTTAACTAAGTGGTAAGGAGAGAAGAAGCAGCAAGCACACCAATAAACAGGCTTAGGCACTGTGGGAGCATATTTTTTAGTTAAGACGACACACTGAATCTGAATAACAGCAGAATTCCAACGATATGTTTGTTTGTTCCAGTCATGATACCAAAATAACATTTTCATATACACGTACGCAGTTTTCCCAAGGGTATATGCTACTTGTGAATTCACCCTGCTGGAATTCATGCTCCATTAGTCACTCAAAAATTCACCTACACGCTGATGCATATGAAATCGTAAGTATTGCTGTTAAACAGCGGATGTGGCGAGCGCCGAGCAGCTGTGTCTTGCTGGCTTAAAACCAGGAGATGGGCGTGTTCAGTGAAGTTGACTTGCCTCATGCCTTAAAGAAACACCAACATCTAGCAGTTAATCCATTGACAGTGATGTCATGGCCCTCCTTGGCCTCGAAAAATAATGGAAAATAAAACCACGTCGGTGGTTCAGGGTGGTACCAAAAAAAAAAAAACAGAACTAAGTTTCATAGCTCCTTTTAATGTCTTTCATGATTATACGAGTCTAAAAAAAGGACCCTCCTGTAGTTACAACAAGGATCATTGTGTCACTACTTGCAAAAGTGTGCCATTCCTGTTACAAAGGTCACAGTGCCTTCCAATCTCCCTGTCAAATCACACAGTGTTGACATGGGGGGGGGGTCATTCCACCTTACAATACTAATGACTCAAGGAATGCACAAATGCATTATACTGGTGCGGAAGTGTTGACAATTGCAATCCGGCTGTGAAATGCTTTCGAGCATGTGCGATAATGAATCTCGCTGCACGTTGACAAGACAAACCAGTTAATGTTGGAGTGGCAAATCTGAATTGTTCATGTAAGTTAAGACAAAATAGACTTCTATAAGCTGCTGGTTTATCTTGACTTTCAGAAAAAAAGATGTATGGGAAGGTAACTTTAGCCATGTGGTACATGTTACATGTAATGGTTGATTCCAGATTCACAGTGACAATCGTTATGTCTATAGCTGTCAATGGCAATCCATGAATTCATGAATAAATGGTGCAGTGGGTCACTCACCTGACCTCCAAGCTGGGGGCGTGGACACGGACCCCACTCAGTGGCAGTGTGAATTGTTGTCTGTCTTTTGCTCTGCACCAAAGTCAGTTTACGTGGGATCATCTCCTGTTTCCTTTTAGCCTGAAAATGATGAGCGGTGCAGAAAATGGATGACCGGACGATTAATAGATACTCCGTATCAATGATCAAAGAATTTTTGTCTTATACAGTATGAATCCCGACTCAGCCTTTTCTCAGAATTCATACAGAATGACTTTGTACCTCCACTCATGATTCAGTTTGACAGATAGTGTGAGCCAACCCAGCTTTCAAAATAAAATACGACTTTTAATAGTGGTTTTGCTTGAGTAATGGAAAGTTTGCCTCTTGGAAAAAAGTAAATACAAGTTGGTGCCTGAGAATGTCACAGTGGGGATCAAAAGGTGAAATGGGCCCCTGGGAAAGACGAACGTACCTTGTGCTCATGACTTCATCATTGCAATCGTGCAGGACCCACGCTGGATTTATTTAGGGGCCGGCAGATCTGGGAACAAGCTAGTTGAAGTGCATGGAACAGATTTGCGTCGCAGTTCCTGGTCCAATCACAAAGCAAAGGCTATGTCTGTTTTAGTTGTATAATTGGCTTTCTTCTTTGGAATTAGCATGTTGCATTTAAGTTGCAATTTGTCCGCTACCCCCACCTAAAAAAAATCATGGTTTGTCAACGACTTTAAATTGTCTTCAGTGTTATGATTAGAAATCTGTAGATGTAGGATAAAGATTTGCTTGTGTTCACAAAAACCTGTACATCAGGTTCATTGAAGACTATTGCCTTTGGTGTTTTGAAAACATTAAGATGACAAAAGACTCAATAGAGTTGTTGGTGTTAACAAAACCGTGTACATGAGGTTCATTGAAGACTTTGGTCTGTTGACACAAGCACATAGTACAGTACAATGATTTCAATAAAGACTAGCTTCAGTCGTTAATAAAATGTGGATCATGTTTATAGAAAACTCTAAACTAAAACACTTTGTTCTCTAAAGCTAAAGCTTAACTGCATGATTTACAAAGATATGGTTCAGATACTTTGCTCTCAAGGAGCACAATTGGGATAGAGTTTAAAACACTAAATTGAAACCCAACCCCTTTTTTTAATATCCTAATTCAAAACCTTGACCCTAGTTTGAAAACCTAAATTGAAACGCTCTATTTGCAACGCAACCGTGAAACCCCAACCTTAGTCTAAAACCCTCAATTGAAACCTTAATGCTAGCGAGAACCCCAACTTTGCATTCATAACTATAGTTTAAAATCCTAAATTGAAAACGTAACCCTGGGGTTTCAAACTAGGATTATGATTTTGAAATAGGGTTTGAAACCAGTGTTCTGGTTTACTAGATGTAGTGTTCAAAGCTAGAGTAGGGGTTTGAAAAAGGATTTCAAATTAGGGTTAGGGTTTTGAAGTAGGGTTTCAAGGGTAGCATTACAGTTTTAAACTAAGGTTACATTTTCAAAGTTGGTTTTCCAAGGTAATCCTCACACCGATAACGCATCAATCCATATTGGGGAAAATTACGATTTCTTTTCTGCCCAATATTACGATATAGGTCGATATTTAGGCCATTATTGAAAACTGCATTAAATATACTCATGTCCAACCATTTGTTTTTAATATGGAAACTTGGGGTAAAAATGTTTATATTTATTCTTATTTATATTATGTACGTATATATTATTCTATCTCGTTTATTTTTTCATTTTCGTATTTACTTAAATGAGAGCCTCAGTTGGGCCTCCCTCTGCAGCCAGCCCTACCCCCAGCCTTGGCACCAGCCTGCTTCAGAGGCTGACGGGCTTTTTGCACGCGGAGGAATGATGCATTTTCCTTTTTGACTCAAAGGCAAGAAGGTTGAAGCAAAGCTACAATTTCATTTTGTTGGTGTCATCAAGCGCAAAGGATGGAAAAACCGGACAGCCACATTGACGCCCATTCTTGTTACATAAGACTTGTTTCTGCAACAGTGGCTCACAGGGCTTCAGCCACCCTTTTCAGGTCTTGGACCTGCTCGCCTTGCGTGCTTTCGAGGGGAAGTGAGGAGGAATTAAATGGCGAGTTGAATGGAAACTGACCGAGGGTGGCCGGGGACCCTCTACGCGTCAGAGGCCATTTCCAACATCCATTACAAAGATCTTCTCACGTGCTCTTAATTATGCCAGATCACTCACGTGCTCTTAATTATGCCAGATCACTCCCTCAATTGTGTATACAGAACCATTGCATGTCCCAAATTATTCTCAGCCAATCTCTCCACATCATAAAACAATCCAGTGTCATATTTATGCCCCTGATATAAATATAGTTGTGTGTTTAATGACTCACTGCTCACCTCTGTGTGCTTAAGTTCCCCTCAGATCGCGTGGTGAAGGCCGCAAGGTCCGTGTACAGAGCCATGGTCGCGAGGAACCCTGGCTTGATCCGAGATCGAAAACATCACCTCAAAACTTACAGGTAACATGCCTACTAGGACGGACATTTGTGCTTTCCTTTGTCGGGAATGTTAATGATGAATATTGATATATTGAAACAATTAATTAACTTTGCCCTCTTATTTCTGCTACTATCCAACAAGCTCAGTTATGTCTCTTTTTTCCAACCCAATTTTATATTACAAAAATGACATAACATTTTAAATTACAAACCAATAAATGGATTTACAAAATTGCGCCTACACCATTTGACATCCTTTGTGACTCACCTTCATTCATAGACAATGCTGCTCCGGTAAGGAACTTGTCGATTGGCTGATGGGACAAAATGAAGGCCTGCAGTCAAGAAGCCAGGCGGTCGGAATGTGGCAGGTCCTGGTGGACGAAGGAATCCTGGTTCATGGTAGGACACTGAGACATTTCAAAAAGACATTAGGAATATTGATGCTGAAAACGAAGAGATCCATGAGGAAAAATGAACTTCAGATCAACTACCTAAATCTAGTGAATGTAGTTTCGAGAACTAAACATGTCATGAAATTACTAGACAAAAAAAAAAAATTCAACAAAGCATAAATGTGCTGTCCAATCTCAACAATCATATACTGGCATTTCTTAATGTATAATATATTCAGCAAATGATATCTCGGGCAGTAGTCAGACATGCTTGAGGAGCTTAAAATGTGACTTAAGTGTGCAGGCACAAAATTAACCCAGTCAAGTATGCACTATCTACAGGAGAAGGCGCATTGTCTGCCAGCAAAACAAAAGTCCAATCAAGCGAGAAACACTCCATCATCTATTCAAGTGGCTCACTTGGAATAAATTTTCATTCATTCTACAATGTTTTGAAGGCACTTTGTTTCCAGTGCTCATATTTAAAAAAGAAAAAAGTTCATTTAAAGCACAAGCAAGGATTGTAGTTAGTCTTAGAAAACTATCAATAGTGTACTGTACAAGCATTGGGCTCAATTTGTGACAAGTAACAATTAACGCATATGCTAACACTAATAGTTGCAAAGTTATTTTTTTTGGGATAAGGACAATGGAACCTTAGTTGCTGCCATGACAACCACTAATCCAGTTTTTTACACAAGCCGATAGAGTCCCAGATGGACAATACGTGCATGCTTGCGGCTTACAACCAAATTAGCCACACGTATTTGTTTACTTGCATTGTCTTTGTCTTTTCCATGCCAAGTTAAACATGAGGTGAACTTCCACGACAAGGACACGCAGTTCTACCGCTTCCTGGATTCCCAGTTTGGACCAAACCACCTAACAAAGGACTCGGAGGACGAGCTGCAGGAAAGCCTGTCGCTGCTGTCTCAGCTGGGCCCTGACGCCTTACTCACGATGATTCTCCGCAAATGGTGAGTGCCGTGGAGTCTTGGATAATCTGTCACAACATTCCACATCACAAATCACTGATGCCAGCAGCGGGTACATGCTGGGAGAGGTGCTAAAGCCATTTTTTTTGAAGAAGTGTTCAATCTGCCAAAGGACTGCTTGTTGTTCACGACCACCGTGTTGGGCTCTTATCTCAAATGTTTGCTCCCAAGTCAAAGCATATCTAGACAATTCCAATTCTGACCTAATGTATGCTTTCCTGTGTATGTCTTAACATGCCTTTTGTGTTTAGTCCAGCCCAGAGAAGTGCTGAGGACCTAGAGGTCATTTATGAGGAGCTTCTCCATGTCAAAGCCGCCGCTCATCTTTCCGCCTCGGTCAGTTATTGCTATTGACGCATTACGAAAATTCAAAGTCAATTATATTACTAATTCATTCCTAACAATTTTTGCCGTATTAAGTGTTCGATAATTTCTCTTATTGTACGCAGGCCTGGCATTCCTAACCCAACAACACTTTTTCAGAAGGCATCAAGCCAACATTTCACAGTTTGTTTATTTCCTGAAGCCAACTTTTGTCCCCGCTGTGTCTGTAGGTGCGGAAAGAGCTGGCAGCTGTGCTGATGTTTGAATCACATGCTAAGGCCGGAACCGTCTGTAAGTTGGCCCACTTTTGTACATGTACACACGTCTCATTGTGAAGACCAGCTATTTAGCACAATAGCACGTTTCAATAAAGCACGCGAGCAGCCCTTGAAGCACCATGGTTGTCAAAATGTGCCGACATCAATGCTGAAGCGTTTTGATCATAATGCACACTTGAAACGTTGGCTCAAAGGTTTGTGTTGTTTTTGAAGTGTTCAGTCAGGGGGACAAAGGCACTTCCTGGTACATCATCTGGAAAGGCTCCGTCAATGTCATCACACACGGGAAGGTAGGTCAGTGGCTCTGCTGAATGGTAACACCAAACAAAAAGGATTTCTTTCCTACTTGACACAGGAAGGCTAGAGCCAACATTCAAATCTGTGGAATCTGCAAATAACATTTGCCTGCAGTTGTTAGTTTGTTAAACTGGCCTTTTAATCCCAATTTACCAGTTCACTCAGGTTTGAAGTGCAGCACTATTTTTATCTATAGAAAAACAACATTGACAACAGAAGGTATGTGCGTTCAGGGTCTGGTGACCACACTGCACGAGGGCAAAGATTTTGGGCAGTTGGCCTTGCTGAATGACGCCCCGCGTGCTGCCACCATCATCCTGAGGGAGGATAACTGTCACTTCTTGCGTGTGGACAAACACGACTTCATACGGATTCTCAAGGTCAGCTGACCGTTTGCTCCATTGCAATTTTGTTTTGCTGTTGTGTGATAGTATTTGTGCGTTTCTTCCATTTCAGGACGTAGAGGCTAACACGGTGCGATTGGAGGAGCACGGGAAAACTGTGCTGGTGCTGGAGAAATGTGCTGACCCAGATGAGCAGGGGGGAGCTGGAAACAAGTGAGGGACCCAGACTCCTGATAGCTTTGTAAATGCCCCCCATTCCACAGATTACTGATCAAGAATCTTAATATAATATCTAAAAAAAAAATTCTACTATAATTTTTACTGGTGGAATTAAGATAAAAATGATACTAATGAGAAAGTCAAAATCATCAAAAGAATAATTTTATTTTAAAACTATATTGAGGTCTGACACCTCCTCACTTGGTTGCTTTCCTAATCGCTAAATGTGCATACATAATACTATAGTGCAAATGTCAACATTATTTCTTTTTTTCTTGTTGTGTGCAGGTACACTGTGATGTCGGGAACGCCAGAGAAGATCTTGGAACACTTCCTGGAAACATTAAAGTTGGACTCCAACGGGACTGATGCCATCGGTGAGAGATTTTCTCGTCTTTTCTTGTTTGTTGGACAAATTCTTCATGACCTTAGCAGTCTGATGTTTTTTTTTCCTGCCTGATAGATTCGTGTGTGAGCGATTTCTTGCTCACCCACAGAGTCTTCATGCCCTCCAGTCAACTGTGTCCTGCACTACAGCATCAATATCCTTAGGTCATTGGTTTTCAAACCACATCTATTTAAGTCTTACCCACTATAAGCCACAAGTTCTTCCTCCCAGCTTTTGTCCCCGCAGTTTAAACAGTGATGAGTCTTATTTGTGGATTTTCCCGACCCACTATGTACAGAAATATGTTTGTAAGGATTAAAGCGTGTGTTAACAGACCTTCAAAACATTTACTGGAAACGCTATTCAATTTTTCACATAGTTTGTGGGTGGTCTAAAACAGAAAGGGGATTACTGTAATCCAATTCTTCTTGACTCCATCAATCAGCTCTACTTTTGTCACACTACGGACACTATTAGGCTAAGAAATGAATTGGCGGCATATAAACCAATGCAGTTTATATGTTTGAGGGGCGGGGGGGCTTTTAGATTTCAATTTCGTTTTAGAGTATTGGTGTTGTCAACCACCTTCAAGTGAATGTTTCTTCACGAGCAATGCACCTACCAGGCAGAGCTCTCTGAGGGATCCGAGCAGGAGAAGGCCGCCTACGTTCTCAACACGAAGCAGAAGGTGGTGAAGATGGTTGGTCAGTGGGTAGCACTCTATGGTCTTCTGCTGAGGGAAGACCCTGTTGCCGTAACGTTTCTGGAGGTGAGGTTAGAAATCAGTTTTAGAGTTGCATAAAGTGAAAGTACATTTTGACTTTGTGTGTACTATTTATTTCTCGTGTGCTCTCAAACAGAAGCTAAAGAAGGACATTGCAGCGGATATTCGTTTGGCTGGCGTGCTGAAAGATCAATTACGGGATAGAAGAAGAATAAAAGTGTAATGCTATTAGTGTACCTTAAAATATCCTCAACGACTTCTCGAGTCTCAAAATGCAGCTAATGTGTATTGTCATTTTCACCAGGTTAGAGAATGGCTACCACTCATTGGGCAGGGTAAGGACCATAATTCTTTGTCTAACAATGTTATGTAATGTTTTACTAATTTTATTTGTAGCTTTGTAACTAATTTCTCATTGGTTCAAAATCCAGCAACTTAGGTTTGTCATAGTCATGCTAAGCAAGTTCAAATGCAATGCAGAACCTGACAAAGTGTATTTTGTTTAGATAGGATCTGCCGGTTTTTGCTGCCCTCCTCATTGTGCTTTCAGCTCCATATCCTGTAGCTTTCAACAAGCAGACTTTAAATGTTTATTTTTCCAGGCATGGTGAGTCGCAGTGTATTTCCCGTTTAGATCCCATTTTGGAAGTGCTTCTTTGCCTTTTCTAAAAAGCGTTTTAAATCAGCCCACCTCTCTTTCAATGCTGCTAACACTTGAGAAAGGAGGCAGGGAAATTATGATAAAGCATTGGCCTTGCTACATGCATTTTAGCCAAGCCATGTTGCAAAGGGTAAAAGTATTTGGAGTGATTTATTCTCCGCTCAAAAGATGTATTAAATAACTTCATTAAATTATTGAATTTTTCTTGCCTCCCACGGTTTGGTTTGACCTGATACCACGGTTCAAATTGCAAATCAGAAGTTAGCCAGCACCCTGAAGAATGTGTGTTCCGCTGTAACGGCACATTTATTTATTTTTATTAGTTATTTAGTGTTGCTTCCCTGTTGTTGCCCTGATGTCATCAACAGAACTCATTTGACTGGTTTGCTCACAGCGAGGAGCCTGTTGGACGGATACAACCAATCAAAGCGCAGGATAAAGGTGAGCTGTCAAAACATTCTGATATGGAAACTGCCAAACTGTGCTTGTTTTGGCCGACAACTTGGAAATGTAGCCTCGGCCGTTTGCAGCGTAGTGATGTGGTGACGTTCTGCTCTGCCGCGCAGTCTTATACGAGATTTACACGCCAGACCACCAAGCTCTCACGCTGATACTGCCGGTCAACATGTCCGTCCAACAAGTAATGCTGTCGCTAGTCAAAGCTGGAGGAGATCACGTGCTGGTCAAGATGAACTCAGCTGGAGGTGCCAAATCATCATTGTGACATCATTTATGCTAGTCAAAACCTTTAATAACTAACGTTTGCCACCCTGACAGAAAGAGCCCAGTTGAAATTGGATGCCACAGCCGTGTTCACCGCGCTGGGACTCAACGAGAGACTCTTCATCTGCACCAGTGGCCAAGTTGAAAAACTGGTATGGATATTTTCAATGTGGTTAATTGAACAAACTGCTGGGAAACATCGTGTGACCGCACGTGAATGAAGTAACACGGTGTTTACACAGTTCTGAGGCTCTGTTTGAATCTTGCCTTTGGACTTCCTGTGTAGCGTTTGTATGTTTTCCTTGTGCTTGTTTGGGTTTTTCTAAAGGCATCTTTCGTGCACTCAAGAAAAGATTCCTTTGAGATCCTCCAATGATTCTATATCTTCTCTCTTACTCTCGCTCTTGACTCAGATGCCCCTGAAAGAGCAGCAGGGTCCCGAGCGAGGAAATGCCAACACACTTGAGCAAATGTGCTCCAAGGACATCGCCAATGAACTCACCAACTACGACTGGGAACTGTTTACCGCCATGCACGAGGTCAGTCGTCGATCCTTTTGCGTCATTCTAAACCAGACCTGCCGTCACTTGGTTCCTTTTGTATCTTCATCACCACACTGAGGATGACAACCCTCCACCTCTTCCTCCAGTCCGAGCTCATCCATTACGTATTTGGACGTCAAAAGTTCCCAGGCTCCATAACGGCCAACTTGGAGCGTTTTGTCCGTCGCTTCAACGAGGTTCAGTACTGGGTGGTGAGCGAGCTCTGCCTTTGTGAAGACCTGGTCAAACGAGCCATCGTGCTGAAGAAGTTCATCAAAATCGCTGCAGTGTAAGAGTCTGCATCGAGTGATGGGGTGGTTAAAGGCTTCAAGGTGATGGATGAACCAAGTGTTGTGTTTTTTTGAGACCTCTAGATAGCACTCTTTGTTCAACATAGGCACTCTGGCTTGCCATTTCCCCTTTTAACCAACAGTGCCATCTGAAGGATTAAAACCGTTCAACTGGTTCATGGATCAAACTTGAAGCTTAATTTCCCCATTTCTCTTGCATCCATTTTCTTTCTTTGAACATTCTGTTTCCATTGTTTATTTAGGCAGCAATGCCAGTTTGATCTGAAATAATTGCTCCCCCTGTCAGTTGCTGCTATTTCTTCAAGATGAAAATTCACAACAGAACCTTGTTGAACGAAATCAGACGTTACACAGGGTTAAAACTTGATCAATAAAATGACCTCAAGTTGATTGACTTTGTGTCCTTTCAGATTAAAGGAGCAGAAGAATCTCAATTCCTTCTTTGCCGTGATGTTTGGTTTGAGCAACAGCGCCGTGCATAGGCTTTACAAGACCTGGGAGGTGATACTTCACTTCACGTGTGACACTTGAATAATGTCACCATTATTTTTCACAATTAGCCCGTCTCCTTTTGTAGAGAATACCCGGTAAGACGAAAAGAATCTACTGCGCCTACGAGAGGCTTATGGTGAGTCGGATTTAAAATATAATGTGCCTGTGCAGTGGTTGGAACGGTTCACAAGTGTCTAAATAACAAATATGATGCATCCGTTCATGCTTCCTTGTATGGAAAGCTCATATTGGAAACAAAAATGGTGTCATCTGGTGGCCGTTAATGCAAATTGTACTGTCTTGTGCCAGGATCCTTCACGCAACCACCGAGCTTACAGGCTGGCTGTGGCCAAACTCAACCCCCCTTACATCCCCTTCATGCCTCTCATACTCAAAGGTAACCAACGGTCACCACCAGTTATCATCATCATCATACAATAACGGAGCACAGCAGTGACATGAGTGACCAAAATGATGAGATGTTGCGTCTTTTTTCAGACATGACATTCATCCACGAGGGAAATTCCAACCTGGTAGACCGGCTGGTCAATTTTGAAAAGATGGTATGACAGACTTGCGCTCACTGACTTGTATTTTTGGAACAAATAATCAACACTGTGACCTAAATGTCCTTCACCCACAAGCGCATGATTGCCAAGACTGTGAAAATGGTGAGGCTTTGCCGGAGCCAACCTCATGGTGAGTGCCATATTTTGGACAAAAGTATTGGGACACGTCCATAATCTAGTTGTTGCGGCAAACTATGCTAAATGACATCGACCGGCATTTCCGATCCCTCTGCAGTGCCTTCGTCGCCACAAAGAGGCCTTGCTGACCGAATGTTTCTGGAAAGCCCTGCTGCACGCTTATCAACATGTAAGTTGGATTACGTTTGTGTAGAGATGGAAAGCCCGTTGATTTGGAACGGCGGGGTCCTTCCTTGATGTTAGGCAGAATGGCCGTTTTGTGAATCACTACCCTGGCCACAGGCTAAATCGTAACCATTAGAAGAAAAAGCCATGAAAATGTGTTTATGTTCATTGCAACTCACAGCTTTCATTTTTTTTAAGAAGAACAAAACCATACATAGAATGTCTTGCTTTGTTCTCCATCTTTACAGACTCGGACCACGCACTCCTTTTGCGGAGTCCCAGCAATATCCAACACTACATCCAGAACCTGAATGTGATCGACAACCAGCGCAAACTAACACAGCTATCGAGGACACTAGAACGTTAGTTAGCGCACAGAAACTCTGCAAACAAATACTCGAGGTGCTGCTAGGCTGGTTGTCATGGCGACCGACTCAAGGATGAGAAGAACTTATGCTGAACTGCAATCAAACTGACGGCCTTCCAACACTCTCTTGTGTTTTTGTGTTATTCATCAACTTCATAGACTGCAGTCACACACCACTTCACAAAACGCCAGAGGAACACAATCAGCCTTTCACTATTCGGTCAGTCGTTTATGCACAAATGTTTATAAATCAGTAGATGCTCTGTATATGCATATTTCATACATTTGTTTTTCTCAATAAATTATTTTCCCAATTATGTGCATTCAGTTAAACCCCAGGGGATTTGTTAAAAAGGGAAACAGTTTATTTAAAATACAAATCATACAAAGTAGAAATTTCTAACTCATAGCAGGAACAATTAACCTACAAGATGCGCCCTCTCCATCCAGCAAAATTAAAATGAATCCCCAATATGGGGTGAGAAAATTCACAAGTTACCATTTGGAAATACTCTCCTAGTCATAAATATGTACAACGACTTTTTGGAAGAGAAAGGAAGAAGGCTAGGACAAAGGCCACAATTCAAAACAAAATAAAGGTGGCAAGAGGTGCAGTGCCTTCACATGGTGTAACCACAGGGGACGATGGAGGTGACACCCCGTTCTTATAAATTAGGAAGAATCTTGTAGACAATTTGAAAAACATTAAATCTGTATACTATAGGTGAGGGGGGTGGTTAGTGAGGCAAACAAACGTGAACCGTGTTTAGTAAAACAGCCATGTCGGGATGGAGGCAACCATACAGCGCATCATTATTCATCATGTCAGCTCTCCAAGGTTGGTGCTCTTTATCCGTGCAACAAAGTGGTGACAAATTTATTCAAAGTGTAATCTCAGCAAAGACGAACCTGAACAATGAAATACGTATGTGCTTATCGCAAACAACACTTTAGATTGCGTAACAAAACTAAAATAGAATGCATACAAAACAATGACTTGGGAGGGGGGAGGGGGGGGGGGGGTGGACTATAAATATTGCACATCTAAACAAGCTCCCAGTGCCTGGTTGGCCCATTTCTGATGCCAAAATGAGACTTGGGACGGCAGTATTGCAATACGATAGTATAATACGATCAAAAGACCACAAGACACAAATTAGAACGACAACAGTATTGTGATACTTCATCAATGACAAGGGAAAGGGTGGGCTGTTTTCAGAATTGATTATTCTAAAAATTATTCCATCGATTAATAAAATAATCACAATTGTATTGCCGTCAGTGTATTGAAAAACGTGTTTTTCCTTTTAACAGTTTTATTAACCAATTATTTTATTTATACGGTATTATTTAGTATTTAAAGAAAAACTAAACAACAGTTAAGCAATATCACACAAGTAGGATTGATGACATTGTTCTCCAAAGTAAAAGCGGTGATTTCAAATTTGAAACACAAAAATAGAAACGAGTCTCCGCTTATCGATTATTAAAATATTAGGCAATATTCTGATAATTGATTTTTTTTTCCCGTATCAAGACTTTGATAGTAAAATGTGGATGGTGGCGACATGTCATGGTGGAAAGCCGTCGTCAACACTCAGAGGGGCTAACCAGGACCTGCCGGTGGGAACGCAGAAGGAATTCATACAATAAAACTAACATTCATAAATATGCCATTCACACAAATGCATGTACGCTATCTCACTCAAAAGTCAAAGTATTTGCATGTCAAAGTCCAAGAACAAGACTAAAATCAAACTGAAAAGAAATCTCAACACTTCTCTGGATCAAGTTCAGTCCTGCAGTCTTTTGGTTGTGATCTGATTTTGTTTTTCCCTCTCTTAGTCAAACGGGTCATAAATAGTTTGTCACAGTAACACCAAGCTGAAAATGGGCTCCTTCACACTCGCAGAAACCGCTCCAGACATGAACCTTCTGTGTAGGCTACAACTCTGCTGATTGTCACGTTCAGGGCTTTGGTTCGAGGCATCGTGACTTTTCAGAGTCCAGAAAACGTCCTCTGGCGGAACTTTTAAAGCAAGGCTTTGTCCAGTTCCAGTCCCGTCTCGAGTTATTTAGAGGTTCTGGCGAACAAGCAAAGCGATCAGTAGCAGGCAACTTGAAAACCCGTGAGGAGCGCGAGTCAGTCTTTGGCATCTTTGGAAGTGAATCAGTAGATTTTCTTTGAGTGCAAAAACAACTCAACGCAGCACCATCCTCCGACCTGAGGCAGAGAGATTGCCGCCATGGACGGACACAAAGTGTCTGACCTGGCGGTTGGACACAAAGCGTCTGACCTGGCGGTTGTCTATACCTGCGTAACCTGTCCTGGATGCTGGAGACAATCCTGTGAGCATCCTGGACAGGTCAGCTGCATTCATATACTACATTTAAAAAATGATCCTAATGATCTACTTTGCCAAGCGACCTGCTGACAAACATAAATACAAAACAAACATTCATTTGGTTTGGAGTATGTCTGGAATTGTCTTCTGACCAGTCTAGTAGTTCCAGTGGTCTCTTTTTCTTTTTTTTCTTTTTTTGCTGCTGCTTTGCAATCTTCCGTCGTGTGTCTCCCTTGCAATCATGTGGCCTGGTTCTGTGGTTCTGCGGCCCTGCTAGAGGGAGCCTGGCTCGCGTGGGCCGCTCAGGCCTCCGAGGCAGCCTGCGGTTTGAGTTGGGCTTTCTCCATGGCGGTGCCGTACGGGAGGGATCTCTTGAAGAAGCCGAACTGCCAAATGACACGGAGCAACAGTTCAATGATGGCAGCCCTTGAATACGTTTTTTTCATCCTCACATTGTCACTGACCTTGTACAGGACATAGATGAGCAAGGCCAGAAGCAGCAAACCTGCCAGAATGGCCAAGATGATGATCCATAGTGGGACCGAGTTGTCAATGTCAGGTTTGTTCCACACCACTGGGGTCACCACCTGAGGACCACATGAGCACACTTAGAATCAAATTCCTCTACATCTCTAAAAGTAAAACAAATAAAATAAATGCATGAATCTATTATTTGAAAACGTTAACATGAGTTTCTACGCTTACAAAGGTAACTGTGATAATAAATATTTACATTTTGAATAATTATTACTCTTGTAAATAAAAGGTCAAGTTGAATAATTTGTATTGTAATATATTTGTATTAATATACTCATCATCCCCCATGTAAATAGGTAAACAAACATCCTAAATACCTTTTTGTGTCCACTGGGAACATGTTTGGGTAGGATGGCATAGGGCATGGTCTTCACACTGTATCTGGCCAGGCACTCCAGCACATACTGCTTGTATGCTCTCTGCAGGAGAAACATGACATGCATGTAGTGTCACTGTCAAACGCTGGGTGGCGACAGAGACAAAGAAACGCCCACGTTTGAGCGTGCAATTAAACATACTGTTGTGGGTCAGACATGTATGAGGCCTCCAAAGGGACATAATGGATCATTTCAAAAGAAGCAACAACAAAAAAACACAACACCTCATCTGTCATATAATAAAAATTAAAAAAAAGGCTAACCTCCATGAATGTCTCCGCCCAGACGCGGGAGCGCACTTTGAGGATGGCCGTGGTCCCCTTCTCCAGGAGACCCACTTGACACTGCAGGGCCCAGCAGTTCACATTGGAGCAAGACTACACAAAACACAACAGGCAATACATGCTGATTAGATGCTTTTCCTTTGACTTCACACAACAGCAAAGTTTCGACAGGAGGTCACAGCTGAAGCTGGAGCCCATCTGACCTGACTGGGAAAGAGGCCAAGACCAATCTCAGAGCACGAATAAACAAACAAGCATCCTCATACACACCAATGGAGGATTTAATCGATGAGCCTGACATGCATGGTTTTGGAATGTGGGAGGAAGTTACATAAGCAAGGCAAAAAAAAAAAATTCAATTTTGAGCCGTGTGGCAGACGTGCTCACCACAATTTGCATTTTTACATACCGTACAGACCTGCAACCGCTAATAAGCACACCAGATCAGTCGTTGGTGGTGATTTATTATAGAAACTCTAGTTTGAGTAATTTGAGTTTGTATAATTTGACATCTAGAAAAATGTGCCCCTAAAATCAAGTCAAGTTTTTGAGAAAGTCCAAAAGCAGCTTTGACAAGAGGTATTAAAAGAAAATAATGTGAAGAAGAAGAAGAAGAAAAAACATGACACGAGTGACTGTTTTATTAATTTGGCCAATTTTTTTTTAATACTTTTATGACTGCTTATCCTCTGATTCTATACGCCACCTTTGCCAGCTTGTTTGAATGTTCACTTCTTTCACAGTTTAACCGTGCATAACTTGTTTTTACACGTTTGCATATCTAGAAATGTTCATTAGAAACAAAAACCTTGCATGTACAGTTAGTAATAAAAAAAATAAAGCATAGCAATGGTTTGAGCCTGGAAAAGATTTTTCTATATCCATCCGTTCCTATGCAAACCTCATCACAACCAATCAGCTGTCAACTAGCATTCTGGAATTCATTTGGTTCGGCCAAAGACTGTAAAATTCACTGTAAATTCAAGGCCACCTAGAAAATCAGCTATTGAAAAGTGAAGGACTCACAAAGGGTGAAGTATTTAAAAAGAAAAAAAACATTCAAATAAAACAAGTGGGAGCCACATTATTGCTGTCGGTCAAATAAATACAAGGGAGTCCAATGTTAAGAAGTCTTATCCGGGCCTGCTTCAAATTAGATTGGAAGGAATGTCATCTGACTTTAAAAAAACAGAAACCTTTTCATATTACTGTCCAACAGCTGAAAGCAGTCTATTTCTCCTCAAGATTGTCTAATGAGTCTCCCACAAATCATCTCAGTGCCCAACACGTGGGCCCCATGCAACGGAGGCAGACCACCCTGAGATGCAGAGGTTTCCTGCGGGAGTTTTTTGCTTCACTTAAAAGGCTGACAAACGCAAAAAGAGCCCCGAAGTGAGACAGACTTATTAAAATCAAATAAACAGGCGGGCTATCAAACCACTTCCTCCGACTCATACCTCCTGAGTGCCCACGGCAAGAACCCCCCCAAAAAAAAAAAAAAACAAGTGATCTATGAGAAGGACATGAGAGTTTTGCAGTGCCAAGTCCTACACATCCTCGTTTGTAGGCTTCTGTGGTCGGGATGTGAAGGTCGGTGAAGTTAAGGTTGTTCCCGACACATCATTAAAAGAAACAGCAGCAGACAGGCGCGGTTGTTGGTGATTGAATGCGGTCCCTGCATTGGTCTCTTCCTAATTGAATGAAATAATGTTGCCTCGTTTCCCATTATGACTGCCAACACATTTTGTATGATAAAAGAAAAACGCCTTCAATTGTGTGAACAATTCTAGAATTCAAGAGCGAACTACTGAAAGAGGCCAAACCCTTTTCTAAAGCCTCATGCTTCTTTAGTGAGACAAAGATCCATTGAGCATCACGTGCGTACATGGTAGACAGGGCAGGCACTGTTTGGGACGCCAGCACAACAATGTCTTTACTTGAGGCAGGTATCCATACAAGGAGACCTGCAGCTGGGACTGTCAATGGTCCCTGTATGGACCCAGTACTATATGTAAAAGGGGCCCCATCTCAACACAGTTATTAGTTACGACAACGGGACAACCCTGACAATAATTCCCTTTCAACGCCATTGGCCCTGCGGTATGCAGTCAAAAACTTGGATGGAGTGTGATGAAAGCATAACACAGACATGTTAAAAAAAAATAATTAGCAACACTTTTCAATTGCATTGCATAATATCCTTAAATAAGACAGATGTGAAATTTGAATTAGCATTCACTTTTATTAACTTAAATTGATCTATTGTGGAGCCACCATCCAAAAAGTCAATAGGGCCTTCTTACCAGGTTTGTCGAGTGCGCGAGCGGGTTCTTGTGCGCCTCCCGCCTTTCCACACGGTGCTCCTGGGCCCTCAGAGCCAGATGAGGTGATTCTGTTGCCGTGTGTTGGAGCTGTGAAGGAGAGACGAGCATTAAACATTTGCCACGGTGACCTCCCAATCTGAGGCCCCAATGTCAGCACGCTATTTATCAGACACACGGAAGCGTGGCCATCCCTAAAAGAAGACACAGATGAGCTCTGCCCAACATCTGTAAATACAAACAACTCCCTTATATTTAGAGGGAGGGGGCACACCGCCGGCTGTCAGCGATGAGCGAATTTACTGCCATTGAGGTGGTTGATCAAAGCCTTGGCACGGGTGGGGCTGGCAGGCTGGTAGACACTTAATCATACATCGTGCCACCAATCATCAGGAGGTCTTAAAAAGTTATGCAAGTCTCCGAGAGGTCAAAATTGGAGCAGATGTGCATCAGTGCAGCTTGCGCTCACTCTGAGTTGGAGGCGGTTCACGTTGCTGTCGGAGGTGCAGTTTATGGGGCCCTCGGTGGAGAACTCAAGGGGGTAAAGCAGATTGTGGCCCTGGGCGGCCAAGGGGCAGCGCAGCTCCAGAAGCGTGTGGCTGATTCGACTGGGCCCATTGTTCACCAACTGCAAAACAACGCCCAATGCAGCGTCAACAGGATCAACAGGCTGATACTGTAGTACAGTAGTAGGTGGAAAGGGGAAAGAAATGCTTACCTCGTAGATGTGTTCCACTGCTGGCCCCACTTCCTGCTCCATTTCGTAGTTCTTGGTCACCTTCCAGTTGGCCGGTGGGAAGAAGACCTTATCTGGGCGAGACACCCTTAAAAAAATGGAGAGACAGAGAGAGAGAGAAGGTGGGAGTGAGAACATGTTTGGTGAGGCACCAAGAACTTGCTTGAGGCCCCGGGAGTCCTCACCCTTGCAGGATGACCTCAGCTTGGACGACCACCTCCAACTTGTAAGGCGCCACCTCGCTGTGAGAGTTGTTCTCATTCTTACTGTAGATGCCAAGAAAAAGAGTGTGGTAAGGTGACCTCAAAACCAGAAGAAGAGATTTTGGACCTTTTAAACTGTTGGCAAAGTACCTGCGAATCTGCAGCTCAAACTGGACCGTTTTGTGCGTGTCTTTAAGTCGAGGCACCGTGAAACGAAGACCTGCCCAAAGCTGAGGAGAACATTCATCATAAGCGCCTTACAAACACGCTCTAAACAAAAAAAGTAGTAGAAGAAAGTTTATTCTGACATGTTTTTCAGGGCGTTTGTGTAAATGCGTAAAAGTGTGTTAGATAATGCTAATTTTTACTAACAATTTCATTCATCACAATCCATTTGTTGCTTTTTTTTTTTTTTTTAAGAAATAAGGAAATAACTATTGACCATGACAATTTAATTAGTTACCTTATAAAATGGATCGGACTGCATTCCTGCTAACGCGTTATGAGACTCAGTAACTAAGTCCATTACAAAAAACTGTAACTTGTGTTACTTTGTTACTGCCTAAATGTAATATACTATTGCTTCCCAAAACTAAAATGGAACATAAATTTGAAGCCAACTATGTTAAATACAGTTAAAATGAAAAAAAGATTTCTGGCAAAACATTTCCTAAATCCTGCTGACTCTGTGCAGCTTGTCACCGGTTGACATTTTGACTCTTTCCACAGCAGAGAGAAAATCCGAGACGTCGCGCCATTTTTTTGATCGCCATAAAACACGATTGTTCGGGGAGTGCCTAACGACGGCGCCCTTACACTGGTGCCAGACTTCATGGGGTTCCCCAGATCACAACTGAGGTATCGGGTCTGGTTCTCTGTGTCGTAGCTGCAGGTCAGCTGGGTCAAGCTCTGCGGGCCAAACGTGGAGGGAAAAGTGTGAGCATGTCCAAAGAATGTGCTCTTTCTTTTTTTAGTAGGGGGAGCAGCTGTGCTCACCTCATTATTACGGGCTATGCCGCTGTAGTCGGCCTCGGGTGGTAGCACCACGTAGAGCTCTGCCTCGTAGGCGCCACCCTCGCCCTCATTCCTGGCGTTGAAAGTCAAGGTCAGGGCGTTGTCATCGCCCAGGTACACTTCCTTTCTGTCCCTGTGGAGCCAGAAGAGGGAAGAAATTATTACTAATTGGGGTCAAATGGTGTCTCCAAGCCAATAAATGTGTGGAACAGCTGTCAGGTTGTCATATTTTGCCAATCGATCATTGACGCCATTGCTCGGATCCGCCAAGGAAGACATTTCAGCAAACAAAATCTCATGTACTCCAGAGACATTCAGGGCTGCCGTCGTTGTTTAAATAGATTGGATGGATAGGTCCATCTTCTGATCGGATTGGCGATAGCTTTTTTATTTGACTTGACGGTCGGTGCTGGGTTCAAAAATCCTGATTGTATAAGCCTACACAACACTGGGAGCATAGAACAACGGCGCTCTCATTCTGCTTCCTCCCATTCCCTGGAACAATGAAGAATTCCATAGCGAGGGTCACGCACATGCTTCTAATTAGCGTCTGCTCTCATAAAGGGAAAGCTGGCGAGCAGTTCTCCTGTAAGTCAGCTGTAGCTGTCTTCGAACTGCCGCTGCGCTTTTTTTTTTCTTCAAAACCAAACAACAGATCCAAATTAGTAAAAGGCCACAACACCGTGAAGCCTCCCTGAGGGACTCCTCCCTCCAACAGGTTGTGTGCTTTGGCAGCCCAGTGCAAGAAACAACACTGCAGGAATGATGGCCTCTTTTTTTTTTTTTGTATTTGGATGAAATTCCACAAAACTCATGGCCATCACATTAGCCCTTGGCCCCAACACAGCAGGCCCAAAAATTCGGACATGGTTCTGATTGCGCTAATCGCACTTTTCTGGAGTTGTACTTTCAATGCACCCACAGCAGGTTGTTCCATATGCAAGGGGTCGCCCATACATGCAGATGGCAGATAAATATAGGAATGTGAAATCGAAATGACAGAGCGGAGAAGGGAGTATCAGGGAGGAGGAAAATGCTAACAGATTTCTCGGCACAGCGTGTGGCAAGCTCTGCATCAGGCGGGACCTTTGGACTTTTGGCACGCGGCGCTCGCGTTTCCTGACAATTTGCCTGTCTCCTGCTTGTCGTAGCACCTGTCGAGCGCACGGGCTTCCTGTTTTGAAAGGCCGGTGCTTGCTTGACCTTCCTTTGGTGTGTTTCAGCCAGCAGCGGTGCAACAAAAACAGGAGCAGTCAGGTTTGAGTGCAGGGGCTTGATTGATATCAAACCTTTCATCAATCCCAATTGGTCCTTAATTGAGATTTCAAACAGCATTCACTCCATCTTTGTATATTTGCAGAATCTACTGTATTTCCCTATCAATCATAAATGGATTCCAAGAAACATGAGAGGAAATGAAAAACTCACCCGTGGACTGCCAGCTTCAAATCAGGGACGCAGATGTTGTCTTCTCCGCAATCCAGCAGAATCTGAGCCTGAACGCACATTTATTTAAACACAAAGAAAATGTGACATAAAGAAGCCACACTTTTTCTTTTGAATTCAGGTAATAAATCACATGTGTTGAAGGGGAGACATGAGGATGAGTGTAGCATGATGCAACATGTACAATGACTGATGACATCCCGACACACACCTGGATCACAGCCCCCCTTCTTATTTATAGGATTACAAACGGATGGTCTGAAACACTGTAGCGGCTCAATGGGACGACCCGGTGAGCTAATGATAGGAGCAGACGCGTACACACACTCTCCTCAGCCAGCTGTGCCGGCACGCACATGTTTTGTGTTTGCGACGTCACACGAGGAAATGATGAGTCTGACCGTAGGGAAGCATACACTCTTGGGGCACAGAGCATGCGGCTGCAAGTTCACCGATCTCGCCACCGTCCCACATCAGAGCGCTTTGTGGCGGGCCACACTTTCCACACACGCTACGCCACCCCAGTGAAACCAGAGAGGCAGCGTCGTAAGGCTGTAGAAAAACTTAAGCCATGCATGCGCCTCATTATTCTAGCACTGTCTTTAAAATGCTGACTCCCACTGCGCGTGTAAATCGCTTGTGTCGTAAATGGTACGATTCAACTGGAGGTCTGTGGGTGGTGGTAATAAATGTTTAAAACTGTTGCCTGTACATCAAATCAGATATGCTAAGTCAAAATGTTGTCAACATGGATGACAGCCAAGCAAGCCTCATCTGACTCGAGTTAGAATGTGTCGTAAAAAAAATGACTAGGATGAGTTGGTAACACAACCACGTGGAATCTGCTATAATATACGGAATATCACGTGACTAAGGCCAGAAAATAGAGACCCCAAGACTGTCCTGTCTTTTCTAAACAGTTTGAAATGTTCTAATACCAGTCTTCTGCAACTTCAACATCAACTTCAACATTCAAATGCAATCTCCCATGCTATAGGTGAGAAATTTCACCTTTCATAATTTCCTGGAATATTACATACAGACATCGAAACCCCCAAAACTGAAGAGAATGTCACTTCCAAGGCAAGAAAGGAACTAAAAGCACTGTTGCTAAATTAACGTTGTACCTGCGGCAAGATAAATTGCATCAGCCTGCGACTGTCAGTGTCGCGATGTCGGTGATGACGAGGATAATAAATAGAAGAAAGAGATTAGAGAGAGCAATGTGCCTGCCTCCACCCCCTCTGTTATTACACCAACACCAGGCTCTAATTATGGACACCAAGGGAAGCCGCCATGTTAACTACGCACATGGTTCTTTGGACCTGTGTGGATAACACATGTGATGCTCGGAGCTTCACAACAACTCTGACAAACATTTGCCGTATAATGATGAAAGTAAAACAAGTCTTTTTTAGGGCTATCAAACCACATGATTTCTCCCAGCCCCATTACAAAGTGGGAAAAAATACAGTGGGAAATTTTAAGGAAATATGTTTTGAAAGCCAGTTGAAATTTAGAGCCTGGGACCGTTGTATTCATCTGGAGTAGGCATGTAAAACATGAGCGGGCGGATCCATGTGTGATTTACACCCTTGGCATCAGATAGAACAATTGGAATTTGACCAAACTGTCTTCTGTCACAGATGATTCATATTTCAATCATGATTTGTTACTAACTTGTGTCTTAATCTGAGCGAATGAAGTCGTCTAGTGTGGCGCAACAGATTCTATAAAATCGTTTTTAAAAACGAGTGTCCTCTGCATGGTGCAATCAAGCGAGAGTACTTCATTAATCAAAGTAACAAAGGACAATGAGGGCCTTGTTGCACACTTTCAAGCTCCCAAGTAGAACAACAGATGAGATTCATGCAAATGATGCCAGAATGACGCCCATGAATTGATGCAGCATGAGACGATAAATCCCGCGAGTAACATATGGAATAGGTTAAGGATGAGAGCGTGAGTAAGTTTTGAGACACATCCAGACTTGATGAAAAGTTGCTGCCACACAGTCTCACAGTTTAATGAAGGTCAGAGCTGCGTTATCACAATAAGCTCCAATTCTGCGGATGAAATTAAATATCCTCAACACGACTCCCGCCCCCCAATTGACACATGAGTATGCTGAATTTCAGGATTATCCTAAAAGGGAGCTCTGCCAGATTTAAGTTTGATATTTTAGCTCAAGGTCTTGGCTCTTGGCAGCCTCCCACATCTGTGAGAGGCCCACAAGCTTTGATATGTTGAAGGCAGCAGCCAAGGAGAAGCTACATGACAGCGAGAGACACGTTAACCAAACTGGGATATACAAAGCAGGGTCCATCTAGGCACGTGTCAATGAGTTTGGTGTGGGACCAGCTCATCAAACACCTTTAGCAAGAACTCGAATGGCCAGCAGGCTGTCTTTTGGGTCCAACATCAGGCAACTCACCAATGGAAAACAATACCCACAGACACATTCCACACATCTCATAGAAAATCTTCCCAGAGGTCAAACATTTCATCCATGTTCATTCCTGGAGATGGAAATCTTGCCTCATACAGCCCGAGACCAGAAAGTTGTAATCTCTTCATATTTTCATACTAAAATCCCCTTTTTAAATCACTTGAATCTTTTTCTGGCAGTGTCATTCCCTCAGGATTGTTATTCGATAATTGTTGAGGCTGTAGTGATGTATGTCCATGTTATCACATGCCGTGCGCTGGAATTTGGAGGCACAATTAAAACCCTTTCATTTTCTGAGATTTATAATCAGGTGGGCCTTTTGTATGGCTGTACAATAAAGTGTGACTTATTTAAAAGAGTCCGGTTCATTGAGACTGCGCCTTATAATCCAGTGCGCCTTAAAATGACAGCAGGCTGTACAATACATACATGCTACTTCATTTCATTCATGCACTTGTGGTTAGATGCAACTTCATTTAGTCTGAAGTACCTTTTGCTCTATATTGTTGGCGGATTGATAGTTGAGAATGGGTCGCAGGCCGTGCTGATCCGCAGCAGCTTTGGAATCCAGGCTGAAGTTCAACGCCACCAAGATTGAGGAGAGTTTATCCCTGAATTCCTTCTCATCCTGCAGTCAAAAATAATTCTGAAGAATGAATAAAACAGACTGGATACAGCAAGGAATGGTAGCATTATACAGTACATAGCTGTGAAAGAGGACCTACCCTGAGGTAGATCTTGGTGTGGTTGCAGACACGCTCGCCGTGGCGCACACGTATGTTCCTCTGCAGCAAAGGCTGCTGGGAATCCAGGAAAAGAGCTCGTCTCACCGCTCCTTTCTGCTTCAACTTCTGACTGTCAAGCTGCAACTCCACCTGGAAATCTGCCATGCATAAAAAGAATAATTTTAAATGATTTTATCTATTTATGAATGGTGATCTCCATTTCTGTACAAAAAACACTACATTTGGACCCAGGCTTTAAGACCGACAGTATAAATCACAATAGTTGACGGAATGAAATCCAGCAATCATGTGCCAAAACTTTCACTGTCAGATGTGAAAAATCACAACAACTTTTCGACAAAGTAGATGTGGAATGTTGTCTCACCGAGAACGTCGGGTAGGTGCTTCCCATCAGCCGATATGCAGAAACTCAAGTTGACGCTGTGTTGGATAGAAGTTTGATTGTAAATAAAAAGCACACAGTCCATTCCTTACATGTTTCCCATTTCAGGGTAATGTAACAAATGCAATGACTAAGATGACTGGGAATGTTGGAAAGCCAGCTTTCACCAGGCCGGGCTGATAAATTGATGCATGTAAAAACGAGTAGCAAAGTTAAGAAGGGTGAAATTGGGCAAGCACTCGAGTTACAGCAGCGACTGGCCAAAGGTTACCCATGGAAGTCGTCTCCCATGACATCAACCGCATAACACGCTGCTGATGTCTTGACAGCCCACCCCCACCTAATCATTGTAGAACCCGCAAAAACCAGGACAGGATATGGTGATGAATGTGATAACTGGCTCTGTTTTGCCACCGCTGCTGTTTACTTAGAGTAAGTGACATTTCCAGGTACGTAATATGATTTGATAAGAAAAACGATGCTCATATTCTTAACCTGTATTGCAGTGTTTGGTCAATTACATTTGAGACAAAAGAAGCACAATATTTGATTTTTAGCAAAGAAAGGTCATTCAATAAAATTGACAAAGTGGTACAATTGGAGTCATTTGCCCAGTCTTGTATTTCTAGTCATCATATTTTTTAATAAGTGCCCTTAAAGAGCCATATCTTCTTGAATTTGGTTATTTAAAGCGCAGAAAACAGTCATAGTGTTGCTGAATCTATTGAATCAATTGATTTTTTTTTTTTTATTAAGAACCTTTCTGTGTTTCTTTTTTCAGTTGGATAAACATCATGGCATCCTTCATTGCTGATATTATCACGTAATCATCTGCACCATTTGCAAAGTATTCAAATCTAATATGTGAATGACTTGCTTCTAAATCTCCCCTTTACTTCTTTGCCCTATCCAAAACTAACAGAAAGAGATAAAGTACAAGGACCTCTATTGAGGAGCACTAATATCTTTATCCAAGCTCCTGTGTGTGAATGCTCCAGCCCAACTGTGAGTCTACGTGTCCTGATGTTTCCCAGCTGTGTTCCACTACCCAACAATATCGCATTCAAAGCAACTGCAAGGAAAAGGCCCCTCCCGTCTCTCACTCTCCTTGCCATTCTCCCCTCTGAAAACTCTTCATCACCACAGCAACGCGGCAGTGTAATCAAGACACATGTGTATACAAACGTTTCCTTCATAAAGTGGGGGTAGTGGGGTGCACACACATGAGCACAGTGTTAAGCGTGTTTAAAATCCAGCCACCGCCGTCTGCTTCCTCTTTTCTGGAGAGGGAATAGTGCGCACATTTGTAGGAAACCACAATGGCCAACAATGCTGCTATTGAACATGTCGCTTAAATGCACAACACAAAAAACAGGCGTGACACGAGAGCAGCGCTCGGGCAACGCTGACGTTGTGCATATTCCTTATCAGGCAGGAAACGTGATTACAAGTGCGAGTTCTGGTTACTAACCAAGAAACGGAAATACTTGTGTTCCCGTTTGTGATCATGCAGTTCTTCTCTTCGGGGTTGATCATGGTGGGGTACACAGTCAGCGAGGCGCTGGTGTTGACGATGGGCCGGGATCTGTGAGAGACCACCACGGCATATGTTAAAAAACATTACAGCATAAGAAATTGCATAGACTTTGCTGTTTGAATTTGACAACATGAAAACTCAATCATTATAAATAATAATGTTAAAGAACAAACCTGTAGAGAACAGCCTTATCAACTCCAAAGGCACCAACAATAAGATCTGGGCAGATGAGGAGAAAATGATGAGAAAGCATGTAAAGGCCTGATATGCACACCGTTTCTTTTTAGCATCACTGACCTGGGTAACCATTCCTATCCAGATCCTTGGCCCCTCTGAGAGCGAAGCCAAAACTGGCGGGAATGGAACCTGCGGCCCACTGGCCCGCAATCACCTGGGATGGCTTCTCTTTGAGGCCTTGGTGGAAGCCGTTGAAGATGTAAACCAAGCCCTGCTGCTCCTCTCCGCCAAATGGACTGCTCACAGCCACATCTGCCAAGGATGACATTTATGTTCTGAATGGTAGCCCATCGTACCGTTCCGCAACACGGTTGGTCGCCTGCTCTCACCATTGAATCCATCCTGGTTCAAATCACCCAAGGGTGCAATGGTGCTGCCGAATCTGCCAAACACCTGAGTGCCTGTCAGATGAAGTGGCCCGAGTTCCAGGCTCAAGGGAGCCCGCTGCAGGTATACGTAGACTCGGCCCATTTCTTCCAGGCGGCCGTCAGAGCCTCGTGTCATGAACATGGGGGCGCCCACCAGCAAGTCGATCATTCTGCAGACAAAAAGGGACATACATTCGGTCACTTGGGTTGAGACACTTTGACGCCAGAGGTGTAATGACTAGTCGTTGGCCTCCAATTAGGTCCCGATGGTTATTTTTGGGTGAGAGAAAACTCACCCATCACTGTTGATGTCAGTGGTGGCCACTGCATAGCCAAAATATGATCCCATCTGGGGACAAAGACAGCGATTGTTTTGTCTCAATGTCATGAAATTCAGACTGAACATTCAGAAAGGTTTGCTATTCATTCATTTTCTGATTTGCCACTACATTGTTCAATTACCAAATGAGCTTCACTGAAAATTCTGACTCACCTGCTCGCCCGTGTAGTTAATCATCATCTTCAAGTCTGTTCCATTTAGAATGGAAACCTGCAACACAGCAGTCAAAGATGCCAAAATTTGATTTTACAGAAGCACCCCCCGCCCTTATATTTTACACCATTACTCTTAAAATCCACACAGCCTCCGAAAAAGAAAGTCAAAATAGAGCACGTTCTTACCAAACCATAAAGCATGACTCCTTTTGGAACGCCAGCCACAAAATCTGAGGGAAATAAAGTCAAGATTTACAGAAGGAAGAAATCTAGCAGAACGCAACTCGGGCCAAAAATATATTTGGGTGGCTTAGTTTCATGTTCTCTCTAGTCTATTGCAATTGTATTTGTCGCCAACTCCTGGCCTGGTTGTAAACATTTCATTGACTTTACCTTCAACTTGATCGCCACTGAACTCCCCCACAGCCACCGAATAACCTTATAGGGCATAAAAATGAAAGTGAAATTTCTTGGCGTGTTAATAAACAAGGGTGAGGAGGAAGAAAAATGGTGTTACCTTGGTAGCTGTCATCATGTTTAGCCTGGACCTGTTTTGTTTGGATTTGACCGCCCACAGACTGCATAAAGTAGCCCGGGTAGTAGGCCTCAATAATGTCCTCTTTATCTGCTGAGATCACTTGACCTGAGTTATGACCAAAGATGAAAACCAGTTGGCTATGAACATGTATATATTTTTTCAATTTATTTATTTTTAAACAAAGACATCCGAATTGCATTGAATGATGCGCCAAAGCCTACCTTGCCAGAAGTAGCTGCCCGGCCCACCCAACACCACTCGACCGTCCTGAAAGATAAAAAAAAATAATACATTGGGCGTTACTACACTGACAAATGAAATGGACAAATCTTGGTCCAAAACGAGGTGGTTACCGTGGTAAAGTCAGCACTGAATCCTCCTTGGCAGTATCCTTGTCCTCCCTCATCGCTGATTTCTACAGACAAGACAGATCCATCACAATGAGGAATTGAGATGATACATCAATAATAAAATGATATTGGGTTTGGGTCACTCTGTTTGTACCCATAGGTTGATTCATTCTGTGGTTTTAGTTTAGGCCCCTTTCATAAAAAATAAAAAAAAACAATGAGAAAAGCTAACATTGGAATAATAATACTAATACTGTAGTGACTGTTTTTGTTTTTATTAGTGTCATAACATCAACTGACTTTGGGTTAGCAGCAGTGTACTTGTGTTTGCTAAAACTTTTGTCAAGCTAAGACAAAGGCGACAGTCACCTGTTCGACAAGGTGCGTACTCCACAAATTTGGTAAAATTCTGAACGGAGAGGTAGCAGGTCCCAGTGGCGTCCGAGCGAGGTATGTCCTTTTCGGTCCGCCACGAGTAGAGAGGTGCGCAGGCCTGTAAGAAAGAAAATTGTGGGGTCAGTATGGAAGAGATGAGGTGGTGGACTGGACACGATTTTTTAGGTGGGTAATGTTTTTCCAGTTGCTACAACAGTGATCTAAAAGGGGGACGCCTGCTGAGGGTGTCAGTGCATCTGGAGCAGGGTAACCACAAAACCCAACCCAGGTCATGACCCTTGCTGGACCAGATGACCGGCGGCCAAACTCTGACGTCATTGGTTGGGCGTTAGGGGGTTGGGTTCATTGAATGTTTGATTGGGAAGCAAGTTTGGGAATGCAGTTAGGGGAACTTCACTGCATGTGTTGCAGCTTTATGGTGGGCTCATTTATGCAGCAATATTTTGCCAGGATTGACTTACCAGAATCGTGTCACCGTGGGAACGCACCGTGGCTCCGAACCATTGGTGCGACTTGAACTCGATCTGATGTTCCGTGTTGTTGATCAAGACGACACGAGCACCTGTGACAGACACACAAAATTCCATTGATACCCAAGACCACAAGTCGTAATGTGAAATATGAAAAAGAAAAAAAATAATAAAGCAACACCCCTAAGATCTTTGTTTTCTCAAAGACTCTAATCATTAGAGTCTAATGTTAGTTGGCCAGATTAGCAGATACTACCTAAAAGCTGACCTTGCTTCCGGATATTTGGTCTTCACACAAATGACAAAGACGACAAAAATATAAAATCAATATTTTCAAACAGCCGTCGGGTGAAAATAAACAATTATGACGAGGGTGACGAATTCCTTAAAGCTGATGTGCGGCGTCCAGAGTGTCTGACCAAATTCGAACTGGTCTGTCTGAGCTTAACCTCATTGACCCTTGGCCACGTTTGACCACCTGGCCAATGATCCGCCACTTCGACACTCCACCAGCAAGCAAGCGAGAGATGACAGATGGCCGCCGGGGTCAGGTTTAAACTTTGCAAAGTCATTGGCAGACAGATGCTTCATCTGTGCCAAAGCAACAAATCAATGCAAACAAAATCGATTCCAGAGGGAAGAACACATTTTTTAAGAACCGACTCTCACGAGGGTGTCGCCAGTTCGAGAAGGAAGATGATGGTCATGACGCGTGCGGATACGAGCAAAGCGTGTTGTCAGCCCACTCAGCAATCCAAAAGTGGAGTTCTGTTCCATCCTCCATGTGGAACAGCACAAAGATTTTGGTCCAAGCAAAATAATCACCCTTTGGACCGAAGCCCTCATAGCAACGTGGTCATCATTCTTTGTTTCGACACACTTTTGCCTCAAGCTCTCCGTTTCAACGTCCACTTCAGTTCCATGTCCCTTCCAAATAAATGCACAATTCCGTTTCCAACGCTGACTTTCCCTAGAGGATCCCCCATCATAATCTTGAGCAAAACAACGATATTCATTTAATACAATATTCATTTAATTCCCCATCTGCAGCTTTTTCTCATGACTGTTTAGGTTTCCCGAGGTGAATCAGTTCTAAGTAAACAATTGAGGAACAAGAGCAAGGCTTCAAAGGGCTCCTTGCAAGCATGTTACTTCAGCTAATATCTATTTGTTGCAGTCATTAAGAACACACTACCGTATTTTCATAACTCGCAAGTATCAGCATGGATAACTCAAAGATAACATGGAGCGTTAGAGGCTGTGTATCTTTAGTTCCTGTTACCAAGACAACCAACACAACAAAGTGTAGCATATTAGTTCTCTGACATGAACAAGTCCAGTTTGGTCCAGTTTGGCCATCCACCCCTAAAATGCACGTGAGGCAACATATAGCACATGCGGTTGTACCTCCAGTCCACTTGCATACCATAATTATTTGTTGACACAAAGGAAGAAGCATTAATGCATCAGCATAATTCTGTTTTCTCTGATGACAATCCATTCAGTGTTTGTTCGTTTGCCAATGATAATAATTGTGAGGAAAATGTGCATTATTTCATGTCGATCTAATCCTTGAGATTGCATCCATGGGGAAATAAAGATATTGAGATACTTCTGATAACTCATAACTTGTGATAAATCATCATAGAGATGAGAACAAAACATGATTGATTTTCTCCTTGGAATGGACCTAATAGCCAAAGATGTAAATGCTCGGGCTTGCCTAATGGATTTGAGCTCATTACTGACATTACTCACAGAGGGGACACATTAATACATCACCATTACCGAACATGAAGGGAGGAAGGGGGAGGTGAGAGATGCGTGTTTTGAATTTCTTTATAGAAGCCTTCCATTTCATCAGGCTAGTTTGAGCAGGAGCTAGTGTCACTGTAACCAGCAATGAAAAGTTGGTTTGTCTTGAGGCGGGCGGTAAACTGGAGTCACGTGGACCACTATAAGATGAGAAGAATAGAGATTCCAAAAGGCGATAGCGTGGAAACAGGCCATTCAAAACATGACATGTGACTTCTGGGGGGCTGCTTTGTGCCCGACCAAGCTTCTCCCAGGACAGGACCTGCTGTGTGGGGGTGCGCCAGTAAACGCACACACCATTAGACGGATGTGTTGCCTTTGACTGTGTGAGTGTGTTTGTGTGTGTGAGTGGGTTAGAAGACAAATGGTCAAATTCACTCATCACATGCCCTGTGTTTGGCGGGGCTGCTCCCCCTAGTCCTCTTCCGTTCCTCCCATCCTGAATGGGATCCTCTCGCAGGCTCCTTGGTGCCCTGGCCCTCCACACCTCCTCTCCCAACCATAGTCAGGCTCTTATCTCAAAGGGAGAGGAAGTGGATGGGAGGGGGACACTTTGACCCAATTAGTTGGGCTAATTAAGTCGGTCGATGGCCTGTGGGTCAGAGCTCAAACTCACCAAGCGTTTAGATACCATCACTGACACACAAAAATGTCAGAGCACTTTTTTTTTTTACATTTGGGTATAAGACTCAACGAATCGACTAGTTTTGTTCAACCGATAGCTGATTGTGTCAAAGCGTTTGAGGTAAAAAGACATGCAGTACTCAGCTGTGACCAGCAGGGATGCTGTTGAGTTCCTCTCAACTCGTTTGCTTTATGTGACCCGTTTTGTGGATATTTTCATTTCGTGTTTTAAGTTTGATCTATGAAAGTTCACGCAACACCGATTTTTACCAAGCATTGAAATGTATAGCTTTAACATTTCCCGAAAAAAATTCCACCAGTTGCTGAAGCTACTCTTACTATATATTACTATATAACATATACGGTGTAGTTATATTGTCATTTTCATGAAAACCTGATGTGCTAGAGAAAATATAATTAGGGCCAATTTGGAATCAGCGCAAAAAAAATCTAGAAAAGTCTACATGCATCTCTGATTGAAAAGAATAATACAAATTAATTGACCAGTGTAATTCGTGACCCTCAAACTAAGACTTCAAGTTGTGCACCTGCCAAAACCACATCAAATTTAACTGTCCTGTCAAAAAACTCAAGCAAATAATGACTAGCAGCACCCGCTGTCACAGTATTGGATCGCCTCTTGGATTGTTGAAGCTGGCATACAAAGCTCGGTCACAGCTACAGTAAAAGAATTGCAACACTAAATGTCATCCATGCAACAGCTGCTTGGCGCAGAGTCGCGTGCAGATGTTTTCAGAATTCCACCACTGGAGCGCAGCTCAGCATGTCGGAACGGGCTCATGTCACGGTAACGAGCGCTTTCGCCCCCCAGATTACCCCTGACGAGAGGGTCGACTCGCCTTCGCCATTAGACCTTGCGATGACATCGCTCAGGATGGCCTACGGCCATATAACGCCATGGCTGTCCAACATTTAACACAGGAGGAAAAAAATAGTGCAAAAAGTCTCAAGAGCCAAGTGTCGTCAAATGGTCTTGTGAAACACTTACTGGAATATTACGCCGATTGTTCACGACAGACTATAAAGTCTATTTGAACCGCGGTCTCAGACTTGGAAAATAACTGCTAAGGAGTTTGTGTTTCCTCTGATTCTCCCTGTCATCAGTCTCCTGTGTTGTCTTTGAGCAAAAAAGGCTTCCGGGTCTTCTATCAGCTGCCCAAAGGAGAAGTCCATTCATTGGATCACCTTATGTCATCTCTTTAGCTCACCTGCAGGCCTTGTGTCAAGATTCCCTGTATCATGTTCACCCATCCCGCAAACACAGCTTTGTCTTACTTATTTGTTGATTTGTTTCTTATCTCTCTAGAACTTCCCAAACATGACTTGGGGGAAGAAAGCAAAGAGCATCCTTCAAAGTCTGTTCCTCTACAGCCAATTAGCTTTTCCCAGACATAAACAGGATAAAAATTACTTGTCAGGAACTGACATAACCGATAAGAATCCAGTGGAGCGGAAAAAATGAGGCCGATCACAACCTGCTGCTGAAGGAGGAGTCTTTCCCGTCAACAAAGCTCAAGTCTACACAAAGGCAGGTCAAGATGTTGGTGCTCAGTCCTGTCAGCTCAAAGAAACTCAACACAGGAAAAAAAAAAAAAAAAAAGATTTGAACCCAGAACATTTGACTATGAAGCAGATGTGCAAATCACTACCATACTATCCACTTAGCAGAGTATGAGTAATACAATGTGTCTGGATTTAACTTTAACTACAGTAATTAGATGGTTTATAATTCCACTTTTGGTTAGACTAACCCAATAATCTGATTTGTCATATAAGCATAATGAGTGTTTATTCTCTTTGACCGTGGTACAAAATAAAATGCAAATTTGAACTGTTTAGTTTTATTCTACTCTATCTAATCTCAATTGTAGATGTTAGCAAGCATGTCAGTCACGACACTTACCTTTTGTGTCAAATCCGATAGTGTGGCAATCGGTTTGGCCGAGGCTCCAGGGACAGTAGGAGACGGAGCCTCCCTCAACAATGTTGATTTGCTTGGTGTGAGCCTTGGGAGCGCCCACCACCACGCTGGCACTAAACGGGACACAGTGGAAGGACATTCATCAAAATGTTTGTCAAGATCTTTACTACACAGAATGTTTATAATCTTGATTTAGAAATTCGATGCTTTGCTGATTTTTAGAACTCTTAATCACTGCTTTTCTTAGGTAATTAGTAGTAATCATAAATAGACGTCATACAGTTAGTACTTACCAAACATGATTCCTCAGCCAAGAGAATCAAATTGAACTTTGTCATTGTTGTCAAAGAGTTGCAGCGTGCAGTTTAACTGCTATATCATTTTATTGTAGCAAAACAACAAAATTTACTGAATACCCAGCATGTTGTAGAATGTTAGCGATCATGGGTTGGGAGACCACAAGGGGGATGTGGTTGAGTTTAAGGACAATATGGTTGCTGTGGTTTTCAAAATCCATTTTCAACAACTGATGGAATATAAACACCAGAGTTTACTGTTTTGTAAACTAAGCAGACTTATTTCATCACTCCCTGTGGCTCTGAAATGCGACCCAGTGGGGAATTGTGGACAGAAAAAAAAAAGGACAGACAGGCTAAGTGGAGTCATGCTCTTGTTTTCCCAGCTGTGACATACTGACATGAATGAAGGGCTAAAAGACGAGCAAATACTTTTCTGGGTATTCTGTAATCAAATTAGTAGTATGCTACACGTGGGACAATTGAACCGCAACATTTCTGATTCTGGGGTGGTCTGTCGGCAGACGGATAGGCATTTGATCAATTATGAAGAAAATATTGATATAGATCAATTTTCTGAAAAATCAATTAAGTAGTTTTTGCATCAACAAAGAAAGAACAAAAATCAAAATATCGCTCACACTCTGTGCAATAAATGTCTACAGGTCACAAGAAGAAAGTCTTTTGTTTACAATTAGCACGTTAACATGTGATAATGTCCACTTGCCACAGCCATTAGCTCAATGTGGATCACTTGACCTGACAAGCATCACTAACATTGAAGTGGCAGACATGGGAATGCTGAGGGCAAACAATTTCAGGAAAGTGCACCCTTTCCTGCCTTCGATCTTCCACATGTGCACCAGCAGCATTTACAGTTTTTGGACCAAACGTGGCATTCTGGCCGCCCTGGAGGCTTCCTCCTCATGCAAGAGTGACCTCGTAATCTTGACAGATCAGTCCCAATGGGGAACCTCTGTGTGTCTCATATCATGGAGTTTAAAGTCACACTTGGAAAAAAAAAAAAAAGGATACAAGGAAACCCATCAGTCAAAGTTGTATTATTTATGATGACCTCAGCACCTGTGAAATAATCTACTTCACAGGCGCTTCCTGAAGAGCGACTTTGTTGTCATCCGAACTCGCACACCAATATGGGGTATAAATTCAAATCACACACATCTGTTCAAGGTTTGCAGGAGACTACTTTGCAGAAGAGGCTCACCTCTAAGGCTTCGGGGATACCCACCTCCCTTGTTCTTGTAGAATTAGTATTTCTTAAAAATGCATGCATTAAAAGAAACTATCCATTCTGAAATAAATGTTGTTTGTTAGCTCGTCATTTAACGCAATCTAAAACCACAACAGTACTTATATGCGAGTGTCAATGGTGTTTTTTCTCTATAGGTGCCCTGTGTCTGACTTCTACCAGTCCAGACTGCGGTGGTCCATAAAGTCCAAAACGTTAGAGAGAAATCAGGTAAGTAATTGTGACACAATATAAGTGGTGAAAATAAAAACTAAAGGGAGTAAATGGATTTATTTTCTCTGAGGCCCTCCCTAAGCACCTTGAGAACAAATGAAAAAAAAATCTTGGATTCATATGAACACTCAAAATGTATGCAATGCTTTTTCCTCAATAAAAGTTTTTATGGAAATCTGTAAAGTAGGTTTCCTGCTAATCCAGCTACCTAACAAAATTGTAAGCTAAAACGAACACACACGTAACGACTTGTCCTCATCTGTTTTGAGTGAAAAGGCAGCATACTGTAAGTTCAATGAAACCACTTTTGTTGATATCATCTATCGTCTAAAAAAACGTGACTGAGCCGCTCTTCGAAATAAGAATATCAGAAAAAGAGAGCAGCTTTAATCAGCACTAAGCAGGAATTTGACACAAGCATTCATTTAGCACAACATGATAATCATCAAAAAGAAAAAGCAAGCATTTTTAATCAGCACTAAGCAGGAATTTGACACAAGCAACCATTTAGCACAACATGATAGTCATCAAAAAGTACTTTACAGTGAATGCGGATTTAACATTTAATGACCTGATATCTTCTGGGGGGATCAGTAGAGCTCGCAGGGTGTTCCCACCCCTTTCCTATCCCTTCAATTATCTATTGTTGTCAACAAGTAGAGCTTTGGTATGATTAGCATTTAATATAGCTCTGTCTCCATGACAAATTCCTTTGGTGCAAGTGAGGGGCGTCAGCACAATTCTCGAGCTATGCAAATATGCGGCACCCGCTGGGGGCCAGTGACCTGACCCACGGCTCAATGGAGGTGGCAGGTCTAGACCGAGAGAGACGGGGTTGCGCTTTTGTCTCAGTATCTTAGCGTTGTTTTATGGCTGTGTGTTTTTATGACACGTCAAAAAGAAAGATGTCCTCCATTGTTGACTGCATAACTTCTCTTAAATTAATTAGCAACTTACACCGTCGACACGCTCATGTCTTCTTTACCCAACACACACAAACACACACACAAGCAGTTGCCCTTGCAAAAACTGTGGTGAACTGAAGTGGACCATGGCATTGCCTCACTCCCCTCAAAAAATAGAATTGTCTCCCACCCAGCTAGGATGCTGACATCAGCCTAACCATCACTGTAAGAGAAGAAAACACATTTGTGCCAGTTGGAGTCAAAACTAGTTAAGTGGACTTAAGAATGCTCTCAGTGAGCCATCGACGCAAACCAACAGAGAGCATTTTAGTCTGCTACAGTATGAGCCTACTTAATGCAAGTAACTTCTAAGCAGTCGGAAACAAATGGAATTGATTCATCTTTGTACGCTACATGCACGTTTTCTTTTTGTAGCCAAGTGGCAGACACGCGAGCTTCAGCCTGTGCAGTCAGACGAATGTCTCGATTCCTCTCAGAGTAGAGGCCAGACGGGAGCTGCTCAAGTCCTCACGCTGCCATATGGGGACACATGGAGTCGCACGGACACACATACACACGCACACACACACGCACACATTGCGGCTGATGAGAGTAGCAGTGTCTGGCGGGATGGTGTGTGCAGACTACAGAGAGTCTACTGTGCTTTGCACAAACCACGTTTCGTTTCTGTCAGATTGACCTGCGAATTGCCGATAAACGACAAGTTGGAAATCTTCTTTTACAATTTTGGACATCACGACAGATCTGAGGCACACGCCTGACATCTTGATTAGATAAACAGCCCAGTGCGTCACGGATAGAGCTGATCTTACTATTCACACAAAATCATTTCCTCTCTATTCTGTGGTTTGGAAAGAGTCAAAGCATCACAACATTGCAGTGGAACCTACATATTCCCGGTTAGACATCGATAAATGTGCCCATTTGCGGATCAGTGGCAAAGAAAAGTCTGATTTTTTTTTTTTTTCATGGGAAGGTACTGTCTACGCTACACTGGGCATGATATAAATCTAAAAATGGATGTGTTAGGTCATTATTCTAGCGATAACTGCAACGTCAGCCCAGCAGCCTACGAAGCACCGAAGCTTCCCAACAGCACAGCAGCGTCAGCAAAATTCATGTCTGTAACTTATCTTCCTCCCTTTGCAGTCATGTGATCACTGGCGAACACCGAATTGCAACATAACCGTAATTTCTGAGCAATGTACTATTACAACATCTTAACATTTGGAATTATGGGATCATATTTTAAGAAAAAAGTGGTTTGAATTTGATTTCCATCCATCCATCCATTTTCTGATTTTGATTTATTTCTGCTAAATTTTACACATTGTAAGTCATACATTTTACTACTTGAATCAATTTTGGATTGCATTTACACAATCTACACGCCATAGGAAACAAATGTTAATGTCATTTTAGAAAACCTACATATCCCAATTTCTTCAATTTGACCCACGTGATCTACTCAAGGGGAACATTTGTTCTTGAGCTCGCCCCCCCCAATGCCCAGTGAATAGCAGGCTTCCACCTTACTACACTTTTGGGACACATAAACAGTGTGTCTGCAAATCATACCAAATAAAATACTTAATAGTTGAGCTAACATACACCACAGTGGTTAACAAAGTATTCATTGCAGCTAATGGAACCAGAACAGTACCAATTATATGTGCCAAATTTTCTCACCATTGGTTTAGACTGGGAAGTAATAGCTGGCAGAACATCTGTTCTCACCACTTAGCAAAACAAATACCATACATGTCATTGGAAATAGAAGTATTTAGCATGTACCAAATGTGGCTGGAAGACTGCTAGCAGGGCATCCGCCAGTTTATGTATTTCGTCACAGAACAGGTCTAGTACCAAGTTGAGCATCTATGTCGTTTGGGTCATCTGTTTAATATGACAAAGTTTCTCGTACTATTAGTTGCGCCAATGTTTTGTAGCCGTTACACACACACACACACAACACTGTGACCTTGCAGTAGTTGTGCATTAAACCTGGCAGCTGTTTTGGAAAACCAGCGACTGTGTTAATAAGCAACGAGAGGAAAAACATTGCAATGATTTGTGAGGTTGCCAGTGAATGTACAGCAAAGTGCCTGCCCCCACCCCTATAAAATACCCCCTAGCACCAATTCTTTCACAGGCCCCTAAACTCCTCCTGCAGTGCTGGTAGTTCACACCTCGCTACAATGACCACGTCAGGGGGTCCGAGTCGTCTCACCTAAGCATAGAGAGGCTGTTGTATTAAATAAGGTGGGGGCGGGGGAAGCAGCTGTTGAAACAGCCTCCAGCACACACAAACATTCACAGTAATGGCCACAGTGGCTCATCTCCATGTCAAATATGGCCAAACTATGACCGTGCTATTTGAATGCTAAATATAGGACAGCCCATATCAGATTACCATCACTGATGAGTGTCTCATTGGGGGGGTGTCTGGGGGTCAGGCTCTTGGTGCTGGCAATGTGCCGTATGAGGCGAGTCGGCCCTCCTGACGAGCAGCCAACTCCCAGACATGACGTCCCAGGGGCATTCCCAAACTCAAACGTGATGGCAGACCTTTAAAACATTTTTGGGGGGAGGTGGGGGGGTTTAATCACACAGCGTCACCGTACTCAAACACAGGCTCACTATCGACAAGACTTCTTTTCCCCTAGTTCATACCATACGAAATGACACAGGCGCTTTGTGTTTGGAACAAACGCAGCAGTGTGGCAGCAGTCACGTCTTTGGCGGTATCGAACAGCGCTGTGGCAAAGCCTGACATTTTAAGCGCAGTTCCAGCACTGACTTAAGGAAGAAAAAGTCACGCTGAAAATTTGCCTCCAACAGAAGGCAGTAAAGACAAGGCACCCATTGTGTGTGTGCGCATGTGTGTGCGTATTAAGTGTAAGCAGGTATAGTTTGGAAAAACACTCATACAAAGTACGGCAATGATAGCAATCAGGTTCGCGAGAAAGCTCACCCTTGTAAAAAAGCACAACATTGCCATTTTAGTGAACTAACTGGACCTTGGTCTTACGTCAATATTAGTTTAACGAAACCTGTCTGCAAAGGTCAATTTTGGCAAAGGGGGACTGGGTGAAAGCGATGACCTCAATATGTTTTGGTCAGACATTGGTGACGTGGAAGTGAGACTATTTACATGACCCAATCCCATTAAAAAGGTTGTTAAAACATCTAAAAGGGCACTCAAAACATGACTAAAAACATGTTATGTGCTTGCCGGGTAAGGTTATTCACTTGATAAATAAAACTTGTTTACAAACTGTTTGTTGTAACCATCTGATAGCTAAGTTTGCTGGCTGGGGAGACGTCTCTCCAGGTCAAGTTGGCAAACTCCCTTCATCGAGTGAGAGGCCGGCAGCAAAGTAATGAGCGGTATTGAATCACGGCTGACATGGGCTTGATTGACAGTAGTCCTTAACTGTTTAATTTAGTGCTCATTAGCTTAGATTCATTCTGACTCAAGTCCTAAAATTCAGATTCACCGATCGCCCACTCGAATCTCAATTCGAATCACTACAGATTTGTGCACAGTCCTAGTCTTGTGTAAACACAGGATCAGTTTTCATACACTCCCAGGCAAGTCTGTTATTTCTTATTATAACAGCCCTTGACCTCCACACCCCGACGACTAACATCTCAGTTAGATGCACTCCCGAATCCGCAGTCACCACAGAGTCACTCACAAATGTAGTTCTACTACATACTGCTACGTAATTTGGGTTACACTATAGTCCTTTGTTCACAGAATTTTGCTTCTCTCTTTACTTTCCATCATCAGTGGTTTTTGACCTCACAAACGGAGCAAAACACCCAACAACACACTTCAACATTTTGCAGAAAGTCTTCTTAAGGATTAACAAGATGTGAGGCCAGGGACCATATAAGGATGAAATGTGTCCCAATACTTTTGCCGGCAACCCATTTGCCAACTCCGGTTTCCCATCTTCCGGACTTAATACCGAGGCCTTCCTTGGTGGGCCGCCTGCCAGCCTCCCAGTTTAATTTTATTACGTAAAGCCAGAGGGCATGACAAGCACTACATACATAAACCTTTTGTCAGTCTCAAAGTGGGAGAAAGTACGCCTTTGTGTTTGCAAGCCTGGCGTCCCATTTATGGATGTGGCGGAGACTCCAACCACAACACACGCATTTGGACACACACATCTGGCAATTTGTCAAACACAGGCATATTTTTATTGCCAAGGTTGGAGCCAGAGCCGTTCAACTCATCTCGACAGGGAGAAACTCCTCCGCACATAACCCTCGCATGACCCCCGGCTCGGGATTCCTGCGACTCCCCCGCTTGCTGTGTCTCCACTGCACTGGTAAGATTTCGCAATTAGGCCAGTTAGGCAACTCTGTGCTTTTCTTAATTGTTGCAACATTTTTGTCTTTCACGCAGAGTTCTACACATACCTATTTTTAAGTGTGAATTCTGGTTGCCAGTCAACCTCAGGCAAAATAGAAAGAGAAAGAAAGATGATCGATCGCATTGATCCTGTCACTTGACCTCAATACATGCTATCGACAGCCATGTCAAGCAAATACTCCATCAGTGAGAATATTTGGAAGCCTGAGAACGCAAACATTTGAAATCAAGTGTCAAAGATAAAGTTGATGAAAACGTTATCATGAAGACGGTTGTCTTTGATAACAACCTAACAGGTGTTCAGTGTGGAAGGATACATCACAACCACAACAACATCGGTGGACCATGTATTTAGGCCCTAAATTTTAGGGTGTTTGTGCTGCTCAACATATTTATTACTTCATGCCATCAAAGTGTAGATTTTCTTTGCAGCTCTTGCAACCATCACATTATGGAGATTAAACGTATGTAAAATAAGCTCCGGGGGTCCACAGTCTTATAATTTTGCCTAAAGTTTCATAATTTATGTCAATAGATAGCATATCTACATATAAAGAATATGCTTTTTCTAAATACATTACAAATTATATTGACAACAGAGTGAGTGAGTGAGTGAGTGAGTGAGTGAGTGAGTGAGTGAGTGAGTGAGTGAGTGAGTGAGTGAGTGAGTGAGTGAGTGAGTGAGTGAGTGAGTGAGTGAGTGAGTGAGTGAGTGAGTGAGTGAGTGAGTGAGTGAGTGAGTGAGTGAGTGAGTGAGTGAGTGAGTGAGTGAGTGAGTGAGTGAGTGAGTGAGTGAGTGAGTTTGGTCGGTCAGTCGTTTGCAATAACCAAACTTGAGCAAACTGATATTTTCAGGAAGAATGTGCTTATAAAGAACACAACTTTGCAGAGAAAATTCATAAGCATAATCACATTTAAAGACAAATTTTATCTTTACAAATTTCAGTGTTGACAGTGTTGATTTAAGAGGGTCACTAGCGATATGTACAGAATATCAAGGTGTATTGCAAAGCTGGTTTTATGCCAACTATTAGCCCAGCATGGGTATTAGGTTTTTTTTTTGTATCCTCTATCCAGGCAGTATGAGACAGTGGTCTTCCAAAAATGAAGCTTTTTACTCAACCCACAATAAAAAACGTCAATCTTTTACTCGCTTCTTGTCATACAAACATACCCTAATGTGCTCACTCACTTTGGAGTAAGCTTTCTAGTAAGCCTCTTTAATTCATCTTTCCCCTCAGGCGAAGCGTCGCGCCGCATTAAAAGTTCAATCATCAATAAGATGACGTCTCCTCATCCTTAATGAGGTGAAGAGAGATGATGGGGAGGCCAGACAGAGCGTGTGAGGAGGGGGGAGGTCTGAGGGGTGGGTGAATTAAAAAGCCCTGCCGGATGACATCAGTTTATGAGGTCGTACGAAGGTGGAGGGAGAGGGGAAACGCTGCAGTGAGGCAAGTTTTTCATCCTAAATCATCAAATCTTCCCAGGCAGACGGATAGCAGAGGGGGGGGGGGGGGGGGGGGGCGAACTCATGTCAGGGTAGAATGGGGAGGATGAGGAAGGAGAAAATTAGCTGTTGGACACTTTCACGCAGGAAGTCCGATTATTCCTGAATCCTGAGTGTAACATTTTAGCGGCTAATGATAATTAGAATTGCAGGAGTTTGCATCCAAGGCTCATTTAACTTTACTAGCAGAGAAGCACACCCAACAAAAAGCACCAGTCAGCAAATCTGAGCCATTCCTTCCTACTTAACATTTGCAACACCTCATAAAAGAATACACCATCTGTCTGCATATAATATAGTACAAATAATCAAAACATATAATTTTATGTATAATCAAGGCCCATTGAAATGCAATGGAGAAAAATAACAATTAAACCCCCTAAATTATATATAAAAAGTCATATAAACATTCAATACAAGGAAAATGGTTGTAGTCCCCAAATGATCTGCAAATTATTAAAACTGATCACCAAATATGCATAAAAATGAATGCCTATTCGATCTAACTGATCAAATGTGCGTAAAGTCTACTCTCCACAACAATACACAAGCTGAAAAAAATCCAACAGAGGGATCAGCTGAGCTGGAGAGCGTCACAACCAGGAGCGCCATGCACACTTAAAAGGCTTCTCTAAAGATGAGTGGCAGTATGAGGGAACAAATATGGATTAAATTGACTTTATTTATTTGAGATTTTCAAGGGGGTGGGCATGCAAATTAGGGTGATAATAATCATACATTGATAGATGTGTGGTGGTCTTTTATAAACTCACCTGGCAGAGTCAGCCAAATAAAAGTCGACCGCGTATCCAAAGTAGCTTCCGTTGTCCCCACTGTAAACAGACGGATTTTCCACGTCCAGGTTGAAGGCTCCACATCCAGGAAGAAAAGCAAGCAGAAGCCCGGCGAGGCACAGCAGCGAGCGGGCCACGAGAGCGCCCGTCCCCGGCGTCTTTGAGCGAACTCGCCCCGGGAACATTTTGACGGAAAGTGGGAGGGGAATTGCAAAACTGGTGCAGGTCTTGCACTCTTCTAGAAAATATTGTCTTCTCGAGTAAAAAAAAACCAAAAGCGAAGCTACAACTGCATCCCCTTGACTTGGATCCAAGCAAACCACAGGGTGAGTGCGTTCATGAACGCACCGTCAGCTCTTGTGCGCAATCCAGACCCACGCCTCTTCACGACTGAGCTCCAAGACCCACGCCTCCTTGTCTTTCTCTAATCAAACTTATAGCAGGGAGTTCCCACAGCCGGGAACCAAAAGTTTGGAAGAGTGGGAGGAGGAGCCTGTGATTCCCTGCGAGAAGAATTTTCACAGTCCATCCACTAATCATTGTTTACCTCTATTGCGCTTTTGCGGTATACCTATCAGAGATCGGACGATGGATGATTAACCAGCTTCACAATACTCCTTTTGATCACACTTTGAGACACAAGAGTAAATAAAAACCCTACACAACACTGGTCAATTGGTCCTTTTGATCAGAGGTAGCTTTACGTGACCCTAAATACATTGATGGGCAGCAATAAATAAAAAAAAACATCTTGCGCAATACGTGGAAAGTAATTTATAACAATGACATATGAGACATTTTTTTACCTGTCGTTAATTCAAAAATATTAATAAATACATTTCTGTACTGGTTAGAACATCCGCCTCACAGTTTAGAGGCGCAGGTTTCGATTCCAGTTTCAGCCTTCCTGTGTTGAGTTTGCATGTTCTCTCCGTGCCTGCGTGGGTTTCCTCCAGATACTCTAGTTTCTTTTCAAATTGCCAATAGGTGTGAACGGTATAAGTGCCCTGCGATTGGCGAGTGACTAGTTCATCTGCGTGGAAGATTTGAAGTCATGTTTGTATGATGACCTCATTGAACAGAATTAGGTCTGATGTGGTCTAATGGGGATTTGCGGAGGAGCGAGCGGGGGCGTTGTTCTTCTGTGACTGACTCACACTCTGGACTGGAGGAGCACTTTCATGACGTTGGTAGAAACGACTCACTGGAGACCCTGAACTCGGCGCCTGGAATGAGTGACTTCAGCTGATTCACTGGAAGCCCTCAGGGATAGAACAGAGGGCCCAAATTTGGCCGTCTGGTAGCAGCAACACAAACTCTTCCGTCCATTCTCGTATTAATAGCCGCTCCGGAACACCCCGACTCGGGCAGCAAGCTGACTGACGGCAGTAATCCGCCAAGTCTGGAGGGGCTATTCGCAGCTGTTGAGGGAGCTCCAGAAAGTTACCACACTAATCCTGCACGTCAATATTTTTCACAACGAAAAATACAAACTGACCGATTAAGCCTAGCAGCTGCTGTCATTTAGAACATTCGATTTCATGACAACAGCATTTCAGAGCCACAGCACTCTAAATATATATGTGAATTTTTTTTTTTTAACACGTACAATATATTACTTTAGTGGTTAGCACATCTGTGACACAGACGAGGGGTTCTGGGTTCGAATTCTGTCTGAGGTCCGCTTGAAAGTCAGATGGAACAGTCTCCAGCAAAAACCTCGACCCTATAGGAAAACAAAATGCTTGGATGAATAAATGGATTTTTGGGATTCACCAATTTGCTGACGTGGGCTTGTCAGCGCTTTAGCTGTCTTTAGTCTTCAACACAGGATCTGGGAATGTGGGAGGATGTACCTGAACAAAACCGGAGATAACAAAAAATCCACACAGGAAGGCCGAGGTAGGAATTCTAACCAGGAGGTACGAGTTAGAGCTGGCTGCTCGAAGGTGGAAGATGTTTTAGAAAAATACTCTTCCACATGTTGATGTTTTAACAAATTTTCTTCAGGTATCACTTCATCTCCTTTCCACTGTGAGCTCAGTCTAAACAAACAGATTATTTTGTTTGTGTTTCCTAATTGTCTTTCTAAGTGGTTGCCTGCTACTTTACACCTCTTATCTTCACACATTTTGCCTTTTTGACCTTTTCAATAATAAAGACAAACACAGTGGTCGACTACAATCTGTTCCACCAAGCTGCCTGATATTTGATAAAGAAACATGCAAAACGACACATTTTCAGAACCAGGCACAAGATTGATTTGCTTGTTTAATTTCCTCACTTGATAGCTGGGCAGGCACTACAGAGACCTAAAAATGTGTATAAAAGCAAAGTTAATTTTGAACATGCAAACTCCACACAGGAAAGCTGGAGCCAAATATGTACCTCAGAAGCGTGAAGCCGACATGCCAACCACTTGTCCACTTTTGCTGCCATCAGTTGCCCTTGATTAAGCGAACGCTATTTTCCATCTCTCTCCAAGTGTGATGAAAAAAGGGGGCGTGGTTTCATTCCAGCGCCTCAGCTTTGACATCATCATTCGGCCACCAAGGCGACACAGCTGAAACACACACACACACACACGCCTGCAGAGCAATTCACACCACTCAACACAGCTGACACAATGCTTTAAAAATAGACCTGGCGCTTATATGTATATAAAGTCAGGCACGTATTGACCGACTTATGAAGTGTGATAGAATGTCAGAGATAGAGACATAGGTCAACATATTAATAGTTCAACAAGTAGGTCATATCTCCACAAGTGTGTGACTTGACGATAACATTGAACATGTCCAAACTCAACGTTCAACGTGGTTACAACCAATCTTTTTCAAACTGATTTATAATAAAAAATGACCGTAAAGAGGCTTACCGTGTCATTCTCTATTATTCCAGTTAAACCCCTTAAGCCATTTTCACACTGCACTTAGCATGGTGAATGGTGGGCTTCATGGATCAGAGCAATGGTGGACGGCAAAAAGGGCTTGTCACCCATGAACGTTCCATTGGAAGTATCGCCAACTGTCTACTCTGCAGTGGCCAACTTTACATCATCCGCAAGTGGAAATCTTTTTGCAGACCCTTATGAATGTAATTTGCACACGCCGATTTCGTGCTCGGACTCCAGCGAGTCTGGTATGATTCCGCCATGTTCCGCTGAATTTAAAGGGAATGAGGGGAGCCGCTATGATCTGCCGGGAATCAAGTTGGCTGTGTTCAGTCCCACAGCCCTTCTAACTGTACCTGACTACAAGATACAAAAAAAAAAATCTCTTGGCGTAGTTACTGTTAGCTGTCAGCACATCCAAATATGAGCAACCGGTGTGCTGTAGTTTTTATGACGTAAACATGTCCAGAGTGAAAAGGGATTCACTCTGCCATCTACTTGCTGATCTTACAGCCTTGTTGGGACATGGTGGCTTTCCGCCAAAATGCACTAAACGTCAGACTTTTTGACACGCAAAGGCAGCAGCCTACGCCCAACCTCATTCCACCATCTTTGGTGGGCCGACACCGGTGGGATGGGGGTCTGGAGAAACCCTGAGGCCGACCATTAGGCAACTGTTAAGTCACAGAATAAACACCATTTTACCACTCGGGTACAGACAGCAAATAAAAGCCACAAGAGGCATTTTAGCGGTTTGTACGCAAATCGGAACAATCAGAGGATTTAACGTCTGTTTGCTCCTTGGGGCCATTTCCCTTCGTCTTTTGAATCTGATGCTGTCGAGTGAGGCCATTGGTTTTAATGATGGAAAATGTGGTTCTTTGGGGGTGGCGTTAGTGTAGGGGGGGCACCTACACCATTGAGAGAAAGCAAGCTTCTGGTTGAAATAGTCTCTACAGCTCAGGAACAAGCTCGCTCGTGATCCAAAACCTAAGCTCGTCTTCCTTCAAAACACATATTCATTTTCCTTCCTCCTCTTGTTTCCTCATGTCTCTCCTCAGCTGGAGCAGCACATGGAACAGACAGGAAATTCCTCGGGTGTAAAAGCCCGCTCTGGCTTCCTGTTTCATTAGGTTCTTGTTCTTGGTCACTCTGGTCCACACAATCGCTCGATTCCTATGGTCTCCCACCTCCCCCGAGTGATGCAGATTGTTCCAGGCTGGACGATATGGCACTTTGGATGACAGATGAGTCATGAAGCGGCGGAAGTCATGAGCTGGCCCCGGTTGCAGAGCGGCCCGCCCTTTGTTTTCAACACATGCGCTTAGCAACGCGACGCAACATGATTGTTAGAGATGAAGAAATACTCCCAGGGGCTTTTTAGGGGGGGAAGATTTCTTCGTTGGAGTGTTTGCAGTCGTCTCTTTAAATTGAACACTCTATGTACAAGCGCTACGAGTGTGTGTGTGAGTGTGTGTATGTGTGTAGTGTTTGTTAGCCTGAGTCAAGCTTTTTTAAGATACCGTTTTTTTCCATGTATAATGCGCCCCCATGTATAATACGCACCCTAAAAATGGCATGTTGATGCTGGAAAAAAGCCTGTACCCATGTATAATACGCCCCCAAATTTTGACTCCTACTTAAGTCCGTAAACGTAAAATTATTTCAGAAAAAAGATCATCTTTGGGAACAACCGGATGTTATTCTGCCGGTCAGTATCACTGCGCATGCGCTAGCAAACTCAATAGCGAAGAAATGTTTCGGATTTGTGTAGGGTACATTGTGACAGCAAACGAGCAGGTGATCGAGCAAGCGTCTGATACGAGAGCATTGTGTTCGTATGGAGCGTGTTTGAAGTGAACAGCAGAGAAGAAAGCGCATCTGTAATGGCGGCCTCCGTATCATATCCGGATTTTAAAAAAATAAATAATAACAATTTTTTTTTTTTTGTACCCATGTATAATGCGCACCCCAGATTTTAGGACAATAAATTAGTTAAATTTTGCGCATTATACATGGAAAAAACGGTAATCATGTTATTTGGTCTTGTTCCCTGACTTTTAGGTTGTTTGTGTCAACTCTTTAGAGCAGGGGTGCCCAAACTTTTTCAGCTCGCGAGCTACTTTTGAAATGACCAAGTCACAACTATCTACCCACTAAAAAAAAATAATCCAAGTGCAGGTCAGGCAGGCAGTACTCACTTCATCCCGATCCAGGCCAGCCCGTCGTCTTTATCCAGGTGCAGGCCAAGCAGGAAGGCAGGTAGGCGGTCATGGTCTCATCCAAGAGTAGGCCAGGCAGGCAGGCAGGCAGGCCTAGGCTCATCTAAGCGCAGGCACAGGGCAGGGAAGGGCAGGGGTGGGCAGTGCAAGCAGTTTCAACCAGGTGCAGGCACATGACATGGCCGCGAACAAAAGACTGACGCTAGTTGTGTTAGTCTGTGCATGGTGTTTTCCATAATGCGTTAGTATCAAGTTAACCAACCTTTGCATTCATATCTCTTTTTATCTGCACTGTAATTTGAAATGAACAGGGTGTCAAACTTAGTCACTGGAATGTCTTTGTTGAATCCTCCAAGTCACACTGTGTGCATGCAACAATAGCGAGCATTTATTTGTTTGTGGCTCTCCTCTGCCACATCAAAACTTAAACGGCCGAGCTTGCGTGCATGTCATCACATCATCACCCACCACCGGGGCCCAGATGTCAACGCACACGTATCAGTTAAAAACAGCATGCTGCAAATTGTGTCAACTACAATAATAACGGAAGTGTTTAAGTGAAATTATTCAAATCTGTCTAATGTGTTTAGACGTCTAGTAGCCCTATTGTACTGAGTAGCCTAGGAAAGAACAACCAGCGTGGTTAATTCGCTCAAATCACTCAGCTGACTCGGCACTGTTCCTTCATTGTGTGGGTTTGGCTATGTCATAGTGGCAGCCAAAACTTATTATTTTATCTGTCCATTTTTAATGGTGCTTGTCTTCATTAATGTCACGGTCAAAATGGAATTTATTCCAGTTGACCTTGGCCAAAAGGTCAGATGAACACCTTGGACCAAAGTGGCCTTGGAAAAAGGACGCGTGGTCAGCTGGAGATGACGTCACCATGCTATGCAACACAAACCACTATTTCCAAAATTGATTACTGTATATGTGGTTTTCCCCAGAAGCCTGACAGTGTGAAAATATAAATTTTATGGTAGTCTGGGATTATCATCATGGCCATCCGGTCAACTATAAGAGAAGGAGATTACATTTATTAAAACTACATGCGTTTGTTTAGCCAAGATCACCAGAAGAAAGCAAGGTGGGTCCACCATCAAGTCCTCCCCTTCTCAAACAATATCATTTTTGAAACCAAATAAATTGATTATTTGTAAACGTTGCTAGATGTTGTATAATTAATATTTGCTTATGTATTCTTGCCATCATTTTTGGGGGGAAAACAAGTGGTACAGCTAAACCCAAAGAAACCTCAGCAACTTGTGTACATGGAAAAAGTAAGGGGAAAAAAACCAACAACAAGGAAATGCCAGCAAGCTTATCTGATAATGCAACAACAACTAATAAACATGAGGACAAGTCTAAAAAGGGGGCCAAGACCCTCCTATGACCCACGGACATGGACGCACATGCACGCACCCAATTTACCATGCAGGCTGCCTCATGTTTTATTTAGATGGGCCATTTGTCTCTCCGTGTAATGATGTACCCCTTTTTCCTCTTCTTGTGTTTTTGTACACGAGGGGCCGTTTTATGGAATGTCTCTATAAAATGCTTGTTAGTGTGGGTACAGCCTGGGGGTGTTGTTTCAAACACACACACACACACACACACGTATAAGCGATCACACATTCCCTCCAATTTGTTCCCACACTCACTCAATGCATTTGACACGGTGCACATGGAAATAGCCGGTCCACTTTCCCCTTAAGATTAAACCTCATATGTGTTCAGACACAAACACAAACATGCTTTGGGTAGCATAGTTGTCATTGTTGTTGTTTTTGTCACATTTAGTGTTCACATTACTCTCATATGCCCACAGGAAATGAATGAATCAGAAAATAACAAAATGATGCTGTCATGAAATCTTGACGAAGGGAACGCTTGTGACGTTTTAGCCTTTTTAACTGTCACAAGAAGGTAACCATTCTTAAAAGCAGGATAGGATTCTCCACTGGTTCGAATGTGAGCATACTTATCTTTTTGCAATTTTCTTAGCAGTCCTTGTTGAGGATACTTTGTGAATAAGTGTCGCTAAAAGCAAAAAAAGAAGCAAAAGATTTATGCTTGCTGAACTGAGCTCTTGTGATGTACGCCACAATTCAAACAACCTGTTTATTTTTTATTCTGATTATCACAATTTTTTTCATGTCCTGATTTTGGTCCTTTTATAATACTAGCTCACATTGTTCTATTGGTTCGTACTGAGTCATGTGGTCACCAATTTGAACTCTCTCTCCCAGGTTACCAAATATGGTTCCTCAGTCGATAGAGGGCCTTTAAGCTTGTGTCATGGTGACCATTTGGGATCGCCAATGAAAACACCGCCGCTAGTGTCACGACTCCACCGCAATTAATCGGCCGCATGGTGGCATGTTTTGCTTCTACCTCTAGAAGTTCCTCGGCCGCACTGCTTATTTACACAAAAATTAACAATGTCGGGGAAATGCCACCCCTGCCTGGGATGTCAGATAGCGCACCACGACAGAGGGCCCACCCCTGGCCCGCTGCACATTTGCCCGCGGTGTGAACGAGACTTCAGGACGAGGCCGGGAGCGAGTACAAAATTCAAAGGTCTCCCAAGAATGCCGCACGTTGCCAAGCAGCGTCGCATTCAAATAAACGTTGTGTGCAAAACGATCTTCACAGTGAGTCCTCCTTTTATGCCGCTTGTTTATGTTCACGTGCAAGTTCGCCTTATATAGACGCCATCGGCGGGCGTGGAACCGGCCTCATATTGATTCATGTACGAGAGGTTGAATCCAGTGCGAGTGGGAGGTCTCACTACGTGGAGTAAGAACATCAGAGCGCCCGAGGTGATTGACAGTGCAATGTCAGCAAATTCATTAAGGAGCCTCGGCGAATATTGTGTCCTCGGTCGGGATTGGATTTCTAGCCAAACAGAGTGAAGCATGAGAACGAGCAAGTAGAAGCAGACGGGAAGTGAGGTGTCTTCTAATGAAAGGCTACGAGGTCAACTGTGTTATTATCGTTCCAACGCAGCTTCTTCTGAAAGGTGACATATCCTTACGTAGAATCGACACCTGTTCTCCGGTCCCGTTTACCTCTCTGAACCGTGCAGTTATTTGTTCAACAGTCTGGTTAATATAAGAGCCCCCTCGGCCCCTTTTATAGCAAACCCATGTGTATGTTTTTGAGGCGCGGCGGTTGTGTATGCTTATTATGACTGGTTATTCTCTCGTCGCATCAGCAGTGGGGTGGTCTGTTCCATTATTAGCTTGGCTGGTAGGGGAAGATAGCCACCAAAAATGTTTAAAAATTCATTCATTCAGATCCTGGTCCAAATCTGAATGGCTTCATAGAATGACTTTAATAAGATACACTGGGTGAGAATTAACAGAATATTAGATTACTTTAATGAGATTACACATTTCCCAAAAGTCAAACAGTGACCACGAGACAAGAAGTTGCAGCTAACTTCAAAGCCTGACTTGAAAGTATTAACAGTAGTTAACGGAGGTTAATGTATAAAACCAAAATTTGTTAGAATCGGACCTTTAAATAAAATTGTGTGAATGCTAAATTGGCAAGGGATAGAAAGCACCAAAAATAACGACTGAGAAATATCATCAAATCAAGTCAAAAAATGGTCTTTCTCTAAACACCCCGACTTGTCTAAACATGGAATTATGATGAATATTGATCCAGGCATGACAGATCCAGAGAGGAATTTTTATTGCAGCCGAATGGAGCTCAGGGATGGTCTTGGAAAATCTTTGCTTTCAGGACTGTCCTTAATAGTCAATCTTCTGCAGTTTATACGACTCCTCTCCAGGCCGCAAGGAATCCTTTCTTCCAACAGCCAGTTGTAAACTATAAATAGCTTTGGCATGATGCAGTTTGTGCTGGCTGGCTTTTAAGGTGAGCTGAGCAGTTTTGTCTTCAGCAGACACGTTCTTCATCCGAGAGTCCAACAATCTCAGAGTTCCTGTGTTTGTGTTAAGGAATGTTGTTTTGTGTGCTGTTGATGAAAATCCCCAACATCAAAACAAGTCCGGTTTGCACAACTTCACAATGGACTCACGTTCTTCAAAGTGTTGAAATGTGACAGTCACGCCTAATTACGGTCATGGTAGGAATTGCTTTCTGCAAACCCGTTCTGACATAAATCTGATTATTAACAGTTTAGCGAGGGATCTCCTTCACTCGGCAGCCACGGTCGGTCTCTTTTGGGGTTTGGAGAGTGATACATTATCCATTCAAAAAACAAACCTTTCTTTCACATTTTCACAAGTGGAACACCCAGCAGGAAGAAATGAGCTCATCAGCGGTTGCCTAGCTTTGTATAAGACTACAACGGAACAGTGGAGGTTTGTGTCACATTGTCCTATTGGGAGGAGAAGCGGAGGTGCTACAATAAGCCAAATGTTATCTGACCCCAAACGTGACCCCGCCTGACCGGGTGGAAAATGTGTCATAACATGTTTGGCAACCTCACATGACAATAATAAAGACATTGGAGACGATACGAGCGAACAGAAGTAGCTTATTTAGAGGGACTTCGGGAAACAGCTTTGACTCATAAGGCACGGGGGGCCGTTCATTAGAGGAAATGAATCAGCATGAGAAAGCAAACATCGAGTGTTGCTGTCCATGCTGGACAGGTATTACCATGAATGGTCAGCGCCTCTCGCAAGTGAGACATTTTGTCTCCAGGTGGCAGAGATGAATCACAATACAAGCTCACACTTCCTGAATGAGCGAGCTGGAGGGAAAAATAACACTTATAAAGCTAAACTTTTGTGCCGTACAGTCCAAATGATTCAGCGCTTCTACCCTAGACATCACTTAATAGGCTAATTTGTTGTAAACTTTGTTATAACAGCTGGAATAGAAGTCGTAGTACCGAAAGAAGCTAGGCTAACTGATAACTGATTTAACTTTTAATGTCAAATACCCCCCCCACATACACACACACACACACACAGCTTTCAGGAGTGATCACATCTGAGTGTGATGCTTCTTCTATTCTGACACCTCTCTTATCACTCATGTGTATGGGCATGCAAGGCTCAGATTGCCAAAAGGGAGTTAACGCTCACTCATCGGCGTGTCAGCTTCAGCCTTGCCTCTCAAACACGTCTGCTTTCTGTTAGCGTAAGCTTGGGCTTGTGTTGTGCTCTAAATATTTTTACTTAACAACTTGCCGTCTCGCTATCCATCCCATGTGAATCCACATCGATGTAATCGCTCAGACCAATTTGGTATCTTCTTTGTTGTAACTTGTGTCTTTTTTTTTTTCCCCTTCCTGCCTTTTTCTCCACTCCCGACATTCCGCAGAGAATCATACGATCCCAAAGGCCAAGTTGAGATAAGTCAATCAGGAATATTTCATGCCAAACTCTTGAAAGGTTCCAGAGAAGCTCTGGAAGTTATCACTTTGGAGTCGTTACGGTCCTCCCATCGATGAGAATAATCTACGTGACGAGCCGAGCAACATCCTTTTACTGAGATACAGAGCCAAATGTGTCATAAAGTTACTTTCCCTGCTGCTCCACCACCATGTTGTCATGTCTGTAATTGCTTCCATGACTCTCAGTTGTGGTGCGGGCCATACTGCTGATGTTAGCCACAGGTGGAGGACAGGCCAGGCTCAGCTGGGTGGGGTGCTGGACTGACTCGGCGGAGTCCGTCAAAGGAGGAGCAGATAGTGATGACATAAGGATGAAGTGCTGAGGCTTTCCTTTGTTCTTTTGCTTTTTCCTTCCTTTTGTCATTCCAGGTATTCTAACTGTCTATTTTATCGTTGGATTTTCCACTTGGAACCATAAAACGGTTTACTGCACTCAAGCAAAGGCTGGATAAAAATTTGATTTAAAACAAAGACAAGAGGAGCTGAAGAATGCTTTTATATGTTTGGTCTTATTTTACTGCTGTAGGAGATAGAAAGATAGACAGAGAAATAGATAGAAAACCAACCTACTATTCCTGATTCATGTATACATGCTTGTCTTTCAGCATTTGCGTAGCAAACACAACAGCTGCGGTCCCAAACTCATCCTAAAAGTTTCGTGGGCGGCTTTAAAGCCTTCATTGGCAAACAAACAAGAAAGGAGACCCTCAGGTGATTCCACAAAGAGCGCGTTGATCCACCTGCCGGCCGCCGGCCAGAAGGCGGAGCTTGGCAGTTTAGTTTGTGATTAGTGGTGTTTAGAGGGCGGAGGGGTGACCTCTCCTCCCTGGGTGAGTGGTCACACTCTGCAGGGGCCTGATGAAGGGGCCCGAGAACAGGCTCACATGCTGACACACTACAGCACTCTCTAATCTACTGTGACCAAACACGGGCCGGAGAGCGGGTGGATTTGGGGGGTACCAGCAGCCAATTACTTGAAGAATGTCAGCTCAACTTTTAAGAGTAACTTGACTGCAACTTGTCGTGTTTGGGGGTCCCTGAAAATGTCGGGTTCCAGGTAATCGCTTATGTTAAGTCCGCCCATAATATTGTTTTTTTTCTATTCTGCACTCCCTAAACATGCAATGTTCAGTTCAACATTTGTCCATAGGAGAGCCAAAGTACCGTTCAAGCAATTTATCCAACACATCACGGTCATTATTGTCAGCTAATATCCGATCCGCCAGCGGGATGCAGACTGGCATCGTTCAAGCCAAAAGCAAATCCCACTTCTGTGTGATCCCAGTGGATGTGTGGTGGGAAAAGTAGCATATGTCACGGAAGTGCTCAACCATAATGTTTTCCCTGGGAGCAGCTGGAGTGTGGGATGGATCCAGTGTTGACCTCCTGGCTCCTAACTTTGTACTGCTCAGGTAAAAAAAAAAAAAAAAAAAGTCTCTCACATAGCTTAATAAACATGGGCAGCAACATCTCGTGGCCCTTCATTCATCTAATCATTTTTCAGACACAAGCATGAATCAGACGTTTGAACACATTTGGACTGTATAATCTGATTAATGAAATAAATAATACATCATAATTTCCTCACAAATTATTCAGTTTAAGTGGATTTTTCCATTGAATAGTTATTTCTTCTTACTTGAGAGAGATTTTATCTTTACCATACTATTCTGAAGTACCAGTGGTCTCACTTAAGTAACATGTTTGGCTGACCTCTACAAATTCTACAAACATGGAGGCGCCATTAACTTGGCTGGCACAACAGATAGGAACCGGCCTCACGAATGGTCACATTGTGGTTAACAAGCACAAAACAGTATACTATTGTTTCACAATAAACAATACAAATATATATCGCTTACCTTATAGTCTGGTGTGGCTTATATATGAACAAAACAAGATTCTCCCCTCATTTTAGCTGGTGCGGTTTATAATCAGGTGCGGCTTATAGTCCAGAAATTATGTTATTTGTTGATTTTTCATTTAATTTATTTATTTAATTGATTTTAATGTCTTGTGCAGACAATCGAATACAGCTTTGTTTAGAGTCTGCATTTATCTGGATTCAGTTTGGGTTTTGGAAACCTCACAAACATGAGAAAATCCCTTCAACCTCTCTGGATAATGTGTGGTACCCCAAGGACATTGCTTAACCATAATTAAAAGAGTAAAACACATCAAAAACTACACACAACAAAAACTCAAATAAGTCATTAAGTTCAACAAAGCACATTCAAGAAAAGCGGTGGGCCCTTGTTCTGTGCTACACTGTTATTGGCCAGTTTGCTTTGAGGGGTACGACAAACGATGAATTCTTATCCGATTTCAACAGCGTCATTGTGATGAGAAATCGCTAATTAGGGACTAAGTCGTTGTGTTGCGTGATGGTATGATACTTCAAAAGTCCTTTTCCACAATACAAATGATGAGGGGATTGCCACAACAACATAGTTACCAGATATGCTTACAGCCCACACATCTGGTTTTGGGGAGAACTGATCTGAATCTCAAACAAATAACTCGGGATAGACCGTGAAAACGTGTCTAATGCGTGTGGTGTGCTGTGTTGGTCTTCTCGAGGACATCCATCCATTTTCTATACCGCTTATCCTTAACAGGCTTAAGCTAAACACATTGTATGAAGAAAAAAAATGTAACTATGTTTTGCAGTCACCGTTTTCCGTCCTGGAAGTAAAAGTTGAATGATGATACAGCTGGACGGTGGGAAAAGTGTAAACAGAAACCAGTTTAACATTCCAGTGCCTTAAAGAGGCTCTTTCTTGAAGTGATTAATCTGTTATCTATTAATGTTTTCAAATACTTACAAACGTTGACATCTGCTCACAGATGCAGAGCTGCAAGGAGCCAAAAGGCCCAACGAGGCCAGAAAGTGCGAAGCGTTCTACATTGATGTTTCCAGTCCCTGACGGGAAGCGCGAGGGGATCCTCTTTCAGAAAAAATCCCGAGAGATGGACCATATATAACCCTCTGGATTCATCTGGGATATGAAATTAATTTTCAGAAGCCCTTTTCCTACGATGGCAGTGTTTTGAACAGGCTGTTGCACGCTGCGCCTGTTGTCCAAAACGCATCCCGAGCCTGACATTGTGATGCTCTTTCTTCACAAAGACCTGCCACAGACATATTATGACACGTGGGAACTGTAAATTCTGAAAAAATGTCATAAGCTCACCCCAAAAAAATGGACTCTATTTGTTTCAGGCATCAAACCTCTGTAATAATGTTTCCACGACAACATGAGAAACACTCGCTCCACACCCAACAGTGTTTTTACAGGTACACCAGTGGATCCATGTGTGTAACAGGAAATGAGGTCACTTAAATGGGAACATTTTTTGTTTGCACAGCATGCCGGAAACACGGTCCAGTTATACCAGCGAGTGATAAACAACATGGATGTCAGGGTTATGGTATTCGTGAAGAGTGACGAGATGCTGGTTAGGGACTTTTACGTGAGTCAGTCAAAGTCTGCTTCAGGGAATAAGACACATGGACAGGAAGTCATTACACTTCCTTTCCCAGATTCACAAATTGTGTTTTGTTCTCTTGGGATCAAGTAGGGCATAATAACAACTGAGGAAAAAAAACTTGTATTTTCAATATAGTACTTGTCCTCATTGGGACAAACAAGCATTCTGCACCGGGCTTTCTCCTCGTGCTCGGGCTTCCAAAAACATGGTACGAGTATAGACACTCCATGAGGAATTTGATAGGTATCTCAATACAACCTTAGAGTCATGTTGAAAGCCATCTGGGAAATGAACTCAAAAAGTCAGAGGGGGTAAAGTGCCTAAAAAAGAATTCTAATCAAAGTTTTTCATCTTAGAGCATCCTGAGATGTTCATTAAGAGGAATGTACAGTTCGGATACTGAGGGGTGAAGTCATCTCTTTTTTCTCTACAATCAAGCACGTTCACATTATTTTGCCCACTGCTGTTAATGCACAGGCTGTGAGCACATTCGCATTCTATGAAATTTCCACCACGAACAAAGCCGGGCACAGAGCCATACACTGAGGCAATGGGATGGATTTAATTACAAAGCTGGAAGCTATTCTTTCAGTTATTTCACTTTTTGGAATCGATAAATGGAGACTGATGATAGTAAAAAATGTATAGATATAATCGTGACGGGGCTACTTGACCTCAGGCCTGTATAGGTTTCCTGCCAAGCAAGCACTCTTCAGCCCAGAGTTGTGACATCGCTTGGCGTTGACTAGTACAGCCATGCAGTGAGTCGGTGCTGCCCTCGGCTGGTCATTAAACGTACTGCACCCAATGAAGCACAATGGAGCTACTATTGGAGCTATAAAAGACAACTTTTTTTTTTTTTTAAATACAAACGTATATGTAACGAAATATTAAATAGATATTTGACCTGAATATTTTCATGTGCGCTGTATGCAAAACATTTCAGCCCTATATTGTTATAAATAGAATCGGTGGAATAATTTAAAAAGTTTATTGATAGATATATTTTAGTGGGGTGGGTGTGGGGGGGGGGTGTCTTTACAATTAACACTTTGAGGCAATCTGTGAATAGCAATAACCGAGTTACTGCCCTAACAAGAGCAAACTTAAGGAATTGCAGTGTGTGAGGAAAATTAAAACTGACAGCACACATACATTACATTTCTTAAATGTGCACTTTATTTTTATATAGAAAAAGACCTTCTTTTGCCCACTTTATGGGAACAATTTCATGAGAGAGGCTCTCCACAGCTCATTTGAGTCTTTCCAGCAATCACACTTATCTTTTGCTCACACACACATACTTGTGCAGTGGTCCCAGGCTAAAAGTGATCGAAAACAGCCGAGCGTGATGAAGACGGTAATCCTCTGAAGACCACTGCTTTGGTGAAGCACACTTGGATTAAGACAAAAAAAAAATAAAAGGCAAAAAAATTACACCAAATTCTTATACATGTCAGCACGTCCCAAATAAAATATAGTTTAGTGTGGTTTTTTAAAGACATTTAAATAGCATAAAAGTTAAAAGGTCACAACGAGATTTCATCATCAGCACAAGAATGTGTCGCGGTAAAGCAGCAGTCACCTTCCTTGACCTCCTGTATGAAGAGTTACAGAATGTGGAAGGAAAGGGCAGTCAAGTCTGTAACATGAGCTCCTTTCCAAAACACAGAATTTTCTCATTATTATGTTGCCCAAGCTCTCTAAATACAGTACACTTATGGACACACACGTACACACAATGTCACATTTTTCTCAAAATGCTCTTTTCTTCATATGACATCTCTTGTTCAGAGGTGACGATGCATAAAATGTCGTCGTTACACTAGACGAGTATCAATAGATATACTTCATTTTGCACGTGAGGGGTTTTGACTGGCTAACTCTGGATCAAACCTGGCCAGGCACCCTAGAACGGGTTCGACTTAACAGATGGGGACATATTAACAGTTACAAGTCTGTGGTACTCCTCTTGAACATATCCCAGGCTAGACTGAAGAACAGGTCAAGGTAGCTGTTTCAGAAATAATTGGGCATCGCACTCTGGAGCAATCCAGGAGCTACACTCAAGACCTAATCTAGTGTTGGATTCTAATATATGTGGGGTTGGAATCAAGAGCTTGTAAAATAGTCTTGAAAGGTCCCAAAGCTATATTCTAGGACAAGCCAGAAATATCACTCAAGAGCCAGTTGCGGTTTGACCTTAGAACAGCAGTGTCACACTCGTGACACACTCTCGCACAAACTGCGTTGGATCCAAGATCTGGCTTCGGATTAGACTACAAATTTTGGCTCCCCTCCAGACCCTCTGAAAGTGAGCCAAGGCTATAATAGCGAACACGAATGATCGAAGAGAAAAGGTGGAAGACTACATTGTTGTGGAACAGGCCAGGGGTGACATTCCAGAAGAGGAGAAGCATTCCAGTCCAGAGCAGGCCGTTTACTCGTCTCTAGTACAGGTGCTACTGTACTCAAGAACTGGTTTGGAGTCAAGCCTCTAGAACCGATCTAGGTTACATTCCAGAGCAGGGGTGTCAAACTCATTTTTTGTCGCCGACCACATTGTATGTAGTCAGTTTCCTTTGGTAGGCGCATATGAAACTGATGGGGTTCGGTACCTCCAATAAGTTTAAGAACCACTGCTCTAGAACATATTCTAGAAGGGGATAATTCAATCTTGGTCCTTAAAGACCCCTTTCCTGGATGTTTTAGACGTTTCCCAATGACACCTGATTAAAATGATCTGGATCTTTATCCAGCTTCTGCACACCTTGTTGATTGTCTTTCGTTTGTCTCAGTCTAGAAAAAGGCCAGAGGTAACACTTTAAAACAAGCCAGCCCCACACTCCAGGACAGTGTTAGGTGACAACTTAAAGATTGTAGACTGACGTTGCACAGTTCAAGGGCAGCTCTAAGGTTACACCATAGAACAGCGGTTTGACTCTAGAACTGAGATTCTTTGAGTTAACCAAGGTTACACTCTAAAAGAGTGAGACATTAGAATTTAGAGCAGGACCACATACACCAAATCTGTTGAAATCGGACTGCGGGTATTGTAGCGTCCAACAGGGGTTGTTTGAGGACATATTGGATCAGGTCCAGAGAAGGCCTGGCATTGCTCTCTACAGCAGGCCACAGCTTGTAGTCTAGTCCAATCTTTATTTCCCCCTTGCAGAATACAAAGTACAACTGTCTGTCTGCCTGCCTGCCTGCCTGCCTCTCTCTCTGCCTAGAAGAGGTCCAGAGTGGCTATCAGTTTGTGATCCGAATGTAAACAGTCAAAGACCACGTGGAGTTCTAGCAGTGTGGTGAAAGTAATGCAGAAATCTGCTCAGGCGGGGTTCTAGCACAACGCCAAGTGGATGAAAGTTGATTTTTTCCAGCGGCGCCTCATCCACAAGAGATCCATCAGACAAAGGCTTGATAATATCACAGCCATTGAAACTACGACAAAGATGGCGTTTGTGAAAGACGAGCAAAAGGCCGACGCAGATGATCTCGGCCTCGCAATCACACAAACGCTGTACAGTACACGAGAAAACAAGTATTTCCAGGATTATTAGGTCAGTTTACGCCGTCATTTGGCTTGACTGCAGCACGGACAGGTCTGCTGCGTTACAAAGTGTTAGCTATGTCACTCACATTTTCTCTTGGATGTCTCTAAAGTTAGCAAGCAGGACTTCCTCCTGCATTTTCTTTTGCATAAGGCTGTGTTCTCCACCCCCAACACAATTCACAATGAAAGTCATGTGACTGCATATACGGCAGCATATGACTCCTGATCTTCCATGCATTTCAGCATCTACGACTGAGTTCAATGCAAAGTGTGTTTATATTTGTGCAAAACATCTGCGGAGAAGCGCGGACTAAACATCAGGAGGAAGCGAGTCCGTCACCGCTGCTACTTGCACACTTTCTTCGAGACATCCTTCATGATGGGCGAGCTTCGATTGGTCGCTTTGGAAAGACTCGTCCCCTGGGGCCTCTTGAACCTCCTCCTCTGTCGGCTCCAGAGTGGCCGGCTCTATGGAGCTGAGTTGATAGTAGTTGAGAGGGGCGGAGTCTTTGAGAAGGTCTGCGGGACTCTCCTCCTCTTGGTTGATGCAGAGCACGGCGGTCCCAGTCGGGAAAGGCCCCTGCAGGAGTACCTCCTCCACTTGCGGCTCCTCTGCCCGAACCTCCCTTTCCCGTCTCTCCTGTTCCTCGGCGCTCTGCAGGTGCAACACGGCGGTCTCATTCTCCCGCTCAAGGATGTCCTCCTCCGCCTCCGAGACACATGCACGCACCCCGCTCTCTTCCGAGCCCGGGGATGCGGAGAACGGGGAGGACACCCGGTCCGACTCGGTGTATGTCTCCCCGGGCACTTGTAGCAGCACCCTCCTCTTCTCCAGGTCCAACTTCATGATGGTGTGCAGGTAGTGCGTTCGGACACGAAGAGGGTTGAACTCGACTCGCCCTGCTAAATTTCCGCAACCATCTCTGGAGCAACCGCATGGGAAGGACATTCTATCCACCTGAAGGAGAAAACAGGCTTCGCTATTGTCTTGATTGTTCAACCCTAAAAATGTTTACACTGTAGGAACACATGAACCGACAACCATGCAGAAGCCCAATTTACACATGAGTAACTTCACAAACGGCAAAGACAAAATTAGTTAATCCACATAATAACCTTGTGGTCTTAATGGAGGCCATTTGTGATCAGCTCACTTTAAAAAAAAATTTTTAAGGTGTATTTATGAAACAAGAGCGCAGATTTTGTTTTACAATCGTGTTATTTCCAACTTCAGCTCTTAACTATATCAAAAATATACTGCTTACACGGAGTTGTAACTTTTGGCTCTCTGGAGCAACAACATTTTTTTAATTCCTTGTTACCTGACTGAATTATGCAAATGTTATAAGATGGATTTTGGTCGAGAAGAAACACTTCAACTTTTACTATTTGTTATGTTTTTCTACCAGGTTACATCAACTACCTATTTTTTGCGCAAGGGAGCAATTTCATGAAGTCATCTTAGTTCCAGAAACACTTAACGATTTACCAAACTTCAACAGAGCACAAGTCTTCACCCTTTGCAGTCCATGGTGAAGAATTGCATTTTAATTTACTCACGTGGTTGAGGAAAATAGAAGCCTGTGTCTGTCCATCCGTGGCCAAGACAGTCAAATCAAACAAGGTTAACCAGGATCCAAAGGTGAGCACCCTACCTGGCATTTGATGCCGGCCTGGCTGCAGCCGCAGTGTCGAGGGTCGCAGTACAGACGGCAGTCGCAGCCACATTCCTCCCGGGACAGGCGGATGGCTCGGAGCTCCGTTTTCTCTCGAGCGTCGATGCGTGCGATTCCAGAGGCTCGCAGAAGGGCTCTGCGCCGCTTGGTGGGCAGCGGCTGAAGGAAGAAGCAGTCATCCACCTCCACGGCGTCCACGTCGAGGTCCTCATCCGAAACGTCGTCCAGAGTAAGCAGTTCGGCTTGGGCGCACTCCACCGTGCCGTTCCTGGTCAGCTGTGTACGACAGTCAACCCAGCTAAAGTAAATAAAGTGTGGAGTAAAAACGGACACTGATGTGAAATATGTGCCTTGGCTTGATAAAGGTTGGGAAAGCAGTGCGCTCTCTTTTCTTTCCCAGAGAATCAATCCACTGCTGAGCCCATTTTGAATTCCTTTTGCTAAGCTGCAGCCCCTTTTGCCCGAAGTGTAGTGGACTGCAAGATTTTGATTTTTTTCCCTAAAATGAAGTATTTCTAAGACTCCTCATGCTTCATCAACAAAACCATGACGGGCCATGGTGTAAAAGTGTGCTGCATCTCGGATGCTTAAATAAGCGCTATCAAATATGCCGGTGCGTTTTAAAAGGACTCTTGCAGTGTAGCTCGTCCATAACGTAAACGCTTAGTGGACTGGTTTCTGGCGTACCCAATTAAGTGGCCATTTAGAGACTGGCACCAACAGCTTGCTGTACCTTCAGCTTGCGGGCGTTGAGCTTCTCCTGGCGCAGGTGTTGGCGTAAGGTGTGTCGGTGGCTGGTCTCCTGCTCCCGAGCAAACTCGCCCAGCGTGTAACGTCGGATGGAGGAGTGGTTGTGGGCCATGCCCAACGAGCTGCCCCCTTGGCTGGGCACGCTCGTGAAGCCCTGCCTCCGGGGGAAATAATACACTGTAACGGCATCGAAACGCACCCTCTTTCTTCCAGGCGACAGCTTGTGCTGTCTGAGGATTGAGGTGGCTGCGGGGGAAGAAACATTCAGGATGGAAATGAATGCTTATTTGTTACATTTGCACCAATGGTTTTTTTTTTTCCCCCCGCGCTTACGAGTGAATTCTGTCCTGGAGGATGGGTTGAGGCTGTCGCAGCTGTCAGCGCTGTCACTGCTGGAGATATCATCGTCAGAGTCTTTGGGTGTAGAAAAGGGAGAGCCGTTGTCCACTTCTTCATATCGTCGTTTGAGGCTGAGGGAAGAACCTGCCTCCATGGAAACTGTGTCTGAAGGCACAAGTAAGCACCAGTGATCATCAAAGCAAAAAAAAAGTTCAAGGGCGATAAAGTTCAAGGACGATAAACTGTTGCATGCAAAAACTGCAGTTGGGTTTCTAGAAAAGGGATGGGCCGTTTAGCTAAATTTCCCTAATTTGCCACGCGGGAAATTACCCATTCTCACAAATGTTCAATCCCAGGTATTTATTTATTTATTTATTTATTTATTTTTCGTTTCCATAAACAAAACAAAATTCCCCAAATGAGGCTTTTAATTTAGCAAAGATATGATTTAATATGAATTATCTGAACAAAATCCACAACAATTAAATAATGGTAGACAGCAAGACAGAGGGGAAAAAGTGTTCATCTTAGCTTTGTAACATTGTATGCAACAACCTCCCCCCATTTTTCACAAACTAATTTGACTGAAGGCATCACCATGGCAACTAGCTAAAATGGAATTAGATTTCAAATTCAAGTTACAGGATGCACACTTTTTTTTGTTCAAGTGTTGGAATGGAGACATGACCAGCACACCATTTTAGAATGATGTAAAATCCATCCCCAAACCAGCAAGGTAATATCGGAGCATTGTTACATAAGACAAAAATGATCTCGTCCTTGTACTATAACTAAGCTTTCCCATTAACTGAAAGTGGAATTGATGATTGACTGGTTTAACATGTCATGTGGCCATTTGTTCACACAGCAAGCTTTGAGATGGTGAGAGCCAACACAACGGTTACCATGGTGACTTAATCAAGACGTGAGGACGCCAAAGAATCTGCTTCAGCCTATGAAGAAAAAAAAACGATTTTCTCTAATGTTGACTTGGTCATCATTCAGAAATGATAGTGGAATTTGGAAAACAAAAATAGTAAGGCAATGCAGACAATTGTTGCCTGAATTTTTATATTGCATATCAATCCAACTATTTGGACATTTCCTACACGGGGAAATTCCGTTTGAGCCCAGGGGGATTATTTTAAAGGGGGGAACTTTGTAGCAGTTTGGATATTATATCTCTTGTGATACCCGCCCTGAAATTTGTCTGGCACATATAGTATAACAGTTTTATGATGGTGATAGTTGACGTTGGAGTGGATTATTTCGGTTCGCATTATTTCCTATGGGAACAAATCTTACGTGAATGATCATTCTAGATAGGACCGTGTCCCACTGTAGAGCTTCCAGGGTATCAAGTACTGTATTGCAATAACATCAATATACATGACAATCAACAGGAATCACAAAGACCTTTTACCAACACACTGTATGCCTATCGCGCAGCTTTTTTCCTCTGACCCAAAACACATTGGATGCTGGGCCATCAATTCGGCTAGTGCCTCCTCTCCTAAATGATGCTGTCATTTTTTGAGGAGACGCAAGTAAAGCGACCTTGTATTGCAGCATTTTTACCGCATTTAAACCCCCCGGAGAAGCTGTCAGGATGTGTGCAGTAATCATTCATTGGATTTCCAAGTGGAATGTTTTCTGTCACCCTTTTCTAACCGATGAAAAGCTCAAAGTATATACCTTTACCATTTGGTAATATGACTTGCTTATTTTGGATGATTTGGCTTTGTGTGACAGTTCAACAAAATACCTGACTGTAGAATAAAGATTCATAACCTACTACTAAAGGATGTATAGATAGATAGAAGCTGCTGATGACGGTGCAGTTTACAGAAAGCAGGAGCAGTATTGTCCAACTGTGGCAAGAACAGTCAATATATATATGAATGAGAGCACTTAGTATTTGCATCTACAGTATATGCAAAAATCAGTTTTCACGTGCACACGGTCGGGGGGGTTAAGAACGCTCACAATGACAAAGAAGCTTTTCTTACCTGGGTCACTAAAGGGAACTTGACTGCAACCAGCTCGTTGCTCTTTTCTCTTCCTTTGTGTTCATGGGTTATATTGAGCACCCTGTTAGACGCCTTTCCGGTGCCGGAACCAGCAGCTATAGACTTTAAAGTGGTTGTCTACGCGTACTACTTCGTCGATGTGGTTGGAGGAGGCTACTTGGGCTCATTGTTCTGTAGAACTGGAAAAAAAAAAAAAAAAAAGAACCACAGCCCTCTTCAGGATATAGTTCAACGGATATCAAAGGGGTCGTCACGTTACCAGGAGGGAGTTAGAGTCAATTTTCGCGCTGTATTACATATATATATTTTTTAATCGTTAAGTTTTTGCCTGCTCTTGACAAGGGCTTTTAAATGGAGAAGCCCACTGACATCTTTAGTCGTGGTCCTTTTTCGCCACCTCCTCGCTGGCCTCCTCCACCACACTCAATGGGCCGGGGAACGGTCCGCTGGGTCGATCTTCGTCTTCTCGCTCGCCACACGTTTCCGGTGTCAATTGTCGCGGCCGTCTTTGGGGCGAGAAGACGGTCTTTGAACCGGTTTCGCCCCGGCCGGACCCGGTCGCTAGATTGTAACAATGGCAGCCCAAAAATTCCTCCCGGCGGACATATATATACTCGCAGTGACGTCACGCTTAGCTTCTGCGCCAAGGAATGTTGGGAAATTGAGTGTTTGAGTTTGCCTTTGTCCGACTGGCATGCTGTCTAACCGTTATAATTACTATCCATCCATCCATTTTCAGAAACGCCTATCCTCAGTCAGTGCATTATTTGTTTTTGCTACTTTAAGTTAGCAATAGGAGATTAATAAAATAAGTAATAATAAGTGGCGGATTATTGTAAATATGTTTGGCTCAAAAATACAAATTTGAAAAAACATGTCAGTGACAATTTCCTTCTAGATCAAATAAGCCCAGTCCAACCTTAACTTTGAACTTACTAGCAAGTAAGCAATTATACCTACAGATACATACAACATAATGTGTATTTTCTCAAACAGTGTAAAGGGTAATTTCCTCAACTGAAGAATACTTGATGTTTTCTTTGAAGGAAGACTTTTTGTACAAATTTTTATTTTCTGACGGTCTTTTGTCTGTATTTTTGGAATAATTCTGCCAATTAAATTTCAAATCTTAGCAACAACCAGAAAAATCCCCAAAATGGTGTCCATGGGCATTTTCTCAACCGCTAAGAGGACAACATATTACAATAAACCTACTACAATAACTAACATTTCTTTTTTTCTTATGAAAAGGTGTTTATTTTTTCTGGTATTTACGAGACAACGCTGTGATGCGGATTCGTACCAAGGCTGACAGATGGGACAGGTATAAAAAATGTCTAATGATCATAAAAGCAGAGACAGAAAATGAACTCTCACATGCAACTCTGGTGTGGCCCATGTTACCAACCAGTATTGCATTTGAATGGATACAAATAAAGACTTCAAAAATCTAAAAGTATTGTGCGGAAAATACTTAAAATCTATTTAAATGTACTGTTGTCCAAGAAATCCTAATTAAAATGTTTTTGTGTTAAATAACTCCATCATTTGCATCCACCAAGTTTTTAGTCACTATTCAAAGTATCAGAATTAGTGCAACTACTAGCTAGTAGATGCTAACTGTGTTAATAGCTGTATTTCACTTCCCCTTAAAGATGTAACTGGCTGTTAGCTGGTCTTTTAGCTGCATCCCCGTCCGGCACAATGTATTCTCTTAGCACTGATTTGAGTTGTATTCAAGAGTTTTTAAAAAAGAACACCTTGATTACAGAGTGCTAACCTTTGGCACACCAGACGCAGCGGTCACACCAGCCAAACATGAGCAAAGGAGGTGAGAAAATGCGGCCATGTTGGCGAGAGAACAGCAGGGTGACAAGGGGAGATGTGCTTTGTGTCACTGTGGTAACAGAGTCACTCCCTCCCAAGAAAGACATGAAAAGGCCAGGTGCTTCGTGTTCCGCCGAACAGCTTCAAGAGGCTTCCCGTGGCGTTTCCTAGTGATCCGGAAAGAGCGAGGAGGGTGAAGCTAGATAGTTGAAATGATCGACTGGATCTAGTTCACTTCAGGATGATGTGGTAGCCGTCATTCGTGTCATCTGCAACAACAACAGCGATGACTGCCACAGTCAAAGAAAAAAAAAAACAGACACTAAATCAGGAAAACGCAGACAGATCAATACCTTTCATGGTGTCCAGAACAAAACAAACTTCATCCTGGAAGTTTTGAATCATCTAGGTCGTCAAAGAAGAAGAGTAGAAAATGTTCAAAAATCAGAAGGAAAGGCTAATGACTCACATTAAGCGAGTGCACCAATGCACCGCAAGCAGATGACAAAGGAAAATAATGAATGCAAATGCTTCCAAATGCATACAGCGCCGCCTTCATCAACCATCATTCAGGATTTTCAATGAGTGCACACTGAGAGCAAATCAGTACACGTCTACTGGCTTGCACTCAACCTTCAAATCTACCGTCCTGCTTCTGATTGTATGGTCGGCCTATAGATGGTGGCTAAAGTATCCAAGGTCAAAGATAAAATGTTTCATCTGCCTAGTTCTGAAAATGGGTCTGAGAGTGAGCCATTCTGCGCTTCTGCTAACAGGTAACAGAAAAGCACTGCAGCACAGCGTGTCTCCGCCCATGACTTGACAGCTAGGCTGGGCAAAGATCCAGAGTCAAGCGAGGGCCCCCGGACTACTCAGTTTAAATCACTATCCTGCTCGTGTTTAAACCGGGAGTCAAATAAAAAAAATTTTTACAATATATTTTACGCGGGACTACCACTAACTATTCAGATTAAAATTGCATTTGTGGAACATGAATTAAGCAGCAAAATCCATCTTTTTTTTTTTTTATCGATCTCTGGTGGGGTGACCATTTTGCCACTTGCTGTCCACTAAAAATGAAGAAATCGTTTAGAATATCAGGAGCTCACCTCATCACTGACTAGCACGTGGATGCCAGTGGGACCCTGTTTAAAGATCTGGTTGATCTGTCGAGGTGAGATGTTGAAGAGCTGAGCAATCTTCTCTGTCAGCTCGGTAGCAGTCAACTCCTCCAGGTAGATTGCATGATATACTGCAAGCAGGAAACACAAAGTACGTCTGTCAGTAATTGCAAATATTAAAAAAAGAAAAAAAAAAAAAACTATCATTGTATCTGGATTGTACTGTTGTGGTCTGTGCTTTGTCTATATTAACAACAGAAGGTATTCCCCAACCTCAAACTCTTTCATTTTCAATTTAGGAAAAATATTAAATTTCCATCCAAACATCTTTCTTTTCTTTTTCCCATGTGCACTGACTAAAGAAGGTGTTGTTCGCAGCATCTCCGTTCTCATGTTTGGTCTGCTGCTCGCGTGCCTGCTGCGACTCCTGGCACACGTAGATGGTTAACCTCGGGCGGACCACCCTGTCGGCGAAACATATGAAGGCGCGTTTGCAGTTATTCCCGTTCTGCATCGACTAATCAACAAACTGCATGCCGGCTCCATGTACTCACCGTCCTTTTAGCGCATTGAATAATCGTATGCCGTCTGCCGGGCCACAGATCTGAATGACATCGTCCCTGGTGAGCTTCAACAAGTCTGCTCCTGGTAATCACAAAAAAACTAATTAACACTGATGGGAAAGCCAATCATGTCCACTCAGGACTTTTAAAAGCGGCTCAGCAAACACAAAAAAAACAAGAACATGAGTGAATTGGAAGAGTACTTGACTAAGTTGACATATACACAATACTTGCTGCAATGTAGAGTGAGGAACGAGTTTGTACCTGAGAAATTGGTGAAGAGCCGTGAGAAGGGCGAGAAGCGGTTCCGGAGAAGCCACTGTTGAGCATCTTGTGGCGTCGCCGCAGGTAACAAATTCTTAAGAGGGAAATAAAGTCACTAGCGGCCTCAACAAGTAAACAGCAATAAACAGCATCGCTTTGTACTTTCATGACAGTAGATTGTTTTCATGTTTCCCAATATTGCACTTCTTAGCCTTTAAAAGAGGAAGTATAACCGTGCTTATTTTAGAGATGTAAGAATAAGATTTTAAACTGGCGATGCTAGTCAAATGTCGTACTTACGTCCGCTACTTGAACAACAGGCTCGGGCTGGTGGTTTGGTGATCCGTTTCTAAAAAGGATCAAATGGAGTGTGTTAGCAAGCAAGCAAGCAAGCAAGCAAGGAGTCACCACAAACGGTGTTGAGAACATTTTTCACCCTTCTGCAACCGGAAAGCTGCTCGGTGTACTGTTGAAGGCCGGTGATGGCGAGTTGTTGACGTAGGTGACTTCGGGCCAGGGGGAACACTGTCAAGAGTCCAAAGGTTCTGTTAATGCATCAAGTGGGTTCGTTGTGCATTGTGGTGCCAAGACTGCGGCTCCGACCAGACAAGGAAGGTTAAGGAGGCATTTAGGAGTTGCTCACTTACATTTACAGTTCATAAATGTAAATCACAATTATTCTCAAGGTCTATCGGTCACATTATGTAAGTAGCCCACTTGGTGAGTACAGAGCGATCATTTGAATTATTTTGGCAACAGCAATTCTCCTATTACATTTGATAAGGACACATTTGTGGACCGCTCTAAATAAAGCTTTGATTTAGTTTCATGAACATTACCTCAAGGTTATTAATACACTAACCTCTGTGAGGATTGTCGTTTCATACGAGGGCTGATATTTCTCCTTCTCCTGCGGTGCCCTCTTCTCCATCTTCTCCCTGTCTGTCTTCTGCTTTCTGTCCGCACCTTTGGGCTGAAAGAGGTGACATAAAGTCACTGACCCGATGACACCGACTCGCACCCCAGCAAACACGTCAGGGGTTTCCACTCATCACCTTGAAAACTTTGACCTGACAGGAGGCGGAGTGGAGGTGCTCGGTGTACTCGCTGCTCTCGTTCTCTTTGAACGTGTCAATCTGGATGCGGAAGGGAACCCCTTTTTCCCCGCCGTGCTTGCGCATGGTAAATTCTGTGCTGATGCAGTGAACCTAGCATTGGTGAAAAATCAACAAGGTTCGTGCATATATATCAAAGTCAAAAACCCCTTGAAAGAAAATTGCACGCTATACAATTCTAATTTACCGAATGGACCCGAATACTCTTGGGAAAAGCTGCGCAACGATATCAAGAAGAGGAAGTCAATCAGGAGGATCGTGCTACCTGGATAAAAACGGAGGTTCTTTTTGACGGTTCCCAAAGGAACTCCACAGTGTTAAGCTGAGTAGGGTTAGCCCGTGGGTCGATAATGCCGACTGACATGGGCACATCTGCAACAGATCAATGCGCAACAGGCAAGGCAAATTTGACAACACTGTATTCCACTGCTGTTGCAAATATTGGATGTTAGTCTGAAAAGAACTTTTCTGTCTTAGCTTCTGCTAACAGATTTTGTCTCAAGGAAATAAATCATCTGTTCCAATAGAAGTGTGCAAAACAAGATTCCAAGGCACCCACCCAGGTCCAGAATGCGATCCCCAGGCCTGTTCCAGCGCCAGCCCTCCAGCTGCTGGTGCTCTGTGTACTGAAGTCGGCGGTCGTGAAACACCACGCGAATGATGCTCTGCGTGTCAGATACAGCACATTTGCATATTACAGACATTTGTGTGGCACTTGAGGACAACCCTGAAAAAAGGAATTAATAGATTAGTATTTATGCCCTAATTGTTGCACATTGACATGCAATATAATCTTAGCAATATGAATGACACATTCATCAGAGTCATCAATTGATCATTAACTATCTTGGCAATTAAGTATTAAAGAATATATTGAAAGTAGTCCAACGGCCACCCATAGCAAAAATAACACACACAGGCACCTGAGTAACGCACCTTAACCATTTTACCAGAGATTTCCGGAAGTTCACCGATTTTTCGATTATCAAGCATTATAATTTCGTAGGACTGCCCTGCAATGACAAGTGTAAATGGTTAACATAGAAAATCATTGCACTTTTGGATTTAAAGTAAAAAATGTGGAACTTCCAACATGGGAAACAATCTATTCCGTGACATTGGGTGTCTTCCAAATTGCGCTAACATTCTCAAAGATTATGCAAAGGAAATGAACTTATTCCATGGTAAAACAGAAATCAAGTTAAACTACAAACTTTTGGATGACCCGACAAACTGCTTGTCATTAGTAGCGGTGTAACGAATGATTTAGAAAACGTGCGAGCATCAGGTCTGAATTGTTCCATCAAAAAGTCATGAATGGGTAGGAATCGGTTTGATGTTGCTGATTATTTGTTTTTGAATACTTAGATCTGGAGACATTTGACATGTTGTTGTATCTCAATAAACCTGACAATAGCATCACTTGTCTTTACAGTATTGACAAGTTAATGCATATTGTAAATTGATTTTCTACGTAAACCTTCTGAATCATACCAAACCAGATTGTTCCACGTGGAATAGTATCCCACTTCATGAATTCTGATACATATTATTGTAGTATTATGATACATAACTTTTGTTTCCCTTTGAAACCTTTTTTTCATTAAACTTAAGATTAATTCCGTATTCCACTACCTGGGCAACTTTGGCGATTTCACACAAACTCGGTCAGATTTGGTGATTTATCACCTCACAAATGAGAGTGGCCGTTATGTAACGTTTTAACTACAACGTCCGGTATCCACGTGCTGACCTTGATTGAGGTAGGTGAGTGTTTCATCATGCAGTTTAACGGCTGGCGAGGTAGCAGCACACAGAACATACTGGAAGGGAAGGATCTTGTTGTCGCTGTCCGGAGGCAAGTTGGACTCCTCTTGTTTGAAGATGGGCAGGGCAAGTACGTCGCTGAAGGTCAGACAAACACAGAACAACTGTTAGTCCATGTATAGTGCAAAGCGCAACAATCGAGCGTGTGTATTCCTTTATTCCCTATTGGACTTTCCCTGGTGCAGTTCAATAATCATAATCAAGGCAATGCTAGCAAATATCGAAGTATCTCGGCTGAATCGTATCCCTCTTCTCAACAGAACAATTCACAATGCAAAGTGTAGCTCATGATGCAGACAGCTTGACAATGAAAGAGAGGGCAGAATATTTCACCGTATAAAGAAAGGCAAGGCAGCTTTATTTATGTAACACATTTCATACTCAATGTGCTTCATTTAAGAGCATTTCCAAACAAAGAGCGGCAGGCAGTTATAAGCAAAGCAAAGACACTTTTACTTCACATATAATAACAGGTTAGGTATGAGAGTCCTGCTGAGTTCAAACTGCTTCAGTACCTCATGCTGTACGCCCCTGCGCCGAGCTCCTGACCGATGCCAGAGAGGCTGGCATCGAAGTCCTGGACCAGTCCGGACTCAATCACTTCGTCGGAGAGAGGCAACTTCAGAGCCCAGGCCATGATGACTTTGTGCGGATCTCAATGGGTTTTGCTTCTGATAGCACGTTTTAACCTTTGGTGAAGAAAACGAAGTTTAACTTCCAACCGTAAAAGCGGTGCATTGAACTTGCACGCATCTGTAAAGTAATGGATCACGCGACATTGTTAGCCACTTGATTTCCATTTGGTCAATTAGCGGTCTGCACATCTTACCTTACGGCGAAGCGGAGCGCAGTTGCTTTCTAATGGTGCGAGATTTTCATGCCATCACGTCGTGCGCCGTCGCTCGAGTACTAAAATAAACATGTCGGGCTAGTCAAGCAGCTAGCAACAGCGATCCTAACAATTAGCGCGTCTTCCGAACATGATGTGTCACGACAACACCATACAAGCTATAACCCGCATATCTTTAACCGCGTGCAGGCCTAACAATGCCGTAAAATAAATATTGAACGAGATGTTCCTTTTGTTTATTTATCTGGCCAACGAACGGAGTTACTGTAATTTCCGTGCGTGGCTCTTCTTCGTTTTGTTCTATTAGGCACAATGCTGCCCCCTAGCGCCTGGGAACTACATATAGTTTTAAATCAGTGAATTTACCTTGGTACTACATTATTTATTTTTTGGGGGGTAAATCAATCCCCCCAAAAAGCATATTTTCACCGTTGAGTAGATCAACTGGTATGAACTGAAAATGTATCATCACAAATCAACAATTAATAATTAGTAAAGACAGTTTATTTACATTTAAAAAAACTTTTTTCCTCACTTCTTACAAAGGCAGACGTTCTAGTCAAACAAGATTGTTATAGATAGCATATTTCTATCATTTTATTTGTTTTATATAGTTTAGTTAATTTAAGGTTATTTAACAATATTGCATTTTTTTTCATAAAGCACATAGCAAGCAAACCAAACATATGGCATCTTGGGTTGATCTTCTAATTCACCATGATTCATATTTATTCTGTATAACAGCAGCTGATCTGCGTTAAAAATGTTGCTACGTTGCGATATTGATAAAAATTAAAAAGATTCATGAGGCCCACCAACATGGCTATAACTTTTGCAGTAGAAAACAATTAGTAACATTTTTACCTCCTCGGGCATCAATAAAGTGCAAAGAATCCTTGATAATTAACATATATGTATGTTCACACATAATAGGCAGTTAGTAGAAATAAAGACATACAGAACATGCAACATCTTCAAGTCATTACACATAACTCTCATGTAATTCCATCAGTTTGATTTATACTAGAGCCAGTACATTTATCTAAAATATGTTAGCGTTGTAGGGCGCTTTTGAAAGTTACATTGTTGATAACTTTATAAAATAAAAAATTCATCTAACTTGAGATGAGGAGCAGTTTGTGATCACCGAAAGACGACAGAGAAGGCACAAAAACAGCAATACGTTGTGACCAAATTATACTGGTTAATGACTAACTGTATCAAAAGTTTGCATTAGTGGCCTGAAATTAACTTAGGACTTGTACCAACTTCAAACATCACCAACTAGTAGAAAGTATATAAAAATCAACACAGTTGACTTGAGCTTTAATGATTATCAAGAAATACCAAACCGATGATTGTCCCTGACTTGTTGCGTTGCGGCTGCATAGACAAGCAGCAGATGGAATCATTCATTATGGCAATAAACTTGATACAGTGGAACCTCTGAAGTCACTCCGATTTGAAGCGGTTTTGGGTCAAACTGTCCCCTTGAAAATATCAATATTATTTATATTGGTATTTTTGAAAAGAACAGTTAAACATTGTTGACTGTCACACAAGTGTAAAAAAGTTAATCACTGGAGAACAACAGTTCTACTTCTGACACCAAATGATGCCATGCTCCACGGTTCATCGTTTGATGTACGCTGAATAGAAATCCCTGCGATGTCATCATGATCTCGCATTCAAACTTTGATATTTTGTGTGACTTTGGGAGTCATTTTTCCCAAAAAGAACATCAAAGTGTTCCACTTTAGAGGTTCCACTGAACTCAATAACGAACAACAATGCCACTTAACAAATTGACGTGACTTACCTGCGTGTATGTTGCCATTAATAGAAGCACCGTACACACTTGTACACTCAGCCTTAGAACCCAAGAACTCACTTTAGTATTGTAGCACTGAGTCTTAAATAATGTGTAACTTCATGTTGGGGTATTTACAACAAAATTTGCAAATTCCATTTTCTACTGGACCTGGAAAATGTTAATCTTGCTGGTGTTTTTCAGCGTCTGTCGACGGTTGCAGAACCAAACCCGCACCACCTCTCGGTCGTAGTTTAGTTCCTTTGCGATTTCCGTGATCTCTTGCCCTGTGGGCAGCGAGTTCTTCTCGAAGTAGGAGTTGAGGACTTCGATGGCTTGAGGCGTGAAACTGGTGCGCCGCTTGCGTTTCTTTGACGGTTCGCCGCCGACAAACTCCATCAGGTTCTGCTGACCTTTTTGGTTCCAGTGCTCGGCCTCGGCAAGCCACTTCTCCAACACTGGCTTCAACTTCTGGGCACTCTTCGGGGTGATGTCCAGCTTTTCAAACCTGCAGCAAAAATACTTTTCATTAAGCTTTTTTTTTTTGATGCATTGATGTTGATGAACGAATGGTTAATGACACTGAGACCTTTATTGTTTTCATTTTCGGGTTAACAAGTGATTAACTAGCTCAACATGACAAAACAAATCTTGCTGTTACAATTACATGTAAACGCAAAAGTCAGAGTGTTGTGAAGCTTTACCCGATAGATGAATAACTTTCACACACTGGGAGAATTTCATTGGAAATCTTCAGTTTTAATAATACATTTCCCTGTTTTAATAAAGATGACAAAATAAGTGTGATTCACCTGCAAATGGCGGATTGGCTGTAGGCCGGGCCCTCTGTGGCAGTCAGTGCCTGTCCCACTTGAGTCTGCGTCAATCCCAAGGATAGCCGCCGGATTTTAAAATTCTTAGCAAACTCGCGTATTTCTTCCAGATTGATGCCTTCCTCATTGCTGTCAGCCTGATGGGGCTCTGCCGGACGGTGGCGGAATACACATGGTACATAAAACTGATAGTGATCCATGTTTGCACAAGAGGGCAAATGTACGTACTGCTGACAAGCTGGCCCACTTTAGCCATCTCGCCGCAGGTGATGGGGAGCGATGAGGATGGCGAGGTGGAGCTTTTGAGTACAGACGGCTGCGGGGCGATGACAACCGGCAACTGCGTCGCAGCTGTTGCCGGCGCCTGCGAGGGGTCATGTACAAACAGAACAAATGAGTCACATTTTGCAACCCAAAGATGCAAATTAGGCAAGATACAGCATCATGAGTACCTGTGATGTTGGTTTGGAAGGTGCGGGTGACACTGCAGCTTTGGGCAGAACAGCGGCAGAAGCCGCAACCGCGGCAGCTCCGTTCCCGACCGCAGCAAAAATCTGACCCTGGGTGTTCAGCAGCAACTGCGGGGTGACCGTCTGGACCTGCAGACCCTGGAGGGGGAGGGTCGGAGTGGCAGCCCCCCCGGCCAGGGAGGCCGGGTTCACCAAAAAAGGAAGAGTTCCTATAACCTGACAACAGATGTCGAATAGGAAGAACATAAGCAAACAAATTCTGATTAGCAGGGATTAGAAACGATCCGTTAACACTAAACTTTCTTTTTAAGTAGCAATAACAACAACATCTTATCATGATCACGTGTTATTTAGGAACCAGTGGAACCAGTAATGTTTCAATTAAAGGGGACAGGACGTTGACTTTTGAATTGCTTCTATTCAGATAGTTGGATATTTGGAGTGACTGCCCACTGATCAAGTGTGACATTAAATAAACAAATAAATGTTTTCTTTACCGTCAATTCCTGAAAATGTCTCTGTCAGGGAGCCATTCTGCAATTGTGGTTTACATTATGTAAGCCACTCGCACCAAGTTTTCAAGCTCATGATGAGCAAGTTTGTCGAGAGATGGCTGGAGACCAGCGACAGACTTTAAGGAACCACTGGAGCCGTTTTTCAATGTCAAGAACAGACTGCAGTGAACTTGGCGAGTGCTGTCTTAGAAGTACGTAATTGGGAATGTACTTCCTACGAACGCTTGCCTCTTTTATCTATTCCTTTCAGCCTTAGGTTCAGACCAACCTGGCCCTGTGTGGTTGTTAGGATCTGGCTTGTGATGCCCGCCATGTTGGACATGGCGTTGGTGATGATAGGACTGGAGGTGAGGGAACTGAGAAACTGGGTCTGTGCTCCTAAAGATGCAGCATTGATCTGAGGACAAAAACACACGTTCAAACAAAAAACTGAAAATTCAAAAAATACGCAATGGTTGGGGTGAATCTCAGTTTCGTCTTCCTCACCAGTGCAGGATTGATGGAGAGTCCAGCCGTCTGCAGCGCAGCCACCGATATGTTGGACTGGGCCACGGTTGCGGCTGGTGTGGCTTGAGCAGCTGCCTCTTGGGCGGCAGAGATGATCGTAGCCGGTGTGGACTGAGACGTCAAGCCGCAAGTTTGCTGGATGGAACCTGCCGGAGCCTGGAACACTGCCTGCGTGCTGGTTTGTAGAGGAGCCTGAACTGAATTTAGAACTGTCGCAGCCGGGGAGAAAATGACCAAACATGATCAATATTACAGGTGATCACAATTTTTCATACTTCAGGGAAAACATCTACGACTATTTTCCAACAAACAAGTCAGGTTTTCAGGGCAAAACTAAACTGAAATAATAAACAACATTATCATCGTTGACCGTCATCAGGACCATTACCTTGAAGGCCAGCAAAGGGCATCTTAAGGAGGTTAGCGGGCTGCGTGGCGGCAGCAGCGGCGAGTCCAGACAGTGTGGCCACATTGGTAGTGGGCAGGGTGAAAACAGCCAGACCGCCCTGGCCACCGATGGAGCCTGCCATGCTGATGGGGATGAGCAGGGGCTGGCCCAGCGAGCCTGTCTGGGCCAACATCCCAGTCATCAGAGTGGCCAGATTTTCTTGTGATAGAACCTGTGTGATAAAATAGCACATAAACTCAGATGATGTCAGTACATAGCAGAAAAACACAATGTATATATTTGGGGGGCTAAAAGACTCATTTAGGTTGAAACAACTTTATTATGGCAACAATGTTAGTTAGCACAGCAAAGCAAGCTAGCTTTTTTGCTCCACAAATATTTTAAGAGTTTTTACTTATATTTTTAAGTGAGGGACAATACAAGGGAAAATTAGTTCTATAGGCTCTTATTTCTTTGTTAAGAATGCGGGAAAGGCAATTTTCACACCAGCAAAACTTTTGTTGAATTGCCAAACTTAGAATTTTATTCATTTTGGTTTTATTTGATTTAGTTTGTTGCCTTGAAATTTTGAGGTCACCCAACTTTTGTTTACATTGCGCAAAACGGATGCATGGCTAATATTTCTTGTGATTACTTTAATAATGATTACCTGCGGACAACCTTGGACAGTGACGGGCACAGTAGCTATGGGAGGCTGCGGCAAGGATACACTGATGGGCACAGTTGGACCGAGGGTATGGACAGCGTGAGCTGGAGCATCTCCTGATGACGCTTGCTGTTTGCCAGCTACTGTCGGAGCACATCGGGTGAGGTGGTGAGTTTGGCGCATTTCTTTCATGTGCAAATTGAACATCAAAAGTGTGGCTGGCTTCAGCTTACCGACTTCCTCAGTGTTCTGGGATCCAGCATTGTCATTGCGTGGGCGGGAACCCTCAGGTTGAGTCCCTCCCCCATCTGTTTTGCCCTCACTTGTCTTCCCTTCAAGTACCGTTGAAGACAGAGACGCATCGACCCCGACTTCTAACACACGAATTGTCTCGTTGCCAGACATCATGATGACCTGAAGACAAAGAGATGGTCAAATACGAAACAGAAGGCGGACTCCTATTTTATTCTGTTCTATTTATCATTTGGAATACTCAATCACAGTTAGTACCCAAGAGAGGCCTTTATGTTGCCTTCAAGAGAAGCTGAAAAGTGGGAAATATCACACTTGGAGCTTACAAGGCCTAACCTAAAAAGATTTGAAGAGTTGAAGATAAATGGAGAACGACAGAGACAAGTCGTGGAACGCTCAAGGCTAATGATGTCTCAGCCGCCATACAACTCAGAGTTGGAAGAAATTTTGGGGGAGGGAATTCAAAAGTTTTACCGTCAATATAGAAATGAAAACGAAACACTTACTTCAAGGAGTAATTTCATCGAAATATTAGAATTATTAACAATCAAAAAGATCCATTATTATGTTCACTGCTGGTTTACGCAAATCTGAAGTCAAGGGGAGCAACTGTGGCGCATTTGTCTGATTTCCTTGTGTTTACATGTTGCCACTAACTCAAGAGCATTCAGTCTGACTTTGGGATACTTGATTTGGACATTGTTCTCTGCTAGGTTCCACTCAGATTAATTGGATTCTAAGGAAATGCAACTATGAAGGGTTAAGAATGAGAAGCGAGGTGATTGGAGAAGAAGGTGCACGCAGAGAGGCAGAGAGAGCGACAGATGGACAGACAGGCGGACAGAGAAAAGAGGATGCATACCTGGTTGCCTCTGGCAGGGAATTTCAAATGGCAGGATTTAAATGGCTGAAAAAAGACTTCTGCGCTCAGACAGTGAACAGCTAAAGGAGGACAAAGAAGCCAAGCATGTTAAAATACAAATGAGGAGCGCATGAGTACAGCAACATAAACAAACACAAACAATGGAAAGCAACAGCCAACGATCAGCTCAAGCAGTGCTTTCTTTCAAACATCCCTTGGCACACCAGTAAAGAGAGAGAAATGCTTCCCATCCACACACACACACAACAGCCATTTTTAGCCCATGAAAAAAGCAAAGTGCTGCAGGGTGGAATTTATCATACATAAAGCATACAAAGTAGGACAGCGAGTCAACGACTATGCTGTTATTTTCACATTTTGGCTATAGAGCCATCTATAGAAGCTTTAAAGCAGGGCTGTCCAAACTGTTTAAGAAAAATTAACAGGTATACAGACCACTTAGTTAATTTATTCAACTAGGGTAAAACCAACTAGTCTGCATAGATACAAAAAACACATATCAAACAATAGTATATTGTATAATTGTATATGTTATACATACATGTATGCATGCATATATACAGTAGGTAGTATGTATCACAGAGACAGCCCTGATATGAGTTTTAAATCATATCCTTTTGGCGAATGACTATTACATACGTATGTGTCATTTGCAGCACCAGGTTTGCGTTACTGGTAGCAGTCTAGAGTGGTTCAGATCCTATTTGGCTGGCAGGACGTTTTGGTGTTCTGTCATATGGAGTTACACAGGGATCTATTTTGGGTCCCTTGCTGTTTTCATTGTATTTGTCACCCCAGTGCCCCTAGGTTCTATCCCACGTAAACAGGGCATTTCCTTTCACTGCTATACGGATGACTGTCAGCTCTATGTCCAGCTGAGGGAAAATGACCTTAAGGGTCAACAATAAAAAATGCTGAACTTGTTTTAATATTTGCAATCACAAATCCTTATGAACACCCAGTTCAACAGAGTCACTAACTCCGTGATGTGAAAGGGACATGAAATGAAGCGATCTGAAGCTTGTGCTGTTGCTGGACACAAATAGAGGCGCAACTGGTTGTGTTGAGTGTTTGCATAAAAGTCTCACAAGTCATTCACCATAATAAAAATGTCAAGGAGCTAAATTTGCAATCTAGTTACCAAATACATCTGGCGTCCTCTTTGTGTCCTATTACTACCAATACTACTATTGTATTTTTGGATATGGATGCCTGTTGCACTCTGGTGCCTCTCACAAGTCAGTGTTGATACTGACAGACATCTGGTTTGATGGAGGAGAGTCACAGTTGTTGGTGTGTGTGTGTGTCGGTGTGTGTGTGCGTGCGTGCGTGCGGTCTCATTCTAAGTAGTGTTCCGTATGTGTCCACTGAAAAGTGCACGTCTAAAAAATGACCCTGATGGAATTTTAATGAACTTGTTCCGAGTTCTGCATGTGTTCTGCATGTAAATCTCAACTGGCTGCAGAAATGGAAGATATCCTTTGCAAATTGAGTTACCTGCTCGTTGACAGCAAGCGGGGCATCTCTGACAGGAAGGTCCTGAGACTTCATGGCTTGGCTGCACCACCTCTATCCTCCTGCGCTGCAAATGAGTCAAATCGGTCTTTTTGAATATATGCATTTTAATGGAATTGCATGGAACGTTTAGTATTCTTGGCTATTTATGGTTGCAGACTATTGAGAGGGACCTATAAACAGGCCCCACTGTGTTGCACTTGGCTGCAGAAGAGATGGAGGCTGGAGGACTTCCACTGATGGCGGGCATGAAGCGAATGAAAAAAAAAAAATCAAAGCCCAAAAATGAAATTGTGGTGCTCCTTTTCCCGCCACCGGTGTGCAGTTAAGACATGCATGTGTGCCAAAAGTTTATCGGGTGTAAATGGTCTCGTCGCTATGCCACCCCTCCCCTTCCCATCCGCCATTCGAACCAATAAAAGTCTCGTCGGTCACTTTAGGACATCATTACTAGACTGCCATATTCGCCGTCATGAATCGGTCTCTCTTTATCATAAATATATAAATTATGTTAATGCAGAGCATTGCATATTAACCCAAAGTCATTTCCTGTCGCAGTTTGACAGCTTCGCGCGAACCAGGCAACAAGAATCGTGCTTTTAAATGGTATTATTTTTGTTTGTTTGTTTTGTTATTTTTCAACGGCCAACTTACCGGTTCAAAAATGTCCTTGTCACAGTTTGGTTCAGTCGCAGCTAATTAAAAATGCATCTCAGCTCCCAGACAGGCGCAGTGGCTGCACACACAAAAGCCATTTGCATTGATAAGAAGGAGGGCTGCAATGTTTTGGGGGATCTGGCCTCTCGTCTCGCCTCGCCGCGATGCCAACACTTCGGCTCATCCCCCCCGCCTTCCAAAAAAGCCTCCAGGCGCCTCACAAGATTCCATGTGAGGCACAAACTCGGTGGGAATCGACAGAAATGTGCTCTTTTTGCCACTACGTCATGAACATAATTTATGCAAGAAAAAAAATATTGCATTGAAAATGTCTGCCGTGAGTTGAGAGGCGCCGTGGCGCTCTTAAAGGGCCAGCGCACCAAATATGGTCCAGACAACGGCTCTTACAGTGATTGCGTAATTTGATCACAAACTCATCTCTATTATTGTTTAACTTTATTTTCGACAACGTAGGAATACTTTAAAATAAATAAATGATTTAATTGTTATAACAGCAGATGTGATGCAATAAAATACAGGCAATCCGTTAGATTCACATGGGGTTGTGGCCATTTTAGTTTTTCAGTCTTAATCTTATTAGATGTGCAAAAAATTAAAAAAAACAGCATCAAACAGGGCGTGTCTGCATCACAGTAGGCAGGTCAGAGGTAAAACGCTCACCAGTAATTGAACATTGCAATAACCTTCAGGGAAATGAAATCTCAAATTAAACTCAATTAAAATTGGATTTTTTTTTTCTTCCAATGTTTTCTTTTTCATTTGAAGTTAAAAAGCACCTTCTCATTGCATTTCTGTTCAAACCCATTTTAAATAATGGTGACCTTTCATATATGAGTGCTGCAGATCAATGTCTGAGAAAGACGGACTGTGTATCATGCTTCTCTGGGATTTATTATTAAAGGTAATGTCACACATCCTTGTGAATTGAATTCTCAAATGGGATGGGATTATATGATCACCAGGAGGTTGGGCCATTCTTGGACTACTACCCCCTTTCTATTTGTAATTTATTCATACCGAGAGGTCTCAACTCAACTCATCTTTGTATAGTTAAAACAACCACTGCTAACAAAGTGCTATAAATGGAGTAAAATATAAATTATGCAAGACCAAAGACAGTGAAAACAGTACATTAATAAAACAAATGTGCAAAAATATTTGAATCAATTATCAACCAATTAATCAACTTGATCTCGCAGTCACTCGTCACCTCCACCGTCAACCAATAGAGGGCGCTCCAACTGAAAACTAAGCAGCCGCGCTCCACCGCCGAACGAGATCAGTTGACGTCACCGCTATCTACAACAACAAGAAGCAGAAAAACAAGGAAGTGGATTATTGCTATTCACCGCCGTAAACCTCTTCGTTTGAACGACTCTGTGACGAGATAAGCAGAGTCCCCAGTGATTGTCTGACATCCTCCACATTTCGAACCGGACTGTGACAATGAACAACAAAGGTATTTTACCCGCTCATATTTCTTAGTTTTTTCTCCCTGTCAGCGGCTTGCTATGCGTCGCCAAGGCTAATGGTAGCAATGCTAGTTGTTTTGGACAACCGGGGGTGGTTACATGACAATACATGGCCGTCGGAATTTCCGTGGAACTCGTTGAGTGTCAGTGTTTTACAATGTCAGATTAAAGGTTAAAACACGGTTTGGTTCAAACGAACGAATGCGTGATCATATCATGCCGTATTGCTTAGTATTAGGCGAAATTGTGATATTGTGGTCGGGTTTGGACGAGCTGATTTTGGTTTCATTTTCCCAGAATAGCAAGTGAGTTATCATCCGTGTGAGTTTTTGTGATATTAATGTTTGGCGGTTGCTTAATTGTTCTCATGATGCAATAAATATACATTTAAAAACGCGCATGTTAAAAAAAAAAAAAAAAAAGCCCCCAATTTACATTTGAATGATTATGTAAATACAGAGGTTACCGTAATTGTATTTCTCTGAAGTTAACTGGATAAGCATGTAATTGTTCTGTCTGATAGATAAGGTTAAGACTTTTTGGGTAATAAAATTAGAACTTTTCTCAGCGGGGCCTTTTCAAAGGCCACAGACAATGACAAAAGCCAACTCCATCACTTTTCCAACATTCTCATGTTTGAATTGCCCAGCATGTGTATGTTCAAGTTTAGTGTTGTGTTGCAGGGTCATATCCACAGCAGAGTGTGTACCCTCAGCAGAGCACTGCCCCCGTTTACCCCCCTGCGATGCAAATATCTCCTCAGGCGCCTCCTTATACGGACACGCCTCCCGCATACTCTGAGGTAACCATAGCGATGGCCGATCTGATCCCGATTGTGAACTTGTTAACCACTTCTTGTATCTCTCCACAGATCTACCACCCTAGGTATGTGCTTCCCCACCAGGTGACCGGTCAGGTGCCTCAGATGTCCTCCCCCTATGTGGGCACTCAGGTCTACATGCCCATGCAGCCGCAGATGCCCGTCGGAGCCATGGCCCAGAACGTCCCCCTGGCTTATTATCCTATGGGGGCCATGTACCCACCTGGTTCCACAGTGATGGTTGATGGTGGCTTTGACGCTGGCGCCCGCTTCACAGCTGGAAGCAGTGTTTCCATCCCGGTGAGTGTTCGTCCTCATCTTGTTGACGTGTTGTCTTTCATGGACTGATTTAAAGAAATACAGTAAAGAATATTCTATTGGAGACTCACGGGAGTGACTGATGGTTTAATCTACTGTGCCTCAGCCCCCACCCCCTGGGCACGCCCCAAATGCAGCTCAACTGGCGGCCATGCAGGGTGCCAACATGGTCATGACGCAGCGCAAGAACAACTTCTTCTTGGGCGGTTCCAGCGGAGGTTACACCATCTGGTAACAGCAGATGCTCCCTCACGCCTAAATCCAATGCAGCGCCTCCCCCCTTCCCCAACATCACGTACCCCCCCCCTATCCTCCTTAGGCTGCTTAGCCACAATACTGATATCACCTAATGGAATGTAATGTTTTTGAGCCCTTGTAAAAGGTACAGTACTCCACTTATAACTTAGCCATTAAGTGACCAACAAATATTTAATGTTGTAGAATCCATCCCATCATTTTCCATTGCGTCGAGCTTCAGTTTTAGTTTAGGTCATTCCAGGTTCACAAGAATGGTGGCCTGTGCTTTGACACTAGTGGTTAAGTAGGTAGCTAAACTTGATAGATTTCGCAAGGCTTACGTCATAAGATCAACTTAAAGCCAAAGTCAAGTCACACATTTTCTTTACAATATTAACTTCTATCTCCTACCAGTTTAAACACAGGTGAGCTGTGATGGTTGTTATCTGAGAGCCATAAGGCACTGATATAATTTTCAGTCGCAGTACAAGACAAAATGGCCGCCACCCAGAGATTGATAAAAACTGGTGGATTTTTCTGCTTAATTCATACACTACAAATGCATTAATCAAAATACCATGTGAAGGGGCATAGACCATATATTGTGATGAAAATATTTTACTTGACTACACCTTTAAGAGATCAAAATGTGGCAAAAACATCAAATACCAACCAATCAAGACAACTCCAGCTTAGTTTGAAAAAAATAACATTTGAAAGCCGTGTGTCTCTGATAAAGTCTTCACAAGAGGTGTTCAACTGGTCTTCCATTTCTTTTTTTTTCTCAAAGGCCATTTTAATAGATATCGGACCAAATTATTTTTTGGAAACAGTATCACAAGAAACTGAAGGGTAAAGTCAAATTGGTGATCAACAGCATTTCAGACACATTTCTGCCTCTCAACAGCAACACAAATCTGCTGTAAAGATGCTAAACTGCTGCTTGTTTGTTAGAATCGAGTGCAGGTTAAATCCACTTTTAAATTATTTTTGACCAACCAGTTGAAACTGATTGCTCTAGAGACTAAAATATCATACTTGAAGCAGCTTCTACAGAAAAGACAGTAGGCAATGTCACATTCGTGTAGTGTTTAATAGTTGAGCTGCTTAATGGTGAAAGTGAAATGCAATTACAAAGTTGAACGCAAAAAAAATCCCCATTTGTCTTTTTTTCTTTCATTTTTTTAGTGTAGTAAACTAATGTTCCTATAAATACCAGTATGGCTATCACAAGAAATTCTCAAGAAAAAAAAAATGCATTGAAGTAGATAAAACTTGTCTTTTACGCAATGTGAATTAAAAAAGAAAAAGGAAGTTGCATTTAAAGAGCTTAAAAAGAAAGAAATACTAAAATGCACTTGCCAAAAAGTGGTTTACTGTACCTTGTTGGGCGACGTGTAGATTTAACATAGTCAAGTGCCAAAGAGCACTGGGGATCGAGCCCCATTTCAAGAAACAAAACGTTCAAAGGAAAATGGAAAGAGATTCAAGTGAGTTGACTGCGACAGGCTGGTTGGTGTAACTTTTGTAGTTTATTTTCTTTCTGTTTTGATGTCGGATACCCAGAGTTTATACAAAATGTCTGAAATGTGCTTATTTGTGCAAGCTAATTCATTTACTACTCGTTTACTTTTTCTTCTGGTTTTCAATTCGGCACATTTGAAAAGGTTTCTGTTGGTGAACCTTATTCATTTGTTTAAAAAGAACAACACTAAGTCAGTTGTACCAAAGAAAATGATTTATTATATCAACTAATCAGTTAATGTGGGATTTTTCATAATTGTTCAAAGTTGTGCATTTCATCATTTTTAATTTGCACATGATTACTAATTAAAAACAAAACAAAAACAGGATGCACTGCTAAACTAATATGACAAATTCCAGACAACGGGTGGTTGGTTATTTTTTAGTCATAGTTTTGTGTGTGTGTATATATTTAGAAAACTGTGAAATATTGTGCTAAGAGGCTTTACTGCTGTCTGCGTTAATGATGCGCTTTTTTAATAATATCCAATCAGAGAACTAGCGTCTGTGTTTGCTGACTAGTTGATATTTTACTTAATGGGTAAATGTTTAATTTAAAATGAGCCTATGGGCTAGGTAAATATGTATCCTTAGAAATTGAGGTGAAAAATATTGGGGATCATTCACAAACTGGGGTTAAACAATCACCACGCTGTATCCGTGTTTGTGTCAAAGGATGTTTTAGATTATTAGACGATGAAACCCGTCAGGATGTTGGAAATTTGACCATATTTCCACCTACTAATCAAGATCCTAGGAGGTCAGATAAGTATTTAAAAAAAAATAAAAATCCCACCAATTTCCCTGACATCCGGGAGTAGATAATTACCGGTTTCCAGCACTCGTTTCTCACAAGATTTGAAGAAAAATACACTTATGAGACTCTTTTGTTTTAGTCTGTATGCTGAGTTTAGCATTTTTACGACACTATCTGAACAGGAAGTTGCTCTTTGTAGATGTTGTCCACTGGGTGTCCGACTAACCGTGTTCAGGTTTTGGCTGCTGTAGCCACAGAGGATGGGGGGGAAAAGCTCGCCCGCTACCTTTATCAAACATGCGGTTGCCGTAGAAAGGGGTCATTCGAACTAACGTTCTCATGCTCAAGAGGGCCCACAGCTTCCAAAACTTGAACTGTTCTCTTTAGTTCTGTGTTTTTTCTTCTTTTTGTAACGGTGGTGCCAGCAATATGAAGTACTTCCTGTACGAGTGCAGCTGTAATGCCAACCGCAGCCAGACAGACTTCTTCTCTGTTAAAGGATCAAGGACATTCCTGGTTCAGGGATTCTCTTTCCGATGTTTTGTAAAAAATAAATAAAAAGAAAAAAGACGCCGCGCTAAAGCGATGACGGACTTAGTATGCACATTTTCTGTCTTGAGATGGCTAAAGGAGATGAGCGTCAACGACTTAGGTGCACTTAATTTTTTTTATACTAAACTTAAAATTTAAGTGTAAGTTTAGAATAAAGGTTATTTTGGACATTTGAGACGTTGTTTAAATTTATTCACATATGTAATGTATTCAAAATGGGGCACACTGCTAAATAAAGGACATTTGTTTTTTTGTAACGTGATGAGAGAAATCATGTCATTTTTTTCATTTGAGTTCCATTTTGTAAAAATGAATGTGGGCACAGGAAGGTTTTTTTTTTTTTTAAACCTATCTGCATCCACTGTGTTGGCAACCACTACATAATTGTGTTTGATACTGTAAGTAAATGTCTTGTTTACATTTAGTTGCTCTGGTTCCAATAAGATCAGCTCAAACAAAAAAAAAACACTGTACATGCTTGTAGACTCGTTCAGTGTGATCGCATCCTGTAAAAGAATTTAGATCTGTTCAGAGGACATTTTGTCAAATAACCTGAACGATTGAGTGGAGCTTATTGTTTGCTGATTATTATAAAAAAGAGAAATTGGTTAGTTTTCAAACCTTAAAAATAAGAGGATTTTCCTGACACCCCCCCCCCCCACACACACACACACATAAAATAACACCTGAAAGGTTTTCCAGTTCTGCCAAGAAAATGAAAACATTTTTCAAAAACATCTATTTTTATTGCCTTCCATATTTATGTCAAACAGGGAGGTCAAATTGAAGCGAGTCAGTAACCATACAAAACATTTTTTTTTTTTTTAAATTGTAACATCTAAAACAGGACAGTCTTTCTCTACCCCGAGAGGCACGTTTGATAAATATTGCAGCACACTTACATAATAGAGATCACGCTTGAACATCCTTCCACCCATTACAAGTCCCAAAGTACAAAACCACTCAAAATAATTTTCTTTGGTTTCACACGCCCACAAAATTTTCTTCAGATAGGCTTACTTCTGGTGGGTTTTTTTCTGAGCCTCGTCTCCTCCCACTCCTCAGTGAAGTTCAGTCTCTCAAATAAAATACTCCTTCTTTTCGCTGGCAGCCTGGTTAGCAGGATCCTCGTCAGGGTCCTCGCCGGGGGCCTGCTCTCCTGTGGTCCTGTAGTCCCCCTTGTTGTGGCACATGTAGTGATACACCAGGACGGCCAGCAGGACCAGCGTCAGGACAATGAGTGTCGATACCACTGGAGGTCGGGGGCGCACAAGAGGGATTCACACACGCAGGCCACCCCATGGCTACCACTCAAGTGATCACAATAATGAGACGATATTTACCTGCAATGACTGTGGTGTTTGGTTTTAAGTGGGCTGTAGATGTCACTGCTGTAACTACGATGAAACAAGACCATGAGCTCAGTGGAGGCTGGCAGTGACGTCACTGACTGTTGTTCTTGTCATAGTTCTCACAATGTTTGATTAACTGCTATTGACACCCTTAGCCAACCTGTTTGATGGATGCATTGGCTATGTCCAATGCTTGTGGAATAGCTCTGATATCAATAAATACCAGGAAATAAAAGCTGGGATTCTGAAGTATGAGGAATTGACCTCACCGTTTCAATACCTTCAGAGGGGTGAGTTGGTTGAAAAGGATTTGCTTGTCATTGTGTTCAGTTTTTGTTTTTGTTTTTATTGACGTTTTACACAATGCACATTTACTAGTGGAAAGTAGATTCACCCTCCAGGAATAAGCAAAAGATGCAAGACAAGATTGAAAAATACAAAATCTCTCTTGCCAATAGAGAAACTCAGTCACGAAATCAGCCAGGGCTATTTTTTTTTCGCTTTTCTTAAATTTCAATCTTGTTGTCTGGGCTTCAATTGAAGTTTAAGCTTCAAAACATCTTCCAATAAGAACGCCATCTTTGCTGTTGCTGACAGTTCAGGATCACCGATCAGATCAGTCGCCAGCTATATTTTGATTGCGACTATTATACGTGATGATTCCATACGTGCATTTCACATTTGAGGAGCTTCAATCATGTGGCTTGACGATAGCAATGAGGCAACCCAAAAAACAAAGAGGCAGCATATGTAAAGGAGTCTTACTGTTTTCTGTTGTGTTGGTGAAAGGGGGGAGCGTCGCCATGTTGAAAGCTGAAAGACAAAATTAAAAGTTACTTGTTTCATAAATAACAATGAGGGTTCCAACAAAGCACATTTCATCTGCATTTTACAGAAATTCACCCAAACGTCCATTTTCTACACTGCAGAACCCTGACAGATTATCTTTCTTGGTAGCCATCTACTAAAAATAGAAACAAACTTGATTTTAGTTTATGCTAAAATGTTGTGCTCACTGCTTCAAACTTTTTTTTTTTCGTCCAAACTATCTGTTCTTTTTGACATTTAACCAATGGACTGGACAAAACAAACATTTTAATTGCCACAATTTATTCAAAACAGGATATGCAATTTCAAATTGACAGAGAAGAAAACGCACAAACAAATGATCCAATTACTCTTTGGGTTCATGTGAGCAAATGAGCAAAAATGTTGATCACTGTTTAACAAAATAACAGTTTTTCCAAATAGTTTTAAATTCAACAAAAAGGTTACACTGATCAACTTGTAGTTGTTGTTTTTTGTTTTTTTTTTTAATCGGAGATGATTGATGACTTTTTGTGTGTACTCATTCCGAATTTGCTCTTGTTTTTCTCGTGCGCATCAGGTTTTCACAAGTAATGGGACAATTTTTCATTTTCCATTTTCATATCGCCATGTTAATTCTTATTCTGATGGTGAAAACAATGTACGCTATTTGGGAATTGTTGACCCGAGTCTAACGTTCAAGCTTAAGTCACTTTTTCTCAAATGGTAGCCAAATAAAAACACCAGGTAACGTCAACATCGCCGTTTCCGTTTGTAATAGCCATTCCCCAAATTAGGCTGACTTTCGTTGTTATTCATTTAATGTGAAGTCAAAGACATTTCCATTACCTTCGAACTCATTTAGCAGTTAACTAAAAATACACCAACGTGACTTCAAAAAAAAAAAAGGTACAAGATTCAGGACCAAACGTCAGATCAGCTCAATATTTAGCATTCAGCACGACTGCACGGTTCCGATCTTACCTGGGCGCGTGCCACCAACAAACAAACAAGTAGTCGTCCGTTTGCCGAGGTTTGCACACTTAGAGAGTGGAGAAAAATGTGACTCACTCCTGGCAAAAGTATCTAAAGTCTCGTCTAGCGTCAAAAAGAGCTGAGCCGACTGAAAGAGCCGTCTTGCTATTATTTCGGCGTTGTCCAACTCGATTTCAAAGCGCTCGTGACTTTCACAATGAGCGCACCGTGCACGAGCATTTTCAGCCCCTCCCTCTTCAATATACAAAGATCGTCCATTGAGAAGTTGCACTGCTACCAAGTCAAAACGTGGGGCCCACAACTATCCGTATGAGCTCTTACAAGCCCCACCCATTGTTGACGTCCAAAGATCGTGTGTCACAAAGATCACCACTCGTGAGCTTCCGATGCGGAGTAGACTATTTTGAGTCATCGATCATCTACATTTTCTTGTTCGCGGCGCAGCTCTAATGTCGTAATTACTATAATTATATTACTATACTGTAACTTCTAGGAAATAAAATAGTATACAACAAATTAAACACATCAGAATCACATTTTTTAGTCGTCTATGTTGATAACACAAGGAATATAATTTGAGTCACACTAGAATTACTGCAAACAAGCCACTATAACAACATACACATTGAAAAAGTCACTCTGGACTTTTAAATAAACTCTTATAGAAGTTAATAGGATGAGGAAATAAAATTTTCAGCCTTATTTTTACTGAACTTCGTCCGAAGCGCAGTTGCAAATTAAAAATGAGAGAAAAAATAGAATGAAGACACCACATTACAAGAGGATACTCTTTTAATCTTTCACTTGAGGCAGAAATAATCATCAAACGAAAGCACGAGGCTAACGTTGCTAATAAACTTTATTTTGACAAGTGGGTTGATTTTTAGCCACGAAAACTTCTTTAAATCTAGCCAAGTAGTGCACGATTGCACACAATCCATTAAAAAAAAATAGCGGGATATATAGTGCTTGTCGTCATGAGGACCAGGGGTGACCTGGAGATGACTGGGCAACAAGAGGGGTACAACCTTGTCTGGTCACCAGCTAAACACAGGCCCGCAGAAAAACAACTATTCTGATTTCGAGTCTTCAATGCATGTTTTGGGGATATGGGAGGAAGCTGGAGTAACTGGAAAAAGTCCACACAAGCACAACGAGAATTTGCAAACTCACACAGGATGGGCGGTGAAGAAATTTGAACTCATGACCTCTCAACTGTGAGGCAGATATGCTAAGCAGTAAGCACTCACTGATACCATGTTGCCCTAGCACAGTCCATTTCGACTCAGTTCTTGCTTCATTTTAATTTTACACCATTATGTCCATCCATATATGAAGATTGGCAGATGTGCATTTCACAAGATTTAACAAATTAGCAAACTACTTATAGCCTTCGTTTAATACTTGCTTGGAATTGTGAATTAACATCAACCTTAAAAACTGAGAAAAACAAGCACTAAAATATTACATTCTTACGATTGTGTCCGTGCCATGTGTCTAAAAAAACAGACAAAACTATAAAAAGATGCTGAGAATGCGGGAGGGTGTTTGACAACAGATGTAGTCTTGTTGCTCCTTCCTCTGCAGCTGTTGGCTTCCATCGTATCACCCTCAGCTGTTCATAACCACATTTAACATGAAAGTCAAGCAGACAAAATGGGTAGAAGCCAGGCTGTTTACTGTGACAAGCACAAACCTTGAGGCCTGGACTTGTTAGACATCTGTATTCTTGGAGCCTGCAGAACCCACCTAAAAGGACAACAGTGGTATTTTCTTAGAAGAAATGAAATACAAACAAGTATTTTCTTAGAAGAAATGAAATACAAACAAGGAATTATCAGGGAATCTTAAACACGTGTGTGTGTGTGTGTGTGTGTGTGTGTGTGTGTGTGTGTGTGTGTGTGTGTGTGTGTGTGTGTGTGTGTGTGTGTGTGTGTGTGTGGGGCATGGACCAGTTGACAATTTTGCATGGCCCCTTCTACAGGGACTTTATATTTTTTCCAAACAACTTAAAAAGAAGACCGTATGTGAACTTGCTGTCCAAGGGAACAACTTCTAATTTTGGACACGTTTTATATGGACTGTGAGGTGTGTAAAGCAAACGTTAAACCTTGTCCAGCTCCTCGGTGTTCAATCCTGGAACTTCTCCGTTCTCCAGTCCGTTGGACTTCGGAGTATTGTGGCCGTCGCCTGAGTTGTTGATATGCAGCGAATCGCAGTCTCCTGCGGTCAGCTGGAGCTCTAAACTCTCAGAGTCGCATGAGTTGTTCAGCTCACTGCTGCTCTCGCTGGGTGGAGCATCTTCTTGCTTCTCTTCTGTTTGTGCGGGACTCTTTGCTTCAGATTCGTCTACCTGCAAACTCTTCTCCTTCTCCTCTTCCCGATTGGTGTTTTCTTTTTCTGACTCAGGCTTGTCCGCAGCATCCACAGGATCCTCTTGGATGCAAAGATCATGGATTTCAACGTGGCTGGACCCCTTTGACTCAGTGGTGCTCTTTGGTGGAGGCGACAGCGATGAGGCTGCGACAACGCTGTTCTCTCTGGACAGACTACTATGGCGAGGTTTTTCTGGGGACCTGAAACTAAATCTCTGGCCACCTTTTGGACTGTAGTTCCTGTGGAACTCAGAGAAACTGGACTTCCAAGCTCTAGGGGACATCAGGGTTCGTCTCCTCAAGGAACCATACCTTCAACAATAAAAAAATAATCACTCAAAATGCAGCCATGGAAAATGCTAACTGATTTTGGGGCCTTGCAGTGCATTTTAAATCTCACACAGCAGTGACTTAATTTGACCATTTAGTGGTTAGCACATCTGACTTCCATGCAGTCTGGAAACAGTTGCTAGTCTGTGACAGTGTGAATATGAGTATGAATGGCTCTCTGCCTCGATAGTTATTTGACGTGCAATTGTATATGCCACCAAAAAGGTCAAATCAACTAACTTTTGCATTCCCTGGATGGCAAACACTTTGTCTGGATGTTGGGCCTGCAGTTCCTTCACCACAAGGTGCAGATCCATGTTGAGCTAGGAGAGAGGATGTTTGGTTTGAAAATAAATATTTTCTTGTTTTGTTTTCATTTGTTGATGCTAATACAGCATACCGTTCTCATTTCCTTGTAGAAGATGTCTCGTAAACTTGATATTGCAGAGAAGACGGCCACGTAGCATCCGATGCGGCTAAGATGCAAAAAGTAATGAGCATGATGGTATGGGAAGATGACTGAGTATAAATTTTAAAAGCACCTTTCGTGCAGCACAGGTAGCTCCGATTTCAGCTCATTATTGATTCCTTCATAGACAAATTTAGCACCATTCATCACTTCTTCCGCCTGCAAAAAAGGGTCAAAGGTTTATTTGATTTTTTTTCCGGAAACAAATTGGGTCAATATACATTAAGTGTTTATAGTATTGAAGAGAACCTTGCTGATCTTGATGTCATCTCGCTTCTTGGCCATTTTCAGGGCCTCCAGGTGGTGACGGGCTGAGTCGTAGTCCACCAGTTTCCTCCCCCTCTTGGACACTTTCTCCTAAATAGTAATATTCAAATATCCATGTACTAGCCACTTTATTAGGTACATTCCCACAATCTAACATGCATGGAAATATTTGCCTTGACCAACATAATATAATTGAATCTTGAGTGATGCTGTAAAAAATATATTGATTTAACATTATATAATAAAAAATGGATCACAAATAGAAATATGACAATGATAATCGTACGTGATCATCAGATTATACAGCTCTTATATGGGTCCTACTTAGATTTGTGTTGTTGATGTGGAGTGTTGTGTGTCTGTGTTAACCTACCTTGACATCTGGGAACTGACCCACATAAGACTCCATGGTCCGGACTGCTTGGTCCAACAGCTTCACCTCGTGGTCATTCCAGAGGAGGTCCTCCCCCTTAAAAGAAATATACAATATTTAACATCTGATACAGCAAGTAAAGCAGGCTGGGAATTGTAAAATTTGGAGAGGAGAAAAACATCAGCTCTATTTCCTCTGACTCAGCTCAACTCCGGAGAGAATCAGTCGTTTACATATTAGAAATGATTTATTTAAAATAAAAAACACTAAAACTTAATGCACATTAACGCAACAGTTCTTGTATGAGCAATTAGGCTAGTGTCAGGCGTGACCTCCACCACAGCTCCAATATCTTCTTGTCCCACCCAGTCGCTTTCGTAAACATCGAACAAAGACTGCGAAAGACGTCTTGAGGCTTCTCGCATATCTGGAGGGAGCAGAAGTGGTAATGTGAGATTAAAAAAAAAAAGACAATCTATCATAGTGCTTTAGTAAAACATAAAAATGGAGGCACCTCTGACTACTTCAATGTAATTCCTCAGGTCTTTGTATATTCTGTTGCCATCAATCTGCCAGCAGATATGTAAATACATAAGTCAAGTACTGTGTCATCCCTCTTTTGTTTGCCACCCAAAATAAATTTGTTAGGTCACTCAATTACTTTTTCTCCATACTATATATTTACCTGTTGGTCACAGAAAAGTTGGACATAGTGTTCAAATTGATCATCTCTGGTCACTTCTGACTTCCCAAGCTTCTGCAGCACCTGCAAAAAAAACAAATCAAAATAAACAACAGGCAATAATTGTCATTTCTAAATGTTGCCTTTTGAAATGTGTACCTTTTCTTTGCTTCTGCTCAACTGTCTTTGGACTTTTTTGGTAAAGTCTCCAGTGCTGCCTTTAGGACTTGTGTGATCCGCCATTGTTTGACTTGTCTGAGTATGATATAATAATCATTATTTTTGATTGAAAATATAAACAGTACTGGAAATGTATCAGTGTTTTTGTAGGCTATTCCAATACATTTCAATGGGTGTCAATTGGATGCATTACACAAAATTGTGGCCCCCTCCATCAACTCAACATATATTTGTTCGAAACAATAGAAAAACAATTTATTTTAAATTAGTTACAATCATATTTATATTTTAATTACTATTAATAAATGAAACACAGGCAGTGCTATAATTTGGAGGCCAAACAGGCCTCAGGTGAGTGACCAGAAAAAATACAGCTTAATACGTCAAATGATTTTTGGGTAAAAGAAACTGCGCTTGACCCAGTATATTTCAATTATAAAAATAAATTGTTACCTGTTGACTACGTTTCCCACAACCCCTTGCGACAAATACTGTTTCATCAACAACAAACATGGCCGCTCTGAACTATGACCAGTAAATTATTATTTTTTTCCTTCCTCGCTAACCACGAAAGAGGAGTGGCCCCATGACAAAGTCTCCAGCTCCACAGTTGCTGGCCGACTTGAGTGACTTTATCATGGGGAGCACAGTGGCCAAATGTGCCGTCACCGACTTGGGCATCCAGTGGGCTGGTTGGGCGCTGGCGGCGGCGTTTAAAACCGAAAAGTTCTACGACTTGGCAGGTACAAACGAAAGCAAACTTTTTTCATCCCTGCGCAAACGTGAAATATAAACCGAGGCCGTGTTTGTTATTTAAACGGGCCTTTTAATGCGTCGCTTAATTTGTGTTCCGTAACAATTCTAATGGAGTCTGCGTGTTAATCCTATTAGAAATGCTGTTGTGAAACAGCCTTCTCAATGGTTTGCATTCATGATGGGATAGAAAACATGGATGGAAGAAGCATTAGCAGCATTTTGTCAGTTCAATCACAACAATTATTATTAGTGATAAATTGATTAATAATTATTAATGATAAAGTAATAATACAGAGCGGGGAAATTATTTAAAATATTTCCGAGTCCTTTTTTCCCCATTCACATAATTTCGTTAGCATTTAAAGGCAGGAATGAAAGACGGAAAATGAGAGCCGAAAAAAAAATAAAAATAGTTTTAACCTGTCTATCCGTTCTGCTTGCTCGAAACAGGCAGCGTAAAAAATGACAGGGTGCCCTCGTTTTGCGACGTTTCAAAGTTACAAACGACGCGTAATAAACGAGTATGAGTGTAATCACACGGCACGATATTATATTTTCAGTTAGCACCGAAGTTAGTTCTCACTGGATTGAGAAAAAAAAAGTTCTGAGATTCTGACATGACTACTGCGTACTTTCGTAGTGTGGGTAGGACAGAGACCGATGACATGTTCAAACTTCGAGATACGTCGCCGCGGTGAACTGCTTCCCAGGTTGACTCTCAATTGGAAAATAACATTTGAAAACGTGTCAGAAATGTTCGTAGACTGACCATAATGGGTAAGGCAGTTTCCCAAAAAGAAGAGATCAGTGAAATTTTGTGGCTATGTACTTGGTGCAATTCAGATATGTACGATATCTGAAAGGCACTTTGAACATGTACTGTACAGAAAGCATGTCATATATGATCTACCTATATAATTTCAGAGGCTATTATTTGAACAATACATTTTCTTCATTGCTGTGAACATCCTCAAAATGAGTTGTGACCGTTGAGAAGCACTGCTTTAGTCCATCGTTACGAGTTAATGTCTTGTCTTACCTTTCAATACGGCTGTTGGATTTCACCTTGACACTTGAGTGTCACCCGTTCCCGTCACTTGTGGCCTCGCCACTGTGCTTCTAGGCGGCGTCACCCTTGAACCTTGGAACCAATTACCGGACGTTTCCTGCGTAAAAGATTGATGGAAACACGCCTTACTCGGCAGCGAGCCAGCCAATGTGTGAGTCTTTGGTCTGTTTTTTTTTTCCAGGCTCTGGTACATTTATACTGCTTGCCCACCTGAGCCGTCTGTGGGGAGGGGCCACCCATCTTCGGCAGAATGTTCAGACTGGGCTGGTGACGGCGTGGGGGCTCAGGTACGTTCCCTTGGCATAGGCCACTTTTCACCTGGGGTCATTATCAAATTAAGACAATGTGATGATGCAACAGTCATCCATTTTATTCCTCGGAGGGCAGCAGTTTGGTTTTGATGTCAGACACCTCACTCTCACTCTCAACACAAGGAGAATGAAGTTCCAGCTGGGCCGCTGAGGTCAACAGAGAAACCCTAAAGTCGGGTTAATGAATAATACCTGGGTTAATGCGACTGGTGGTTAACGGCACTTTTTCCGCAGGCTGGGTACATTCCTCTTTATGCGGATCTTGAAGGACGGCCAGGATCGAAGGTTTAACAATGTTCGAGACAGTCCAGGGACTTTCTTTGTTTACTGGACTATTCAAGGTACTTAATGCCGCTTGGGTGGTCTCCTATAAAATGTTTTTTTAATACACATATGGCCTCACGAATTATATACATATATACTTATCTACAATGTGTTGAAGGGGATTTCTGTTTCCAGACATGAAGGCTGCAATCTTGTTGGTGTGCAATGCATTGTGGGCTTGTGACATTCAAGGGTTAACATGCATATAAACACAGGAATTGCTGCGTGGTTATAAAGGGTGCTCAAACAGCAAACATTTGTCTATAACACCCGGAACTGGAGTTCAGGGCAACATCGCCACAGAGGTCATCAAAAGTTGAAACATAAGCACTCGAAATTTGTCAAAATTAATTAAAACAATGGCCAAAGTCTTTATACGAACGCTACATATAACAATAGGCACACCAAAGAAAAAAACAATGGTGTAAATACTCTAAAATGGACTAACATCTTAGAAAGGAAATTCATTTTTTTGACTAGTGGCTTTAGCCACTAATGCTACAACATCCGTTTCATCACTTCCAATAAAAAAAGTTCTGCCAATTTACATCTGCTGCTGTGCACTTGCATACGTTGCGGATTGTTTTCTTTCCTGCTGCTCTTTTCGACACCCTCCTCAGACAGCCCATTACTTTAAGGACACTGTTAAAAAAAGTAACTCTCTCTTTTTTGTCAGCTGCGTGGGTGTTTGCGACTCTGCTGCCCACCTTCATGCTCAACAGTGAAAAGCGAAACACTCCTTTGGGAATGAGAGACTACGTCGGCTGGACCCTGTGGGGCATCGGCTTTGCCACAGAGACCATCGCCGACCGGCAGAAATGGATCTTCAAAGGCGACCCGGATAATGTTGTCAGTAAACTTGTTAATTACAGACATCCAAGTCTGCATTCACTAACATGTACTGTTTTCTGCCCTCAGGGGAAGTTCATCCAGAGTGGGTTGTGGGCTTACAGCAGACACCCCAATTATTTTGGAGAGATACTTCAATGGTCTGGTCTGTGGCTCTCAGCTTCATCGGTGATGCAAGGGTATCAGTACCTGAGCGTAGCCTCACCTCTTTTTGTTTGGTTCCTGCTGCGCCATGTCAGTGGCATTCCCATACTGGAAAAGCAGGCCTTAAAGAAGTGGGGGTCGGACCCCAACTTCCAGAACTACCTCACGAACACTCCTCTGCTGTGGCCATGGCCAAAGTTTTGATATTTCCATGTATGAGAATATACAATCAATTTAGTAAAACACATCCTTTCTGCAATAATGTTTGTTTGACATTTTGTAACAGGATTTGTGCCATTATTTGACAGTAATTAATTGCTTGATGATCAAGCTTTTTAAAATGTGTAGAATAATGTTACTCGAATATTCTTTTTTCCATTTGAGTGTAGGCCCAATAGTTTATAAAAGACTAATTATGTTATGTTCTTGCTGTGAGAATTTAGGCAACATCAAAACCAGTTGCATATTTATTCAGATCACTCAAATTGCAATAAATATAAATATGCAATAAATAGGCCTGGCACCACAGCAACAAAGCCAATTCAAGATTTATACCACCGCCAGACTTGTACCATGGCTTCAATTCAATTCTGACAAACTGCAATTGGATCCCAAAAGATAAAATCTTATTTTCAATCATCTTCTATAACTCTGCTACAACTACAATACTCAAATTATTATTTCTAACATCAACTGGTCTGGTTAGTCATGTTGAACTGGTATCATTTTAAGCACAACTGTATATATCTAATATATATCAAACACACAATGAAAGTGTTAAATATAAAAGAGAAGCAGACATTTTCCAAAAAGTATATTTTAACTATTTAAGCAAAAGATTACACAAAACAGCACATTTCTCTAAAAGTGTACAAAATGCAATGGCAGTTAACCTAAACAGGCAGGTGTACCTTCGAATATGAAATGCCTAAAAAACACGCACGCACACACACACTTCAACTTCTGAGTGACACATGAGTTGAAAAGCGACCGAACAAAATGATTAAATAGAGACTTTCGCAAACCAGCGGTGAACACTTGCACATTACTAAAGAGTAGGATTATGTTCTGCTTTGAATGTATTTTGTTACTTAAGTGTGATACCCAAAATAAACAGACAAATAACTCAACAGTGTCAATCAAAACTAAATATTGTAAAGACAAGAATGTGTGATGCAGCTCTTGTAGTTACTATACTGTCCAAGTGGTCAGAATGAGGCAGGTTGCTGCAAGTCCCTTTCCATATTTAAAACACGCACATCTATCAAAAGTGTACAAAACGTCGCTCAGTCTGATTTTGAAGAGAGAAAAAAAAAAGAGGCGATTTTGAAAACAGGTAAACCATCTTTTTGAGACGTGGAACAATAAACACAAACTAAGTGTTGCAGGGGCAGAGAAGAAAAAAAAAAAAAAAAGATGTGGGTTACTTGAGAAGTGGTGATTGAAAGAACCTCCCTTGAGGAAGTGCAGCTGCGGACTTGCTCTTGCTCCCAAATCTTTAAAACACAACATCGTAACAATGAGGTCAGTTCAAAGGAAACCATTCGCCAACCTTCAATTTCCATCAAACACAGAATGGGAAATAAAAAAATAATTCACAACTTCTTTGAAACAGCGGCAGGGGAGATGGCACTTTTTGGCCCACCCGCACACACACAAATCTGGGAAAGTAGGAATCCAATCAATCGCCTACCTGGGTGTCAGCGTGGACTTGAAGCGCTGAGTCAGCGAGCTGGAGGACGGCGTTTTATTCATCTGCTGCTCCGGAGTGGTCAGGGGGCCGAGCAAGGTCACTGGAACAGAAGCAACGGTTCAAAGTAGGCCCTGGGACCACCCCTATTTTGGATAGACTGACGGATGCTCACCTCTATCTGGAGTGTAGCAGTTGGAGTTCTGGATGACCAGGTGATCAGAGCGTGGCTGCTCATTATCGGACTTTACAAACTGTGCCCAGTAACTGGCTGGCATGTACAACAGGCGTTCCACAACCTGAGCAGAGAGGAGTCAGTACCACCTCCAAATATTGTGGGCCTCACTTCTCAGGAAGCTGATTAAGAAACCTCAGAGCAAGAGGAAATTCTGTTGTATGTATTTATATCTTATGAGATGTTTGGTCCATGAGTGGACCTCAAAATGTTCCATACGAAACTCTTATGCAAGTTGTGCTGAGCTGTCAATGCAAACCTGCAAAGTACAAACCTTTGGTTGCCGTTTGGTATCATGTAGGATTGTCATGGGGTCCGGGTTGGGAACAGCATGACCCACGATTGTGGGACCAAACACGCGCGCCAAGTTAGCGATGGTCATCTTTGTGTCCAAACTCTCGGCCACTCTGAAATATGCATTCACAGACGCTGGGTAACGTGGACTTAAACACAAAAGGAAGGAGTATCTGGCAGAAGGCAACTGCTAACCTCTGAAGGTGGAGCATCAAGAATGCCAAAGTGTCTCTATTAGCATGTGGCAGGAGACTGACAGTTTGGTACATCAAGGCAATGCTGTTGTCATCGTCGGAGGCCTCTGAGACAACAAATGGACACCAGAGAAGCAATTGTTACTTGAAGGAGACAACTGCAAATACATTTCAATTTTAAACAATCCTCAGGATGGATGATTTATCAAATGAATCCTATCACAATTCATGTGTTATTGTGTTTTGATGCGATGGATTCTAAAAAATTCAATCGTTGCATATTACCGGCGGCTTCCATGAATTGACGGTTCAGGTAAAAGGTGAGGAGAGGGTCCTTGAGCTTGCGAAGGAAGTCCTTGAGGAGGCCGGTGATGGCGTGAATGTCGTCCACCTTGCTTAGCACAGGAACGGTTTTGCCGCGTAGAAACTTCTCTTTCAGTTCCTTCACTGTGCGATCAGCACCGGACAGCCGGTACAGTCCAGTCTAAAAAGAGGCGAGGGGTTCCTTATGATTGTTTAGTTTTGAGCTTGGATACATACGATCATGATGAGAAAAAACCACCCATACCTCACGCAGTCCTCGCTGTTCAATTTCTCCAATGCAGAGGACCACGAGAGGGGGGATCTTTGGTGAAACGTCTGGGACGTAATCCGCAAGAACGCCCTGGACACAAACAACAAGATTCAAATGGCAATTTTTCAGCAATGTCAATATTAAAGCATCTTAAGTCTGTTACATGAAATTATTTCATCACAATGTTGCGTGCCAAGCTAAGACCTGTGCGGTTTGCTCTGGCTCACCTCCCCAAATTTTACAGGTGTATTTCCGATGTTGGGGATGCACGGCAGTGGGCATCGATCCCGACATTCCGGGTGCGCGACCACGCGGCAGTCGCAGCACCTCAAGGCAATCTTGCCAAATTTGATCCTTTTCCCGCAAGGCACGCAGGACTCTGGCTTGATGACCTAGGAAAGCCAAATGACGGGAGTGAAGTGGAGCTTGCTTGTTAAACGACAAAGTCATCGGTGCTCTCATGAGATTTTTTAATTTTTTTTAAGTCCAAGACAGACCTCTGCCACGAACACAAACTAATACTAGTTCAAAACACAATTGCTTCAAAAGCATGTACTCTTACCGTTTTGGAGACAAACTCATGCTGACGAACACCTTTGCTTTTCTGCGGCGTGCCGGGTTCATTTTTCTTCTCCACCTCCGGGTTGACAGGCTGCTTGAAAACATCCTCGGACGTGACGGACTCCGAGTCCCACTCCATGGGAGCTGAAGCGGACACAGACGTGATGAGCAACCATGTCTACATAACAGCAGACTCAAATTGTTCATTTGAGCGGAGGCCACTTGGTGAGGGAATACGGTCGTGTTGATGAAGCTACAAAAAGACAAAATGTCGCAGTGAACCGCAGCAGCACATTTACCAGTGTTTCTTCTGCTACGAGTCCAGTAAGGAATTGTCTCGATGGTGGCAACTGCCTCAACAGGTCCGCCGTTTACGGGGACGGTCACTTTGGTCGTGGTGACCAGGCTCTCATTGGCCTGTCAGAAACACAAGAAGAGATACAAACAACATAAAAGCATAACATTAAACATTGAAATGAGCATTAATTTTGCTGAATGGCACTTGTATCACAGTTGTATTAGTTGCTTCCATTTAAAAAAAAAAAAAGGGAATAAATTACCCCCTCGTGCACGACAGCTGTTGATCGAGTTCTTTTGGAAACCCCTGCAGGGCCATCCACATGATGCCTTGATGAGCGCTAAAATGAACATGAAAATTACGTCAGTCACATTTCGAGCAGAAAGACCGTACCGAAGGACTTGACATACCCTCTTTTGTCGCTTCCTCAGTCGCATTGGCCTCACAGTGGACGTGTCCCAGTCCTATTATGGGCCAAGCACAATTACATGTGACTTGACTGTTATGGGTGATGATGATGATGATGAAAGACTGAGTTTAGGCATTTGATAAAAGTAGCTTACAAGAGAGTCGTCAGTTTTGTCATAGCTGATATCTGACACGAGTGAGCCCGATTCGTCTATGGTGGTCAACCTAGACAAAGGAAAATAAAGATAAAAGTTGAGGTTAAAAGGCAAAAACAGCAACAATGGTGAAAGTGAAGAAGAGAGGAAGACGTTTGATTTGCCAGTGGAGTCGTTCTTGAAAATGGCATTGACCGCAAAGAAAATACAAAACATAAAAAAAATTAAATTAGGATGAACAATATTTCAATATTATTTATAAGTAACTGTTGGATATAAGTGGTGGTCCAAAAATACATTTTGATGGGTAGAGAAGTATTTCAAACAACTGTTGTAGGATGTCCAATCGTTTGACAGTGACATATTCATGCCTGCATAAAAATAGACAGCAGTTACATTGGAAAAAATAGTGTCCTTTTTAAAGGTGCATTTGTTTACCGTAATTCTCGGATTTTCGCGTTTTTTTTCATAGTTTGGGTGGGGGGGCGATTTATAATAAGGAGCGACTTATATGCGTTTTTTTATTCAAAGATTTTCAAAAAAAAAAGTGAAACCGCGATAAACGAACCGCAATGTAGCAAGGGATTACTGTAATTTGAATTTCAAGTGACGTCAGCAGCGCGACCAGCAGCACGAGCAGCGCGACGTCGCGTCAGCAGCGCGAGCAGCGCGACGTCGCGTCAGCAACGCGACGTCGCGTTGCAGCAGCGTCAGCAACGCGACGTCGCGTCAGCAGCGTCAGCAGCGTCAGCAACGCGACGTCGCGTCAGCAGCGTCAGCAACGCGACGTCGCGTAGCAACGTGACGTCGCACTGCTGACGTCGATTGAAAATAAAATTACAGTAATCCCTTGCTACATTGCGGTTCGTTTATCGCGGTTTCACTTTTTTTTTTTTGAAAAATTTTCAAAAGATTTCCGTCAGCAGCGGTTATAGACATAAAGCAGGGGTGTCCAAACTACGGCCCGCGGTCCGCAGTTTTTATTGGCCCGCAGCAAATTCTGAAAACATAATTGAATATGGCCCGCACAAGAAGCTTGAGCTCACGTCTCAGTTTCAACACTAGAACACTACCGTTCGACGTCCCTTTGACCCCCCCGGAAGAGAAGCGAAAAAAAAATATTGGCACCCGGGCCCCTTCACATTACTAAATCTGGCCCTCCTTGCAAAGATTGACTCGACGGAGCTCTCTTTCACTTCCGTGGATTGAAGTCGGGGGCCGGCGCTCGGCCGGGTGGCTGTCCAGGGACGGTGGATGGGGCTCGGACAATGCTTTTACGCACGCCCGGTCCTACTCTACCGAGCTGTCTTTCACCTCCGTGGATGGAAGTCGAGGGCCGGCGCTCGGCCGGGAACGGTGGATGTGGCTCGGTCATGGCTTTTACGGACACCCGGTCCTATTCTATGGAGCTCTCTTCCACTTCCGTGGCTGGAAGCCCACGCCGCCACACGCCTGGAAGTTTGTTTTGTTAAATAAAGAGCCGTTTACCAAACCCACGTCTTTCCTTGAACTTTGTTAACGCTACAATATAGTTATATCGTAGATCTGTGGAATAACGACGAGGCTGACGTCAGGGCGCACAAAGGACGAGGAATTTGATCGATGGATTTAATGACTTAGAGTGCACAGATGGTTTGATAACATTATTGCGACTTATACTCCGGAGCGACTTAGTCCGAAAATTACTGTAGTTACCTACTTCCCTTTTTTTTTTTTCTTTTTTGCTGGTGAAAAGTTTCACCTCTTGATAAAATGGCCAAAACATAAGTCATGCTGGGCCAGTAGATGGCAATGTAACTTTGTAAAGAAGTGTTACACAAGCTGCTCCCTAGCTGCATATTTTCTGTTGTATGACACTAAAACCGTTTTATTTATTAACATTCTGCCTGGCATCAAAATCCATAAATTCGCCTCTGGCACCAACACTGAAGGTTAGCATAGGTTTTCTTATGAGTTTGTTTATCTATTATTTTACCTATGAAACATGTATTTAATATGACCTATTTATTTACTACAATGTATAATCTTTATTTTGCACTCGTGTCTCAATCCATCATAAATGTAGAGGAAAGATTTGTCTTTTTAACCTTCCATGTGCCAGAGCGGCAAACAGTGGATACCTGCTTAGGCGAGCGATTGTATGAAATCTGCTAGTATTTCCATCTAATGTTAATAAAAACAACAAACACAGGAGCTGTTAGGTTGTCTTTCAAAAACCACAATTTCAAGACTCATTTCTAAATGTTTCTAAGGTCAGGCTGGGGTTCATAAATTAAATGCACAGCCAAATGGCAGCATGTGTCCATCTTTACTTAAAGCATTCTTGAGCCTAACATCCAAGTGTGTCACGATGCCCGAGGCATCGAGACATTCTGGCCTGCAAAGCAATGGCAAAGATTGTCACCTTCGGCTGGTATTCACAGCGGCCACTCCCTGGCCGTGCGTGTTGAGGAAGGCCAGAGCCGAGCGCTGCTCCGCACTCAGCTGGATGCTGTTGGAAGAGCCCTCGCTTGTTAGAAGATCCCTTATCAACTGGATCTGGCGGTCCTGCACCCAAACACGGACAGAACCACAGATTATCAAATGAAAGCATTAATACATGCTCTTATGCACCCAATTCCCAGTGCTCGCAAACAAATTCTCCACAGTCCACACACCAGTTTGTCACAGTCAGCCTCGGCCTTCTGCCGGCGCCGAATCTCCACGTCCACTTGGTTGCGGGCATGCTTCAGTTTGACCTCCAAGGAAGATTTCTCAGTCTCTGCTTTGGTGAGAATCTCCTTGCAGGATTCTAGATTCTCCTCTGCCATCAGCCACTTGCGGCGGCAGTCTTCAAAGTTCTGAGCCATGAGAATGAAGCCTGGTGGCAAGACGAGTCATTTTTCTAAACATCTTTGAACTTCACAGTCTGTTATAACGCCACTTAGTTTCTCCTTTATTTGAACTTTTACAAACTTTATATTAGGTTCCGAACAATATAAAATTCGGGGGGCTGGTACAGAAGGAAAAAATTCAATTTAATCAACTGATTCAATAAAAGAAAATGCATAAAATAGTTTTTCCAAATGCATTTCAATGAGCGTCAATTTTCTTTGTGACATTTTTTGATGGAGAATATCTTTGCTTGTTTTTGTGTGTGCCTGTTAATCAGTGTCTCACTCACAGCATTTTAGGAACCTTTCTCCTCCGTTTGTACTTTCACCCATTCTTGTGCTATCCGAGTTATGCTGAACACTTAGCACTGTTGGTGTTTTACCAGTTTTTGCATAAAAAATTGTCGGCACATGAAAAACATTGAGGCAGTGCGATGCACCTGAGCAAATTAATTGTTGTTGGATATTGTCACATTTTCTATTTCTATAGCAATAGATTGTGAAACTCCAGAAGAAAAACACAACTCACTGGGTTCCACGCCTTCAGAGAGATGTTCAACCTGCGACCGCATCTTCTCATACAAACTCTGGAGGCTCAGCACGGCGTTCTCCATGGTGTTTTGAGGGAAAGCTGGAAAAGAGCACGAGAAGAGATTGTTTTTCACGCAAAAAAAAAAAAAAAAAAATCACAGCAGTTTGGATTTACATTCTTGCCCTTTAAAAAGATTTAACAGTTTTACGCACAGGAATTAATTGTGATCTTTTACCGTACAGCACACACATTTTTGTGAATGAGGTTAAATTCGAAGGAATTGGCTTGAACAAAATATACAGGCCAGAATGAGTCAAATGTTAAATAGTGAATTAGGTTTTGAACTGAAAAACAAGCAAAATGTGCACATATTTTAAAGGTTTAAATCATATAGTATAAAGACGCTGATTATGAAATAATTAAAACTTAGGGCATTATAGCATGACTATACAGGGCCAATGCTGGTTCTGCCACCATCACCTAAAAAAAGGGTTAAAATCAGACCACGGGAACCCCCGTCGTGAGGAACCACTCTACATATAACATAGCAGTGATTTTCTTCCTAGTGTAAATTTTTAATACAGAACAGTTATTCAATTGCATAAAAACCCAACGTTTGCTGTGGTTAACTTGTCGAAAGGGTCACCAACCTTTTGCAACTGAAGAGGGAGCGACAGCAATATCTAAACACTCTTATTGATTTATACAAACATACAATGAATAAAGACCTAGACCATGTTAATTTCTCAGAATAAAACTTAATTATTTCAAAATAAAATTATGAACTATTTTTAAAGTAATGGTCATCTTGCACTGGATCCGACGGTTCACGAATGCTTTGGATTGTAAATGAAAAGAAAAAAAACGCAGGGACAACCTTATTGCTACGCATTCAAAGAAAACATGGAAAATACGTTTTTGGTGACGTTTTCGGATAGTTTAGAATGTCTAAATTCCCGTTTATTTTTCGCACAGACGTCAAAATGAATTCAAAGACTATAAAGGAAGCAACGGTCGTGAGTCAGACAGTGGACGCCAGCGACGGAGCCTTGTCAGCTGCTCAAACATACGCAAAACAAACAAACAAAAAAGCCCATTACCTACTGTTCTTTTATTGCAATTATAGAAATATCTGGAGAAAGACTCCCACCAGCTAGTTTGTAATCACACTGGTGCGGCGATCTTCGAATTTCCAAGCGATCAGCAACCACTTCGTCCGTTCGCCTCCTCTTGCAATAGCCGCGTGTAAATTTAAAATTTCACTCCTAGCCAATGAGCAACGAGCACCGTGCCACTTGATGGTTACGTCGCGTCCAAAAAAAACCCCGCTTCCGATGAAAACCTTCAAAATTGAAGCATTTTCAAGAGAGCCATACTTCCGAGTGGGGAAAAAACAGGACCACTAATCAAATCCATAAACCCAAGTGTCCTTCGACCTAGGCAGAGAACATTATCGACCTATATGTTATTGTTTTTATTTAAAATGTGTTATATTTACAATGTCATCCTTTGACCTAGACAGAGAAAGTTATCGGCTTATATGTTTGCTTTTTATTAAAAATGTCTTATATTTACAATCTCAGTGTTTTTACTACTGATTTAGGGTAGGTAGATTGACTGTGACTAGGAACGTTAAGTTATTGCCACTTCATTTTATGTTTTGTTTTATGTTTTTCATCCAATTTTCCGTGACATGCATTTTCTACTGCTTATTTTGGAACTGCGTCGTAAAACAAGGACCCCTTGCACGGAGGGAATGCTACCGTAGAATTCAGCAAATATTTGATCAATATTCCGCATATTGGCTGACTGCCACCCAGCTGTCTGCTTTCAAAATACAGCTGCCCCCTCCTTGATTAATATTTGCGCCGATCAATAGTCTTTAACCGGATTGTGGGGAATTGATGAAGAGTCACCCGCATGAGAAAGGTGGGGGTGTAAAAAGCTGGGAGGGGGTGGCACCACCAACCCGATGAGGACAAACTTGCGAGAAGCGGAGACAACAGTGCAGATGCTCGGTGGCTTTTGAGAACACGCAAACGCGCGCGCACACACGCGTGAACACACGAGAACCCACTAAGGCTGCAGAGATTTGTTGGATTACGACAACACGATGATCGCCACAACTCAACAAAACATGACCACCGAGCTGGTACGTGTCTTCATTTGTGTGTAAGCGTGTGCCTTTGCGCGCGCGCACGCGTGTGTGTGCCTCCACCCTGGTTGTGCGCTTGATATTCCCCCGTGAATGACCACAACAGGGGAGCATTGAATCAGACTTTGTTGCTATCAATATGATCATTTTCCACACGTGCATTGCAGAAGCTGTCCATATGTCGCCTTTATTTGCATCGATAACAGCCTTTCCGCTTTGCTTGCCGCAAGAATTCAATATGGAGCATTTGAGACCCCTCATTGGTACCCTGAATAATGTCTATGTGCCCTATTTACTATTTTCTTTCGCTTGCTGTCGTATCAGCTCTTTTGTTGCAGAAAATCGTTATTTACTCAACTACTGGTAGGGGCAACATTTGTTTTGTAGTGAGCAAATATATATTTAAACAAGAGTTATTAAATCATTGATGTATATGACAAAAACGAATAATGACACTTGGAATAGCTGATATTACAATATAAATCTAATAGAGTTTTCAAAAACACAATTTTGGAGTCTAATAACATTGCCACTCGTGTAATAATATAATAAGAACTAATTTTAAATTCAAGTTGGATGTTGGTTTAACGTTTTCTCTGAAGATTGCCATTAATTAGCAATAAAAAATGAATTTAGTGTGTTAGTTAAAACACAGTCAACATAGTCAAACCCATATTGAACATTTGTAAATCTTTGTAAAATTGGTTATTAAAATAAATAAAAAAGTTGAATATGGTGAAAATCTGGTAAAGTGAAATTTCCCCTTAACATCATGAAATAATGTAAAAAAAAAAGTCAGTTTACCACATTTTAATTATGTGCAACCAGTGTACGTGTTCAAATTAGGTAAACTCAAGTTACTTGTTTTTCATCACACTGTATGAACCTATCTTCTTTTAATATGTTGCTGGAATTAGATTTCTATTTTGTTACACATTTTTTTCTCAACACAACCACCTGCAGTTACTGAGGTACTCATTTTTCAAATGATGTCTCATTTTGGAAAGACATGTAATGGCTTTAGCCACGACATTCTGTGAGGTTTGTCCCACAGCTGCCTTACAGAGTTACCAGGGCAATAATGACCTAGCAACAACCCATACCAACATTGAAAGCAAAAAAAAAAAACAGCATAACACTCCCAATTGGGTTACCTGGCTTAATATGTTTATGCAAGTAAAGTATAAATCGGTATAAATCGAAACCAATTGCCTGAAAACACTCAACGACGCTGGCTGATCTCTTCTTCTTGTTATTGATAACGTCAACGAAAGCTCATTAACTCCGCACTGCACAATGCATCAACGGTTACTTAAACTCTTGGATCAGAGTAATTATATGCTTAGCTGATTTTAATGCAATTCAAAAATGGCTCTCTGTGGATGTTACGGCGGATGCCATCTGCTACTCATTCTTTTTCCAGCAGCAACTGGATTAGCAACTAACTAACTAACTAACTAACTAACTAACTAAATAACTAAATAACTGAATCAAAAGGTTTCTATTAAAAACTTGCCAATGTCGCTGTTTGGATAATTTCCCGCAATTTAATGTAAAACAGATAAAACGTTTTATATTTCTGTTTTTTTTATTTATTTTATATTTTATATTTATTTATTTTTATATTTATTTTTTATTTTTGTTTCGAATGCTGCCTGAAAATGCATTTGTGTGCTTCTGTGTCTTTGCAGTACAAGTGTATAAATGCTAAAGCTTGCCAAGTGGACTAATTAGCTCATGCTGTATTATCAAGAGGACTCTCCCCTTTGCTCTGGTGGGATCAGCACAGAGAGGTCCCAGTGGAGAAACTGAGTTGTAACACCACAAAGAGCCCAGAGAGATCTGTCGTGAACTCACACAAGAACTTTAAGTGCTTTCACTTTGACGTGATGACATCCCGGGCAAACTTGAGTGCAGCACCCGAGGAATAATCCTGCTGCCTTATTGTCTCTCACAAGGCTCAGTGATGCCACATTGCTGGCAAAAGTTGTAACATTTCTCACGAGAGCTGCAGTCACTATGAAGAGTGATGAGGCAAAGCTCTTCAATAAAGGGTGCTATCACTGGCTTATAAAATGTCTCATCTAACAAGGTGACACTGCAATAATTACCTTTATGAAAGCAACATGCTCAGTTTCAAACGTTTCTAGAGATCTTTGTAATACAGCTGTCCCATGCATTTGTCAGAAAATGCTCCAAGGATAGAAAATTCCGATACACTGTTGAAACTAGCTTGTGTGAAAGAGCAGACCTGTTTCAGACCTCGTACCGTCTCATTTCCTGTTAGGCCAATGATGATTTTATATTATTATGATGACTAGGAGTGGAGTTGCGAGTGACTGCACTGAAACAAAATAATCACGTCTTCTATTCTTCTTGTCAATTAATATGCCGATACATAGTCAGAATGTACCCCTAATACACAGCTTTGAAACCTTGACCATGCAATGAAAATGTGCTTCTTATCAGACGTGTACATCCAACTCCAGCTCTTCTTATTGGCTTTGATGAAGTGTTTCAGAAATTGCAGTGGTCGGAACCCGGCCATCTGTCCGTCCGTCCATCCATCCATCCATCCATCCATCCATCCATCCATCCATCCATCCATCCATCCATCCATCCATCCATCCATCCATCCATCCTCTATAGCACTCATTCAAGTCATAGGTGCACGCAGCCTTTCCCAGCTGAGTTTCACAGAAGGCGGTGTACAACCTGAACTAGTTTCCAGCCAATTGCTACTGCAGTACAAGAAATTACTATGCATTTACTTTTTATCAAGGGTGCCAGGGGGCGATGTTTATGATTCCTTGGCCTTGGGATAGATCTGTGCTCTACTTGGTGCTGCTTTCCTTTTATCTGTTGCTGCAAATGGAGTCAGAAAATCCTGCTATCTCTACTGATTGAATATTCCTTTGCTGTTTTCTACAGTAATATTGATAAGTGTGCAGCAAAAGAATATGCGGATACCTCTGTCATGGGGGAAAAAAAAGCCTCGAGGGCCCTGGAAAAAAAATACGATCATCCCAGTTAGTGGCTGTTACAAGACTGAGAGCGATGGCAAGATGGTGCACTGACGTTCTTCTCAAAGTAATAAAAGAATTGCTGAGATGTGAATCGATACGACACCTCTGCCATATCTCATTATGCGAGCGGCTTGGTCGTTCCTCCAAACAATACAAAGTTACAGCCCGCTCGAACAACGACCTCTGCCCTGAGCCAGATATTGACAAGGTGATACATATGCGGGCTACATGCTAATTTACGTTTTCCCCTTGTGTGCAATTGCAGCGCTTCATTAAAGTCAGGTTCATGTCGAAAATACCGAGGGCTGCCACGGAATTCCTTTTGTAGGCTTGCTTCTTAAATAACTTATATAACATCTTTGACTGATGTGGAGAATACTCTTTTTTTTCTGTGCATATGCAAATCCAAAAGCAGTATCCCTCAACCGTCTGCTCTGCTTCTCATCATGTGATTTATCGGCAAAATCACAATGGCTCAAAGACACAGAAAATGGAGATAAAGAAGTCTCCCGAGTCTAATTTGTGAAATCTTCACAGTGGCCTGATCGCCCATCTGGTTTGCAGTATGGCAATGGAAGTACGATCTATACAATTGGAATCGTTGGATGAATTGCTGAAGGGAATTGTTTGGCTGGCGTTGTGTTAGTAAACGGAACTTTTGAAATTGCATCACGCTGTGTAGAGCGCTGTTACGCTCACGTTTAACACAGAGTATGTGATACAATTGTGAAGTTTGATTTTTGAAGTCATAGTGTCTGACTTTGTTGTTGTTCCTGCCAAGCTCTTCATGTGCTTCCCATGGAAACATCACAGCTAATCCTTTTGGGATGGGAGGGGGTCGAAAATCATTGTGCCCTGCTAGTTATATACCAGCAAGAACCATCAGTCAGCAATTCATCCATATTTATTTTTATTTTACAGCCTTTGTTGTCATTAGGGTCATTAGGATAACAAGAGAGTGCTTTTTAGCGGTTCAAGGTCCCAAATTTTATACGTCTTTAGTGGTGTAGTTCTCCTAATTTTTTTTTTTTAATCTCATTCTGAATCGTACAACTCCACTTGTGATACAAGCTGGCCAACACTTCTGATTGTTCCTCATAGATTTGCCCAGCAACAAGGGACGTGCCTAGGAAAAATTGTCCAAAAAAAATCAGTTGCTTACGCAAAAAAATGAGTCACCTTCAAATGTTTAATAAACGGATTATATTATGTCAAAAAAACATAATGATAAATGCCAACTGATGCCTTTTTTCTCAGTAGAAGGTCTGATTGTCTATCTTCCATCAGAACTGGTTGGTGCATCAGCATTTTGCTTAAGATTCTCTTTTTGCTCAATTGTCCCATATGTGCTTTGATTTATTTCACGTATGTGATATCCCACATATGTAATTTCTGGAAAGCTCTCTTTGCTCTGGGGACTCTTTTTCTTGTCCTCCATATCCTTGAGTTTCTCTTGATGAAGGACTTTACTCTACCCTAATGGATGTTCTAACTGTGACACATTGAGAATGAGAGCGAAAATACAAATAGATTTTACAGGTGGGATTTCTTTCTAATGGCATTTCTTGAGTGTTTGGGGTTCTCCCCATAATCATGCTTGCGTAGGTTTACTCTGGGTACTCTCGCCCAAATTTTAGTTGTGGTCTATTTACTGGCAGGACTGAAAGTAATATTGTATAGTCTAATATAATAATGGAATCACCAAAGCATTGCAAATTCAGCTAAACAAATTAATAACATATCAATCATATCTAAAAATGTAAACCTTTGCATGTGATTTTCAGTAGTTAGTTTACCTTTGAGCAAGTGCATTTTTGCCAGATGGATTCAACTAGCTGAATAAGCATTATGATGATCATTTGACCCCTGCACAATGTATTTCTTGATCTAATTGCGTGTTAATGAAGTGTTATATTTGTGGAAGCGCATTAGTTGGCACTATTCATGCTCACATGGTCATGATTAGGGATTCAAAAATAGAGTTGGTGCAGGCAGCCCATTGAGCAAGGAGGGGCCGCAATCTGTTTCCCCTCTGTGCTTCCGGCCTGCCCACATTGCTGGCAACGAGCGTCGAGGGTGGGCGAGGCGTGATGAATGCTGAGTTTATCGGCCACCAGATGATTGAACTTCAGCCGGCGGTGTCAGCCACGCATTGTGATAAAACGTAACCGGGCTGCCTACGGCACACCATTGTGTTTAATTGTGACTGATGATGACTAGCAAGCAGCTTAAGTGCGTTGCCTGCAAACCTTGTAGAGATGAGATTTACTCTCATTTAAGCTTTATTTCCTTTTAAGACATGTTGCTGTGTGTGGGAAAGAAATGTATCAACAGTATGGGGCTAATTAATAATCGATAAATTGATCATGGTAAATGTAAAACTTATAAAGGACTTTTCCACCTCCAAGACGCTTATCTCCCTAATGATGATGCAGTATCAGTGTCATGGTGATAATCGAATCCATGACAAGACCACGCTACTACTGAGCCACTTCGCAATATTTATTTATGCAATATCTATTTTCATATCATTTTAGATGCCATAAAAAATGGAGGGAAGTGTGTTTGGTTTTAATTTTATGGCATGTTAACTTGAACATTGTAATAACAGTGTCCTTACTGGTCACAGCTAAGTAGTGCACTTCATTTTCCATAATACAGTAGTTTCAAGATACAATTAAGCAACAATCAGTTTAACATAATCATCAGAATTTTTATGACTCAATTAAATGAAGACTCTATTGTTATTGTTGCCGTCCTTTGCTCTGTGTTTGGGTCTTGAGAACAATCGGTTTTCCGCCACCAACATACACAGAAAAGAAGCCGCATTGCATTATTACACTTTGACCATGGACTGTGTATGTGGAGTGGACAAATTGTTCCACCACAACTCCACTAAGATATTAAGTAAGAATGATTTTTTTTATGGTGATGACATTCCTCAAAGCATCAGTCGGTATTCCCGAGCAATATCCAAGGGGATAGTGTTGTAATAAATCCAGCTTCATCAAAATTCCAAGCACGCCACACGCATCACATTTTGTTTTAGGAGCACCACTTTGCCTCTCAGTCAGTTAAGCTAAATGAAGTGCACAGTGATTGAAAGTGATAGTGCAGACAAAAAAGCATCAGCATTTGAAAGTCTGATCTCATAACAAGGGAATACATCTTTTATATGGACATGGAGGTGATTTGAAAGTTAAGACATGGTCGCTTGTTCCACTGTGAAAATAAAGTCACACAAATGTGCCCATTCAGCGTGTGTGGTCTTCTTTATTCGGGACAGGAGCTGGGGAGTTCAGACGGGCCACCGCGGAACTGGAAGGGCATCGGCATCGCCATGATGGTGATCCTGGCTGTCATGTCGTTGGTCATTCTCTCTGTCGTCCTTCTCACCCCTGGTAAGAAAGATGAAAAGGAAATAGAAACAATGACGTCACTGGAATTTTGAAAAAAAAAATCCCCAATATTTAAAATAGGTGTACAAATAATTTAAACGCACTAAAGGTCTTAGTGATTCACTTCACTTATCTAATTTTCTATCAACCTTCATTGTCACACAAGTATAAAAAATGTTAAACTATTAACTATGAAATAAACAAAACACTCAGACTGATTTTTTTTCTCCGGCTTCATCTTCAGATGAATCACACTTGTTACGCCGCTCACTCTTAACTATGGAGGACTTGGAAAGTGAAGAGTTCAAAGTTCATGACCCCTGCGTGGCCTGGTTGACGGGTAAGAATCATATTTCATATTGCACCAAACAGTCCTATTCAACCCAGACTTTAAGAAAGACAATGAATATGAGAAATATTTGTCCGCACCCATTGAAGTCCACCTATATCAGCACCCTAAAACTGCTTATGGTACCCTAACACTGTAAGGGTGCCAAACTGTCAAATGGATTTTGGAGTCTTTCACATCCCAAGATAATTTATTCATCTCAATTCTCAACAAGTCATCTTTGAACATAAATTTGATTTCTTGATTTGGAACAGTATACAACACAAAAGTGAGAAAGCTAATACAGGCTATCGATGTTTTGTTAGAACAGTTCTCAAGGGTCTCAATAGCATGTCTGTGAGACGTTTTTGTAGAAATACCCCATTAATCAGAGTTAGGGCACACTTTATTCAAACTGTTTTATTAGAACTGTGATTGGTCGTCACCTGAGCAACTGTGATGTCTTATTCAGTCAACAGCGAGTGGTGAAATGGCCTCCCCTTGAGATGAATAAAAAAATGAAGGGAACTTGCTGCTTTATTCATATTCCACAAACAATATCAATCAGAAAGCTTCGTTAAGACATGTTGGGCTGCATAGAACCTATTGTCAAGAAAGGTTTTGACTGGACTTTCAGTTTCTGCAGGCACCCCAGAGATTCAACTGCTTGTATGCAAGTCACGAGCAATTAAAAAGTCCATTTTCGATAATATACCACTTTTACTAATGGCAGATAACGAAGTGGTTCTGCGCACCAGAGAGGGGCACGTCTTGTCTTTCAGACTCAACAACAACCTGACGACCATCCTGCTGGACAATACTTCACTGGTGAGTGCTGCACACATGAAAATAAAACTTAACTCACTTCGAGGCTCAAACGGAAGCAGATCTAAAGGAGGAGCTTCTTTAATGCTGCTGTTTGTCTCTTGGCCGTCTCCCCGACCATCCTGCTGTAAATGCAAAGGAAATCAATTTCTTGGTCGAAATTCTTTATGTCCTCTGCTACTATAGGTGGCCAATTTCAGTCCATTTTGGAATTATTATAATTGATCTGTCAAAATGGCTGATAGTAAACTGTGATTTAGCCTGTCTCAGCATTGATGACTTTACTTCGATGACTAATGACACAAAGACGATCTGTTTCTGCCAAACTCGCCGTATAACGACAAACAGGAGGGACCTGTGTTGACCCATCACAACGTTTTTGGTCAACACCATTTGGTTTGGTTTATGCGTCTTCAAAGTTCCGACAGTTCACACAAACCCAGTAATTTGATTATCGCTAACGCTGCATAAGTTTAATTACTGATGTACACCCCTGCAGTCAAAGCATAATATAGTTTGGCACCGTGACAGAATATAGCTCCTGTTATTTCAAAGAGAATTGTTTTCTTCCCAGCAAGGACCTCATCGCTCCTAAGACCTCCTGCGTGCGACGCGAGCATTCTCACAATATGTGGGTCACAGCAGACTGCCGCTGTCAGGCTGAAGATGTAGTGTGTTGGGATATGGTGTGCACCAAGTAGTGTAATTGGGTCCCCCCCAAATGAATGAGTATTGAGCACAAGGGCCACCATTAGACGTGATGTTTTTGCAAGGCTTCAATGATGACACATATAGCTAACCAGAACAGTGAGAACGCTCAAAAAACAGATTTATGGTGGCTATAGCTACGCAATAACCACACCTGTATGTGTCCTACTATTTACCATTTTCCTGTTTCAAAATGACCGCTGTGAAAATTGTTATTAAAACAACAAAGCTACTGGTGGACTTTGACATAGCACAGCAGCAAAGACTCTAAAAGTCATGTAAAAGCTTGAGGCTAACATCTGTAGCTCTGGGAAAGCATAGAAATAAATAAAGAAAACACATTCTTGATTGAATAAAAGAAAACAAATGGTCCCATGACTCAGCTGTGGGGAGCTCCACCGGTCAAGTGCAAGAGAGCAAATCACTCACAGCAAAGATAGAATCCTACTTACTTCATAAATTATTTCTGCTCTGATCATTTTGTGTGTTTTTCAGGATCTGACCACAACAAAATTCCAGGTTTCCGCAGACAGGAGCTTTGTGCTCCTGGCTTACAACATTAAGCCGGTGAGTTGTCTCTCAAAGTTGTCTTGCGTTTATTCTATCGGTTTACAAAACTTTGTTGTTTTAGTAGACTTACCATAATTCTGCTGTGCACACTTTGAAGAAGATTGATTTTTTTTTTTTCAAATTAGCATTGCCCATTTGTTTGGTATGTATTTAAAGTGAGGTGGGGAAACTTGTCCCCACCAACTCTGCACCCGCGGTCTTGCCTGCACCGATCAAACAAATGTTTATGTACTGTATGTTAAATGAGCATTTTAGGTCCATTATTCCGACGCTCTTTATAACACTTGTTTATTTTTTTCCTAAAGACGAGCATGGTAAGCCGCATCAAATAGATTCCCTATCCTTGCAATAGACACTCACAGCTTAAACGATGGAGGTGGTGTAAACACAAAGGAAGTGCCCCGTCCTGACTCAGCCATACTCTCGTTGGCTCGATAAAAACGACACCAGATGACTGGGAGAGAGCTCAGAGAGCTGAATATTTAAGCCGACACATAGCAGGCTGGCGAGGAAGGATGAAAGGATTTCTTTGGAAAAAACTGTTGGGGGGGCAGGAGGGAATATAAAGGAGATGAAGGCAATGAAACTGGCCAGCTGTTTCAGTGAGAAGGTCCTAATGAAAAGCTGCCATGAATTCCACGGCTAGGTGTTTGCAAATGAACATCAGGAGGTCCGTCACACAGCAGCACAGATCGTTATTTAAGCATCTTTGTGACCCGCCTGACACGCTCATCAAGAGACGGATGAGTTGCAATTTACAAGCAAATAAAAATAAGTTTGGAGGGAATGAAAGCCGCGCCAAGTTCCTTGTGCATTTTTATTGAAGTCAGGTCACAAGTGCTGTTATCTCTATGTGGAAGAGCTACTCTATCATATTCTCTTTGTTAAAGTAATGAGCACTGTGTGCCCTTTGCAAATGAATTAGTCAGACAATGGAATGTCCACACTTGGCAGTATGGTGCAAAAGTGGTTCACAGATCTGCCTCCCAGATCCAAGGTTTTGAAACTGTTTCGCTTTTGCCAAAGAAAACACACAAGCAACAGTTCAGACTAGCAGGTGAGGTTTTGTTTGCAGGTTTTTTGGAGTTCTGATTTTCAAAAAGTCTGGTCTAATTCACAAACCCTCACAAAAAACAGATTTCTTGCCTTCCCAACCCTTTCAATTTGACTTTAAATGAAACAACCTCATCACTGCAGAATCAGGAAAGGATCAGGATTCTGTTTGACCTTCTCCCAGTACGTATTTTTGGTTCTGCTCAGATTTTGACAATAAATTACGATCTGACAACATCAAATCCACCCTGGCTACATACAGTCAACTAAGGCACTCCACAAGGCTCTGAACTTGACCCCCTCCTATTACTGTGTGATATAGCATGTTTTTGTGATATATATTGATTAGCTTGTGCAATATATGGTGCTGCACATACTGTATTTGTATCCATAGCCATTTATCCTTCAACAACTGAAGAGAAAGAACATATTTCAGAAATTAGTACTTGTATTGGGCTGTTGTTTTTGTTCTTTATTTTTGGGATACTAAGAGACAGAAAATCGATTCTTGTATTTTGAAAACCATTGCTGTATTTGTGTGGACTTCACTGTCAGTTTTGACATAACTCAGGACACGAAGGGCTTTTCGCAAGTAGGTCGTTGTAAAGGATTTATGTCAGTCTCATTTTCAGAGTTGCCATACGATTGATCGACCAGTCCAGTCAATGTACCCCATCTCTCACTCAAATCCATCTTACTTGAGATCCTAAAGAGGACAAATGCTAAAAGAAATGGATACTGATGGAGGAGGTCTCCATCAGTATCCATTTCTTTGATATCATTTGACTCACGCCACGCTCATTTGTATGCGGTTACACTGTAAGACATCAGAAGACGGACAGGGTGGGGGCTGACCTGCCATCTTGAATTATGCATTCATGAGTTACAGCGCAAGGCCACCCTCTGTCTTTTTACGAAAAACACCCCCCTTCCCCTGATTCCCTTAGCTGATTCGTCTCCCTCACTCACTTTTTTTTTTTCTGTCTATCTCGGGGCAATTTATGCTGACTGGTGCAGTTTGCAGCAGCCCTGCCATGAGCAAGTCAGGAAGTAGCGGTGCGGGAATCGGGGAGGTCGAGTGGTTGCGATTGGCTTGGAGGAAATGGGATTTCGTGACTAGACATACCGGCCAGTTAAAATCCATCAGAGAGATTATTATTTGGGGATGGCAGAGGTTCTTACTGAGTTGAACTGTCGTAGAGAGAAACAATTGAAGAAGCCGTGTGGGAAGTTGCTTTTCTATTAGACTGTCAGGGATGCCTGCTGGGTTGCAATAAATAGGTTTTGGTATCAGGTCAAGGAGGGATAATTTGGGAAAATATATTACCCTCTAAAATGCACTCAAAAGAGATTGGAGGAAGGAAAGAGAATTAGAAAATGAGATGAAATCAAATAGAAAAGAGCGGGAGGTTGGAGTTCTGGGACTGATACAGGCAGGTGAACACAAATACCTTTGGGAAGAATCCATTCCAAAGGCGCCGTGCAGGTTTAGGGTTGATGAAGAGCAACGGCTAAAATATCTTATATCGACATTACAGTAACGTCCACCCGCTAACCACAGCTCGACAATACGTACTGCTCATCAGGTTTTGGGGCGCGGTACATGCCGAAACAGCAACCCCCTCCTGATCTTTTTATCTTTTCAATTTAGTTCAACTGAACCGTTGAGTGTTTACTCCCTCGCAGTCACTCAGCCTTGGTGTGAGTGAGCTCAGGGACCGGGCTGCACTTCACTTGACAATCATCATGAAGCGGTATCGGACCACTGGACTGATTTAACAGGACATTGAACAGCAACTGGTCAATAATAAAAAGCGGACCGTGCAGAGTGTGGATTTTTTAAGCGTATAAAAATGAACAGAACAGCCACAGCCAAGCTTTTTATCATAAGACTATAAAGTGGCCCTCTCGCTCTCTCAATTTATTCTAGAATGATTTATTTGGAATTGAATTGCTTTTTACCTGGAAACAATTCATTATCCGCCCTTTTCCGCACTTGTACTCATTAAGGTCATGTGAGCTGGAGCTTTGGCCCAGATGACTTTGGATAGGAAGTGCTGTACACCCTGGATGGGTTTCAAGTCAATTGCAGGCTGTAGTCTGTCAAAGAATTGGAAATCTACACCACGGCCAGACTGTTTCCATCATAAAATCTGACATGACTCGCTCTCATCAATCCACTAAATGACTTTAGGCTTTGCTGCAGGCTGCGCGGGCTCTTTTTTTTTTAAGCAGCTAATGAAGCCTTAAGCATGCTTTGTCCCTCTTGTGGTTGGAGGACTACTGGTTGAGAAAGTGCAGGATTATATCTGCAGCAGATCCCACATTAAACATTTCAGTATTGTCGATGATTAGGTCAGTTTAATCCTGTTTGCCGAAATTGTGATCAGGATTAAAATTGGATTAATCATTCAGCCCTAGTTTTCAGTTTGTTAATCCATTCCTAATTACTACTATCCTTTCATCTATTTCTTTTAAGCGCTTATCCTCACAGGGTTGCAGGATAACTACAAATAATTAAAAACAAGCAGCAATTTCAAGAGGGCCGTTGCACCTCTTGCACTTGCTTTCATCTATTATTCATTCCCAAATCATTTGCTGTGGAATTCTTTATACTTACTTGGGCAAAGAGTTTTTTTTTTTTTTAGAAATAAAGGAAAAATCGTTCTTTCTAAACCATTGTGTTGGCAGAACAACCAGACCCCCTGGGTATGTACTCTAGAACCAGGAACAGTTGCGTGTTGATGTACATAACCTCAAGTTAAATAAATATTTTCTAATATTAAAATATGATAAATGGAGCAAATAGAATGCAGGATGATGTACATATAACTGTTGGTGTGTACTGTCGAGTCTGCGTTGTGTTGTCGGTGTGTTTCCTCTGCACCATCTCATGCTCGGAGTTGTACATGTCAGCTTGATTATTTTCCTTTCACGAGCTTCAGAATTGACCTACCTTTACCCTTGCAGCCTTAACCCTCACCTGCCGAGCTGTACAACAAAAGGACAAATCCAATATCCCTTCTTAAAGTCTGCTTTGTAGAAGATGTGACATTTAATTTCTATAGGGACTTGTTTCCAGGAACTTTTCAAACGCCACTGGGCAATTTGTCTCCTTTCAGCCTCTTGTGTGAAAAAAAAAAAGGTAAGAATCAATGCATCACCTCGAATTCATCAGATGATCCTGTGATCAATCACAGTCAACACACACACATGGACCCCCCCCCCCCCCCCCCCCCCACACACACACAAATGCATCATTGATGTTGGTTATTAGGCTTCTTCAGCATGTTAATTTATTTATTCTAGGAGCTGCTGGTGTTTGTGACACAATGGCCAGCTACCATAAATCTCGCTGTGAAGGTTGTAAGCTGCATTGTGAACGAAGAGCTTTTCTTTTTTCACCTCTTTATTTCCTCAATGTACCTCAGAGTTGTTCTGTGATGCAATGTTCTTTTATTCCCTCATGATGAAATAAGGGTTGCTTAATGAATTTAAATCAAGTCTTTTAATCAAGTTCACTGTCATTGCCGCTTTAGAGTGCCTCGATATTGGCCAGCAGTGCGTGTTTTTCTTTTTCGCTACGTATTAATGAGCATGTGCCAGCCGACCTACGTACGCATGATATGCTCTACCTCTTTCAGGTGTTCTCTCAGTCCTTCACAGCTACCTATGCTATCTACAGTGTGGCCACTGGGTAGGTGGACTCCTGAATGCTAATGCATGGGCTGCATGCCGGCGGACGTGCAGACTGAGCAACTCCTCTCATCTGATCAGAGCCTCGTGCTTGCGTCAAACATACATTCATTCATTAGTATTCTCTCCTCAGATTCCACTGCCTGAGAATCATTTTCAGCATTCTATGAGTAATACGGGCTAGGCGATCCTCTGGGAAACTCTCTGGAAAAGGACTTAAGGAGGAGCTGTGAAGCAGATCATTGCCTGGTGGTACTGGGGAGGCTTTTCCCTAGGCAGTAAAACCTCTAAAAAGGGATTTGAGATGTTGCACCCCTGCATGAACCAATGCCATTCGCTCTCTTTTTTTTTCCCTCTCTCTGCATCTTGCTCAGACATAACAGCATCTTCCAGGCCAGGGTGCAGACGAACAATGGAGGTCCTTTTTAGAAGGATGCAACTCCCTAATGGATGCATTATGTGCAATGCTTTGTGTGTGTTGCAGGGACCTGCTGGCGCTTAGGCCACTAGTGGAGGAGAAGGATGGCTTGCAGTATGCTTCCTGGGGGCCTCAGGGGAACCAACTGGTGAGGCAGACACTCATTCTGTCTTTTGCAGCACTTAAGGCTGACTTTAAACTGCAGGGCCGAAGACAGGTTTTTCTTACATGTGTCCAAGTTTGGCGATAAGCGTCATTGCCGCGTGAGCTGTAAAAAAAAAAAAAAAAAAAAAAAATCAGTTCTCAGTCGTTTCTGTGAAGAGAATAACTGTCAATGTGACTACAGCCTCAAGACGATAATATCATTAAAGCACCACAAATAAATAATAATAAAAATCTCTTCTCAGGTCACCATCAGAACATTTATTAATTGTAAAGACAGCACCACCCAAATAAAAAATAAAATAAAAATAAATAAATAAAATACATAAATAAATAAAGCACTAATTCACATTACTACACCTACCTGTCTATCTTCTGTCCATTTAAAAAATAAAATGTAGTTGAAGAACTATGATTAAAATTACTTAGTTAACCAGAGATACTTCAAATGGTGGTAGGTGGGCGTTGACTCCCAAATTTGAATGTGATAGGCTAATTCTAAAACACAGCCACATCCCCAGACATAAGACACACTTATGAAATCCCATTTAATTTAATAATGTAATGTTGGTACCATGTTTTTGTCATTTTGAAATTAATTCAACTTTATTATAGCTGCTTCGCTTTAATAAATAAGTAGCTGTGCTATAATAAGTTACATTCATCATGTTCAGGGTAGCAAACAAAGATGTTTTGTATTTTTTGTATTTGTTGGACCTGACCACATGTGTGCTGCTGGCAAGTGTACTATTCCCTTTTGGATGGAGTTCCACTCAGTCCTTTGTTCCTGCAGCCAGCTACAAAATTTGTAACTGTACTGTCGTGGATAAAGGATTTGTTTTGTGTGTACCATTGCCAGGCCTTTGTGTTCGATGGAGACATTTACTACAAGCCCAGTGTGACCAGCCAAGCCCTGCCTCTCACATCCACTGGCGACCGGCACAGTGTGGTGAACGGGCTCTCGGATTGGACCTACGAGGGTGGGTATTGAAAATCAAGACAGCAATCTTAAAGAACCTTTTGATGTGTATTTTCAATGGATACATATTTTGAAACAAAACAGAGGAGGTGCTTCTGTCCTATGTTGCCCACTGGTGGTCCATGGACGGCGCCCGGCTGGCGTACCTCAGCATCAACAACTCTGCCACACCACTCGTGGAAATACCTCAATTTTTGGGTGGCCTATACCCCGCCAATTCGATCTTCCCCTACCCCAAGGTGGGTTCAATATGCTGCAGTGTATTGTATTGCTCATAGCAAGAAACTCACTTAGACACTATGACATTGATGAATCACAAGCAGCCCAGTGTTTTTCAACCTTCATTGAGCCAAGGCACATATACAATACGATCGAAAGAGTTTATTGTATTTAGTTTATGATGCAAATACAGCGGAGTGCAATGCCAACTTTTTTTTCATTTTTTTTTTTACAAAAGATTACACACTATAAGAAATGTAAACAATCACATTTAGCATCACAGCTTACAAAACATTCTGCAAAAGTTAGAAAAATCTTATCACATTCATATGTCATACTGCAAAATTTAAAAAAAGGTTTTCACATTCATATTAAATATTAAAATAATGGCAAACCATCAAATACAATTGACACCAAAAGCGTAGATCCTGAAATGATGATCACAGTTTACTCACAAATCTATTTACTTAGTGTGAAATATTGGCATATTTAATTAAAAACAAAATATTGTTCTGTTGTCTTGTACAGTTTGATTGTACTTTTTGCCCTCTAGTGGAAGAGACTTGATTTGTCCTATCTGTCAGTACACAGCGCGAGCATAGACAGATAAACAAAGACGCCTTATTTGGAGTAAAAAAAAAAAGAAAAAAAGGGACAAATCAGTCCCATTCTGCATCGCCACTCCTACAACACACGTTTGTTTTTGATGAATGAAATGTAAGGCAGAATTGATTTTGTAATAGTGTATAGAATTAAGCTGTTTATTAATACACGTTTTACTGATTGCTCTGATAGGCTGGCTCCAATATCCCATCAGTCAGCCTGTTTGTGGTGAACCTGTATGGCCCGGCCCACACGGTGGAGATGACGCCTCCTGACTCAGTCAGGGCCAGGTAGGTCAAGACCTTTGAACCAAATAGAAGTGGCAGGTTCCATTTATATATGTATAAAACATAACTTAACATAGATCAAAGCAATCCCACTGTTACTAATAATTAAATGCAAAGGGCACTCAGCAGACTGTCGCCAATAACAAAAAGGACAAAACACAATTAACTATTAGAAGGGCACTTTCTGGTTCATGGAGGATGACATAAAACATTACAGTGGTGTCATTTGTATGTGGTGGACTGTTGTACCCTTTACGCAATGCCATCATAAAGTGAATATTATGCTGTCTTAGCACTGCATGGGTCCAATGATACAATTCAGATTTATAACTCCAATTTGGAAATGGGCCGAGGCATTGGGAAATCCCCAAACATGGAACTTTTTTTTGTACAAAACAACCCAACAAATTGGGTCAATAAATGTATACACAATGATATTAGATATGGGTCTCTTGAAAATATATGAAAATAGATGACAATATTGTTGGTAATATAATCAAATTGGACACTCAAAACTGGAATGTAAATGATTTTCACCTTGAATCAGACCTCTGTTTACATTGGCCTATATATCTATGCATTGGACCTTTGGGGAAACCTTGTCGTAACCACCCCCAATCTAATTTGTCCTTGGAGGTGGTACAGTAATTGTTGAAATGTCTCTTGACACCTACTTGTGTGGGTCCCTACAGAGATGGCTACATCTCCATGGTGACCTGGACCAGCAGCACCCGCCTGGCGGTTCGTTGGCTGAACCGGGCTCAGAACCAATCGGTACTTTGTGTGTGCGAGGCCACCACCGGGGCATGCTCAGAGGTCAGTGGTCACTCTTAAGCTCTCTGCTTCAACACGTAAATTTGTTTAACAATATTTTATTATTATTCAGAATTGATTCCCTTCTGTGGTTCAATGTCTATCATCCTAATTGATATTCAATATCATTTGCAGCATGGGGAGAATTTATTTGCAATGTTTTGAAACTGTACATCCTCAACTAGAAGGGAAGTTTGACTTTTTGTTGCACGCCCAGCCCACATGATGTTACTTGATGCTCTGTAAATTCCATCTGACCAACTAACTAGTAAATAAGTATTCATGCTATTGAACCGCACAAGAAATATGAAATTGTCTTTCATAACAGTAAAATGTTTGATACTTTTAATTAGATGTATTCACACGTAGGACTGGTGTATTCTGCATACATCTGGTCACATTTCAAATTATTTGAACGTATGCAATGTGTTTGGAATGCTCTAACATTTCTGATTTGTCCCCTCCAAAGAAACACAAGATGACCATGGATGTCCTGCACAGCCAATGGCAGGTATGAAGAAGCAATGCTATTAGTAAACAAACCCACAAATGGTCAATGAAATAACTTGACCAATGTGATTATTAAATAAAGAAAGAAATAATTAAGTAAATAAATCTAAATGAAGCACTGCTTTTTTTTAACCAGAATTAATTTAAAAACAAACCTAAGTGTAGCCTAAATTAAAATAATGGTACCCTTAATGCAGAATTTTGTTGCGCAACCTTCCACATTGTGTTTCATGTCTGAGCTTTTGTGTAGTTTTTTTTACAATTTTTATTTTTATATTTTCATCTCAGCAGGATGTGCCACTCTTCTCAGATGATGGCTCCGTGTTCTACACCATTCTGCCAGCCAAGCAGGGCGCCCGGGGAGAGTTCAGCCACATAGCCGCTCTGTCAGCCCAGGTTTGTCCGCGTGAGGCTTGTTAACATTTATTCCCTCCAAATTGTCCATTACCACTTCAGCGGCGTTGAACACAAGACCAGCTTGGGGGCAACAGCGTCTTGGTTACATTTGCAGCACGTTCTCCCTCAGTACAGATAAATCATGACCAAGTCACCATGAAATGCTTGCTGGGTGGCTTCATTTAATCCTCACTCGAGCGGGGCAAATGAAGAAAAGAGCAATGGCGCTTTTAGAAACGATACAGAAGGACCTTATGCCTTGTCGTTTATCATTACCACTTAAGTGAATTTGCCATTAGAAGGTGAGCCCTTGCTAATTGGCCCCATTAGTAACTGGAAGATTCACTCAAGGTTTTTTTTTCTTCTGAGTACTAATCGACTGCCCTCCCTTAACTCACACATAATGCTCCTGCACTTATTATTATTGTTATCATTATTTTTAAACTTTTATGTCTACCCAGCCCACCATTCCCTCCAGCCCTACTCGCTTTTTGACATCAGGAAGCTGGGATGTCACCTCGCTTTGCGCCCTGGATGAGAAAGCTGGAAAGATGTAAGTGACATGGACTGTTTGCTTGTTTCCATTAGACATGGAAGTGAATTTCTTCACATTTTAGCTGATAAAGCAGCAAAGAAGCTTGTGATTACTTGCTTGTGGTTGAGGAAAGATTATTGCTTAATTCTGTCATTATCCAGCTTTGTGAAGAAAGCCCTCAAGCAGAGACAGATCACAGTCAAGCATCCCTGAGGAGAGAGGAAGGAAAAATATTTTAATTTCAAGGAGGGCTAAATTTGATGATAGTGCACCACAATGGGATTTTATGCTGACATTGCTAAATAGTGAATAGTAGGCTACGTATAGTTTGCAGGATTACCCAATAGCGCAAAAATGTTATTTGCATTTAGGTGAGGATCTGAATGATTTTTACTGTGTTGGTGTCACTTTGGCATCACCCCCCCTAAAAATCATAATGGTAGCTCCTGTTTGTTCATTATCTTCTGTGGACCAGAATGTGTCTGCACATGCACAGATAGACAAACAAAAACAAATACGACACCTAACCTTTCCCCATTTTTGCTGCAATCTATCAGTGGTGTAAGACATTTGCACAAATACTGTGCTGAATACTTATTGGCCATCACAAAATAATCATATAAGAGAGTACCAGAAATTGTCCAACCAGTAATGTCTGCCTAATAGTCAAGAGGTTTGGAACAAATACACATTATTTCCTTTTTTAATTTACTTGCTGTTTTTTTGTTGTTGTAACTAACTTGGTCTTGTTTTTTTGGACACCAGCTATTTCCTAAGTACAGAGGAATCAAGACAGGGCAGACACCTCTATAGGTGAGTTGCAAGAATGCCATTTACTTATGGACTAATGCTGCATTCTAGAAAACTGGCAAGTCAACATTTTTAACCTGCCAATAGGAAAAGTGCATTGGGATACAGCACAAAGTCTTGCTTGCAAACTCAGGGCAAGCTGCCACCACCAAGATGCAGGATATTAGATGTCACGGAGTTGCATAACTTTTAGTGAAAATCCCCTAGTCATTATGGACATGAATGTTGTATTAAATTGGGGCTTTTAACAAGTGATTTGAAGATTTATTCTGTCAGAGTAGGATGATCACACAACATACACACCAATACGTTTGTTGTATAATCGATACATCATGGAAAAAGAACAATCGAAGATTCACTGAAAGCCCAAAACTAAATGTGTGTAAACTTTTTACCATATATATTGTACATGTAGAAAAGCAAACTCCGATGTCACTCGTTATACTGCTCATTGTCGATTTCATTCTGTATCTAAGGGTTTGCACCCAATTTAGAAATTTCAAGTTCATGTGGTGTGCTGAAGTCCAGGGCCTTAATTGCACATGGTCAGAATGAAAAGAACTCAGTGTGCTGCAAAATAGGTCTCACTTGGCTTTAGGCTTCACAAGGCAAAGTCAGAGCAATGGTTTATTGAACCAAGGCACATATTTTACAGGACTTGAATCTCACAACACCAACTAAAAATGTCTCACAGCCTGTAGACCGAAATAATGTCTGCGGATTTACTTCTCTGTCGCATCACAGCGTTTGGGGGTAAACAATAGCATGTTCAAAGGTCAACCAAGCCTTTGTAGAAAACCTAGCCACCAGCATAGTATACGTCATTTGTGTGTATACTATAGTTGTCTTGTATGTGTGTGTCTACTCTAAACACATCTCTTCTTGTTTCCAAGCGTGGACGTGGAGGGAGCATTTCAGCGCCAGTGCATCACGTGTAACCTCCTCGACGGATGTCGCTTCTTTCGAGCCGAATTCAGTCCCAACTGCACCTACTTCACTCTCCGCTGCCTTGGTGAGTGGCAGATGCGTCGAGAAAATTGCTCAGCCTCTCATTTCGTCATACTCCAAAACAATCGTATAACTTTTATATTTCTAATATCGGTCAAATTCTAAAATGTAAGAGTTTACTTCACCAGGGTTTTAAAATGTTTGTTATCTAAAACATTCTCCAGGTCCAGGTATTCCAAAAGTGACAGTCCACAACTTAAAGGACCCCTTGAGTGAGTTTCAATTTTGCATCTGTATCTTAAATGTTGGGCATTATTCAAATCTCCAGGAACTCGTTTTTTTAGTGGTGTAGAACATGAACGGGCAAGTAACCATAAGAATCCAAATCCCCGCAAACTCGTCAATATTCCAGTATTCCGCACGCGGGACAGCTGCTTTGTCTAGAGTTTGCTATGGAATTTGTAAAATTGTGTAAAAATAAAATCATGTAAAATTGTTATCTATTATTTTTCTGCTTTGTGGCTTACCAACAAATTTCCATCACACTGTATACAAACGTATGTAGGTCTGAGTCTTCAGGAATCTTTTCAATCTTCAGATAAAAGTAAATATTATCTATTGTAGGATACGTTGTGTTGGAGGACAACAGTCCCCTGGCCAAAGCCTTGGAAGACAAGCGTCTCCCTGAAAATCTATTCAGGACACTTTCAGCTGACAACCATGGTACAACACCTTCATTACAATTGCCGATTGTGGGTCTCTTTAGTACCCAGAACCATCTAAAGCTATCCACTTTTCATTCACCTTATTGAGCTCATTTAGTTTAAGATAGATCCAAATTGATATCCAATTTTCTTCTCTTAGATGTGCACCTGAAATTATCTTTACCTCAAGGTTACGAGGCTAACCTTCACCCTCTGCTCATTATTGTGTAAGTAAAGACGTGTGCAGGCCTTCATCACCTGGTTTGCACTCACCCAAGTCCTTCAAGGGTTTCAGCTTTCAAATGTCTTCTCATTCAGTGACAGCCTTCCAGGTCATCAGTCGGTGACAGAGGAGTTCGCACTTGACTGGCCTCAGGTCCTTTGCAGCTCACACAACGTGGCAGTGGTCTGGGTGGATGACCGGAGCGAGGTCGGCCGTGGCCAGAAGACTGTCATGGCAGAGCCACGCAAACTCGGTTCACTTCAAATCAAAGATCATTTGGAAGTTGTTGAGTGGGTGTCACACAATAGCAATGGCGGTCACGTCAATGATGGCGGGAAACCTGACTAAATGAATGACTTATTTGCAGGTTGTTGATGAAGCTGCCTTATATTGACGATCGCCGTATGGCTCTTTATGGCAAGGTAAAAAAAAAAAACAATCGTTATAGTTGCTCCTCAGAATTTTTTTATCTCTGCATTCAAACTTATTTTTGAACAGGGATTTGGTGGACACTTAACCCTGAAAATGTTAACTGCAACAGAGAAGCTCTTTCAATGCTCGGCTGCTGTGGCCCCAATAACGGACTTTAAGCTTTACAGTGAGTCATTGTCATCGTTACTATAATCAATATTATCTACTTCCCCAAGTGACCCACCTATGGGTCAGTATTCCCTTACCTGCCTACCTGTCGTCATCATCAGTCTACTGAGCAATCTTTCGCCCCACACTTTATCTACCAACTGATCACCTAGGGATCCCCTCTACTGTAACTAGCTCGATGTTGAAAGATCATTTTCCATTTCAGGCGCTGCATTTTCTGAGCGGTATCTTGGCCTTCCAGCAAAGGAGGAGCATGTTTACTCGGTAAGGTTATCAAACTATGTTCTGAACTGGACTGTTGACGTTTCCTCCTTGGCTCTATTGCAAAGCTGGGCTCAGCAGTAAAATATATTGCATTAGTGACTTTATTATTGCTTCTTGGTTATATAAAGCATTTGGTTATCACGCCCTAATTAATTATTTACACCCAAGAGGCAATTTTAATGTTCTAATCTGATACGCTTTAACACAAAAAAAACGGCACAACTTGTATTTTTTGGCACAACACGCTAAGTTAACTCAAAACATTTCGTTGAATTCCCCAATTTAAAATGCTAATGATGTTTGTTGTTTTGAAATTTTGAGTTCCCCTAACATATTTTTAGAGTAAAGTTAACAATGGTGTTTCCCAGAGAAAATCACAAACTAGAGCCTGCACTATTATCATTACAGCGTAGAAAGAATTGACAACCGGGTTGTGTTGTTGAATTAATTGTGCGTTTTATTATTGCAGACTACCTCTCTGCTGGAAGAGGTCAGCAAACTGAAAGCTGAGAATTTCCTCATTCTCCACGGAACTGCAGATGGTAAACATTCCTTTCCTTCTTGATATCATGACAGCTTTAAATGTTGATCATCCTACCTTATTGCTAACGGGCAAGTGTGTTGTGTGTTTGACTACAGCGAAGGTCCACTTTCAGCACAGCGCGGAGCTCCTGAGCCGACTGGTGAGGGTGGAGGCCAACTACTCCCTGCAGCTGTACCCCGATGAGGGCCACACATTGCGGGAACCGCGCAGCATTCAGCACTTCCAGCGCACGGTGGTCAACTATTTTCATAATTGCTTCAAGCACAGCGTCCTCTTGGATACATTTGAAGAAGAAGAGGAAGACGATGATTGACTGTTCTCACCTCTCCAAGGACTACACGCCTTGGTGGTGAGTGCGATGTGGAGTGCAGGAGTGCGGACCAAACACTATCGAGCAAGCAAATCGGCTTCTACAATTTGTGGGTAAATGGAGGAACTCAACATCTATTGCACACAATTGTTTCTAATGTTTACGGTTGGCTCGGGACCCTGTGAACACAACCGTGTGTTGTTTTTGCACTTTTCATTAAAAAAAAATCATCAGGTCTTAAAAATGGGACAATATATGTTACGGTCTGTACAATCTGGCGCACGCCATCAATCACATTTGGAGTGCGTTTGTCTAAAAGGGTGTGCAATTTTATTCAATCTACCTGTGGACCACCGCTCGAACTGACTTCCTAAATCCACTATACATGTGAGAGGCTGATTGTGCCAAATGTTTACAGGTTTTAAAGTGTACCTAAAGACTGCATGATGTGAAGTAGCATTATCTGTGTTTTGTCATCATGGTTCGAAATAGATTGTTACATTCTGAGTGATAAACAGGTTTCATATGCAGAGTCCAGCAGCAGGGCGAAACTCCCAAAATTTTGCTTACACTTACTGTTGAGTCATTTTGCTCACGGGCTGGTAGGAACAGATTCACATATCATTCAAGGTTACATTTATTGTTACAGATATTTTTTTCACACTGCTTTAACAGTGCCAAAATACGTACAATATTCATGAATTACTGTAGTAATAGGTTTAACAATGCAGTTGTAATTTGGATCAACTAAACAATAAGCACTGACAAAGACTGCAGTGGAAGCAGATCACCTTCATATTTTGGTACTCAACATTTGAATGAGTCTCTCTTAATGCATGAGACATTCATTGATTTACTGGCCAAAAACAGCGGTTCAATGCATCAAACTAAACCATTGCATGACTCTCCACATCAAGCATTTGTTTTTCCGCAAAATCTTGAAAATTAAAACCGTTTACAGCAAAACTGTATTGATTGATTTTCTCTTATATCTGCAACGTACCATGCAACAAAATGCAGTGTCAAAGCACTGTGCGTATAAAATAACAAAAAATCTGTACAATTGTGTTTTTGTTCTGATTTTGAATCTTGGCTCCTTCTCCAAATATGTATGTACTATGTACATAAAGTTAAATGAAGACTCCAAGTGGTCCATAGCTGTGCACGTTTAAGTTGTCTCCCTTTTCCAACACACGTGCTGATACAAATGATCAAAATAGTTGTCCGGCTTCAACAGAGCTTAAATTTGTATCATGTATATCAGCCCCGTCGGGAATTAAGAAAGGAAGGTAAAGTTGAAGAAATTGACATAGTCAGATCTTGAACATACAGCGTGTTCAGATAGCGTCACAGAAGCCGTCAAATGAGCATTAGCGTAGCGGTGTTCTAGCCAATCACAACCATCTACGCACTTCCTCGTTTCCGGTCTATCGTCCAATCAATATTGATGCTACTTGCGGGCCTGAATCCCTCTTCAACCTTCTGTTCTTTGGAGGGGCACCTTCAAGCGGCTCCGTGGTGCACCGGTAGTGACTTCTTGATCAACTGAAAACATCGTAGAGTAACACTTGAACCCAGCGACAATGTCGTTCCTGACTGTCAGTAGGCTAGCGCCTAAACTCCTCAATTCAAAGGTAAGAGGACAGTGCGTGGCTTTCATGTTACTTGATTAAGCCGTCAAACCGAAGTTAGCCGGCTAGCGACAATGTAGCTCATGTTAGCTCCGACGACCACATTGTGAGATAAAGGCGGTCTCCATTATGGATTAAATACCGCATCTATCTATAAACGTTTGATTGAAATTACTAACGTTGTTCTAATTCTTTTCAAATGCGATGGCAAATATTTACATGTTCCTTTATGACTAATGACAAGTGGGACATATCTGGCCAAGTTCAGATACGCAATGTGCAGACTGTCATGGATTTGGCTAGTCAATTGACTTTAGGCTATCAGTGATACAATCTGAGTTTAACTAGTGTTGTAGAATTGCAGTACTGGGACACCCTTAAAAATTCTCCACCACCATCTTGACCTTCACTTACAAATGTCCCATTGCTTAACTTTGTATCCTGTGTTAAGATCCTTGAAGGCTTTTTTTTTGGACCGTTTCAAATGTCAAGGCGACCCGCACTGTTTTGTGCACACGGTGTGCATTTGTCAATGTGGTCTAACAGTACGTATGTATATTGTACACTTTATAGGAAATGAATCACCAATAAATTTGCCCCTGAGATTATCAAGCGTGACATTGCCTGTCTGCACCGGTTGCCACTTTTTTACAATTTACTCTTTCATTCCACTGACCTCAAGGTTAAAGTGCATTAAAACCTATTGTGTCATCTGTATTTATAATGCTGTACAACCTGCAATGGTTATCTGGCTTCAAAATTGGGACAATTCCCAGATAACCTCAGTCACACTCGCCTCTTTTTCTTACCTCGAGTCAGTCTTTGCCCTGGTTGGCTCTTTATTGTTATTCTTACATAACAAGCCCTGATGGTCAAAATCTCAAATGTGACAGAACACCTGGTGCTTCACATGTTTGAGCATGCACAGTTGTAAGTGACCCCGTACTCGGAGAGGAAGTTTTCTCAGGTTAAATGCATCAAATGATGGTCAATTCATGCACTGCCCCTGCCCCCTGCTCTGCTTTAAGAATGTACGTTCATTTGTGTTTGCATTGTTTCTTAAACATTTAAAATCTGTTCTCCAAAATACCTCATAGAGATACTCGCTTTTTTTTCCTCAGAAATAGAATGATCCTTGGATGGTGCCAATAGTAGCCAATTTACAGTGGGGTTTAAAGAGTGCATGCAAAGTTTTCTGAAGCAAAGGTTCCTTTTTTTTTTTTAAATAATCTGAATAGAAATGAATTAGGGAGCCGTCAGAAGTGTCATCTCACATCCTCAGATAAGAAAAGGATTTTTAAAAATATTTTTGTAAAGCCCTAAAAGTCAGAAAAACAGAGAAACCCATCATTATTAATTTCTCCCATAATTTGCCGATCAATGCATGATGTGGTTGATCAGAACCACAAAATAAGACGGAAAACACAATCTTGTTCATGCCCAGGATGTTCTGTGTGCTACCTTTTGTTAGTATTTTAGTTTTTCCCAATATTTATTTTTAAAAAAAAGGGTGGGGGGAATTTTGCCAGACAGTTTTTAAAAGGTTTATAATTTCATGCTAATTACCTCATCTATTGGGTTTTGTATTATTTTAATTAGAAAAATTACAATGATGCGGTTTGCTTGGAACATTTGTGTCGAAATATGTAACTTGTATATCACCTTTATTGTAAACCAAGAGTGAACTGTAAACAGCTTGAAGTAAGAATGCGTTGTTTAATATTTGGAGAACAGTTTTCTTGCCAGTTGAATGTTTAAACGTGATTCAATAGTTGCTCATGTCCTTAAGTCCCGTGCTCCGCCCAGGAAGTAAGCACTGACTAATGCCCCATATTTAAGCCCTTCCCAGGCTGTTACATAATGGCCCCTCAGCAATGTGAGGTGACATAAGATCCTACCTTTTGTTTTCGATGACCCTCCTGAGTAATTTCATTCCAACCAGTTTGTGGTTACTCATCATACCAGTGGGACCAAAGCCAACTAACCCAAAGCTTTTTAACCGCACTCCTCCTTCAGTTGTTGATTTAACTTGTCCTCTCAGGGGAGTCGTCTTTCAGTGGCAACATGAAGCAGACATAACTTTTTTTCTTTGCTGCTATAGGTTGAAGAGAGAGCCTAAATCGTTTGCAGCGCAACTGTACTTACTATTAGTTCTTTCTATTAGTGTTTGACCACAGCTGTAACCTCAAATAAAAATAGCCCTTTTTCCTACAGAGACACATTGATGATGCATTTATGAAAACTGGGCTCAGTGGAATTGAGATTATTTATGAATGAGAATTGAGTGGAGAAGTGTTACTAATTTACATGCTTGATTGATTGTTATATTGACACAATGTCGAGTGCAGTAAAAGCTTTATGCTTTGTTGTCTTAGATGATGATGATGATGATGTTGAGTGCTTTGAAATGACTGCATCTCTGTTTTGATTTGTATTGTAATTTCTGTTTGAATTTATTCACGGACAGCACTTTGTTTCAGCTGCCTTTTTTTAAATATATATATTAAACTGCTCTGTAAATAAAAATGAGTTGAATTTGCAGAAGGCGGTTTTAGTTTCTCGCATAAAATATTGCTGTCCAAAAATACCTGCCTGGTTTGTACCTGATTTGCTAATTATGTCGCAATTATTTCTTGTGCCACAGAATGCCACCTACTTCATTACAGCTGCAAGAAACGCCAGCGCCTCCACAACAGTAAGTCCCCTTGAGCCCAACCCGATCGTCTCAATTATGCTGCATTAAAAGTGTAAAACGATTGAAATTATAAAAGACAACGGGCCTCCATCTTGATCAAGCTTGTGATGGTTACATAGATCGGAACACCTCTAAAATAGTTTTTCCAATTAATCAGAGTGGCGCATGCATGCACTGCATTGGAACAGATCACGTCACATGTAAACAGTTGACCAGAAACTGTCACTCTGAATTCCAATGGAATGTCAGAAACATGCTTGTGAACCCAGCTAACGGTTCCGTCAACGGCTCACTGCGTGTTGCTTATTGCAGTGTGAAAAAGTCTCTAGTCTCAACTAGTTTCTGGTCTTGTATACATATCCCGTTAGGTCATCTGAAATGTTCAGGTATGTCTGCACAGGTCTCCAAATGTTCCAGGCAGTGTTCTCCCGCTCAGGAAAAGACCATTTTTTGTGCGGACCTTTTGTAGGTCAATCAATACTTGTGGTCAAATGTTTACAATCAGACTGTTGATCATATTTTAGCAGTGTGTTATTTTTGGACTAGGTGTTTGTGCCCTCTTCAAGTGTGTGTGTGTTTTTTTTCCAATCCAGAACCTGAAGGACGTTCTGTCAGACCTGATCCCTAAAGAACAGAGCAGGATCAAGAACTTTAAGCAGCAGTATGGGAAAACCAACATAGGGCAGATTACTGTGGATATGGTGAGCAAACTGACTCTTCAACGTAATTTCTATCACAGGTTAATAAAGTATATCGTCTGTAGGGGGGGAAAAAACTACAACACGCGTTATAATTGTTTTAGCATGATTATTTCAAGTATTCCTCCTGTAGCAATGTGCCACGAGTGGTTCATACAATGTTCACACTCCCATGCCTCTTTTGAAATTCAACCCGCAGCCATGTGCCCCCCCCCACTCCCTTGCACAAAAACATCAAATATAACTACCCCCAACACATACAGCACAAATGAAAGTGCTTCTTTTTCCACCTGCACGTTTTCCTGCAAACATGCTACCCGAGGTCTCACGCTAGCGCAGTAAGTCCCAAGACTTACTGAAAATACAACTAAATCAATAAAATAGGATTAAGTAAATTTGATGGCGATAAGAGAGATGCTTATTCACGGTTCGAACATGTGTAAATATGTAATGCGGAAAAGGTGTGGGTGCAGCAGTGTGAAAATGCAAGAAGCGTGGATTGTACATATTTGCAAAGTCATTTTCAACTTGAGAATAAACAATAGCAGAACGTAGATTCCAACTGTTAACTGTAATTCCAAGTTTTGCTCCACCACTTGTGATAAAATTATCTGTGGATTTTACCACGTCTTTCTCAGTGTTAAGTGAAAGTTTGAGATTACACTGTAGATAACGCGGTATTCAAAAGCAAGTTCTGCTTGTAATTGATTTTAGTTACTGTGTAAAGAACATTGAGTTGACTTGTGTATGAACTGTGCTATTCATCGGTAGATCAATTTGCCATGCTCCTTCAAAGCGTCAAAAGGTTGACGTAATGCAAAATGTCCAGTAAGCATAATCGTCTGATGGGTTGTGTTGGGTTAATTTTGGCAACACTAGGTCAGCCATGAAGTGTAACGCAGATTAGTCAAACCACTTAATCTGTCAGGGTTGTCTGCGCCGGTTATCTATCAGTCAGGTCATCCTGATGAGGCCACCAATCTGCCAGATAATAACTGCAACACAAGGGTGCATGGTGACCCTTTCTGGATCTTTACAAACATGAGCAGATTTGACAATTTGATGCAATACACTAGCAAATCATAGCTAAAGAATGGACTTTGGTGTTTGGTGAGAGCTTGCCCCAGCGCATCATGAGTCACATGAACACACACAGGTGCTGTCAAGAAATGTTGAGAAACAGGCTGTGTCCAAATTAAAAGGCTGCTGCATACTCAAAGGCTACATTTTTGGCTGAATGATTTTAGTTCCAGCGTGCCACACCTACATGTGGTTTTCAAATTGTAGTAAGACAATTAGCAGCCTGGATCTTCCCATTCCTTCAAAAGCAACCAAGGACAATGTCCACCAATGTTAGACTAAGACAGTGCTTCTCAATTATTTTCTGTTACGCCCCCCCCCCCCCCAGCAAGAAGAAATCTATTCGCGCCCCCCCTCCCCACCGTGACTATCCTAACTTGTCTTGTAAGTCGTAAAATGTTGCACTGTCGCAAACGTGACAGAAGTAACAATGAGAGCGCCACTGCCCCCTGCTGTAGTAAACGCGCAATTACACTTTATTCTAGTACTGCCAAATAAAAAGCCTGTTCCCCAGGGTCACACGCGCCCCCCCAGGAATAGCACCGCGCCCCCCTTGGGGGGGCGCGCCCCACTATTTGAGAAGCACTGGACTAAGACAAACATTACAAGAAAATAAATCAAATCAAATAATTCGTAAATTAAGCCTCTCAAGCAATGAAAAACGTTCTTGGGCCTTTCTTATTCCTCACAAACTTCAAAGATTTATACCATAGTGAAAACTCATTCAACCAATGATTTTAAACAAGTATCTACATTTGGGAATAAGGAACTTGCCTAAAAACATATTCTTGCTTTCGCAAAAGAAAAAACAACTTAATGGCACTTCAATGTCAAAGGTGACATCAGCTCTGTGTGTTTGGTTCTAAGCCAGCCCTGCATTTCCAACCAAAAAAACGGTGCCCGCATTTGGAGAGGCCTAGTGTGTATTTCGACACCACTTGAGATCGAGTTGCGCCCCAAGTGGCTCACGTAGCTGAAAAACCGACCTTCAGAGGACGCAGCCTGTGAATTTTGACGTAGCATCAGTCTTTGGTTGCACATTCATTTCCAGCATGTACAAAGCAATGTCATGTTTTACATTTGTTGGTCTCTTCTAATCTATGAAGCAACCTGCCTGATCAACAATATAATAACACTAAATAGATTTTTTTCCCCTTTGAAGATGGAGTGCAACTGAAAGACATTTATCTGTGTTTTTTTTTTAAATTATTTTAAGATTGCATTTGTTTGCTTGTCCAGGTATATGGAGGGATGAGGGGCATGAAGGGTCTGGTATATGAGACTTCTGTGCTGGATCCCGATGAGGTCAGTGCTGAATATTGCTACCCTTTTAGCCCTAAATACAGATAGCTAGATGAATAGATAGATAATCTTGTGAGGAAAATTGGATTGTCACAGTAGCATTATTCGATTAAACCAAAAGAAAGAAAAATAAATACTGTTACTGGTAGACTGGATTAGCAGCTTGAATCATTCTGTTTGGTTACAGGGCATCCGCTTCCGAGGCTATAGCATCCCAGAATGTCAGAAGTTATTGCCCAAAGCTGAAGGAGGTGAGGAGCCATTGCCTGAAGGCCTCTTCTGGCTGCTGGTCACAGGACAGGTGCCCACTGGGGAGCAGGTGAGACTCAGGGTGGTGTAGTGGAGCCACAAAAAACATATTCTACTTTATTCATATTTTTTTCTCCTAAGGAGCAACTGTTGTCCATTTTGAAGCCGTGGAGATTTATCTTTGACCGGACTTTGAGATGACTAAACAAATTACACACATTACAAACATGGTGTACAGTACGTGCCTACAAATGGTTGTAAAGTCAGCATCATAACTGCTTGGTTCTAAACATCAAGCCGCTATAAAATGTCTGGTGATCATTTATAAACAAATCGGTCCGACACTTTTATTGCGGAGGCAAAAGATCATTTGATTGCCATTATTGCTAAAGATAAAGTCAAGGCAGACTGATAAGCCCATTGCCTTTCAGCTGAGCCCGTCGGAGAGAGAGGAAAAAAAAACCTTCTCTGTCAAGTTTTATATATGTGAGACAAATGTGTCCACAATGCGTACATCATGCGACACGCTCCTGCTTGCCAGGTGAACTGGGTGTCGAAAGAGTGGGCGAAGAGAGCGGCGCTCCCGTCGCATGTGGTCACCATGTTGGACAACTTCCCCACCAACCTGCACCCCATGTCTCAGTTCAGCGCCGCCATCACGGCCCTTAACAGTGAGAGCAGCTTCGCACGTGCCTACTCTGAGGGCGTGCACAAGTCCAAGTACTGGGAGGTGAGTAATCATGCTTACATTGGCCCTTATTGTATTTTTTTAATATCAGCCTATGCCTAATTTCTACTCTCCTAACAAATTATGAGAAAGTTTATTCATGATGTCATGATATCAGCCTCAGTATGAATATGGTGCAAAATGTCTGATTACCCAGTTGAAAAGCAAGAAGTTTTTTAAGCAGCTTTGAACTACCTATACTGCCCAGATGCTTTAATTGGGTCATGGTTTATGGATTTCCACTTAGAGGCCTCATGTCGCCAATAGATTCTTTGATAGTCTCATCAAATCTGACCAATGAAATTAACAAACATGCTCCAGTGGACTGATTAAACTCTTGAGTCCGAGCCCATGCTGAACTTCACGAGTCATATTTTAAATATATACTGTATTTAATTCACAGACAACTAATTTCTAAATTATTATATTACCTCACGTTATTAAATTCACAAACAAGATTACATTGCATGCAACTTCCATGTGTGCAACAAAAACAAATGTGTAGATACAGAATTTCCCCTTTAGTTAGTAATATTATTATAATCCAAATAGCTCTGGGTTATTTGAAAATATCATGCGTGAATTTAAAACAAAAGTGTAAATAAAGTCTTCCATTGTGACTGAATGGCATCGTACAATGAGACAGCCTTAAAAGAAATTGCTGGTTTATGGAAAACCACCATTTATGGAAAATTATTGCATGTGTTCACACCGATGCTCGAACAAATTGCAGGGGCTATGGACCAAGCAAGCACTGCTGTGAAATGGTGAAAATCTGACCAACTGAAGCCCTCCCAGGAAGGGCTTTGTAATTTCATGTACATGATGGAGGCAAAGCCCATAAAATATAAAGGATAATAAAGCAGCAACAGCATGCATCTAGCCTCTGTACAATCTTTTCATCGACGTTACACAAACCATTGTACAGTATTCAATAGATACATTTTAAACACAAACACCGCCACATGAGGCTCATCACACGTGTTTGTTAGCATACTAGCTCAAATAACGCGACGGCAAAGTCATGCGTCTGTCCAAGCCACCCACTTTTTTGGCTCTCTTCTCTATCTCAGTATGTCTATGAAGACTCCATGGACCTGATCGCCAAGCTGCCTTGTATTGCGGCCAAGATCTACCGCAACCTGTACCGCGAAGGCAGTAGCATCGGAGCCATTGACTCCAACTTGGACTGGTCTCACAATTTCACCAACATGCTGGGCTACAGCGACGCTCAGTTTACTGAGCTCATGAGACTCTATCTCACTATCCACAGGTTGGGCCAAATATATTGTCTTATATTGGATTGAATAAATAAACCACTAAATTCTGTCAACAAACAAAATGCTTATAAAAGGAATACTTGAGTTTCATAGTATACACTCTGTTCATTTAGTCAACGATCAAAATACTTGTTGACGTATCTACAATACATTTAAATTTCTACTTTAAAATGGGCACATTTGCATGTTCATTTACTGTAGCATTAGACAAGCTGACGTTTGTGTCATGCAACAGTGACCACGAAGGAGGCAATGTCAGTGCCCACACCAGCCACTTGGTGGGCAGCGCTTTGTCAGACCCCTACTTGTCCTTCAGCGCCGCCATGAATGGCCTGGCTGGTCCTCTTCACGGCCTGGCAAACCAGGTAAGTCATTGACAGACAGACAGACAGACATACATACCGCCAATTAAGTGTTGGTTTGTCCTGTCAGTGATGTCCCCTGCTCCTTTGTCTCCCAGGAGGTGCTGGTGTGGCTGACCGCACTGCAGAAGGAGCTCGGAGGGGAGGTGTCAGATGAGAGGATGAGGGATTACATCTGGAACACGCTCAAATCCGGAAGGGTGAATAGCTTCAGTTCTTGCCATGGAATAGAATTAAATTACATGTAGCTTCTCAGGTTGAATTTAAACCAAAATGCTTAGTGTCACAATTGAATGTTGTTCTGTGCGTTTACTGGTTTCCTTTGACAACCTGACTGCTCTGAAAAAGCTCATTAAACAGTAGTCGACTATCATTTACATTGTAAGGTAGTAATAAAATGGAAATTGATAACAGCCGTCACATAGCCCGTCCCAAAACGAAATCTTGCAGACGTTGTCGTCAATAACATTTGATGCAATGTACCGTCTTTGTGTCAGGTGGTGCCAGGCTACGGTCACGCCGTCCTGAGGAAGACGGACCCTCGTTATACCTGCCAGCGCGAGTTTGCCCTCAAGCACCTGCCCAATGACCCAATGTTCAAGATGGTGGCTCAGCTCTACAAGATTGTCCCCAATGTGCTGCTGGAGCAGGGCAAGGCCAAAAACCCCTGGCCCAACGTGGATGCCCACAGTGGCGTTCTGCTGCAGGTGAGTGCTAAAGTAGCTCCTGCGGTTGTCAAGTGACGTGTCATGGATGGGTAACCAGTAGCAGCGTTCTGCTGCAGGTGAGTATTAGACTAGCCGTTGCGGTTGTCAAGTGATGCGTCATGGATGGACTAACAGTCGCAGCATGGCACTTATGTAATAAGGCAACAAAGCAAGTTATCGCCCCCACCTCCCACTAAAAGCCATCTGTAATTTTGTTAGTTGCCACAAGATGGCAGCTGACTACTTAACACTGAAAGGATAATAAAACACCCCCCCACCCCTCACTAGAAGCCATCTGTAATTTTGCTAGGTGCCACAAGATGCCAGGATAACGCTGAGAGGATAATAAAACGCCGCCACCACCATCATGTACCAATCATGAACTCGTATTATACAAACTACTATTCTGTACTCAATTAACAGTCGACACAAACCATTACACAAGTCCATTAAACCCATCTTTTGGCATTAACAGACAATTGTTAATGTTTGGCAATCCGGGCAAAATAGACCATGTGTGGACTATTGGTACTTGTATTGGAAGAAAAGCAGAAGGTTTCACCTTTGACTGTGCACAAAGTGCATTTTAGTAGTGCAATTAAGCCGGGTGGGACATCTCAAAGGCAGATAGATGAAAACAGCACTAGCATTTCCGTAAAGCCAATAACCCCAGGGCTCCAACAGAGGGCGCCAAGGTAATTTACTACTTTAGCCTGAGCATAAAGCCAGGGTGGATAGGTTTAAATAAAAGTGAATTTGCAAGCAACAACCTTGAATAATAATCTCAGTGTACACTGTTCTGTCATAATATGTATCGGGCATAGTTTTTTCCGTCATAATTAATAATTCCCATGTCCTATTTCTCATGGCACAGTGGTTGGGACTGACTCTTGCAATGGAGTGGTTTGAGGAATTGCACATTTGCATAGTTCAGATGAATGTATTTGCATGCGGTCAAATTGTGTTTTGGCTAATGCTTGTGCATGCGTCGGGATCTGACCGCTCCCCCCTGTACTCCCCCACCTGCAGTACTACGGAATGACAGAGATGAACTACTACACGGTGCTGTTTGGTGTCTCACGGGCTCTCGGTGTGCTGGCCCAGCTCGTGTGGAGTCGAGCCCTGGGCTTCCCGCTGGAGCGCCCCAAGTCCATGAGCACGGATGGACTCATGTCTCTGGTGGGCACCAAGTCGGGTTGATCGCCGACTGCGCTGGGAGTTGTAGTGGTGAGCGGAGGTGCAAAGGTGACAGATTACCCCCCCAAACCTTCCCTGTCCACCCTTCCGAATCCTGAGGGATTGAAAGACTATACTTTAAATGTCATTACATACAAAAAGACTCTCCTCTCGCCACTGCTAGTTGTCCAGCTGCCTCCTCGGGAGGTGAAACTTCCACTCGCGTAGAAATAGATACCCACCTGAGATTTTATTTTTTAAGCTAGCCTCGCAAGGCCTCACTCTAAATCAAGCGTGACACTCAAAGGGAATTGTGGAAGTCAATTGCACTTCCTCTGTAGTATTTGTTTGAGTGGCTAAAGCCAAGTCCCCCAACAATCTGTTGACATGTCGCTTTGGTTTCTTCTATGCATCGCCCCTGCCATTCTTCTGCCGTTGGCAACGTTTCACTCCCATTTATGAGCACTCCCGTTTTCACCATTCTCACCGCAATCAAGCTGTTTGAAAGAAAAAAAAAAATGAAACTTGGGGAGAAACTAAGATAATGGCGCTTTCAATCTGGATCTATATTTTTGTTATTTTTAGTGCTGGTCTGTCTTCCCTCTATGATCAAAATAACCATCTTGTCTTTGTCTGAACCCGGCCGGCACTGTTTTAAACTGGCAATTGGCACAGTGGGCAAGCGGGTGGGCCGTAGTGACGCAAAAGAGCAAGCGTGAATCCAAAGCAGGTTTGGGCTTTGTAATTCTTTATGTCCGTTCATGTTAGTTGCTTTTTGCTTTTCCTCCACACGAGAGCGTTTTTTTCAACATCGACTAGTCCAAAATCAGCATTTACTCGATTGATTTGATCTTGTCATTTGAGGCCAGAGACCCTAATATGTATCGAACTATCATGCTTGGGTCGTGTCGTGGTTTTTTACTTTTATTTATACTTTGTGTACATAGGTTATATATATGTATAAGTTCTGCTCGTAACAACCACACCGAGTACCAACTGTGTCATAGTTCAGTCTCTCGTGTAGAAACCGCAGCTATCTTGTACATACGTGTTTTTGCTCATTTGTTCCGGGTGGTTTCGAGCTTGCTCTCGAGCTCCGCTGCCAAGACAGCCTGCCCACCTGTGACTTTGTGTGTCAACACTCCATTTTTGCTTCTCCAAATCCTTCCTTCTCTTTCTCTCTCTCTCCCCCGCCACTCATGTCTATTGCCTCGCCGCATTCGTTACTTTGATCATAGAGGAGCAGGAAGGTCGTAAATGAGAATGAAATGTAAGGTGGGTTCATCAGATGCGCTTCAGGGGGCAGGATGGGTCGGACAGGGCAATAAATACTGAAAAACATGACTCAAAACGGAAAAAAAAAAGGAAAAATAAAGGTTTTTATTAACACTGCCTGGTGTGCTTCTTATCAAGTCAATTTGATTTATAAGGCCCTTACTCATAAAAAGTCTCAGAGGACTTCATATGCCCACAGTTGGCTAATATTAACATTCCATGCTTAACGCCAGGAGGGCGAGAAACCTTGACAAGGGGCCACAGATTGGAGAATCCCCCCCTTCCAGGGTGACCAGGCTGCAATAGCTGCTGAGTGGGCAACATTTAACACAAGACGGTGCTATGCCACGTGAAAGACCATTCCGAATCGCCTTTGTCATAACTAGAACCTGCAGACGTCTGCATTCTTTTTTTGAAAATGAAAATCCCTGTGGCTCAGTAGTCGAAATGAAGTCTTAACGACCAGAGATGTGCGTCATGGCACTAAAAGGTACTTTGGCCTTCCTCAGTCACACGAGCCCTTCTTACTGAATGTGCTAGGATATTAATAACACCCTACATTCTGCCACCCAGGTCTGCTTAAAACTTGAAAATGACCTAGAGACTGTGATGTCATTTTCAGTCGACAGCAAATGGTAACATGGCCACCCTGAGTTGGATAGAAATGGGAGAATTTTGCTGCTTAAGTCATATTCCACACAGAATACTAACATAGACGCAGTGATTAAACTAGTAGGGACCAACCTAGTATTACTGTCAAGAAAACTTTGGGGTTGACCTTTGCTTTGAACAAGATAAGCTTTTGTACAAGAAAGTTTATTGGTTGTAATTGACATTTCTATAGGTAATTTGGTTCAAAACTAGACATGATGGCTAACTTTTCTGTTGCTTACTTGATTGATTGGATGGATCGACAACTCAGAAGCTGCACGCACTGAAAATAAGGAACTTTATTTATATACAGTCTTGCCTCCAAAAGTACACTTCATCCTTTCTACAACATAGGGACATCACAATAACGCACAGGTGCTTGAAAGTTTAAATATTTCCCTGCCTCACGAGGGTTCTCCCCCGCAGATTAAAAAAAGCTCAACAACATGAGATCACCCATGTAGCAAAGCGACACTTATTTTGTCAATTGGTTCAAGTTGCCACATCAAAGCACGGGCCAGGAAGTTGAAAATAGATACAATAATCTTTTGTATGTCTTACAATCAATGAGTGTGCAGCGCACAAACACAAGTTGCAGCCTTGCATACATGTGCAAACAAACGACAAGTTTAAGTTCCTAGGCCAACAATGTTAGTGTGAACGCTGCAGGCTAAAGGGCATTCCTCTCATGCTTTCATTTGCCATGTAACATTGAAGCTCTGAAATGTTGATTGAACTTGAGTATAAAGTGGACCCCCGGATATTTGTGGTTCGGCTTTTACCCATTTTCAAGGAAAAGTTAATAAAAGTATGAGCACTTTGAGACCAATTTGGACTACAACAGATGAATAACTGCAAATTGACTTATCTTTTTATTTGAACACAAAAAAGAAAAGGTTGGGAAAGCTGAAAAATGTGAACAGGTTTTAATCAGAAAAGTAATTTGAATTCACCTGTTTTTTTGTCTTTTTTTACAATTGTACAGATTTATATCTTTTTTAAATGAAACTTTAAAAACAAAAATGACCTTTTATATGTCTAAAACACTTGAATTTATTTAAAAACTGGAATTAAGTTTTTTTTTAAAAAATAAGATAGCTGTATTCCTGCATTTTAAATTATCTTCAGATTAAAAAAAAAAAACAGTGTGTAACTGAGCAGATGTGATGCAGCTGCCCATATACTTCTCCTGAGATGATAAAAGAAAAGCTAAAGCACTGGCATGAGGTGGTTCACCACTAGGCTTCCAAATCTGTGCACACGTATGCAAATGTCACACATGACAGCAAGCAAGTTCAAAGTGCAGAAAGAAAACTTCTTTGTCCCTTTACTCAAACCTGTTAACACTTTCTCACTGTTCCAAAAATGGCACATTTTATCCGCTCCCCCTTTAAAAAAAAAAAACACTTATATATGAAGTGTTTAGCACCAAGCACACTTATGAAGCAAAGCAGACGACTCACAAAAAATGGGATACTGGAGAATTTTCAGGATGAGCCTAAAATATCATGAAAGATTAACTGGAAGAGTCATTAAAAAAAACACCTGCTGTGAATGTGGCTCCTTCTTAGAGAACAGCAAGTTGTAGGAAAAAGTGCTGAGACACTAAACAGTTGAATACATATGTGCTTTCAAAAATTGTGAGAAGTTTGAATTAGATTCACCTGTAAGTTTGGCAACATTCAAGATTCATCCTGATATTTCAGCTAACATCCAAACTTTTTGTGAGTAGTGTATCAAAACAAATCAACGTGAAGGAATATGTTTGAACTGAAGCTCACAGTGAAACATTGGACTTCCTCCCCTTCAGAAATAAACTCAGGATTGGTTGTCTTAAAAATATATATATTTTTTTAAATAAAAGCGTATTGTTTGATGATGTATTTGTTGTTTTGTACATGAACTTGCTGGACAATGTCCCTCAAGAGAGGTAGGGGGGGTAGGCTGGGAGTAGGGGGGGAGACTAAGCAGCAGCTTCATGCAGTTTGGGTGTTTTACGGCCGGACATCACGTCTGGTGGATCTCGTGGAACATGAGCTCTCGTGGGATACGAGTCTCTGGGCCATAGATTTTGCAGGCACGACGCTCAAAAGCAGCCACGTTCTGCTTGACCACCTCGTCGAAGAACATGGCGGCCAGCTGCGAGTGCAGCAGGGAGCGAAACTCGAAGGATATCTGTAGAGGTGAGAGGGGCGTGCTCACAGAAATGGCAAAGCGGCCGCGGAGGGAGTGGCGACTTACGGAAAAGTCAACAGTGCAGGTGCGAGGGTAACCGGGAATGCCAGGACTGAAACGCCAAATGGTCTCCAGGTGGTTGAACAGCTTTCCGTCCGTGCACACGGCCTGGCAGTCAGCACCGATAGAACGACGAAGGTTATTAAAATGATCGGAAAACATTCAGAAAAATTACTTTGAGGCTTTTTCAAGTTTGTCAGGTCGTGCAATTTACACGCAAGTGCAACTTGTATATCTTAAGATCCAAGTTCAGACTGGCATCCAAAAGCCAACATCCATATTCGTGTTGACTGTCTGCACCAAATGTACACAGTATGCCAAATGCCCCAAATAAAAGTAGAAGAGGAAATGAAGAAAATGGAGGCATGGCAACGAACATGTTTCGTATCACGAGTTTAGCATGCGGCTTCCACCGCGAAAAGGATGTCCTACTAACAGCACGACCAGGATTCTTGGGCTGCAATGAGAATAATAGTCAGCTGACCAACCAAAACAGCCTTGTTTTGTTATTATGTTTCCCGAAAATATGAGTTTTTGCAACTTGTAAATTGCATTCCACTACATTGTGGTGTCGATTTGAAAATGAAGTATATACAGCCAGAGCCATGGCGAGAACTCACCTTGACCAGGTGAGGCCGCACGAAGCTGATCATGGACGTGTAGCGCTCGATGACAGGCGGGAAGCCCACCTCCAGCTGGGCCTTGCAGTGGCCCGCCCGCTTGGCCACCGTCAGAGACTTCTTGCACCACGGAACGAACAGCTTGTAGTCGTCGACGTTGGCAACCACATCGTACATCTCCAGCATGGAGTACCTGCAGGTAATAGGACACATGCTCAGCGAGGGAGGAGGGCGAGCGCCACCCAAGTTTCTTGGCGGCGACCGTTACCCAAGTATCCTGCGTTCCGAGTACTCCTTTCTTTTATTGGTAAGGCTGATGAAGTTCCTGCTCTGGGGAACACTCGCCATTGCTTCCCAGTCGTGGAGGCAAAGCACTCTGGGAGATCTTGTCATCAAAATGCCGCATGAGGACAAATGTCTGCGAGGGGACAAAAGACATCGTGTGAGTGTAGTAAAAGGCTGCGGGTGTGCACCGGTAAATTCTGACCTCCAGAGTGACAGACAATAGGACATAGAAAGTTGGCTGGCTGCTGCTGGCGTTTTCTCATTTGATGTAACAAGTGCTCCCGTGACATGTGGTGTCAGAATGTGGCTGACCTCAACGAGCCAAGATGGGACTAGAATAATCTCCGTCCGCTCCGTCCTCAGTGACACAGGTGTTTTGGAAAAAAAACTTTTGGGCCTTTCAACAACATGCAAACCTTTCACTCAAATGACTTAAGTAAAAAACTTCTGCTCTGCTTGTTGTACACCTTAGTCGCTTGATTTTCTATTCCTGTATGTCTTTCCATTTCAGGGGAACACATACAAAGATGTTCATTTGGTCCAAGAACGGCAGAGTAGACTTCATCTCACTATATTGAGGTATAGACACCTTCTACTTCTGCAAAGATCTGCCGGGGGCTTTAAAAGACTAAACTGCAAAGAGCTTGAGCCATTTATTTAAAGAAGACTTTATTTTGACATAATACTTTATGCTGATTGGTCTACGGCGGGGATGGGCAATGGGGAGTGGGGAATCATAAAATAATTGTAATGAAATATTTTGGAAGAGGGGAATATTAACCAGTACAGTGGATCACGAATTCACTTAGTTGCAGTTTTATTTCAATATTTTGTTCAATGACCATAGTTTTTCATTATGAATGCACATAAATTCGAAGTTTAGTCACAGTATTGTTTGGGGTTAAAGAAAAATATATATAGTCACTAAAGCAGTCTAAACAGTAGTAAAATCATAATTAGAGTAAGCTATGTGTTTATATATATGTGTTGTAAAACAATAGAAAAAGAAAACCTGGTGTGACAAGCCGTGACGATGCCTTGTTACGTCATAGCGTAAACTAGTTCATCGGGCACCGTTCGTAACCTCGAAACCGAAACGCTATGTACTGTACTCGCAATTCCAAGTCACAGTAATGTTCGATTGCAATCTAAGTAACACTAACACTCACAGACAGATCATCTGATGTTCATTACCTGATATTTTGTCGCGTGCACATTCGGGGCACCGATGGGCGACAAGACCGGGGCGAGCCCACGATGGCAAGCTGAAGATAGTCGCTAAAAGTCCGCACACCCATGGGCAACCTCCGGGCTGTGGTCGCGGCTGCCATCCAGACAGCCACACGGTGTCAAGATGAGTAAACAGGGATGGAGCTGACTGAAGCGATCGGAAAAAAAGCGCTTTTCGGTCCGTGCAGAGGTAAGACGTGTCGCTCACAGAAAAAGCATTCGATGACAAGCCGGCGACGTAACGATCACAAGTGATGCTAGCTAAGCGCAAGCTAACGTTAGCCAGCTAGCGAGGAATCGTAATAGTCTGAATTTCCGCAACAAAAAAGCGAAAACATCACTCGCGCTGTCACATCGTCACTGGTCATAAACTACGGCAGACTTGGCAGGTATGTTCTGTTTGTTGCCGAATACCGGCTTGCCAGTTCCCGACGACCTTCTGCTGATCACTAAAACGCCGGTGGGACAAATTGCTTGTTCTGCTGGTCAGCTCAAAGCGGCTGACAGACTAAAGGCTGCTCCCTAGTGTGGCGGAGGACCACAGATTCAAAACCCAGAACGGTCTGATTTTGTGGTACATAAACGACTAAAATCACTTGGGTTTCAATTCCCTACACTGAAATAAATAAAAATGTCATTTAATACGTTCCATTCACACAAAAACACCCTGTCAACTGGTGTATGCTTTTTTAAAAATAATAAATAAATATCACTATATTGTATTGTAATTTATTAAAAGATACAGCAATGAAATTTAAAGAAAATCTAAAGATCTAATCCCAGTTGTATTAAGATTTGATTTAATACTTTAATTATACGAGACTGACATTGCTGATCAGTCTGGTGCCTTAGCCACTATCATTGACTTCATTGACTTCATTGAGAGGTAGAAAGCAGAGGGAAGAATCCCTTGTCAGCTCCTTCACTTCCCGGACGTTGAAGGGATGCTACCAAGCCGCGGTTGAAATGTCGGAAAAAAGTCGGTACCGATACCGCGGTCGGCAGTTTCACCTTTCAGACTTTAAACACTGCGTCAATACTTCGCTTGAAACTTTCCTCTGACTGGGCTGTGATACATGACTCGGGTAGGCGGTTCCAGCTATTAACTACACGGGTAGAGAGAGTGGCGTCACCATGGATGCGTAACCTCCTCGGTTTGTATAGCTTCAAACTGTGACCACGTGTCGAAGTATCATTATTTAAGATGAAATACTCCCTCAGGTCTTCACCAAGTTCGCCTCGGAGAATGCGCCGGGTATATATCAGATCTCCTCGGTGACGACGGTAGGCCAGAGAGAAGAGATTCAACTGTTCCAGTCGATCTTCGTAGGAAAGCTGGTGAAGTTTTGCGACTGTTTTCGTACCGCGACGTTGAACTCGCTCCAGCATATCGGATTCGTACTTGGTCAATGGGAATACTGCAGGCAGTCCGTACTCAAGAATGGGACGCACGTGAGAGATAAACAGGGGTCTGAAAATCGCAGGAGTCATACGGGCAAAAGACCGTCTGATGGATCCAAACATCCTGGTGGCAGCGGTGACCTTCTTCGTGGTGTCAAGACTAGTCTTTAGGTCTGACGACACTATGACACCAAGGTCCTTCTCACTTGTGGTGTTTTTAAGGAGATATCCTCCAATATGGTACGCCCCGAGTGGATTCTGAGTTCCCATGGAGAGCACTGAACATTTGGCATGGTTTATTGGAAGCAGCCATTTTTCCGTCCAACTTTGGAGCCTATCTAACACGTCTTGGAAACGGTCAGCATCCTCGACGCTAGTAACTTCAGCCCAAAGTTTTAAATCATCCGCGTACAGTAAACACTCAATGTTCAGTTCTTGCGGGAGATCGTTGACATAGAGCTTGAAGAGTTCGGGTCCAAGGACCGATCCTTGTGGCACTCCACTAGACATAAGCACAGGCGCTGAGTATGCGTCGTTGACTTTCACTCGCATATAACGTCCTTCCAGAAAGTCAGCAATCCAGGATAAGATCTTCCCAGTTACACCAACCCTTTGGAGTTTAAGCAGGAGACGCATGTGAGGTACTCTGTCAAAGGCTTTGCTAAAGTCCACGAAAATGACATCAAGGCATTTACCAGCGTCGACGGCAGCTACCCACTTCTCTCTGGCTACTAAGAGATTCGATACACAGGAACGTCCTTTCTGGAAACCATGCTGAGCAGCAGTTAGCACGTCAAGCTCGTTCAGGTGATTTTGTAGAGCCCGCTTTAGTAGTTTTTCCATGACCTTACAAACGATCGAGGTCAGACATATGGGTCTGTAATTTGTCGGATCATGGCGAGCTCCTCCCTTGAATATTGGTTTGACTGTGCCGATTTTCCAGTCGACAGGTAGACGTCCGGTTTCCAAAGAAAGCTGGAGTATGTGTCGGACGGGTTCTGCAATATGCTCGACAATAGTTCTGAGGAAAGCTGGGTGCATCTCATCTGGCCCAGGAGAGGAGTCCGGCCGTAACTCCAGAAGTGCTTTCATAACATTTTCTCGCTCAAATACAAGATGGTGGAAGCCTGAGTCAGGAACAGGAATATGGGAATCCAGGATCTGCGGCTCGACGGTATACACAGAGGCGTATTGTGAGCCGAGTGATTCAGCTTTTTCGGCATCCTGGAGAAGGAGATCCTCAGAACCCGGGGAACGAAGGGTAGGTATGCCGCTTCCTGCCTTGGTCCTTCTCTTCAAATAAGCGAACAGGAGCTTTGGGGAAGTCTTGGATGTCTCCGCCAGACGCAGTTCATATTCGGTTCGTTTTTTCCGCTTCATTTGTGTGCACCGATTTCGAACTATTTTGTAGCGATCATAGTCCACGGGAGATTGAGACAGTTTGAATCGATCCCATAGTTTACGACGACTTTTCAGCAAGAGTCTTAGTTCACCATCAAACCAAGGAGGACCTTTGGTGAAGGTTCGTTTCCGAGAAATTGGCACATGCTCCTCCACAAGAAGTTCAAGTTTGGAACGAAACAGGGTCCAGGCATCTTCGAGTTCGAGATGAGACGGAATACTCCAGTCTGTTTGAGCAGCAGCTTCCTGAAGAGTGGGTTGATTTGTACGCCAATAATTTCGACGAGGTCTACCAGAATCGTTAATTGATGCACAACCGCTCCAGTGAAAGGAAATTGTACAGTGATCACTTCTCCCGATTGGCAGCGAACATTGCAATTTGTCGATGTCAGTTGGGGACGCTGTTAAAACAAGATCCAGGATGTTTGAGGTTTGACCAGGAAACATACGGGTTGGAGACATGACATGCTGGGTCAAATTGCAGTCGAGGATTGTATCAAGCAGTTGGGCATCGAAAGTTCCTTGATCTAGGTTACAGTGGAGGCTGTCCCATTCAATAGCGGGCGCATTAAAGTCACCGACAATCAGACAGTCTCTGCCTCTCCCGTGACATCGAAGTTGATCTAGTAGCTCAAGCTCAGTTCCTTGAGCAGACGGGCTTCTATAGATGACGCCAACTGTAACTGATTTGCACCCATTGTTGACGCGGCACCATAGGGTTTCAATTCCGTTGTCAGCATCGCAGTTGGTTACTATCGAGTGGACACGAAGTTCCGCTTTCCAGTAAAGGATGACACCGCCACCAGTTCGGTGTTCGGGACGATCGGACCGGGTTAGGAGGTAACCTGGAAGCTGGATCTCAGAATCAGCGATCTCTGGGGTTAACCACGTTTCCGTGAAAGCAAGCAGGTCAGGATGTTGTTCCTCTACAAGGAGTTCAATGTCATCTAATTTGTTACGAATGCTTCTAACGTTGGCCGTGATCACCCTTAATCCCAAAGGCGATGTTAATGCTTCGGGATAAAGGTAATCGGTCTCCAGGTCTCTCTGGTCCTCTTCTGAACAACGCGAAAATCCACAATGCGTAGATCAGTTTCACCGGCTGCACGGCGAGTACGAAGTTCAGTGACTGCATCTTTCATTTTGATTCGATCCTCCGGCGATAGGTCACGCAGCACATAGAACTTTTCACCTTTCAGGCGAAAGGTTCTTTTGAGAACGCGGTGGCATTCCGCTTCGTTGTTAAGTACGAGTTTCAGCGGGCGCGTTTTTGAGCAGTCCTCCGATTTGCGTCCAAGCCTGTAAGCTGAGATAACGTGTATCCCTTCTTCACCTTCGTCAAACATGAGTGACACCATACGTTGGAGAAATGTTTGATCGTCAACAATTCTCTCGGCCGAAGATTCTTTCAAAGATTCCGGGGCATTCACAATTATCAAACATCTTTCACGAGGTGGAATAGACGGGTTGGCTCTGCAGTTTTCGGCTGCCTGATGCTTGGAGTTTTCAGTCACCTGTTTTTGTAGCGCTGAGAGTTTGTCTAAGACAGTTTGCATCTGAGAGCTGACATTCGGAGCTTTTGGTTTGTGTTTCTTGTTCCGTACAAGAATAAAATCATCTTCTTCTTCTTCTTCTACTTCTTCTTCTTCTTCTTCTTTGGGCGCGTCGGGATCTGGGCTTGCAGCAACAGCGGCGTAGGTTGCCTTTGGAGCAGGCTGTTTTAGGACTGTGGGTGCTGTCAGGGTGGAGATATCCGGCTCTGAGTTACACTTTGTCAATGGCGTTGTCGTAGAGCAGGATGAGGTAGGAAAGGTGACCCGAACCGGGGAGCAGTCTGCAGAGCGCAAAACTTGAGTTACGGGAGCGTTTTGGGGAGTGAGTGGTGGAAGTCCTGACTTTACGCGCATATCGCTAAATACACACTGACAGTGGTCACAGAGGAAGTTCACAGCCGAGGAGGTTACCATCCGTAGGCATTCATATTCCGCCTTCTCAATACCGCAACAGGCGATGTGAATCCATCCGTCGCACAGACTGCACTGGACGGCCTTCGACTTTGTGGTTACTCCACGAGCACATTTAGCACATTTGGTCTTCATGATTATCTTCGGCGTCGTCGAACTTCGGTTGCAAGTAGAAAATAAAAATATTTCTCTTGGGGGCAGTATAATGCACCAGTGACATGCGGTGAGGCCTTAATGAAGACCAAAAGTTCCATACGTCGTGGAACCCTGATAATACAAGAATCAACCTTTTATTTTGGTTTTATTCATTTCATTTACATCTCTGAAATGCAATTACACCAGAGCAATGGAAATTAAAACATCTTTAAAAAATCAGGTTCATTGATGAATAATCAGACAAATTTATCACTCAAATAAATCATAAATCAAGATAATCATAGTTGCAGCCTACATCTACAACATGACAACTTTTTTTTTGTGTGTGGATAGAAGATTTTTCTGGTTGGCTCATATGTGTCTTGTGTATTGCCAGGCCGAAGACATTTTGCTGCCCAATGAAAATGTTGCATTTACGGAGGGGGAGGATGTGGTTGACGACAATTGACCCCCCCACAGACACACCCACACACACAGGTGGATGCTCCTCATTTGCTTTGCCCTGATCTACCAATATGTAAGCAGAGGTGAAGAATAGCCATACCCAGACACATTTACAGAAATAGGCACACTAAAGATCAGTAAAACATTAACTTTACAGTTAATGCATGGAACAGGCACTCCAGAGACCCAAATTATTGTCTGATATACAATAAATGTTTACTTTTGTTAACAAGTCTACTTTGACAGATAGTGGTGATGTTAAACTGCTTTTTAAAACCACAGCCTGTACAATAAAAAGTAAATTACAGACTGTGACAGTTTGATGCTGAAACGAATGTTTTTTTATTCATTCATTCATTCATTGGATATTTCCTCTAAAATAGATGCTTCGCCATAGCAACTGATGATTCTGAGTTCGTATGAATACCGACATTGTATTTTTTATGGGTGGTTTTATCAAAAGGTAGCTCGCTACATGTCAGTGTTATGCACATGATAAGGAGACAAAAATGCTTATAACAAAGTCACTTTGTAGTTGCCGGTTGAGAATGACAAAGCCGGATGAATTTAGGGAGTCACAAGTGTTTCCATAATCCTCCTTAACATTACATTCCTCCCATTTTTATCCAACAAATCGCCGCCTTGTCGTTGCATGCGTGACCCATTGTTCCATTAACATACAAGCAATTTTTTTTGGGGGGGTTATATTATTTCTCTTGATATGTTTCTAGTTTTCCATCATTTGAAAGGTTTTGCAGCTCTATCGGCAGATATGCATTATCATTGCACCCCAATTTGCACACAATGTGTAATAATTAGCTCCTAAAATGTGTCAGGAGATTTGAGATTTAGGGGAGCACTTGGGTGGCATTTTAAAAGCATGTGAGTTCTTGAATTTATAATACCCCTAATTCAAGATATTTGTTGAATTTGGTAGCAGGTTTCCTCCAAAGCCACTCTTAGCTTGTATTAACACATAAATATGAGAATACTCTCAAAAGATGGAGGTCAGTTTGTAAGACTCAGGTTGGTCTCCTCTGGTTCATCTTCCACATGGTAGTCCTGCAATACTGACTGACGGCATCTGCTACCTTCAAACCTCCTTTGGCATCATACTGCTCAGTTTTTAGGTTTTCATGTTTGTTATTGTGCTTGAGGTTTGCTGAGACGTAAGCTACCTCTGCACTGCATGATTAGTCTATTATCCTGCTCTCTTGTGTGTCTTGATAAGATAACCGATTAGTAATAAAGGAAAGTTGATTTAATTTGCCTCGTGCCATGTTTCAAATTGCAGGATCGGAGATTCAACAGGCTAGAGTGGTCGATGAGTTCAAACATGAAGACGACCTCAATCTTTGCACACGTGATCGACATGCATGTGCATATTCCCTAAGTGTTCCAAAACTGTACGTTCATACTGGATGAGCGTTAATGATTGATTGATTGATTGAATATTTATTGATCCCCAGGGGTGGGGAAATTCAGGCCCCAGCAGTATCCATACCACAGAGTGGGTATACAAAAGACACACAGATGGCATGAGCGCAACTCAATAGGCTCTCATAAGGCTGCCACACAACGGCGCCACAAAGAAAGTCAGAAAGTGCACAAGATAAAAGCCATCAAAGCAAATCAAAGCTAAAAGACAAAGGAAAAAAAGTAACAGCGCCGAATGCTTGATGTAATTCATATCAGGCTAGGTGCCCCCCTGACCAAGTTTGTGCGTGTGTGTCTGCAGGCCGGGCCTTCTTTGTCTGCTGACACACGTGGGGCTCACTGAGTGAGTTTATAAAGCCTCTTTGCGGTTGCCGGCTGCTCACTAAAGGGATACTTGACGAGGAGCAAGATGATGAAGACGTCTGCTGTGCTGCTGGTGCTGCTGGTAGTTGCCTCACGCTCTGTGGCCAGTAAGTAAAGAAGATGCTTTTAAAAAATAATAATAATAATAAAGTTATTGTTAATATGAAATAATAAGATAAGGCTAATGGAAGTATATATAGAATATATTTCTAGTGTGTCATAGCTGTATATATTGCATTTATAGACGTGATCAAAAACGAAAAAATGGCAATATCGGGTTGAAGAAAAGTTTTCGGTGGTATCAAACAGGTTTAAAAAAATGTCTTCGAACAAAAGTTATATGTGGATGACATTTACGTATGTTTGCCGCTTTAAAATAAAATTCCATTTTTTTTATTTGTTGTAATCCATATTCTAACCTGTGACTTTTTAATCTGCATTAAACTTTCAAACACCTGAGTGTCACATGAGAAGGATTGAAGAAAGCAAGGCTACATTCAGGCATTTTTATGTATTATATAAAAAAATAACAAATACACCTTGATACTGGGTGCCATTGGACAAAAATTGTGTTAGACAATTTAATAATTAATAAATGAAATACAGTGGAAACACTCTCGTAGGTCAAACAATTTTAGTTGAGACAACGATTTTTCAAAATCTTCTTCAATTTTATTTATAGAGCACTTTTGGAGTTTTTTTCCCTTCAGGAAATAAATACTGGAGACATTCATTGTTCTAATAAAACCTAATAAAATATTTTATGTACCATTTTAACATTGTTATCTGTCAAACAATTGTAAGTTAGCAAGTGAAGTCTTAAATGTTGTTTCTTAGTACTCTTGTGACAATCTTCTCTTTGCATTCCTTCTTGTTGGCACCATCAAAAGCTTTCACGACTCGTCCCCGGTTGCTTTATTATGTCTGTGTTACCATGGTTTCTGTTCGCGTCACCACTCCCCTCCTGTGTTACCTCAATCATTGTAATCACAGTCACCTTCCTCTTGTTACCTGTCTTGTATTTAAGTCCTGTCTGCCTGTCACTCCCTGTCGGATCGTTGATGTCTTCACGTTTGATGTCGTTCTTGGTTCTTGTTTCTTTTGGTTCCCGTGTTTGCCAGTCTGTCGGTCGGTCCGTTAAGTTATGTCAGTTTGCCGGTTCTGTTAGTTTGTTCCCCTTATCCTCTCTTCCAAGTTCCAACTACCTTTTCCCTTCAATAAACCCTGGTCCAAGCTGTATTTGGTTGCCCTGCTCCATTCCGATCCGTGACAAAAGCCAAAGAAAAAGCTAAATACATGCTTTGAATTGAAAAATAACATTATTTCCTTCTCTTTTTATAATATTTATCCTAGAGTCCAAAAATCGCTTCATTCGCTATCCATCCTGGAACACCAAGCTTTACCCAATATGGAAAGTTGGAGACCCCCGTTACGCAGACTCTTGGAAAGGTTTGTATCTCAACACATGGGTATTCATTTCAAACATCACATTTGGCTGTGTAAAACGTACTTTGGAAATATTTGTTACGACACATGCCCTTTTATTGGCTGAGTTTTGCCCAAAGTCGGCTCAAGCTCACGTGCGTTTCTAATGAGTGGAAAGAAAATGGATGGTTGGATGTTAAGACACTTCATGTTTTCTGTGTGTTCTACGCACAGGTGGAAAGGTAACATTCAATGTCGCCAACGACTCCCCAACTCTGACCGGAGCCAAAGTGACCTTCACCATTGACTTGGAATTCCCCCACAACCAAAAAGTACAAGCCGATGGAGACGTGGTTTGGGCACAAGACTGCGTTGTAAACGGTAACACATATGTATGCATACACACAAAACGGTACTCAATACACTACAACAACATAGGCTGGCACCGGAATGTTAAATTGGTCTATTTGGTCTATTACAAACAAATAGGACTTGAACCACCACCAAACTCCTCCCAAAACCTTTTTAGCACAACAAACCACACACAAGTGGCTGACTTGAAACCGGAAGTCCTTTACAATGTGACTGCTGAGAGATGATATTCTTAAAGCAGAAGTCAACCTCAAAGTTTTCTTTGAAATAATGTTTTGTGTGGCCCAGCTCTTCGAAACAGTGTTCTGATTAATTTTTTGTGTGTGAAATATGAATTTAACAGGCAAAATCCACTTGGTTTTATCCATTACAAGGGGCAGCCATTTTGCCACTTGCTGTCGACTGAAAATGACATCAGTTGCCAGGTCTCAGGTCACAATAAATCACGACTTAGCAGTTTTCTGAATCTGAGCTGTGATTGGTTGTGGCAACTGTTATTTTTAGTCAACGGTAAGTGGCAAAATGGTCGCCCCCTCCGATTGATTAAAAACGGGTGAATTTTGCACAAACGCAATATTAATCAAAATGCTATGTTTAGACCAGTGGGGGCACCGACAACATATTATTGTCAAGAAAGTATTGCGATTGACATCCACTTTAATGATTTGTGTCGCATTCTCTTTCAGGAACCAAATTTCTGGCATCCGAAACCATTTTTCCAACTCCGAAAACAGACTGGGAAGCAGTTTTTCCCGATGGGTCACCAATCAAGAAGGACACAAAGCCCAACTATGTGTTTGTCTGGAAGACCTGGGGTAACTGAAGCCCTCTTTTTACAATGTATTTCACATACAGCAGTCATTTAAGGAATCAGGGATGTATTTGAAAAGTTATTTAATCAAGTTATGCTCATTTTGATCATTATTTGTCCTGAGCAGGTCAGTACTGGCAGGTGGCAGACGGTCCCTCATCCACCCTTACTATCGACACAACTGACATTCCACTGGGCTCCTACACCATGGACATCGTCATCTATCACTACCGGAGCAAAGAGAAGTTCATTCCTCTGGGTTATGCCTCCACACAGTTTTCCATCACAGGTAGGAAACATGAACAGGCTAATTACTTTTGGCTGCTCCTCGTAGGCCTACATTAATTGAAATGAATACAAAAACCTTGAACCATCAAAACATGTGGCTACCTCCTTTCAATGCTAATTGATGACCCAAAAACTGGTCACCAATCCCCTTAAAGTTGCCATCACAGTTTTGACGTTTCTTCTCTGCCTTACAGATCTGATTGTGTGAATGTATGTTCATTTTAAGATCATCTCCAGCCAACAAGATCAATATGTTGATCAACAAGTTTTTCTCTGTGCAGATCAAATCCCATTTGCCGTCTCCCTGAACCAAGTGGACGACATCCTGTCTGGGGACATGAGTTTCGTCCTGAACAGGGCCATTGCCTTCAGCGTCAGCCTGCACGATCCCAGCCAATTCCTGAGCGACGCCGATATCACCTTCAACTGGGACTTTGGGGACACCAGCGGGGCTCTCATTTCCAGAGAGCTGACCGTCACGCATACCTACGTGAGCGCCGGCTCCTTCAAGCCCCGCGTGGTGGTCCAGGCGGTGATTCCAGACAAGGCTTGCATCCCTCCTGTGGATACCACAACCAAGGCCCCCGCGCCACCCAGTGATCAGGAAACCTCAGGTATGCCATCTTGTGTTCATGATGACATGTGCCTATGCATGCAGATGTCATTTAACACGTGTCTCGTGGCAGCTGCCGTAGTCCCCCCTCTGGGTTCCAGTAAAGTAATCGGTTTGAGGACCAACGCAATTCATTCAGACACGGAGGAGGAAACGAGTGAAGACGAGACCTCCACCGCTCAACCCGCCCAAGAAGGGGCTCCAGCCGCTAGAACTCCTTCCCCCACCAACGAGGCACACGCTGACCCTGCCACTAACACTTTAAGCGAGGAGGCGGGCAATGATGTAGAGATGGAAGGTAAAGATGCCTGCAGTGACTCCTTTTTTTGATGCACTCATGTATGTAATTCCTGACGGTCGTTTTTTCCTCAGCAGCTTTAAAGCGACCATTGTCACTGACAGGCCAATCTGCGGTTGTTTTCGTCGTCAAAAGGGAAACAAAGGACAAACCCACCGAGGATGACTGTGTGACATATCGATATGGCTCCTTCTGCGCTGACATTCAAGTGGTTGGTGGGTTCCTTGTCGTTACTTGCCCCTGATCAAACTTTTCCTAGGTGAATATCAGTGTCAGCAAACATTTTCTCTGGTTTTCAGAGGCCGTCCACAAAGTCGAAATTGTACAAATGGACAACAGCATGACAGCAAGACCAGGAATGAAGAACAATGCTATTGATCTCACTGTAACCTGCCAGGGAAGGTGAATGCACCCCCTAGATTAGAACATCTATACATTATTTCCAGTAGAACCTAATCAATCTCTTTCAGAAAGCAGGTTGCCCTTTGATTTTTTTTCTTCACCACTGTGTTATGCCTGTAAAACATAAAACATGCATGCATGTGATCTTTGGCTTTGAATGTATTACTGAGGCGTCTCTCCCGCTCACTCAGCTTCCCCAAACAGGTGTGCAGCATGATTCTGGATGCAGAGTGCTTGAAGCCCATTCACAGCACCTGCAACATGGTGGAGCCCTCCAAAGAGTGCCAGATGGTATTGCATCATTTCTTCAACAGCTCCGGCATCTACTGCATCAACGTGTCCATGGCCAACGACGTCAGCCTGGCCGCCACCAGTGCAAAAGTTAACATTGACATGGGTAAGTATGGTTAGTATGGATGAATGCGCTTGCTCACTTTCTTGTCTGCTTACTGACACACCCCATTTTTGTTTCAGGCTCGGAGCTGTCCTCCTCCAGCATTATCATCACCGTGCTGGGTGCCACGCTCCTCGTTTTGTCTTTAGGAGGAGTGGCATTTTCTTACAAGTAAGTCATGTTTCTGTCAGTATGCATATTTGCATATTTATGCACTACATACTGAAGAGTAGGCTATACATATTGTTTTGAGGGAGACCTGCCTCCAGACCAGACACATTTTAATGCATCACCAGCCAAACAACGAAAATAAAAACGTTTACTATCTTGCTTTGATATCATATGCAATCTCTGCAAGAAAAAAAAAAAATCATACCCATGACGAGTCGTTTAATGTCATCCCTATGCCTCTAGGGGGCGTATTTGCTGAATATTTGGGGACCAACATGACACTGTGATGTAACAACTTGTAAAGCCCTCCTCTTTTATTCCTTTGGATTTATTCATTGGCAGTTTTAACTTGATAAAGGGATCACTTCAATAGCCCAAGGTTTTGCAGTACTTAAGATGCGACCATCACTCAACAGGCGGCTGAAGTCCTACCACCATCTGAAAGAAGACATCAGGGGAGGCGAGGACCCTCAGTCTGGCTGGTATCTCAGTGGTTCCACAACATCAATGCTGTGGAAGATGTTCAACAGGCGGGGGGGAGTGGTCGATCAGCATCCCCTGCTGCAGGACAGACTAGTGTGAACAAGGCCCCAGAGGGCATCTCCATGTCACAGCTTCTCCTCACTGCTCCCTTTTTGTACTTTTTTTTTTTTTTTTAAAGATACCCTTTTTTTAAGATTGAACACATGTATCAGTTTCTTGTGAATCAAATACATTGTTTAATTACACCAGATTAATGTCCTCAAAATTTTGGTAATCAAAACAATGAATCATCACTAAATTTGTGTTTTCCATTAAACTTTGCTTGGAGCATATTTGTCCTTCCTGTATTAACAATTGCATTGAATTACTCAAGCCCAGTTGTTGCTCAAACTTAGTTTATTCTAAATTCCAACATTTTGTCAGCTAGGTCTTATAAGCCCAAGATAAAATCTTGATGGAAACAAGACAAATTGACTTGCCACATGACTTTATTTGGAGCCAGGAAGAACATTTGGAATAACTTTTAACAACCAATCTGGCAACTGACCGATTGACACTTGTCTGGAATGCCTTCAAGAAGACACAACAATTAAATTCCCTAGTTTCTTGTGCCTTTTAATATTCTTCTCCTTCCTCCTCCCCTTCACCCTCAATGGAGTCGACTCCGACCTCCTCGTAATCCTTTTCCAGAGCTGCCATGTCTTCTCGGGCCTCCGAGAACTCGCCCTCTTCCATGCCCTCGCCAACGTACCAGTGCACAAAGGCGCGCTTGGCGTACATCAGATCAAACTTGTGGTCAAGGCGGGCCCAGGCCTCAGCGATGGCGGTGGTATTGCTCAACATACACACGGCCCTCTGGACCTTGGCCAAGTCACCACCGGGAACTACGGTGGGAGGTTGGTAGTTGATGCCCACCTTAAAACCAGTGGGGCACCAGTCCACAAACTGGATGGTGCGCTTGGTTTTGATGGTGGCAATGGCAGCGTTGACATCTTTGGGAACCACATCGCCACGGAAGAGCAAGCAGCAGGCCATGTACTTGCCGTGACGAGGGTCACATTTGACCATCTGGTTGGCGGGCTCAAAGCAGGCGTTGGTGATTTCCGCCACAGAGAGCTGCTCATGGTACGCCTTCTCAGCGGAGATGACGGGGGCGTAGGTGGCCAGGGGGAAGTGGATACGGGGGTAGGGCACCAAGTTGGTCTGGAACTCTGTCAGATCAACATTGAGGGCGCCATCAAAACGAAGGGAGGCCGTGATGGAGGACACAATCTGACTGATCAATCGGTTCAGGTTGGTGTAAGTGGGACGCTCGATGTCGAGGTTCCTGCGGCAGATGTCGTAGATGGCCTCATTGTCAACCATGAAAGCGCAGTCGGAGTGCTCAAGGGTGGTGTGAGTGGTTAGGATGGAGTTGTAGGGCTCCACCACGGCGGTGGACACCTGGGGAGCTGGGTAGATAGAGAACTCCAGCTTGGACTTCTTGCCATAGTCTACGGAGAGACGCTCCATCAGCAGGGAGGTGAAACCTGAGCCGGTGCCACCTCCGAAGCTGTGGAACACCAAGAAGCCCTGCAGGCCAGTGCACTGGTCGGCCTGACGACACAAAGACGAGGACAAGACATTAGCATTGTGGCTTCCTGCCTCCGTCCAAAATCATGTTGAGTGCTACGCACCAGTTTGCGAATCCTGTCCAGCACCAGGTCAATGATCTCCTTGCCTATTGTGTAGTGTCCGCGGGCGTAGTTGTTGGCGGCATCCTCCTTGCCTGTGATCAGCTGCTCAGGGTGGAAAAGCTGGCGGTAGGTTCCAGTGCGTACCTCATCTTAGAAAAAACACCATAAAAATGACTTTTCACATCATATCACGCATCAAAGAAACTGTTTTGTAGAGCAAAAGCTTTACCAATGACAGTGGGCTCCAGGTCCACAAAGACAGCTCTGGGGACATGTTTTCCAGCTCCAGTCTCGCTGAAGAAGGTGTTGAAGGAATCATCTCCACCTCCCAGTGTCTTGTCGCTTGGCATCTGTCCATCTGGCTGGATGCCGTGCTCCAGGCAATATAGTTCCCAGCATGCATTGCCGATCTGGACGCCGGCCTGACCAACGTGGATGGAGATACACTCGCGCTGTGTAGAGAAAAAAATATTCAAGTTCATTAAGATTTCTAACTTACTACTTAGTGTCACTGCTGTGTCTAAAAATGAAAGCAAACGTCGTGTTGAATTATTGTTGGGCGCCCCCATCGTTTGCTGCAAGAATTGCAGCAGTAGACACCACCCTGCTGCATGACAACCCACAGCACCCAGAAACGCAGAAGAACCCCCCCCCCCCACACACACACACACACACTCTCTCCGCAATGCACGCAAGAATAAAACACTCTTTTGTTGTGTGCTGTCTTTTTTTACGCCTTCTCTTCTCTTGTGTTTCCTGCATCACTCTCTTTTGGCAAGGAAATGCAAATAATACGCGCATGCGCGTCCTGCCTCTAGTTCTGGAATATTCCACTTGCTCTCAACCGAGGATGCAGAATCACGGCTTTGTACGGGTAAAAAGAGGCCAAAATCCACACAATGCTCAGTTTATTCGAATGAAGCACCGGCGCGGTATTCGGCGCAGGTATTGTACTTAACCATGCTTAAAATCTATTCAATTGTAAATTATTAAAAACGTACTTATAAATTACTAATGACCTGCCACAAAAGAGCCTTTCTCCATCTCTCCCCAGCCGAGCCCCTCCCTACAAACTGACGTCCTTTGCAAGGTGCCACGTTTATTTGTATTTTGTTTTTTGTAATAATCCCAAATTTCGAACAGAAATCTAAGAATAAAAATTCATTTCTAGATGGAATTGTCTGATATAACTGTATTTGGCATATTGCGAGTTTCTCTCTCCTCAGTACCACTAGTCATTGTTCGCATCACGCAGACACAAAGCATCGCAACCTGCTACAGTCGCTGTACAAATCCAATTGATAATATTTGGTGACTTCATTAAAATAATGAATTGTGACCATTACATTCAGTCCTAATGTGCAAAAAAGACAGCATTGCAGAACCAAAGCCGTGCTGGAAAGAACCGACTTCGACCATCTCCTTTTTATACCTGCTAAGAATCCTCTCCCTAAAAACAAAAGAGAAAACATTATGCACAAGGATGATAGCCGAACTCACCATGTTTTCGTCTCGGGTTTAAGGCAGGAAAGAGGACGAAGAAAAATATTTTTGGGGTGGGTATTTCTAAGAGGTTTGCGTTGCGTGTTGTACCCAACGGGGTCGATGCAACAACTGCTGAATGGGAGGGCGGTGCTTGCACATATATACGCGCACGGCAGCACTGGGCAGAGCGAAAAGCGCACTCTACTGCCCCCTTGTAGGTAACATTAATACATCTTTTCTTAAACAAATTTCCCCGGTGTGCAATGCAATGCTTATCTAATCTGCTGTGCTTAAAATGAGCTATCATAATCTGATTTTGGCTATTTTCATTCTCGTGTGCGATCATGCTTCATTATTCTTAACTAGGACGTGATTACCGTTTGTCATCTAGCTACTAGATTCTAGCAGACGCAGGACGAAGCCTTCCTTCCATGCGTCCAATTCTTTAGGCGTGGCATTTGGCAATCAATAGAGGATTGCGTGTATGTGCTCTACCTATGCTCTATTACTTTCTAACAATATACCTACCTATCTATAGATCTTTCTTCTGTCTCAATGGGGTAAATTATCACAATAAGTCTTATAATAACGATTATTATTGTGCTCCTGTTTCATTCTAAGGCAGGAATTACATGGGAAATGGTTCTAATCAAATTTTAGAGACAGCAAACTTAATCCGAAACTAAGACCTTTGCAAGAATGCAGTACTGCAAATAGCCTTATTTGCAGCTACCATGGTTGCATAGGATGTCCATGATGGCCGCCCACCTTCCTCATCTCCCTCTTTTTTTATTTTTTCCTCATCTCCCTCTTTTGTGTCCTCATTTTCTGCAGTGATGTCATCCAGTGGGCCGATCACATGACCACTGCGTCACTTAGCTGCTCTCTCTGTGGTATGGGGCGTTTCCTCACTTTCTAACCTCTGTGCGAACTGAAAATGACTGCTGTGGATTGTTGTGATGTACAAAGCAGCGACATTTGGCATTGCGTTTAGTTTCTCAGCTCGTGTCTTCTTCTTTTCCCAGGAAAAGGCCGAGCGCTTATGCAAGGAACGGTAGTAAGATGAATGGATAAATGATGGATAGATGAATAGATGGGTGAGAGAGAGAGACAGACAGACAGACAGACAGACAGACCAGTAGACAGGAAGTGAACACTAGAACATTCTCTCCTCCTCCTCCTCCTCCTCCTCCTCCTCCTCCTCCTCCTCCTCCTCCTCCACCTCCTCCTCTATGTCAGCAGCTGTGGCAAAGTGAGCAGCTGCACTCCGAGACTAGAATGCTAAAAAGATGGGAGTGGTCCTTTCCTGGCACCAAAGCGACTGCGCTGAATTGAGCAAAGAGAACATGACCCTATTCCTTGGGCGGCACTTTTTCCATTAAGCACAGCACAACTATATTAAACAACAATAGATCACATTTTCGCCTTGCAGTAGAAAAATGGGATGATTTTTGTGTTGTACTGATTTCCACAATGTAAACAAGGAAAACAGAATATTGTGACACATTGTTAGTTCTGAATATGGGTCAGTCTTCAATTTATTTGGTTTTGGCATTTTCCATAGCAATGATGCAAATTATAGTACTTACAAACAACATTTTAAACATTTTACCATTCTTAATATGTATGTAAAAATAGATTATTATTATTATTATTATTATTATTATTATAATTATTATTATTATTATTATTATTATTATTATTATTATTAGACTGCAAATTAATTACACAACAGGCACATTTATCCATGCGGTCGAATATAATGTAAATCAGCCAAATGCGCTAAATTCAGATCAAGTCACTCCAAGTCTTCTCTCCATTGTACGACCCAAACCATAATGAGCTCAACTTGAAAAAGATGCAAGCACAAGATCTTATTTGTGAGTAACTTTAGCATGTGTTCTGCTTTATTTTCATTTTGGATGAAACATTGGCTAAGATCAGCATTATACTGCATAAGGTCAACATAACATAAGTAAAACAACATGAATACAGTAATTTACTAAAGTGAGTCACCTAACGTAGAACATCTAAGTGGCATTGAATTTCTATTTTTAGATGCACCAGATTCAAAGGCAGAAATTTGTTGTCAAAGAATTTCTTTGTTGTCAGCAACCAAGACACCAAGCTATTCAATAGCATCAATGTTTATGAACTATTTAACACTATGTGCGGCCTTGACCATGCAGTCTTTCTATAGTACTGTATATTCACCACAATGTATTGAACGCGGTTCTAAAAAGCTGAATAAGTACAACCATTTTTGAGATGAGGACATTAGCGTAAATGAGTCAGGAAGCAGCCTCAGTCTAGCAGGGCAGCTGCTGCAGGGTTGCTGCTATTTAAACTGGGTCACGTGACAACCAGATAAAGGCGGTCTTATGCGGATACTGGGGCTGTGTCTAGGCAACGGCACTATTCATCCCCTAGCAACCGTTAAATCTTGGGAGGAGGAATGGGGGTTGGGCCATCTGTGCTGGTACATGACTGGACTGGATGACCTCATTTGTCAGCTAAAACCTTTGGAAACAAAGATTGGTCACGAAATCAGTCTGGGATTAGAAACAGAGGCGTTGTTTACTTGATAATCATGGATTATCTATGTATTGCAAATGATGTCTCACAAACGTGTGAGTGAGGACAATCATGATCGCTAATGTAGGATAACTTTGATCGGAGCTTGGGTGGACTGAACCGCCTAATGGATATTTCCTTCGCAAATCAATGACATGTATTATGCACGAGACTCAGCAGATCAATATTGCTGCTTGCCTGATCATCAAATACCATAGATACATAAAAGCTATACATTCAAAAAACAAATAATGATGTTCATGTGATGCTATCTTTAAAAAGGTGTTTCAGGAGTTTTCATTACATTGTGAATACCACTTGTTCATTTAACTAGTGTTAATGGAAAGACATTTGAGCATTTATTACATATGGTTGATAAGGACGATACAAGCATGTGTAGTGTCTAAACTTTAGTATTAGTATGCAAATAAACCTAAAGCTGTGTTGCTTTAGAGTCTAAAGCAACACAGCTTTAGGTTTATTTGCATACTAGTAGGCCATAAGTGGCACAAGTCGTGGAACAAAATGTTACAAATAGTACACGCTCTACTTGCACACCATAGTCTTTCAACAAGTACTAGTTTGTCTTAATAATGAAGACAAGTCGTTCTAGTCCATGGACCTTCATCTATATTTTTATCCTTTACTTAGAGGATAATAGTAAATGATACATTCCTGCTAGTTCCGCCTGGTGTTACTAGAAGTACGAATACTACTCGTTTGAGCATTTATTCCATATCCTTGCCAGAAGTTGTAAATGCAGTTTTTTTTCATGCAGTCTACGTGGCTTTGATTCCAGCGCCAGTGACCCAATGCCAAACCTCCACCAGTCAAATCCAGATGAAAAGACACAATCATTCTACGAGCATGCTCGAGTTGTTCTAGTAAGCCAGATACTTAATACAACAGTGTCACATGAACATCAAGTTCCATGTCAAGGAAATGGTAAAAGTGCTCAAAGGGCCTTTATTTAAATGATTTGTCTTTTGTGAGATTATGCAACATTGTACTTTTAACTAATGGTCTGAGGCCTGTCTTCTGGTAGCATCACGTTGAAATTACGCAGCATTTTCCTCTCAGCTAGCCATGCTTTCTGCACAAAGCCGGGTGGGGCCAGGGAGGGTGCTTGTGTGACCGCTACTGAGATCAGCCAATAGAAAGCCACAAATAGTTGACTGACAGGCATCTGTCCACTAATAGGAGAGCACTTGAAGTCGCCGCGCCTCTGATTAGCCAATGGTGACACAGCAAGCAGCGGCGCGAGGTTGCGTCAGTATAAATACTGTCTCGATATCCCGGGTGCGCCATAATGTCTTACATCGACCGCGTAACAGTCGGATTGTAAGACAATTCTTCAACGGACTTCCTTGTTGTAACCTCATCGATTGACCCCTCAAGAAAAGCAAAATGGTAAGAGTGGTTTTAAATACTTCCATGACTTGATGACTATAATTGGCGTTTTTGTGTCCCATCGGTGTTGGGTACGAGATGGGGTTGAAATAAATGTAGATTTTTATTTATTTTTTATCAAACTAAGGTTTACATTTGGTGACTCAGTTCGTCATGAATTGTCTTCGAATATATGTAACATTTGATATAAATAGCCTATTGGGTGGACACGTAGAAAGATGACTGACGCAGATGGTTGCTCACACCGTACTTTTGATTTTCGCTTCAAGACCGACTGGCCATTTTCTCAGGTCCCGTGAATTCAAAGTCAAATCGGTCTACGCAGACCTTAATTAAAGACCTGCGCGTTCAGATCGGTGATCATGAGCACAGCGTTTGCCATTATACGGCTCACGCCCAGAGTCACCCAATCCCGGGAGAGGATGGATGGATGAGGGTGGAGGTGGGGGCAGCAGGGTTTTGTGATTAGGCAGCGCCCTGTCACCATGTCAAATGCATGCTCTTCATTGAACGCTGACCATCAGCTCAAGGTTCACCAACCTCAAACGTCACGTGCTGAAGTGGCAAGAGTACAAATAAATGTATGCAGTAAATTGCCCCTAAATAGTGAACATTTTTATTGTTAAAAAAAAAAAAAGTTAAACAATCCAGCTGTGGTTACATATTGTAAGCTATTTGGAATTTTTTTTTAAAAGGATTTAATTTTTTACATTCCTCCCCTCACAGCGCGAGTGTATTTCCATCCACGTTGGCCAAGCTGGTGTTCAGATCGGCAATGCATGCTGGGAACTATATTGCCTGGAGCACGGCATCCAGCCAGACGGACAGATGCCCAGTGACAAGACAATTGGGGGTGGAGATGATTCCTTCAATACCTTCTTCAGCGAGACTGGAGCTGGAAAACATGTCCCCAGAGCTGTCTTTGTGGACCTGGAGCCCACTGTCATCGGTAAAGCCTTTTATCTACAAAACAGTTTCTTTGATGCGTGATATGATGTGAAAAGTCATTTTTATGGATTTTCCTCAGATGAGGTACGCAGTGGAACCTACCGCCAGCTTTTCCATCCTGAGCAGCTGATCACAGGCAAAGAGGACGCTGCCAACAACTACGCCCGTGGACACTACACAATAGGCAAGGAGATCATTGACCTGGTGCTGGACAGGATCCGCAAACTGGTGCGTAACACTCAACATGGTTTTGGACGGAGGCAGGAAGCCACAATGCTAATGTCTTGTCCTCGTCTTTGTGTCGTCAGGCCGACCAGTGCACTGGCCTGCAGGGCTTCTTGGTGTTCCACAGCTTCGGAGGTGGCACCGGCTCAGGTTTCACCTCCCTGCTGATGGAGCGTCTGTCCGTAGACTATGGCAAGAAGTCCAAGCTGGAGTTCTCCATCTACCCAGCTCCCCAGGTGTCTACCGCCGTGGTGGAGCCCTACAACTCCATCCTGACCACTCACACCACTCTTGAGCACTCCGACTGCGCTTTCATGGTTGACAACGAGGCCATCTACGACATCTGCCGCAGGAACCTCGACATCGAGCGTCCCACTTACACCAACCTGAACCGGTTGATCGGCCAGATCGTGTCCTCCATCACGGCCTCCCTTCGCTTTGATGGTGCCCTCAATGTTGACCTGACAGAGTTCCAGACCAACTTAGTGCCCTACCCCCGTATCCACTTCCCCCTGGCCACCTACGCTCCAGTCATCTCCACTGAGAAGGCGTACCACGAGCAGCTCTCTGTGGCGGAAATCACCAATGCCTGCTTCGAGCCCGCCAACCAGATGGTCAAATGTGACCCTCGCCATGGCAAGTACATGGCATGCTGCCTCTTGTACCGTGGCGATGTGGTGCCCAAAGATGTCAACGCAGCTATCGCCGCTATCAAAACCAAGCGCAGCATCCAGTTTGTAGACTGGTGCCCCACAGGTTTCAAGGTGGGCATCAACTACCAACCTCCCACCGTAGTTCCCGGTGGTGACCTGGCCAAGGTCCAGAGGGCCGTGTGCATGTTGAGCAATACCACCGCCATCGCCGAGGCCTGGGCCCGCCTTGACCACAAGTTTGACCTGATGTACGCCAAGCGCGCCTTTGTGCACTGGTATGTTGGCGAGGGCATGGAGGAGGGCGAGTTTTCCGAGGCCAGAGAAGATATGGCGGCTCTGGAGAAGGATTACGAGGAGGTTGGAGTCGACTCCGTTGAGGGTGACGGAGAGGAGGAAGGAGAAGAATATTAAAAGGCACTCGATTGATAAACGGAAAAAAATGCCAAAGCATTCCAATGAGTTGGTCTGTTTAAATAAAGTCTGATTAAAGGGCACGTGAAGAAGTCTGGTTTTTATGAGTGATTCTTTCTCAATGTTTCTGCATTAACTCCCTGCAACTGCCATACAAAATGCCACATCAGCTTGATAAATCGCACCACGTAGACTTCCTACTCACTTTAAAGTCAACTGCTCCCCCTGCTGGTGGGCCAGAGGTATAAGAACTGAATGATGACAGAGACCATAATCTCAGTCCTGTTTCGGGTCGAAGTTACATTTTGCCAACACAACTTGGACTAGTTTTCACGTCAAATTCAGTGAAACAGTTGACGTTAAAATTTAAATTGTTTCAGTATCTGTACTCAAGTTTTGCATTAGCTTAATATTTTTATTGAATTACTAAACTTTTACTCCACTTGTAAGCACCTTTGACCTACTCGGGCAACTCGAGACATTTTGCATTTCTCTCCTAATTTTGCTTACATTAATTATATTTTGGCTGTAGCTGTGTGGGAGAGACGAAGTGAGAAGGACTGAGACCAGAGTCTACTAAAAATAAACCACTGAAATGATAATTCTGCTGCCTTAAATGAATGAATAAATACGAATGAAGATGCACGATTAGCGGAAAACAGTGAAACATCAGTCCTCTGCAATTATGACACAAAACATGTTCTCTAAATTGCAGATTTATCTCAACGCAATCAGGCGACAACAGAAAATGTCACATGTGACGTCAGCTCTAGGGTCCTAAAATGCGACGTTGAACACTAGAGGGCAGCATAACTACATGATTGCACAACTGGGCTGATCTAAAACGTCCGCATTTTGGGAATGAACTCTAAGGAGAAGCGTGCTTGATTTTCTCTTGACAAAAACTGAAGATCCAACAATTTTTTAAAAAACTTTTTCAACGCTGAACCCTTTCGTCATACATCAAAACGTCAATTATTCACATGGCCTGGTGAATCTCCAAAAGTAGAACATAACAGTATTAGTGAGCTACAAATTTGGCAGCATTCAGGATTAACGTCGCAGCAGCGTCAAAGCAGGCTGCGTGCTGACATCAGACATCTCGAAGTGCGCACGTGCTGAATAATACGCTTTTGTCATCGTGCTCTTTCTTGTCACCCGGCAGAACAATGTCTTCTCTGTGTGAGTGACAAGAATGCCCCCCTCCCATTTTTGAGACTCTCCCACTTGCACATTCCTCCACACTGGGCTGCACAGAGGCCACCAGTAGGTTCCCGAAGTCATTTTACATTACATACAATAAATATTGGAACATGTGACTGACAAGTGCCCTGGTGTGTCCCATTACACAAGGGATGTCCAGCTCTGAACACGGGCGGAGCTAGAGGGGGGCCACGAGGGCACTGAATCCCCGCCTCCCCAAAATGATACATTATAAATCTTTATCAGCAATTTTTAGATTTTTTTTTTGGCTTTATAACAAAAAGATTGGAAATTGACTGTGGCTTGACTGCATTGCCAGTATCCTGTTTTAGTAGGGAGAAACAGATGAGGTCCAAAGAACAAAACAGAGCTTTTATATGCTTCTTCAATACTCACAATACTTTCAATACACTTGGAACGCGTTTGCACTGATTCCCGGCTCAGTTTTGCGTCGCTTACGAGCAACGACTCCGACAAGGGCGGGCAATGTTTTCTAAAATATACAGGAAAAAGCATCAGGAAGCTTGGTGAACACTTGAAGGCAGAGCAGAACATGTCCAGGAAACTCCAGCGTGTCCTCGCAGGCCTCGGATGGACTGTTTTTGTTTTGCGTCTACTCCAGGCCTGCCTGGGAGAGTCGCCATCGCTGACTCACATATGTTGGCGCTCCTCCTTCTTTTTCGTCTCCACATTTTTCCTTATTGCATTTTGTTAGGGAAGGGGGGCTTGTTTCTCACATACACTCGCCTCAAAGTTTCCTGGACCGCTATGAGCAGGGAGACTTGTACATGTCCAAAAGGGTGAAGTCAAAACAATGCCAAGCTTTGCCTCTTCCACGCTAGAAGAAACTTGTGGCGGTGCGGGAAAAACAACGTCCGACAGTACAAGCACAGCTGCCACTCATCTGGAAAGGGATAATGGCTGCTTGGTGAACTCATTCTTCTATGAACCTCTTCCTTTATGAACTTCAACCAAATTCAAACCAACTGTGCAAACGTCTTAGTCCACTTTCAACTTTGTTGTTTTAAGCACTTTTCCGCAGCAGCCGTGTTGACATAGTCAATTCGTAAATGGCAGCACACATACGGTAAGCAGGATTAGACACAAAAGTGTGTGGTGCACGGGCCAAGGACGAATCCATGCAGAGGATTTGACTACTGTGGAAAAGTCGAGGCCACCGTTGGAATTGGTTTTCAAAAGTGAACCTTTTGAGCAGTAGACGAGTCTGCTCAACATATGTGCACTGTGAAAACATCAAGATTTGTGGGACTGATCACACCAGTCAGTGTATTTTATGAAGCCCCACGTCAGCGTCGAGATAATGTTTCCTCTGCACTCTTTGAATGTTTCTTGGAAAAGGACACAGATATATCCCGGCTGGCTCCATCCTCTCGACATTTCCGAAAGACCGTGACTCAATATCCTCTAGCTTGCAGCATTCCGGAAGGCCTCACCACTCCAGGGCTGCCATGTTGATTTCATTTTGGACTTGTATGAATTGAGGGGGCTCGACACCAGCACAATAGGACAATGCGCTCCACTTTCACGCACAATGAGCATGTTTTATTTGTTCTGTCCTCGACGAGAACAGGCTGATAGTCAGAGCTTCCTGCCTTAAAGACCGGAAAAAAACGGGATGAACAAAAGGTGTCACGCTGTACCAAATGTTTTTATGAACAGTCTGTCATAATAATTTTAATACGTGACATCTTGGCTAACTTTGTTGTCTTTCTGTGGGAAAAACCTCAAAGCGAGCCTGCTGTATTTTGAGATCGACCCCATGACACTTCCTGCTATTGTCTTTGAAGACGCTCTTTTTTTGCATGCATGCATATGGGCACACACACACACACGCGCGCACACGCACACGCACACACACACACACACACACACACACACACACACACACACACACACACACACACACACAGGCATTATGTAATTTATTTTCCCATGGTACACACATTTAGCTTAATTAAATGATTTGTAGGAAACATTGAAATACAACCTTGTAGGTTCTTCTCATTTAAGTCATTTTTCTTCCTCATAAGAGAATATATCAGTTTAATTCTTATTTTAGATGCACCCTGTTGAAATGAACCCAAATAAAGGTACTCAATGCTTGACCGACAGTAATGGAACTCGACAGATGTCTTTAGTCTTCACTGAACCAAGCACGCATGTTTTGGGGGTATGGGAGGCAGCTGGAGCCCCCTGAAGAAAAACGCACATGCATGTGGAGAGCAAGACCAAACCCAGGATCTTGACTGAAAGACAGACATGCTGACAAAATCCCACTGCATA